>NW_028261385.1:112657487-114012487 GCF_051295495.1 Thamnophis sirtalis | reverse complement strand
CATGTCTTACTATACTTTTCTAACGCGTAACTTCCTTCCCTCATACCTGTAGATTGGTTTATATATTGCTTTCTTTGGACTTTTCGTCTCCTTCTTTTTGAGGACTATCACCGACTGTACATCCAACCACAACTTTTTTGGTTTTCTCTTCCTTTCAAACCATTTACTCTTCCTTCATATTTTGTGAGTCAAACCTCATCAAAATGGCCAAAATAATCAGTAAACTTGTTTACTATTGGTCTCTCACTTTGGTATTCAATCAACATTCATTCAGCATCCTTTCATTCCTATGGTCCATGATATAACCCAATTGTCTTTAGGTCAACTGATACTTTCACATAAAACATTTTGATAAAATTGAAAAGGTGTAGTAGAACAGCTTTAATACTAGATATACTACATGAAGCATTTTCTGTGAACAAGAACATTTTCTTTCATACTCGTAAAGTTGAAATGTACCTTACAATAATCTTGTACAACCCCCTTTCTATCATAAGATATACTGCAGTACATCATATCTGGCAGTTGGCCATCCAGTCTCTCTCTTAAGGTCTCCAGTGAGGTAGAACTCACCACTTTGTGGGACAGTCTGTTCCTGCAGTGAGATCTTGTATGGTCCAGAAATTGAATTGGTCGATAAGAACACATGGATCTCCTTTTAGACATTTTACTCTCAAACCAGTTCACCTAATCCTATACTGGTACCTTTCCTTTATTTCCCCAGTTCTACATTTCTTTCTGTTAAACTCTATAAGGTAGTCCCCATTTAGAACAGTTTATTTAGTGACTGTTATAATGGCATTGAAAAAAAGTGGCTTATAATCGTTTTTCACACTTATGACCATTGCAGCATACACATGGTCACATGATTAAAATTTAGATGCTTGATGCTTAATATTTATCATAGGTGCAGTCTCCTGTGACCTTTTGACAAGCAAAGTCAATGGGAAAGCCTGCTTTACTTAACAATCATGTTATTAAGTACACAACAGTGATTTACTTACCAGCTGTTGGAAGAAAGCTCATAAAATAGAGCAAAATTCACCTAATAAATGTCTCACTTATCAACATAAATTTTGGGCTCAATTGTGGTCGTAAGTCAAGGACTAGCTGTATTACTCATTCCAACACACTGTTCAAATCAATTCAGTTATATTTGAATGTTCTCTCTTTCTTCCAAAATACTAGCCATCCCTCCCAATTTTGTATCATATACAAACTTGGTAACTTTTTATTTCGCCCTTAGTTCTGACAGAAGTCCATCAAGGTCTTGCAGAAATCTGATCCAACCCACTTGTTGCTATTTTATTTTATTAAGGAATATCATAAGGCACTCTTGCCAGAAGCTTTGCTATGGACCAAGTACACTGCATCAATGGCATTGTTAGGCTAGTAATAATTATCAGCAAAATTTGCTTTATCAAACCCATCCTGGTTTTTATTAATTGTAGCTTCTTATTTATGTGCTCAACATGCATGTTCCTAGACCTTGCTCTTCCGGTTGGTTTGCTCAAAGGGCTTAGGCCAACTTCGCTCCCTCCCTCCCTCCCTCCCTCCCTCCCTCCCTCCCTCCCTCCCTCCCTCTCTTCTCTCTCTCACACACACTCACACACACACACACTCCCCCCATTCTATGCAAAAATGTTAAAAGCCCCAGATAAAATGATGATAATAATTGCTTGTAGTAATGTCCTTGCTTTAATACGATGTTCAGTTGGGATACAAAAGTCACATTCAGTATGAAAAATAATTCAATACTACTTATTGATGTTCAAGAAAGTATGTTTGGACTGTGAGGATTAGATGATTTCTGCATGCTTTCTGGGTACATATTTTGAAGCATTTCAATCAGTCCAGATAAACCTGTTATCTGAGTCAATTTTCCAAGGACAGGTCTATCAATAGACATCATACTAGATATGTTCACTGGTAATGTTTTCTAGAAATAGCATATGCTCTGATGATGTCAAAAAGTATTTTGCTAAATCATGTCTAGATATGTACATGACATACATGACATCCATGTAACTATTTCTATTGTTTGTTTTTCTTTTCAGCTCAGTTTGTCAGAAAAGATTATAATTATTCTCCCCACATCCTTTCCAAAGAGGCCAACATGTCATATCCTAGCACCCAGTCACCAATTAAATTGTTCCATACTGATCCTGTTACTGTTCAATCTAGAAATGAAGATAGGAAATCTGCACACATCTCAAATATACCATATTCTACCATGCCTGGAAAACAGCGTGAAGAACCCACAGACATATCAATGTTAAGGAAGTCTTGGGCTACAGATGGTCCTTTCCCTGGTGGTGATAAGGTTCAAACATTTCCATTTAACGTTGGTGAGAAATTATATTTGATGCCAACACTTTATGTGTATATTTTTAGGTACATGTTTGCAGAGTTAATGGGTTAGAGTTTGTTCTAGAAGCATCTGAATGTTTTCTGTTTTCAGTCCATTAGAACAAATATATAGTGTAAAAGTAATTATCACGAGTGACTAAGTTCTATCTGTGGACAAATCTAAGTGTCAACTGCACAACTCTAGTTGCAGTTTTTTAGATCTTCATGATCCAATTTAGAGATGAAGTCACCTAAATATATTCCAATTATGGTTGCACAATAGAGCTGTGTAACAGATTTAACATACTAACTGTGATTTTCAGTTCCTTATCTAAGCTTTCATCCATAAATAAACTTGCTTAAACAGCTTATATAAAGCTACTTCTAGAATATTCTTTCCTTCGATTTGGAAATAGCTTTTTGAAGGTCTTCTTCATCATTTTAAAGTAATATTGGGCATTTAATTGCTTATTAATGTAATAAATTTTAGTAAACAAATATCAAAAGCAATGTCCCGATGTTTTAGGAAATTTTTTGCACCCTTTATTGTGAAAATTATCCATTCATTCATTCATATTTTGAACTTTTTTTAAAAAGTCATGTTGAGATTGCACAAGAAATTGGAAGACCTTACCCCTCAAACCTTTTGTCATAACTTCACAAGATTTAAACAGTCAACACTCAAAATATTTTTAATGAGTCCTAATGAAACTGAAAAAAAAAACTTGTTCTCTGTTACTAAATGGAAAAACACAGAGATCTATTTGATTTAAGATTTTGTAAAGAAATCTATCAGATGAAGAAGAAATCACAGCATGGTAATTTCTCCATTAGATGATTGATTATGTATCATCAAGTCATTTTCAACTCCTAGCAACTACAAAGATAGATTTTCTTCATGAGGTTTTTCTCCATGATATCACTTCCATTAGACTGGGAAATCTCTAATAGAGAAATATGAACTTTGTGCTCATATGAACTGTGTACATGAACTGCACACTGCACTAACAACAATTTCAACAAGGTGAGCCCCCCCCTCTCTGATTGCACTGTAATTCAAAGGGGAGAGCAGAGGACACAGCCTTTATAAAAGCCCAGGTTATTTATGGCCTAGCTATTCACAGAAGATATGGAGAATAGTGAGAGGAAAACATTTATTTTGGGCTGATGTGCCCAGTAAGAGGAATTTCTATAATACACTTGCTGTTTTATTACTCTTTGTGTAACCTGGTACTAAATCTGCTTAACTGCAGCTCATTACAAAACAGGACTTCTGAATCCAAAAGAGAAGCTCAATTCCTCAACATTGTGGGCAGAAGAATCACCTTCTTCAAGGACACTCAAAGAAGATGCCCAAACACAGATCACATTTTCTAACGATGTAAACATCCCAAAAGGAAGGAGTCCTGAGAAACAGCCCTATAGCTTAGGAGGTAATGCTCTGGACACCAGCATAGACAAAAACCAGCCTGAATCGCAAGAGATGCCTCGGAAGAAGAGAGTCTGGTTCTCTGATTCACCTGCTACAGACAAGTCAAGGAAGTTCCATACGTTCTACCTGAATGGTAATACTGAGACTTTGTGGTTGTTTCATGTTGCAGATGTTGTGAAGCGAAACCCTCAATCTCCCGCCAAAACATTTTTAGAGTTTTCACACCTCTGTGTGTGGTATGTTTGTGTGTTTGCATAACAGAATAAGAAATTTGAGAATTTAAATATGCTAATATTTGTATTACTCATTATAAATATTAATTAATTAAATAAATCTATATAGTAAAACTACCGAGCTACCCAAAATGAACTCTGGATGGTGAAAACAATAAGAACACAATACAGAAAAAACAACCATTTAAAATGATAAACTACACTGAGGCACCAGTAAAAACTCGCATCCATTCACCAACCGTCCATGTCAGATATATAATTATTTTTGTTGCTTTTTTAAATGTATTATGTATAATTTAGCTATACATAAAATGCTGCTTCCAGAAATAAATAGGAAGTCATGCAGCTTTTCTTAGTCATGCACTTTAATTCATATTGTCCTTAGTACAGTATAAAAATGATCCCTCTTAGGTACTTTTAATATATTGCATTATTATTATAGAGCCCCCAAGGACATTTCATTTCCCTAAAACACAAACAAAATGTAAAAAAAGGATGACTAGTAACAATACTAGAATACTCTGTAGAGCTGTTATGCAATGCTTTTTTCCCCTGGTCTTTTTATGCAGGAATGGTCCCTAAAATATTCCATTGTTAATTTCTTTCTCTCCTCTCTTCCCATTCTAGCATTTACAATTAAAAGTCAAATAAATAGTTTAGTAAATGTAAACTGATGGCAAACATACCACTTTTTCCCTGCATCTTAATACAATACAATACAATACAATACAATACAATACAATACAATACAATACAATACAATAGCAGAGTTGGAAGAGACCTTGGAGGTCTTCTAGTCCAACCCCCTGCCTAGGCAGGAAACCCTTTAAGAAATGCTGAATTTTTTATAAACTCCTTATAGTCTGACTTTTATTTGGGTCATATCAGGAGTTTTCCCTTCTGGGGAAATGCGATGATGGAAAAGAAGTGGCTTTCTTTCTGCTATCAGTTATATTTTATACCCAAACAAGCAAGATCTGACCATTGTTATTTTTTGGGATATCGTGGAAGCTTATGATAAGCTGATTGACAGAATTATTAAGTATTTTGATAAAATATGGCTTTTTTGCATTTTGCAAAAAAATTGAATAAATATATATTTATTCATAATTAATTAGAATAACAGAGTTGGAAGGGACCTTGGAGGACTTCTAGTCCAATCTTCTGCTCAAGTAGGAAACCCTATCATTTCAGACAAATGGTTGTCCAATCTCTTCTTAAAAACTTCCTGTGTTGGAGCATTAACAACTTCTGGAGGGAAGTTGTTCCACTGATTAATTGTTCTAACTGTCAGGAAATTTCTTCTTAGTTCTAGGTTGCTTCTCTCCTTGATTAGTTTCCATCCATTGTTTCTTGTCCTGCCCTCAGGTGCTTTGGAGAATAGCTTGTCTCCCTCTTCTTTGTGGCAACCCCTGAGATACTGCTATCATGTCTCCCCTAGTCCTTCTTTTCATTAAACTAGACATACCAAATTCCAGCAACTGTTCTTTATATGTTAATATAATAAATGTATTTATATATTTATTCATATATCACATAATTTATTATAAACAATATATATTCTTTCTTATGTTGAAATGAATGCTAAAAATGTATCTGATCTCCTTCTTAAATATGATTTAAGAGTTGCTTTCTTGTACATTAATAACATATTATTAATGAGAGCCAAATTTGTGTAGTGGTTAAGCTGCTGGTATAGAAACTGTAGATCGTACATTCTAGTCCTGCTTTAGGCATGAAAGGTAGTTGGGTGACTTTGTGCTAGTCAATTTCTCTCAGCTAACTCACCTCACAAGGTTGTCATTGTGAAGAAAATAGGTGGCGGGATCATTAGTCACATATGCTACCTTGAGTTTATAAAAAATAAAGACAAGATAAATCAAATAAATGAATAAATAAGTATTACATTTCAGTGAAATTAAATATAAACTAGTTTTTCAAGCAGATAACAGACCAGAAATTATCACCGCAGTTTTTATTTAATAGAAATTTGATATTTATTCTGCTATATAAACAAATATAAATGAATTCTGATGCCATTGGGAACATGTTAAAAACAAGAAAAAAGTTAAGGAAACAATTGGTCCATTGCTGGGAGAAAGTGGCAAGAAGGTGACAAGCAACAGGGAGAAAGCAGAACTATTTAACTCATGTTTTGCATCTGTCTTTACACAAAGGGATAAAACAGTCCAACCTATCAAAACAGCACCACAAAAATCAGATTAGAAACACAAGTTGAAATAGGGAAGAAAATGGTAAGTGAGCACCTGTCTACCCTAGACAAGTTAAAATCACCAGAACTGGATGGATTACACCCCAGGGTTCTGAAGGAACTGGCAGATGAGATCTCAGAATCACTGAACTATATCTTTCAGAGATTCTGGAACACGGGGGAACTACCAGAGGACTGGAAAAGAGCTGATGTGGTTCCCATCTTCAAAAAAGAAAAAAAAAAATAGATCCAGGAAACTACAGGTCTATCAGCCTGACCTCAATACCAGGAAAGATCCTGGAAAAGATAATCAAGCAACGAATTAGCAAACACCTAGAAGCAAACAAAGTAATAGCCAAAAGCCAACATGGGTTTGTCAAAAACAGATCATGCCAGACTAATCTTATTGCATTCTTTGATAATGTAACAAAATTAGAGGACCAGAGGAATGCCGTCGATATAGTTTACTTAGACTTCAGTAAGGCATTTGATAAGGTAGACCATAACCTACTACTAGATAAAGTAGAATAATGTGGGTTAGACAGCATCACCACCAGATGGATTTGTAACTGGCTGACCAACCGCACTCAACATGTAGTCCTCAATGGAACTGCATCTTCATGGAGGAAGTATGCAGTGGAGTACCCCAAGGCTCTGTTTTGGGCCCAGTACTCTTCAACATCTTTATCAATGATTTGGATGAGGGAATAAATGGGGAACTCATCAAATTTGCAAATGACACCAAGCTGGCAGGAATAGCCAACACTCCAGAAGATAGGCTAAAGATACAGAAGGATCTTGACAAACTTGAACATTGGGCACTATCTAATAAAATGAAATTCAATGGTGAAAAGAGTAAGGTTCTACATTTAGGCAACAAAAACAAAATGCACAGGTACAGTATAGGTGGTACCTTCCTCAATAGTAGTAACTGTGAGAGGGATCTTGGAGTCCTAGTGGATAATCATTTAAATATGAGCCAGCAGTGTGCAGTACCTGCCAAAAAAGCCAACACAGTTCTAGGCTGCATAAACAGAGGGATAGAATCAAGATCATGTGAAGTGTTAATACCACTTTATAGTGCCTTGGTAAGGCCACACTTGGAATACTGCATTCAGTTTTGGTCACCACGATGTAGAAAAGATGTGGAGACTCTAGCAAGAGTGCAGAGAAGAGCAACAAAGATGATTAGGGGACTGGAGACTAAAACATATGAAGAACGGTTGCAGGAACTGGGGATATCTAGTTTAATAGAAAGAAGGACTAGGGGAGACATGATAGCAGTGTTTCAATATCTCAGGGATTGCCACAAAGAAGAGGGAGGCAAACTATTCTCCAAGGCACCTGAGGGTAGAACAAGAAGCAATGGGTGGAAACTAATCAAGGAGAGAAGTAACTTAGAACAGAGGAGAAATTTCCTGAAAGTTAGAACAATTAATCAGTGGAACAGCTTGCCTCCAGAAGTTGTGAATGTCCCAACACTGGAAGTCTTTAAGAAGATGTTGGATAGCCATTTGTCTGAAACGGTATAGATTTCCTACCTAGACAGGGGGTTGGACTAGAAGATCTCCAAGGTCCCTTCCAACTCTCTATTGCATTGCATTGCATTGCATTGCATTGCATTGCATTGCATTGCATTGCATTGCATTGCATTGCATTGCATTGCATTGCATTGCATTGCATTGCATTGCATTGTAGTAAGACTATTATGTGCTCAGGATTTGTGGTTTAAGTAATTTCCACTCTCATTCTCCTTCAGTATTAATGTGGAGTATTTTTTTAATCTAATAAGGGAAAAGTTCATTACAGAGAGGCTATTTCATAGAAGTGTTTTTGGCTTCTCCTAGCTAAGATCATGTCTATCTTTTTCCTCTAGATTTAGAAATTGCTCAAAACAACAAGAAAAATGGGCGCATTGTTGGAGAGATTGCTTTCCAGTTAGACAGACGTATTCTTGCACATGTGTTCCCCGGAATCACACGGCTCTATGGATTCACAGTATCCAATATCCCTGAAAAAATAAAGCAAGTAAGTAATTCTATCCCAACACTTAGAGATAAATGGATATTTTTGTCAAGATTGTAGACCTAAATAAAATTTAGAGGTCCAGCTTTTGTGCCACCTGGCAGCATTATTGAGCAAAAGAAGGTAGCCTCTTAAGGTGTCAAAGAAGAGAATTGCAAAGCTTCAGAGTTGTATCAGGAGATTAGCCAACTTAAACAGAAAATATTACAGTAATAGTACTATAAGAGACAATTCACAAATTTAAAAAAGCCTGTACAATTGTCATTTTTTTCTTTTCTGCTCCTATTAATGTTATATAAAATTGAGGCTGATTTACACTTCCATAAAATATTAACCATAGATATATATCTGACAATTCTTAGGTCTCCACGAGATCTTTAGATGGTTCTCTAGACGAGAAAAAATATCGAACTATAACCCAGCGTTATCGTAACCTGATTACCCGCTTGAAGAAAATGGGCTACCATACTGATGTCCACCCAGTGTTTAGTGAATTTCTTATCAACACCTATGGCATCCTGAAGCAAAGGCCTGACCTCAGCTCTAACCCCATCAATGACAATCCTAATGATCTCAGAAAGATGGTGATAGACATTGTCCCAGCTAAATTTCTTGGCGATACCTTACTGCTCTTGAACTGTTTGTGTGAACTTTCCAAAGAAGACAACAAGGCCCTTTTCGCCTGGTAGTGCCTGCTGCAACGTCCCCATTTTTAATAGAAAGAGCACCTAAGCACAGCATATACGTAATAAAGAATGCTGCCAAAAGAGGGTGTGGGATAACACGTGTATGATTTTTTAATTAAGCTGTGGCTGTCCAAATCACTGCTTCATGTTGTATGTAATTTGGTTTTGGCAAAGTTTTATATTTCATTATATTTTTGAAAAACTGGTGCTGAATTGATAATGTTTCATTGGTAACTGCTACGTCAGGTATATTTTGATGGGAATATCAATAAAATAAAACAGAAGTGGTTGTTTGTTGCAACAGTTCACAAATTCCCAATTAAATCCTGCATTATTTCTGTGTGAGGAAGAAAGCGCCTGTCAGACTATAATTTTATTTTGTTTGTTCCACAAAGGTATAATTATAGGTATGAAATGACTTACTTTAAAATTTGAATGCTCTTCAAGAAACACATCTCTTTCTCATGCCTATAAAAAAAACCTTGGACATTTTGGTTCAGTGGGAATAAAATGTATATAGCTTCATTTGGATTGATACAGCATTGTATATCACCATTTACCTGCATTGGTGGTACAAAACTTTTCCAGTACTTCCAAAATCTTGCATTCTGGAATCCTATCATTTAGTATGATGAATGTGCATTCAAATGTTTGTCAATGTATTCAAATGTTTGAAAGCATAATAGACTTTCCTAATTAGTTTTAGGATGACAAAGAGAGGGAATAACTTTTACCATGGGCTTAGTTCTAATGAGGTCTGTGCATTTTTTCACAATGAACACAACTACAATTTCAAATGCTATTGCAAAACTTCATGTAGTGGAGTAGTTGATGGTTATCAACATTCTGCTTTATGCCTGGAATTGATGATTAGGCACCTTTTGAGGCTGTACACCACTAATGGAGCGGGGAATATATGGCTCCCCACAAGCTGTTAAACTAGATTGCCCCATCACCTCAGCCAGCATGGCCAATGATAGGCAATGGTGGGAGCTGTATACAACAACTCCTGAAAAAGCTAGGGATTCCTTAGACCTTTCATCAAATTTTATCTTCAGTAATGCTGAATCTGTCTTATTTTTCTTCAAAGAGTTCTTCTCTCCCTTTACATATTATTGATGTGCCATTTATCTATTTAGTGAAGCGTGAATTCTGTCCAATTGTGCAAAGGATGGATTATTGTTGAGCTTAATAAACTATTTCAGTCAAATGACATTGGAATGCTATTACATCTTTTCTCCACAGGGTTGGTTTGGTAAGGGAGCCCTAGGTTTAAGACTATCCTTAGTTACAGAAACCCATTGGGTTATTTTTGCCCACTCATTCTCTCTCAGTCCAGTTTACGTCATAGGGTTGTTATTGAGGGAGTGCTATGATCACCACATTGAGAATTAATAAAAAAGTGAGTTGAGTGTGTTCTAGAGAGCAAAATCTGAACTTGGCAGAAATGAGTGGGGGTCAAGGGACTAGGCAAAGCTTAGCTCTTAGAAGCTACATATCCTTCTAGGCCAGTGTTTCTCAACCTTGGCAACTTGAAGATGTCTGAACTTCAACTCCCAGAATTTCCCAGCCAGCGAATGCTGGCTGGGGGATTCTGGGAGTTGAAGTCCAGACATCTTCAAGTTGCCAAGGTTGAGAAACACTGTTCTAGGCAGAGAACAAGTGATTATCAGAAGACACAGGCATTTGCAGGGAACAAGTGAGAAAGTGAATGTTGCAATAAGTAAATCCTTGCTTCTTTTCATGTAATATCATGATACAAAAGGTAGAGCTTTTTTACTCTACTGATATCCACAATTCATAGTTTGACATTTTGGCATCATTGTGTTGATGAACCAAGGCCTGTGAAAAGGAGGCAGGAAATATCCTATCATTAGCAATCTCACAAAGAACGGGCAGAGAGAAGGGTAAACATCAAGATCTGTGACCCCATTTCATCAGATGCATATATTTCTAAAGCGATTATGAAAGAATTGTCCTTCTGGGTTTGGCTCCAAGTGGGGAAAAAAAGACACTGGAGACATGGAGGCTGCTTGGAAAGATGGTTTATTGGTGGACAGGACCACATGGCTTGAGTCCTGAACAGAAAAGGTGATCACATGCTTCACTATTGGTGGAGAAAAGAGAAGGGCCGGCTGAGATGCTGAGTTCCTGGTTTTATGCCCTCTCGGCCTTTGATCTTGAGCTTGTATTCTGATTGGTTGTCAGACTCCCATGGAGCCATGCAGGGGCAACTCTCTAGGCTGCGTTTTGAATCCAGGTTTGGTTGAGTTCTCAGATGCCATGTGGGGAGTTGGGTAAAGGGCCAATATTATCATGCCTTAATCCCATCCCCTGGAGCTGAAGGGGAGAACTCTTTATTATGTAAAGGGACTGGCTTGGCCTTCTTAATCGCCCACAAAGTGGGTGGGGGCAGGAAGCTACAGGGAGCTATTCTCTCTTAAAACATGTTTCTTCCTTTTCACATCCAGGGAACTATAATATTCTGCCTTTTCAATATTTCCTAGGATATTTCATTTTTCTGGGAGAGGGTTGGGTGATAACTTCCAATAGCGAGTTGCTAACAATTCTACTGTTACTTGTTTGTCACTTTTTTGTCTTGTATTTTTTCTCTTGTGTTATTACTGTTTTTTATTTATGGATTATTATGTGCACTGTCTAGAATTGCTAAGGTAACAGAGGCAATTTAGAGATTAAATAAATAAATGTAAATAAACAGGGCTTACAGAGGAAATTCCTGCTTCTTTACTTACATTTCAAACCTTGTGGTCAGAAAATTGTGAGGTGCTAAAGAGTCAGTGCAATTATAGTTACATTTCCAATAAAACATAGGAAGATTCTAAATGGATAGAAGACAACATTTTAAAAAGTGTGTTGTAATAGATATACTTTGATAGACTGATTTAAACAAGGCCTAATTGAATAGTATTGTAGTGCATTGCCTCTAAAATTAGTACAAGAAAAATATATTCTATTCATAACTTTGATGGGGATAAAGATCCTTTTGGTCAAGCAGAAAAAATAAAAATTCTATTTATCTCCATTCAATTTTTTACAGAGCAGCATGAATGTATATTTTCAACAATACTCTGCTTTTAAATGCAGCTGCAGCTGCTGAACCACAACATTGATGAACAGGGCTAGGGCTAATTTTTTTTTTTTAAAAAAAGGTCAGTCCAAAGTGCTAACAAAATTCTTTGTAGCTGGTGTACCTTGGTTAATGAGAAACAATGAGGATTGAGAAATCCCGTTAGATACAAGCTATAAAGACTCAGATTCTACTTTACTTTCACTTTAAAGCAAAAAAAGCAGAGGAAAAATACATCCAGGATTCTCTAAAACAAGGATAAGCTACCCACTAGAATAATGTCAAAGTTAGTGGAATGTGTTCCCAATTTTTCTGAAGGAAACAATAAAAAGGTAAGTTCTACATAATTTTCTTTCTAAGGAAACCTGTTGCGTTGCTGTGTAAAGCACTAAACAATTATGAAATTCATTTTTATAAGAGACTTTTATAATCCTGAGCTTTTTGAATTAAACTATAAAGTGTAAGAAAAATGATCTTGACAGAGTTATAGAGGAAGGCAAAAGACAGTGAAGCATTTTAAATATCCAAAATAACCAGATAACATTTGAAAGTGACTCAGCAGACACCTTCCTAATTCAATGAATTCTAAGAAGGAGGCTGCAACACAACACACTCACACTTCCAAGATTTTATTACTACAATCAATCACAATAAAATGTAGTTCGGATCTTCCTGTGAAGTTGATTTCCTGGTCTGGTTCATCTAGCAGAGCTGACAGAAGCATACCTATCATCTCTATACAATCAAATACTCTTGGAAATGTTTTACAAGTCACCGAAAATAGGCCTTTTACATCTATGGACACAGATATCTGTGCAACAAGATTTTAAATTACCATATGTTAATAACTTGCATATACTAACTGCTAGTAAACTAGCAAGTGAGTGAGGGATAACTGCTGGTAGTAAGTAAAGGCTAATTGCTTGTAAACTGCCAAGAAAACGGACTTTGGGAGGTGTGAAGCATCCTCTTCCTACAAAGTAACTATGAAAAAGACCATGAGGTGAGATTATAGTTTTGTTTTTTATGTGGCATAAATATTTATTTTATTTTTCAACAGAACACAAAAACAGAAACCATGGAAGAGATACTAAACTAGGCAATCAGTGTTCTGCATAAGAAGCAGTTTCATTCACTAGATTAAGAACTGTTGTCTTTTGTAAGAGTTCCTCAACTTGATTAATTTACTCTTGAATGGAGTCCTAATCAGGGGATTCTACTATAATTGTTTGAAGTAATAGGGGAAAGTTCATTCCTAAATTCTTCGGGGCAAAACGAATTAGACTAATTGTAAGAACATGGAGTTTCTAGTTCCCAATTAAGGCAAGTGATTGGAGTTTACTGAGGTATATCAACATGTGCTTCCTTTCCAAGCTCTCTGTCTCTTCTCTGCTACAGGTGATAGATGAGATTAGCAAGGCCATCTCTCAAACAAAGGGTTGCCGCCTCTTGGATGTGGATGCAGGCCCTTCCACTAATCGGACTGTTTACACCTTTGTTGGAAATCCAGAGGATGTTGTCCTGGGTGCACTGAATGCAGCTAAAATTGCTTTTCAGCTTATTGACATGGCAAAACATAAAGGTAATCAGAGGAGACAAATTATGAGAGTCAATGTAGGAGCAAAAGGTTCTGTGATATAGGGCTGCAGCCTATGTTTAGTGTTGCAACAACTCTGATCAGATGTTTCAGTATGAAAGTTCTCTGGGTCCTGACCTTTTAGACAATGCCATATGGGGGACCAGTGATCAAACCTTTGGAGCCCAATCTCAAATCCACTGCTCATACAGGAATCTTGAATAGCCTTGATGAATCCCATGAAAATATTGTAAAACTAAAATTATACAGATTGCTACTTGGAGGCTTTGTAATACGATAAATATAAGATTACCCAAGCAAACAATTCCATCCTCCTTTATACAATGTGTTTTTATATTTTTGGGAAGATTGGAAAGTGCCACACTTACAAATATTGACCAAAAGATGGATTTACAGGTGTAAAGGGCATTTGGATTTGTGTGATTAGACAATGAGACTGACCACCTCTGCTTGGCATATGAATATGACAGACACCAATGCATAAATATAGAAATTTATATCATCTTCAATTTGGCCAAATCTTGCCTCAAAGGGGCTCTGTTAAATTTCAGAAGAAAGATATCCATACTTTGCTTCTTTCAGTAAGACTGTACGGCCCTGAATTTGTGACATGCTACGTGTTGCCTAGAACCAATGTTTCTGAAAGCAAAACACAAACATTAATTAGTTATTTTCCCCACACCTGGCAGTGATCCTCAATGTTAACTTAGTCCTTTGGTAGAGTTCAGGGGTCCCGAACCCCTGGTCTGTGGCCTGTTAGGAACCGGGCCATGCAAGTGGTGAGCAAGCAAGTGAAGCTTCATTTGTGCATGTGCGGGATCTAAATTACGTGCAAAACTACCAATACCCCGGTCCATGGATAAGTTGTCTTCCATGAAACCGGTCCCTGGTTCTAGAAAGGTTGGGGACCACTAGTATAGTTTATTCAATATTTCCCAACAAATGAAAACAAAACATACTGTATATTTAATCTGTTTTATGACTACTTATTCCTGATATCCTTTCTGATTTTGTTATACATTTTTAATTTTTGGCTTTTGTATACAGGTGAACATCCCCGAATGGGAGCACTGGATGTTTGCCCATTTATTCCTGTGAGGAATGTTACCATGGAAGAGTGCATTTGTTCTGCTAATCTCTTTGGAAAATGCTTAGCAGATGAACTGCATGTGCCTGGTGAGTCTGTCATGGAAAAATAAGCTGGGTCCGAAAGACTGCAGTGACTAATCAATTTCAGTTTAAAATTCTGTTTGACCATTCACAGAAAGGAGCCTTTGTTCTAGTCCCAAAGAAGATCTGTGATCTTCTTGCTCAGTGACAACATGCCTACCAAATTTGAGTAAAGGTCTTGATACATTCTATGCAGACCTGTTGAGGAAGTCTCTTACTCTGCTGCGATAAAGTTCTGAACAGACTGTTAAATATTATTTCCTTTTCCTATATGAGCAATAATTTAGTGCTCAGTTTTATTCTGAAGCTGTCAGTATTCCAATGCTGGAGAACACTAAGTGTGAAGCCAGAAGATGGCGCTAGAGTTCTACTACTACATCCATTATAGGCAAGCACTGGGCAATCAACCAAAGAAGGACATTCCAATTCATCCCCCCCCCCACTTCATTTCAGTTCACCAATTCCGTTTCAGTGAAGCAATCCTGTTTTCCCATAGGTAAAATTATTTTAATTTTCATCTCTAAATCTTCTCCAGGCAAGGCCTAGCAGATGGAACCCCTGACTTTTTTTTTTTAGCTTTGCTCTAAATTATGATATGGGGTTGTGGATAGAAGCCCAGGAAAAGCAAATGGCAGGTATAAAAATGATAAAAAAGGAATAGGCTCCTGAGAGAAAAGAAGGCCCTCAATATCTCAACTGGGCTATCAAAGCCTAAAACTAACACTAATTATGCAGCACAGGTTTGTACAGCTACTAGGCTTCCTATCCATTCTTTTGATGTACCATTAATTTCTTGCAAACCGGGCTCTTTAGATTTCAAAATGATAACCGTCAGTGAATTTAGCCTTTATTTGCAGTGTACCTATATGGTGAAGCAGCTCTGAATGAGAGCAGAAGATCTTTGCCTGCTCTCCGAGCAGGGGAATATGAAGCCCTGCCTGAGAAAGTAAGATAACAATAGTATTTTTAACATTAGCTATACCAGGGGTGTCAAATTTGATTTCATTGAGGGCCGCATCAGGGTTGTGGTTGACCTTGGGGGGCTGGGGGGCATGGCTGGGGTGGGCTGGTCATTCATGTTGGGGGGAGCCTGTGGGGGCCCTGCTGGGGGGGATACATTGTCTCTAGCGGAGGAAGGCAAGACCAGGGCGAGTGCTAAACCCTTGTCCATCAGAGGAGCCTTGAGGTCCCGCTCAGGCCATATGGAGGACCCCTGGATGGCGGCACCTGCCCAGAGCCGTGGCCATTGGAGGGCAAGTGCCCATCCTTGCCCACAAACGCCCATGGCACAGGGACCCCACAGCCCAGCCCAACCCTACTTCCCCAAGGGGGTGCCTGGCTACACTTACCTCCTCCTCAAGGCTGCCGCTGCTACTGTGCTTGCTCTCCTTGTCCAGGTTGGTCATGGTTTGTGCAGGAGGGTAAAATGTGTGGGTCAGAGGGAGGCCCATTGCCTCTCCTTGCAAGGAGACCCAGCTTTGTAACCAAAGCATCTTCATCTATAGGATGGGAGACCACCAAGAAAGGAGGGGGCAGGGGAATGGCGAAAGAGCAACAGGGCTACTGGTGGCAAAGTGCTAAGGAAGGACTTCCCTCAGACTGTCCCTCCCTCTCATAATCTCCTCCCTTCCTCTCTCCCTCCCTCCTTCCTTTCCTTCTCATTCCCATCTTCCTTCCCTCCTTCCTTCTTTCCCTTTCCTCCTTCCCCTCTTCCCCCTCCTCTTTCCTTCTCCTCCTCTTCCCCCACCCTTACTCCTCCTATCCCTACCCTTTTCCCTCCCTTCTTTATTTCCTCCATCCCTTGCTTTTCCCCTTTTCTTCTTTTTAATTCCCTCTTCATTCTCCTTGAAGATTTTTTAAAATAGAAATATATCAATATTTTCAGACACCCCTTTAACATTCCTACAATAAACATAGTTCACTTTACATTATATTTCCATTATTTCCAATTTTAGCCGTATTACTTTTCTTCTCATATTTTCCAATTTCTAGTTTTTAACATATACAAATAATATAATTTTCCCTTCGCTTTAAAAATAAATTTATTCTTTCTTTTCCATCTGTTTTCCATTAACAATATCAGTCTTCAAATTTCAAATTTTATATAATCAACATAATTATTTAATAGCTTTAAAATTATTAATATAATTCCCATATATTTTAGTTAAAATATATTTTACCTTATTTTTGATATTCCTTTCTACTGGGTCATATCATTCCACTATTCTCCTCTTTCTAAGTTTTTTTTGTTCTTTTTCTTTTTTTTTATGTGTCTTATATCTTTTCTTCTGTATCTTCCCTCTCACTCTTCGAAGATTATTGATGCAATATATTGTTGTCATCCATAGAACAATTGTCTTTTCTGATTTTGAAATCACTTCAATGTCAAATCATTCCATAGAATGTTATTCCCCAACAAATTATAAAATTTGGCAAAGAGCATGTTCATAGTATTAAAGTAAAAACATTCTTTACTTCCTCTCAAGCTAAAAAAGGCAGAATGGAGTCCTGATTTTGGTCCTGCAACCTTTGTTCCAAGATGGGGAGCCACTGTAACAGGAGCACGAAAATTCCTCATTGCATACAACATCAACTTGCTGTGTACAAAGGAACTAGCACATCGGATCGCACTTAACATTCGGGAGCAGGGCCGTAGTAAGAACCAGGTACTCTAGGGAAGGTTGGCTTGTAGATCTTCCTATTCTGCACTCCAATAAAGTCTCAAAACAAGGCAAGGCAGTCATCAGATTTGGTCAACAAATTGGAATCTAGTACAAAAGGCTGAACTTGTTTGCTTTTCAGAGTCTTCTCTGTTTCTCACTTACAGCCTGGGCGGTTAAAACAGGTGCAAGGCATAGGATGGTATTTGGATGAGGAAAACATTGCTCAAGTCTCTACAAATCTGTTGGATTTTGAAACCACTCCTCTTCATGTGGTCTATGAAGAAGTTTGCAAGGATGCCAAGGTGAGTGGCACAAAGATGAACAATTAAATGGACCTGAGATTGGGGTGAAGTGGAGCAAAATGCACTGGGCTTGGGGCTTCCTCTCTGAAATTCCCCCTGAAGCTCTTTTATTCATTTCTACATAACTGCCAACCTTTCAAGGTAATCCAGAGCAGGAAACCAAAATCATGGATAGTAATACTATTTTTTATTGTGAGGTTACCACAACAAAATTTGGCTAGTTTGAAAGCACTTATCCCTCCCCCCAATTAAGTTTATTTAAGGAAATTCAAAATTACAATAGATATCAAAAAAATTGCATACAATCCTGCTTCAAAGTTAGGACCATTGCAATGCCACTGCAATTATTTGCCCTTACAACTGACCACAGAGATGTTACAATGTTTCCCACCTCCCCCACCCCCATGACTTTGCAGTGCTTAGGCCTCCTCCCTACATGCCCATAGCACTTACCTTTTGAAGTTCTCTGCTGGACCTGATGTTGGGGAAGGAGGGCAGAACATGTAGCCCTGGGCTGTGTGGATGTGACAGCCATTTTATCCTACTTTCTTGTGGGACGAAATGGTGATCACCAGACAAATTGTTATCAGGGTTCCAAGTAACGGCCCATATGAAATAAAAACTCCAAGGCAGGGCTCCTCAAGTATAATTTATTAGGCATGTCATATTGGCACAGCTGGTGAAAACCTGACTCTGAAGTTCCCCAGGTTTTCTCCACCCAGTTCAAATCCAAAGTTCTCCCCCCCCCCATCACTCATAACCATCACATGCCCCAATCAGTCGCTCTCTCCATCCCAAATGCCTCCCATCCATGTCCCTCCAAGTGCTGGTGAGAGTGTCCTTGGTTCCCAGAAGAATAATGTTACTTTGGCTACGTATTCCCCCAGGTATCTCTACTCCTGTCAGACATGCCTCCTTCAATATCCAAGAAAGAAAAACCTCAACTCCATGTTAATAGAGATAAAGTACATTTGTAGATATGAAGTGAAAGCAGCTAAAAGGAAAGCAAGATCTGAGCCAGAAAGGCAGGAACATATACATATCAAACGTTTACCCAGCACCCTCCTCCCAATTCCCCAACCCAGTGTCCAATCTGCAACTCCCTAAGGTGTCATGTGAGGTGCATCTTCAAACAGCCTCATCAAGTTGGTATGTGAGATGGTTGGCCTTGACCAAGTCCAAACATCAGCCACCAGCATGCGCAGAAGATGGTGAGAACAAGACTCTTCCAGTACAATATTATTCCCTTCCCCAATACCATGCCCCCCCCCCGGTTCCTATGGCAGCCGATAGTAAGCAAGCGTACCAAAGCAATCATAAGCAAGTAACCAAAACAGAGGCTGATACAGCTATTATAAAATCAAGGCTTATCAGGATACCTGATGTAGAACTTCTGTAAAAGTCTGGGAGCTCTAACATGAGATTTGTCAACTCATTCAACCTGGGAAGGTGGAAAATGTTTCCAGGAGACCAAATACTGAATGCGACCCCTATGTTTTCTGTAGTCCAAGATTTTTTTAACTCCAAAATGTTGCTCTCCCTCAGTAAGAAGAGGGACCAGAGGTGAAGGTTGAGGCGGACAAAAGGAAGGAGTATGCTCTGGTTTCAACAGGTTCACATGAAACACAGGATAAATTCTGCTAAGGTTTTTTGGCAGGTCCAACTTCACCGATACCGGATTTATGATTTTTAGAATGGGGAACAGACCTACGTACTTCGACCCCAACTTCTTCGACTTTTGGGTGGTTTGCAAAAACTTGGTGGACAAAATCACTCTATCCCCAATTTGGTACTCTTTCGGCTTAACCCTTCTCTTATCCGCTTGTCGTTTGTGAGCCTGGTGCACCTCATCTAACGTTTTGCTGGTCATGGGCCAAAACTGCCAAAGTTGATAACTCCATTCAGACAAGGACAAAATTTGCAGTTTCTCCTGAGGCAATTCAGGAATTGGCACAAAGTCCTGACGAAACACAACTTTTAAAGGGGTCATGCCAGTACTGCTGTGTACCGAATTATTGTACGGCACCACTCCTTGAGGTAACAGTTCAGCCCAATTATCCTGTTGATAATTGATGAAACATTGGAGGTACTGCTCCAAAACCGAGTTAGTCCATTCACAAGCCCCATTAGTCTGAGGATCATGAGTGGAGCTTAGCCCCTGGGTGGAGCCAATCAATTTCAGGAACTCTTTGCAAAAGAGGGAGCTGAATTGGACTCCCTGTCTGAAATAATGCATTTGGGCACTCCATGCAACCTATATACATGTGAAATAAACAATTTAGCCAACAACTTCGCTGATGGGATCTTGGAACACGGCACAAAATGAACCTGTTTGGAAAACAGATTGGTGATAACCCAAATAACGGTATTCCCCAGATTTTCTGGTAACTTGACAATAAAGTCCATTGATATCTCTTTCCATGGGGCCCCAGGACGGGCAACACTTTGGAGAAGACCCTGGGGCTTTCCCGGTGGTCACCTATAAAGATATAATAGACAAAGAAGGGAGATTAAGATCGAGGCAAGAGCTAAAAGAGCAAGGGATAGAATTGGAATGGTGGTCCTATCTTCAAATCCAATCATGTTACTCGAAAGATATGAAAGAGTGGGGCATTAATAGAGAGCTGATGGCAATAGATAAGATCCTTTTGGGGACAAACAATAAATTGATAAAGAAGATTTACAAATTTTTATTGGAATATAAGATGGAAGAAGAGCAGGTTAAGGAGACAATGGTAGCATAGTGATAAACATTGGCTATAATATACATCTGGAAAAATGGCAAGAACTATGGGAAAGGAATAGGAAAATAACATTGTTAATTCCGTATAAAGAAAACTTATATACAATATTTTATAGGTGGCATCTCCCACCTGTGAAAAGTTGGTCCTTATTTGCAGCTGATACCAAAATGTCATCAAAATAGGGGATGACTCCTGGTATCCCCTGCAAAAGCCATTCCATGACACTTTGGAACAGTCCAGGGGCAATACTAATGCTGAATTGTAGTTGGGTGCATTTAAAGGCACCCCTATGCGTCACAATGGTTTGGGCCTCCACTGTGGCACCATCTACAGGCAACTGCTGGTATGCCTGCACCATATCTAATTTAGCGAACACCTTTCCTGGGCCAAGGGAATGTAATAGGTGCTATACAATGGGCACAGGATAAGCGCTTTGTTGTAAAGGTTTATTTATTGTGCACTTGTAGTCTGCACAGATGCAGGCAGACCCATTAAGCTTGATCGGGGTCACTATAGGGGTCTCCCAGCAGTCGTGATCGACCAGCTCTAGAATTCCCTGGCCAATTAATTGGTCCAATTCAAGATCAATTTTGGGACAGAGAGTGAAAGGAACTCTCCTGGGCTTTAGCCTAATAGGGGCTACGTTGGGGTCCAAATTAAAAGAGATTCAAGTTCCCACATACTTACCTAGACCGGTGCCTAAGATGTCCTCGAACTCCTTAAGGAACTCTTCCGTGTTGTCGTCATGAACTGTGTTGATTCCTGTCACCCCCAGGCCCAGGGATTCGAACCAGTCTAAGCCTAGAAGGCTCTGCAGGGCTCCACCCACCACCGTCACAGGAAGCAATCCATCGAAGGACTTGAATTGCACTTGGAAAGTGCCTTGGCCCAGAACTGGGATTCGGTTCCCCTGGTAGTCGCTCAGGCATAGATCTGGAACCCTCAGCTTGTGCCTCCTCAAGTTGGGGACAGCCTTCTTTAGCGTAGCCCAGGACATGATGGTCAGTGATGACCCGGTGTCAATCTCCATAGAGCATGGAGATTCTCAAGGGGGATGGTGACTCTCAGCTTTTTGTTCCGCGGGGTGCTTGCTTGACCAATGGTGGTCTGAAAGGTTGTGTAGGTTTCTGCCCCAGGCTGCTTTGGCTATGGCTGCCATAAGCCTTGTCTTGGCGGTCTTGGGCATGCAGGTTGGCCCTTCGGTTGCTTGGGTGCTGCAGGGAATTCACTTTTGCAGACCCTGGTGATGTGCCCCTTTGTTCGCAGCGCTGGCAGATGACATCCTGGAAATGGCAGGCAGATTGCTGGTGGTTGCCTCCACAGCCGACGCAAGGAGCAAAATGTGTTTCAAATTTCTGTGCCAAATCTGTACAGTCAGTGCAGATGCGGTAGATTTCATCCTTGCTATCTGAGGCCTCTGGCTCTGTAGTCTCACGATGCACTTCCGCAGTTTTGTGCACAGTCTTAGGGCTGCTCTGCCCTTGCAGCTTTTCCGTCAACTTGGTCAAAGATTCGGTAGCCCTGGCTTTGTCCAGGGCAATTTGTAGAGTGAGGTTTGTCTTGGCGAGCAACCTCCTCTATAAACTAATGTCCGAACATCACAAATGATTCTGTCCAGCAATAGTTCATCTAAGTCCCTGAATTCACAGTAGGCTGCAGCCTTCCGAAGTTGATCATTTTTCCTTCTTTCTGGTTGTGGAGATTGAATTCATGCCTCCGCACGTATTTAGATGGTTTGGGAGTGTAGTGTGTCCACAGCATCTGTTGTACGACCAACCAAGTGACTGACTATATTGGTGTTGGTTCAGACAAGTCTTTGGTGGTCTCGAATACGTCTGGTCCCCAGTAGCTCAGGAACATTGCTTTTTTTCGGACTTCGGACAGGCCTAAAAGGTTGTTGGCTTCGAGGAAGCATTTGAACCTCATCATATACGAGTCCCAGTGCTCAGTGGCTGGGTCATACAGAGCTGGTAGGGCGTGCGTAGTCATCTTGTCTTTCAAGCGGATTTGAATTTGCCGCTTTAAGATGGCTGCTTGATGCCATGCTTTGCTCCGGTCTGGATTGACTTGCTGGATTGTATTTGCTCTTTTTGGTGCCTAGTTGCCTTCCAATCCCACCTTCATCACCAGTGTTAGATAGGGTGAATGGATGAGGCAGACTCAGGCTTCAGCAACAAACAGCTCTTTATTAAGTGACAACTATGTACAATCCAGCAAAGACTCTGTCTGGCGGTAACCCTTTTATACTCTTTTATATTTTATCGACCAATCACATTCAAGTATTGTTCCCGCCGGAACAGAGGACTTGAGTGGAAACTACCATACTGTCTGTAAGTATGTAACAGTAACGATCTATAAAATATCTGGTTTTATTTCTAGGATCTCAATCTGCCAGTAGTAGGATCTCAGCTAGTGGGACTGATTCCTAAAAAGGCCATGTTAGATGCAGCAGAATTTTATATCAAGAAAGAAAATCTCTTCATCCTTGAGGAGGAACATAAAATTAGACTGGTAACTTTTGATATCCATTTATATCTTGGTTTTATATAACAGAAAAGTTTTTAAAAACCTCATGTGTCCTATAAAATGCATTAAGTTGGATGTTCATTACCTTTTCAAAAATAATTCAAACTGCAGTGTATGGTTTTCCTTTCATTTCTCATGACAGATATTTCTAAGTTCTTAGTTTGAAGATAGTTTTTTATTCCTTTGTTATCACCTAACATACCTTTCTAGAGAATGGGATCCTGCACTGCGGTAAATCACAATGTGGGTTGTTTAGTTTTATCATGTTGTGTAAATCTAATCAACTCTGATTTATCTAGTATGGGTATCGGCAACCCAGAGCTCCGGAGCCACATGTGGCTTTTTGACCCCTCTCCTGCAGCTCCCTGCTGACCCGGTTGTGTGCCGTGCTCTCCACCCTGAGACATTGGCCGAACCCGGCCAGGGCCGAACACAACCTCGCTAACATGAAGCCTGGCAAGGTGGGAATGGGATCTGGGAGGAAGGTATACCAGAAAGGGGGCAGGTCCACAGCTGAGGAGTGAACACAAGCTGCTGCGGCGGCTTCCCTGAAAATGACCCTCCTCCTTCTCACGCAAGGCGTGATTGCGCATGCAGCGAACCAGCAGTAATGCCGGCAGCAGCCCACCCCTGTATTGTTCAAGTATCTGTCCTGATGGTGGTTTACTCAGTGCAATGTAAACTTAAAAATAAGGAACAGAAGACCTTCATTTGTTTCAAATGCCAATTTCTATTTAATAATATGAATTTGTATCTTTGAATCTCAGGTAATTAATCGATTAGGCTTGGATTCTTTGACTCCATTCAGTCCTAAGGAGCGCATAATTGAGTATGGATATTTTCATTTTCTCACAGATGTATGGTGATAGTGTATGTCTGAAGACTTTGGCTGGATGGGTGATATATGGATTACTAATATATTGAAGTCATATTATGTGTCCTTAGCATGTTTTTTATCCATTTATATTGAATATAGATAGGTCTTAACCTATGGAGCCGCAGATAAAAGTGCAATTTGCAGAAACAAACATTGTCTTTAGTTCTTAACTTTTTCAGAAATCAAGTTGCCGAAAAGCATTTTGTGTATCTTAAGCACAAATTTAAAGATGCAAATCATTTCATTTCCAGTTTATCATTATGCAAATGTGTTGCACCTGTTTAAGATTTAATTAAATAATTACCAGTACTTAATTTAATTAGTACTATTTAATTCACATAATACTATGATCCCAAGAGATCTGCTTTTGCTTGGGAAACTCAAAACCATATTCCAAGTGAGCAATTTTTAAAAACATTTTTCTGGCTCAAATAACGTCTTGTTACTTTGGATCATTTCCTCATCCAAAAGTCTGTATTCCTATATTCGGCAGAGAGATGTATGAGTACACTCCTTTCTTGACTTCACTTTGTTTTTAAGCAGCATTTTATAGTACCAACAGAAGAGAATATTTGTACATCAGGGTTGAACTGTGGGATCCGTGGTGTTCTTTAACTTAGTGGTTTTCTTGCAGTCATTTCTTTGCCAGACTAGGTGCATCGATGATGTTACCTAGTCTGATAATGAAATATCTGCAAGAAAACCCCCAAACTCAGAGAACACCAAGGACCACATAGCATTTTATACTTTGTGATTTAAAAAGTGATTTTTTTTTCCAAATGCTTTTTCCCTTCGGAAGGGACATGGTGGAGGATGACAGAGAAAAAGACTGTCTGGTGTCTTTGTCTCTTCACACCTTTGTGCAGAAAGTTGGTGCAAGATCAGCTGCTCCTGGAGGAGGATCAGTATCAGCA
This sequence comes from Thamnophis sirtalis, assembly GCF_051295495.1. Classification (NCBI taxonomy): domain Eukaryota; kingdom Metazoa; phylum Chordata; class Lepidosauria; order Squamata; family Natricidae; genus Thamnophis; species Thamnophis sirtalis. The sequence continues at coordinate 113,987,669 of NW_028261385.1, read as the reverse complement.
GCAATATCATCTCTGGTATGTAGCTACTTCAATACCCCATTTTAAAACTATTATCCTAAATAGTGATTCCACACAGGACTTCTCCTGTAATGCTGATATACAGTAATGCTGAGCTCAGCCAGCAAGATTTAAAATTTGAAAATAAATTGTTCTCAGCCAATGCAGACTCCAAACTTTTCCTGTTTTTGATAATATCTGGACTTACTTATTCTGTATTTTTGGTTGAATGTAGGTAAAAGGTTCCTTCTTGATCTGCCAGCCAAATGACATTAAAATCAGCACCTGATGAATTTTTTTCCTCAGGAAGAGTATGAACCATAGATACACACATTTCAGAAATTAATTCAATCAATTATACTGTAATTATGTTTATGCTCTTCCTTCAGCTTTTCTTTACTCTACAGATCTGTGAAGGTAATAATAAAGTTACTTCTTCATCATCATTTTAACTGTGAACTGTTGTTAAATGCTGCAGTCGCTAAATGAGAACTACAGGTAGTTCAAAATAATACGGATATCCAAAAATATTAATTAATGTCTCAAAATCAGATTGTTATGTGCAATGACTTCTTTCCAGGACATCACTACATCACAGTTTTAGGACATTATGTTTTAATTGTTATTTTTCAACTGTACATTCATTTCTTTTCCATACAAAGCTATGAGGTTCAGTAAATCTCATATATATGATAAGCTGTAAATTTAAAATTTACTGAAATATGTCAAATGGGGAGAATTTCAATTCCAATTTACAACAATGTCAAGAAAATTTTATTTGGAGTAGAATAAAACTTTGTATAATTTTCAAAAAAGAAATGTGGCCTTGCTCTTCCAAATTTTAAACTGTATTCTAGAACAAGCTGGTTGACAGCAGAATGTTACTATTGGAAGGAACTGGGATCCATACGGTAGAGGATAGGGGTGAGTTCTGGCCAGCGTTACTGCCAGTTTGCTTGTGCATGCACTTTGCGTGTGCGCATGCATGCACAATTCAACAGAAATTGTTCTGCGCATTTGCAGAACTAAAAAAAAGATGGTGGTGGCAACAGTTTGGAGACGTGTCCAGCCTGGGTTGCTGCCAGATCTGCGATCCAGGCCAGCATACCACTACCAGTTGTACGGGTAGTGGAACGAACCAGGAAGAACCGGTAGGAACCCACCTCTGGTACAGGGAAACAAAAGAGGAACACAACCTGAAAAGCAAATTATAAAATAAAGCTTGACAAAAATGCAGAACTCTTCACAGAAAATAATGCCCAATAAATTTACCATTAGCCTTTTGTGAGAATACTTTTCATGTTGAAGAAAACTATAATTGCATGTGCAAACATGGAATAGACTAAAGACAAAGGAAGAATTTGATGTACTTACGAATTGCTGGAAGAATAAAATCTGACCTCAGAAATGATAGACATTAAGAAAATGAAAGAATTTGAAATCCTTATTGAAAATGAAGATCACCTACCGTATATACAGTATAACCTAATTAGTTCTGATACGGGGACAGAACAAATGAAAGCATTTATGTTAAATTGGATGCAAAACTTCAAAGACTTTGTCTCAATACAACAATGGGAAGTCTTATTGAAACAACTATGATTTGAGAGAAAATTGGTGTAAATTTTTTTACAGATGGTATACAACTCCGTCAATAATGGCCAAAGCAATCAAATTATGTGGTAATCAGTGCTGGAAATGCCACAAGACAGAAGAAAAAATCTGCCATATATGGTGGACATGCAAAGCTTTGGAAAGACACAACACCATTCAGCAAATGTCAGAATCAGGGGTGGGTTGAGGGTGCAAGAGGGTTCAGGGTTTGGGGAAGGTGCCCAGAGTGAACTAGTGTTAGATAAGGAGATCTCTCTCTCCCTCCCTCCCTCCCTCCCTCCCTCCTTCCCTCCCTCCCTCTCTCTCTCTCTTCCTCTCCTTTCCTTCTCCCTCTCCCCTGCAAGCAGTTTTTCTCCCCAGTATTTTGGTGTAACATAAAGTCCCTGCCACCTGGTGATTGGTGAAATTCGGAAAGTGTAGACATCTTACTTCCCCCCCTCCTGTGTGATAAAGACATTTCAGAACATCAGGTCTCTCCTTCTAGGGAGCAGCACTTGGTTGCATGGTGGGATTAATGACATATGGAAAGCGTCAATTTGAGGACCTGGACCCAATTATGAGGCAACTCGTACCCCCGTTTCATCAGGCCATGAATCAGCTAATTGCTATAGTAGACAGGGACTCCTTGGCATTCAGCAGCTACATGGTGAGTGAAGTGTTCATACTTTCAGCTACTCTGTATTTTGTGCATCTTGTATCTTTGGTTAGGAAGAATGTGGGATAGAGTTGGGTTGGTGTTTTTTTTTTGCTTTCTGCTTGATGAAGACTGTATTTTTGAGCAAAAGGTGGAATGCATATGAAAGGTAAGGTGAAAATAACTTTGGGAATCTATCTTAGAGCCTCACCCTCCATGCCTGTTCCCTAGAATAATAGTCTAAGAATGTGTTTGTGTTCTCTACAGGATGCTATGAAACTTCCTAAGCAGACCCATGAGGAGAAAGAGAGGTATTACTGGGCCTTTTGTTCACTTGAAACTACAGTACTTGCTATACAGTACTTTGGACTAATATTGTGATCTCCTGTGTTCTAGTCTGGGGCCTCAACCATTATACCAAACTGGCTCTCATGTCCCATGTAGGACTAGGCAAATTTTCTTAGCAAAGAAGAACTGATAGCTTAGCTTCATATGTTGCAAAGAAAATAGTAATATTCCTACTTTGCAAGATAAAGATGTTTTTAAACAATGAAGAGAAAAGAAGGAAAACCTTATGGAGCTGAGCAAGTGAGGAGCTTGCTTCACACGGGAGAAATAGTCACTGAAAGATGTAATGGCTGAATGGAGTTTCTTGACACAAGGATGTCTTAGACTACCGTTGCATTAATTGCACAATTATAAAAGAAAAGAAACCAAGTAGAAAATATAGCAGACGTTCAGCCCAGGAGGAGACAGTTGCATAGGACAATGACATGGAGCTGGAGCCAAGAGGCACAGGTGAGGTTCTCTAGCCAATCAAAACTGAGGCTGTTATTAGAATGGAATAGAGTGCTGGAGACCATCCGCTCTGAAGGACTTTAGAGCTTTGATTGGAAAACAGCCTTTTTGAAGTGAAGCTGGAGAAACGGCTGTGGACGTATTTCAATGGGCCGGGCGGAGAAAGAGGATGAAATCATTCATTTCTGCACCAAGAAAGTGGTGGGTGGCCTGCCCTGGTGGTAGCCAAGCAAAAAATATGCCCTGTTAAACTGGGGGTGGGAAGGGGCGGGGGAAGAGACTTCAGCTGACTGAACATCTTTGGCAGGTAGAGTGAACCTGGGTCTATTATTACATTACACTTTCCTTAGATGATGGGCAATCTCCCCTCCCTCTTTGTATTGAGTACATTTACATTTTAAAAAGAGTAAAATAACATGGTAAAAGTAGTCTGGTAATTCTTAATCAGTTTTTATTGCAAGATAGATGCTCTTATGGCTGCTTCTTTTGGGTTTCCTTGGGATGGGATTGTCCTCCTAGATATATTTCATTGTTTTCTTATTCCCTGTCTGCAGGCGTACAGCAGCCATGCAGCTCGGCCTGAAGAATGCTGTTGATGTTCCTTTCTCCTTGGCAGAAAAAGTTAACTCTTTATGGCCTTTTTTGAAAGAAATGGCACAGCATGGAAACATAGCCTGCAAATCAGATATCCAGGTATTTGTGCTGCCCGGTCTGAGGACAGAACTGATCTTCAGTTGTGCAACTAATTGTTTCATTGAGCTGAACTCTTGCCACAAATTGGTTGAAGCCATAGTTGACTGCATGAAGTTGGTAGGTTCCATTCCCCCTGGTCACCAGCATTTCTTCTCCTGTTACTGATTTTAGGTGGCAGCTAAAGCTTTAGAAGCAGGTGTCTTTGGGGCCTATTTCAATGTCATCACCAACTTGAAAGATATATCAGATGAAGATTTCACACAACAGGTAGGAATTGTTCACATTTGCTTAGAACTATGGACAATTTAGCATTAGTTTGTATCCTTAAAAAAGGCTGAAACAGCTCTTCAGCTATGTTAAGATTGGTTGAGATTATTTGAATGATTCTGTTTGGTGTGAGTTGGATTGGAGGGCTGGTGACTCCCTTGCTAAACTCTATTTTTTTTTACATTTTTCTCTAAGATAAGAGATACTTAACAGAAGGTGTGTCCCAGAAGGTTTAGATCAGGGATGTCAAACTCACCTCGTCATGGCGGCATCATGTTACATATTGTGACATTTCCCCCCTTCACTAAACCAGGTGTGGGTGTGGCCAGCGTGTGACACATCTGGCCCGTGGACTGTGAGTTTGACAGCCCTGACTTAGATGATGGCATTCTTTAAGTCAAGGGTTTCAGCCACAGTTTCACAGTTAAGGAAAGTCTAACAGACATTGTCCCCTCTCTCAATCTTAGTTTGAGTTCATGCCTTAGAACTTATCTTTAACTGTGCCTTACTTACTTCAAGTATGGTAGGGAATGAATGATGACCACAATGACTCAAGAAATTCACTAAATGTCCCCCCTCATGATCAAGACCTCACTTCCCTTAAAGCACTGTTTCTCTACTTTGGCAGCTTTAAGATGTGTGGACTTCAACTTCCACAATTCTTCAACCAGCATTCCTAGCTGAGGCACTCTGGGAGTTGAAGTCCACATATCTTAAAGTTGCCAAAATTGGGAAGTAGTGCCTTAGACTAGAGCTACTTGTCAGGGATTTGCCAATTTTAGCTGGTCTTTTGAGTCAAAATAGTTTTATAAGGAAAAGCTCCCACCTCACCTTGTTATTGTCTCATATCTCCTTCCTCATCCTCCCCCATTTTTTTCTGCCTTTTATTTTGCTTTATTGCTTCACGCTAATTGGCTACTCTTGAGATCTACATGCTGTGTTAAGTCACATTTTATGCACGGTAATCACTATGTAGCTGACCTACATTCCATTCTGAGAATCTGATCTCCTTTGTTTATTTTACTATACTTATGTATTGATATATTTATGCTATAGTTTTTGGAAAATCATATAGTATTACACAGTTAGAAATCAATCCAGGAAAAAATCCTTTCCTTACTGTATCTGGCAACTGAGTTGCAGCATCCTCACATAATGTGTCCAAATAGGATAATTTGAGCCTCACTGTGCAAAATACCACTTCTTCATGATTAATTCAGGACCAAAGTAAGTAATTCTTTGCCTCCCTCCCTCTCCCTCCCTCACTCCCCCCTCTCTCTTGCAGATGCACAAGAATATTTCTTACTTCTTGGAGGAAGCCCAAAAGAATACAACAGTTATCCTAGATCATCTGGACAAGCGGGCAACATGAAATATTGTATCTACAACCAATTTGTTTAAACATAAAATTCTTATCTATAGTACTGTTCAGCTACATTCAGACAGATTTGACACTTTTGAGAAAAAGAAAAAAAATATAACTTACTTTCTATCCTATACATGGATGAATTTTGTTACAAATTCAAAGGTTTTCTGGTGTAACTAAAAGGGACCTCCTTTTGCTGCCTGTTATCCCATCCTAATAATCATGATAGCAACATGAAGCAAGTTTTCAGTGACCCATCAATGTTCAAAAGTCTTGTGTAGAAAGCTTTAAATCTACAAAATATGAGCAATGTAGCATATCATTTCAGCTATCATGCCAAATATTAGATTGTTAGATTAAGCAAAGTTACTGAAAGGATAATCCTTTGGTTTATTATTTGAATGACAAATGTATCTTGAGTGGAATTTTGTAAAGTGGAAATAAATCATGTTGTCCTCAATAAACACTGGCTATGAGGAGGGTTTTTTGTGTCCTAATTCATGCATCAATGGTTAGATATATATACTGCTGTGGCATTATGATTATGGAAAGAGTTATTGCATTTATTCTTATTCTGATTACCTGGTCTCATGATACTTTCTCTTTTATATGTATATTCTTTCATAATTCTATAAAGAATTGCTTGTGCAGTAATATTTCAGCTGACTAATGTTACCTGACATTATTTGGAGGCCCTTGTTTCCCAAAAGTTGGAATGGACAATCTAAGCCTTTGTACATGGACAAAACAAGCCCCATGCTCTTCCACGGAGAACCAGCAGGAAAAGACTCTTCGCGAGCTGGTATGAGACTTCCATCTCCAGTGGGAGAGGTGAGGAGGGCAGGGGCTGCGTCTGAGGGCATTAGCAGCGTCAACTCTCCCATCATGGAATGGAAGTAGGCTTGTCTGCTTCTTTTTTGTGTGTCTCAGGCTGCAAAATATTTTGGGGCTGCTCTGGAGAGGCAACTTCAGCTGTCTCTCATAATCTCCCCTAGCAACCATTTTACTTGTTTTCCATCTTGATATGGAAATAAATATACATTGTGTTGATCAAGCGCTTGTAATCAAACAATTTTTTTCATTACTCAAATTTTGTCAATGAGTGGCCTTTTCACTAGGCTCAAATATTTTTCCCCATAATAAATAAATTGGCATGCTGTACTACCTATTGTATATAACTCTTTTTTTTGCATTTATATTTTATTGTTTATATATAAAATACAAAGATAAGTAGAAATGGGAAATTAGGGTAAGGAAAAAGAGAGGAGAAAAGAAAATGGGAGGTACAAGGGGGAAAAAAGGCATTGACTTCTGATTCTTTTTAGCATAGTACAAGATAAAAACACTCCAGCCACAACTTTTTGCTTTTACACATTAATATATAGATATATATATATAATATACAAATCTTTCTGATCAACAAAATCAGTCAAATTTTCATTTTTTTCATCACAAGCATAAAATCCAGAGGTGATATACAAATGAAAAATATACTTAAATATATTCTCCTCTTTGAATAAAATTTATATATCTCTTTAAAAAAAAACAATTTTATTGAATGTTTTAATCTTCAAAAACAGATAGAAAACACCATAAAAACAAACAAAACACAAAACATACATAACAATATAAAGTAATTATACAGCCTTCTGTATCAGCTTTCCTGTTTAGCTTTTATAATTCTCCATTCTGCATTGCCTTCCTATTGCTTTAAACTTGTCCTATAATATAACAACAATAGTGCTAACACATTGCCTCCATTGTTGATAGCCAGATTGGAATTTTCACATAATGGGATTTTTTATTTTTTCCCAGACCTTAAACAGGGCATCCCTTACTATGTGTCTCTGGAAGTAGAAATGTATTCTTTCCCTCCCAGAGGAAGCCATGCCAGCCTAGTTGGAGATCATGGCCTTCTAGCATAATAATTCTTTTATTTTTTAGTTGAACCCAGTCTTTGAGCCATGTCAGGGCTGCCGCCTGATAATAAAGTTCCCAGTCTGGGAGGCCAAAGCCCCCTTTGTTTCTACTATCTTGTAGAAGTCTGTATTTAATACACGTTTTTTTCCCTGACCAGATACATTTGGATACCATTTTATTTAGTTGTTCAAAAAATGTTTTCTGTAATTTAATCAATATTGTTTGGAAAAGATAAAGTAGTTTAGCAATAACAATAGCAGTTAGACTTATATACTGCTTCATAGGGCTTTCAGCCCTCTCTAAGCAGTTTACAGAGTCAGCATATTGCCCCCAACAACAATCCGTGTCCTCATTTTACCCACCTCGGAAGGATGGAAGGTTGAGTCAACCCTGAGCCAGTGAGATTTGAACAGCCGAGCTGCAGAACTGCAGTCAGCTGAAGTAGCCTGCAGTGCTGCATTTAACCACTGCGCCACCTCGGCTCTAGTTTGGGTAATACATTCATTTTAATTGTTGAGATTCTGCCAATTAGTGATATCTGCAGTTTAGTCCAATTATCCAAATCTTTTTGTATTTGTCGTAGCAATTTATTTTAGTTATCTTATTTTATTGTAATACATTTTGCCAATAACCATATTCTCAAATATTTAATATTCCTGGCCCTCAAAATTCCAAATTTCTCCTCCAGTTACTCATTTTGTCTTTTGGTTAAATTCTTAGTTAATATTTTAGTTTTCTCTATTTATTTTAAACCCTGCCACTTTACCAAATTGGTTTATGTGTTCTAATAATATTAGTCCAGTTTCTAGGGTTTCCTCTATGATAAATGCTAGATCGTCCGCAAAGGCCTGCACTTTGTATTCCTGTATTCTAATTTTCAATCCCTTTATGTCCTTGTTCTGTCTAATTTTTAACATCAATGTCTCTATTGAGAGGATAAATAACAGGGGATATAGAGGGCATCCCTGTCTTACCCCTTTGGTTATGCTGAAACTTTCTGTTGCTTCCCCATTTAGTATTATTTTTGCCCTCTGAATATTGCTCTGATCATCCCGATAAATTTATCTCCAAAGTTCATTACCGTTAGTTGATGTATAAGAAAATCCCAATTCAGGTTATCAAATGCTTTTTGTGCATCAATAAATATCAATGCTGCTTGTTTTCCTGAGTGTATCTTGTAGTATTCTATTATCGTTCGTATATTGTTTTTTATGTGTCGGATAGAAATCCATTTTGATCTGGGTGTATGATTCTTTTTAATATATTTTTAATTCTTTCCACAATTATTGTCATAAATATTTTATAATCAGCATTTAGCAACGAGATTGGCCTATAATTTTGGATCTTTTGTTTTTCAGTGTTATCTTTGGGAATTAATGTTATTAGTGTCTCCGTCCAGGATTTTGGTGTCTTAGCTTGTTCTAGTACTTCATTATAAATTTCTAATAATATGTTCTCTAATGGTTTTTGCAATTCTTTATAAAATTCTGCTGGAATTCCGTCCGGGCCCAGGGTTTTGTTATTTTTTTGTTTTTGGATTGCCCTAGCCTCGTTATTCTCTCATTTAGTGTTTCCTTTGTTGTTTCTGATAAGGTTGGGAGATTCCTCTTCTGTAGGTATCTTTTAATATCCTCCTCTTCTATTTTCTCTCGGCTATACAGTGTCTGAAAGTATCTTACTGCTATGCTTTCCCCCCCTTCCTTTTGTAGTGTATCACCCCTTCTTCATCCTCTAGTTGCTGTATTAATTTCTTTTCTTTTTCTTTTTTTAGTTTATAGGCTAGCCATCTCCCTGGTTTGTTGGCATTTTCGAAATAATTTTCTCTACTTGATCTAATTTTCTGGGCCACTTCTTCTTGTGTAATTAAATTTAATCTATGTTTAATTATTTCTTTTTCTTCTTTAACTTCCTGGTTTTGAGGTTCTTTCTGGATTTTATATTCTAATTTCCCCAGTTTCTCCTGGAGCTCTGTATAACATTTCTTTTTATCTTTGTTTCTTCTTATTGTATATGCTATCATAATACCATGCACATAGGCTTTGGTTGTATCCCACAGGTTTTGGATGGTTGTCTGTTCATTCCAGTTTTCCTTTAGGAAAAATGCTAATTCTTTTTCCACATATTGAACATAGTTTTCTTCTTTCACAACCCTCTGATTCATGGTCCATCTCTTTTTCTTTGTTTCCTCTCCTTTCCATTGGATTGTTAATGAGTTATGGTCTGCCCACATGTTCAGTGTTATTTCTACTTCTTCTACATCCTTCTTCCTTTCTGGGTCCATCTATACCATATCAATCCTGGACCATGAATTATGGGGGTTTGAAAAGAATGTGTATTGACTCTTCTGTGGGTTGATTTCTCTCCAGACATCTTTTAGATTTAATTCTCAGGCCATTTCAAAGAATGCATTTGGTAGTGTTCTCCTTTCATAATTTTTTTAATCTGCTTTATAGTCTTTCTTTGGGTCTACCACCGCATTGAAATCCCATAATAAACATATGTTGTCCAGTTTCAGTTCTGCAATCCACTTTTGTAATTTATTGTAGTATTCTTTCTGGTTTGTGTTCGGTGCATATATGACTGCAATTAGTACTCTTTTTTGTTTTATTGATACTTCAATTAATAATATTCTTCCCTCTTCATCTGGGTATATCTGTTTAGGTTTTAGCCAATCCTTTATATATACCGCAATTCCTCTTTTCTTTGTTTCGGCTAAGGCCAGATGTAATTTCCCTAACTTCGAAGATTCCAGGATACTACCATTTCCTTTTTTAATATGAACTTCCTGTAGGCATGTGATGTCCATGTTTTGTTTTTGGAGTTTAGAAATTGTTTGTCTTCTTTGAATAGGTGAATTTAGTCCATTTATATTGACTGATATTAATTTCACTTCTTCCTCCATCCTGTTACTTGTTTGTCGCCTTTGTTCCTCTACTTGGTTTTGTTTCCCTTTGGTTTCCTGTCCTCACTCCTTCTCTTTCTTGAAATTCTGTATCAGTCTTCTCTCTCACTTCTTGGTCTAATCCTTTTTTCCCGTCTGCTGCTCCTCTTGGCTTTTGGTTTCCAACTCCTCTCTGCTATCTGATTCTCCCTCTATGTAATGTTCATAGAATTCCTGGGCTTTTTCTATGGTGTCAATCCTTATTTTCTTATTTTGCCAGGATATTAACATGCCTTCCTGTATCAACCAGCGGAACATTATTTTATATTTTATCAGTTGTGCAGAGAGAAATTGGTAGTTCCTTCTTTGCTCTCTGATTCTCTTTGGTATCTGTTTGAGAGTTATGACTTCTTCTCCTTTATAGACCAACAGTTCATCCCTCGTTCTTTTATAGATTTCATCTCTGACAACTTTTTTTGCAAATCTTATATGTATTTCATGGGGCAACCTATGTCTTCATGCATAATTAGTATGCACTCTGTAGATTTCATCACTATTATTCCTCAGTTCACTTTTGTCCATTTGCAATTGGTCAGCTAGAAGATGAGTTTTGGTAGGCCCTCATCTTTTGTCTCTATTATGTTCTGAAATCTTAGATAGAAAGAGGATCTTTCTAACTTTAAATGGACTATTGCCTCCTCAAGTTCTCTGTTGGCTGCTGTCAGTCTTTCTTCTGTTGCTTCCAATTTCTTTTCAGTTCGTTCTGTCCTTGCTTCTACCAGTTTTATTTTCTGCTCATTTTTGGCTATTGTTTCCTGTATCTTCCCCATTCTATCATCCAACTTCTTTATATCATCTTTCACTTCCCCTAGATCACCTTTCATTTCCTTGTGATTTTTGTTTATTGATTCTTGTGTTTTTATCAAAAATTCCGGAATCATGTTTAAAGAAGCTTCTAGGCTTTGTAAGGTTGGTGCAGATCCTGGTTTTTCACTGCTGGGCATGTCTGATAACTTTTGTCCTGCTGGAGAAACTATCATTGGCAGCATTTTCTTTACAGTTTTGGTAGCTGTGGATGTGTTTGCCATCTTTAGCTTTTGGAAAAAATTATTCCACAATACCATAAGTTTTCAGTCTTTCACTCTAGGTCTTTCCTTAGTCACTATCCCTTCTCTTCTCTCCTTTTTTAATCTGATAGTTAACAATGGTAATGTAGTATAGATCACTGATTAAATCCAATCCTTAATATCAATTTTCTGTAAACAATTATATAGACAGTTATATATGTAAATCACAATGATAAATTATTATATTTGTAGTTAATTTTTATAGATTTTCCTAACTTAACTGCATTAAAGGGAGAGAGGGAATGAAGGAGAGAGATAAATAAATATGTATAATATCTATAAGTAGTCTATTACACTTTTTTACTATATAATAAATCTACTAAAATTCACAAATAAATAAATTGGTATATGCAATTAATCAATTAATTAATTAAAGGTTACTATTTTACTATTAATCAATAGTTCCTACTTTAAGGCTAGATAGATTTTTTAATATGCAGTAATAAAGGAAGTGTCTATAAATTCTATCCTATTTTAAATATTTGAATATATTAAATATATGTAGAGTATAAGTATATAAAATGTATAAAATGTATAGATTATAAAATATTAAATTCTTTGATCTAAAGATCACCGTGGTAGATATAACATTTAAATACCATAAATAGTGTAAAGATATCTGAAGTGTACAAAGCTGGTTGTAAATGAGTCCAATCCAAAGTCTTCCGTTGGGAATACCACAGTTCTTATTCCTCGATCTCTCTACTTCCTTGCAACTTCTCTGTTCCCTGTTCACTGTGCTCAAAATTACTGCTGTCCTCAAATTGCACAGTCACTGTCCTCTCTCTTCATTTTCTTTCCCTTCTGTCTCTCCTGTTGCAAAGGGAATCTGTTCTTCCTTCTTTCTCAATCCGTTCACCACCCACACAAAACTCTCAATTTATATCACCGGACATCCAGTCTCAGAAATCAGTAGAAATTCTCCACTCTGCAACCGCAATCACTTTCACTCTCTACAGATTCTGTAATTCATCTTCTTCGTGTTTCTGCTCCTCCCTACAGGTGCTGTTTTCCCCTCTTTGGAGACTCAATTAATTGCTCTATTGTAAATTCCACCAACTTGGAGAAGTTTCAGGTTATTTAACACTGTCCATTTATACTTCTCACTTTTTGCTGCCTCCACCATTAATCAGGCTGTTACATCTCAGGACCAGGACCATGACCAAGCTATAACAGCTGGTCTCTTCTGTGGATTTCAGGGATTCCACCCTTCATAATGGGGAGATCGCTTTCTCCTCGTCACCCCTGGATATTCCCCTCACTATAGCTGTCCTCTCCAAGGCTCAGCTTTGCTGCTGACAGCCTCCAGACACGAAAAACCAGACAGGGAGAATGGAGACTCGCTTCCCTGCAACTGCTCCAATGTGACGTCAACCAGGAAGGCCAAAACCTATATATCTCAACAATGAATAATATTCACACAGTATCATTGATTGCTATTTGTCCTACTAATGAAAATCAGGGTATGTATCTCAATTGTTTGAATGGTGCAATCATTCCCTCTGGCCTACATGGTGCAGTGGAAGCTAAAACCAATTCTAGCCTGACTATATTTAATTTCTGTTCACAATTCTATATCAAGAGAACTTTATATAAGAACAGGCAAAATGTGCATCTTGAGTATAATTGTACAGATCTTCTATGAACTGAAAAGTCCTTGTATGTGGAATCTTGGCATCTGTCAATGGGAAGGCTTCCCAGCAGAAGAATTTTCCCCAGTGTTGCCTTTCCCTTGCAGGCCTAACTCCTAGGTATTCTTTTACAGGACAAAGTAATAGTAGTGTGATGAGAATACAGCATGTATTCTCTGCAAAGAAAGTACTTTCTCCATTGGCAGCTTTCATAATCCCCAGTGTATGCCCTCTTGCTTTTCATTGGATTCCATATATGAGTTTGCCTTTAATTTGAATCTGGAGTGAAAAAGAAGCTTTTATCAAATTTTTAAAATGTTCTTCTAGCATATGTTGACCACTATTAAAGGCATTTTTTGCTTTTGTTATATTTTTGACTACTAAATTAGCTAATTTAGTGAAATATAGGCAAACTCATCAATTGGAAAAATACATTTTCCGTAGCAAAAATAAATTCTATGCTCTCAGGAAAGATTTTCATCAAAAATTGGAGCAAAAATTGGTAAATCCACTTGAACACTTTTGGTCTAGTGGACAAGCATGGCTGACCACACAATTTACTGATGTAATTACTTACCTGAATGCTGCAGAAGACAGAAAATTATAGCTCACCTTGAAACAATGATTTTCCTTTCCTGCCACTCCTCAGTTTAATTTGTATTATCACTCTGTAACTAATTTCCAATCCAATCTTTCAAATTTTTTATTTGTTTGATTATATAAAATGCAAAGAAAAAATATAAATAGGAAATTAAGGGAAGGAAAAGGAGTGGTGAAAAGGAGGTGTGAGATATAAGGGAGGAAAAAAGAAAAAAAAGGTGTTGACTTCCGACTTTTCTTAGCACATTACAAGATAAAAGCACTCCAACGTAAACTTTTTGCTTTTACACATTAATATATAACTTGCCATTTCTATAACGACAAATCTCTCTGATCAACAGAGCCAAAGTTTCATTTCTTTTCATCATAAGCACCAAATCCAGAATGATATCCAAATGAAAATATATTTTCCTCTTTGAATAAAATAATCAATTTAAGCATTCCTGCTTTATCTTCCTTGCTATGGAAATAGTATGTATTTCTATTTTCACCTAATAATCTTTGTGAACTGTTACCATTTTTATTAATAAGATTTCATTGTATTCTTTCAGATTCCTTGGCCTTATTAAAAAAAACCCACTTTTCCCACCTTTTTTTGAAGTGCTAAACTTTCTTTAAACCCTTTTTTAAAGTGCTAAACTTTCTTTAAATCCTTTTTTAAAGTTTCTAATGCACCTTTTTCTTTGACTTCTTAACATGCAAGCTTTAAACTTCAGTATTAAATTTAAATCCCTCCCTCCAAACTATCATAATTTCTAATACAATCTGATGACTTTGTGCTTGTGTATGCACATACAAGCTTGACTTTAAAAGAAAGTATTGCAAACTGGAAATCTTGGAAGGAAAAATGAAAAGTCAATAAAAAGGGTTTAAATTACTAGTAGATTAGTTTGCCCACAGTTACACTGCCTGGACCTGCTCTCTGATTGGAAGGAAAGTCTGTTTACAGGATGTGTTATATAATTGAAAATTGAGTAAGAAAAAGTCAAGCCAGAAAGATGACGTGTTATGGTGAAATCTTGAATTTAGGTAAGCTTCAGCTTTTTAAAAAACAGATTAACAGTTGAAAGGGATCTCGTAGGTCATCTACTTCAAACCCCTGGCCAAGCAGGAGACCCTACACTATTTCTGACAGATGGCAGTCCAGGCTCTTCTTGAAAGCTTCCAGTGCTGAAGCTTCCACAACTTCTGAAGGAAAGTTGTTCCATCCATTGATTGTTCCCTCTGTCAGAAAATTTATCCTTATTTCTAGGTTGAATCTCTCCTTGTTCAGTTCCCATCCATTATTCCTTGTCTGTCCTTCAGGTGATTTGGAAAATAGGTTGATCCCATCCTTTCTGTAGCAGCCTCTCAAATATTGGAACACTGCTATCATATCTCCCCTGGTCCTTCTCTTCACTAGACTAGCTACGCCCAGTTCCTGAAATTGTTCCTCAAATGTTGTAGTCTCCAGTCCCCTAATCATCCTGGTTGCTCTTCTCTGCACTTTTTCCAGAGTCTCAACAACTTTTTTATAGTGTGGTGACCAAAACTGGATGCAGTATTCTAGGTGTGGTCTTACTAAGGCTTGATAGAGTAGTATTAGTACCTCACTTGATTTTGATTGTATCCCTCTGTTAATGCAATTTAGGATTGCATTGACTTTTTTGACTGCCGTTGCACACTGTTGGCTCATATTTAATTGCTTGTCCACTAAGGCTTCAAGATCCCTGTCACAGTTACTGGTATTAAGCCTGGTTTCACCCAGTCTATATGTGTACTTTGTCATCTGCTTTGCAGCACTGGTGGCTGGCAGGGGGTTGCTGAGAACTACTGTTAGCCTTCTGGAGTTTGAACCAGCCATCGTGAGAGGAAGGAAAGAAGCTCGAACAAAGAGGTGGTTTTGGGAGAGGAAGCGGGACTAGGGCCGGGGCCGCTGAAGCAGGGGAAATGGGGTGACACGTGCAAATGGCGAAGGGAAGGTGGGGCAGCAAGTGAGCAGTGGCTCTGGGCCAAGGCCAGAGCCGGGAAATGGTGCATTCCCCCAACCCGGCTACTGAGGGTGGCGAGCAGCGTGGCACGACAAAACCGCGGTCCCCTAAAGCGCGCTTGACGAAAGCGTGTACCTGACGTCATCAGCAGCGCGACAAATATGACCGCGGAGAAAAAAGGACGCTTTAAAAAGCGCTTTTAAAGCAAGCCGATTCACGTAAAGGTAAGGGTTAGGTTTAGGTTTAGGGTTAGGGTTAGGTTAAGGGTTAGGGTTAGGTTTAGGGTTACGTTAAGCGTTAGGGTTAGGGTTAGGTTAAGGGTTAGCGTTAGGTTTAGCGTTAGGTTAAGGGTTAGGTTTAGGGTTAGGTTTAGGGTTAGGTTAAGGGTTAGGTTTAGGGTTAGGTTTAGGGTTAGGTTTAGGTTTGGGGGGGGTTAGGTTTAGATTTACGTGTTAATTTTAACTTTACCGTTCACAGCGTGCTGTTTTCGTCGCGCTGTGATGACGTCATGTACGCGTTTTCGTCGAGCGCGCTTTAGTCTACCGCGGTTTTGTGGTGGAACCGGCGAGCAGATGGCAGCTCCGGGGCAAAGCTGGAGCCAGGGAATGGCACATTACCTGTTCTGGCCGAAGTGGGTGGCAACTCCCTTGGGGAATGGCGTGTCCTGGGGGATTGAAGGGCAAGCGGGTAGCATGCTTACTTAACTTTGGTGAGCTGAACAGAGAGGGCACAGAAGCAACTGGCGAGGTTCATAGGTGGGCTGCATGGTGAAGGCAAAATATATAGGGCTGGGATGGGTGGGGTGAGCAAGCATCGAGTGGGCGGGCAGTGTGAGCGAGCGGTGACTGGGTGGGCAGGATGAATGAGCAGCAAGCAGATGATTGGTTTGGGGGTGTGGCCAGCCAGAAGTCGCTACCAGTTTGGCGACCCATGCAAATTTCTGCTACCGGTTCACATGAACTGGTGCGAACTGGCTGAATACAACCTTTGGTGATGCTATTTATCCCACTTTTTTCTTGCTTATCAAGAAGTAGATTGTGCTCTACTTTGTTGAATGCCTTGCCGAAGTCTATGTATATTATGTATTATATCCACAGTATTTTGCTGGTTAATTAATTAATTTAATCACTATGTTGAAGAATGAAATAAGATTGGTTTGGCATGATCTGTTTTAACAAACCCATGCTAACTTCTAGTTATTACTTTACTAGTTACTAGATGTTGACAGATCTGTTTATTAGCTTTTCCAGTATCTTCCCGGATATTGATGTTAGGCTGATTGGTCTGTAGTTTCCTGGGTCTGTCCCCCCCCCCCTTTTTTTTTTTAAATGGGAACCACATCAACTCTTTTCCAATTTTCTGGTAGTTCCCCGATGCTCCAGGATTTTTGAAAGATGTGATACAGTGGTTCCGAGATGACATCTGCCAGCTCCTTTAGAACTTGGATATAATCCATCAGGTCCCAGTGATTTGTATTAATCAACATCAGATAGGAGTTCTCTTACTTACTTTTTGCTTATTTCAACTTTTAAACACAAATTTAAATTTAAAACATAAATCCTGCAACCATTCTTCATGTTTTTGTCTCTAGGCTTTTAATCATCTTAGTTGCTCTTTTCCAAAATCTCAACATCTTTTTTGTGTAGTGACCAAAATTGGATGCAGTACTCCAGGTGTGGCCTTACTAAGGCTTTGGAAAGCAGTACTAATACTTCATGTGATTTTGATTCTATGCCTCTATACCCAGGATTATATTAACTTTTTTTGCTGCTGCTGCACACTGCTAACTCATGTTTAAGTGATCATCCCTAACCCTACTAGGTCCCTCTTACAGTTATTGTTTTTGAGCCAGGTTTTGCCTAATCTGTACTTGCACCTTTGGTTTTTCCTGCCCAGGTATAAAACCTTGCTTTTCTCCACATTAAATTTTATATTGTTGGATAGGGCCCAGTGTTAAACTCTGTCAAGATCTTTTTGGATCCTGAGCTTGTCTTCTGGGGTGTTGGGTATTCCTGCCAGCTTAGTGTCATCTACAAAGTTAATGAGTTCCCATTCTATTTCCTCATCTAAGTCATTTATGAAGATATTGAAGAGTACTTTGTGATACCCCACTGCTTCCTTCCTTCCATGTAGATGTAGTACCATTGAGGACTACTCATTGAGTAAGTTACAAATCCATCTGGTGGTGATGCTGTCTATCCTACATTTTTCTAGCTTACCAAGTGGATTGTTTGTCAAATGCCTTGCTGAAGGGTAGGTTATTTTCCTGACTAAAAAAGTAATCTATTGTTCCAACTAATGTATTTAAACTGAATGAAATCCCCTTTAAAGATGATCAGCAACTAAGAAGGGCTCAGTATCTACATGTTTATACTGCTGGCAGGAATGCCAGGTGGGATGCCATGATCACAGCCCATTCCTGCCAGCCCTTTTTCTTTGGATCTTCAGGGCTGGCAGGATCTTCACGATGGAGACGGGGTGAGATGTCTCACCATAACAACATTCTTTTCCCTGGGAGCCAAGGACATTCAGCCTGCACCTGGAATGGAGTGACTGGGAAACAACGTGGCACGACATAACCGCGAACGTCAAAAGTGCACCGACAACACCGCGGCGCTAAAACCGCGATGTCAAAAGCGCGCCCACAACAGCGCGCCGACAACAGCGCGCCGACAGAAGCGCGATTTAACTTAAGGTAAGGTTTAGGGTTAGGTTTAGGGTTAGGTTTAGGGTTAGGTTTAGGGTAGGTTTAGCGTTAGGTTTAGCGTTAGGTTTAGGGTTATTTTTAGGGTTATGTTACAGCGCGCTTCTGTCGGCGCGCTGTTGTCGGCGCGCTGTTGTCGCGTGGTTTTGACGGTGCGGTTTTGTCACCGCGCTTTAGTCACACGCACTTTAGTCTAACGCGGTTTTGTGGTGGAACCGGGAAACAACTCCAGTTGGGACAGTGACCTGATTCGACCATATGATGGACATGTTGGTGCAGGGGAAGGGACTTTGACTTTCCTTTGTATGGGAAAAACCTGGTGGGGGGGACTTTCAGATTTGGGTTTTCTCAGATGTGCCAATATGACATCTTTAATAAAATGGAACTTTGAGGAAAATATCTGCCTTGTAATCTTACTTCTGTTGGAGGTGTTACTTGAAATCCTGACAATTCCTTTTGCTCCTGGACCACAAACAGAACCATACCCTGGACCAGGAATGCAACCATGCTCAATCCTGGTTACCCTGGCCAGCCTGTTCCATATGGATTTCCTGGGCCAGTGGGGGATCCTCTCCAGAGTCCACATCATCGCGGAAATCATCATGGATCTCATCCACCATCTGGTTTACCTAGAATGCTCCCTGGAGGGCCTGGATGCTACCCTCCTGCACCACCTCCAGGCTATCATCCCCCTGCAAGTCATCCCGGACATCACACAAAGAATAAGCATTATAAGCACTATAATGAAAAACATAGGAAGAAACAAATAGAAATGAAACAGTTAATACAGAAGTTAAATTAAAAAAAGGAAAATAGATGCAAAATATCAACAATTGTAATAAGCTTTAATCATTTTTTTTCTTTCAGCATAGTGGCAGTTCCAGAAGCAGCTCAGATTCAGACTGAAGAACTTTCACCCCAGCATGAGTACAGTTCTTCAGGAACTCTCATCAATCAAAAATATTTTAAAATTCTTCCATCCTTTTTACTGTATATTCTTATGTCCATGAATCATAAAACATGCAAGTTAGCTTATCCCAACTTGGTGAGCTCTAAATGTGTTGAACTTCAACGTAATTTATCCATCCAGCAGAGCTTTTGAATTAAAGCCAACATCTAGATTCACTACTGTGAAGAAGCCTGATATGATATATTGTTAAATTCATAACAATTCCTGGAAGAAATACTAATGAAAAATATTTTTGTATCAGCTATTCGATTTATCATTTACAGATAGTAGAATTATTGAGAGATTGTCATTTAGTCCAAAGGTGTAGACTAGATGTCCAAGTCTAAAAATTTACACAACTAAATAAAGTGGCAGTAGCAAAATATTTCCATATTTTTCTCATAATATCAATGAAATACATTCGTATAGTAACCAGTAACTGAGCTGCACTTGAGGGAAGAATTATACAAGAGCAAAGACTGTAGTATACCATTTTGTGTCAATTAAAAAAAAGGCTTTGAATTTAATAGGAAATTATGAATTAGAACTTATATTGCATAAACATTCGCTTTATATTCTTGTTTGATTATTAATTCTAATAATTAAAGAAATAATAAAACAAGCATATACAGTAAAAGAGTTATATTGCTTTTTCCAACTCTAAATTGCTATAAAATGAATGACATTAATATTAGGATATTGTGAAAAAAGTTTTTATTCATCAGGAGTGCAATTTTGGCTCAAGTTATTCCAGAAACAGTATATCAGGAATACATTGACATTGGGTATTCATTGCTTATCAATTAGTATGGCTTTGCACAGTGGCCCTTGGGATAGTTCACACTATATTTCAGAGAAAGTATAATCTATGATTTATGAAAGAGATTATTAGCAATTAGAAATAAAACCAAAGATATATTTTCACTAGAAGATTGAAAGTATAAGGAAGGCTCTGTGGTGTGGAACAAAATAAACCCCAAACAAACCACAAATTATTTGGAGTAGAAGTGTGCAAACCAGTAAAATGTTCTCCATGTTAATAGGGCAGAATTCTAAATTATAACCATGTTTGTAAAACCATATTTTGGGTTTCATATGTTCATAATTTATGGAATTTTTATAGCTATCATCTTTGTTATGTAACACTTCAATTACCCTTCCCCCCATCTCTTTAAATACATAATCATGCTTTCTTTCTATTTTACATGTACATTTGCAGGCTTAAAAAAAATTGGCTGTTATGCAATTTCCTTGATTGGGGAAAGCAATTTGATGGAACTGTTTATTCTAATGAAGACCTAATAAAAGCAGAATGCTGAAATACAGTTCCAATAGACTCCTTTGTGCACATAGTAATACACTTTAAATTGGGATTCAGTTCAATAGTGCTTACCACGATTATTGTGAAAAAAATAAAAATGTTCTACTAAGTCAAGTCAGGGACATTCCAGATGTATACATGGAACATTGAAAGCTGATGGCACTTGGCTTCAATTAAATGTAGCAGGAAATCCAGAAGAGAATCCAGCAGAATTTCTTTACATTATAATGACATCCATTTTTAGTGAGACTCCTTCCTTGGGAGTAGAACAAAACTGGCACAGGAAGACTGGATGGCATATCTTATCAGTACAAGTAATCCTCCACTTATAATCAATCCATTAGTTACGACAGACCATCCCAAAATGACTTACGACCCAGTTTCAAAGTTCAGTCTCACCCCCTTCCCTGGTGCTTGACAACCAGTGTGCACTTATGGCTATTTGTAGTAATCTGCAATTTACATTTTTGCCAGAAATGGACTTTACTTCCAGTTTCCAACAAAAACTGCCTCATGGAGAACAAAGAGTTTGCTTAAAGACCATGGCAGTCACTTTATGACAGCTGTATTCACTTAATGGCTGCCATAAAAGGTAGTAAAAATGGGTGGATCATATAGTGAGTTGCTTTACAACCATGACTTGCCAGGCTCAATTACAGTCATAAATTGATGACTACCTGTTTAGCAGGGGGTGTCAAACTCAATTTTATTGAGGGCCACAGCAAGATTGGGTTTGACTCGGAGGGCTGGGTGGGGGTGGCCATGGTAGGAATAGCCTTGGTGGGTGTGACACGGAGCTGCACCTCTATAGACATGGTTTTATAAACTTATAAAAATAGGGAGGCATACATTTCTGTGATTTTGTTTTTTAAATATGTACTTGACCTAGTTGATCACTTTATGAGAGAGAGAGAAATCAGATCAAAAAACTGACTCCATAGGAAGACTAGAACTATAAATTGGCATAGGCCATGGTAGCAGAATATGCATACCTGAAAGGTAAAATATTTTACTTTTCCTCCCTTTTATAACCTTCTGAGACAGGACGGCTTCCTGGACAACTCTGGAGGCCCTATTTTGGGCCTGGAAGACCCCCTGGAGCACTCTGAAGGCCAAAAGTGGTTGCGGGGGGCAACCCCCACCTACACCCAATTTTTGCTAGCAGACACACTGCAAGCCAGTCCTTTGTTATTTCCAGACTGGCCCCACAGGCCAGATAGAAGAACTCCCTGGGCTGGATTCAGTCTGTGGGCCTTGAGTTTGACACCCCTGCTGTATAGGAACAAAGCTTCTTTTCCTAGATCTTTCTAAGATGAAATAGCTACAGATATCTTTGTGAAGTCCATTTATTACATGCATCATCATACAGGAGGGAACATCCAATGTTGCAACCCTGTAGCAAGTACATGGAAAGAAAGCAAGGACGACTAGGTGTTTACAAACGGAATAGACCAAGTGCAAGATTGAGCACTGATTAAAAAAAAATTCCTGTTATTGTTTCAACTGCAAAGTATCTCCTTGAAAAAAGAGGAAATGTTAGCATCACCATCAAGGCACAATGGAATTACCCGTCTACCAGTAAATAGATGAGTAGGAAATAATGAGAGAGGAGGTAAGATGGATCCTTGGGGCAACTGGAGATGATAGTTCTTTATGCTTTATGTTGAATGCAGAGTTCCTCTATTCAGCACCAAAAGTATTACAATATAAAGATCTTAAACAATGTTTTAAAGCGTGAAAAATGATACTGTGGTCTGTAGCTTCCTATTATTTTGTTTTTAATTAGCACCATAAACATTTGAAATGAGCCTACCAGTTTTGAATATAAAAATAAATTCCCTTGAAAATTTGTGCCTGCTACCTTCTGGCAGCATACTTTAGTTAAAAAAACATGTAACAATATAGAAGTTTAAAAGCTTTGTCATCTACCTCACAATTAACAGATCCACTTAACAAATCTATCAAAGAAGTCAGGCTGGGAGAGACTTAGGTAGTCCTTCTCCCGGAAAATGGCTGACCGGTCTCCTAGACTGATTTTTAGCAGGACATCCATGTCCACATCACTGCCTACGGCCACAGTTGTGGGCATAACATTCTGCTTCTTCATGGAATCAATTGCCTCTTCCAGGTTTTTCTTGCTTGTGATGCCATCTGTAATGAAGACAAAGGACAGCTCCGCATTACGCCGAGCCGCCTTCTGCCTGTTTTGTGTGTTGATGACAAGGTTGTTGACAGCGTATATGATGGCAGACCCAATATTGGAAGAGGAGTCCAAATATTTGATCTCAGCTAAACGATCTGTGATGTGAGTCATATTATATGTCAATGGGAAAACTATGTCATGTTCATCCTCATTTCCATATTGTAGCAGGGCAATGCGCGCATTCATATCGTCACTGTCACTTCTGGCCAGGGTAAGACGCTCAGCCACTGCTTCTATGAAACCATGGGCCCTGCGAAAGTTCTGGCTGCCAATTCTTTCAGAACCATCCAGGAGGAAGACAATGTCAACTGGACGCTGTGTGCACTGGGCAACAGAAAGCTCTATGAGTAGGGAAAGAAAACAAAACAATTAGGACTCTAGAATACATAACTCAAAAAGATGGGGAAAGGATTTCATTCGATTCTGAGATTCTAAGACTTGAGATCAGGTGGGGGAATGCTTACTCTTTTCTCATCTTCTCCCCCCTATAACATAAACCTATTTCTGTAGCACCATAGGGACACTGAGACTTTAAACTCTGAGAATGGCAGAATTTAAAAATCAATTGCTGTGTGGAGTGGAAATCCATGCAACCAAAAAGGAAAGTACAAACTGTTCTAGCTGGGAGAACGCAGATGGACAAACAGAAGTGGGCCAGGACTTCAGAAAGCTAACAGCTTGAATGCTAACAGGTTGCCAAATGTGGCACTTCACAATTCACGCATCTCAGCTAACTGGCAACAGCTGAGCCCCGTTTGACAGCTCTTTATATATATCGGCTGTCAAACAGGTAACCAATCAGGAACGAGGACAGCACCTCCTAGTAAATGGACCAGAGGGAAAACTATAGAACATAGCACTCCTTGACACTTAGAATACACATGCATAATCTTCCAAGTAGCCCGGGCGGCGCCGGACCCACTCTGATCTTCTCAGTGCGTCTCCGGCTGCCATAGTGGGAAGTGCACTCCCCGTGGCTGGTGAATCCGCCAATCTGGTCTCCGTCGACGCTGTGGAAGTCAGCAATGCTGGAATATCACTGGGAAGAACAGGTAAGTTTATGGTTGGTGTTTCTACAGTTCTATTGGACCACTTGGGGGAAAGAGACCGAGACTGTGGACTATGTTCCCCAGTCTCGGCTGGAGTTGACTGCGTATCTGGCAGGCGCTGTTGCTGATCTGCTATGTTGAGGGATATTTGTCTAGCCCTTAACTGATTGATATGGCATTTCCATACTGCAGTCCCCTATCTCTACCAGATAAGAGCACGGTCCTATTATCTGTCTGACTATGCCCGGTAACCATAATGGGTGGCCATAGTAATTCCTGGCATATACTGGTGTGTCCACCATAAACCCCCTGAGCTGACTATGTGAGTCCAAAGGCCTTACAGGGGCATATTCGGGATGAAGCCTATCTAACGTAATCCTAATGTGCCAACCAATTAACAGCTCTGCTGGGCTTTTGTTGGTTGTGGTACACGGAGTGGCATGCTGACACAATAAGTATTTGTCAATGTCCTCCTGCCAGTTGATGGGACCGAACCTCGCTAGCGCCTCTTTTGCCGTTTGGACCGCGTGTGCCACCAAGCCATTAGCAGCAGGATTGAAAGGGGCTACAAATGTGTGGCGTATCCCTAACTGGGCAAAGAAATTGGCCAGTATGGCAGCAGTAAACTGTGGCCCATTGTCAGATACGACCAGATCTGGTAACCCATGGGTAGCAAGTACCCAACTTAACACTCGGATTATCGCTGGGGCTGTGGTTGCAGACATTAAACACACTTCTACCCATTTTGAAAATGCATCAACAATTACAAGAAAAGTCTGGCCCTTAAAAGGGCCCGCTAAATCCATATGTACCCTGGACCACAGAGCCCTCAGTTGTTCCCAATTCTGGACCAGGGCCCTGGGACAAGCTGACTGGGATTCCTGGCACTGGGTGCAGCCAGAAACCCACCACATAGTGTCTTGGTCCACGCCCGGCCACCAGGCATAGCTCCAGTGACTTCATCTGGACTATGTCCGGGTGACCCTCATAAAGCGTGTTAAGTACAGAGTCTTGAAGGGAGGCCGGAATGACCACTCTGCTCCCCCACAGGAGGCAACCTTGCTGGGAAGACAGTTCATGTTGTTGGGTAGCAAATGGCCACAATTCGGCGCTGAGTTGGCCTGATAGCCAACCCCTTTCGGTCCACTCCAGAACCTTAGAGAGTAACTTGTCACGGCCCGTGTGCTTAGCCACATCAGCTGCGGTGATCGGCAGCTGCATGTCATCAATCAGCAAAACCGTGGAGGCTGGCACGGGTCTTCCACTGCAATCGGTAACGGGCATTTGCTCAACGCATCCTTGTGGCTAATGTGCTTTCCCGGCCTGTAATGCAAGGTATAGTTATATGCTGCCAGGAACACAGTCCATCTGGAGAACCGGGGAGACAGAATTTGAGGCATCTGTCGGTCTCCCACGATGATGCCCAACAGCAGTTTGTGGTCAGTCACTAAGTGGAAATGACGGCCACAAATATAGGAGTGAAAATGTTTCACCCCTGCCACTATAGCCAATGCTTCTCGATTGAGTTGGCTATAGTTCCTTTCTGGCGAAGACAGGGTGCGAGAGAAAAACGCAACCGGAGCCTCAAGTCCTGATGGCAAACAGTGACTTAGGACTGCGCCGACCCATCACATGCCAACACTAAAGGGAGAGACTCATCGCATTGCAGGAGAACACTTTTGGACATGAGGAACTTCTTAGTTTTAAAAGTCGCGGCTTCTTTCGCCCCCCCCCCCCCCCCCGCCGCCCACTTCGCTGATCTATCTAGCAATTGGTGGAGGGGTTCCATCAATGAAGCCTTGTGCGGTAGGAAAATGTTATAAAAGTTCAAAAGTCCTAGGAAAGCTTGTAATTCAGCTTTGGTGGTTGGCGTCGGGGCTTGATGAATAGCTTGTACCTTGTCAGGCAGGGCTAGGATGAATTCCTCTTGCATCAATCAAAAATCCCAGAAATTCGACCTGTGGCACTGCGATCTGGCACTTGGTTGTTTTAAGCTTCAATCCCATGTCTCGGAACCGGTGAAGGATGGTAAGGAGGTGGGCCAGTAGATCGGGTAGGGAACGTGCCGAAACCAGGATGTCGTCAAAATAAGGGACGACGCCCGGTATTCCCTGCAATCGCCTTTCCATTAAATTTTGGAAAAATCAAGTTGCACTTGAACGCGCCCCTATGCGTGACAATAGTCTGGGCTTCAGCAGTTGCCTCATCCATAGGCAACTGCTGATATGCCTGAGCTAGGTCTAATTTAGTGAAGATTGTCCCCTGCTGCCCCAGAGAGTGTAGCAGGTGCTGCACCACGGGCACCAGATATGTGCTCTGCTGCAAGGCCCTATTCAAAGTGCATTTAAAATCAGCGCATATGCGCACAGACCCATTACTTTTAATTAGGGTCACAATAGGTGTTTCCCAATGGGCATGATCAATGGTTTCTAATACCCCTTGGGCCAGTAATTTATCAATCTCCGCATCTACTTTAGGCTTTAACGCGAAAGGCACCCTGTGCGGCTTAAGCCGCCACGACGGGATCTGCGGATCTAAGTTGAAAGAAATTGGTGTACCTTTATACCTTTCCAACCCTTCCCCGAAAACTTCGGGGAATTCCTTAATCAGCATGTCTAAATATGGGGTACACTGTATCTGGTCAATTCCCATTATTCTCAACCCCAGGGCCTCGAACCATTCCAGCCCTAACAGATTGGACCTTTCACTACAATTAGCGGTAACTTTTTGCAAAATTGCTTAAACTGTACCTTACAAAAATATTTTCCTAAAACCGGAATGGAATTTCCTTGGAAATCCCTTAGGTTTAATAGGCATGGTTTCAATCTTGACTGAAGTAAACTAGGCACGAGCCTTTTAGCAAGAGATTATGGAGACAGCTGATCCTGTGTCTACCTCCATGGGGCAGGACCACCCTTCTAATTTGATCGTGATAAAAATCTTTCCCCTCAGGCTATGGGTAATTTGGCCAACTTCAGTCTCTTCCCTGTCCTCATGGACAGCGAAACAGGGCTCCCTTTTCCTAAATGTCGGACCCCTGCCGAGTTTGGATGGCTTCTTATAATACTGACTACTGCAGAGTGTGTTGCCCTCTAACGCGCTAGCGCAAGGTGCAGCCACCCTGCAGGCCTTGGCTAAATGGCCCCACTTCCCACAACGGAGGCAGACTGTATTTTTAAAACGGCACTCCACTCTATTGTGTCTACCTCCACACCCAGGGCAATTACTGGGGGTAATAGGGGGCTTACCCTGCTGACCTCTGGCCTGCTCTGCCTTCAACCGGTGGACTTTATCCTCCTTGGTAGCCAACTCATCATTGGTGATATTTTCAAGTGGTTTTCCTGTGGTTTGAGGTTTGGAAAATCTTTGAATTTCCTCCGTTGAGCTCGTTGACAGTTCCATCGCTCTGGCCTCATCTACAGCCGTCTGTAAATCTAATTCAGGCTTGGCCAGGAGGCGGCGCTGTATGTGGAGGTCTCTAATATCCCTGACAATCTGGTCCATAAGGACATCATCTAAATCCCTGAAGTTACAATGTAGAGCAGTGGACTGTAATGCAGCCACATACTCGTTAATTGTCTCTCCCTCACGCTGGCTCCTTCTGTAAAAAGCATGCTGGCGCGCCGTGTAGGAAGGTGTTGGGGTGTAATGATTCCTTAGTTTCACCATTAACACATCCCATGACACAGTGTGAATGGACTGCGGAGCCACTAGCGTATCCGCAATATTAAACATCTCCATGCCACACAAATTAAGGAAACACGACTTTTTTCGCTGTTCTGATAGATCGGTATAATCGTTGGCTTCTAAAAAGCATTTAAATTGGGAAATATATGAGTCCCAAATTTCTGTGGCCCCGTTAAAAATGGCTAATGTATTCATTGAATAGCAATAGCAGTAGACTTATATACCGCTTCATAGGCCTTTCAGGCCTCTCTAAGCGGTTTACAGAGAGTCAGCATATTGCCCCCAACAGTCTGGGTCCTCATTTTACCCACCTCGGAAGGATGGAAGGCTGAGTCAACCCTGAGCCGGTGAGATTTGAACCGCTGACCTGCTGATCTAGCAGTAGCCTGCAGTGCTGCTTTTAACCACTGCGCCACCTTGGCTCTAATTGATTGAAGCCATTCTGAGGTAATGTTTTCTCGCTTCGTCAACTAATCAGAGGCAGTCTTCGTAGTGAATGAGACACGCTCGACCTCTCCTCGAGTGATTCCCCTGAGGGAATTCAGCTCTTGTGACTCAGCTCGTAGATTAGTGACTTTTATCAGCTCTGCCTGGGCTCCGCCTCAGCATCCCATCCTCGTCGCCAATGTTCTAGCTGGGAGAACGTGGGTGGACAAACGGAGGCGAGCCAGGACTTCAGAAAGCTAACAGCTTTAATGCTAACAGGTTGCCAAACGCGGCACTTCACAATTCACGCATCTCAGCTAACTGGCAACAGCTGAGCCCTGTTTGACAGCTCTTTATATATACCAGCTGTCAAACAGGTAACCAATCAGGAATGAGGACAGTGCCCCGTAGTCAACGGACGAGAGGGAAAATTATAGAACATAGCACGAAGAAGTTGTATATTTAAAAAATTGAATGTCTTTGCTGGGCCATATGCCCTTAGCCCCTTAGTAGTTAGGGTTTTAACTGAAGAACATTTTGACCAGTATATTTGTTCGAAAAGTTGGTATTATTATGGCATGGAATATATAAAACAATCCAAGTGGTAAAAATGGTTAATTTTGATTAATTTTGTGGTGTGCTGCATTTATTTTTAAAAGCATTTAAAATAGAGGAGGCAGGAAGACAGATGTAAATACCATTCAGCCATTAGCTTCTTCACCAAAAACTCTGAACTCCCCTGGGTTTAAAGAGTAAAACATAGGAAAGGGGCATTGTTTATGAGGGTGGTGACTATATTATCCAAATTCTTTAGTACAAAGAATTTGAGGAACTTTGCAAGTTTCTCAAATTCTCAAATAAGAAAGGGGTGTATTGGGAAAGCACTACAGATAGGCCTTGTTTGCTGGCTGTTTGCAGTTACAATGGTAATGAAAAAGTAATCTTGAGACCAAGTCTCACATTTATGATCATAAATATGGTGGTACAGATCCGTAAAGCAGAGGAAAACTGAAGGAAGATCATAAGCATAGTCAGAGTTTCACTTAGTGACTACTTCAGTTAATGTGTTGCTGGTCCCAATTGTGGTTGCTAAACAAGAATTATATTTACTTGGAATAATGCCTAAACCTAGCTAGATTTTTGTTTGAAAACATTTATTAAAGTTACAATAAATAATACTCTATTAGCCAAGATTTGCACTTTTTATTAAGATTTCATCTCTTTTGCTTTCACATATGAAAGCACATTGCACATATTGCTATTGGCATGATTAGCAAAAATGACAATAACAAAAACAGAAAACATATTATAAACCATTTTATGGAGAATAAAACTTACTGGCTAAATAAATTAGTTACAAACTTTTACCCAAAATAAAGCATTTTTGTACACTAATGTCTCCTTGGGAAGAGCACTGTAAAAAGTCCCTAAATATTTCATTTGTTTTCTGTTACATCACAACTAAAACAGATTTACACAGGGGATAAGGAGATTTCTTGAGGTTCCTTACCGCTGGCCATGAATTGCCAAAAATTGTTTCAAATTATTTCTAAGGTCATGTAAGAGTGTGATTGAAGCCTATGTTAGTGGAAGTAAACAGAATAAAACCAATGCAAAACTCTACACACAATATGACGGTGATCAGGCAAGTTCCTGAGCATGAAAACTAGTTTCTGAGTGGAATTTTCTTCAGATTGAGCCAATTTATAAGGAGGGTATCAACATTTAACCAATTGATGTAAACGATGGACAAACATTTACAAATTAATTAGATTATGTACTTCTCCCATTTTTTCCAATTATTACTATTTCTATGAATGCCAGGAAACATTATCAGGCATAGTCTGTACCAGCAAATTTATGCCAAAAGAGAGGTTCTATTATTTTTGTGTATTTTGTTGTTCAACTGCCTGTGCCAAGTCTTTCTTTAAAGTCACTTTTGGTTTCCTTACCCATTACTCCGTGGCATTATTACACATGTTGATTTGTAGCCTTTTTTGTTTTGGCCTGCTGGCTGAGTCAGATGTTATTTGAAAAATGCAGGTCCAGGGGTAAAAGGGAAAGCCTGTAACACATCTATCTCTAGGCTTTCCTCCAAAAAAAGTGTGAATTCATATTCTTTTCCTTGTATGTTTTGGTCCACTCAGACAGATTTCTTAAAAGTTGCCACCTGTATTTTTAAGACTAGCAAGCAATAAGAAATGCTATTAGCATAACATAAAATGTTAAAAGAAGAAGGATAACTGGGAGACAATAAGAAATTGAACAAATAAAAAACAGAGAAAGATTGAATTAATATAGATTTCTTTTTAGCTTCACCATCCTACGGTTCATGCCTTGAAACTAGAATCCAATCAATTCCAATTATCTTCGCTATGGTCTTTGACAACTCCACACTATAAATAAGGTCATTATATTAGTACATGTTCTGGTGGACCACCACTTAATTACGAGCCAGAGTGTACAATTAAATAATAAAATAGCTTGTCTCTTGGGATTGTGAATGCTCTATCACTGGAGGTTTTCAAGAATAGACTGGACAACTGTTTAACTGCTTTTGTGTAAGGTTCCTGCCTTCAGCAGGATGTTGGACTAGAAGACCTTCGAGGTCCTTTCCAGCCCTATGATTCTATGTACCTTACACAATTGTTGAAGGCTGTGAGAGTTTTCTGAGTATATGCCATATGGGAACGGTCTTCTGAAGTGAGAAAGAAAACTCCAGAGCCTGAGGTTTAACGTAATATCTCTCAGTCTGAGTTAATCTACAATATATGGCAGGTGTCAGCAGCCATATAGACTGCCTCCAGCATATTATTGGAGGCCCTATATTTCTGGAATTTCTCAGAAAGGCAGTGAATCTTCAGTAGCTTCAGGTTTGGTGTGAAACTGCTTGGTATCTAATATAATTTTTTTAAAAAATTGGGTCCCTAGCCTTACTTATTCTTAGCACAATTTTTTAACATGCTTAGAATAACTGCAGATAGTGACGTATGACCAGAATTAAGGTCATAAGTCATGGCGGTTGTTAAGCGAGGCTGTTGATCCTGATCTTCCCTTGCAGTCATTAAGTAACCACATGGATCATTGCCTGGAGCATGGGGTGCACTGCAGCACCTCCCAGCTTACACATTGCCTGCCCAAGTTCTTTCAGGGATTCTTTCACCGCAAGGGAGCCTTTGCATTGTTTCCATTCCTGCTGGGTCACACACACTTTTGGGCCTCTTCCCCTCCATCATGGCTCACTCCACTTATTTTTTCCAAAAATTACCTTTGGGAAAGAGAAGCACCTGATCTGCTACATGCCCTTCCTATATAGAATTGCATGGTGCTGTCCAGAAGCAGGTGCCATTTCGGTTGTCACTGCAATTATTGGGTCATTTGTGGATGCTCCCAAAATGATATCTGCTTCTGAGGACCATCTGGATAAGAGGAAGGCCCAAGAGACCCAAAGGTTGCTTGACACAATTCAGCAAATAATGGAAACCATTCTATGGGATTACCTACTAAATTATCTACCAAAGCTCTTGGATGTAAAAGAAAGAGTCAGACAGATAGGCATTTACAGGTAATTAGTTGGCAGAAGAATGGACACAAGATATTCACCAATTCTTAAAAAGCAGTTAGGGTTAGACATATGATGGTCATGTCATGGTTTCAGAAAGAGACAAACATTGAACACTTAGAAACATTCCATATAGCAATTTAATTGTAAACATTGTGTTCTAAATACTATTTGGGAAGTCAAAGAGCAAAATGTTGTCACTCTTCTTAATCTGGATTTTTCAAAGTAAGGATGTTGAATGTTTTCTGGAGGGGAGCCCCCATTGGTCTGGATTCCAAATATAGCAAGCATTTCATATACCATATTAATTAAAATATAGGTTGCCCTTGCTTGACTTTGGTAATTGGGACTGTTTTACATTTACAACCACATCATTTAGTGATGGTAATTGGGACTGGCAATTCCATTATTAAGTAATGTGGTTGTTAAGCATGACATCACATGTCTGTGCCAACATCTGATGGCAGTTGCAACTGTCCCAATTGCTGTTGAGCCAAATCCTGCACAGTTGCTTGATTTTCACTTGATTGTCATTTGCAATCTCCTGTCAGCTTTCCCATTGACTTTGCTTGTTGGAAACTGACAGTGAAGGTCACAAATGGAGAACTCATGGCTATGGGATGTTGTGACATCATAATTGTGAACCAGTTACCAAGTACCTGAATCACAATCATGTGGCTGTGGGAAACACTGTAATGGTCGTAACTATAAGAATCTGTTGTAAATCCCCTTTGTGGTCATTCAATGAGGACAACCTCTAAAAATTAATTTCTTTACTCTCTGGCCATCTCTTTAATGCTTCCCCTGTTTCTTACCAGTTGATAACAATCTCTTGGGATTGACAAGAAGATTTTTGCAGGTGTGTGTGTGTGTGTGTGTGTGTGTGTGTGTGTGTGTACACCATGATCTTAAGAGTCTCTGCTTTAGCAAATATGCCAATCTTTCAGCCCAGACAGGTTTTAAGGTAAGGAATTAAAGGATTACACTCTCCTGCCTTCTGTGTGTTTTTTTCCTGGAGATGCAGTGGCTGGAAACATTTTTTGGCCAGGGGCAGGGCCAGGGCACTGGTTATTTAAGTAAAGCTGCATGTAAGCCTTAGCCACACCACAGCAGACATTTGAGAACATTCCTATTCTAAAAGCTTCTTTGTTATAATCTGGAATTAATAAAAAGTAAAGGAGAAATCCTTCAGCTAAAAGGGCAGTCCTTTTAAATATCTTTGAGTTCTGTAGGCCAAACCATAAATTTATTTTTGTCTTAGAGGCAAAATAATCATTTCAGCAAAGTCCTATTACAGTCTCTGGATCCCCCACAATTTCTCTGTGCACCATTTTAAAAGTATCAATGAACAAGTCCATCCACTCCTGCCGCTCATGTCCAGTGGCAAACTTGGCTTTTTCGGCGGTATAGGCCAAGGTGGCCACCAGTTGGGTATACATGCTGGGGTCCTGGATCTCCCTCGTGGAGTTCAGGAACTGGGCGATCATAGGTTTGGTGCTGGGCAAAGTTATCTCGACCTCCACAGGGCGGAAAGTAACTGCGTACCTCCCATCTGCAAGTGAGTGTCAAAAGAATATTTTCAGGGCTATGCTGTGATTTCAGATCCTGCTGGTTTTATATACTGATAATGGCGCTGAATTGCTGGCCAGTGAATTTGGTAGTGAATATGGTAGAGCCTAGACAATACCTTCCCCAGAGCCCCGTATGCTATAGTTTGTCAGGGCCATAAAAAGTCCTTTTATATCTTCCAAGGCATTTTAAAATAACCTTAGTGCTTTTAAAACTTCATATTGTTTATTCTGCTGCTAGTTTTAATCTGATCTTATGTGCTGCAGTTATGATTTCTTTGAGATAATGCAATTATTGGGACATTTAAAAGTTAACAAGCAAAAATAAACATTTTAAAGCAGCCAAAATTTCTACTACTATTTAAACATGAGCACTACATATAGATATTTAGCCAGAAATCCAAATAGCAGTAATGTTAGTCTGTTAAGCACAGACAATGAAGGATGTTCCTTAAATATTATCAAAAGAGTGGTGGAATTTTGTGGACCACAGTAAATGGACTCTAGCCCACCAGCACCCATGTCACAGGTAGGCAACAAGGTGCCTATTGGTGCCAGGCTGCCTATAAGACCCTTTAAGAGACCAGCAGACCCTGAATTTATAGTAAGTTTCAGAAAGTTCAGGTTCAATTCAGCTTGATTTGATTTTTATCATGAATATGTTAATATTGATTTGTTGTTACGTGTCTTTTTAGTTATTGTATATTACAGAGTGTAAATGTTTATGACAGGCATTAATATGATGAGTAAACAAGGCTGAAAATGTGGTTATTTGATCAGTCTAATGTATTTGTCTCCTGCCCAGGCTGCTTTCTACTGAACCCATACTTGATTTTGCTCTACAGTGCTGAATCCCTTGATCCAGATGCGGAGCACCTTATGCTTCTCAATTGATGCCCCATCAGTCTTTTCTATTCATTACAAAGAGATGAGGAACTATCCTGCCATTTGGTTAGGACCAGAACGATGGCGACAGCATAAGAGGGAAGCGAACGGACAGAGAAGCAGTTAAAATTGGATCTTGTTACTATTGCTGACAACCCAAAGAGGAGAGCAACGCGAAACTAGCAGAGAGGGTGAGCTGGAAAGAAGAAGGCGCCGGGAGGGAGGCTATTTTTGCAGTTCAATTTTGCCAAAAAGAAATGGAGCAGAGATGCTGAGATGCTGAGTTGGAAGGGACAGCCGGAATAAGCTAAAGGAATTAACCACAGTGAGAACGAAAACCCGACATGGACAACAGGAGTGGAAAATAATATTTGCGGAAAAGATTTGAAAAGTTCAAAGAAGAGATTGTTTAACAGTCAGGTTGGTATACTGAGTTCCTTTTCCCCCCACTCACTCTTCCTTCTGCTGCTTTGTTGAACTTATTAAGTACTTGATATTTATTTGCCTCGGAGCTTGGAACAGTGCCAGAGATGATAGATAGAGGACTGTCTTGGAAAGAGAACTTTGCTTCATGGATACTAACAGTGACACTGGGGAGAGGGTGACACCTAGTGGACTGTAAATCCGAACCGTGAAGTCTGATGCAAGAAAACCATTGGTGACATAAGCTGATACATATATATATATACATAGAGAGACTAATTACTAGAATTAAATACTCGTATAAGTGATAAAATTGAGAGACATTTATTGGTATAATAGTGCGATATATAAATCTATGATATATATTAATTAAAGACCAAAAATCAAATAATCAAAAGGATAGTATACTACATAGGAATGTTTAGGTATTGAAATGTGATATTAAGGAAAGTTAATTATTGTTGAATATTGAAATATACAACTATTTATATCATTGATATTACTGATAAAGTAAAGGTAAAATCTATATGCAATTGTGGGCAAGGATAAATAGGGGGATAAAAATGGCAACTTCAGTAAAATTAGTGAAAAAAACTACACCCAATGTGATCTCAGCAACACCCCCTCTCCTCAAATCAAAGCAAATAACAATTGAGAGTGCGTTGGGGTTGGAGAAAGGTGAAAAGATGGCAGAAACAGCAGGACCAGCTCCAACGATGCAGAGTATGCAATCAATGCTCCAGATGATATAAGAGACATTGGCGAAAAGCCAAGAAGTGACAACTACTAATCATGAAGAAATAAAGAGGAATCATGAAGAAATGAAAAATGAAATGGGAGAATTGAAAGGAACTATCAAGAATGTAGATGATAAAATTGAAAAGATACAGAATGCCTTCGCAATCAATGAACAGAAAATCCAGTATATGGAAGAAAAAATAGAACAACCAGACCATAAGATGGGAAAAATGGAATTGGAATATAAACAACGTAATAAAGAATTAGAACTATCAATAATCCGACTTGAAAATGAAAGAGCTGCATTCTACCTAAGATTCCAAAACATACTGGAAGAGAAGGAGGAAGACCTGAAAGGAAAAGTGATTAAAATCCTCACTGAATCTCTTTAAAAAAAAGAACAAGAGTTGAGAGGAGACATTGATGAAGCTTATAGGGTGCATACTAATTATGCCAGAAGACATAGACTCCCGAGAGAAGTGCATGTAAGATTTGCTAAAAAAACAACAAGAGATGAAGTGTACAAAAAAACCAGAGAAGAGACGATTACACTACAGGGAAAAGAGTTGATCACGCTCAAACAGATTCCATGAAGAATTCGGGAACAACGTAGGCAGTACCAATTTTTAACAAACCAGATAAATAAAAACAGAATAATGTACAGATGATTGGTACCAGAAGGAGTTCTAGTATCTTGGCAAGGAAAAAGATATAAGATAGAGAATATAGAAGATGCACAGAAATTCTATGAAGAATACTGCAAGAGGGAAATAGAACAAGGAAGCAAAGAGGAAATAGAAAGTAGAGGTCAAGAGGAAGAAACATCAGAACATAACAAAAGAAACAGGAGAGAAGAACAGAGGCAAGAAAGAGAGAGAGCAGAGAAGGAACGCGCGAGAGGGAAAAGTCAGATACAAACTAGAAGTAAAAAAAACAACCCCAGTTAAAGATGGATCAAGAAATAACAATTATCTCAATAAACTTGAATGGACTGAATGCACAAAAAAAAAAAAAAGAGCCTAGATGTTTAATAAAATAAGAACGTTAAGAATGGTGAAATCAATTCAGGATGATAGCTGGCATATAGATTGCAGAACGAAAGAGAAAAAAGGAAATGATATGAAACTATATGGGTTTGTGGAAATATCATCCCCAAGAAAACATAAATTGAGATTTGAAAGAGACGCCTATAACAATAGAAAAAGAAAGGGAGGGAAGAAGGAAGAAGAGGAGAGGAGGAAGGAAGTAGAGAAGGGAGGGAAGAAGGAAGGGAAAGGAGAGGAGGGTGGAAGGGAGAGAAGGAGAGATAGTAGGAAAGGAAGAGTAAGAGTGGAGGAGAAGTAAGGGAAGAAGAAAGAGATAAGGAGAGGTGGGTGGAAGGGAGAGAAAGAGAAGGAGAGAGGGTAGGAAGGGAAAGAGAAATGGAATAACAATAGTATAAGAATGGCAAAGAAAAAGAATAACCATGTGAATGTATACCTCTAATTGTATGTAGGAGAATAAATGATAGTAAGAATATATAGCACAATATAGGTAAACAATATTTGGTTATAAATAGCTAAGTATAAATAAATATAGAATTGTACATAAAAATGGATAACGAATAAGGAGATCATGAATGCAAGTTAGATACGTATAGAAGGGAAAATACTAACTGCAAAGAAGCTGATACGGAACTGCTGTATGATATATGATGGAACTTATTGTTCCTATGTTGTCTTAAGTCATGTGTTTGTTTTCATTGATGTGTTTATGTGTTTAAAATAAAAATTTATAAAAAATAAAAAAAGAGATGGAGATCCAGTACTTTAGGACTAAGCTTACTACAATATGTACAAGTTCTACCATTCCTTTAAATGAAGACATGAAGGAAATTTGTGTTCTCTTACGGTCTTTGAAACAATTACTCTTGAACAAAGGAAAATAGCAAAGGAGCAATATTAATGATTTATGGTGTATTATTAAAGGTTTCTGGAATACAAACTCCAACTTTCAATATTTAGGGAAATGGGAGCTAACAAAACGTACAGCAAAGTCAATAAAAGGTGGAACATTTTCAGAGGCAGCAATGCTAAGATTGGTCTCTGGAAAGATTAGGACAAATTCACTGGAATTCAGACAATAATGATATCATATCCCATTTTAAAGCAATAATTATAAGGACAGTAATCAGGCATTGTTGAAGAGATAATGCAAAACTGGAACAATATCAGGTTGCATTGCCTGAGAATCCAATAACTTTGAAAATGTATTTTGAGCAGATACGTAAGGTCTATACCATCTAACAAGACCAGGATTTGGAGGAGAATGTGAAAACAAAGTCATGGTCAGATTTATACGAAAAATACCCAGAATGGAAGTACAGTAAGAGACTTGCATCCCAGCTTTAAACTGGGACTATCAAAATTGATTTGATTGAGGGCTGCATCAGGGTTGTATTTCACTTCAGGGGGCTGGGTTGGCATGGCTGGGGTAGGGTGGCCAGAGCGGGCATGGCCACTCAACATCACTTGTCAGGGGCACCTGTGATGGCCCGGGCGGAGCTGGGGGGATCAATTGTCTTCAGCTAGGAAAGCGAGACCAGGGAGATTGCCAAGCCCTTGTCCTCCAGAGGAGTCTTTCAGGCCATATGGAGAACCCCCGGAAGAGGATGCAGGCTGTCCAGAGCCTTAGGCAGCAGAGGGCAACACCCAGCCTGGCCCTCAAACTCCGAGGACACCAGGACCCCACAGCCCAGCCCCACTTCCCTGAGGGGATGCCTGCCTGCATTTACCTCCTGCTGCTGCTGCTCTTCTCTCTCTCCTTGGTCAGGTTGTTCATGGTGTGTGCAGGAGGGCAAAGTGTGTGGGTCAGAGGGAGGCCAACTTCCTCTTCATACAAGGAGACTAGGCTTTGTAACCAAAGCATCCTTGGTGATAGGGTAGGAGACCACCAGGAGAGAAGGAGACAAAAGGATGGCAAAAGGGCAGCAGGGCTGCTGGTGGCCAAGTGCTAAGGCAGGACCTTCCTTCCTTTCTTCCTCCCTTCTTTTTCCTTCCCTCTTTCTTCTCCTTCCTTCTTGCCTCCCTCCCTTCCTTCCGAATGCAGCCCCTCAAGCTCTGGTTTTTCTGGCAGAGGGCTGCAGGAGGCCACCACGGTCCAAAATGGAGCCTGGGAGGCCATGCGCGCCCCGCCCCCCAAGCTCCATTTTCTCTGGCAGAAGTACTTCTCTATTTCCAGGGTGGTCCTGTGGGCCAGATCTAAGCATTTCATGGGCCAGATCCAGCCCACGGGCTTTGAGTTTGACATCCCTGTCATAGAACATAAACTGCAGGATAGTAAGCAGAATAACTCTTTTAAATTGATTTTGGAAAAAATCACTGCTAAACACTGGAAAGCAATTCAAAGACATTTGTTCTAAACAGTGATATTCAAGTTGTCAGTGAAATTGGATTATCATTTTGAAGGGAAGATTTAAGAGTGATGTACAACCTTACATCACTTCAGTATTAATATCTTTTTATTTAATTATTTGAAGTCTTGATTATTTTTATTCTAATTTGTTGATAGCTGTGTAATTTATATATATATATATATATATATATATATATATATATATATATATATATATATATATATATATATATATATATATATATATATATATATATATATATATATATATATATATATATATATATATATATGAATGAAACTATTTTACCAAACTTAAAAAAGAACCAAATCACATACATTTGAGGGAAGCTGTGCAATTTCTAAATCAACACTTGGAGGTTTCTTCCTTATTAATGTTGTTGAGAAAGAGAGACAGAGGAAGAATGACATTGAAATACAGACTCCTGTGCTGTTACCCAGCAGTGGAAAGGTGAACTCAATCAAGGTATCCTGCTGAGTGGATCTCACAGGGCATTAATTAATTAGGAGGCAATTTTTCGAGGAATGGAAGGATGGATGGATGGTCAGATGGATGGATGTAGCAAGTTAAAACTGAATTCACATTAGAAATGCTTCAAATAAAGAGATCAATCAAAACTTTTCATACATATGGTAGCATTCTCTCTAACACACACAATTTACAAATTGGGAGCCCTTATGATTTAGGAAAGATAAATGGCAACATTTTACCAATATAGATTAGTGTGTCACCTATCTGGAAAGAATAGATTTAAGTCACCCATGCACTAGTGATATCCAAGTCAGAATCTGTAGCTTTTGCATGAAGGCATCATAGAGATATTGCTGGGAATTAGAAAGTTACTCATATGATACATACATTGCCAAGTTGCAATGGTTAACAATGTATCTCTGAATATAAATTAGAATGCATTTTTCACTTAGAAGTAATGAATGCTTCAGTTGAATTGATAGCCTCAGCATTACAGCTGCATCACTTTACTACCTGCAGTGGAGATACTTCTGTTTCTGACAGCAGTCAGAATGGTGAGTTGTGGGAGAAAGAGCCTTTTTTGCACATTTCTACAACGTAATACCAATTGAAGTTATTAAGCCCCATCATTATCCTTATCCCTTAGGAGCTGCATTTTATGGAACAGCAAGTATTAAGTTGAAATGAAATTTTATTATTAATTACTTTTACTGATTGTAATATTTAATGTTTCTATATTTTACTTTATAAGCCATTTTGGACTTTCTATCTTGGAAGATGACATGTTTATGTAAACTAATGTAGCTAATCACGTAGTAAGACAAAAGAAGATGGCATATTTCATGTACCAACAAGGGAGAAATGAAGAACCTAATGTAAAAGTTATTGAGGAAATTCCTGAAATATCAGAAATTTGTCCTCAACTTTAGAGCCCAGAGTTACTTTATATGCATTGATCAAGAGTTCAGTTTCTGCATTAGGGTTACTGATTAGAATTGTCAGCATCAGGATTTAACCAGTTTTAAATGTGTCAAAACATAAACCAGCATTTGATCACTGATGATTAATGGCAAGTGCACTTCCCCAAGTGCTTCTATCAAGACCTTTGCTTTCTTATGGTTAGTCTCTGCGCCAAGATTAGGTTGCTATTCTCAAAGGGGGCCTGTCAGAAGAGGTTTTTATGCTTTGAAAAACTACTGTTTGAGAAAACGGGATATTTACAACACATCCGTAAAGCAGAATAGCTATAATACAAGAATGTACCTACCTGCAGAATTAAACATTAAGAAGGAATAACATTTAGAAATGATGTAAAATATGAGTTAGAACACCTATTCTTTGTTTAGCTCAGAATTATTTTACATACTACAGTTAAATTGGAATAGAAGGGGAAAGAGGATCATAGTTCAAATAATTTTTTTTACCTGTTTGGCAGGGCAGTTCAGGGCAGACAATCTGAGGATCTGAAAAAAGAGTAAAAAAATATTTGATGGACATCATTCAGATCACATTTAGCTTACAACTACAGCAGTATGCTATGTATACATATCAACAATTAGGCAGGATATTGAAAATATTAAGTTTTAAACTAGTGCAACAAAGAGAAGCTAATTAATCCTTTTTTCTTGGGCCATTTATGGTTCAAAATGATCTTCCATGGAGGGATAATGACATGTCACCCTAGGAACTTTTCCCCCTTTGGCATGAAAGTGAAGCAAAGGGATTAAGAGAATACTCCATTGTTAACAACAAACCAATTGAACCTCATTTTCATTAAGGATGATAGACTAATAAGTGTAGAATTGGTATTCAGACTCACTCTAAGATTGGCAATGACTACATTGATCAATCTTTGAAAACTGTCCTTTAAGACTTTACTAGTGGGTACAAAATATGGTGAGTCTGTGCTTTGTGCTGCACAGGCCTTCTTAATTAAACTGCATTAGCAAATGCAGTTTTCTTCATAGTGAACTATGAATGCAGTTGGGTATGAACATTATCTTATTGAAACAATGCAATTTTCTCCCACACAAACTATGATTTAAACTTTCAGTCAATATTTGAAAGCGAAAGCCTCAGTGCTGGACCAGAGCAATCCCTACTGGCCATTCCTTCCAATTCTGAATATCACTAGACCAGCGATGACGAACGTTTTTTGGCTCGCGTGCCAAAAGCGGGGGGAGCGCAGGGAGGTTGTGCGAGGGCGTGCCACACCCATAATGCAAGGCACGACCCCGAGCATGCATGTGTGCATGACTAGTGCTCCTCCCATTTTTTACATGCTTTTTTCACCCTCCCCAGGCTACAGAGGCTTTATAGGAGCC
The DNA here is from genome assembly GCF_051295495.1 of Thamnophis sirtalis. Classification (NCBI taxonomy): domain Eukaryota; kingdom Metazoa; phylum Chordata; class Lepidosauria; order Squamata; family Natricidae; genus Thamnophis; species Thamnophis sirtalis. The sequence goes on along the minus strand of NW_028261385.1, from coordinate 113,946,446 downwards.
TGGGGAGGGCGAAAACAGCCCCCCCCCAGAGGCCCCCCGGAAGCTCCTGAAGCCTCCGGAGGGCAAAAAATGACCCTATGAGCAAACCGGAAGTCCTGGTTTGTCCATAAGGCCATTTTTAGTCCTCCAGAGCCTTCAGGGAAGCCTGCAGAAGACCCCTGAAGGCTCCGGAGGGCCAAAATCAGCACTACGAGCAAACCAGAAGTCTGTTCCTGAATAGGGTAGGTTTTTTGTGCTCCGGAAGCTTCAGGGAGGCGTTTTTTACCCTTCCCAGGCCTCTGGAGCCTGGGGAGGGTGAAAAATGGCTTTAAAAAAAAGGCTGAAGTCAGCTGGCCAGCTGACAGGGCAACGCTTCGCATGCCCTGACAAATGGCTCTGCGTGCCACCTGTGGCATGCGTGCCATAAGTTCGCCATCCCAGCAGTAGACCTTGCTACTTTTTAAAATGGAGATGCCATGAACATAATACTTAGCCCAAATATATGAAAACTACGACATGCCATATTACTTTCTTGCAATTAGCTTTAGCGAAGCTTGCATTGACTAACCTGGACAGAGTTCAATCTCTATTTTGTCAAGGAACTCTTCAGCCACTAAATCAGTGAATACTTTCATTCTTTGGACTCTGCCTTGGTCACTACAAGCAATTGCTTTCAGCGTCTCCGATTCTTCATCTACATTGAACATGTCTCCAATCCCAATGGCATTGACCACAACATTTCCATCACAGAGGGCTTGTAAGTTTGAATCATTATCTCGAGGGTCATGACGTCCATCAGTCACCACCACAGCAAACACCCGGGCTTTATCTCTCCGGCTTTCTTTGATGAGTGTTTCATAGGCAAACTGAAGTGCAGAGGGAGTCCAGGTGCCCCCTGCAATCCATTCCAATTTTTTCACTGCTTCTTTGAAAGTAGAGAGTGAGTCAATGCGCTTATCATTGAGCTGGATGGCTTCAAAGGTTCCCTTATGACTGTACTGTACCACTCCAACACGGGCACCTGCCAGGAAAATAAGCTCAGTTATAATTCCTAGATTTTGATATTCTATTTCCCCTTCATCACAGTGATCTCTAACCCCCAGCCTGTTTGAATGCAGATTCACATACGTACTGGGCCAATGATTTGAAATCATTTTTAGAGACCATTACTACAGTTACTGTAAAATAATGCTCAGAAAAAGTATCATTTTTCATCTTTAGGGAAAGGGATGGTTCCCAAGTCAAATAACAATTGACACTGACATAATCTCATATCTCATATGGCGACCACAAAGACATCAGTTGCCATTGATATTGCCCTCTAGAACAGACCTAAAAGGACATTTTGGATCTTCTTTGTATTGATGACACCACTGGAGGCTCTTCTATTGTATCATCCTTCCCTTAAGAGCAGCACTTAGAAAACCAACTACTCCAATGAAGTTTCCAATGCACATAGAGGTTGATCAGAAAGGTCTGTGGATATGTTAGAGAAAACTGAGTCCAAATACAGATTTTTCTATATATCTTTTTTAAAATTAGACCAGTGTGGAATACTGGTGGGACAAGATAGCAAATATTTGTAATAGTGACATGGGTCAGATATTGCTTCCTATGTTGCAATTAATTAGCGAGTAAAAAAGTATATGTCATCATACAAGTATTGGAGACCATTGCAGCTATGGAGAATATTCAGCTGTAAGAAGAAATCGTCAGTCACTGACCTGTCTCAGATTTTGGATCTTTGGCAATGGACCCTAGCCTGCTCACCACATTGATAACAAAATTTTTCTCCAGGGAAAAGTTGGTGTAGCCGATACTCTCTGAACTGTCTATGACGAAGACAATGTCCAATGGACCACACCGCTTCTCACAATCTATGAAAAAGGAAGACAAAATAGTAATGAGTACCACCATAAAATGAGTCCAGAACTATAACAATAATGCACTGCAAATAACTGAGAAGTATTTTAAAGTATGGAGTCTCCTGAACCCTATTTGAATATTGCACATGTGAACAAACCAGGAGCTAACATTTTGAGTGGTTGCTAAACTAGCTTTCCCCAACCTGGTATTCTCTAAATATGTTGGCCTGTTCCCCCTATTCCCCCCAGCCAACATGACTAATAAGAATGGTGAGAGATAGTGATGCAAGGGCACTAGAATACAAAATGCAGAAAGTCAGGCAATACCATAGATTATCCAGGCCATGTGTCTCCAGGCAAAGCTGTGCTTCTAAACTGTCCCTTCCAACATAGTCTAAAGCTTGGCATTTGGAAGCTTAAGCTCCTGGTACAGCTAAATGCTGGATCGCATTAATTAAGTAGCTTGGTCAGTCACTGTTAGTTCAGAGTGAATAATGATGTCAGTTCAGATCCCAGAAAAAAAAGTAAAAGTATATTTTTTCACTTCCAAATGCATCCTTTCTAAGTTAATGGCCAATAATTTTAAAGTAACAACAAAACAAATAAATAATATCCTTCTGAGTTATTTCCTACATTAGGCACACATCCATGGTAACTGTGACTATTTCTGCCTATTTGCAATTAATTAAAAACAAATCTACTGCTTAGAGTCATCTACAGTTCTGCAAATTCTTTTGATGTAAGGGCTATTAGTCCTACCCTAAACTGTCAAAAATTAGCCTAGCCATTAAATAACTGAAGAACACTATGATATGATGGCAACTTTCCCCTATCAAAATGGTATAATTTCTCCCTTCTCAGTGACCCCTTCTGCTCTAAATGAAGATCATGCAAAGACTCCGAACAAACCACAGCAGCCACAGGTCTCTCTGATGTAGGTCATCACATCGCAGTCCTATCAATGACAACAACAGCAATTATTATGCATGCAAGAGATACATGGACATCAGCAGATTATTATAAATATTATACTGTAATGTGCATTCCAATGTTCCATTATTGTAAGACTATAAGTCCACAAATATCTGCCTATCTTCAACAAAACATGATAAGAGAGTACATGCATTAAGATGTATATCAAACAAAATCAGCTTCTGATTATAATTTATATTATGCCAAATAGTGTGAAGCAGCATTTGCTGTGCTTTTTCATAGCTCACAACAAATTATCACTGATACAAGAAAGGCAGCAAAGTGACCAAAGTGAGCATGCAGTATAAGAAATGTTCTTGACTTACAGTTAGGCCAGGATCTCCAGGAGGACCAGGATCACCCTAGAAAAGAAGATGATGGAATCCACCTTTCAGAGGTTTCAGGATGTAAGAAAAATAATATATCCACTTGCAATATATTTTAATATTCACTAGCTTTTGGAAATATAAGTGTTGCTTTAAATAAGTAGAATTAAGGCAGGAGAGCATAGAAAATGTATCATGGCATGTATAAAAATTCATCATTCAGAGGCTTAAGAATGATTGTGAATGATGTCACAGTTTGCTGATAAATAACTTAGGAAAAGGTTTATTTGCTTTGAACACGAACATGCGGTTTAAGCATAAATCTATTTCTGTGTATACATAGCAAACAGATAGATTTAAAAGTCTCACTGATTTGATTATTTTTTATACAAAGGCCTGAATGAGCGACAGTAGCAGATATGAGAGTAATGAAATGGTTTTGATTGAGGGACTGAATGTGTTTTGGTAGAGGCAAAAATAGTTGTTGGGAATAAATTAGATACAAATAGGAACAGAGCAATAGAAATATGACAAAATGTCAGAGTGCTTCTGATGCAACTTTGTGTTCAAAGGACAAGGAAATGGGGGAGGGGGGCTCAGCATACAAATTCTTCTCCTTGAAATCCTGAGGTAAGCACTAAATAAAAGGGGAAAGGACATCTCTACCTGGTCTGCTTTGTTTTTTTTACAGCCTACAGTAAGTAATGGATGTTACTTGCAGTGCTGGCAGCACCATTACCAACCGCTCTGCAGACATAAAGTAAATGGACTGCTGTCAGAGCTTAGAAAGTGACATACTTTCTTCCCATCTTAGGGACAAAGGCACATTACTGGGGATATCAAGGTAGTCATTTCTTTTGCCTCCTGCTTCTCTGGTTTGGGATTGCTCAAATGCCTCACCTCAAGGGAAGGGAGCCATGCAATAATATCCAACCTGATGCACAACTATAATACCTCGGGTCCAGGTTCACCATCTGTTCCTCTGGATCCAGGCGGACCTGGAAGGCCAACACCTCCCTAGAGAGACAGAGGAATGCAGTTAAAGGAGTGAATGAAGAAGGTTTTACTGAAGAGTACAGAAAATGAATGACAGCTCTTTGGATACAGATTATATTGTTTCAAAGAGGGTTTAAAGGGGATTTATAACTCTCTGGGTATATAATTATTTCTCTCTCTGCCCCTCCCCCCTCATTCTCTCTCTCACACATCATTTGCAGTGTTTTTAAAAACCCTTGTAAGATCATTTCAGCCCTAAGCAGAAATGGAACCAAGGAGGCAGACAGTTCCCAACCAGTACAACATTTAAATTAGGTTTCTAATCTATAATTCATTAAAGAATTCTGAGAAAATCTAACAGGCTTCAAATATTATAACCATTGCAGGAAACATACATAGTACCCCAGTAAAATTTGCAACTGTATTTTAACCATAGGCCTGAGAAATCTGGAACCACAAGCTCTCTGGTGTTTAAATCTCCTTGTCATAAGTATATGATATACATATTATCTACATACAATACAATAATTATAAGGATATATTCAATTATATATGAGATATAAGGGATGTTCTAATTCTTAAGATTACGTGGGCAACAGTATAATTTAAAGCCTATGAGAGAAGCTGTAAGTTTATAAAAGATATGAGTTTACTATTATGAAATATTAGCTTATCATTAGCTAAACCCATGATAAGCTAAAGAGCAGTGGAAGAGCACACAGCAAATGCTTTTTAAATCAGAATATTAAATTAGTCTTCAAATGGTGAAAGTTATTAAACAGTTTAGAGAATGTAAGATCAAGAGTCTACTTACATCATCACCTGGATCTCCTTTTTTCCCTTTAAGTCCTTTTGGTCCAAGGTCACCTCTTGCACCCTGTCTCAAAAATGGTATAAAGAAGAAGTTTGTTTTGTATTTTCCTCTACAGCTCACTATTTTCTTCTCAATACCTCATTTTCCTCTATTATTCCTTCAGAAAGAAGGTTCTGCCTGATTCAGTTAAGGGCTTAAGCTAAATGGAAATAAAAAGAAGTTTGTGAGAAGAACATCTCAGCAGGAGGTGGTTGCTGAAAGGTGAAGCCCACACCTCTTAAAGTTGCTGGGCAGAGAAATACTGGTATTAATCTTGTGGCTTGAGTTGCTACTGGCAACTCAAGAGACCCCAGAGCAATTCCACTATGGAATAGCTGCTTCTGGGATCAGTTCCTCAACAAATGAAGGAAAATAACATGACATCACCTAATGTCCAATTTATTAGCAAAAGCAAGTACATAAGTGTACAATACCTCTGGGCCTGGATGACCCTTTTCACCTTTGTCACCCTAGAAAGAGAGAAAAGTGTCCCAGTTTTCATTTTGTCTTGCCATAGATTTGTTCAAATATAAGAAAGTATAACATAAAATTTCATATGGTGATCAATAAATTAAATCATTAGATTAGTTAACAGAGAAACGAAGAATGAGAGTAGTAAAATCTGATGAACAATATTTCAAAAAACTGAATACATCACAACATATTAAATCATAGTTAATAATCATTGAATAAGACACAATTTGCTTGGTTCACATAACATACAATGTACCTATTATGGCTAAATATGGTCTGTCGATGTTTTCTCTGTCAATGGACATTGAATTGAATGTATATGGCTTAAACATTCAAAAATATATTCTGTACCTCACAATAAAAGTTTAAAGTATACAGTATGCTAGTTGTATATAAAACATTTTCTTAATTGCTCTTTCATTTAAGTATTAATTTTTTTGCATTTTTTAAAATGGATCTGCATTTAAAATAATCTGTTGCAAAGATAATTCTTTCATCTACTTGTAAAGGAAAATCATTGTAAAACTGCTTAATTAGAAAATTATTTTCTGTTGTATGTTTTTAATCAATGCTTTACTATATTTTTCACATCATTTCTTTCACTTATCCATGACGTGAGCAAAAGAGATGGGAAAAGGAGACTAATTTCTTTAGAAAATATTGGAAGGCAGCGGGGGAGGGGTGGCTCTGTTTATTTTAGTAAATGTTAAAAGAAGGATAAGGCCTCTCTTGTGTTTTTATCTTTTACAATAAATATGCTCACAAGGATATTGTTTTTACAGCTTTAAATTTGGCAGCATTTCCTGAAACTGTCAGAAAACCGTGCTCCTGCATGTTTGCAGGAACATTCTAAGAAGTTCAGAAGAGGAGGATGTAAATGTAAATGACTCTGCCTTTCCAAAGAGAGAGATTTTTGGTTTCTAAACCAGCGAGGAAACCACTGTTCTTGGAAGGATTAAAAATATAAGTAGGTGAATAAAAGACAGAGAAGAGACTTTCTCATGGGTTTTTCCTCAAATGAACTTTTCTAATAGTGCTTCTGCTTTGTTCTGGGAAGCTCTTTATGTTAAGAATTAATATAAATATACCACACCATAAAAACATACCCGGGCTCCCCTGGGACCAGGTGCACTTAATCCAGGTCTTCCCCTATCACCCTATGATTAAAACAAGAAAATAAAGATACAATTCAAACATTTCATATAAAAGATTCCAGAAGTTTGCTTCTGACTAATTTGAATGACAATTGAGCTTAGCTCTTATTATTTATATATTACAATTATTTGTATAGCACCAACTTTAATGACTCTGGACAGATTACATAGATTAAATTATATTGCAACATTCATAATATCACCAATTCCATAAAATTAACTCCAAGCTTTCTTTTATAATCTGGAAGAAAGTTAGTACCAAATGTTTTATACTTGGTATATAACACCCTCAATAATTTCCACGATAAAGAAAACATACAATAATAGACAATTGAAATGCCTGGAAACAGAAGAAAAAATTATCAAAAGTGGTAATTAAAAAAAAAAATCAAAACTACTGGAAAGATATGCATGGTACAATGCAGAAAACTTAAATTCAAAATGAAATAACAACCTTCTTACTAGGTATAATCTCAAAAAAACCTCAATAAGAAATATAAAATCTAATCAACTTTATGTTTATCAACATTAATATTTTAGAAATCATAGTTAATGTTGATTTAAACTTTTTTACAACTAAATCTGTTCATGACCGCCATTAAAAAATAATTTCCTGACCTTTGTCTCTCTCTGTGTGTGTGTGTGTGTGTGCCCGCATGCGCGCACATGTGTATGTGCGTGCGTGCCCTGGACAAGTCCCTGCAGGTTTCTTGGCAAGGTTTTTGAGAAGTGGTTTGCTATTGCCATTGCTTCTCATTCCGAAGGCTAGGAGAGAGTGACTACTCCAAAGCTCTCAGATGACTTCATGCCTAAGACAGTACTAGAATTCACAGTCTCTTGTTTCTATCCTCAATCATTATATCAAACTGACTTTCCTTTTTAAGTTTAATAGGCCTTTAACAATGGTGAGTTTCAAAAATTGTTCGAACCTACTCTGTGGGTGTGGCCTCCTTTGTGGGAGTGGCTTGCCGCCCATGTGACCAATATGAAATTATGAATTAGTACTTAGGTCGGTCCAAGTAGCTATACAGAAACTCTGGCATTGAAGCATGCAAGTCTTAAAACTGTCAAGTTACAAGATCCTTGCACCCCTAACCCTTTAGGAAAAAAAACTAGGGGTCTTCAAACCTGACAGCTTTAAGACTTGTGGACTTCAACTCCCAGAATTAATCCTCCAGTCACGTTGGCTCAGGAACTCTGGCATTGAAGCATGCAAGTCTTAAAGCTGTCAAGTTACAAGATCCTTGCACCCCTAACCCTTTAGAAAAAAAAACTAGGGGTCTTCAAACCTGACAGCTTTAAGACTTGTGGACTTCAACTCCCAGAATTAATCCTCCAGTCACGTTGGCTCAGGAACTCTGGCATTAAAGCATGCAAGTCTTAAAGCTGTCAAGTTACAAGATCCTTGTACCCCTAACCCTTTAGCAGTGGTGGGTTTCAAAAATTTTTGGAACCTCTTCTGTAGATGTGGCCTGCTTTTCGGGTCCACTGGTGGAACCTCTTCTAACCGGTTGGGTAGATTTGATGAACCGGTTCTACCGAATAGGTGCGAACTGGTAGGAACCCACTTCTGGCTTTTAATGAGCATACAGTATAGAAGAACCCAATTCAGTTGGCAAGAAACACCGACTGAAAGATAATGAACAATTTATTAAAAATGCTATGAATCTGAATTTTCAAGAAAGACATGGTGAATGACAAAACATCCCCTCTGTCTTGAACATAGGCTTAAAACAAGGCTGTCTTAGCTGATTAAATCAAGTTGATATTACAAAACAAACCAGAGCAAACCTAAGTCTGTTCCTGGTAGCTACAGGCCTTACCTTGGGTCCTTTAGGCCCCATATCGCCCCTTTCACCTTCTCTCCCAGGACCTCCAGGTGAGCCCTGCAAACAGAAAGTGGAGAGAAAACAAAGAGATGGAGCATAGAAATGAATGATCAGGTGTAGCATGCTAAAATCTCTGGCTTAATCATTGATCTTTTCTGATTGTTTCAATCCCTTGCTATCTGCATCATTTTTTCTAGTGAAGACTGCATTACTTATTATAATACTATATAATAATTAAAATTATAATCAAATTATACTCAAATCCTAAGCGAGACAGAAAAATACACATTAACAAAAATTCAAAAAACACTTTTCCCAAAGTTGAAATGCAGATACAACACATCATTTGAAGTGCTATTAGTGTTTATTCTCTTGGGCTACTAGGGACAATTCTAATAAATAATAAAAGAAGAGTAATAGATTTTGGATCCTCCCAGAGATGTTGTGAACTGGGAAAACAGCGAAAAATGGACAAGTGAAATCTATAGTAAGAAACAAAGAATAAGGCTTTTAATTGGTTCCACCACAAAATCGCGGAGGACAAAATCGCGCTCGACGAAAGCGCGCATTTGATGTCATCACAGCGGGACGAAAACATCACGCTGTGATCGATAAATGTAAAAATAAAGCGAAAACCTTACCCTAACCCCCCCAAACCTAATCCTAAACCTAACCCTAAACCTAACCCTTAACCTAACCCTAAATGTAACCCTAAACCTAACCGTTAACGTAACGCTAAACCTAACGCTAACCCTTAACCTAACGCTAAACGTAACCCTAACGCTCTAAACCTAACCCTAACCCTTAACCTAACCCTAACCCTTACCTTTATGTGAATCGGCTTGCTTTAATTTTAATTTTATTTCAATTTTTAATTTTTTTCGTCGCGCTGTGATGACGTCACATGCGCGCTTTTGTCGAGCGCGATTTTGTCCTCCGCGGTTTTGACGGGTCACGTTTTAATTTTGACTGAAATAATTTGTACGGGGAAGAAAATGTATTTTTTTTATTTGCTGCTTGTTGGAAAGCAACAACACAGGGAGTAAATTAATAGCTGTATCCTGTAAATATGCTTAGATAAACTTACAAGGTTGCCTTTTTCTCCCACAGAACCTGGTGAACCACGCTGACCTGGTGGTCCTTGATCTCCCTGTGAAACAAAATGTGAGATGAACAGTCAGAGCTATCCCTCACATCAGATACCACTTCAGATACACATATAGACTGGGTGAAACCAGGCTTAATAGCAGTAACTGTGAGAGGGATCTTGGAGTTTTGGTGGACAGCCAGTTAAATATGAGCTAGCAGTGTGCAGCAGCAGCCATAAAAGTCAATGCAATCCTAAATTGCATTAACAAAGGGATACAATCAAGATCAAGTAAGGTACTAATGCCACCCTATAAAGCCCTAATAAGACCATACCTATAGTGTGGTGACCAAAACTGGATCCAGTTTTGGTCACCACACTATAAAAAGATGTTGAGACTCTAGAAAGAGTCCAAAGCAACTAAGCAACCGGTAGTGGAAATCACGGGTGGGCCTGCCCACACGCCCTGGCTCTATGCCGTCCTAGTTAGGCATGTTTTTGAGGCCGGGCTCAGTTGTGGAAGGCACGTGTGCGAGCAAAGCACATGCAACGGAAGGGCAGATACATACTTGGAAGAGGCACTTGCGCTGGCGAAGGGGGTGGACATGCAGCGAATTGGTGGTAACAAAATGTGAAACACATCGCTGGTCATAACATGTGAAAATGAGCCTATTTATTTATTATATATAGGCAGTCCTTACAACCACAGTCCTTACAACCACAATGGAGCCCAAAATTTTGTTACTAAGCAAATGAGTTGTGCTCCATTTTACAACCTTTTTTGCCACAGTGAATGTGAAGCAAATCACTGCAATTAAGTGAAACGTAAGTGAATTGTTAAGTGAATCTGGCTTTCCCGTTGACTTTGAATGTTGGAAACCAGTTGGGAAGGTTGCAAATTGTGATCTCAGGAACCCGGGTCAGTGCAACTGTCATAAATACATGCCAGATGTCAAGTGCTTGAATTTTGATCGCATGACCATGGGGATGCTATAATGGTCATAAGTTGAAGACTGATCATAATTTACTTTTTTCAGTACCGCTGTAACTTTGAATGGTCACCAAATTTCATTGCAACAACAAATAAGGAAGAACAATTTCTATTAGATAACGTTGCAGTTTTTAGATTATATTTCCGTAAATACATACTACGAAAGATGTGTTAACAGCTATCAAAGACTATCAGGATTCTTGATTTTGAGGTTCCTTAATCATATGGAATGCATACCTCACAATGAAGTATATTGTTTCTTTTAACTGTGTTAAAAGATAGTTTCTTTCAAAGCTAACTCTTAAACTGTAAACTACTTAGAGCCTCAAAATTGAAATATTAAACATTAATATTAACCCAGTTGGAAAGGAGACCCAGTGTCAGAAAGTTGTGTGAACAAGGAGGCAAGAAAATCCATAGAGGACAATTTTTAGAACACAGAAGTTATCCAGACAATTAAAAATTAAATGTTATCCATAAAATTTTAGAGGACAAAAGTTATCCAGAGAAAGCTCCAGATTTTTGTTTCCCATCAACTCTATTAAATAGTATAATTAATAGTGGATAGTTGTGACTGGACTTCTTGTCCCCTTTCCCCTACCCTACCATCTTTATTTTCTTCTGTCAGGAATTGAGCATCAAAGTTTTTTAAATTTAACATAATAAAGTGCCATTTTGCCAGGATATTTTAGTGGTCGCACACATTCTAGTAAACCAATAATATGTAAATATCTATAATAATAGGGAAACCTTTTTCAATCTACTTTTAAAGTAGTGACTAGAGAAGTCTAAATGGGGTGCGGAGTGGCATTGACTGATATTCTATCATACATTTCTTCCTTTCTCTCCAACTTCTCCTGGTAGACCCCTTTGTCCCTCAGAACCAGGATCTCCCTGTGAAAAAAGAAATAATTCATATTAGTTATTGCTTTCAACTCTATTGTAGCTTACTATGTATAATAACTGAGAGAAAACTCCAGAAAGACATCCATCCACCCATAAATTTAATATTTAAACCTTAATGTAAGGTAAACATTGGGGACCTGGATTAATATTTCACTACTTTCTTATTGATCTCTAAATCTGTTTATTGCCCTATTTATTGCAACAGGTAATCATAACTAAAAATAGCAATAGCAATAGCACTTAGACATACACCATTTCACAATGCTTTACAGCCTTCTCTAAGTGGTTTACAGAATCTGCATATTGCCCTCAACAATCTGGATCCTTATTTTACCGACCTCGGAAGGATGGAAGGCTGAGTCAACTTTGAGTCAGTGAGATGCAAACTGTCAGCCTCCACTTTGCTTGCTTGCTATTGGCTGCCAGAAACGGGGAGGGTGGGGGCTTGTGGTATTTGGGGAGGAGAATTGCTGGTACTGGAGAAGTTAGCATGAAGGAAGTTTTGTTCTCACTACCTTCTGCGCATGCTGTTGGCTCATGTTTGGCCTTGGTCAAGGTCAACCATCTCTGCATACCAACTGAATGAGGCCTTTTGAAGATGCACCACACATGACCCCTCTGGGAGTTGCAGATTGGATATTGGGTTGGGGTAATTGGGGGGAGGGTCCTGGGTAAACATTTGATATGTTCACGTCCATGCCTTTTTGACTCAGATCTCGCTTTTCTTTCGCTGCTTTCATTTCATATCCAGTAAGAGTACTTTTATCTCTACTCAAATGGAGTTGGGGGTTTTCTTTCTTGGTTATTGAAGGAGGCACACCTGACACAAACTGCCAAACTGCTGTCAGCCGGCAGTCAGCAGAAGTAGTTTGCAGTACTGCTTTCTAACCACTGCACCACCATGGCTCTTAAAAATAAAGACAAAAGCCTCAAAAGGGCTTACAGACATTTGAGTCAATGGATGTCCTTAAAACTTTCAGAAGATATAATGGGCCTTGTGAAACACAGTGGGCATGGCCAAGTATAAAATGCTAATTTGCCAGGAGGAAAAAGATGCTACCTCTTTCTCCTGTCCCCCATTGGCTTCTCCTTATCTATCCTTTTCTTGTTTTGTGGACCAGCTGCCACTATGCTCCATTTTTATTTTCAAAGAATGCTCACGGAAGTCAGATAATTCTGGAGGCTGGAACTTTGCTTTGCAGAATGTCACTTTCCCAATATTATTTTGTTAAATTTTAAAAGTCAAATCAAGCAGGCAGCTGCCAAGAAATACACTGGTGAACTGACTGAAGTCTATCAGCACCATGTTAAGAACTCCAGCTAAGAAATAAAATTCACCAATGTGTCCTGGAAAATTAATAAAGGCAAAATATCATAAGTAACAGCTCCCTTTATCTTCCTAGAATCACAGTTGGGACACCCAGCAAGGACTGGGAATCAAACAAGTCTCTTTAGGAAGCAAGGAAAATTTTTCTCATACAACCTTTGGTTCTTTTTTTTAAATAGCTTATTCATTTCCACTAGAAATCTACATGTATCATTCCCTTTCCCAAGATATTTTTTTTAAGCACTAGTGTTGAAAAGGTTTATATCAGTTGTTTTGGATACTTGTTGAATTTACTTTTTCCCCCTTGGATCCTTGGTTTCCAGGTGTTCCTATGTCTCCAGGATCACCACGACGACCCTAAGCAAAACAGAGTAAAATTATTTTAAAAAAATCAAAATTCAAATGTGGATTACTTCACTGAAATGCTAAACAGCTGCACAAAGAGTACCTACTCCATTTTAAGACATGAAGATACTACCAGGAAAGGAAAGACAAATAAAAGCATTTGCTTATTAATGAACTAGAGCAAAATTCAGACCAATGCAACCTTTCAAATTTAAGATTTCTGCACTTAATATATAGCTTTTGGTGGATCAGTTCTCAAAGAGGAAGAAGAAGACAATGTGTTTATTTTAAAATTAAAACAATTCCTATTTGTTTTTTTCTGTGCATTTCATCCACTAATATGTGCCAAGAGGAGACTTTTTATTAAAATTTAAATATTAAGGCAGAAAACTAAGGATCAGACACTATAGTACATTTTTACATGATTACATTTGAATGTCATAAAAAGAAAGAAATTGGAAACTCCAAATTTTCTATGATTGATACCATGAATTGTTTCACAAGGTATTATATAAAGAAAACCGACCCCCAAAGTCTGGCACCAGCATCTAGATACTACATGCAGCTCTGAAGTATTACCCTTCTGAGTATCTTTTAAGACTTGTAATGCAGGCTGCCTCTGAAAAGCATTAAAAAAAGCAAAGCTAGAAAGCATCAATGGTCTTACAGCTTCTCCTCTTGGTCCCACAAGTCCTTTGCCACCTGGACTTCCCTTGGCACCCGGAAGACCAGGTTCTCCTTTGTATCCTTTTGGTCCCTTTGAAAATAAAATAAAAACAAGAGAAACAAAACCTGTTAGAAAAGGCTTTTGCACAACAAAAGGTAGTGCTCCAGAGGATTATCTGATTTGATCACACTGACCCACACTTCCAAATGTTCGGTTTTTGCAAAATTGTTTCCTGTCTCTTGTAATACAGAACATTAATTAATTTTCATCTGGATGGAAGGACCACATTTTAAGGGGTCTATCTAGATTTCTTTAACCAGTTGTTTATTTTTCTTTTTAGTCCTGCTAAATGCAGCTCTGAAAACAGTGGGTTAGAAGAAAGTCTCTCCAAGAAAAGCATTGCTGGAAAATGCTTACCTCCAGACCCTCTGCCTGCAGATAGTTTCAAGCACAATGTTAGAGAGTTCAATCAATAGTGGGGATTGTGAAATTTGTACTGGAGAGAATGCAAATGTTGCAGTTTGGAAGCACATACTCTCTTAGGTACTTCATTTCAATCATATTTCCAATAAGTAGTTGTCCCCAATACAAATATAAATGAATGTTCCCCTTAACATTTGGGGGTTTACTACAGGAGTTTAGTTTAGGTTTAGTTCAGTCTAACCAAGGCTCCTATTTTCCTAACTTTTTACAGTTGCTATAAAAGGAGCATAGATAGATATATCATATCCGTATTTTGAAATCATGTACTGATGCACTACAGTCTGCGAGTGGCTCTGTAGTGCAAAGAATTTAATTATTTCAGAAAAGTCACAATGTTACATACAGAACCTCCGACTTCCCCATTGGGACCAGGTGGGCCATGTTTGCCAGGCCGGCCAGGATCTCCCTGAAACAAGATGTACATAAGTTAGAATTTAATTATAATTGTTACAGTTACAGTTGTTATAGTTATAGTTGTTTTAGTTACATATGCATGCATGCATGCATACACATATACTGGAATCAAAATGAAATTATTTCCAATCAAACATTGCTATGGTCACACTCAGCAGAAGGATGTATGTTGAAAACTGAGAAGGAAATTGCAAGTGTGGAGAAAAGGGAAGTTAAGTCAAAAGTTAGATGGAAGAGAAGAGAGAGAGGAGCAGAGGGGGCTGGCATGGGACACATCAGATTCAGAGGTCCAGGGGCAGGCAAAGGAGCACCAGATGGGAAGAGATGGTTAGGAAAGGGGCAACTGGCAAGGAACAAATGATTGGAACCTGGACCAGCAGCCAGTGAAACCCAGCAGTAAAAGAGATGCTCCAGCATGACTTGGTCAGAAGGAAGCGAAGATGTAATAAGTAACTCCTACCTAAAATTGATACAGTAAAGGTTAATCCATCTAGCCTGATCTGAGGAAAGTGGCTGGAGCAGCGGTGTACTTTGAAGGGGGCAAAACTGTCTCTAAAAACTAGGCTGAAAGGAAATCCTCTCAAATAGACAAGGACTGTACAAGTTAGTGGAACTATATTTACCAAAAAGGTAAGGAGGTATGGCAAAGGCAGTGTTATTCTGGAATAGATATGTTTCTAATATGTAAACCTATTTATCCTGGAAGTCATAGATTAGGGGTGGGAGAAAACCTTTTAACTTTACTTTTAAGCTACAAAAGAGAGAACAAAAAGAAGAAATTGCAATTGATCAACCAGAATAGTTTGGTTTATAGTGAGCCCAAATTTTACCAGTCAATGCAATTTTCTCCAAGTCACAATCTATGGCCTGAGACATCCATCATAAAATTAGCAATTATCAACAGAGGAACATAGAGATAGAAGACCACAGAGATAAGAAAAAAATAGAGCAGAATTAGGATTAGGCTAAGAGAGATATACATAAGTATAGAAACAAAATAGGTAATAAGATTCCTCTCCCACTTCAGATTCTGGAAAACTTAATTTTGTGCAATAAAACATTTCCTGATAGGAAAAAAAATGAGCCAAACTTTGTGCCGTGGCTCATGCCATCCTCAAGGAACTCATTAGAGATGTTTAGTGGAAGCCTGTTTTATTTCTCTTGCCCCTTTCCTAAGCAGCCAGAATTACTGAGATGCATCTAAAGCAGCTTTCCTCAATTTCAGGTCATGCAGAGGGCCAGGGGAGTGGAAAAATTGCAGGCTTTGTGCAGCAACATTCAGATCCAGCTTTGCTTACAGTGCAACCCTTTGACTTTAGTAAAAGTGAACCTTTCATTTCAAACATGTGGAGTTGAGGGTACCCTAATCCTAACCCTAAATGCTCAAATCAGGACAAGTCTGACATTAAGCTGGATTTGAATTCCCAATTAAACAGTTCACCCATGGGAAAATTAGCAACTGGGAAATGGAAAGAGGCATGCAAGAAAAAATGTTCTCTAATTGGCTCTTAGCTCTCTTCCTATTGATAACAGCATTTTTGTTACCTTACTGTTCAGAATTTCCAGCTCCTTTTACATATTAAAACTCATCATAAGATTTGTTTTAATATAAAGGTAAAATCAATTGAACAGAGCAAACATGTAAGTTACTTTGTGACGCTGCAGAGAAGCTGCCTGTCTTCTCACCAGACTTGCCCTCTGAAGGTGCTCTGCAGTCGAAGAAAAGTATAGAGCTCTTTTAAGAGGCTGCAAAAGGACCATTGGTATTCCCACACTTTGAGAAGCACCTTTTGGAGGTCCATTCCAAATCTCAGCAGAGCCCTAGGATTCCATGAGTGAAGAGCAACATCCTTTTGTTTTCCTACTTTGTAACCCAAAGTTCTAAAAAATATTTTTTAAACAAATCTCTACCAGGTCCATTTCTTTTCACTATCCTTTTTCTAAACTAAATAACTTGAGAAAGTTTTTCAACTGAGAAATTACCCAGATTCATGTACTGCCCTTGTTTGAATTTACTCTTCCTGACTCTGTCATGCTGACTTTAGTCTCTGCCAGTATGGAATAGTACAGACCTTTATTCCTTCCTCTCCTGGTAGTCCTTGATCACCAGGTTTTCCTGGGTAGCCATCAGGACCCTAAAAGAAAGAGCAGGGGTGGGTGGGTGCGGGAGGACTTAGTCAGAAGCTATTTCATTTAGGAAAGTAGAATATAAACAACAGGAAAGTGTTCTGTGACTGTAGATATCATAACAGTGAAAACATCTCACAATATTCATCCTGATGCTTATTTTTTCCCATGCTTTAAATAGATGGCATTTTAGAAATGCATCTGAGGGAATTTAGATAAGATCTAAATGGAATTATTTGGTGGCAGTATAATAGAAAAATATGTAAAAGGACTCTGCACAGATATTTAGAGGTACTGTAGATTTCATCCTTCTCAGAATTATATGGTGTAAATCTGAATGCTGAGGATGGAATCCAGCATAGTAGTAAACATGATGGCTTTGCTCACATATCAGTTCTGCCAACAACCCAAACTATGTTAAACCTTTTACTTTCCAAACTAAAACTAGTTCCCGTGTCTTCTGTACAAAAGGTAAGCAAAAGTTTAATACGTTTTATGAACTTTAATGAAATTCAGAGTTTCTATTCAGCATAATGATGTAAAAATCACATTCTGAACTTAAAAAGAATGCTGAGAACTGGACACATTCATAATAGATCATTATTTTAAAGTAAAAATGGAAAAGATGGTAATATTTGTGAACTTGAGAAGAACAGACTTAGGACTCAGCAATTGCTAATACTGCCTACCATTCTGTAATTAGTCACATACCAGAGGTGCCGATATGTAATACTTGTGTTATTTTTACAGCACTTATAATCTGCATCATCCTAAACATATCCCAGTCAGCTAATACTAAAGCAAAAAGTAGAAAAATAGTATCAAATCATGTCAAAACGAAGTAAGTTGTGCATATTGCCTCTAAAAAGATGTATCTCACCCATGGATACATACTTGAATTTGCACTGTTATGGTACAAGCAGTTTGACTAATGTTACTAAGTGTGCTGTATATAGATGTGATTGTTGGTACATGTTAAAGTATTATGATTGAATGATTACAGGCAACCGGAAAGAAGCATAAACTAACTATAGAGCCAAGGTGGCGCAGTGGTTAAATGCAGCACTGCAGGCTACTGCTAGATCAGCAGTTCAGCGGTTCAAATCTCACCGGCTCAGGGTTGACTCAGCCTTCCATCCTTCCGAAGTGGGTAAAATGAGGACCCAGATTGTTGGGGGCAATATGCTGACTCTCTGTAAACCGCTTAGAGAGGGCTGAAAGCCCTATGAAGCGGTATATAAGTCTACTGCTATTGCTATTGCTATATATCCATGGTGCATTAAATATTAGTGAATACTTTTTCCTAAAGGATTTCTATTGGTTAGTCTTTTTTCCTCTGTCTGCTATTAATTCATTGACTGATTTGCTTGTACACTCTGAAAGCGCTCTTTCAAAACACTTTGCATCACTGTACTTTATTATTCACCTTGAAGAGCTATACAGAATTTGTTAATAAAAGTCACCTTCTTGTTTCAGGTTTTTATTTGTTTTATTGATAAACAAACCAATGACATTTGTTTAATTTATTTTCAAGGTAAGCTTTTATAAAGTTCTCTCTCTCTCTCTCTCTCTCTCATCTATCTATCATCTATCTATCTATCTAATCTATCTAATCTATCTATCTATCTCTATCTATCTATCTATCTATCTATCTATCTATCTATCTATCTATCTATCTATCTATCTATCTATCTATCATCTATCTATCTATCTATCATCTATCTATCTATCTTCGTAAATTTTCATGGGTGTAGGTATGCTGGTCTTATTGTATTCGGGTATTTTCCCGTGTAAGATTGAGATTTTCTTGGCAACGTTTCGGCAAGGTCTCACTCGTCATCTTCAGACTGGTGTTTTCAGCTTAAAGCATAGTCGGAGCTGCCATCTTTCTATAAAACTTGGTGGGGATGTGTGGAGTGCTGGCTTTGTTTCCGTAAGTGGATTGATTGGTTGTGTGGTTGTATTATGATTGGTAGATTGGTGCTGATTGGTGCTGGCTGTGTGTCCGTTGTTGTTTTGTGTTGTAACAGCCTGGGTGGTGGGTGGGGCTTGTTTGTCATGTTTATTCATGTTGTGTGGGTGTTTCTCTATTTTGATAGCTTCCATAATTATTCTCTTGTTGAAGTGTTCAGTTTTGGAGATTAATTTGGTTTCTTCAAAATTAATTTCATGTCCTGTAGCTTTAAGGTACTGGAAAAGGGAGGAAGTTTTTTCTTTTTTTCTGACTGCGTTCTTGTGTTCTGCAATGCGTGCACTTATTCTCTTGTTCGTTTGTCCTATGTATGTTGCAGGGCAGATTTTGCATGGTATTTCATAGACTCCTTGGTTTTTTAGCTGGATCTTCTCTTTGGGGTTTCTTAAGATGTTGGCTATTTTTTGGTCAGTGTTGAAGGCTGTCTTGATATTGTGTTTGTGGATAATTTTGCTGATTTTATCTGTAGTGCCTTTGATGTAAGGGAGGAGGGCGATGCCGTTGTCCTGTTCTGCGTCTCGGTTCTTGGGAGGAGTTTCCCTTTGGATTAGGTTAGTAATTGTTTTTCTTTGGAATGTGTTGGAGATTAATACATTTGTGAGAGTGTGTAATTCAGTTTTCAGGTGGTCTTTGTCGGCTAGGCATTTGGTTCTGGAGATGAGGGTCTTGGCTACAGAGTTGAACTGTGCAGGGTGGTGATGGGATTGTGCGTTTAAGTAGTGGTTGGTGTGTGTTTTTTTCTGGTAGATGGTGTGTCCTAGGGAGCCATTGGGTTTTTTGTAGATTAGGACGTCTTGAAAGGGAACTTGTTTGTTTGCTTCTATTTCCATAGTGAATTGTATTTTGGGGTGTAGGCTGTTGAGATGTGTGAGGAAGTTGTCCAGTTTTTCTTTCCCCTTGTGGCCAAATCACAAAAGTGTCATCAACATATCTAAGCCAGAGTTTGCGCTGTGTGTGTGTATGTTCCAGCATAACTCTGGAACGCCTCAAGCAATTTCAATCAAACTTGGTACACAGATGACTTACTTTCTGGAAACAAATACTGTGGGAATAACCCCTAACACCCCTCAAGGGCAGGTGTTCTGTTAAGATACAGCCTGTTGTGCCTTAAAATGACTTCTACCATACTGCTGTAAAATGACTTCTACTGTACAGAGCAGTGGAGTTGCCATGGTATCAGCTTCACAGTACTCCACAGTACTCTGGTAAGGGGGAAAAATCCAACATTAAAAAATACATTTGATCCAAACATTTTCAACAAGGCTTTGATTATTTTGAGGACAAATATGTGGCCATGATCAATAAAACATTACTGCAACTCAGCCTGCCTGCACCACTATGAGATTGATACAACATACATCACACAGATTACATACAAGAAAAGAACTACAACATCAAACAGCTTACTGCAAATATCATGGACAAGAAGCCACTTCTAAATCAAGATCAGAAAAAAGCATGCCAAATGATCATGGATCAGCTAGCAAAACAACAAGGTGGTATCACTTTCCTTGACGCTTCTGGGGGCACAGGGAAAACATTTGTAACTAATTTAATTGTTGCCGAAATCAGGGCTTTTCCTGCGTAATACAGGATTAGGATAAATAAATATCCAGACAACACCGGGTTATCAGATAGTCATCCATAAAATTTCCAAGACACTTTGAGTATAATAATCTCCTTCGCATAAATTTTATAAGAGTATGAAAAAAGAGTTGACATAGTTAGAGAAAGCACTCCTACCCTTTCACCTGGGTCACCCTTACAGCCAGGAGGTCCAATCCGCCCCATCTTGCCCTGAAAGCATTAGATATAAAAGGAGAGATTGTGAGGTACATTAAACAGGAATGGAGTGGAAGAATCTAGTCCAACTTTCTTTGCATGGCAGGAGACCGTATATCAGCATTTCTATTTTTTCATCCTCCCAGGGGTTATATAAGTGTAAAACATCTATATTAAATCTTAATTCATTTTAAGAGGGTTTTTTTAAAAAAAAAAGTCATTGTAATAGAATTTGTCAGTTGTCCACTGAATGTTAATAGCGTTATCCTGGTAAGCTGCAAAAAGTAAGGCTGAGAAGTTGTCTGAAGCCTGTTTTCCAGGAAATGCCCTACTTTGATTTACAATAGCAGCAAATGATTACAGGCCAAATGCCAAGAGAAGAGCAGTAACTCAAGTCTAAAAAAGTTGTGGGTAATAAGGTGATAACTCATGGGGCTCCACTAATTTTGGATGCATCTCAACTATTCGGGATTAATACACAACATGGCGTTGACAAATTTTCAAACAGATCAAATGACTGTTTCTATAAATTAAATAGTTATTTTCTTCCAATTAAATTAAATGAAATGAGGATGTGGATATTAGGGAACTTCAGGAATGAGACAGAAGAACTTGGCAACAAGCAATGAATTACAAAAAGTTACAAAATGAAAGGGAAAACTAATGATCTGTCTGGGCCACTCTCCTGTTTTAGATTGCTAATTAAAGCTTATATTTAGGGAGCCCATTCTCCTTTAAAAAGGCATTTTATCAATATAAACAAAAGACTAACATTATAGTGCTAAAAACAACACTACCTTTTGTCCATCAGTGCCATTTCTTCCAGCAGCACCACTAGCTCCCTGAAATCAAAGACCAAATGCATTAGAGACAGCTTCTTCCATAAGACCAATAGTGAAATAGTGTCTTAAGTTCCTCTGTCAAACCTTACCTTTCGTCCATCTGTTCCAAACTCTCCCTACAAAGGATGTAAGAAAACAAGATGAATCAAGCCCTGCTTCCTTTAAAAAAAGCAACAACAGAATTATTATATTATCAGAAATTATTTGGGACAGAGTGAAATAATTCTGTGTCACTAAATATTATCCTAGAATAAATGACATGGAAGGTCTTCCCCACTCCTATGCCCACCACAAGACTTCTGTTGCAATGTTAAGTCCTGTCTGGCCAATTGGGTGAAAAAGAATTTTTTTAGGGATAGAAGTTTTACCAAGGTGGCTCACAATAAGGAAGTCACAAATGATAATATAAGTAACATCCCAGCAATTAGCCAGACAATTGTAGGAAGTTATCACCCAGCCGTCTCCCAGAAAAATGAAATACCCTAGGAAATATTGAAAAGGCAGAATATTTCTCTGGATGTGAAAAGGAAGAAACATATTTCAAAAAGACAAAGTAACTCTCCCTGCAGCTTCCTGCCCACACCCACTTTGTCCATGAGCCATTAAAGCATGATCTAGTCCCTTTACATTATAAAGAGTTGTCCCCTTCAGCTCCAGGGGGATGGGATTAAGGTATGATAATATTGGCCCTTTACTCAACTGACCACATGGCATTTGAGAATTCAACCAAACCTGGACTCAGCCTAGAGAGTTGCCCCTGCATGGCCCCATGTGAGTCTGACAACCAATCAGAATACATTTCTTGCACAGGAGCAGGAGGCAGATAGGTGGGGCCAAACAGATTATAAAAAGACCTGCAAACCACTCCCTCAGCCCTTCTTCTTCTTCACCAACACCTGGAAGCATGGGATCACCTTTTCCCCCAAGACTTCAAGCCATGCGGTCCTGTCCACCATTAAAACATCTTTCTAAGCAGCCTCCATGCCTCCAGTGTCTTTTTCCCCACTTGGAGCCGAACCCAGGAGGACATATTAAAGACACAATATTAAAAACACAATATTGAAAGCAAAACACAACTGCAGTTTAAGAGCATTTCAGTAAAGCACAGGACCATTGCTTATTGGGTAGTGAGTAGGACTGAACATGGGGGACACGGTGGCTCAGTGGCTAAGATGAGATAAGCTTGTCAATTAGAAAGGTCGGCAGTTCAGTGGTTCGAATCCCTAGTGCCGTGTAATGGAGTGAGCTCCTGTTACTTGTCCCAGCTTCTGCCAATCTAGCAGTTTGAAAGCATTTAAAAATGCAAGTAGAAAAACAGAAACCACCTTTGGTGGGAAGGTAATAGCGTTCTGTGCGCCTTCGCCGTTCAGTCATGCCGGCCACATGACCACAGAGACATCTTTGGACAGCACTGGCTCTTCGGCTTTGAAATGGAAGTGAGCATTGGGAACGACTAGCACATATGTATGTGCGAGGGGAACTTTTATCTTTTACCTTTAGGATAGAACACTTCCAATATGAAAACCAAAAGTGCTTCAGGCATATGGGGGGATCTTCAGAGCACCTCTTTGCCACTGCTTCAGTAGCTACTTCTTTTCCTAGGAGCTCCATAGTGCAAACCAGTAACAGCTCAACCCAGAAAAAGCTGCTTTGGGTTGAAAGAGCTGTAGAGAATATATTTCTGCTTCCCAATCCAAAGCATTGCTCTGTCCTAGTAGCAGAGGTTCCCCTGCATTGCAGGAGCTTGTTTCAGCCCAACCCAGGATTGCAGGTTCTGCATGCAGCCGAAGGCCTTTTGCCTCTATCTCCAGGAAAGGTGACAGGGGACCCATTGCACAGGGCTCTCCTTGAAATGCAGAATTATAATAAATAAAGCATTCCGATTATAAAGCACACTTCCCAAAGTTTTCTGAATGTGTAACACTACCTTACCTTTTCTCCTTTTACACCAGCAATACCCTGGAAAAGAAACAAAAAGTGTTTATGGATATAGTATAGTCTTAGTTCTGATATGCTATTCTGACTAGAGTGAATTGACTTAGATTTGTTAAGTAGTTCATTTAAATAAATACATTTAAGTAAATGATTAGTTTGGAATTTATGCTCCCCCAACATGCCTCAATATATCTTCTCCCATGTCTTGCCTTCCTGTTTGGTCCCTGGCTTAGACTATACACTTAAGGCTGTTATTGTGGAAGAGTCATGCTTTGCAAGCGATTCCCATCTGATTTCCAGCAGGTTTTCACATTTTCATTTTTTGTTTCAGTGCTCAGAAAATCTTTTCTAATTTCTCTACTGAATTCACACAACTTTTCATTTTCTTTCTATCATTCAGTATTTCAGTTGGCGCTTTTTGGGACATAGTTCATGTCTTTCATCAATGCCATTGGGAGGGAAGTTCCCAGTGACGTGCAGTCAGGGGAGGCAGGGCCTCACCACTGGCCCGATGAAAAAGAAAAATTAAAAGGAAAAAGGCTAAGGTAGTTGCTGCCAGAGTCACAGTGGATGACTCTGCTTAGTGCTTAACGGTTTAAAAAAGCCTCTAAAAAGTGCCCTCTACAGGAGGAGGCGAGAGAACCACGTGCCTCATTTAGTCTATCTTTATGATCACTCGAGCAGAGTTAAGCAA
Source organism: Thamnophis sirtalis (assembly GCF_051295495.1). Lineage (NCBI taxonomy): Eukaryota > Metazoa > Chordata > Lepidosauria > Squamata > Natricidae > Thamnophis > Thamnophis sirtalis. The sequence continues at coordinate 113,922,426 of NW_028261385.1, read as the reverse complement.
GGGTTAAAAGCCGAAAAATTCCTTATGTAAATGAGGCACTTGGTTCTCTCGCCTCCTCCTGTAGAGGGCACTTTTTAAAGAGGCTTTTTTAAACAGTTAAGCAGAGTCATCCATTGGGGACTCTGGCAGCAGCAAATCCAGCCTGACCTCAGTAGGTCTTCCCTTTTTCTTTTACATTTTTACATTTGCATCATGGCAGACAAGAACAGAGTTGAAATCCTTTGTGAAACAGCTGGAAAAGGTATGTGGGTTGGAGGGAGGGGGAGGAATTCAAAATTAATGTAATTTGTAAGTAATTGTATTATTCTAAGTAATTTGTGTGTGTCTCTCTCTGTGTGTGTTTTACCCGCCTCTGCTGGCGCGCGGGCTGGCACTTTTTTTTATGTCAGACATAGCAGCAGGGCTTTTGGACATAGCAGCAGGCCAGGGCTTTTGGACATAGTGGCAGGGCGACTATTGCCTCTAGCGCAGGGCGGCTTTGGTTAAATCCAGTATTGATTCTTTGAAGCTTTCCATAGGTCCTCTATGCTTTTAAAGTCTTCTGTTGGTCTAAGGAAGTTTTTCCTCTATAGTGGACACAGTGTCGGGGCGTCCAAAAGCCTCTATGGTGGACACAGCGCCGGGGCTTTTGGACAGCCCAAAGCCCTGCCGCTGTGTCTGCCATAGAGGCGGGACGTGGCCCGTCTCTATGGCGGACACAGCGCTGGGGCGTTCAAAGCCCCTATGGCGGACACAGCGCCAGGGCTTTTGGACGTCCAAAAGCCCAGCGCTGTGTCTGCCATAGGGGCGGGACACGTCCCGTCTCTATGGCGGACACAGCACCGGGGCGTTCAAAGGCTCTTTGGCAGACATAGAGGCCGGGGCTTTGGGACGCTCCGCAGGGCAAAAGCTGAAAGAAAGCAGCCCGCCGCTTCTGTCTGACATAGAGGCGTCCCGCGCCCCACAGCTGGGTCGGACATAGCTGTGGGGCGCGGGATGCCTCTATGTCAGACAGAAGTGGTGGGGGGCTTTCTTTCGGCTTTTTCCCGCCCCTCAGGACAGAAGCGGCGGGGCGGTTGCTTTTGGCTTTTGCCCACCCCGCAGGACAGAAGCTGTGGGGTGCTTGCTTTCGGCTTTTGCCCACCCTGCAGGGCAAAAGCCGAAAGAAAGTGCCCCACCGCTTCTGTCTGACATAGAGGTCCCGCCTCTATGTCGGACATAGCTGCGGGGCAGGCAAAAGCCGCTTTCTTTCTTTTTGTCTCACCAGTCATAAACCTCATCGCACGTCACTGGAAGTTCCACATCTGGGAACCTAGAGTGGGATGGAGCCCATTAAATGAATCGTGTGATATGCTGTCACTAGGGTGGGAGGTGATTTTATTATATTAATTTATTGGGATTCTTTTATTCTTTTATTGTTTTTAATGTGGTTTTAAATTATGTAAGGCAGCAATATACATTTAATAAATAAATTTAATATACAAATTTAATGAATAAATTTAATAAATAAATTTAAATAAAATAAATCTTTTTCTTCTCACTAAGATGAATTAATTGTTTTTAATTCAGGATTTTTTAGATATTGAACAGTATAAAGGAATGGATATCTCATCAGCCCAGCAACCATTTTCTTGAGTTAAATATCTGTCCTATTTTGAAACTCAAAATAAATTTGGTTTCTGCAGCTTTAATGATTACTGGTTACTACCAAGATCTCTCTCACACACTCCCTCCCTCCCTCCCTCTCTCTCTCTCTCCCTCCCTCCCTCTTCCCTCCCCCTGTCTCTTCCCCTGCCCCGCTCCTTCTCTCCCGCTCTCTGGAAACCTCTTATTTGGTCAAGTTCTAAGTACAAGAACAAATGCTTATAAATGAGACCCAAAATTATTTACCTTAGGTCCAGGGTGTCCAATTGGACCTTCAATTCCTGGATCACCCTATATGTAAAAAGAAAATGACATTATTAGTTGACGTAATCTGCAAAATATGTTCATTTACCCTAGGCAGGCAATAATACGTATTGCTTACATTAATTTGAAAAAGGCAATAATTGCATTATGCAATATTATTAATTATACCAATTTTATCAATTTACATTATGGTTGCAATACTATATATATTTACCTGTGAATTTAATATGATTAACCTATGGCAGCTACATTTGGAATAGCAATGTATTAGTGATTGTTTCTGCTTCTAGACTGAATAAACATATATGACAAACATATTTTAAAAGAGTTGAAAGAATTGTGTTATAGTTTTTAGATGCATCAATGAATATATTTCTTTTGTCCTATCATTGCATTCAACTACATCAAATGTTTTGTTTATTAGAGGTCAGTGTGGAATGAAAGCAAGCAGCATAAACAAACTATAAAAACTGCTTTCACACATTGTAAAAAAGACTGCTTGGTTCTGGTGTATTGTTAAGCTGTGCTTAACATTAGCAAGTTGGAGAGTCAAATATACACTTTCTCCTCATCTTCCCTTTCCATTCAAAAGTTCTGATTGCCAGAATTATCAACCAATGTATGATAAACTGCATGAGACTGAAGTTTATTCAAGGAAAGTCATATCACATTACAGCATAACATCTGGGTCAAACCTATTCTCCATTTTGGTGAAGGGGGCGGGGTTTCGGGAGGCAAAAAAATGCTGTATTCAGTGTATAAGATGCACCCAAATTTTCAGCCTCTTGTTTGATAATAAAGACATACATATCTTCAGTATCCGTACTAACATTTCCCCATATAGGACAGGCATATTTTTGCATTGAGTGGAAATGTTCTGTTAGAGCACACAGACTATAGGCTGACATCAATATAACAACATGCCTATCTCACTATTAAAGTGATTCTGGAAGGCTTACAAAATGATAAACAGAAAATATTAAAAAAATTAAATCAACAAAGATTAAATAGAGACTAAAAGCTAAGAGGATATATGACATAGGGTTGTGGATTTTCTCTTTACTCCTTCAGCCACTCTCAGCATAGACCATTCCCAGCAAGGTTTTTAACAACAATGGTATGAATCTTATTTAAAGTACGTATTTAGGTGTGAGGAATCCTAATCTGGAAAGCGCCCTACCCAGTATGGCTAAAATGGGCTTTAATTCTTTGACCCCTAATCAGGATCTAATCTGTATTTAGAAATCTGATGCATTACACTTAAACTTCTATAATTATTAAAGGAAAAAAGGAAAGAGAGAATCTGTATCATGATCTAAAAGAAAAATTAAATGGAAGCTTTTGATTTTCTTTATGAAGGGGATTAGAGCAGCGTGATAAATGAATGTACACAGATTATTTAAATAAGTAAATTCTCATTAAAGAGAGTTGAAAATCCTATGACCAAAATAATATACTGACTGAACATTCAGATACTGATTATCACAGCCTAATTTTAGAATTAAATGCCATCCAAAAACTGGTGTGTAGGTGAGAGTCTGATTCAATATGACCTTGTGTACTCCATGTTCAAAGAAACAGCAATTGTATAGTACTTATTAGAATTCTCCCTTTTTCTGGTTACTTACTTGTCGTCCTTTTTGCCCAAGAAAGCCTGGAATCCCCATGTTCCCTTTTGCACCCTAAAAGTAAAAAAAGAAAATAATTAATTCAGAAATTTCCCATAAAACAAAAAGCTGAATCAACTCTTACGCTCACACATCATTTCATGGTGCTTGTTGGCTCAGGCTTTTCATATTGCATTCAACGCCGTGCTTCTTGTCCTACCTACAAATCTGGAAGAAATCCCATCCAAATCTAAAAGCTGTTCACTAAGCACTGATTGTATACAAAAGTGTGTGTGTGTGTGTCTATGTGTAGAAACTAGGATTGTACTGTATATTATATATCTATATGTATATTGTATATTGTATATTGTATATTGTATATTGTATATTGTATATTGTATATTGTATATTGTATATTGTATATTGTATATTGTATATTGTATATTGTATATTGTATATTGTATATTGCATATTGCATATTGCATATTGCATATTGCATATTGCATATTGTATATTGTATATTGTATATTGTATATTGTATATTGTATATACGTATTGTGTCACAACCCCTGGTATGCCCAAATATGGGAGGGAGCATACTGCTTCCCTTTTCTGTCTATCAGCTCACTCTGGGAGCCATCCAGGCAGAAAGCCATTTTTTATGTTGTCCACTACATTTGTGTTGTATATGTGCTTTATTTATTTATTTATTTATTTATTTTATATGTATGTATGTATGTATCTATGTATCTATGTATCTATGTGTGTGTGTATATAGATGTGTGTGTGTGTGTGTGTTGTATTTGTGCTGATAAATACCAGGGGTTGTAACTCTAAATACATGTATGTATGTATGTATGTATGTATGTATGTATGTATGTATGTATGTATGTATGTATGTAGTATGTACGTACGTATGTATGTATGTATGTATTTATTTATTTATTTATGTATTTATGTATGTATTTATGTATGTATATATGTATAGGACCCATAATACTAAGGTTCCATGTGCCTGCTGTTATTTTGTAAGTGAGTCCAAAGTTTTCTGGCCAATTTCCTAAGCTTCTTGAAATGTCTCAGCAGATTGATCCTGCAAGAGCATTTCTAATTTTTTATTTTAAAAATGCCAAAGAACATTGATGTCAGCCTTTGGAAGCAAAGTTCAAGGTCACTTGTTCCAGAAAAGAGAATATAGGATTCTAGGCTAGAAAACTTACTTTTGCTTCTTTACATACTTCTCTTTGCAAATATGTAAGAAGCTGAATTGCCAATGAAGTGCTTATATTCTAAATACAGCAAACATGTCTTCAAATACTACAGAACCATGTAGCTGTATAGTTCTCAACTATGCAGATTTATAGGGTATAGACTGCAATTCTCAGTTATGCAACTGTCTAAATCATGAATGTAAACATCTGGTACAATCATAGCAAAAGTTGACTCATCAATTATGGCATTAAGTCTATTGTACTTTGCTCAATAATTTCATGTAAAACTTATGGAACAACATAGACAGTACTACAGAAATTTGTATATTAGAAGAATGATCATTATATAAATTTGTCTACTAATCCTTTCCCTACAACCCAAAAAGCAAAAATTAATATCGGAAATATTATATTAAATGAAATATAATCAGGAAAAGTTTATACAGAATCGTACATCTTTGTGTCATATATCAGATTCATAAAAAGGCTGATGTTAAGGGAATATATATATTTAAAAAAACCAAATGTATTTTTCTCTGCAATTTTTAGGAAACACAATTCAGGTTAATCTGTATATACATGGTCTAAAGATAAGTGACTGTGCTGAATTATTAATGAAATGTGATTACTGTGTAGACTGAAGCATTACATCACTTCCTCACTTCGTTTTCCCAAAGCTACAACCCATGGATGCATGATAGTCACACTTCTGAAATTGAATCTTTGGTATTTTTGAGCCATTAATGTGGGATTTCTGTTGAAAACCTTGTATTGTATAATACACAATCTGTTCTGTCTTCTTACATATTTATTGTCCCCTTTGCCCTTATATCTTTACCTTTTGTCCTTGAAATCCCTTTGGACCACGTGGACCTTGAATTTCAAGGCAGCTCATTTTATAGCACTAAAAGAAAAAGAAAATATAAGTGAAGATTTCATAATGAATTATATGCTTTCTGTCCCTCCTCTTCAATGATATCTTGGAGTTGTGGGGAAAAGTGGGGCAAAGTTACATTTACAAGGAGGACCACCAAGTTTAATCAGCCTCACTAAATAATTCCATAATTCCATAAAAGCATCTTTTCTACTCCCCTTTTATAATATTTCTTGAAGGAAGGCTGTCTAATCCGATGTCATGCACTTGTGAGTCTGGATATGTGAATTGCACATCCTAACGATTTTGCAATAGAAAAATAATTCAATTTCTGCATATTTTGTACCCTATCCCTTTGTTAGTATTTCTGAAGACAAATCCATAAAAGAATTAAGCTGGATTGGATAGATTTCTATGACACTTCAAATCAGCGCAGAATTTATTTTCGGAGAAAGAAGTCTCACTGCACCAGAAGGGGTCTTCTTCTAAACCAGTGGTTCTCAACCTTCCTAATGCCGTGACCCTTTAATACAGTTCCTCATGTTGTGATGACCCTCAACCATAAAATTATTTTCATTGCTACTATGTAACTGTAATTTTGCTACTGTTATGAATCGTAATGTAAATATCTGATATGCAGGATGTATTTTTATTGTTATAAATTGAACATAATTAAAGCAGTGATTAATCACAAAAATAATATGTAATTATATATTTTAAAATATTTATTTCTAATTACAAATAAATGAAATTTTGTCTTGAAGCACAGGGGTCGGCAATCTTAAACACTCAAAGAGACATTTGGATCCGTTTCCCACAGAAAAGGAAAACACCGGGAGCCACAAAACCTGGGTGGGTGTGGCCAACTCAACATCACCCAGTCACATGACATCCCCCCCCAGACATGCCTACCCAGGTTTCATGGCTCAGTATTTTCTGTGGGAATAGGGTCTCTCTCTCTTCTCTCCCCCTCCCTCACATTTCTGTTTTTCTCTATTTTTCTCTCCCTTTCTCTTCTCCTTTTCTTTCTCTCTTTCCTTCCCTTTCCCTCTTTCTTTTTCTTTCTTTCTCATTGAATACGATAGCAAATCCAAAATAAAATTATTAATTGTGGGAAATTGCTTCTCTGTAATCTTTTCATAGTGAACTCTAAGTTGATAGAAGCTGGCAAGATTATACTAATAGCAATAGGATATATATTTTGATTTCTTTTGAGTTTGACAATATAATACGTTATCCAAAATTATAAATGATCTTATTTTCAGATGCATTTTTTGCCATCTCTGTTATTTTCTTTAAAAAATATCAGATTTGCTTCCAATTTGTGCCTTTTGCAGTTTTCTTGGCAAGAGATTTAGCTTGCCATTGCTTTTGTCATAGGTCTGAGAAAGTTAGTTTGTTTCTTTTTTCTCTTTCTTTCTTTCTTTCTTTCTTTCTTTCTTCTTTCTTTCTTTCTTTCTTTCTCCTTTCTTTCCCCCTGATTTGTTTTCCTCTCTTTTCCCTCTCTCATTCTCTCCCTGCAGCTCTCTTTCATTTATTTCTCCCTCTCCCCCTTCTCCCTCTAATTTGTTTCCATTTTCCCTCTCTCCCATTCTCTCCTTTCAGCTCTCTTTCATTTCTCTCTCTCTCTTTCTCCCCTTTTTTCTTTCATCTCTTTCTTGCACGTGCAAGCAAAATACCCTCCTGGGCCAGGATCACAGCAGCAGGGACAGCGACTCCTTCCACTGCCACCACTGAGAAGTGAGTAGCTGGCTGCGCTACGCAGGAGAGCCACGCTGCACAGGAGACTCATCGCCAGACTCAGGTCAGTGTCAGCCGCTGTTCCCTTTGTGTTGGCTCAGGAAAGAGCCGGAGCAGCCGTCTCTGGATGCAGAGAGGGAAGAGTTCCAGAGCCCTGCACAAGGAGAGCCCTGTGCAGCACAGGAGAACTGGAGCTCTTCCCTCCCTGCACCCAACCAGCTGCTGCTGCTGCTCCCCATTCCCCTCCTTCCTGGGCCAACATAAAGGGGACCACGGCTCACACTGACCTGAGTCTAGCGCTGACGAGTCTCCTGCACAGCGTGGTTCCCCTGCACTGCATACCCAGTTACTCACCTCATTGTGCAGTGACTCCCTGCTGATTGGGTCAGCAGGGAGCCACAGGAGAGGGGCCAAAGAGGGGCCCTCATGAGCCGCGGTTTGCTGACCACTGTAGCATGGGTAGGGAATCTCAGAGTATGCGCATCCCACATTCCTTTATTTTATTTTATTTTATTTTCCCTGCCTTGTTTTATGCCTCAATGGTACCTCTTGGCTTCTGTAGCTCTGCTCATCAACATTCATCACTCAGAGCAACCTGCTTTCCGAGCGTCCTCTGTGCTGCGCATGTCTCTCTTTTCCCCCTCCTTGCTGCCATTCCAGCTCCTACTTTCCCCCCACCCCCCACTCTCACATATATATATATACACACATGCACACTCTGATCTTGGGTGCTCGGCCACCTTCAGCGAGAAGAGCAGCAGAAGCCCCTACTTACTGGCGCAAGGTTTTGTTCTTTCCTCCTCCGGCCACATGCGTGGTGATCCCACCTCACAGACTTCCAACCAGTAACCCCCTCCTCCCCCTCCCACGTCCCCAGTCTGGTCTCCCTTCCCTTCTTCTCTGTTCGGTTTCCAGTTAACAGTCTCCCCCTCAGATCCTGGTGGAACTAAGCAGAGCCGGCTCGGGGGGGGGGGAAGTGATGCAGCTCAACCCCAGTGAAGGCGTGCGCCCTGTAGGAGCTCCCAGGCAGGAACAGTCGCTGAAAAAGCGCCCGCATGGGAGGCTGGTCAGACTGGCCTGCTGGGAAGCCCATCAGTCTTCTGGCACTTCTCCTTCCGCCGCGTGGGGAACCTGAGCTGCTCCTTCCCTTCGGGCCGACTTCTTGCCAGCCTCGCCACGGGAGGCTCCTCGGCAACCCCTGTGAAAAAGTCATTCAACCCCCAAAGGTGTTGTGACCCACAGGTTGAGAACTGCTGTTCTAAACAGAATGCACAGTTGGCACTGATTCGAAACCTGCAGCTGAGTATGGCTTCCAAAAATTCATAATATTGTTGTATGGACACAAATTGTACACTTACCTTTGCAAAGGCATCATGTTTCTGTCAGGGAATGAACAAAAACAAAAGAAAATTATAAAACTGAAAAAAGAAACCAGCATAGCTCTTTCTTTTGAATCTGTCTGGATAAGCATGTTCCACCAATATACTCCATGCAAAGTTTGGTTTTTCTCACCCCATTTTAAGGGAGATATGCAGATTTTATGGCTTGTGAGAATTCCTGAATTATCAAACAAAACAGATGGAGTAGGGCTATTTTAGCAATAATGACTGGTATTCTGCTTAACTTTGTTTTTCCTGCTTGATCCTACTTGCGATCAAACCTCAGGCTTCAGATTTTTCATTTTGCCGTTGACATGGAAATCCTAATGCTTTCAAAACTGGATTTTAGAAGCAGACATAATTTTGTGAAAGAAGTCCAAGATTTGATCCTGGACTTTTAGTCTGTGGCAGACTTTGCAGGGCAATACTCAAGGGCTCAAAATACCTGTACAGCGGTGTGCAGAGCATGGGAACAAACAGAGAGAAATTAAAATCCTAGTACAAAGCAGGAGGCAAATATGACATTGCTAGTATTACTTGTTCTTGGTGGGATGGGACTTAGGAATGGAAGGTTATGATTTGTTCAAACAAAGCAGATCCAACAAAAGGGAAGATAGAAGTCACATTATTCATAAAGAATTACTATATCTATATGGAAATTTATGACACCAAGGTAAAAATCCTTCTGAAAGCATCTAAGTTAATACTAAGGAGAAAAGAAACAATGATACTGGAACAGGCCAACCCATCAGGCAGAAGGGATAAAATGCCAAACAAATAGCTAAGATGCCCAGGAAACACACTTCAGTACTACGATAATTGGGAATGTTATGGGTATAATATACCATACTTAAATTGTAAGTAAGGCACTTACTTAATGTTGACCACAAATTCCTACTTGATAAAATGAACAATGTCACAAGGATGGTCCCACTACCAGATGGTTTTGCAATTGGTTGAACAATTCTCTTCAATTCCTAGTCCTTAATGGGTCTATTTCTATACAAGTGAGGGAGGAATGAGGGAAATAATTCAGTGTTCTGTCTTAGGCCAAGTACTCTTCAACATTTGGAGTACTGTCCAGTTTTGGTCAACATAATGCAAGAAAGAGGCTGAGGATGTGGAAAGAGAAAAGTTGGTAGATTTGTCCTTTGCAACATCCCAAGGACCAAAGGATGTAAACTTTACAAAGAGAGAGCCAAACTTGAAATAAAGAGGAATTTCCTGCCAGTGAGAACTATTGAGGAGCGGAGTAGCCTGACTTTTAGAACTGCAGATGAACCATCTGCAGTTGGTATTATCAAACTAAGGTCGGGCAGCTAATTTTCTGGGATGGTTTGAGGATTCTTGCCCTGGGTAGAAGGTTGGCCTAGAAGACCTCCAGAGTTCCTTCCAATCTTATGTGTTTATGCTTAAATCCTATCAGGTGCTTTTGCTTGATTTGTATTGTTCCCATGATAGACATAATTGGTTGTATCCAATTAAGCATATTCATACATGGTGTTAAGTATAAATTGATTATATTATTTATATTATTTTAACTTTGAACAGGTTTATAGTAATATCTAGTATTATTCCATGACATTTATTTAAATATTAAAAAATGAAATTTTTAGATCTGTGTGAGGCAGGGGTGGGTTCCAGCAGAGACTACTGCCTGTTTGCTCAGGGACGCGGTGTGTGAGCTCATGCTTGATGCATGCTTGCGCACATGCATAGTACAACCTGGGTCGCTGCCCGTTCCAGTGACCCAGGCTGCCAAGCTACTGCCGGTTTGGCCGAACCAGTCCAAATGGGTAGAAACCCACCACTGGTGTAAAGCTAACTATCCCTCTGATAGCGCTCTCTCTCTCCCCCTCCCCCCTCTAGTGCAAGTGCTGTGAAGAACCTTTCCCTAATTATATGCTTTTATCTTATATTAGAAGGGGGCATCACATCCAGCTATAAAAGGATACAAAGGATAAAAAGATAAATACTAAGGAGTATATGATTGGCTTCTATTCCATAATTTTAAAACAATTGAATACTAGAGTCTGAGAAATGTGATTTCAGTGCAGAAAAGATGCTTTGAACTTTTTCCAATCTATTGATAAGTTCTGGTTCTGGTTCCAATTGAACTGCCCAACTTGGATCACCTTCAATAGGAAGTGAGGTCTCTCTTCATGAAATGTATTTGCAGTAAAATTAATCCATAATATTAGAAATATTCCTAACAGAAAAAGAGGAAAGCCCACATTTTACTCCATTTGGCAGAACCTGGCCACATGACTTAGTTCTCGTAAGAGAACAAAGCTGATGGCCTTAGAAGGCTTCTAAGGTACGACTTTGTAAAGATAGAAAGAATCCATTTTTTAAGCAAAATATTTCCTACAGTGCTTGAGGCAGTAGGTTTATGGGGAAGAAAAGAGAAATGGGAAGACATCAATACACATGGCAACAGTGTAAATCCATATATGATGCTTTCAAGACAGATTAAAAAATCCACTGGAAAAATCTATTGGAAACTAAAGCAACCAAGTGTTCTCTCTCTATACCATTATATGGTGTACATATAAGATTGCTGGAAGTGATGCACAACAATCGGACAATAAATCTTTATTTTGGTCAAAAATCTGCACAATATTCCACCTATTGGTTGCAGTCATTTGTAAACAGCCTAGAAACAACAGGCACTACTATTAGAATCACAGATCTGGAAAGAACCAGAATGAACATGTTGAAACTATGATAGCCAATGGCTTTCCTTCAACAATTATAAAGATATTTGAAATGTCATTTCTTCTACTTCTGAGAAGTAGGGAGAGCTACCTGCTCATTTTCCTCAAGGAGATTATAGTCAGAGTTTGGAAAAACAAAAGGAATTTTGGGCAGAGTGTATGCACAAAATCTGGGGTGGCCACTTCATTTTTTTGGGGGGGGGAATATCTAAGAACAAAGTCATTTTGAATGCTGGAGCAGGACCTGGAATCCTTCATAGGAAAAGCCTCCTTAGAGATCTTTTCAGGTAGCAGGAATAGGAATAATGTCCTTTGGGATTATTCATGTTCATTTCTTCTCTATAATATTTTGTTTCTAATGATGGCCTGAAATATTTTCATGCAAATTAAGCCAATTAGTGCTTGGTTTTTAGAAAACCACACCATGCAACTCCCACCTTATTAGACAGTCAAGCTACCCAATGATCCAGTAAAACAATGTTCTAACACAATTCTTAGGTATCAATTCTTACCATAACTTGGATGATTTTATCCATGGTCTCAGTATCTTCATCAACACTGCCTTTCTTTAGAGTGGCATAGTTGTTCCTAAAAAGTTCATGTGGAAGGCTGGCAATTTCCTGGAGACCTTGCTCATAGATTTTCTGGCTGGGGGCCACTGCAAAGAGCTTGATCTCTGCATCTCGTGCTCGATCAGCTTGCTGCTTCATCCCTCCACAGGGACTCCCTGTCACATGGCCATCAGTGATCACAATGGCATAATTTGTCCCCTGCGGATTGAGAGGCATCTGAGCTGTCATGTTGGAGAGAGCACAATCTGTGAAAGTGCCCCGACCAATGTAACGGATTTTTGCCAACCTATCATTGAATAGCGCCTTGTCTTGGGTTATAGAACTAAAGATTACTACTATATCTGAAAAATGAAGTCCCCCAATTTGCCAATTTATGGATATTTGTTGTTGGTAGACCTCATTGGCCAGCTTATTAACGAATTGAGCAACAAACTTCTTGCTATGGTTCACTAAACTCTCAATAGGGTCAGTCTGAAGGGCAATGCTCTCAGATGTGTCAATGACAAAGTACACCGTGATAGGACACTCAGTTTTATCTGTAAAAAAAGAAAAAGAGAAAGAATGTGGTAAGAAGACTAGATACATACCCATCTAGAGGCTCTTGGGGAATGAAACCCTTGGAGTTTGTGTAGTTTTTCATTCCCATGGTGCAGTAGCTGAGTTAAGGATCAGTTCCTGAATTGACTCTTATAGCTTCATAAAGACATGAGGTATCTCCTGCCCTTTTTCCCAAACCACTTTCCCCCAGAAGAGATTATCATTCTGATCTCCATTACAGGGTAGCATCAATATATAACATATAGAATATTGCATGAGCCTTATTTATTTTCATTTAGAACATGCATCCCTTAAACCAATGTGGCTAATCTAAATTTACAGACAGTGAGTACCATAAATGACAGCTTTGGTCAATATAGTTTCTCAGCCTAATGTAATCACATAAATAAACCTTGGAAATTAACAGAATTATCAGAAACATAGTCATCCTTAAGCAAATATTTACTGTATTTATTAAACCAAAATTCCTAGATGTGATGCCCCCCTTTTTAAGCAGGGATCCACAGTGTCTGAAGCATACTCAAACTGCATTAATATGACATGCAGCCACATCATGATGCAAATCCTGCCCTTTTGCCATTGTATCAAACATGCGATGCAAGTATAGAAGTCAATTATTTCATCATGGCCTCATAGTTGTCCAATCTCTTATTAAAAACTTCCAGTGTTGGAGTATCCACAACTTCTGAAGACAAGTTGTTCCACTGATTAATTGTTCTAACTGTCAAGAAATTTCTCCTTAGTTCTAAGTTGGTTGTCTCCTTGATTAGTTTCCACCCATTGATTCTTGTCCTGCCTTCAGGTGCTTTGGAGAATAGGTTGACCCCGTCTTCCTTATGGCAGCACCTCCAATATTGGAACAATGATATTTTTTTAGTAGTGCTTTTCTGCATTTTCCCCACCTTTTAAAACTGAGAGATAACACAAATGCATAAGCTCCAGCCGAAGTATGTGTGTGTATCTGTATGTGTGTGAGTCTGTACCATTTTCACTGGGGTTTTATGGCTGCTGCAGATGACAGTCACAGAATTCTAGAAAAAAATGTAGCCGCTTTAAAGAATTAGAGATATATGAGTACACTGTATTATTGATAACACCACTTTGTCTTCAGACTCAAAGTACAGCAGAATCCTAGATATTCAAATATATGATTTTGGACATGGATTGTAATAATAGAACATCTTCACTATAAGATTTTTAATTATTTCTTATATTAAACTTACATCTTTACATATTTTCAGAAGGCATGACAGAAGGAAAAACCATGAAGGAAGAACTAAAGTAAATTGAGAAAGTATGTTTTTTACCTGCACAGGAAGTTCCTTCATCATTTTGAGCATTGAGGGGGACGACAGTTGTGCAGAGCAGAACAGCTAAAAAGGCTTGTGAGAACATCCCCACAATTCTCCCGTCTGCTTCACCTGCTAGAATAGAGTCAGCACAAAAGTTAAAAAAAATTAATTGACTAAGACAGAAAGTATTGGATGCTGAGAAAGTGCCCTTACACAGAGTGAAATTTTTAGTCCACCTAGTCCAGCAGAATTCATATGACAACAAAAGCTGGACAAACAAAAGCTGAACAGAGCTGGAAGGAACCTTGGGATCTTCTAGTTCAACCCCCTGCTCAAGCAGGAGAGACTCCTCAGTAACCTATAAGCTCAGCCACCAGCTCTTTAGATCCATGCTTCTCCCAGCTAGTTAAAGCAGTTCAGGGAGATGTTGTATGAGTGGGTTCTTGCAGTGATTAATTCTTCTTCGAAGAAGGGGGTTGTTCTTTACCTCTTGGAGAGGTTGTTTCCCCCTCCTCAAGAAGCCATCACTGGATACCAGCATACTGGACAATTTCATCCAGGATCTCACCTCTCTTTTCAGGGAAAGTTGGTAGGAAAAATGGTTGTGCAACGCTTTAGAGGGCCTTAGAGGAAGCAGATTATCTGGATCTTCTTCAGTCAGGATTCAGATCTGGTTATAAGATGGAAAACACACTGCTCATGCTTTTGGATGACCTCTGGCATGTGTGGGATGGAGATAGTGTAATTTATCTTTGCCTTATTTGACTTCTCAAGCTTTTGACACCTTCAATCATGATGTCCTTCTGGAAGAGCTCAGAGGATTGAGGGTGGGTAGCAGAGTGTTGTGTTGCTTGTCCTTCTTCATTTGGGGTCTGCTCTAATCAGTGATGTTGGAGAAGAGAGGTCTGGCCCTCAGCCCCTACTATCTAAGGTGCCACAGAGTTCAATCCTTTCTTTTCTCTTTTTTAATATCTACATGAGGGTGGGTGGGTGAACTCATCTGTCATCTTGGGGTGAGGTATTATCAGTACACTGATGATACCCAATTATATATCTCCATCTCTGGTAAATTAAGGAATGATGATGTGGATATCTTATCCCTCTGTCTGGAGAATATGGGGAACAAAAGGCTTCAGATGAATCTGGCAAGATTGAGTGCCCTTGAATTTTGGAGCCCACAGATTCCTTCTTTGATGCTAGATGGGATTGCACTGCTCTAGACAGAATCAATGCACAATCTGAGGGTCCTCTTAGACTCATAACTCCTGCTTGATGAGTAGGCGATAGCTATGACTAGGAGGTCTTTCACATAGCTTTGTTTTGCGTGCCAGTTTTACCCATTCTTGAATCTACAGCCCTGCTGACAGTCATTCATGTCCTAGTCACCTCCAAATTAGACTATTGTGATACACTCTACACGGGCTTACTCTGAAGAGAGTATCTAGAAGCTTCAACTGGTACAGAATGCAGTAGATCAGCAGAGGTTACATCTCTGTTCTGCCAACTGCATGGGCTGCCAGTTTACTTCTGAGTCCAATTCAAGTTACTGGTTTTGACCTTTAAAGTCTTTCATGGCATTGGATCAAGCTATCTGAGAGACCAACTCAGCCTGCCCTACTAGATCTGGTAAAGAAGGTATGCTGTTGGGATCAGTTAGAGATCTACATTTGGTGGGTCACAGGAGTCAGGAGTGCTGTGGCACCACCTTATGGAATCCCCTTCATTTTAAATCTCCTACCATAGAGATTTTTCTCTTTCCCCCATTCTAGATTGACCTTGTTCCATAAATTTAAATACACTTTTAATGGGAAATCATAATTAAATGAGAAAAAAAACATTCATTGGATGACTATGGAAGAAGGGATGGAGATGCCTCATTATTAACCTAAAATTTAAATCAGGATATTTATTTCATCACTCTTGGGTATACCTAAGAGCCAAGGTGGCGCAGTGGTTAAATGCAGCACTGCAGGCTACTGCTAGATCAGCAGGTCAGCCGTTCAAATCTCACCGGCTCAGGGTTGACTCAGCCTTCCATCCTTCCGAGGTGGGTAAAATGAGGACCCAGATTGTTGGGGGCAATATGCTGACTCTCTGTAAACCGCTTAGAGAGGCCTGAAAGGCCTATGAAGCGGTATATAAGTCTACTGCTATTGCTATTGCTACCTTGGTTTTAGTGGAAGTTATCTGGTACAAATCCAGTATGAATGTGGCCTGATGGAAGGACTATTTTATTTATACTTATTTATTTAATGAACATTTACAGCCACACATTGCCGAGAGATTTCTGGATGGTGACAGAAATAAAAATATTAACCAAACTACACAAATCCATAAAAAAAGTGGGCCAAGGTTCTAAAAATCCCACCATATCTAATACAACTATATCCATGCCAGAATTCCATCAACACCCCTGGTGCCTAGGGGAAGACACAAGTTTTCACAACCTTCCAGAGGACTAGCATGATTGGGCTATCCGTATCTTACTTAATCCTAAATTAAACTAAGTTTGCTTCTAGTCTATATCTAATAAAATAAATAAAATGAGGATGCCCTCATTCAAAATATGCTTTGCATGAAACATTGGGGTGCACACAAAATGGCTGAATACATAATGGCAGATTTTGTGTGATGACATCATGGTACGGATTTCACCATTTTGGTGTCTCTGGTTTGTTACGGATGCTGAGATAAAACGTATAATCACTACAGAGTAGCATTAGTTCTCTCAACAGCAGTTGGGAGAAGGGAAATTTTCTGTGATATAGCAGATATGGATAGTTGGGCAAAGTATCGAAAGTCCTATGTTAAGATGATGCTTTTGTACCTTTTCTGAGAGAGACCACAGCAGAAGTTTAAAGATCTACATGTGTGGGACTCTGTAGATCTATAAAGGTATTTTTCATCCCAGCTGTCGTGTTTTCAGTGTACAAACAATAACAACGGCACTTAGACTTATACGTATACCACTCCATAGCACTTTACCACACTTTCTAAACAGTTTACAGAGTCAGCATATTGCCCCCAACAATCCGGGTCATACTACCTACACAAAACATGTAAAAGGTTAAATCATGGCAACTGGACCAATATTTATTAAACTGAGATGTCTTGTTACTCATCCAAGTAACATCTTCAGTCAAAATGACAATTTTTGGTTAGGCATAGAGTCAGAGAGTTGTTGGAATGAACTAACTCTTGCAGGGGGCTCTCCCCAAAATGCAATGCAATATGTAAATGTAGACTAAATCATTCAGGCCAAAAGCACGTAAAAGGTTAAATCGTGGCAACTGAACCAAAGTTTATTAAATGTATATGTTCTGTTACTCATCCAAGTAACTTCTTTAGTCAAAATGACCTTTTACATGCTTTTGGTCTGGATGATTGAGTCTACATTTACCTACCTCCACAAAAGTTCTACATGGCAGTGAGAGAATCTGACCTGATTCACTGACATTGTAATATACTCATTGGCATTGGCATGTGTACCATCTCAGCATGCAGGGCTTATTTTCATGCGTAGTATTAAACAAAGTCCCCCCTCCCCAGAGAGCAATGCCCTTTGTATGTTAATGGAGGAATGGCATTGGTTTGGAAGAGCATCCCATCATGCAAGCAATCTCCCTGCTCACACTGAAACACAACCAGGGATTTCCCCAACTCCCCTGTGGCCCCAACCTCATCAAAAATCAGCCCAATGACTTGCCCCAGACCATCAATGAACTCTGGAGATGAGCAGAACCTTCCAACGGCAGAACCCCTGCATCACTGCCCAGGCCACATCCTGTTCAAGAACAACCTCATAAGGTTGTTTTAAAAGAGGAGTAGATACCCAGGATAGAGGAGGTGGAACCACGTATTTTCCAGGAGGCTTAAAAATGCAGTTTTCATCAGTTATTAGGCGTTTCACAGGTTGATTTTGTGTGGGTTTTTTTTGCTTCCACACAGTCAGTTACGTTAAAGAAAAAATAACTTTAGAATCTATATCTGGATTTCTAAAAGCACTGAATGTTCCTGAAGTATTTTATGTAACAAAAATAATGAGGTCATAAATGAGTGTTTACTAAGGTGACCAGATTTTCAGATTGGTAAAGAGGGACACCTTTGACCGGGGGGAGGGGGGCTTGATTAAAAATTTTATATGGAGCAACAAAAATTCTCATACAAAGGAAAAATAGTATTGTAATATTTTTTTTTATTTCAACATAACTACAATTTACAAATATAAATTGTAACTGTTGCCAAACATCAAAATTTTGACCACGTGACCATGAGGATGCTGCAACATAAGTGAATCTGGTTTCCCCATTTGACTTTGTCAAAAGGTCACAAAAGGCGATTACATCACCCCAGGACACTGAAACCATCATAAATACGAATCTGTTGCCAAACATCAAAATTTTGATCGCGTGACCATGAGGATGCTGCAACAGTCGCTAAGTGTGAAAAATGGTCATCAGTCACTTTTTTCAATGCCATTGTAACTTTGGTCACTATATCACCTTTCTTGCCACAGTTCTTAAGTGAATAACTGCAGCTGATAAGTTAGTAACATAAGTGAATCTGGTTTCCCCATTTGACTTTGTCAAAAGGTCACAAAAGGAAATTACATGACCCCAGAATCTGTTGCCAAACATCAACATTTTGATCGCGTGACCATGAGGATGCTGCAACGGTCGCTAAATGTGAAAATGGTCGCTAAGTGTGAAAAATGGTCATCAGTCACTTTTTCAATGCCATTGTAACTTTGGTCACTATACCACCTTTCTTGCCACAGTTCTTAAGTGAATAACTGCAGCTGGTATTTTGTATTTTGGATAGAATCTTTTTTTAAATAGTCTAAGACAATTTAAAAAAAGAATCCACACAGAATAAATTGAAGTAAAACATTTCAAACTATTCCACACAGAATAAATTGAAGTAAAACTATTTTTAAAAAATTCTATGCACAATATATTTCAAAGTATTATGCATAGAATTTTTAAAAATGATTTCACTTCAATTTATTTTGGATAGAATCTTTCTTTAAATAGTCTAAGACAATTTAAAAGAAGAATCCACACAGAATAAAACTATTTTAAAAAATCCTATGCACAATAAATAAAATATTATTTTAAAATACATTAAAAAATAAAAGAAAAAACCCCAGCTCACTTACCAGCAGGCAGGCACTCCAAGTCAATCCAGAATGATGTAGATGTTAATACAAAGAACTGAGCAAATTAAAATGGTGAAAATGGTCCCAGGGAAATATTTTTCCACCATATTTCACCATTTTTCCCACACGAGCCGACCTACAACCTCCGTGCCCCTCCCTTCTGGAAAATCCAGGAAGGAACTCTCGCTACTTCTCTAGACAAACTATTTCCTGGAGCTCTATGGTACTGGGTCATCTTTTCTTATAAAAGTAAGTAAAATGGGCGGGAGGGGTCTGTTTTCTTGCTTTAACGTTTTATCTTCAATGAAAGTACTGAGGCAGAGAGAGAGAGAGGATAGACAGAGTGTCTTTTGTCTTGCCCCAGTTAGGATTTCTTAAACAAATCCACTGGGCTTTCAACATGAAGCCAGAAAATTGGGACTTTTTAAAAACACCCCGGGACATGGGACAAATTGTTATAAATCATGGCTGTCCTGCCAAAATTGGGACGTCTGGTCACTTTAGTGTTTACCTGTTAGAAACTCGGGTTTGGTCTATATCAATGCTATAGGTTCTGATGGTGAACCTATGGCATGCGTGCCACAGGTGGCACGCGGAGCCATTTCTGAGGGCACGCGAGGTGTTGCCCTGTCAGCTCCAGTGCACATGTGTGCGCTGGCCAGCTAATTTTTGGCCTTGATTTTCGACCATTTTTCTCCCTCCGGGGGCTTCAGGGAAGCCTTTGGAGGGAGACAAACGACCCAACAGACAACCCGGAAGTCCGTTCCCGAATTTCCAGTTTGCGTGTTGGACTGTTTTTCACCCTCCCCAGACTCCTAGAAAGCCCCTGGAGCCAGGGCAGGGTGAAAAACAGACCTACTGGAAGTTGGAAAATGGGCCGTTTCTGGCCTCCATTTTCACCCTACCCAAGCAAGCCATGTGCGCATGCGCGGAACAGTGGGGGATGTGCATTAAATTATGGGGGTGAGCATGGGAGCACACATGATAGCACCCATGCGTGTACTTTTGGCACCCAAGTCAAAAAAGGTTTGCCATCACTGATCTATAATATTCACACATTATAAATACAATCTTCTACAGTTCAATAATCAAGAATATTTTGCAGAGACATTTTAAAAGAAAGGAAAATAATCAAGATTGCAAATAAAAATTCTTTCCCAACACTGATACTAAAAAAATGCAACGGACAAAAACTGAAGTCTTTTTCAAACAGAAATAAATACTAAGATGCATACTGAGCTGTGGCTTCTCCCCATAATTTAGGTCTCATAAACCTTAGAACTGAGGAATATAAGCTGATAATGAAAGTAATATTTTACCCCTACAAATCTGATCTAATCTGCAGCCATTTTAATAAAGTCACTACACTCTCGGTTTAACGTGCTTATATTTACGATTAAACAAATCAGGCATTTTCAGGCCTGCAAATCAAGGAATTCCAGCTGTAGTTTGGGTCTCTAAATTGCATTGTGTGGAAAACAGTTTGTATAGGACAGTTAGCTCTCCTCTATGTTTAATAGTGAGGCCCACATTTCAGAAATATGTAGAACTTCAAACAACCTTTCCCAGTATGCTATAGTAGATTACATTTCTTTGCAAATCAAAAAGCATAGTAATTATGTATCAACAAGCTGTTATAGGTGCCCAGAGCGGAGATATTTTAAAGTTTTCATATTAACAGCTGGTCTTAATTTTGTTTTCTTAACAAAAGGAGACATTGAATAGTTCCTCTAACATTGACCATTGTTATAAAAATATTCTTCTCTTCCTTTCTCTTTTCTCTTCTCTTCTATCCTGATTGCCTTGCTTGCATTTTCTCACTATAGTTCATGTTGTTGTAGTAATGCTCTCTTGAACCATATGACATTCAACCTTAACTAAAAACCTGGATATAACTTTCCTTGCAGCGTCCAGATCATTCAGCAGAGTAGCATTTTCCAATCCAATCCAATCCAATACATTGATCTGATCAGAGTCCCTTCTAAGGAACCATGAAAGACTGGGCCTCTCCTGGCACTATGGCTGCTTGTGGTGATACCTTTGTGAAAGGAGCTGGTTTTGGACAGAAACCATGTTTTGGACAGAAACATGTTCTCAACTAATAGCTGAAGAGAAATTCTTGATATGTAACTGTTCAGAATGTTCTTCCTCCCTGCATTAAGTTCTGCTTTGCATTCACGTCCTTCCACAAAGCAGAAGGCTGGGCTAACTTCTGTAAGCTTAAGAGACCAAGGTCTGAACTCTAAAGCAGCAAAACCAAGAACCAAGCATGTTATTTGCTAAAGATGCTACTACTTTTGTGTCAAATGATACAAAACAGGCAGACAAACAGTGTTGGTAAAATTATTGTTCTATCAAGTTCTAGATACATACATACACATACAGAAATTTCAATTTGTCAATCAAACTCACTAGTGAGTATAACTCGTAAATCTGGAATGAAGACATAATTTAAAATAGTGAATTTTGCCTTTTACTTTGTGACACAATGAAAGAAATATATCTAGAATGGCAGGATTAAAGGAGAGTAAACTAGCCAGCTTTTAAAAGTTAAAATCATTGCAGCATCTAACTGTATTCCTAGATTATTAGAAGATGAAAAGTCCTCACAAATAGTACAGACCAAATATTCTACTGTTTCTTAAGCAGAGTTAAACCAGAGATAAGTTTTAAAAAATCCAGAAGTGTTTAAAAACAACCCAATGATAATTTGTGCTGATATGACCCCACAAACAATACATATTCTGATTAATCACCACTCTATGTTACACTCCCACCCCCCAGCTTTGGTGGCTAAAAGAAGAGTACAATTGTTTTCTGAAGTCATTTTCCTGCAGGGATAAGAACACCTTTTGCTAAGAAAAAGGCTTTGTGAAAGCAACGAGGGTGCACAGAGGATTAGCTTTGCCTCCCTATAACGGAACATCCAAGCAAAATTTCCCATCTGTTTGTGCTGAAATAAAATTTGCTTCTCTTGATAAACAACAGTGTTTCTAAACTTGCTTGTCCTCTGATAATTATTAAGATAAAATCACAAAATGGGCAGGAATACAAAGTTGTATTCAGCTTACCTGCAAAACACAGAGATCAATACACTTTTAGAGTGAAAAGGGTAAAATGAAGATTGTTATCCTTTGGTTTCAAGAGGGAGTCTGCATCTTCAGGGAGAAAGGGTTTCTTTCTGTTTCTCCGTTTTTGAGTGAAGGGAAGGAGGCGCTTTTTTCAGCTCTATACTGTAACTTTTCTGATGGAAAGTAACAGCCTACTTCTTAATTCTCCTCCTTCGAGTCTTCCCTTGAAAGAAAGCTCCGAGCAGCGTAGTTACTTATCGGTTATCCACCAGGTGGCGCTGTGGGTCCATCAATCGGGAAAGGGCGGGGTGCGCAGTTCCTGCATCTCCCTTCTTCAGAGCAGGAGTTGGTGGGACGGGAATGAAGGCAGGCGGGGGTGGAGGAGGGCTGAATTTTTGAGTGAGTTACAAAGCCACGACAGGAGTGACCGCCTTTGGATGACAGAGGCTTGTGAAAGAGTCGGTTATGTTGCCCTCGTTAACGTGCTTGCTTCCTGCTATGTCTGTACTGTACAGAATTCCGACCCTCCGACTCCCTCCCCCGTTGAACTTACGGAGGGGGGGGGGGAGATTTTGTAAAATTGCTCAAAACGAAGCCTCAGACTTAAACAGCAGCCTAACTGCTATTTTCAAATCAATTCTTCTGATACTTTCTGATTCCAGAGTTTAACTGGTGTAAAAGGGGCACGAGACAAGCAAAATAAAAATTAACATCATCAACAATAAAGAATAATAAGTGCAGGAAAAATGAACGGTTCTTTGCAGGCATAACCTTAGACAATGAATCCAATCCAATAAGGCGGAAACCAAGCCTCTGTTTCAAATTAGTGAAATGGCTGGCAATCGACCCTCATCTTCTCCATTTCCCTGCCATAAATTCTGTGGAGCAATTGTTGTTTCCCAAATGGATCCTTGCACTCTGTTCAATTCCACTATTTGATATCCTATCTCTAAAATATACCATCCACTTCTTTTCAATTTCAACTGAAATTATTTCAGTCTTCAATTTGTTTTGCTGGAGTCTCTTTAGCGCTCTTCAAGCACTGTCAAAACAATGCAATAGTTTAACAGAATAACAAGAATTGGAAGGGACCTTGGAGGTCTTCTAGTTCAACCCGCCTGTTCAAGCAGGAGACCCTCTATCGGGGGTGTGAAACTGAATTTCTTCAAGGGCTGGATCAACATTGTAGTTCTCTGCAGGCGTGTGTGTGGGGGAAGAGCGGGTAGAGACAGGACAGACGCCTCCTGCAGCGCTTTACTGGCCAAAATGGGGCATGGGGGCGCAATGCACCTCCCACCTCATTTTTGTCCTCCATGACGTCCTGCAACACTGTCGACTGAAAATGGGCCACACTGAGGCCTCCAGAGGTTCCCTGCGACCTGTTTTTGGCCTCCCTGGCCTCCAGGAGCATTTGGGTGGCTAAAAACGAGGGGGCCTCTGGGGTTTTTGGCTGGCAGAGTGCTGCAGGAGGCTGTGGAGGCCAAAAATGGGCCGCCGAAGCCCCTCATGCGGCCCGTTTTGGTCAGCAGAGGGACCCCTGGATGTATATTTTAGAGATAGGATATCAAATAGTGGAATTGAACAAAGAGTGCAAGGATCCAGGCCAGCTCCATGGGCTGGATTTAAGCACCCCGCAGGCCGGATCTGGCCCACGGGTCTTGAGTTTGACATCCCTGCCCTATATCATTTCAGACAAATGGCTCTCCAGTCTCTTCTTAAAAACCTCAAGCGATGGGGCGCCCACAACTTCTGAAGGCAAGTCATTCCTGGTTAATTGTTCTCACTATTAGGAAAACAATTTCATTAAAAGCACTCTGCATTGTCTCTGCCTTTTAACATCTTAGCCATTTCTTTTGCTATTGACCACATTCCTTTTTCTGACTAAGTATTTTATACAGAATCTATGTTTCAGACTTTTTTTTGCAACAGTCACTCTATCCTGTCCAAAAAGTAAAGATAGGGACAAAGGTGTGATCAAAAATCTATGTTTGTCAGATCACAAAGGCATACTTTCTACCTTGGCTTTTTGCCTGCTCCTTGAAAATGCCCTTGATACACAGGTGCAATGCTAACACTAAGTATCATCAAATAGCAATACACTTGGGCGTCTTGAGAAGTTTGCGCAGAGATGACAGTCTCTTTGTACAATACCAACCTCTGCAAATGGATCCTTCAAGAGACAATAGATGTCAAAAGCACTGTACATTTTTACCATAACCAACTCTGTCCTGTTCCTTACTAAAAATTGCTCACAGCCATTTATACATTACTAAAACTCTTGTAGATGTTTGTCTGCTTGTAATCTTCAATTGGATGAAACGGTGCATCACAAAGCAACAATTTTTGAATGAAGATAAATGGGCTAACCCCCATTTATGGGAAGAGTGCATAGGGTGCATTAGAGGGGCTTGTGGGTCAGAGGGTGTGCAGGGATGCTAGGTGGTATGTGAGAGATACTGCTTTATGAGAGACACTGCATGGGTCAGGGAAAGTACACGAGGGAGAACTTGGGATGGAGCTGCCCTATATATGAATTACAGCAGAGGCAGCTTGTCTGCATTTTGATACTTCACCACATTTTAGCAAACATCTAAGAAATGCAATCTATCTAAATTTTATTGAGGTACTAAATTGTATAAATTGTATCTTCTTTGGTTGACAGACAAGGGATTAAGAAGTTGATAGTGTTTCCCTGCAAATATATATATTTAAAAATAGTCTTTATACTAAGGTCATTCCATTGGGACACAAAAGCAACTGAATCCTTTAGGAGTGACCTAACAGGCAATATAAAGTCATGGGGATTCTTTTGGAATAGTTTTGAATAACCTTGCTTGGAAATTTATACTTTTAAATATGAAATCTTTAAGCCATTAATGGACAATTTATTAATTAAAATAAGCAAACATGTTCTGTACAGATGATACCAATGTAGACACATTTTGAGACTTGCAATATTTATATGAAGACACTTAACATCTATGTGTACTGTTCACTTAGATATCTCTCATTTTGTAGAATTCTTTATTGCCTGGAATCCCATTTAGATTTTTTTTTTTTAATTTTTCAGGCCAGAGTGAACATCTGAATTTCTCTACAATATGGGTTTCAAACTCGATTGCATCACGTGACATCACGTGATGTATCACAATTTTGTCTTTGTACAGCTGAGTGGGCATGGCCTGTGCATGATGCATCCATTCCGTGGGCTGCCAGTTTGACACCCCTGCTCTACAGGCTTATTTAAGCAGTTAGGTCTTTGTTTCCTCCCCTACTTACTGTATTGCTCCCCTCAGTGTTCTGTGCACCTTCGGCATTTAGTCATGCCAGCCACATGACCACGGAGACGTCTTCGGACAGCGCTGGCTCTTCAGCTTTGAAACGGAGATGAGCACTGCCCCGTAGAGTCAGGAATGACTAGCACATATGTGCCAGGGGAACCTTTACCTTTACTTTATCTGCCACTTTGCCAATGTTGTTAATCAGGTGGGATTATTCAGGTGTCAAGCCTTGTGATATCCTGCAGGTCAAGGACTTTTAAGTTGATTTCTCCTCTTACCTTAATACTGACTGGAAACTCACATAATGCTACATAGTACACCCACTCCCATTCTCCTTAGTCAGACCACGATAATGGTATCGAAGGCCACTAAGAATTCAAAGAAAACCATTCAAAGATTGCACCCTGGCTCCGTCAGACAATATTTTGCAGAGATGTTTCAAAGGAAAGGAAAATAATCAAGATTGCAACAGAATTAAAAAGGAGAAAAAAGATTGGAAAGAAGAAACATCGAAATTTTAAGTTTAAAAAAAACTTGGTAAATGGGTGGAGAGAATATGAGAGAAGTGAAGTTCCCGAGAAACTAAAATAAAGTGGTTGAAAGGAGGAAAGAAAGAAAAGGATTTACTAGTTGAATAGAATGAAATTTGGTAAATATAGACAGCAGTATATATTCAATATGATGGGAGGGAAATAGATTAATAGTATTACTTGTGAATAATTAATAAAATGAAATGTTACTACATAAAATTAAATTTGAGGATATATGTTATTAAGAGTAAAACAGAATAATAGATGAAAATGATATGTTAAATTTGATTAATTTAGAGAGGCAAGTAATGATATTGTTTATATATTAAGAAGAAATTAAAACTAAGCGGAAGAATGTGGATTGAAAATAAGATGACTGAAATGTAAAATGAAAATATTATGTAAAATGAAATATACATAAAAGAAAATGTAAAGAGGGGGAAAACTGGACAACACTTTGTTTATAAAATAAGTTAAAATATGTAACAAAAAATCTTTGTTTTTTAAAAGAACCATGACCATGAAGGCAGAAAGGACTTCTTGAACATAACAGAGACAAGGGTTTGTTTCCAACTTGTGAAAGTTGGTATGGCATTTTCTTTTCAAGGACTGGGTGATGGCTGCTCAGACTATATACCAGGAAGTAATGGGCAGTGCCTTTAGCAGAACAAAGAGGCAGAAACATCTGAAGGAATCTGATAACAACCCAGAAATACCATGGATTAAAAATGAAGCGAAGATTAAAAATCCCAAAATCTGCTACCGCTTAATTTAAATTTCATTGCTGCCTTTGAACTGAGTTTTGGTTCAGATAAAGCCTTAGAAACATTTTCTTCTTTTATCTTAAGAGAATCAGTTTTATCATGCAGAATTGATTATTGGTCTGGTCCTAGAATAAGATAAGAAGGCTAATTATTCTTCCAAAATGGGCAATTCTTTTTTTATTCTTGTTTGAAAAACTTTCCATAAAAATATATATTAAAAAAAACTCAGAATGGTTAACACTGATACTCTTTCTACCTTTTCCATTGCCATGCAGTAAAAAAAGAGCAGAGAAAATTAATACAAGCTATACGTTTAATACATTCTTGTGCTTTTCCACATAATATTAATATGGTTTGTGGGATGTGGTGAGGAGTCAGCACTGGAAAATCCAGCTGTATTTGCTTATTGTTTTCTAGTCACCAGAGTAACCAGAAGGGACTAGTCTCTCAAGCAATCCAGATGAGTGAAAGCAGCAAACATGGATTCTCCTTATGCCTTGTTCAAAGATGCCCTGACACAGGAACATTTTCCTTAAATAGCCTCTTTGGGCCACTCAGACTTGGTGCATCACCCTTTCAAAATATACTTTTTACACATTTTGCATATTTTCCCCTTATCCAAACATCTTATTTTGTTCTGCATGACTCAAATAATATTCCCTGGAAAAAACTTCTTGGCAAAGAAAAGGCAGTTATGTTCTCTGTTAAACTTTATTGGTTGAATGAGTAATGTTACTTTAGTACACAGTAGTCTCTGGCATGCATTTATTTATTTATTTTATATTTCATGTTTCTTAACTGCCTCAGAGAGAGCTCTGGAGAGTCTGTATGTGTGTCTGTGGGTTGGGTGACCTCACAATGAACAAATTATCATAGATCAAGGAATATCTCTCTCACACACAAACAACACACATATACACAGACACACACACAGACACACAAACACACGGGCTCTGTGTGTGTCTGTGTGTGTATTCATATATCAAGGAATATGACATAGAGTGACCAAGAACCAATGGTCACTCTGACTCAGCTCCACAATCTTGTGTGGAGATTGACAGAATGTCAACTGTCCGACTAGTGAACCCAAAATAAGGAAACACTCTCGGAACCTTTGAATTCTCAAAAGTAAAACTTTATTGCATACATCATATTGATACTGAAGAAACAAAACTAGCTTTTCCCACGCAAATGCTTGCCTAGTTAAACAATAACTTCCTCTTCTCCCCACACCTGGGTGACCACATTGTCCATTTATGAGGCTGATGTCTCACCATCTCTGCATATATTTTCTTCAGCATTCCATTTGCCCCTTCCCTCCCTCGAGTTCATTGGCAAGTTGAAAAGCATTAAGGTTTGAAAGAAGCAAAGCGGTTCAATCTTGACATGCTGGCCAACTAAAGGAAAAGGACACCTGGAAAATATTGAGCATAGTGTCAAGGCTCTGACTAATGAACCCAAGCAAATCTGAGACTTGGCTCCTTCTCAAAGGTATTCTTTATTGGGTACATCATATCAGCACAGCTTCAATGGAAAACTAATTTTAAATCTTTGCTGCAGTTTCAGTATAATTAAACTAGGAAATAACCTCTTCCCTAAGTGTCACAGATCATGTTGGCCAATTGGGTTAATTGGCAAGCTCTTACGGCACTCCTCCCCCAACCTTATCTGTTGCTAGTAGAGATGATCTTGGTTCTCACAAGAAAGCTCTTTGTTGTGTCTAGTAATGCACTCCAACCTCCTTTCACCCTTCCTCCTCTGTGGCAACTGAGGAAGAGAAATATGGCTATGGCCAAGGTTTGGTTCAAAGTTAACACATAGATTAGAGAGGGCTGAAAGCCCTATGAAGCGGTATGTAAGTCTAACTGCTATTGCTATTGCTATCTACACTGCCCAATGTCTTTCTGTTTTGGTCAATTTCCAGGAAGTGTAGGCACAGGGTTGCAGCGTCCATTTTGCATTTATTTGGAGTAGAATGGCCCCCACTGCCACATCACTAGCATTAGCTTGTATTACAAATGGTTCCTCCAGGTTCAGATGTTTAAGGGTTGGCTCCACTGCAAAAGGCCTTTGAGCTTTTTGAAAGTCACTTGGCAATCCAAAGTCCAATTGGCTGGCAGCCTCGGTTTGGGTTTCATCTTCCCTCTGCCTGTTTTTAATAGTTCAGTGATAGGGTTAGGGTTAGGCAGGGCTATCTGTGCAAATGAGGGGATGAATTGGTGGTAGACGTTGGAGAAGCCCAAGAAACTCTGCAGTTGCTTTCTGGTCCAGGGATACTTCACACTCTAGAATGGCTTTTACCTTTCTGGGGACCATTCCCACTCCCTCACTGGACATGCAGTATTCCAATAGTCAAAACTGATTTTGTGGAAGTCACACTTGGATAGTTTAGTGTAGAGCTTGGCTTTCAATAGCTTTCCTAGCACTTCCACACACTAACTTTATGTGGTCTTCCATTGTCTCAGAATAAATGAGGATGTCATTCAGGTACACCCCCCTCCTTTATACAGGTGCTTATGTAGTACTTCATTGATTTGTTGCATGAACACCGCAGGTGCTCCTTACACTCTAAGAGATAATTGAAAGTGGTTTTCCACTCATCACCCTCTTTTATTCTCACTCAGTAATATGCTTCTCTCAAGTCCACTTGGTGAACACTCTTCGCTTGGCCAGGTATCCCAGCATGTCCTTCATGAGGACATGACGGTATATGTTTTCCATTGATCCCCTTAAAATCCATGCATAATCGCAAAGACCCATCTTTCTTTCTTTTTTTATTTGAAGAGCACTCGAACTGCCACCATAGATTTTGCCAGTTGGATGAAGACCCTAGCTAGACTTTTATCCACAAAGCTTCTGAGCTCCTCCATCTCCCTTGGGATCATTGAATACATCTTTGGTTTGGGTAATTTTGCCCCAGGCATTATTTCAATGGCATAGTCAGTGGGGCAATGGGGAGGGAGTACATCTGATTCCCATTCGCTGAATGCTTCAGCTAGGTCCTGGTATTCTCTCTCAGAATATAATTGATCATCCATTAGGACTTCAAGCTCCCTCTCACAGTTGCTGATTTTGTACTTATACCTTTGATTTTTCCTGTCTAAATGTGAAACTTCGCTTTTCTCCACATTAAAATTCATTTTGTTGATAGGGCCCATTGTTCAAGTTTGTCATGATGTTTTTGGATCCTGAGCTTGTCTTCTGAGGTGTTGGCTATTCCTGCCAGTTTAGTATCATCTTCAAATTGTGTGAGTTCCCCTTCTATTCCCTCATCTAAGTCATTTGAAGATATTGAAGAGTACCGGGCCTAAGACGGAGTCTTGTGGTACTCCACTGCTTACTTCTCTCTGTGTGGATGTAGTACGTTAAAGAGTACTCATCGAATATGGTTTATCAGCCAGCTAAAAATCCATCTGGTGGTGATGTTGTCTATTCCACATTTTCCTAACATACCAAGAAGTAGATTGTCGTCTACTTTGTCAAATGCCTTACTGAAATCCAGGTATACTATGTCCACAGCATTTCGCTGGTCTACTAATTTAATCACTTTATGATATAAGAATGATATAAGATTGGTTTCTCCTGATCTGTTTTTAACAAACCTGTTGTCAGGGTTCCAAATAGCATCATCCATAAAAGGCAAACGTTGGCTTCCAGGCCTGACACCCATGCTGGCCACTAGTTATAACTTTATTTGCATTCTAGTTGTTCGCAGATCTGTTTTTTTGATGATCTTTTCCAGGCTCTTCCCAGGTATTGATGTTAGGCTGATTGGTCTGTAGTTTTCTGAGTCTGTCCTCCCCCTTTCTTGAAGATGGGAACAATATCAGCCCTTTCCCAATCTTCAGGTACTTCCCTGGTGCTCCAGGATGAGCATGATAAAGGACCAAAATGGCAGGGACCTAACAGAGGCAGAAGAGATTAAGAAGAAATGGCAAAATTACACAGAAGAACTATACAAGAACAAGCTTAGGGTCCCTGATAACCATGATGAGGTGGTCACTGACCTCAAGTCAGACATCCTGAAATGTGAAATCAAATGGGGCTTAGAGGTCTGAGCAGCAACAAAGCTAGTGGAGATGATATTATTCCAGCTGAGATATTCAAAATCTTAAAAGATGATGAAGTAAAGTGCTATACTCAATTTGCCAGAAAATTTGGAAAACTCAACAGTGGCAACAGGATTGGAAAAGGTTAGTTTAAATTCCAATTCCAAAGAAGGGCAATGCCAAAGAATGTTTCACATGCTAGCAAAGTTTTGCTCAAAATCCTATAAACAAGGCTCCAGCAGTACGTAGACCACGAAATACCAGAAGTACAGGCAGGATTCCAAGAGGCAGAGGAATTAGAGATCGAATTACCAACAAACACTGGATCATGGAGAAAGCTAGGGAGTTCCAGAA
The DNA here is from genome assembly GCF_051295495.1 of Thamnophis sirtalis. Lineage (NCBI taxonomy): Eukaryota > Metazoa > Chordata > Lepidosauria > Squamata > Natricidae > Thamnophis > Thamnophis sirtalis. Next base: position 113,891,382 of record NW_028261385.1, on the reverse strand, counting down.
AAAACATCTACCTCTGCTTCATTGACTATGCTAAAGCCTTTGATTGTGGCAAATTGTGGCAAGTTCTTAAAGAGATGGGAGTACCAGACCATCTTATTTATCTCTTGAGAGATCTATATGTGGGTCAAGAAGCAAGAGTGAGAACTGGACACGGAACCACAGATTGGTTCAAAATTGAAAAAGGAGTCTGGCAAGGCTGTATACTGTCACCCTGCCTATTAAACATATACAGAGCACATCATGAGAAAGACAGGCCTAGATGGATCAAAAGTAGGAATTAAGATTGCCGGTAGAAATACCAACAACCTCAGATATGCAGACAATACCACTCTGATGGCAGACGGTGAAGAGGAACTAAAGAGCTTCTTGATGTGGGTGAAGGAGGAGAATGCAAAAGTTGAAACTCAACATTAAGAAAACTAAGATCATGGCATCTGGCCCTCTCAATTCCTGGCAAATAGATGGTGGGGGGGAAAATTGAGGTAGTAAGAGATTTTGTTTTCCTGGGTTCTAAGATCAGTGCAGATGGGGACTACAGCCAAGAAATTAAAAGACACTTGCTCCTGGGGAGGAAAGCTATGGCAAATCTAGACAGTATACTAAAAAGCAGAGACTGCTAACAAAAGTGCATATAGTCAAGGCTATGGTTTTCCCAATGCCAATGTATGGCTGTGAAAGTTGGACCATAAGAAAGGCTGACACCAAAGAATTGAGGCTTTTGAACTATGGTGCTGGAGAAGACTCCTGTGAGTCCCTTGGACTGCAAGATGATCAAACTGGTCAGTCCTAGAGGAGACTTCTAGAGGAGATCAATCCTAACTGCTCTTTGGAAGGCCAGATCCTGAAGATGAAACTTAAATACTTTGGCCACCTATTGAGAAGGAAGGACTCACTGGAGAAGAGCCTCATGCTGGGAAAGATTGAGAGCAAAAGAAGAAGGGGATGATAGAGAATGAGGTGGTTGGATGGAGTCACCGAAGCAGTGGGCGTGAGCTTAAATGGACTCCAGGGGATGGTAGAGGACAGGAAGGCCTGGAGGAACATTGTCCATGAGATTGCGATGGGTCGGACACGACTTCGCAACTAACAACAATTTATTTTTTGCCTATTTATGTATCTTTTATTTTCTGTCCTGTATTTATTTTTATTCTCCACCAGGGTCTTCGTCCTTGCCTATTGGGAGGGATCTCAGGCTTAATTTGTTGCCTTCTCTTCCGTCATTCGCTGCTCCGACCTCTTGTCGTTTTCTCTGCCAGCTCCATTCTCTCTTTCAGTGCTCAGGTCTTTTCAGCCCTGTCTCTGCTCTGGTCAGCTCTCTCAGCCTGCTGTTGAGTTTTCTGGTTGGCTCAATTTCACTGTCTGGTTCGGCTCTGATCAGCCTGCCATTCAACTTTAGAGATCAGAACTTTCTAACTCAATGGGCCTCTGCTGCTGTGCTGCCCATCTCTGTTGCTACGATCTCCCCTCCACCAATTCTGCATTCTGAGCACTTCCCTTTCATCCAGGACACATGTGCTTGCCACCTCCTGTGTGCACGCCCATGGGAACAGGGCTGAGAAGGCAGGGTAGTCTCTTGCTGGCTTCAGGGCGGCTGCATGGGTCAGATCTAAGGCTGACCATGTTGCAGCCTGGATGGATGTACCAAGTTGTAGGTCAGTGCCACACTCACATCAGCACCTATTATAAATATGCCCTGCTCACCAACCTGGTCTCGCAGCCCCCTTTCACTGATACTCTGCCTCCATGTGGGAAAGCCACAGCCAGTGGTGGCACAACCACTGGCAGTGCTGCCAATCTCTCCCCCTCCCCTCGTCCCTTCCTGAGTGCAGAGGAAGGAAGAAGATGGGAATGAGATGGAATGAGACCTTTAGGACCATGGCACTCCTGCCTGCCAACCTGGATGGGCAATAGGCAATTGCAGGGGCTGAGGGGGGAATGGAGCAGGTGAACGGTGGTATGTGCAGCTTCTAGCATTGTGGGGCGAGAGGGGGAGGAAGCAGAACTGCCCTTTCGACATCAAGCATAGAGTCAGTCCAGACATGGAGGCAATGGAGGAGATGGTGGAAGAAAAGGGAAGCCGTTGCTCCGCAGGGTATTTTTTAGCTGCCAGAGGCTCCGTGCAGAGGCTTCCCATTTTGATCCCTCCCCCATCATCGCCTCCGCACCTGATGAGGCAACGAAGGGAACATTTAAGGCATTTCCCGTGCAGGGTCATCCTTCTTGAGAATCCCTACCACCTTCTAGAGAATATTTTCTTTAAAATCAGAGGAGGGGGAGGGGGCAAAATGGGGAAGGAGGGAAAGTTACACCCTAGGGCAACTGTAACTGTGTTTGGGTTCTGCAGAGAAGTTGTCAGAAGGAATTAACTCAGAAGGAAGGATGTTGCAACTGTAAATATGACTTTTTTTTTCTGGGGTAAAATTGTACCTGCTCATTACATGCTGGCTGGACTAAAGAAATGTACTCTCCAAGAAGGAAAGGCTCTCTTCTGATGACTAAGTCATTGTGTGACTTTTCAACACTTTTGGAGAAACTTTCCATCATCCCACATGGGGGAAAAAAAACCCCGTCTTTGAGTTCTTGATTCTCATTTTTGCAGGCTGCCTTGCTCCTCTGAATTAAGGTTCTTAGTGAACCGAATTTGGCAGATGGCAAAGGAGATCCTATTCGACAGGCACTCTCTCTTTTCCCAGGGGCAGGACCACTCAACACTCAGCAGGGAATACGTGTATTAGAAGAAGAAAGACTGTGGTGCAAAAATTCCTCAGTCAAGGTCTCCATTACAAGAACAAAAAGTGTTATGAGATCTTATAACTCTTTTTATATTGCACAGGAAGGTGACTCATGCCCTACCCACCCCACCCCCAATAATTATGTGTGATTAGGGGAGCAATAAGGAAGGAGGAGAATGTGAACTGTACTTGCATGTTCTGATGGGTTTCTCTGTATGAAGGCAGTTGATAAGTATGAACAGACAATAATGGTTTATAGATGCAGATGCAGATTCATTTGTTGGTGGGGATCCTTATTTTATAGGCAATTAACAAGTAGTCATTAATTTAGATTTATTTTTGTCCTGGCCCTGGAATGTGAGTTTGACACATGTACACCCAGCATGTGGGTGCAAACGTAGACTTTTATAGAAGGAATATCCTACTTTTCAACTTTCTCACAATATAGCTGAGCATGTTAGTTGAAAAGGGTTTAAATTTATTTAGTCAAGAAATTATCTTATTTTAAATAATAATATACAAGCACAATCCCTTTAAGTATACTGTATGAAACAGTCTCTCTTTCTTTAAGTAAACTATTTATCCAGTTGAAAACATTGTTTATCTTGGGAGTTCTTTTTCTGGCAATGAAAATGTAATCTCTCTCTCAACTGATTTAAAAATAAAGAGCTACTTTTGTGACCGCCTTTTCTCCTATTAAAAATACAACTGTTAGCCCTTTATCAAACTTGCTGACAATCTATTGTGTGGTTTCTGATGTGATTTGCACAAATTGGAAACTGTATACATATGAGTGTGTGTGTAGATTATTGTGATTTTGGTAGAAAAACAATCATTAATAGACTGGGAATAAGCCAAGTGATCACTTGTACCCATCCCTCTCCTTGTTCCTTTCTTTGGCCAAGTATAAAGCAGGAGAACACAGTAGATTCCCAAAGTACCTAGAGATTCTGTAGTGCTGATGTAAGAGAGGGCAACCTGAAGGGGAATCTGGAAAGACAGCTATAAACAGGGCAGGCTATGTTGTAATCTCCTGAACTCATATTTAGTCATAATTTTCACCAACAGGAATACTACACATGCTAAGTATGTTTGAATTGGACTTTTCCACAATTGCATTCAGGCTGTGAAAGGGGCACTATATATCTTCAAGAGAGATAAAAAATAATATTTGCATTGAATACCAAATTTGATGAATTTCAAAGCAGGTGAGTTCCACTGTATTTTCTTGGGCTGCAAGATTATTGCAGACAGTGACTGCAGCCATGAAATTAAAAGATGCTTGCTCCTTGTGAGGAAAGCTGTGGCAAACCTAGACAACATATTAAAAAGCAGAGACACCACCTATCTGACAAAGGTCCATATAGTCAAAGCTATAGTTTCCCCAGTAGTAATATATGGCTGTGAGAGTTGGACCATAATGAATGCTGAGCGCCGAAGAACTGATGCTTTGAAATTGTGGTGTCGGAGCAGATTCTTTATGTTTATGTTTTTTATGTTTTATTAAACATTTATAGGCCGCCCTTTTCCCTGAGGGGACTCAGGGCGGCTTACAATAATAGGGGAGGGGAGTGCAGGACAAAACACAAAAAGAAAATGTGAGTAAAAATAATTAGCGGTAAAACACAACATTCATTCAACATTCGGAGGGGCGAGAGTAAAGTCTTATCCCCAGGCCTGACGGGATAGCCAGATCTTGAGGGCTGTGCGGAAGGCCTGGACGGTGGTGAGGGTGCGGATCTCCACAGGGAGATTGTTCCATAGCGTCGGAGCTGCAACTGAGAAGGCTCTCCTCCGTGTAGTCGCCAGTCGGCACTGACTGGCGGATGGAATTCGGAGGAGGCCTACTCTATGCGATCTGATGGGACGGAGGGAGGTAATTGATTCTTGAGAGTCCCTTGGACTGCAAGGAGATCAAATCAGCTAATCCAAAAGAAATTAACCCTGTTTTTCTGGAAGATATTGAAATTGAAGTATGTGTCCTTCCAAAGTGTCAAAATGAGGATTCATTCGAAAAATCATGGTTGGGAAAGATTTAAGGCAAAAGAAGGGGACGGCAGAGGATGAGATGGCTGGATAGTGTCACTGATGCAATGAACATTAATTTGGGCAACTCTGGGAGACAGTGGAGAAAAGGGGAGCCTGGCATGCTGTGATCATGGGGTCAGATATGACCTCAGTCTGATGAAGAGTCAGATATGACCTAGTGACAACAAATTATTTGTCGGATGCCAATGTCTTAAGTTTTATCAAGTGCTGCAGCTGAGTATCAAAAAAGTATTACGGTATACAACTCAAGAACGACTGTTGACTTACCTGAATGGTCCTTCTATGTGCGCTGCGAGGGGAATCCAAGCATGGGTTAACTTTGTCCATTAGCCTAGAGACTGAGTTATGTAAATTGCTGGCCATGCCTCCTCTGACTGGACTTGTTCAGTTTGGTAGGAAGGTTCAGCCCATTTCAGAGATGCAAAAGGAAGCATAGATGTCAAGGTAAGTCAGGTAGGTAATTGGAGAAAGATAAGTCCAGGCCCAGAACAGCCGAAGCCGAGGGCGGGTTTGGATTCTCCTTGCAGCGCACATGGAAGGACTGTTCAGGTAAGTCAACGGTCGTTCTCCTGTGCGCTGCTTGGAGAATCCAAGCATGGGACATGCCAAAGCAATAAACTTCAGGGGTGGGAGCGAGGCTGGTCAGGTGTCGTAGCCGAAGAAACTACCCTTTGCAGCACGCACCATCCAGAAGACACCTCAGCCAAGGCATAAATGTCCACTTTGTAATGGCGGATAAAGGGCAACGGCGATGACCAGGTCGCTGCCCTGCATATGTCCTCCACCAAGGCTTGGGTTGCCCAGGCAGCATCGTGGCAGCACTTCTGGTGGAATGGGGAGTGATGTGACTGGGAACCAGTCGGGACTGACAGTCATAGGCGAGGGCAATACACGCCTTCAACCAGTGGCCAATAGTATGAGAGCATGCCTTCTGGCCCATGGTGGCTGGTTGGAAAGACATGAATAGGGCCTCCGTCCTCCTGAACGATGCAGTGCATCGCAAATAGCGGCAAAGTGAACGACGGATGTCGAGATGATGCCAATGTCGTTCCCTGGAGTAAGTTGGATGTGGGCAGAAATCCGGGAGAGTGAGCTCTTGTGACTTGTGGAAACACGAGTTGACTTTTGGAAGGAATGTTGAGTCAGTGAGTATCAACACATGGTTGGACGTCACCAGGTCTCGAAACTCGCAGAGGGCTAGGCGGATACTCGTAGCTCCAGCCAATTGATACTGTTCCTCAGCTCCCAGGCAGTCCAACGACCTTGTGCCACTCGATCCAGGGCATGGGCTCCCCACCCGAACTGGCTCACATCTGTGATCTGCTCCAGTTCCTTGAAGAGGCATCCCTGAGGATGCTGGCCAACATCCACCAATGGAGTGATAGGGACACCTTGGTCGGTAAGCAAGTCCTGGTCTAAGAGTGACTGGTATGAGCCCTTTGAAAGGGGAGGAGAAACCACTGGAGAGGTCACGCGTGGAACCTCACCCAAGGGACAATGTCTATGCAAGATATTATCTTCCCTAGAAGCTGGGACAATACTGCGAGGGAAGGTGACTTCTGATTGAGCCCTTGACTCACCAGGGAGTGCAGGCTCTGTTGCCTCTCTCAAGAGAGGAACACAATACATGTTTCCGAATTGATGACCATCCCAAGATGCAGAAGAGACGTGGTCGGGTTCAGATGGCTCTTTGGGAAGTTCAGTACAAAGCCGTGATCTTGCAAGGTGTCGATCATCAACTGTAGGTGGTGACAAGCCTGGTCCCGGGAAGACGATAAGACCAAATGTCATCTAGATAACAATTGACCCTTACGGGAACTGTCCTCAGTGAGGCTGCGATCACTGCCAGCAATTTGGTGAAGGTTTGCGGGGCGATGATAGGCCTAATGACAGGGCGCGGTACTGGAAATGACGCCCTACAAAGTGGAAGTGCAGGAACCTTCGATAGGCTGGATGTATCGGCATGTGTAAGTATGCCTCCTTGATGTCGATGGAGGTGAGGAGATCGCCTTGGTGAATGCATGCTAGAATGTTTTTGAGTGATTGCATTTTGCATTTTTGATACTTTAGATAGAAGTTGAGCCATTTCAAGTCTAGGATGGCCTGCCATCCTCCTGAGTTCTTGGGAACTAGGAAGAGTATGGAGTAAAATCCTAGACCCTCCTGCCCTCTTGGCACCTGTTCTATGACGTTGATGGAAATGAGGTGCTGAATTTCTGTTTCCATCAGGCACCTTTTTACCTGGCCCCTAGGAACTGGGCATCTGATGAAATGTCTTGGGGGGATGGCCAGGAATTCCAGAGTGAGGCCCAGCCTCACGGTCTGAAGAGCCCAGGCATCTGAGGTTGTGGCTTCTCATTGGTGGGCGAATGTAGTCAAGCGCCCGCCAATAGGGCCAACCTACGAAAGGACCAGTTGCTCGTTCCACAAAAGGGCCGCCGGGCCTGAGTCTGCTGTTGGTGCTGGTGCCTATCTCTGTCCCTAGTATTGGCTCTGTCCTGAAACCTGTCCTGAGACTGAGAAAATGATCTATTAGATAGAGGGGTATAGGGAAAGAGAGAATACTCCGAATCCCCAACACGAAAGGGCTTCAAGGATAAGGCTGTTGCCTCCTATCTGTGTGCCTGACGGATGAAGGGAACACCTTTTGCTTGTCCCACATCTCAATCAATATAGGATCTAGTGCTGCTCCAAAGAGGGAACCACCCTTGAAGGGGGTGGAAGCAAGGCACCATTTAGAGCGTACGTCCGCCTGCCTATGGCATAGCCATAAGAGGCAACGAGACGCTGTGTTGGATGCCACAGCTCGGGATGCGAACTTGGCTGCATTGAGCGTGGCATCAGAGGAGAATAAGGCCGCTACCAGTTTGACAACATCCTAATGAAGGCGCAAATCCTCTGGAGTTAACCTCTCCTGTAGCTGTCTTAACCAGACTAAATAAGTTCTATTGAAAAACGAGGCTGCCACAGTGGCACGCAATGCCCAGGCAGCCGCATGGTGCATTTTGCGAATAACTAGCTCTGCCTTGCGGTCCTCAGCCTTCGGATGGGATCTCAGATGGAATGAGAGCTGAGGAAGCCAAAGCCGCTATTGGAGGATTGACAGTGAGAAACTGTAAGATGGTGTCTAATTCCGGTGTGGAAGCGTAAAGCTTCCTGTCTCCGTTGCTAGGAGGTGAGACCGCAATGGGCTGGGACCATTGTTTTGGGATCACGTCCAAAAACAATTTGGGCGATGGAATAGCCTCCTGCTCTTCTACTTGTTCAGCGAACAAGCATTCTGTGGGGTCAAGCCCCACTTCAGTGCTGGCTTGGGTGGATGCTCCCCCCAAATTGGAGATGGTGTTGGCCTTATAAAGTAGGGATTTAAATAAGGCCGGCCTGAAGAGGCCCGAGAAGGGAACTTTATCCTGGACCAGATCTTCATCATCCGATAACTCTAGATCCAAAATTTCCCCTTCCTCCCCCAGAACAGATCCCTCGCTGTAGATGGAAGGCAAGGGAGAAGGGGGATTAGCCTGAGAGGTGGCTAAATCTTTGGCAAAAATAAAGTTTCTGGATCATTGATTCCTATGCTGTAATTCTATGTCTACTCCCCTAGATATGGCTGTGGCAATCATGTCCCTGAGCCCAGGGGAGAGGTCAAATTCAGAATTGTCCTCCGGTCTGATGCCAGCAGCAGTGGGGGTAAAGGTATCTGAGGCCCCTGATCGGGAAGGATCTGGGCCTGGGCTGGACTCAGAAGGATTAGATGAGCCCTGAAGGCCTGATTCAGGCCCTTCAGTGGTTAAATCCTGAGGGATAGGGAGGTCTGGGGACCAACCCTGAATCCAAGTTAAGCTGGAGGTAGAAGGCCCATCAGGCAGTAGGATCGGAGGCGGCCTGGGGGTTGTGAGATTTTTTGACACATTCTTAGTCTTACTGGCGCACTTAGTGGCCCTAGCAGGAGCCACTGAGGTGGCGTGGGATCTGTGACTGTTGGCCCTGGTGGTGGTCCTACCCACTCTGGAAGAAGCACCAGTGGCATCGGAGGACAACTGAGGGGAGGTGGAAGCCCCAGCGCTGCCCGCAGTAGTAGAGCGATCCACCATGGCTATACTAGGTTGAAAAAGGCTCACACTCACGTTCAATGATAGGCCAAATGCTGATCGCATTCGAAGCAGAAAAGCCGCAAGAGATCAAGTCCGTGGTCCGGTAGAATGGTGGCAAACCGACCTCCGTGGAGCAAGATAGCTGGTGATTTTACATCACTGTGGGTGGAAAACAGAAACCGCGCCCAGTCCGCCTGTTTTCAGTGTGAAAATGACCGCCGCAACTTGCAACGGGGACGGGAAATTCAAATTGGCCAGGAAAAAATGGCCGCTGACAGAATGGAGAAAGCCAGTCCCATAATTATCTAGCGACCACAGCCGCAGCTCTTGGAGGCACTCGATGGCCAAGGTAAAGGCAGCGATTCCAGCTATATGACGACAGGGCGTCCAGACTCCATGCATCGCAAAGGCAAGCCCCGGGAGATGGCGGACAGCGGGTAGAGTGTCTGGCGCAGGGTGGCGAACCGACCCCCAACCGTGGCAAGACAATTGAAGGCAGCGAACCGACCTTCCCAATAAAAATCACTGAAGCAGCGATGCTTCAAGGCAAAAGGTTCCCTGGCCCCAAAGGATCCAGGAACGCCAACGATCCAATTGCCACCATAAACAAAATGGGACGGACCTATATGCAGAGATGGCCGATGCTCCGTGGAAGAAACTCAGAAGCTATTATACAAACGGAGTTCCAAGGGAATCCAAGCTGAATAATAATGATGATGATTAATTTTGTCTAATAACCTAGAAATATTTTTGCGTCTCTTTAGGCTGGACTGAAAAACTGAACCAGTCCAGTCAGAGGAGGCGTGGCCAACAATTTACATAACTCAGTCTCTAAGCTAATGGGCAAAGTTAACCCACGCTTGGATTCCCCAAGCAGCGCACAGGAGAATGTCAATGCCTTATCAATGTCATTGGAAAAGAGGAAATAAAGATCACATTTGTGGAACCCAGACAATACAAAGTGTCTGGCTTTTCCCCAGGCTAGTTTGGGAAAAATTTTGATAGGAACACAAGAAATGAAACATACCAATTCTGGAAAGGTTTAAAATTAACTTTATTGTAATGCACTTACACTGCAATCCTTCAAGGATGCAGCAAAAACTGACTCCGCTCTCACCACCATCAAAAGATCAAAACTGATTATTTGGATTGATTTGATTGTTCCTCTTTGTGGAAAGGTTGTTAATATTTGGTATTTTTAAATAGTAACTTTAGCCTAATTTTGATAATGTTTCAATGAATTCTTATGGTTTTACAGCCAGCCAGATGTTTAGACTGGATTTGCATTTTTATCCACCTATCCAGTTCTTTCCAAGAACCTGGGAGAGAGGCAAATGTTGTTTTGATACTGTTAAAAGGTATCATCTCAAGATGTAAGCTGTTCCAAGTAAAGTTGCCTTTTGCAATTGACTGTGAGTGATTTTGTCAATGTTGATAGTGTTCAAGTGGTGCTCTAGTTGTTTTGGGATTACATTTTTTCTCTGCTCTGTATTAATTGTGGTTACTTTTTATACTTTTTATACAACTTTTAATAAACTTTAATATATAAAGAATTTAAATCTGTTTTCATGTCATACATGTATAAAAAGCCAAATGAACAAAACCTTCCACTAGTTATCATCACTTTTATAATTTAAGATTGATGTAGAATCACTTTCCCTTCCATCAAGGAGGAGAGTTGTATTAGGCAATGGTGGGGGAAAAAATCAAGAGGCCCCTTTTCCAAACAACAGAAGGCACTGAAACTATGGAACAAAATTTATTTGCAAAAAAATTTCAAAAGTGAACATTTGTCAGTAAAACAAAGGAATAAAATAAAACAAAGTGGTAAAATGAATATTGATTACAAAACCATACAAGCTGTAATTCTGAAATTGCCAGAAAAACCATACTGAAAAAACAATACTGAATTCATAGCAACAGCACCATTGGAAATACTACATGAAACCTGTCCAAACCAAGTTTGAATATGTAAACATATCAATAACGTAAAGCTCAATTTGTGAAGTGAGTGTAGCACCTTATCATAATATCATGTTGAAAAAACTAAGATCCTCTGACTACAAGAGTTCTGCTTCCAGACAATTTCATTTAAAAAGAATTTAGATAATGCCAAACAATCTTCGCTGGATTAAAAATCTTCATTGCTGGAGAGTTTAAGAAGCTACTGTCTCAAGTAGTATCAAGTCACTTGCTTGAGCAGGGGTTGGACTAGAAGACTTCCAAGGTCCCTTCTGATTCTTTCAATCACATTTTTGAGTTCATTGTATCTAAACAATATCATGGTTGATTAAATGGCTTGTACCCTTCTTCTCCAGTTCTAGACTGGGATAGATATTGTGAGCTTATTATTGCCAAATCATCATCATCATTACCACCACCACCATCACCACCACGTTTTGAACCAGATTATTCACCCCATGTACCCTCCCTCAAGTGACAATGGAAGGCAATAAATATTCTTTGGAACTTCTCTTGTACCTAAGAGCAGAATAACTTTCCTGGAGCTGCCTAGCTCAGGAAATGCTTACTGTACTGTATTATATCTTTTTAGTTACAAAATTGAAAAAATGCAATGAAGTCATGTGACATTTTATTCTGAAAATATATTTATATTCATGTGAGGAGTACTAATAGAGATAAAGACAGTGCAATTTATATTCCCAGTTAGCCTGGTTTATCGCTTGTCAAATATGAAACGAAATTATTTTCTTGGTTACAGTTATGAACTAGAGTGACAATAAATCAATTTGTATTTCTTCCTGTAGACTGGAGGAATTCATGGACAATAAAGAAAAGAGGAATGAACAGGGATAAACATAGCAAGCCTGAAAGCAAGGACAAAAGATTATGGCTCTGTATAAAAACATGGGTTCCATGGGAGGTTAACAATTTATTCCTGAAATCATAGAATATGCACTAACTTGCTTCTCTAGGAATCACCTCCTCAGATTATATAGCTAGTTTTCTGGAGACAGTTTGATAGAATACACCTTTCAGCAAAGATTGATAATCTGGAACTCTGAAAAGGTGGCGCGCTCTGTAGGCTACAACATCCTGAGCAGCTTTTTGGGAGACAAGCAAACGTAGGTTGGGCTCATTGACTTGGGGGCCAACAGCAAGAACAAATATTTCAATGCCCTGCTGTTGAGCATTCTGGACTGCTCTCTCGATGGCATTTTCAGTGATACCTTGAGAATTGCCATCTGAGAAGATCAGCACCCTCTTCTTAGCAGGACTAGAGGATGTCCGAAACAGGTTGTTGACAAAGTTCAAGGCTGCAACAACATCTGTGCCATCATTTATAAATTCCATTTTGTCAATTATATCAGCTATCACTGTGTAGTTCCGTTGAAAGTCCACCTCCCGTTTTTGCTGTTTGTTGCCACTGTACTGGACAACAGAAATGCGCACAGAAGCCCCTGGACTTTTACCAGCTGATGTGAATCGTTCTGCAAGACGTTTCACAAACTTCTTGGTGATATTGAAGTTATGGGCCCCAACACTGGTAGAGCTATCCACGAGAAGTGTGATATCAGCTGAGTCAGCAAAAGTAACTGAAAAGAGAAAAGGTTATTTTGGGATATCCCTGCTACATATGTTTCAACAATTTGCTTTCAGTAGTTGCCTGAGTGCAAACCAGCTTCCATCCGTACTTTCCCTCCCCCTCTTTGCATATCCCTGAAAAAGTTTCTAAAGACAGCTTAGACTAGACCTCCTCAGCATAGGAGACTGAGTCATACTGGGCTGAACTGGGAAGAGGTTCCCTTCCAACACTGAGCAAAAACATGAAAACACCTTGTGTTAGTAAGCAGCGTTTTCATTGAAGCAAGAACCATTCTTGCTGATCTGGAGCAATTTTCTCTTCCCCGCAACTCTCTGAGGCCCATACCCGGGAGGTTGGGTGGGGTGGGGGGAATGCTGCCTTCCCCTGGGCACTCATTGTATAAAAAGAGAAGCAGAATAACATCAGGGATTAGGGGCTTTTCTGTTGTTACACAACACAGAGGCACATTGACGCTATCTAATATTCTAAAATTCAAGCTATTTGGGAATTAACTGATAGATGTTGCATATGGCTAATACCAACAAGAGACTTTTAGCATTTGATTCATATAGTTACAATTATAATTATGTTTCTTTAATAGCATTTTTACATTCTTATTAGGAAGGCTGAAGCAGCTGCAAATGAAGCAATTGCAAAGCATGTCTTGTGCTTTTGTGATTTTCTTCTCCATCATGTAAAGGAAATGAAATTGGGACACTAAGAGCTTTCTTTTATCCTGCTCATAATGGTGTTGGGCAGAATTTTAACAGAAACCTTTAAAAAAAGGTCAGGAAGTATTGGCTGGGCAGATATCACTCTGATGACAAGAATACTACCCAAAATAGCTGATAAAGAACAAATTGCAAATGACCACAATTTACAATATTGTATTGCTGCAGCTGGCTGAAATAACTTATACATTTTGGCTGGACATGACAGATAAAAACAATCCAGTCAGGCCCCTTGAAGCAACCCAGCAAAACATTTTATTAAATAAGGCAATATTAAGTTTATGCACGGAGCAGAGAAATCAAAATAAGGTACATACAATAGTATGGGATACTCACTTGGGCAGGTATAGTCAGGACATTGTTTTTCTATAAAACAAAACCAAACAAAAAACCTATTAAAGCACTCCTGAATACCGATGAAATAGGTGTTTTGTAAATCTTCACCAGTCTAAATTTCTTCATTGTAGTTAGAATTGTACAACTTAGACTGTCACTATAACCAAATGGCAACTAGCCTGGCTGTTTCTTTTAATTGATTTTATACATGGCTTTTCCTGCAGAGAGGTGAATACAGCACATAGTTTCCCATGCTATCTTTGATTAAAAATGCAAACACAATTAATAATTGGTAACTTCATTAAAAGTGTTTTGCACTTTTAGCACACAGTAAACTATTTAAGAAGATCTTTCTTCTGCGTCAATATGAACTTAATTTAAAATAGTGCTAAGGTAACCACGTGCATCCCATAATTGTCATCTCCTTATTTTAAGTAGTCAGTGGTCCTTTAACAAGAGTTGAAGGGCCAAGAAAATAACAGGTTTGGGGCACAACCACAGGTGGGCTTCAAAACTCCAGACAATCATTAGAGGGAAGAAACAAACAACTCTTAACTTTTTGCACCCATCTATGCAGCACAGAGCAGTAAAGATCAAAGGCAGAAGTCTGGAAGAGGAGCATGGAGGGTTATAGAAAGCAATGGGAAGTATGGGACAAACCTAGGACTGTCAGGGGGGGGGGGAGGAAAGGGCATTGCAGGGTTCATTGGACACTCTAGAAGGTTGTGCTGTTTCATTCCTTTTAGCTAAACCAAATTAGCAGCAAATCAATTTATTCACTCACCTCGACAAACATAAGAGGTAACATTCTGAATGAAGGTATCATCCAGCAAGGCAATATACTCTGGTTGGGTAAATGTGAGGCCTCCACAGGATATTTCACTTAATTTTTCAGAATCTGGAGGATCTTGGAAAACATCACTAGAACCCACAGGGACAACCTAAAGAATAATAGATATTATCATGAAGGCAAATAATAACAGATATTATTATTATTAGCCCCTTGTAGAGTCCAACATCAATCAAGTCTTATCAAAATTCCAGAGCACTAAGCATATATACAGATTCTTCAAAGAACATGAAAGGGACTTGACAGTCGACACTTCTCATTAATCCTCATCATATCTAGATGGTTTCTAGTAATTTACTTACAGAAATGTTGTTCTTATATTTGTTATCCTTATTACAAAGACATATAGCAATAGCACTTAGATTTATACACTGCTTCATAAGGCTGTAAAAAGCCTTCTCTAAGCAGTTTACAGAGTCAGCATATCAGCAGAATCAACCTTGAACCGGTGAGATTTGAACTGCCAAACTGCAGCTAACAGTAAGCTGAAGTAGCCTGCAGTGCTGCATTCTAACAACTGCGCCACCTCGGCTCTCATATGGTATCATGAGCTTTTGTTTTCTATCATCTGTCTGTCTGTCTGTCTGTCTGTCTTGTGCTTGTGTGCGATACTACTGTGCATGCGCAGAAGCGTCCGGTCAGGTGTGCAGAGGCTCCCGCCGCCACTACTGGTTTGGCCGATCCAGGAGCTACTCACCTATCTAACTACCCACCTACCTACTTATCAATCATCTACCTACCTATCATCATCCATCCCATCTTTATTCCTTTTTTAAATAAATAACTTAAATCAGCAAACATACAGTATATAATATTCCTTTCTCCTCCCACATCAACCCTGTGAGATGGGTTGTACTAAGAGAGAGCAACTGGCCCAAAATCACTCAGCCAGCTTTCATACATAAGGCAGGACTAGAACTCACAGTGTTCTGGTTTTTAGGTTACCACTCCCACCATGTCCCCAAACTTATATTGATTTCACCTTATCATTATTTCTTTCACAAAGTACGTTGATGGGTGTTGGATCGTGTAATACGTCAGTCCGTCCATCGGTGATGACAATGACAACTCTTTTGTGAGTGAAAGACGGAGCCAAACGTCTTTTGGTGTAGTCAAGAGCCTCTCCAGTAAAGGTGCCACCAGCAATCCAGTGAAGGTTCTTCACAGCCCTTGCAATAAAGCATCAAAGGAATCACTCAGCTTTATACTTTATAGGAAGATTTTTGCATTCTTTCTTTCGGAAAGTCTAGCTTTTGTTTTCATTCCAGAAATTGAAACTAAATAATACAATAATAGCAATAAATTAGTCTAATCTATTGTATGAAGCTCAAAATCTTTATGATAGGTACCTCATCCGTTCTAACTTGCCAAGACTCAACCACAAATATTTCATTGGCTATTTCTTTTTAAATCAGAGAATATCTGAGCAGGATATTTTTCAGCTCCAGATCGGTGGGTGGTAATGGTATGGAATTAGGAAAGGCTCTAGAATAAACTATCCAACAAAACAGATTTTGTTTTCTGGAATGAAACCAACAAACTGGAGGAAATCACAAATGTTTGTCCAGAGAAAGAAAGTGGTGTCTTTCCAGAAAAAAAAAGTTGTTGTAAATATTTACATGAACACCAGATGCATATAATGAGAGAACCCAAAGGATGCATCTTTGTCTATGTGAGCCAAATAACATTAACCAGCTAGTTCTTATTATCATTTTGCTAATATATACTTAAATGTCAGATTTAACACTTATTTACATTATTCATCTTTGGCAGATGACATGTGAGTATTACTGGCACAAACATTACTCTATTCTCTCAATTATTTTGCATAAAATGAACTGGAGAAGCTATGTTTGTTAGTGCACACATTTTTTTAAAGTATGGATTTTGCAAACAACTTACCTGTACACAATACTCCTAACACTTCTATTTTTAAAAACTGTCCATATTCTAATCTTCTTAAGAATGCATTTCTAGCATGCTGTGATATATGTATGTAAAGACATTCAACCTCCTCAGACCTTTGAATGGAGTTTTGGTGGAATCCATGCAGCGCTGATTGTTTATTTTATATTGGTTCCATCTTGTTGGCTGATGGCCTTTCAGACTCATAGAAATACATATAAACTTTCTTTTGCATCCCTATCAGCTTTTTACTGATGCAATCAATCTGTTGTGGCCCACTGACAATCAATTGTGATCCACTGTAGTAGCTGGATCTTTTCATAGCTTTAAGACATTGAAATGTTGCCTCCAATATACTGTATGCTTCCATCAAATCCAGTTCTTTTCCTTTCTTTCTACTAAAGAGCAAGACAAACCCACAAAGTGTCCAAGTGCAATTCAAAAACGCTTTTAGATTGGCTGCTAATCATGACATATAATTTGACAATCCCACCAATCCCACCAAAAGGCTTTAATTGTGTCTCATCCACAGAAGCATTCGATGGAATCCTAGCAAGCAGCTTTTTGCAAGTAGTGGCTATTAATATTTGAAAATATTTTTAGAAAGTTAAATAAATATACCACAATACACCACGAAGAAGGCAAAAAACCCAAGAATTCTTTCATATGTTATGAACTCACTCCTTGAAACCTTGAACGTCTCCGTCTTTCATGAGCACCAATTCCTCAGTTCCACCATGACTATACTGCACAATAGCAAGATTAGAGTCTTCTTTGGAAAACTGTCAAAAAAAATATTATCCAAGGAATAGTTGTAACTAAAGCCAAAAATCAGAGATTACACTATCTGGACTATGGTAGCTCCAGAGAAACCTGTCTAAGAAGTTTCATGTATTACAGTACAGTGCATTACTGCATGCTATTCAACAGTTGTTACTAACTATTAGCCTTATTCATAGAGATTCCATTAGGGAAAAACTTGGGGATAGAAACCAAGGTACTGCTCAGCAGAATGGTCAGGAGAACCCAGCTGATAACACTGAGCCCAGAATTAGGATCATAGGTTGATGTAGTTGTAAATCAAGGCATCACATGACTGAATTTGAAGTTGCAACCATATTTTAGGATAGCCATTAAGCAAATGTTGGTAACTAGCAAAAATGGTCATAAGTTATGGTCACATGCCCATGGGAGACTACAATCAACTATAAAAGATGACCTGGTTACCAAGTACTCAAAATACAATCATGTGACTGCAGGGCCACATGTAGCCATAGTAGCTCTAAAAACAGGTTGTATGTAGTTCTGGGGAGATCTGTTATAACTTTGACTAGCTGTTAAACAACTGGTTGTAAATCAAGGAATAATTGTACTAAGACTTACTGTTACATGTTCTTCTGTGCGCAGCCTGTCAATAACTTTAATTATAAAATCCTTTGCAATACCAAAATTCATTTCTCCAATGCTCTCAGAACTGTCTAGTACGAATATAATATCAATGGGACCACACTTACATTCTGTAACAAAACATAAGATACTGTAGAAATATACACAGAAGCGTGAAAATCAATAGCATTATTCAACCAATAGTATTTATAGCATCAAGAGTCAATAAAAGGTCTCCTTGATGATTTAAGGCTGAATTCAGGTATGTCAAACGGCTTCTGGAAGGAAATGGCAGCCTGACAATGTCCAAAGCTCTCCAAAGTGAGAAGAGCCACTGCAGCTTTGAAAGCTGCCAAAAAGAGGGGATCTCTGGCCAGTGTTTATTTCCCTAGGTCAAAGCGAGATCAAGAAATTAACTACATCAGATTGAACATCAGATACTGTAGTTCCTTTTGATTAACCTGCAGAAAAATTGTTGCAGCCAGATCAGGAATTTTGTTCCTGGGACCCTGGATTTATGCTCCAACTGCAGTAGAGTCCTTATGAGGTTTACAGATTTGTTTTCCCCATTGCTTAATCAATTTAAGAAGTAATCAATTACAGCTGCAGATTTCTTTTGCAGCAAAGAAAAGACTCCTTACTGTGAATTAAACTTTCTTTTGAGACTACAGAAATACAAGAGAAATTTGGTTTAAAGATTTAAAATGTATTGGCAAGTAGGTCAATTAAGAAAGGACCTCTGAAAGGGTTCAGCAACTAAGGGGACAATGTTTATATTTTAATCTGCTATTTTTTTTATTTTTACAGGTAGTCCTCAACTTGCTACCACAATTGAGCCCAAAGTTTCTGTTGTTAAGTGAGACATTTGTTAACTTAATTTTGCCCCATTTTATTACCTTTCTTGCCACAGTTGTTAAATGGATCACTACAGTTGATAAGTTAATAACCTGGTTGTTAAGTGTATCTGGCTTCCCCACTGATTTTGCTTGTCGGAAAGTCGCAAAAGTTTATTACATGACCTTGGGACACAGCAACAGTCCTAAATATGAACCAGTTGCCAAACATCTGAATTTTGATCACATGATCATTGGAATGCTGCAAAGGTTGTGAAAAATGGTGTTAAGTCATATTTTTCAGTGCTGTCATAATTTTGAATGGTCACTAAATGGTAAGTGGAGGACTATCTGTACTATTTTTACTTTTGACGAAAGTGCTTTGATACAAATTATTACTAAGTTAGTGAAAGAGAATAGTTTAGCATGGGAATGTCTGTCAATTATCTTTAATTTCTGCATAACAAAAGATAAGGCACCTCTCATCTTATGACTAGAGACCTGATGTCTCGACCTAATGTTTGTATCCAGTTTGTATTTTATGCTTTTTAGGATGAGGTATTTACAAAAATAAATGTATATGTTTGTAGGTACATGTGTGTGCATGGTTGTATGTACATATGTAAATAAAATCAGAGTTGCTGTTTTATTTGGGGGGGGGGTTGCTTCTGTTTTATTCTGGAGGTTTTTGCCAATCAATTGCAAGTACAGTAACTAAGCTAATTTAAGATTTCTTGTCCATTTTAAGGGGCAATTTAGAAAAAGATTACAAACTATTTAGAATGAACCCATTCAAGAGTTGGGAGCAGGTAAACTAATTCTAAATCAGGGCTTAACATACTTTAATTATATGAAAATTAATAAATATTTCTATATAAACTTGTAAAGAACTAAAGTGTAACAAAAAGCATTTGAAAGAATAATTGTCTTCCAATATTTGTCAAATCTCAATCATCACATACAAATGGACATTTGCTTATGATATGCATACAAATCTCAAAATAAGTGACAATAGTGGATAAGTAATGCTGAATAAGCAGTGCAATATTTAGACCAATATTTTGATTCAGTTGGTCACCTGGGGATTTCTGAATATATATTTTAATAAATGTATCATTAAAATATCCTTCTCATGACTAATACTGAGAATGAACACGTCTTGTCTGGTTCTCTTTTAATCTAATGTTTTAACTAGATAATAAACCTAATCATGAATCTTTGGGACACTATAGCCCCGTGATGGCGAACCCTTTTCTTATGGCATGCCACAATTGTGCCCGTGTGCTATCGCGCATGCATGCCCACTCAATCTCCCCGCCCAACTGCGCATGCATGCGTGACCCCCATGCATTTGCATGCTTTCCAGAAGCCTCCCCCGGAAGTCCTGTGGAAGCCGGAAACGTATCGTTCCTGAACTTCTGTTTGGCTCATTGGAGCCCTTTTTTGCCCTCCCTCACCTCTGGAGTCTTTCCTGAAGCTTGGGGAGAGTGAAAAAGGCCCCAATGGCCCGAACGGAAGTTCGGGAACAAAGTTCCAGTTGACCTGTTGGGACTGTTTTTCCCCTCTCCACCCTCCGGAGGCTTTCCTGAAGCCTGGGGAGGTGAAAATAGCCTTCCTTGGCCTTCTGGAAATGTGATAAATCAGCTGGCCGGCATGCACATGGATGCTGGAACTGACAGTAACACCAAATATAGCTCCATGTGCCACCTGTGGCACCCATGCCATAGGTTCGCCATCACAGCTATAGCTAAACAGATCTGGTGATTAATTTTAAATTCTTGCAGCAGGTAACTATAACAATAGATTGAAAAAGTGATGACGGCAGCAGACACTCTTACAGAAATGAATTCTAGGACTGCCTGCGACTGAAGAATGGGCTAAAGAGTGAATTTCCATTTAAATCTTCATACACGTAATGAAAGAACGATAAAGAAATTGCAAATAGGAAACTTACCACAGCAAGCTGAAGTGGTGGTTTTTTGGGGGGAGGGAAGGAGAGGAATAAAATGTATTGAGAAACATAAACTTGGCAAATACAAAGAGTGCTGAAATACATTCATACTTCTGCTAGGGATACCATTTAAACAGATTGGAAATGTTTCTCTTCATATTGGTTATATTTTATAATGTTTCTCACATTCCAGTTGTTTAACATACTGCTACATTAAACAAATGAGAATATGGGGAATATAATAAAAATGCCTGATACCTTTTTTAATGTGTGCACCTGTATTTTACCTGCATGATATTTATTACTGCATTTGTCACAAATAATTAAGCTAATTTCTGGTGAATTTCCAAACAAGGATGTTTAAGAAAAGAATATGCACACAAAAACTTCATTTTCACTGGTATATAACCAATGTAAACATCGCTCAAGAAATTAAAAGTGGAATGCAAGCAGCACATGAAGCCCTTTTCCTAAGAACCCATTTTTAGTTTATGAAGTGTAATTATTACGGATATTTGTATCATACAGTAGTACAGCAATAGCATATTTTTCAAAACACAAGAATAAAAACAAATTGATAGCATAATTGCATATTTGTTTTTCCAAACTGCATTCCAAGGAAGCATATTCTAGATTGCTATTTCTTGTGTACATTGAGAAAATAAATAAACAAGTAATTTAATAAAGTACTGACATATTAATAATTTTGGCTTATGCCAATTTCTTTTTGGCTTTCAGATACATTTGATTTTGACATACATCATGCATTATTGTTATCCTAACTTGAGGAGTTTTGATTCTTGAGCTATCAACATTAATTCTAGGCACCACTTTTTGCCATCAAAGCTATAGGAGGAAAACCAAAAATGGTTACATAATTTGAAATGCCTCTTTTTCAAGTAATGAATATTATTAAATGGTGTAGGATTTATTAAAAACACGAGGCATCTGATTTTCCAGGAATCTAAGCAAGCAAAACCTGGGTAACATTAGGAAACAGAAAGGCACTAAACAGTAAATACAGAATACAATAACAGAGTTGGAAGGGACCTTAAAGGTCTTTTAGTCCAACCCCCTGCTTAGGCAGCAAACCCGTCAGGAAATTTCTCCTTAGTTCTAGGTTGCTTCTCTCCTTGATTAGCTTCTACCTACTTCTTGTTCTGCCCTGAGGAGTTTTGGAGAATAGCGTGACTCCCTCTTCTTTGTGGCAGCCCTTGAGATACAGTATTGGAACACTGCTATCATGTCGCCCCTAGCCCTTCTTTTCATCAAACTAGACATATCCAATTCCAGCAGCTATTCTTTATATGTTTTAGCCTCCAGTCCCACAGCACTTTCTCCCAGCAATGGACCAATTGTTTCCTTGATTTTTTTCTTGTTTTTAACATGCTGGAAGCAGCTTTTTTTATTTTTTACTTTTGTTGCAACCCTTTGTTCATTATGAGCCTTAGTTTTCCTGATTTCATCTTTGCAGGCCAGGGCTATTTGCTGAAATCTGCCTTAGTTATGTGCCCATCTTTCCATTTTTTACACTTGTCCTTTTTGTCTTTCAATTTATCAGAGTTCTTTATGCAGCCATGCTGGTTTCTTCGGAGAGCTGTTATTTTTCTTCTTCATTGGTAGTTTGCTAGACTGGGCTTTTATAACCTCACTTTTCAAATTACCAAGCTTCTTGAGTTGTTTCCCTCTTCAGGATTCTCATCCATGGAATCCTTCCCAAGCTCTAAGTTTATTGAAATTAGCTTTCTTAAAGTCCAAGACACTAATTTGACTTTGTTCTATTGATTGCGCTTGCATAATGTTAAATTCCAATATTGCATGGTCACTTGCCCCCAGGGTTCCTATGGCTTCAACACCTTCTATCATTTCCTCTCTGTTAGTGAGAATGAAGTCTAGTGTGGCTGATCTTCGTGTTCCCTTCTCTATTTTTGGTGAAACAATGTTGTCAGGAACCTGTTTGATCTTTCACTTGATGCAGAGTTTGTCTCCCAGTTGATGTCAAGGTAGTTAAAATCCCCCATTGTGATGTGCTTCCTACATTCCTTAGTTAACTGACTAGCAAAAAGTTCATCTATTTCTTTTTTTGGTTGGGTGGTCTATAGTATACATCTATGGCAATGTCATCCCCCCGTTTTATATTGACCCAAATGCATTCAAGGCAGTTTCCATTGCTCTTGAGTAATGCTGATTGGAGGAGTTTTTGAGGAAAATAATCAAGCGTGTGTGTGTATCTATATGAATTCATATACACATACAAAGACCGTAAAAAGAAAGCTCAAGACCGTATTGGTTGGAAAGATGAAGAAGAGGCCTTCATCCTGCAATGGATACACAAAGGCTAGAATAATGATAAATTCAATAAGTAGGAAATTGTACTCTAAGCAGTGAATGTTGCATTGAAGGGGGTAGTTGCAAGGACCTTTCTGAATTTGAAAGATAGATGTACATCTGTAGAATTTTGGAGTTTCTGCTTGTTGTGAATACATGGATGCATGATTTGTATGTCTGAATAATATGTGAGGGGAGGAATTATTTGAGTCTTCCTTTGTATGTTTTATGACTTTACTGTCATTCCTTTACAATATATGAAGACAATTTTTTGATATATTACCTAAAATATCCAAACAAATGCATAATGGAACTTGGCTTTAAAATGTGTCACTTTGCTGGCAATTCAACAGCAAAAATAAGTGAAAAGCAAGATCTGGTTCCAATCAATTTGTTACAAGTGGTTTGTCATGGTAGTTATAAAAACACATTTTTACTTGAGGTGTTTCAACTAAAGCAACTTCATAATTTCTATATTCCTATTGAATTATAAGGAATGCAATGTTAATTTGGGAAAAGTTGTATTAATCACATACACTGTATTTGGGATGCAGTAGTTGAAAACCTGAAGACTTATTGAATAGTTTGTGATGGTGATTTGGTAAAACCAGTAAGCTGCCAATTTTCATTATGATAACACTTGTTAATCAATGATACTCCTATTAACTATGCATGAGCTGAAATCAAATACTTACAACACATTTTCATGATGATATCTAAAATTTCACATTCCTGAAAAAAAGGAAGAAAAGTTGGTCTCATTGAGACTTTGGAAATGTAGAATGAACTGGGTCCTTCCCTGCAATCTTGAAGAAAATTTCCTTTGATATCCTTTCAGTTAATTTAGCAAAGAGTTCAGGAAATTTACAGACTACAACTGAACTTCAGATTCTTCCTTTCAACATCCTAGTTTAGGGCTGCCATCTGTATCTATTTACACACAGGCACAGGCACACATACAGACTTTTAAGATTGGCTTTTTATTGTTTAAAGACTGCTGGAAGTTGCTGTGTCAATTTTTAGCAACCGAATTGCCAAAATTTGCTGCCATTATCAAATGAGTAGGGGAACTGGAAAGCATGGATTATCTATTCCTGACATCAAACTTAATATGTTTACTAATAAAGGAGAATATTTGTAGCTCAGGGTTAAAATATAAATGTATTATGAGGGGTCCTTGGTGCTCTCTGAGTGAGTTGTTTTCTTGCAGATGTTTCATTAGGTAACATGATCAATGCTAGTATATAATCAGCATTGATGATATTACCTAGTTTGGGTAATGAAACATCTGCAAGAAAATAACCCACTCAGAGTGGATCAAGGACCCCTCATAATATATTTACATAAGCTTCATTAGAGAGGATGTAGCATTTATAGAGAATGATTTGGTATGCAGGAAACAATGAAAAGATATCTGACATTTTAATCTGTAATTGAAGCTAAATCTTGATTTCTGTGAAAACTAAATCTACTCATCTGAAAGTGTGTCTGTACTGAAATAATATCAAAAGCAAAGCAGATCAATATAGTACAGCATTAAAAACTATTTCCATGTTTTAATATTGCCTTTATTGTTTTTATAAATAATTCAAGGTTGCAAACAAACCTATCCTACTTCCTTTCCCGTCAATGGCAACCCTGAAATGAGTTGGGCTGAGAGAAAGTGACTGGTCCAAAGTCACCCAGCCAGGTTTCTTGCCTTAGGCAGTGCTAGGACTCAGTCTCCTGGTTTCTAGCCTGGTGTCCTAACCACTAGAGTAAACTGCTCTCTCATTTATTGGTAAAGGAAAAAAGGAGTCTCCATGGATTTTAATCCACTAATTCTTTAAAAGGCGTGCTCATCTCCATTTCCTTAAACCATTGAGCCAGTGCTATTTGAAGACATTTTCACAGACATGTGGGCAGCATGACATCATACTACAAAGAAGATGACGAAACACGGAACACTTTACCTTCCCACCAAAGTAGTACTTATTTATCTACCTGCATTTACAAGCTTTCAAACTGCTAGATTGGCAGGACCTGTGTAAGTGACAGGAAATCTTTGCTGGTGTTTTTTAAGCTATTTGGTATATTTCACAAATTGGAATGAAGGCCAAGGAACAGGTAAAGCTTGGGAATCCATGAATGAAAAAAGTAATAATCTAAGAAGGCCTACTAAAAAAAAAAGGCTTTCTCTAAATAATATTGAGAATGTTATTTTTAGGACTTAAAGAGAGAAGCCACTGACTATGGAACTAACCTTCCTCCAAGCAGCTGAATGTTATATAGCTAAAATCGTTCCAAATCTCTCATATCTGCAGTGCTTGCTATGCTGAGCAGTTTACTCAATTTTTCATGAAAACACTTGAATAGTGCTTTGTTGTGTAGAGAAGATAAACCACATTAATTTCAGTCGTACTCACATCTGGCCCAGGGAGTCCTGGAGATCCTGGAGGTCCCTAGGATATAAAATCATGGTAAAGGCTATGAGAAAAATTCTCAGTTACATACAGAAATTCCAAAGGAATAGAAAGGTGGCTGTGACCTATGGTTGCTTTTGGTGAAGTTCAGTTCCCAAACTAGACTGAAAAAGAAATGAAAATATGCTAAAGAATTATGGCTGCTAGCTATTGATGATCCCAGGTTGCTCTCTTCCCCATTGCCCTGGACTATGTAACTGCTGGCACATTATTTAAAATATAGCCGTTCTCTAGAATACATGAGATAAAATGACAAAGCAAACATTGTTTTTCATCATGCTGTAGTCTTACTTTTCGACCAGCTGAAAGGACTGCAGCCTTCAATGATTCTAATGATACCAAAACTTGATGTTCTAGTGAACTGAAGATAATTTTTCCTGCAGGTGACGTCTTTCCAAAAAAACCTCTTTTTCTTATAGAAGCCTTAAAAAATAGTGGTCATTTGTACCAGTCTGAGGCTAGGTTTGGGAAACCTTATCCTTTCTGATAATATCATGGTAGCATAGCCTGTTACTTTCTTTAAGAACTAAAATGGAAGGACGGATGAGATATTCTATATTCTTTATAATATTGGAATTAATAAGAAGCTTATTTTGCTACTTACTGGTGCTCCTTCTGATCCCCTGTAACCTTTGGCACCTTTCCTGCCTTTGATCCCAGGTTCAGTTATCTGGAAGGGGGGGAAAAAAGAACAAGGCAGATTTTTTAAGTAGATGGTGCTGCTATCAGCTCTTTTCTAGTAGAAAACAGGTAAAAGGCTCCTTTGCTTTCTTTTGTTCAAATTTCTAATTACTACAATAGAATTGAAAATTTTGAAAATGACTTATCTAATAGATAATTTGGTACAAACCTCGCAAGAGCCTGGGAAGGCCCTGAAACAGCTATGAGAAGTGCTTATCATTTTTTTCTTAAACTAAAATAAATATCACATCTGATGTTCAATAAGTATCCACCGTGATTATCATCCTGTGTCCAGCCTCATCCACTGCTTTCATGACTTGATGACCAAAGATTTGAATCTTCCCTTAGCTGATGATCCCAAAGACAGACTATATAGATGAGTATTTCTCAACCTCAGCAATTTGACTTCTGTGAAACTCAATTTACTCCCAAATAATTGACACAGGATTTTAGGCTGAATCACAATTGAGTTCCCCCTTTCATCTTCTAAATTTGCTATAGTTAAACAATTCCCCCATCCATTCATGTCATTTCTAAACTATAATGCATGGGTCTTTTCAGAATAATACAATCCATCTAATAATATACATAATTCTCATTTCAAATAAATAGGTAGAATAGGATGAAAAACATGGATTGCATTATCTAAAAGGGTTGATTCTTGACAAATATGCTCTATCCCATTTTTTACTTACTTGTTTACCAGGCTCTCCAATTTCACCATCATCGCCTTTGGGCCCCGTGTAGCCTTTGGTGCCCTAAAGAAGAAAAGGCAACATTTAGGAAAAGCATATAAAGAATGTGGGACTGACTCCTGCAACTAACAGTAGATAAGAGTACATAACTAAGCCTTCTTTAGAAAAGTATGTGATGTGCGGGCTTCTTCCAACAGCCGAATCCTCTGCTCCTGACCTGCTCTTTCCTTGGCTGTTGGAAGAAGCCTGTGCAGGCTTCCTTCTCTTTGACAGCCACCTGGTTTCCAATGGGCGGGGGGAGAAATCCATGCATTAGAGGGAAGAGAAGCCCAAGCTTCTGCTAGGGACTGCCTTTCCTCCCTCTCTAACACATGGATTTCTCCCTATCTCATTAGAAACCAGGCGGCTGTCAAAGAGAAGGAAGCGTACATGGGCTTCTTCCAACAGCGTCCTCCGCTCCAACAAAGGAAGTGGGTGGACAGGCAGGGTGAGAGAGAGAGCATGAGTGGCAACCGAGCGGGCAGGCGGGGGGGGGGGAAGAGGTGGGGCAGGCCAGAGGAGGGATCATACCGGTACCATACCAGCCTGCTGTAGAAGTGAAGAGGAGGATGACTTTTTCTTGCTTCTTTACAAAACAAACACCGGTTTGTCAGGAAAGAAACAAGGGGTTTTAATTTCACCTGTTCAGTAAGATAAAGAGGAGAATGATACTTACATTAACTCCACGTTCACCTCTAGTTCCAGGATCTCCCTGGAAAAGTAAAAGAAGAATGGAAAGTAAAATTGAAACAGCATAAAGAGAATTAATTCTGTTTAAACTTTTGCAGTATGAAATGAAACTTACTGGAGCACCAGGATAGCCAATGGTCCCATTTCCTGGTGAGCCATCATCTCCCTAAGAGGAAATTGCGAGATTAATAGAAGTCAGAGTTTGAACGTTTTGGCAATTAGCTATTATAACCCACATTTACGAAAAAGTGAAAAATGGATAAAAAATGGAACAGTGGATAAAATATAAAATGGAAAAAAAAAAAGAAAAAAAGTGCAAACTGAACCGACGTCTTGACCAGTATGTGATTTGAAACTCAAGAGTTAAGAATCTGGAGGCTCGAGTGGTCATATTCATTCTTTCCAGTTCACAGACAATGACAATCATGGTGGGGGGCAGGTTTGGGGGGAGAGAAAGCTTAAAATGAATGATTGGCTAAACAAATGAAATGTAGGTCCATTGGGTTCAGGTTATTTCGATTGACAATCTGCTGGTATAACATTTTTTTCACCTTAGAAGGGCTGGTAAAAATGTGGTTTTTGCACATGGCAAAGGTGGCTTGAAACTGAATTATTGAAAATATTGGAAACAATCGCCTTGGAAAATCCATTTTTTATAAATGTTTCTGCAGTGTAGAAGGAGAACAAACATTTTTCTTTAATTGTATCCATTAAATTCCATTCAGTAAAAATAAAAAACACCCCACCTCTACCCCCAAACAGGTTGGTTCAAGTTAAGACATTGGTTGTCTATAAACTAATGCTTAGATTATGGCAATTGATTCAAAGGCACTTGAAGTACAGGAAGCAATATACAATAATTGAATGAATGGAATGGAGAGTTGGTGGAATGATTCCCATGATTACAGCTTAGTTATATTTGTTCAATAGGAGGAAAAAGAGCAATTGCTCTACTGTTTGTTAGAATTATTCATCCCTGCTCAGAAATCGAAATCCTGATTGCATAAATAATTTCTGGCTTAAAATAAATAAAGGAACAAATATTGGTTTTTGGTGTCTACTACTACCCAACCAGCCTACAGAAAAATGGCATAGGGTCTCCTGCTTGGGCAGGGGGTTGGACTAGATAATCTACATGGTCACTTCCAACTCTGTTAATCTGTAAATATGTAAAATATAGGTATTTCCCAACATCAAACCATTGTTCTTTCAAAGAAGTTTGAAGCAGGAATGATTGCGGACTTAGATAACCCTAGAACATACTATTCCAAAAGAAAGACAGTTCAGGAGTCAAATTGGAAGCACAAAAAGCTTAGTTAAGATCTGAAAATTACAGAATATTGTAGAATCTGAGGACAATAAATGAACCTTATTTAGTTACATTAAAAATAAAAGAAAATAATTAATATTTCAGCTGCAAGTTGCCTCTGACAACAAAAAACATAGCAACTACATTCTTCTTTTGGCACAATTGTGTGGTATGAGGTCTACTAAGCAATTGTGAAGAACAGAAGGGGAAGTTAAGATTGAAGTTTAATCAGAACAGGGAATAGGAATTTGGATTGTTTTAGATCTTTAATATGCTTAGCTCACTTGAAAATCATCTATTAAAAATACACAGATGCAAGATGATTCTTGGCTTTGTTCTTATCTGTGCTCCTGAAAAATACTGAAATAGTAGTTGATTGCAGTTGGATATGAATTAGTAATGTAATAATTCTTTAAAAATACAATTTTAGGCTGCATCAAGAGAAGTATAGTTTCCAAATCACAGGAATGGATGAATTACTTTTTACTCTACATTGGACATACCCTATTTTAAACATTATATCTAGTGTCCAGGCAGTGCATTTTAAGACTGTGTTAGACAAACAGGAATAAATTGGAGAAGGACAATGAGGATAATCAGATGCTTAAAACTAAGCCCTCTGAATAGAGAATTAAAGAACGAAAGAAATACATTCTAGATACAATGAAGATCAAAAAATGGAGGGTTTTTATGATAAAATGACTGAATTAGATAAAATCTTAACAGGTACTGATGAAAAAGTAATTAAAAAACTTTATAGCTACCTATTAGAGGTGAAGCTACAGGAAGAACAAGTTAAAGAAACTATGTTAGCTTGGGGGGAAAATTTTGGGCATGGGATCGACTTAGAGAAATGGCAAAAACTGTGGACTCAATACTATAAAATGACAATGTCAACTGCATATAAAGAGAATTTGTATAAGATGTTTTACAGGTGGCATTTATCCCCAATGAGAATAACAAGAATGTCTAAGAATAAATCCGAAAAATGCTGGAAATGTCATCAGACGCCGGGCTCATACTACCACGTGTGGTGGACTTGTACTGAAGCTAAAAGATATTGGACTAAAATTCACATGGTTGGAGAAAATGATACATAAACACATAGACTTAAAACCAGAACTTTTCTTATTCGGAATCATACCAGAAACATACAATAAAGACTTGAAATATTTGATTGTAAATGTTTTAGCAGCTGCTAGAATTGTATTTGCAAAAAAATTGGAAAAATGAGAATGCACCAACACAGGAGGAAACTATTCAGAAGATAATGGAATGTGCCAAAATGAGTAGACTTACATTTGAAATTAGATAACAGGAGGATGAGCAATTTTATAAGGTATGGGATTTGTTTTACCAATGGTTGGATAAAAAAACCTGGAAATGAAATTGTTCATTAATGTACTACCAGAAAGTTATAGTCATTGTTATGAAAGTTTTTTTTTTGCTATGAAATAGTGTGATCATATGATATATAAAGGACAATAATATATTCAATGTATAAGAGTGGGATGATTTGAATCCTATGTATAATTGTAAGTATTGACCATGTTGTACTGAAAAGATTTTTATATATTAAATGGACTAATGATGATGTAATGAATAATTGATACATATATTAATTGAAATGTTCAATAACTACTTGGATTACCAATGGGAAACTATTTCTGGAGTTGACTATGCCACACTATAAGTATTGTATATTCTATGGATGATTAATATTAGCGGTAACTTGAACACATAATGCTCAATGATGATGTATTTAGTTATGTTTGATGGATAACCAGTGATCTTATTTTTAATTGTAAAAACTGATGCACAAAAGTTTGTAACCAAATGACATGCTTGATGAAATTGACACAACACATTTGTGTTTATTTGGGTTGTTTTGTTTTTGTTAGTTTTTTTAAAAAATATTTTTTAAAAAAAGAACGAAAGAAATGTTAGCCTTGCAAAGACTGTGTGAGTAGTGGATGGGGAAACAATGCCATTCTTCAAAGACATAGAAAAACGTCAGATGGAAGATCATTACTTATTTCTTTCATTCCAGAGCACTGAACAATCATCTGTCAGGATGCTTTAATTTGCATTTGTGCACTAAGCAGGGGATTGGAATTGCTGGACTCAGTGCCTTCTTTCAACTCTAGAATTCTATGATAATGAGGAGAAGGTAGCTATAAGCCTATGATATTTAAAGACTGGCTTGAGGTTTAAATGACTCCTTTGACCTCCAGTTTTCAGGAAGCTCAACCATTTATGAATATGGCCAGGACTGTCTTCTCTGGAAGTAAACATAATTGGAACATCAGCCAAATTAAAATTTAGCATTCCCAGGTATTATATCACTCACTCTATCGCCCATCAATCCAGGGTTTCCAGTTATTCCAGGTGGTCCAACCTGTCCTTTAGGACCCTGAAAAGTAAAAAGGGAAAAAGCTACAGTAATATTTAGTGTTAATTTAAACTAAATGACAATCACAATTCATTTTCAGAAGAATAGTTATACAAAATCTATACTGTAGTATCAGAGTGTAACAAAATATCACCTTATCTTTAAGATGCTGCAGACTCTTACAATTAATGTTTTGTAGATTTATGTTATATTGCCTTCCTCTTTTTAAATGAGCCTGCTATTTTGAAGGATAGTAGAAATTTTGGGAGCCAACTTTTTTATTCTTATTTATTCTTTGCAAAGTTTATCACTTGTTTTCCAGGCGTCACAATATGAACATCATATGACACCAACCAGCAATAAAATCTCTTAAATATTGTAAATTAACATCTAAAATGCCCAATGTTTCCTTGTTTCAGTTCACATCTGTATATATCCTTTAGTTGACATCTGTATGCATCTTACAACACTGTTGATCTGAGAAATGTGTATGAGAAATTCAGTGAGATACAGGATTCTCCCCAATGATAGACACTAACCTCTGGTCCAGCAGGTCCTTCATCGCCCCTAAAACCCTTAGGTCCAGGTGCACCTACTTTACCCTAGAAGAAAAATGTTAGTTTAGTGGTTTCATCCTTTGTAATACATGGCCAGAACCAACTAGTTTTGCAGAAATTACAAATCTTTGTACAAAATGATCTGAAGGGAGTTTCTTGAAGTTGTTCTTCCTTCCTTCCTTCCTTCCTTCCTTCCTTCCTTCCTTCCTTCCTTCCTTCCTTCCTTCCTTCCTTCCTTCCTTCCCTACCTACCTAATTTGAGGTGGGAAGACTTAGGAAGAAGTTTGATTTAGAGGCCTCAGGTTGTTTATAATTTTTTAGTAGCAATATTCTGCTACATTATGTGTAAACTTTCCCTACAAATGTTTGCCAACAGTCTTTGATGGTAGGGATTAGCTTTGCTGGTTTTTTTATTGCACTGAACATATTTTAATTGGTCAATGACTGAAATAAAATTTCTCTGGGTTTGTTTGTATATTAAGGAGAGAATTTTTATATATTATTCTTTTTTGAAAATATTTTGCAAGCAAGTAAACCTTTATAATCCTTTATACAGTATAGCTGTTGCTGTTAACTCCTATCAACATTTTAGCTTTGGAAACCCAGAGGTAGATCACAGGCTGCCTGATTTCTCCCACATATAGGTCCACATATAGAGGCTAACAATGTGTTACATAAGTTAAGAAAGTGTGTTCTCTGATATTGCTCATATTTTATATGGGCAATTTCAATAGTTTAGATTTTTTTTAGATAATTTCTGCAAATGAGATATTACTTCATTTTGTTTTGTCAATTGATTTATCAAATGGTGAGTGTTTCTATTTGCAAGCAGCATTGATTACATATTTTACCAGTCTGGATCAACAATAGGATTTGAAAAGTGTCCCTCTATCTATCATACAAAATAAACAGCTGTAACTTTTTAGACTTTTATTGGAAAAGGATGTTATTTGTAAATGTGGATTTGCTTCTAAATATTCACCCTGAACATAGATGTGTTAGGGGCTAAATCCAATTACCGGTACTTATTCCTTTTCTTTCTCTACCACTGGGTTGTTGCAATGAGAAATTTCCTTACAGTGAGAATAATTAATTAGTGGAGCGGCTTGCCTTCAGAGGTTGTGGGTGCTTCACAGGAAGTTTTTAAGAGAGACTTGGCAGGCACTTGTCTGGAGTGGTAAAGGGTTTCTTGCCTGAGCAAAGGATCGCAGTAGAAGACTTCCAAGGTCCCTTCCAATTCTGTTATTGAATTAAACATTTTTTTTTCTGGCATGGCTCTCCAGCGTAGCTGTTTGCTGAATGCTGGAGCTCTGGGGGTATCAGACCAGGAATAAAACTTTACAAAACAATAAGTTTAGATCCAACCTCTTTGCCTTTGGTAAAGGAACATCATTCAGATTACCTCAAGTGGCTGTGGAACTGAGCTTTTACCAGGTCCAGTACAAACACTGTGCAAATGCTAGGAGTTATATACATGTACGTATACATATATTTGGCAGATGAGATTTCAAAACTTTAATTGCATTTTAAAAATGAGAATACATTAGCATGGGCTTCAAAGATACTTGCATCAAGTATAGATGCAAGTCTGAACCATATGTAGGTAGTCCTCTACTTAAGAACACAATTGAGCCCAAAATTTCTGCTATTAAGCAAGACATTTATTAAGTGAATTTTATCCCATTTTACAACCTTTCTGGTCCCAGTTTTAAGTGAATCACTGCAGTTGTTAAGTTAGTAACATGGTTAAGTGAATCTGACTTCCATATTGACTTTGCTTGTCAGAAGATCACAAAAGGTGAACGCATAAGCCCAGGACACTGCATAAATATGAGTCAGTTGTCAAGAATCTGAATTTTGGTCATGTGACCATGGGGATGCTGCAACGTTTGTAAGTATGTACAACATCTAAAAGTTTGTAAAACGGTCATAAGTCCAGTTATAACTTTGAACAGTCACTAAGCGAACTGTTGAAAATTGAGGACTGTCTCTACTTGCAAAGCAAAGGGGATGCAGAAGCCTGATCTTTCAATATTTTAGAAATGGAGGTTACCCATGAACTTTTCAGAATATTTTATGGGAAAAGTTAAAGTTTCCCCATAGAAAGAATAGCTTTAGGATGAGTAAGACTTATTTCTTTATTTAAAGCACATTTTCATCCTTGTCAGTTAGAACAAACTACAAAGAATAATCACCAGGGAAACTGTACAATTTAAATTTTAGTTCTATGCAACTGTACTGTCTAGGGCATGCAGTATTATCAGTTAATTTGTCAGACTTTAGCTTTCTCTTGATCCAAGAAAAATCCTGTACTGGCTTAAGAACCAAAATAAATAGCTTTAAAAACTTCCTATTCCCCCTCGTTATAGCCCTTTCTTATTTATTTTTCCTAAAAAAGGTATCAATTTTCATTCTTCTACTGATGCCAATTTATTTCACAGTTTGGTTTTTTTTGAAATTTCATTTACTTGAATCCTGAGTTCTAAAATGTTATTGATGGCCATTTTGAATCCTCCTTAGAACAAATAATCGTGGTCTCCTTTTTTCTCTTTTTAAGAAGTCTGTTGCTTTAAGTGTCTTGAGGAACTCTTGCTTGGTCATCTTGATGCAACATGTTCAATTTTATATAGAAAAACACAGATGGCTCGTATAGCAGGGAAGGTTCTAAATGGGATTTATGTCAGCTTTTATACTAGCTGCTGTTTTCAATTTGCCATTTTGGTGCAAAACATCTGCATTTCATTTTAACAATACGTGTTGTTTTACAACTACAAACTGGACTAATAGAACAGAGCAAAGGCCTCACTTTGGAGCATTAAGGGATGGAAATGTTCTGGATCTGTTGAAGAACAATTTTCCTCTATAGCTGGGATATACAGGCCAGTAGAAATATTATGCAGAGAAAATAAGTGGAAAATATGAAAGCAAAAGGAACAATAAATAGTATCTACTGCAACCTATATATATG
This sequence comes from Thamnophis sirtalis, assembly GCF_051295495.1. Lineage (NCBI taxonomy): Eukaryota > Metazoa > Chordata > Lepidosauria > Squamata > Natricidae > Thamnophis > Thamnophis sirtalis. Next base: position 113,856,850 of record NW_028261385.1, on the reverse strand, counting down.
GTCTTATATTAGAAAATAAGTTGTCTTATTCTTAGGAATGTTATTGATGTTAATGATACAAGGATACCAGATCCCCACATTATGAGCCGGAATCTACTCCTTTTTGGCTGTCCTAATTGCTTATAGGGCTCTTTGCACTACTCCCATCAACACTAATTACACTGATCTTTGCTGCGAAAAAAATATTACGATATTCAAATTAATACAGAACCATGGCCTCGTCTAATGTTTTCTTCCTTCCCACTCATTGGTTTACATTCTCCCTCTGCTCAAGTGAGTGACCAAGGAGGCAGAAGAATTGAGAGCATCTTACTGGCTCTCCTGGTGGTCCAAAAAGTCCCTCACGGCCTTGTTCTCCTGGTGGACCTGGCTCACCCTAAAAAAAAGAGGAAAATAAATGAAGCAATATTTGCACAATAGAATAAGTAGAAAAGCAGAAGAGACAATATAACATCTGCAGAGTTGAATCATATGTGTTCTATACGTATACTAAATATACTAAATTATACCATATTTTGCTTATAATCGACACAGGAAAACAATATCAAGCAAACACTATCAAAGGCCCCAATAATCTTAAAATCCATGGATTATCTACTCTGTTAATCTGTTAAATCTGTTAAAAAGCTCATTGAAAGAAAAATCATATCTTGCCCAGAATCCGCCAGGGATTGGAGTTTTGGCATAATTATACTGTATGTAGGATCCATTGCATCATATTGTCAGAAAGCCAACTATTTCCATTGTTCTTGCCAATTTGCTTGTAGAATAAAGAGTACTGAGAAGTTAATGCCTCAAATGGGACTAAGGCAAAGCAACTATGGGAGTGGCCAGAAGAAAAGACTTGTTCACATATACCCTCTTTTGCCTCATGAGTTGATGAAATATCGATGGCCTGGCAGGAATGCCCAAAGGCTACATAGAACTGAAACTGACTGCTGGGTTGTGGCACTTCTAGCATTTCTGTCTGCTTGGTCCCCTCTCGGTGGCTTGAGTTCTTGTCATCCTCTGTCAGGGACACTACTCACTCTTTGAGGCTTGACTACATCATGGCAAATGAACAGCACTGACTCAAAGAAACAGTAGTGAGCAATATCCTTGTGTTGCAAATATTATCACTGGGCAACAATTTCTTTCTGGAGAATGCCAAAATATTCTGTACTCATGGGACAGTAGCACAACAGAAGAGCAAGAAGCCAAAACAGTGAGATGTCTAACACAGCAGCATACCAAGGGGTATTACACATTACCCAATCTTAATTAAAAGGTCTTGGGAAACACAGGGAGTCTATGGGATGCTAGACTGTGAGAACATTAGTGAAAGGAGCAGTGGGGAGGGGGCAACAGGAGAGACTGCTGCTTGTCCTCCCATTTTCTGAGAAGTAGAAATATAAGAGTAATCAGAGCCAGATTGAGGGACTTCTGGAGAAAAATGTTTTCTTCGTTTGAAAAATAAATATAGTAGGGAGGGATATACCACAATCTCTTATGTGGCAGCACTCCTTCTTCCTCTGTGCCAAAACTTTACATAAACAGAATACTTGGTTCATGTGAAGAATTAGGATATGTCTCTGCTTTATGAATTTGGAATGAGGTAGATCAAGAATCCCATTTTTGAAAATGCCTGCTGAACTCACAGCTGAAGATTTGGACTTGAACTGAGCAAAGAACAATTCTAACAGGGACTTTTTCTATAGTATAATAATGCAAATTATATAATAATGATGATTAAATCTTCATTATTTTATCATCTGAGTTTGAAAGATATACTGTCTTCCCAGAATGTCAGCATGTTTGTTTCTTTTTTTCTCTCTCACGTTTTGGGCATGTTTGTTTTATTGTAGATACAAAACCCACATTTTAATTATTTGTTAGACTTTCCCTATTGACAGTAGCATGTTTTTAACTGAAAGCCAGCAGCAATCGGCAGCTAGAATATCAACGTAAGCCTGGTTTCAAGTTCTCATTAACTCATGAATATTATATTACCATGTTTTATGGATAATGACATTTTTTGTTTGACTGAATTTCCAGGATTATTCTCTAGAGAAAACAGGAAGGAAGTGGTTGAGCATTCCACCATGGATAAAAGGGTAGAATATGCTGTAACTAGGTCTAATGAGTAATTTGAACTATATCCCTACTTAGATTGGATATTTTGTTAATAGAAGCTCCAACCTTTTTTTCTTGTAGCAACGTTCACACAAAGAAATGACAATTTTTGATACAATGATGCAAAACTGCCAAGGTTTATTTGCAAAATATTTGTCTCTGTTTTGATTTCTTCTAAAGCATGCTTCCTATAAGACAAGAACTTCCTTTTCCTTTGTTTCCACCATAAGGACACAAAACTCAGTTGCAGAATTTTGATCAACACGTTACTTCCTCCATAATCCTTATTTGGTCTTTGGAACCACAAATACCTACCCTTTAGGCCTGCTGCATTTGAGCTAAAGAACTCCAGAAAATCACTAGATGGCAACAAAATCAGAAGATCACTAGATTTTAGACAGCTTAAGCTGTAGACAGCTTAAGCTTGCAATAAATCTTTATACCCATTTGAATTTTCTGGATTCCCTCATGCTTGACACTAGATATGTCTAGCCTAATAAAGAGAAGGATTAGGAGTGACATGATAACTGTCTTCCAATACCTGATAGTCACAGAGAAAAGGGAGTCAACTTGTTCTCCAAAGCACTTGAGGATAGAAGAAGAAACAATGGGTGGAAGCTTGTTAAAGAGAGATCCAATCTGGAACTAAAGAAATTTTTTCTGATAGAAAGAACAATTAATAAATGGAACAGCTTGCTATCAGAGTTGTGAGTGTTCCATCACTGGAGGTTTTCAGAAAGAGCAACTTGGGGTGGTTTACAAACTAATCTGATCCATAATTTTAAAATGATAATTCTCTTCAGAAGCATATTTTTGAATTTTCTGAACAAATTTCTGCCTAAACAAAGCAAAACGTGTTCAGAATGTTATTTTATGAAAAGTGATTTTTAGTCTTCTGAGATAAAATATATAAATGTCCTTGTTACCCGTGAATAGACCCATGAGAAGGAAGCTAAAATTCAATACATTATTTTGGTATAATCCTCAAACTCACGAACCCTGCAGCACTAACTTTTCTCAATATATCAGAGCATTTAAAAAATCTTCCTTCCTTGTTACCCAATTGGCCTTGGTCAACTGAATTCTTCTAGCTGCCCAATTTTACAGATGCATTTTTTTGTTTGAGACAGTAGATTTTTCCCTACTCTCCCAACTTTCTCATGAAAACAGGCATTATTTTCCTTTCCTGATCAACTAGCTCATCAGAGGGAGATCCAACCTGGAAATAAGAAATTGCTTGACAGTGAGAACAATTAATCAATGGAACAGCTTGCCACCCCACCCCCCGAGTTGTGGTGCTCTATGAATGGAGGTTTTCAAAAATAGATTGGACAACCATTTGTCTGGGGTGGTATAAAGCCTCTTGCTTTGGGCAGAGAGTTGGACTAGAAGATCTACAAGGTCCCTTCCAATTCTATGATTTTATTCTGTTACGTTCTGCTCCTCTCCTCTACTCATTCTATTCTATGCCTTTCTTAATTTATAAACTCAGCCCATTCTACATTGAGTCATGTGTATCCTCCAAGTTTCAGCTACAAGAAATTCACCACAAAAACAAGTTTTAGCAGAACCAGTTAAGAGTGCAGAATGTCTTTTCCCACATGTTGAGACATTATTAGAAGTATTTAAAACTCTTAAACTTGACCATTTCTCTAAAAAGATCATCAGGCCTTAATGGCTTGAGTTTTCACTTAAAACAGTAAAGTCTTTCTTCTTCTTCTAAACTATTTGTGGATATTGTTAATGAAAATTTACCTTTCCTCCTTTTGACCCACGAGTCCCAGGGACACCTCGTAAGCCTTCAGATCCAGGGCTACCCTGTATGCAAAAGGATGATGATGATTTTATATACTAGATTCAATAACAAGCCTGCTGAAAGTGTGGCAGAGATCTTTTAAACATATTTCTCTTCACGAAGAAGCTAAAGGGGAATTTTGAATTAGAACTTGTTCTGAGAATCCAGTTAGGAAGGATTCTGAAGGCTTGCTAAGAACTGAAGAAATTCCTAAACATTTTTGTAGGTTTCACTGTGTTTACAGTTGAGAAAAGCTCTTTGCTGATTGTATCCCAGCCCGTATGAATATTAGAAAAACAGCTTTGAATAAATCCATTGAATTTCAGTTCCAGAAGCTGAATGAAGACCATTTTCTTGGTTCCCAATTTTGCTACCAATTACAGAAAACATCGTTGAAAAGAGTAACCTTACCTTTGGTCCAGGACCACCATCAGAGCCAGGACTTCCCTACAAGAGAAAGAAGAGACAGCGAAATGAATTGTCATGTACTTAAACTTGCTCCTTCAGGCCCATAAAAATTTTAAACATGTACCTCATCTCCCCATTCTCCTTTTTCTCCTTTGGCTCCCACTTCTCCAGGCAGACCCTAAAAGATATGAAAAAGTAAATATTTTTACCATGAGCTTTTGAGTATTCATACAGCAGCTGTGAATCACATAGTGATCTAAACTTAAATGGATAGAGATGTCAGAGCAATGTTATTATTGCCCTTCAAAATCAAAATCAACTAACTTGCCTTTCATAGACAAATGACTTTATATAAAGATTGTCTGCCAATTTAAAAACAACTCTGACTTTCTCTGATCTCATGACATCAACTGCATTGAGGGGCTGAGATGATTCAGTTTTGGCTTGGCTTTGGTATAGCTGCAACAAAACCAACATTTTAATTCATAATATTCTAAAATATGGTAACTCTTTAGAGCTAGCTGGCAGTCATTTTCCCATCAGAAAGATCTCTTAACTTATTCCCAAATGCTGGCACCTGAGCTTGGGTTCCCCTGAAAGGTCCTTGAGGGGAAATAATGTCTTAGAAGCTTCCAAGTCTTCATATTTTTTAAAGCAACTAAATAAAGGCAATGTGAATTGAGGACACGGACTGGGGTGTATGGAATAGCAATTTATTTTACTCAACTATGACATGGGATAAAACATATCCTGCAGCTGGACGAGAGCAGTAATTTTTTTTGCTCCTTATCATCAGTATATTAAAATTGGGTGATGATCATATGACAATGTGAAACTTTCTGATGGTTTGGGGAACAAAAGAAGTGGAAATATAGAAGAGGCCAAAGTGTCTAAAAAGCATGATTATTTCGTATACCACTTCTATGATGAAGGAATGTTATTCTTAGCTTATTCCTGCTTAGAGATTACAGTTGCAGTTGCAAAGCAAAACATCACATGACTGACAGAAACGTCTGTTTTGGTTGTTAAGCAAATCATTGAAGTTATTAAATGACTTGCATTTTCATATCTGCACTCTCCATTAATTGTGCTTGTTAAAAGCAGGTTGTGAAGCGTGCAAATTATGATCATGTGACTGTGGGACAATACAACTGTTGTCAATGCATACTGGTTGAAAAGCACCCAAATGGCAATCATGTGACCATGGGACACTGTGATAATCCTAAATATAAGGTTTGGTGGCAAAGCTATTTTTTTCCAATTCAACTTCAAACAATTGCTAAATGAAGAAGTCAATAAGTGAGGAGTATCTGTACAGTTGTTTATAAAGAACATTTCGTGATCCGTCAAAACCGCACTCGACAAAACCGCGCTCAACGAAAGCGCGTACCTGATGTCATCAGCAGCGCGACGAAATTTTTAAAAAAATAAATTAAATTAAAATTAAAATAAAATTAAAGCAAGCCAATTCACATAAAGGTAAGGGTTAGGTTTAGGTTTAGGGTTAGGTTAAGGGTTAGGGTTAGGTTTAGGGTTACGTTAAGCATTAGGGTTAGGTTTAGCCTTAGGTTAAGGGTTACCGTTAGGTTTAGCGTTAGGTTAAGGGTTAGGTTAAGGGTTAGGTTTAGGGTTAGGTTTGGGGGGGGTTAGGGTAAGGTTTTCGCTTTAATTTTAAATTTACCGCTCACAGCGCAATGTTTTTGTCGCGCTGTGATGACGTCACGTACGCGCTTTTGTCTACCGCGGTTTTGTGGCGGAACCGAACATTTACCCTCTCCATCTAGGTTGCATGGAATACATGTACAAGAGTACAGATGTGTAAAATTCAGGAAAAATCCAAGAGGAGCTGCAGTATCTAGTCAATTTCATGTTTTGTGTCTGATCAACTAACCAGTATTCCTAATCTGGAAAATTACCTACAGTCAATTTTGAAATCAGGAAAGCTCAATTGAGGTTAGGGTTAGTCTCCACCTGGTAAAGTGAGGGAGGGGTGAAAAATCAGTGATACCCGTCTATCTCTTCCTTTGCCAGCTTATCTTCCGGCTGTTTACCATCCTCTAATGCAGTGCTTTTCCCCCTTAGTTCCCCTTTTCATTACCCAAAACTGCTTATCAAAAAGTCCTTTTACCACTTATCAGAAATTCCTTATTTAAATGTCCCTGCGGTCATTTGGGGCAATTTACTTAGAATAGGGAAGTTTAGGGAAGCCCAGCTCTAATGGATCCACTAGCAAGTTATGGGGAACCTTCACTCAGTCCTGCTATATATTTCTCTGAATAAATACCCAATTCTGCTGACTTTCTTTATCAAACAGTATGCAAACAAACAAAAATAAAACAGGCCAAATTAATCGACTTAGAGTAATATCTAGATCAGTGTTTCTCAACCTTGGCAACTTGAAGATGTCCGGACTTCAACTCCCAAAATTCCCCAGCCAGCCGCGAATGCTGGCTGGGGAATTCTGGGAGTTGAAGTCCGGACATCTTCAAGTTGCCAAGGTTGAGAAACACTGATCTAGAGTAAAAGATCCACCCAGTGCTTATAGCTGGCTCATCAGAAAGAGTGTGAATGTGCTGGGTATTGCCTCTTTCCCCCTAACCTGGTGGTGTTATGTTACGGGAGGGAGCAGCCGAACATGGATCTATGATCCATGTTTGGCTGTCCCTGTCTGAGATGTGAGAAAGGGAAGTGGTGAGAAATAGGGTATATAGTCAGGGACTCTCCTCCAGGCAGTTAACAGCAGTGATAAAAGGGGGAGGCCAAGCAATGCTGTAAATTCACAATTACAACTATACCTTGTTGCCAGGACGTCCATCTTTTCCTTGTGGGCCTGGACCTCCTTTGGGCCCAGGCTCTCCCTTGAAGTAAAGAACACAGAGACACATGTAAGTTTATGGAGGAAAACAGGAATCCCATTCCAACATCCTAAATGACATGACATACAAGGGGGGGGGTTGTCTTTGATCACCCTTTCCCTGGTGAAGAGAATCACTTGTTGTCAAAATAGAGAAATCTAGAGTTTATCATCGTGATAGGACCATGCATGCCAGCGTAAATGAGAAACATAAAAGCAGAATTTCCAATTCTTTCAAAAACAGACCACTTTTTATATTTAAGAATCCTATTATGGGTGTGTGTTTGTGCATGCGCCATATGTACCATGTTTGTGTGTGTATGTATGTATGTATGTATGTATGAATGTACGTATTTATATGTATGTATGTATGTATATATAATTATAAGTAATATAAATTTTGAACATTACAACATTGAAAAAACAATGTTGCTAAGATCAACATCCTAACCTAATATTACTTATTGAGAGTTAGTACATTACTGATTTGGCTTACCCTCACTTCAATTTACTACTACAATAACTTACTACAATTGGTTCCTTGGACTGTTTGGATTTGCATGTATGAAAATGTTTTGTAAAATGAATGTAATGCCATATTTAACTACTTTACTAGTATTTACTAAATATTAGATAAATTTATCATGGTATTTATATGTTGACATCACAAAAGTGTATTATCCAAGTCATAATGAGAAAACAATGAATTATGGCTAACCTTTATCCCTTTGGGTCCATAAGAACCAGCATCCCCTTTTTGTCCAGGAGGTCCTTGTAAGCCCTAGAATCAAGCAGTTATCAATTAACTAATGCCAATGTGTTAGATGTTTTGGTATATTACAATAATCTCAATCAGGCTGGGCTGAATTTCTCCATACTGTTTTCCACCTATTTCTAATCTGTATTTTATCTTTCAGATTCTGCTTTGTAGTCACTTTGTAACTACCTATATTTACAGATTTGGTTCCACCACTGCACCCTGAGATTGCCTGAGATTGTTAGCAACCGGAATGGATAGATGTGAAATCTCTTGCACTGACATACATCAAATCCAGGAGATCCTTTGCATCCTGATAGTCCATGATATCCTTGTTCACCCTGTGAAGAAAATTATTTTTACATGATTATTATCAATCATTGGAAATTATTTTCTTTTCTCACTAGAAGATAGCAACAGCACTTAGATTTATACAGTATATCCACTTCACAGTGCTTCACAGTCCTCTCTAAGCAGTTTAGAGAGTCAGCATATTGCCCACAACAATCTGGGTCCTCATTTTATCGACCTTGGGATGATGGAAGGCTGAGTCAACTTGAGCCTCTCAGAATCAAACTCCTGGAGTGAGCAATGAGTTAGCCTGCAGTATTGCATTCTAATCGCTTTCTTCAATCACTTCTTTACAGTCAATGCTTTATTCAATTGCAACCCTTTAATGCAGATTTTCTTTTAAGGCATAAGGAGAAACTACCTTCTGCACACAAATATCAACCATACCTTCTGGCCATCAGCGCCATCTATGCCATGCTTGCCTTTCTCTCCCTGTAACAGAAAAAAAGTCAGGTATATAACACATCATTCAATTCACATTCAAAAAGATAATGGCATCATCCCCCAAACAAAACTTAAAGACCCACCTTGCCTCCTTTTGCACCTCTTGAGCCCTGTAGATGAAAGAAGATGATTTATAATGATGTACAAGTGCTTACTGGAGCTATATGGAAAAGGGCAGGGGAAGTGGATGCTTTTAGTCCTCTTCTTAGAGCCTACTATGTAATTTAAGGTGTTATATGATCTTCCAGATAATCACTGAGCACTGATGTTTATATCAGTAAAATACAGTGGCTGCATCATGCCCTAATACAATATCCTGAAGAAACTGTATGTCCTTTTGAACTGAACAGAATTAGCCTTTTCATTTAAAAAAAGCATATATACAATTTTGCAAAATATCTTAAATCTTATCTGAACCATTCCCTGTCCTTGCTCTGATTGTTTAACTTTCTAGTGGTCACAGAATTACTGTCCCCATGATAGTAGGATAAATAATCTTAACTACAATAGCCCTTGGAGCAATACCCGAAGAGTTTCCTGGATACATGGAAATTGTGAACTCATCAGTCCTGAATATTGTGACTTAGCAAAAACCGCCTTACTCAGAACTGCCTACATACTCAGACCTTACCTTAAAAGCTCTTAGGTCCTTGGTTAGAACATGAACTGTTAAGTTTTTACCAGTCCCAGACTATGAATTGAACTGAAGATTAAATCAATAACAACAACAGTAAATTGAAGATTAACACCACCACCACCACCACTACTACTACTACTAGAGAAACGGCTAGAAAAATAACAAAATATTGATTTTCAAATTGAACTTGAGTGACTATGGAGGAAGAAATCAATGGTTGCACCAACAGTAATAGGAGTCCTTGGAGCAATACCCAAAGGGCTGCCTAGATACATTGAAAATTTGAACTTAGACCTGAATATTCTGACTTTGCAAAAAACCACCTTACTCAGAACTGCCTATATACTCAGATGCTACCTTAACAGCTCTTAGGTCCTTGGTTAGGACTTGAACTGTTAAGTTTTTACCAGTCCCAGATTGCGAATTGAAGATTAACCATAGTAATAGTTTTTAAATATTTTTTTATTATTTAGATGGGTGGCCATATAAATTTGATAAACAAATAAATAAACGTGCAAAATAGAATCCAAGATTTGCCCAACAGTTCTAGTGGGAATCTCAGATCCAAACAATTCCAAGTAGAACCAAATTAATTTAAATTTCTTATGTCCTTTTCTCCTTCTGGAAAATAGACATTTAGAAGCAATTTTAACATATTTGCATTTCAAACTGATTATAGGACATGCTTATTTTAATTTGATCCAAAGAAATGAGATCTCAGGAAGAAGGAAGGCTTTAATTAAATACTACAGGAAATTTCCTGAAGTGCTACATAGCAGGCAGGCCGATAGGCAACTATTAGAGTGCTACAGTAGATTCCCTAAAGGGAGTTAGCAGCAGAAGTGCCCGTGTGTGTGTGTGTATGTGTGTGTGTGTATAAATGGTTTTTTTTTAAAGGTATTTGCAGTTACAAACCAGATTCATGGTATATATTAAATCAGAATGCTGTTGTTTTTGGCTTGATGTGTAAATCCACTCAATTGTGATTTATTTATGTGGTTTAAAATGATATGAGATGAGACCCTAGAGTATATAGACTTCGCAGTTTCAATCACAAGCCAGCTTTCTTCCCCATCCCCTATTTGGTTTATGGCATACATCTAGATGAAGGCTAATTATTGGGATATTTTGAGTGGTCCTAAAAATGGCATACTCTAACACTGAATTTTGGACTCCCCCCCCCCAATAGTTCAACACAGATTCATTTGCTTTAATCAACGGTTAATCAACACAGCTCACCTTGTCTCCTCGGCTGCCCTTGTCTCCCTAAAAATGAGAAGGAGGGGGAAATGTCAGATATATTATAAATAAAATGATAAGGAAAAAAATCAAGAAAGCAAGAAGTGAAATTATACTTGCCTTCATCCCTTGGTAGCCAATAGGTCCTGGGTCACCTTGCTTTCCCTAGGTAAATAACAACATTCAAACAATAAATCCCATTGCACTCAAATCCGATGCTTATTTAGGAAATTCTCTCAAGATTGTAGGGAAAAGAATTTCATCCAGAATTTTGTGTTAATTGGGATTTTGACAATTTCTTACAATATGTTTAAGCCATTTTGACTTGAAATCCATCCTTGTTTTCCCATAAATAGACATGAAAGTATATTTGTGCATATATTTTAAAAGATTGATATACAGTTGGATTAAGACATACAAGTAGAATGGACTCATGGCTGGATCTAACCTTGTTTCTTTAATAATGCAATTTTAGATGTGTCTATTCAGTAGTAATCTCTTTTGAATTCACACTAGCTCAGGGCTTCCAGAATTTCAGATTAAAACTTTTCTATGTTATCAACAACACTTCACTGACATCTGCCTATCAGATGTGATCTCCTGACTTACATAAGGGTCTTTTTGAAGACTACAGAAGATTGAAGATTACAGTTATTTGTAAAAATACAGAAGTGTCCCCCAGTTTTATTACATTGTAGTGGTGCTATTATATATGTAGAAGCGGCGGTAATGACTGAGGTGAACCGCTGCTTTAACAGAAGCCTTTTATTGGCAAGCTAACAATACTTGGCAACAGAACAGTTCCCGCTTTGACAGCTTTTTATAGCCAATCGCTGTGCGCTAGTCTTCCCGCTCTGGCTTCACGTCTTAGTCAATCGGGAACAATGACTCATGGACACATTTCTTGAAACAGGGACATAACAGGTGCATTAAAATCTACCAAAACTGGACATACTACTAGTGATCTGAGAAAGAATCACGAGATACTTCAAAAGAATGGATGGGTAAAATCAGGCTGAATCTCAACCCTTCTGTAACTTCATTGGCAATTCACAATTTCAGGAAGAGGCTGGCATACAGATGGTGTGTCTACAAAGTTGATTAATGTTATCTCACAAGTCTTCATATACAAAAATGTCCCTTAGGAGGAATGCAGCCCTCCAACTAAAAGAAATACTCCATATTTATTCAGAATATACATTAAAATAATCCAGTATTACATAAGATTTAACTTCATTTTGAGTATCTTCCATGCAAGATCAAATGTATTTTCCACTTACATGATCTCCAGTTTCTCCTTTTTCTCCTGGCATGCCAGGTCTCCCTCTTTCTCCCTGAAACAAAATATCAGTAAGCATTAGATTCCATTTCCAATTTTTATTTAACTTTACATTTCAAGTAAAGTTTAGCTTTTAAGAAGCATTGAAGAAAAGGGGTCATGTTATGAAGGACAATTTCAAGGCTGCCCTTTAATGATGGGCAAATGCCAAATATTGCAATACACATAACATTAATTTTTAACTTATCTTTTCACTTTTCACAATTGTTTCGGAAGTAACAACAGTAAATAGTTACAAAAGTCTCACAAAACTCTACAAAATACTAAAGTACTATTCCCCCCCACCCCAGACTATTCTATACATATGAGTTTGCAGGTACATAAACAAGACAAAAGTAGCAATGGGAACTGAGGAGCCTTTAAAGAAAGGACTTCCTGAATCTGGAATGGAAAGGTTTTCATGGCTGTGTCTATAGCAGTGTTTTTCAACCTTTTTTGTGCAAAGGCACACTTTTTTCATGAAAAAAATCACGAGGCACACCACCATTAGAAAATGTTAAAAAATTTTAACTCTGTGCCTATATTGACTATATATAAAGTAATTTTCCCACGGCACACCTTACATTATGTCACGGCACACTAGTGTGCTGCGGCACAGTGGTTGAAAAACACTGGTCTATAGGCAGAGAAGAATGAGTACTGTGCAGCTGCTGAGGTCTGTGTCAATAGGAGGATGGACAGGAAAAGGCTTGGAATGAAATATTACTATTGACAGAAGTGCACACCGTAGGTATCAAGTTAGTCATTTCATGGAGAGGAAAACTGGCTGGCTTCACTTCTTTTCAGGTTGCAATCTAGCAAATATGTCAAAATGAAAGAAATATGCTTTTCAATCAAAGGTCCTATTCTTAAATGCAAGGCCATTTGCCCATAAGGCAACTCTTAAATGAAATTTTGAATGAACATATTGGTCAAGTTCAGATAACAGAGATCTATATGATCAACATGACTGCCCCCTCAGTTGAGGACTCAAATGGGCTGAGCTTAACTGTACATTAGCCAGATTATATCAGGCTGGTTCATACATTCAGAATTAAATCCTGAATGGCAACAATTATCATTCTTGATCTGGGTTTGATCATCAGCAGAGCAACAATTCAAAGGGCTGCTCACATGAAACCATGTTAGGATGGCTGTGAGCAGCTTGCAAATGTCTGTTCTTCTTGCCCCCATAAATCACCTCCTTCCACTGTATGACTAGTTTTTAGGTGACAATAAATTCTATCAGATACTTGGCAATCAATCTAAATGTAGCCTTACAGAACTGATGTGGTGAGGAAAATACCCACCTCTTCTCCTGGGTCCCCAATATGCCCTGGAGGTCCTCGAGGAGGCTAAGAAACAACAATCAAAAATTTGTATTAGAGCACAGGAATGTAAAAAGCAAGATTTTATATACTGCTGGGGCTGTCAGGATAATAACACTCACCTGGCATTCATAGGAACAACACTGTTGACAGAACAAAAAGACACCATTAAAAGAGTTACCAAGTTTACACTTTTATAGAATGAGTACATTTCTCTTTTGTTCTAACTTAAAAGCATCCTTTCATCCCTTCATTTGTAAAAAGCTAGAAAAATTGAGAAGCCGTTTCCCACACAATACTGGTGAGTTCTAGCAGGAACTGAGGCTATCACATGACATAATGCAATTGGTTGGAGCTTCTAGATTAGTTTCCTGTCCATGAACAGTCATCAACAAAAACCAACAAAGTTATGTTGCTTGGATATGCTTAAATATGTTAAGTTAAAAAATGGTAAGAAAAGAGGAAAGATATTCTCAAGAAGTTCAGCTATATTTCCATTATTCTCTGCTTTAAGATGAAAACATCTGATCACTTGTGACAAAAGGGAATGCATCAAACTGGGCCAAGTGCCAATGTAAATGAGACACTTTAGAGCAAAATGCAAACTAGAGATTTATCATTCAGCCCCCTGGCTCAGCTCCAGGATGGCATACTTTGGAGTTACTGAGCACATGCTGGAGCCTTCATTTTGAGACCAGTCTACTGCTGTAGAAGGTTGAAGCTGGATCAGGTTGACAAACAGCCAAATAAATGTTTTTAGTAGAAAACTCTTTGGCCTGAATCTTGCGACCTAAGATTATTTATGCTTAATGACGACACTTAGAATACTTCCCCCCCCCCAAAACCTAGATATAAATCTAAATACTGACTTGCTGATAATTCCAGTTTTTATAAAATAAGTTTTTAAAAACTATTTAAATTCTCAAATTCTCAAATATTTACATTTTTGCAGAGCTTACATTAGTTCTAAATTTTAAATAGGAGACTAAGATTTTGAATCTTCCTTTGTGATCTGAGCAGAGGGCTGTAAATTTGGTGCAAGATATGGTTCTTCCTTCTACTCGTTGGGACAAAAACATTTTGCTGTTTCCTTCTTACTAAATCATAGGCAACAGGAGTGAATCTTGGCATTTAGATTAACATTGGCATGATTAGCTCAAGGTTTACTAGGAAAGAAACAGTGGCAAGAAATTAGAAAATGTACAAGATAAAAATGATTCTTGAATGAACAAAAGGGCACTGAAAAAACTTACCACATGCTCCACATTATTTTTCTGAAAGAAAGAATAAGGAAGATAATGATCAGAAATAATAAGATAGCATATCTAATGCATGATACATTTATCCAACAGGAAAATACCTCTAACTTTAAAAATTATTGCTGTAGAAAAGCAAATTAGACCAAAACTCATCTACTTGAGTCTCTATTACTGTATTTTTGTATTTTCCTTTCAAGTAGATCTAATAAATAGGAAAGAAACACTAAGACTTACAATCATTTCAATGATGGTGTCAATTGTTCTAGGAATATCGCTTTGTGGTACAGTTGCTGTGAAATTGCGACGATAGTCATGGTCTGTAGCAATCACATTTAATCTGGATTCCTAGGATAAAATAAATCAAATCAAAATTATATTTTCACTCCAATGTCATCGTGTAAATTTAGCAGTGAGCTTGGTCTAATTGCTGCGCAGACTGTTGGTACTCTAATCTTCCCATGAAGATCCAAATATAATTCCTCTAATCTGTGTTGATGTAGGTTTGGTTATAGTTGTCTATGTAATATGCCAGAAATGTACTGACCTCCTCCTGCAGGGGAGGAGAGGCACTTGGGCAGTTAACTTTAAATCCTAACTTATGTGCACTCACTGTAATACCTGAAAAGATTTCTTTACACACACATTTATTTGTTTATACACACGCCTTTGCATGTTTTCTGCAATTTTCTGTACCTACTGCCCCTTTCTGCCAAATGAAACATACGTCAGTTGAAAGAATGCATGCAAAAGTTTTCTTAATGATTACCCCACAGCTATCAACTATTTTTTTGTGAAGATTTGCTACTCACTGAAATATCTGAGCAGTAAGAATTGCCAATGATTCTTTTTAAAGATTACCCAATGTTTTATTCATTTTAGCACGTGCACCTTATCTGACTTGGCATAATTAGGCATATGATATATTGCACCTTTAAAATCAGCAAATTTGACCCAGCTTAAATCAGAACCAATATAGTTTTTAAGAAATGCTGCACAAAGAGGACAGCATCTCTGATTATTACAATCAAGAATTAGAGCAAAGGGTGCCACCTTTGGCCACAGTGTGCAAAATCATAGGAACAAGCACATCTCCCGAGCAAGAACTGTCTCTGGACTGATCTCTATTTATTTATTGACAGTAATTGCTCTAATATCATCCATGTGTACACATTTCATACCAGATGGTCTGGAGATACAGCAACAGCAAACACTTTGATCCCCTGGTGCTTTGCTTCATTGGCTGCATCTTCCAGTCCCCCACAGGGCTCTTTGTAACCGTCTAAGGGATGTCCATCTGTCACCACAATAAGATACTTATTTTCCCTATGATAAGATCCGCTGAAAGAATCAAAACCAGCCAATGAAAAACAAACCATATTACATAAGTGTGTACTCTCATCACATCACAATCCTAAATGGTTCTGTGGGGTTTTATCTTTTCTGCTCGTGTATTATGCTGCCCTGAGTTGAGAGACAAAGACAGACACAGAAACATAGAGCCAGAGAAGGCAAAACTGGGGTAAACATATCATCACCATCAAACCACCATGATAATGATAATATCTGCTTAAGAAAAGGCTAAAAGGGCTTCTCCTAATAAATAAAAAAACTAGTACAGGTAGTTGAGGGATGGCAGCCATAACAGGTACCAATGGAGACAAAGAAAGGACTACCTGGGAAAGGCAAGGCTCAAATCCATGGATTGAAGTGGATCCGTAAAAGGACTATAACTTTGTTTGCCTTGGAGAATAAAACCTTCAGAATTCATGCGATGCTCAGTACAGAGGTGGAAGTCTCAATGAAACATTTAAAGTAATTTTGAAAGACACAGCAGAATTCATATTTAAAAGTCTATCTGAATGCTATCTTAATCTGATTTTGCAGAATGAGGAAATATATACTACTGTGTTTCCCTGAAAATAAGATCTGGTCTTATATTTTTGGGATTCCAAAATAAGCACTAGGGCTTATTTTTGGGAAAACACACTTTCAGGGTGATCAGCACGGCTGGGCGCCCCACCCCTCAGTGTGCGCATAAGAGGTGGTAAGTGCACGTGGACCACCAGTATCTGGTGGCAGCTGCAGCCTACTGGTCCCTGCATCTGCACAGATCATGCAGCACAGGTGAGTTATTCTCTATCCAAGCAGATGATGGAGGCAGAGGAGCAGAGGGGGAGGCAGGCATTCGGAATGCACCACGCGGGCTGCAGGAATGCCAAGAGTCAGGTGGCTGGCTGCAGAAAGCTTGTCTTCGTGCAGCAGCACTGGAAGATGGAGATGAGCTTCCCGTGGCTGCCCACCTGCTCCAAGCCACCGACTCTCGGTTTTCCCATGGCTCATGCGGCGGACACATCTGGATCACCTGTCTTTCCCCCCATATCTGCCTCCTTCTGCTGCCAGTATCACCGGTGAAGGTGAGTCTTCCACAGCTGCCCGCTACTCAGGCTTATTGACTCTCCACTTTTCCATGGCCCATGCAGCGCATCCAGATCATGGGTCTTCCCCCTCCACACCTCTGCCTCCACTTGCTGCTTGGACAGGTAAATCACCTGTGCTTCACAGGCTGCAGTTGCTGCCAGACATCATCGGCCCGTGCACATTCGTTGCCTCCTGTTCTGTTCCCTCTGTTCCCTAGTGAAGGGGGTGGGCCACGCCCACCCCCTTCACTAGGGATTATTTTGTGGTAGGGCTTATATTAGGCACATGCATAAAAATTAGGCCAGGGCTTATTTTTGGGATAGATCTTATTTTCGGGGAAACACGGTAGTACTCTGTTACAAAAGTACATGCAGTTACTTAATATTGATAGTTCTTCATTCATTGTAATCTCAGTTACTACTGTTTTGTAGTACTATTACAGATAAGTCTAGTTCCATAGTCACCTAATAAATGATAATCATTTTTTCCAGTCTTAAAATTAATAGAGATATTTTAAGTTTTCTCCTCCAATTTTCCATGTAATAAACACACAGACACACACACACACACACACTTGTAACTTTAACAGTTTTATTCACTCCTGATACTTCTACAACTTTCAGAAAATAATGTTTTGTTAAATTATGCACAATTTTGTTGTAGTTTAAACAGAAAACAAAAGACAACTCTCCCTGAAATAAAAGAAAGTCAAATCACTAAGATAAATAATATTATATCAAGGACAAATATTTAATATTTAAATAAACACATACATGCAGAGATGAACAAATTCCAGCTCAATATTTCACCCAGGAAATGAATGTTTTCTTTTTTAACAGAGAAAAAGTCCATTTCACTCATTGACTCACATATAAAAGCTAACATGAGAACTGCTTCCTCCATGAAAGACTACCTGGGTTTTCCATATAAAACATCATTCTGCTGGGAAGGAGAATACAGGTTTGATGGAAAATATGTATGTGATTATTTCTATTTATGGTTGTATGCATTCATCTTAACAATGAAAAATTATTTTCATCTTGCTACAGATGAGATTTATGGATACAGAGACATCCTGCTGCTTACCTTGAAAAATGATATATTATTATAAACACTTCAATGTAAACACTGAATTTCTTGGTTTCAGCTCCTGCAAAGGTTTGTGGAAATGTGCAAAACATCTGCCCCTCCTGTATTTTAAAATATTTATGTATTACATCTGTTTATTTCCCATCTTTCCCCCTCCCCCTCCAAAAGAGCCAATTTCAGCATAGGTTGTGCTTGCCCAGGCCTGGCCCCAATGATCTTTCAGTGGACATCCATTTAGAATCATCTAGGGTCAAATAATTTTGACATTTCCAAGGGATGTGTACTTATCTATAATGTGTAAGAGTGAAGGGGATGGAAGTACATTAAAACATGAAATCTGGTACTGATAAAAACTAAAGTTTTGTAAAACAAATACTATGTAAATTATCCTAAGCTTTTCCCCATACAACAAAATAACAGCTGGAAGGAACTTTGGAGTCCAACCTAATCCTGCTCAAGCAGGAGACTCTATATCATTCTTGGCAAATGGCAGTTTTGTACAATCCTTTTTAAAAAACCTCCTGTAATGGAGCACTCACACACATTCAAACACTATGGGTTGTTGTTATTTTTTTGCAAGAATATACTGTAGTTGGAATTCTATCTTAAGTCACTTGTTTACTATAGTTGCTGGGCCTCTAGGATAAGAATGATGGTATCAATGCCTAAGGCCTCTGTTTTCTAAAGGTGTGCAGACTTCCAAACACATTTTTCCTTCTCTCTATTGGTGCAATGAGAAACTATGGTTCCGACTTACCCAATGAGTAGTTCTTCAAGCCCTGCCTTAATGGCACAGTCAGTATAGGTGCCTTTCCCAATAGACTCTACTGAGGACACACGGTTCTTCAAGTCCGCTCGCCCACTGGGCATCCGGGTAAGTTTCTTAATCAGTTCCACCTCATCACTGTAATGTAAGGCACCTGCATTCCACACTAGATTTCGGTCACATCGATAATATCTATTTTAAAAAAAAGAGGCAGGGGATGAGTGGGAAGAATGTATGTATCCCTTTTTTCCTAGACATGTTTTTTGCCTCAGTAATAGTAAAGTATTATTTGTTTTAGCAGATTCCTGGTAAACAGGACAGTGAATATGGATGAATAATATGGATGTAAAATTATAAAACTAGACCAGTTCATTCCACAGGCACCCTCTCCTCAGTTTAAATCAGATGATATTGCGTATTGGCTAGAATCTGTTGGTTATCCAACATAAGCCCATATTTTCAGTTCTACAGTGAAATGGCTTCCAGCAATCATTCTGCAAGTAGATAAACTTTTCTAAGCTTTTGAGGATCCTTAAAATGAGGCAGAACTTCAGCAATGATGTGATATTCCCAGGGAACATGCATCCCATCTTCAGCATGAGCAATGACAAAAACAGATAATAGCCTATTTTATTTCTACCATTGTGAGGCAAGGCTCTCAACCATTCCATACATGATTCTGTCCCGCTGCAGCTAAACCCATACAGGAAGCATCTGCTGACATTGGTCAATAGTTACTTCAGGACTACAATACAGGCTCCATCAAATGCTAGCAGCATCTAATCATTGTGGCTGGTGTCCTGTAGTGGCATTTAGATTGCTATTTTGTGACCTCTGCTTCCTGAATGGGAAAAATAAGGCTTTGCTTGATGTTTTTAGTCTTAGCTTTTGTAACAGAGAACCAATCTGATGGTAGTAGAGTGATTCATTTGCTTGAACCTGTTCAGAAGTTTTCTTTACACCAGTAGAAAGGATAATTCATCTTCTTCATCTGAAAATGGTCCCCTAAAATGTTTTGTCTCTTCTTTTGTCAAAGCTTTAGGTCTCTTCCACAGCCACCAGAGAAGCAGATAGTTATCTTATGGGTATCTACCACCATCTTTGTCTCTGGTTGCTCCATCTGGGTGCTCCCCAGAACCGGTCTACCTCTTTTAGTTGTTTATCTCTTTTCTTTCCTTCCCTGACACTCAAAAAGTAAACATGAAAACATAGGAGCAATGACACACTGCCTTTATTCAGCCCAACGAAGCATCCAAAGTGTCCATAAATTTGTGGAAGGTCCAAATACAATTTGGGAAGACACTACTTCTTCTCATGATGCAGTATTTTTTTTTAATTATGAGCTAGTTTCTTGGATTTCAATACTATGTGGGCCACCCAGATAGTGAAAAAATAAGTAATAAGCTAGTTAGGATTGTGGGGTCAGGATCTGGCCAAATCCAAAACAGGGTTCTGTTTTCAAATATACTAATATACAAAATTGGATTTTCTACAACTGCCTTTTAAAAATTATTTCTATTGCTGCCTCCTGGCTTTAAAATGCAGTTTCCTTGAACATTTTTGAGCACAACGTCCAATTCAGAAAAGAACTGCATGAGTAAAAAGATTGGCCCAGAAATATATGGGGGGAAAAAGTTTCCTTGGGTGTGTGTTTTTATGAATCTGTGGAAACAGCAAACTGTAACATAAATATAAACTAATGACTAGGGAACTTTTTGAAGAAACATTTTTAGAAGGAACACTATCACCATTATTTGCTAATTTGAGTGTAAAAATGAATGCAAAAGTACTGCTTATTTTAAGTCTTAGGAAAATGTCAGATCCTTTTACAATTATCCAAAAATATTAACATCCATCCAAAAGCGTCTCTGTAGTTCTGTGCAGGCTTCAGCAGTCTGACTGCCCAGACATTGTAGGCCCATTTTGATTTTCAAGATGGCCTCTCTAGAAATCACCATTTCTTCTTCCTGTGCATGTCTAGGCGTGTTGGAGATGTGAGACAGAAGGAGAGAGAGGGCAGAGTGGCCAAGAGAAAGAGCTTTCCAAATCAGTATAATGCTTTTTTTACAATAACTTCCACATTCAAGAAACATGAGTATATAAAGTACCTGTCATTTAATTTATCAATGAATTGATTAGTGAATGCTTTGATCTTGTCAACGTTGGCTCTACCAAAAGGCTTTTCCCTTAAGGAAACGCTCTCAGAGGTATCCAGGACAAAAAACAAATCCACCGGGCAATCTGTTAAAATTCAGAAATGGGCAACTTAGAAATAAAATGTTTACATGTTTACATTAAAAGATTCATCAGAAAGTTTTCAATGCATCAGGTTATATGGAAGGAAGCTGTAGTCACAAAACACGCTGCAGATTTATTCAAAATTAAGACCTCCTCAGTTGCCTGTGGCTTACTCACCAATGCAACCTCAGCAACAAATTATATAGGCTTGTTTTTGCTCTGAGGTCAATTGGTGGCCTAGACAAACCAGGGTCTCTTAGACTCACTCCACTCTTAGAAAACTAGTAGGAAAATAATCACTATATAATCTAGAAATAAATTTGCAAGGGAATGCATCTAGGTATGCAGGCAATAATACAAGGAGTTTTGGAAACACATGGAAAAGAAAGAAAACCCATTTGAAGGAATTTATATAATGTAAGAGATATAATTTCACCTCCAGCATCAAACATAATTGACAGACCCACTAGAATTATGGGGATGTTAATATGGGTAGAGACCTACCAACCCTCTCAGCATGGCAAAATCCTAGGCATTTAAGATTATGTTTGCATACATGGGTGGCCTATTACAATCTGATCACAAAATTCACAACCTTCAAAATCAGCAGGTAAAAATCAAATATTCCAGTTGTATACTGGAAAAGTTGATTTGTGAAATGAAAATTTGCAGTAGTTACTCAAATATGACAAGTTACACATTGACTATATTAAATGTACTTTTTAAACGTACTTTTTAAAAATATATTTACAGAAAAATGTTCTTCATTATTTCTTCTTTAACTCCTTTGACTTTATATTTGGGACATTTTAATTTCCAACAAGAATGGAAATATTTTCTTTCCTTTTTCTTTTTGTTTTACTATCCATACTTCAAAACCTGTCACTTTTCTGCATTGTTTTTCAAGGCACTTTCAAAGAGATGTTTGTTTTTTTTGTTCTATAAAATAATGCTGTTTATTTTGCTTATCACTTCTGCCCATTTCTTCAGCATAAAGTATCATTAAAATTACCTGCCGTGGCTGTTCAGTTGATCACTGAAATAAAAATCTTGCAAGGCATGCATATTGCAGCACATATTTTGGAATGCCTACCAAACACATATTCTTTACGTATAGCTCGCATTTCTATTATAGTGGGACACAGAAAGTTCTTTCTCTTTCTCCAAAAACTGCACCACGTATATTCTTTACTTATATTGGTGGGATGCATATTGCTGCCCTGCACCTAATTTTCTGTTTGTCAAATTCATATGTAAGTAAAGGTTTAAACAAAATATCACGATCAAAAATCTGTAATGAAAGAGTAGGGCAAAGGTGGAGCTGGGTTACGATTAACAACTTCATCCTTTCAGTCCATTAAAGCAGGCACATCTGGAGAAACCAGAAACATGGAAACACATTCTTACCTTGGAAAGCTATTACTCTGTTGGATAGTTCTGATCCCTGAGCGAGAACTCTCTTTATTAAAAAACAGTCCTGAAATAGGAAAATAAGGAAGATGCAGGCTAACTTCATCTTGCAAGGAGCAGAGTTAACATTCGGCGAGATCTGAAAATGCAAAAGAAGCGCAACGAGAGAAAGCTCAAACCCAGTTTCTTTTAGTTGGTAATTTTTGTGAAGTTTCTATCCCGTCCCTGAGTTTCGAAAAGTCTAGGAAGGAAAAGAAAGAGACGGAGGCGGCAGCGGCCGTGGATGTCGAAAGAGCCAGAGCAATCCTTCCAGAGGGGAGGGAAGAGGCGGCCTCTGCTGCAGCTGAACTCTCAGCACCAGCTGGTGAGTCATGAAACACCCAGTCTCCTTGAAAATGGCTCTTTTTAATGTAGCTGCTGTTCTACTTTTCTCAAGTAGAGAGGCATGTTTCTATAGGCCCTGAATTTGCATCGAAGCATCTCCCTTTAATTGCAAAATTATTTCTTATCTGCCTTTCTCTATTAGCAGGGAGACATAAGACTTGGTGCCCACACTTTCAGCTACGCTTTTTAGATCACAACCCATTCTAGGAATGTGAACTCTGCAATGATGTGTTTTTCAACATGCAGGATGTAATGTAAAGGTAATGTTGTATCAAAACAATGTGGAAAATGAAAAAGTCGAACAATTGCAAACCTGTGTAATAACAAACTATTAAATTTGAATAGTGGCTATTCAGGAATAAACGTAGCTCTCCCTCCATTTGCAGAGTAGCTGTATAACATTTTGTAATGACTTAAAGACCAGTATTTGATAGATGTTTACTGATTTCATATGTTGGACTTCCATAGTTTAATATATAAGCCATGGTGGCTGAATTCACAGAACATATTAAGAGAGCATCAAGATTTATGGATTCAGATGCCAAAATCAAATTGACCATTCTATAGTTTCATTTTGCATATGAATTTACTCTTTTGCTTTTTTTAAAGAAGATAAGATAAAGAAAATAGTAATAATGGGGAAAGTTCCTTTTTTTCCTGCCATCTACTAGGTTTCCAGAGGTTTGCAAGCAAGATGTGGTAGGCGTAAATTAGTAACAAAGTAAGATACAAACAGATTTTTCTGCAACATATTCTGACACTGTGGGGTCTTGTTTTCCATAATTATGGAAGAACTACAGAACAGGATTAAAGTCAGAGCAGAAAACTTTTGTTTTGGCATTCAGATATAGCTTTATTTTGATTTTCTTGTAGTCGATAGGTGATACAAACTCTGAGTTTCTTTGCATCAGGATCAAATGGAGAGTGGAGAGACTGGAAGGTGAAGACGTTATAGCTTAGAAAAATCCCACCTGCACTTAAATGTTCATGGGTTGTGGTTATCCTAACCTAGCTATTAATTCTTTGGTCACATTTGTATGCCTGGGTGAACACTGGCTGGGGAACTCTGATACTTAAGTCCATACATCTTAAAGATGCTGAGGTTGAGAAACAATGTCTTAGAACAGGGGTGTCAAACTTGTGGCCTGTGCTGGACATCCCCAACCCCATTTTAGAAAAGGGACAACAGAATTTCAACAGAGTTGGAAGGAACTTTGGATGTCTTCTAGTCTGACCCCTTGCTCAAGCAGGAGACACTACACCAGTGGTTAACCTTTTCAGCACCAAGTGCTGAAACTGGAGCACACGTGCGTGTGTGTATGTGTGCCGGAGCACTGGAACCCAGAAGAGAGCAGCTGGCCAATGTGCATGTGTGTGCCGGCCAGTTGCTCTTCCGGGTTCCATCATGCACATGTGCGCTGGGCAGCTACTCCAATGTGTCTTTACGTGAAGTCCAGCTGGCCGGCACACATGCACACTTGAACCCGTAAGAGCAGCTGGCGATGGCACGCGTGCTCACAGAGAGGGCTCTGCGTGCCACTCTGGCATGCCTGCCATAGGTTCACCATCACAGCCCTACACCATTTCAGACAAATAGCTGTCCAGTCTCTTTTTAAAATCCTCCAGTGATGGAGCACTCATAACTTTTAAAGGCCAGTTGTTCCACTGGTTTATTGTTCTCACTGTCAGGAAATTTCTCCTTAGTTCTAGGTTGTTTTTCTCCTTGGTTAGTTTTCAAACATTGTTTCTTGTCTTGCCTTTAGGTGCTTTGGAAAACAGGTTGACCCCCTCTTCTTTTTGGCAGTCCCTCAAACATCGGAACACTGCTATCATGTCACCCCTAGGCCTTCTTTTTACTAGACTAGACATACCCAATTCCTGCAACTGTTCTTAATATGTTTTAGCCTCCAGCCTCTTTATCATTTTTTCACTTTTCAAGTCCTTGACTTACGACTTGTACATTGTAGTCATAAGTCAAGGGTCACCTGTATTGCTTCAAACTATCCGAAATTATCATAGAACCATAGAATGTAAGGATTGGAAAAAGACCTGGGGAAATTATTTCTTTATTTGAATTTATTAGAAAAGCTGAATTCTAATGGACTCATCTGGTCCAACCCTTGGATAATGAAGGAACCCGCTGTTATAGTATCCCTAACAGATGGCTATCTAGTTTCTGCTTAAATATAAGGATAGTTCACCTCTACTTCCCCGCCCTCCCCCCCCCCATCTGTTTGTTGAGCATACATACTAGTAGGACATTTTTTAGATATCAAAATCTGCTTCCCTGCAATTTAGACCCCTGTGCCTAAAAGAACAAGCTATGATGTCTCTCTGCAGTCTGCTCTTCTCCAGACTAAACATAGTCAAAGCTTCCAGCTGCACTTCTCACTAACCTTCCAGATTCCTTACCAACTTGCATGCTGTCTCCTAGATACATTCCACTCTGATAGCATCCTCTCCAAAATGCACTGAACACAATATTCTAAGTGTGATTAACTATGCAGAATAGAAAGGGGCTGTGACTTGACTTAGCATTATAATTCTACTGATGCAATCCAGGATTGTGTAGTTAGTCCTCGATTTACAACCATAATTTAACACATAATTTCTGTTGCTAAGCAAGGTAGATGTTAAATGACTTTTGCTACATTTTATGACCTTTCTTGCTGCAGTTAAGTGCAGTTGTTAAATATAGTTGTTAAGTGAATCTGGTTTCCCCACTGACTGCTGGTCGGAAGGTCACAAAAGGTAATCATATTACTCTGGGACACTGCAACCATCATAAATCCATGCCAGTTGTCAAGCATCCAAATTTGATCATGTGACCATGCAATGGTCGGAATTATGAAAATGATGTTCGGTCATTTTTTTCATGTCATTGTAACTTCAAATCATCACTAAATGAATGGTTATAAGTTGAGGGCTACCTATAATGCTTTTTTTTATAGCTGAATATACTGTCAGTTCACATCCAGCCTTTAACTCCCCTGCACTCTTTTTACTTGTATTGTATGCCTTGACATTGTTGAAATTCATCTTGCTGATTTCTGCCTATTATTCTAGCTTATCAAGATCTTGCTGAATCTTGATATAATTCCTACTGCATTTACTATCCTCCTTGTCTTTGGTTGGTGGTGAACAGAATGTGTGTATGCAGTTAATAAAATAATATATAAATACTTAGAAACCCATGAATTAATTAATTAATTAATTAATTATTATTATTTTATTTTATTATTATTTTCAATGTATATTCTTACCAAGATGGCAATTGCCGTCACAAAACATTTGATTAAATTTTAAGATATGCTATACAAATAATTAAGATCTGTGCCTTTGTAATGTGCTTTCACAGAATTAGTTCTTGTTAATAAGTACACTATATCCTTTTTAATGTTTATTCCAAACACAAATTAAAACAGGGGCTTTTGACTGAATATAGAAGCTCCTTGCTTCACCCCTTCTCTTCAGTGTGTGGAGTAGGTCAAGCAAGAGCAAGATCTGCTCCTCAGATATAAGATATTGCAGGAGGAGTCTTAATACCTCTGTGGTTTGGGGCAAATCTTATCCCATGTCAACTCTGTTTTAATAAAAAGGAATTGAATTTGGACATGAGTGACTCTTGTTAGCTATTGCATATGTTGGTAGACTGAGATAGGGCAATATGAGTATGAGTATGAGTAGTTTATTTATATGCCGCCCTTTTCCCTGGGGGGACTCAGGGCGGCTCACAATTCGGAAGGAAGGGAGGACAAACAAATTAACACATAAGACAGTACATCATTAAAAGCACAACATTCATAGAATTCGGGTGGGTTGCGGTCTTTAACCCCAGGCCTGATGGGACAGCCAGGTTTTAAGGGCTATGCGGAAGGTCTGGAGGGTGGTGAGGGTACGAATCTCCACGGGGAGATCGTTCCATAGGGTCGGAGCTGCCACCGAGAAGGCTCTCCTCCGCGTGGTTGCCAGTCGACATTGACCGGCAGATGGAACTCGGAGGAGGCCTAATCTATGGGATCTAATTAGTCAAGTGGAGGTAATTGGCAGTAGGCGGTCTCTCAAGTACCCAGATCCACTACCATGAAGGGCTTTGTAGGTGACAAGTAGCACCTTGAAGCGTACCCGGAGATCGACAGGTAGCCAGTGCAGCTCGCGGAGGATAGGTGTTATGTGGGTGAAACGAGGTGCACCCACGATCGCTCACACGGCTGCATTCTGGACTAGCTGAAGTCGCCGAATACTCTTCAAGGGCAGCCCCATGTAGAGCACAATAGGGAATGGCCAATGCACATACTGTATGTTAAGCCATGCTTGCTTATAACCATAACTGATTACATATGGTATTGCATTCTGGTATATACAGTGCCTTCAGAAAGTATTCACACCTCTGTCAATTTTGTTATGCTGCGGCCTGATTCTATAGTGGTTGAAATTCATTTTTTTCTCATTAATTCAGTACTCCATAATGACAAAGTTCCAGGACAACCATCACTGCAGCTATCCACTGATCTCCACTGATCAAACTCCAAGTGAAAGCTCACTTGAAGTTTGCAAAAAAGCACTGAAGGACTCTGAGATTGTGAGTAACAAACTCCTTAGAGGGCTTTCATGTGTTTTGCATTGAGGAGAGGCTTCCATCTAGCTACTCTTCCATAAAGCCCAGATTGGTGGATGGCTGCAGTGATGGTTGTCCTTCTGGAACTTTGTCCCACAGTGTTAGATAGGCTCCTCGTTGGGAGAGCGAGTGCGTTCAGAGGAGCGTTGTGAGAGTTGTGTTGGAAAACACACAAACCAGCATACAGAGACACTGCAGTTTAAATAGGCTTTTACTTTCATAGAAATAGAGATATCAGAGTCCATCAAACAGTCCAAGTCATACATGGATAAGACATTCAATCATCAATGTCTTTCAGTTAAAGGATAATCCAAATAACATAGTCCATAATCATACAAACAGTCTGGTACTCAAAGTTTGCTAGCAGTTGCAAAACTTACAATAGCTCATGGCACTTTCTAACAGCCAGCTTCCAAAACACTCAGATCAGATCAGCCCACCATCTAACAAACAGAGAGCTAACAGTCATTCTGGCTGCCTCTTATGGCAGATTGAGGAAACAGCAACCAATCACATTTTACAGTATGATTTAAAGAAACAGGTATAGCATTGTTACATGATTTATATATTGCCAACCCAACGGTTAGATTATATGCCTAATGCTCTTTGGAACTCCATCAGAGTGACCATCGGGTTCTTGGTCACTTCTCTTTCTAAGGCCCTTCACCACCCATTGTTCAGTTTGATTGAGCATCCAGCTCTTGGAAGAATCCTGGTTGTGCCAAACATCTTCCATTTCAGAATTATGGAGGTTACTTTGCTCTTAGGAATCTTCAGTGCAGCAGAAATTTTATTGTAGCCTTTCCCAGATCTGTGCCTTGCAATAATCCTGTCTCTGAGCTCTACAGGCAGTTTCTTTGACCTCATGCCTTTTGCTTTGCTACAGTATGCATTGTCAGCTGTGATGTCTTCTGTAGAGAGGTGTGTGCCTTTTCAAATCATACCCAGTCAATTGACCACAGGTTGACTTCATTCCAGGTGTAGAAACACATCAGCAACGATCAAGAGAAATGGGAGGCGCTAGAGCTAAATTTCACATGTTGTTGCAAAGGGTCTGAATACTTTCTGAATGTACTGTATATTACATCCCACAACTTCTGGGTTTATACAGGGATGGCGAACCTTTTTTCCCTCGGATGCCAAAAGCAGTGCCCACACTGATAATTAAATCCCCCCCACGTTGTACCCACCTGCGCATGTGTGTGAAACCCAACGCTGCCCCCCATGCATGTACACATGGCTTTTTTTGAGGCTGGGGAGGGCGAAAACAGCCTCCCCTGCCCCCCCAGGCCCTCTGTAGGCAGAAAACAGCATATTTCCTGACTTCTGGTGGACCCATTTTTCACCCTCCCCTGGCCCCAGAGGCTTTGTTGGAGCCTGGGGAAGATGAAAATAGCCTCCGCTTCCCCCTCCCCAGAGGCCCTCTGGAGGCCAGAAATGGCCCACTTTCTGACTTCTGTTGTGCCTAGTAGGTCTGTTTTTTGCCCTGCCCAGGCTTCAGGAGGCTTTCCTAAAGCCTGGGGAGGGCAAAAAACGGACCAACTGGCCCATTGGAAGTTTGTTTCCAAAAAGCCGAAGCCCTGAAGCCCTGGTGTCAGCTTGGTGGCTTCCTACCAGACTTCCATCTATGAGCCAACGCCGATCCACCCGGCCTTCTCACACCCCCTGGCTGCTGCAGCTGTCCTGCAGCGTCAATCCACAGCCCCAGGCTGAACAGGAACCGAGACACCCAAGCTGCTGGCGGCAGCGGCGGGGGCCACATGAGCGGCCATGATCCCCCCTCCCCAGCCAGCCCACCCAGCCCATTCCTCCCCCAGCGCGGCAAGCTCCAGCGGACTGGAACCAGGTGCTAGGTGCCTGGCAAAAGAAAGAAAGTGCCAGCCCGCCAGCAGAGGCGGGTAAAAGACCACCTCTGCTGGCGGGCTCCCCCTCTCTTCTCAAACAAGCTGCCCTCCCTGCCTCTCCTCCTTTTCTCTCTTCTCAAACAAACTCTCTCTCAAATTGAGAGATAGTTTGTTTGAGTGAAGTAAAGAAACAAACAAACACACACACACACACACACACACAAAAAAATTACTTACAATAAAAAATTACTTACAAATTACAATAATTTTGAATTCCTCCCCCTTCCCTCCGACCCACATACCTTTTCCAGCTGTGTCACAGATGATTTCAACTCTGCTCTTGTCTGCCATGATGAAAATGTAAAAATGTAAAAAGAAAAAGGCAAGAGCTACTGAAGCCAGGCTGGGTTAGCTGCTGCCAGAGTCCCCAATGGATGACTCTGCTTAACTGTTTTTAAAAAAGCCTCTAAAAAAGTGCCCTCTGCAGGAGAAGGTGAGAGAACCACGTGCCTCCTCTACATAAGGAATTTTTCACCTTTTAACCCTTGCTTAACTCTACTCAAGTGATCATAAAGATAGACTAAAGGAGGCACGTGGTTCTCTCGCCGCCTCCTTTCTTTTTTAGAGGCTTTTTTAAACAGTTAAGCACTAAGCAGAGTCATCCACTGTGACTCTGGCAGCAACTACCTCAGCCTTTTTCCTTTTACATTTTTCTTCTTTTCATGATGACAGTGGTGAGGCCCTGCCTCCCCTGCCTCCCCTGACTGCACGTCCCTGAATGATAGGTTTTTGGAAGATAAACTTTTTTCCCTGGAAAACCTGCAAGATTGAAATAACTTCAGCATAATCAGTATTGATTTGTCAATAATAATTTGCAAAGATATAAAGCTATAGAAACAATTTAATCAAAGAAAATGGAGCAGGAGTCTTACCTGTAGCAAATCCAACATTAAAATCTAATCCATACTTATTAAGGGAATCCATTTCCCATATTAGATTTTCCTGCTGGTTTCATATTGTACACAGTATGCTATATTTAAACAAATAGATACTAAAATGAAATTTGAGGAAATTTCCATAATAGAATTTGAATGATTAAAACTCTATATTAAATAGTACTTATGCACCACCAACTCTTTAACCGATATATCCAGAGGTGGGATTCAAACATTTTTACTATTGCTTCTGTGGTCGTGGCTTGGTGGGAATGGCTTGGTGGGTGTGGCAGGGGAAGGATACTGTAAAATCTACATTCCCTCCCCACTCCAGGGGAAGGATACTGTAAAATCTCAATTTCTTCCAGATCAGCTGAGACTCAGGACTCAAAATTTCCACTACCGGTTCTCCAGAACTGGTCAGAACCTGCTGAACACCACCTCTGGATATACCGTAAAGAAATTGGGAAAATTAAATGGTAAAACTCAAGACAGAAATATTGTCATTACAACTGAGATTTGCTTCATTTGCCTCTTTGTAAAAGTGTCCCACAAAAGAAAAAAAAACCCAAGATTTAGCTTATGTAACTTCAGTAGGAAGCTAGATCCAGACTTGGCCCGTTTCATAAAAAACGCATGAAAATTCTATGTTCTAGGGATGTATGCTAGTTATCCCTAGAACATAGAATTTACAGAACACTCATTCAAGGTCAATGTAATTTAGTGTACTTTCTTTCTTTATATCCATTATTACTGCTTCAATTTCTCTCCATATGTTTTTCTAAGGGTATTCAGCCAAGTTCTCCAACAGCCAAAGAAGCACTCTTCTTCCATTAGGGGGAGCGCTGAATCCAAGAAATACAACTTTTTTCTTATACTGTGCAAAGATCTTTGGAAAAGTACACTATGCTGTATAGCACCCAATCAAGTGGCAAGGAACCTTGTTGAATTTGAGTTTCATCTCTCTGATTCTCTCCTGCCTTCAACCCTTATTCTCATAGTTATCTAGATAATTACAGCAGAAAAAGAAAAGAAGCTATAATTATGTTACTCAAACTCTGGATGAAGCGAACTTACATTTATTATTTTACAACAGCTCCTTAGGTTCATTGTAGCATGAACATTAAAACATGAAAAATAACATTTAAACAGCATGGAGAGGCTTAACATTTTAGGCTTTTCCACTTTGTTAAAAAAATCTATAAGCAAGTTTGTTTTAAGCAGTATGTCCTAGTTCTAATGGCATTATTTTTGCTGGGTTTTTTTCACCATATTTGGGAGGGTTTTTTTTCCTTTACATCTGGTAGACATCAAGGACACATGTTTTTTTTCCTGAAGGAATCACAGCTGGGCTTGATCCCAGCTTCCTTCAGAAGGGAAGAGTTTTCTCAGAAAGAGCCACAGCCCCACTCTTGGCTATAGATCTTGGTTCTGCAGCTGGTTGCTTAAGCACACTCAGCTGCTTCAGGACAATGTTCCCCACAACTTTAACAACATTTGAAAAATGAGTCACTTCAAATACCATTTAGCTACAGAGTTCTCTATATTTTCTGCACAACATACAATTCCTTTAGATCACAAATCCTTTAGAACTTTGATCCAAAATCTTTATGCTCAAAAGTTATCTGATGAGCCATCCCAGTCATCCCCTTGTTTGAAGAAGAGTCTTGATTTGTATTCTGCAATGGCAATAATTAAAGTATTTTCATATTACAAAATACCTTAGAATAAGAAATTATAGTGAATCTCAGCAAAATGAGTGTTATGTGTAAAAAGGAAAGATAAACCAGGAAAGAAAATTTATCTGAATGATAGTTTTCTTAATTATCCTAAAGGGGACAAAAATATCAGAATACAGCCAAACCTATATACAGGGCGGGGCATAACCTTTTCCTAGGGGGTCACAGCAACACTTGTAATAACAACACAAATAATTCATACACCATTCGAAAGCCCATCAAAAACTGAGTTTATTGACACAATTTAATAGTCAGTATGACCACCATTAGCCCTTCGAACAGCATTCAAATGAGGTGGATAAGAACACAACAAATCTTCAAACAGTTCCGTTCGATTTTCCAGATTTTTCAACACAGTTTCCAAATTCATTCTCAAAGTTTCAACCGAATATCGATTTTGACCTTGCTCCTGAATCATCAGAGCTTCCACTTCATCCTTAATTATGGCCCCAATGTTCTCTGCCGGATTGAGATCTGGCGAATTTCCCGGCCAGACGTCATTGCCCCAAAATTCGACATTGTTTTCCTTTAACAATTGCTGAGTCGCATTTGCACGCATGCAAGGAGCTTTGTCATGAAGAAAGACAGCCTCACCAACCACCAAGACATTGTCTGGATCACTGAGAAATGGAATGACATTCTCCAATAAAATTTTCTCACGGAAATAACTGCCATCCCAGGATTCCCCTTTATCCTTCAAAACCCAATGCAGTTTCTTGGCTGTGAAAATGACGAAAATCCCGATGCAAGTCGGATTGCGAACGATTTGTCGATATCGTTCATGTTTGGCGATGTCGTCGACGTCTTTAGCCCAAATTCGATCGTTCTGGAAATTCGGTTTTTGAATGGCATAAACGAAGAATTCGTCAGATGGCGCCAAATGAAGAAAATCTTCCTCGGTCCATTCAGACAACCAATCGCACAACCAAAGCCGATCTTGAACGTGTGTTTGAGTTTTCAATGGTTTGCAAATGACGTGGAATGGCTTCAAACCTTCTCGTTCTCGATATCGGCCGATTGTCCTTTGATCAACTCGTTTTCCACGAATTTGAAGGATTTCTTGGGCCACTTTTCGGTTTCCTTTTCGTTGTTTGCGACTGCCAGTTGCAATGATGGCTTTGCTTTCTTGGGACAGTTGCAGAGGACGCCCTTCTCCAAATTTTGTGAAACATTCTTGGGCTGTTTTGTTCCAATTATCAGTAACCCAATCCGGATGACGTTTCAATTTGTTTGCAATCCATTTTCGATTGATAAACGTCGCTCCAGCATCGCGAGCCTCTCAAAAGGCAATGCATTTTATTCTGTCAATGATCCTTTGTTTTTCCGAATCGAATTTTCCAGCCATTCTTAAAGCAAATTTAACATTTAATAGCTCATTCAATTCAGTTTTTTATGGGCTTTAAAATGAGGTGTCGCGGAAGTTGTAAACTGCTGTCGATCTTGCTGTGACCCCCTAGGAAAAGGTTATGCCCCGCCCTGTACAAACACCTAATTTTATTTAAAATGATATGGCCACTTAGTTTGGAGAAAGAGGCATTGATGCTATAATTAAAATAGGTAAATTAGCTGAAAACAGGCAAGTCAGGGAGCTGAGGTTCCCATCATTAACACTTTAGGATGCCTCTGAAGTTGGTGTATAAATTACCTCTAGAACATTTCAGAATAGATGTCAGGAGCATAATCAATTCTAAGAACATTAAAAAAAAGACCTTGCTGGATCAAATTGGAAGAGCCATCTAGTCCAAAATCCTGAGCTGTCCAGTTGCCAAATGAAGGACCAGAAGCAGGACTTGAATACAATTGTCCTTGCTCATTTGTACTTTTTCCAGCTGTGGCTACAAGGAGTCCTACACTTTGTTCTTTGATTACAGGTAATATATAGCTATCACAATTAGGAGCTATTTATAGTCTTTAAGTCCATGACAGATGATTTTTTTTCAAAAAAGATTTTTATTTTATAATATTTATACATATCAGTGTGTGAATGGTGTGATACTGGATATCATACATTTCAATACAAACAAGCATTATATTGTTACTCATAATTATTACATTTCATTCTCATTATTTCATATTGTTTACACATACCCTTACTACCTCCCTTAAATTCCTAAAAACCCCTTCTTATTCTTTCATATATTTTAATATGTTGTATGTGTGTGTGTATATATATACAGATACACACACACATATACATACATACACACACATACATACACATACACACACACACATACATACGTACATACATACTAATATTCTCCTCTTATTTCTATCTCTATTTTAACCTTTCTCCCCTGACGCTTTAATATTCAAAGACGTTTCTTTTCTACTTCCCATCGTCAGCTGTTTTATTATTCATTCCCCTTATTTGTCTCTTCACATCTATTTATGTTAAAGTTTCATCCTTCCTTCTTTCATTAGTCAATGTCTCAATGTACACTTCTAATACCAATCACAATCATTTGAGCATTTAAAGTACAACTATTCATATTCTTTCCAATCCTCCAATTTGTGTAGCTCTACTATTAATACACGTTTACATTAAAATATACTTTTGTTTTCCAATTGTTCATTGTTTGATTTTATCATTTCACTGCTAATTATATTTTATACATATTTTATAATACAATCATTTAAGCTCTCATTTTCCAGTTGATACTTAATTCATAATTTTTTCATAATTCCCTAATTTCACTGTTCATATCTATTTATATTAAAATATTTATAATGTTTATTGCACTACATACAAAATAATTATCCAGCCTATATAATTCTAATATTAATGCACATTATTAAGGTATAATCCTGGAAAATCATTTACTCTTTTTCCCCTTATCCATTATTTTTTGTCCACATCCAAGCTTTTAATCTTATCTTTTTTTTTTTGGCTTGTCTCCCAAATTCTTCTCTTAAGTCTTTTACTCCATCTACCCTACTTCTAAGTCTATAGTCTGAGTCCATGATCTAATTTTTTCTCCCCTCTCTCCCCTTTCCCACTGTCTATTTTTAAAGCTATCTGTTTTAACCCCTCTCTTCCCCCCCCCCAGACATCTTCCTGTTCCTCCCATTTCTTTTTTAAACCTTTTAAAGTATTTTCCCCGTGCTTTAATTCCTTAATCATTATTAATTTTGGTAATAACTCCTCCTTGTTGTCTTCTTTATGCTGGTTTCTCAATTCTCCTTTCCCTTCTGTTTCTTCTGATGGCTCCATTCTTTCCTCATTTTCCTGGTCTTTGCTTATTGTCCCTTGTATAATATTTTCCAGTCTTTGATCTATGTGATCAAATATTTCCACCATCTCCTTATGGTGTTCCTGTATAAGGTCCTTAATATTATGAAACATTAGCTCCATTCTGTTTAGATCTCCACTCACTTTAGCCTTGCGTTGCATCTTTATTTAATAAGTCTCCTTTTTTGCCAATTGTCCAGGAATCATTGATTCAAAAACAGAGCTCTTCCAAGTCAAAAATTTTAATGTTCTCATCAATGATCAGTCAAATAAATTTAAATACATCAGGGGATTATCCACATCTCCTCACGTCACTTTTGAATATTCGATAATATTCAGGTGTCTGTAAACGAAAGTTCTTATTTGATGTTCCAATCTCCAGTGGTCATAAGGTAGATACATATAATTCAGTAAATATTTTCAGTCCTTTAAATGTTTATTCTCAGGTTGCATAGTTCCCCTTTCATCAGCTGATGATGCTCTCTGCCTCAATCTGCTTCAGCCTCTCTGCTTTGTTTTTGACAAGTCCAATTTAACTATCTTACTTATTTTGAATTGTAAATCTAGTAAATGAACCATATTGATAAAAAGTTTTTGGGATCATAATTCCAGCATTTTAATATGCTTAATTCTTAACATCACATATTTTTGCTTTGAGAGTTCAATTTTTTATTTTATTTTTTATTTTAGAAACTAATGGGGAGAGCTCGGAACAGGGCCGCGGAGCTTTCGGTCCTTGCTTCCAAAAGTGCCTAAAGTACAGTCGGAAGACCTCAGGACAGAATTAGATGTACTTAAGATAAATGTAAAACATGTCACTTAGAAGAAAACAACATTTGTACAAGTCTACAATATTGTACAGCTTAGAAGAAATGCTTATGCAAAGTAGAGTGGAGCTGAGCAGGAGCTAAATGTGATTTAGGAGTAGAAAATGAAGCTGCTTTTAAGAGTACATTTGCTAAGCCAAGTAGTGGATTTTGCTTTATTCTGCATGGCTGGACTCCAACTCTGGCCGTGTTAAGGTGATTCCTTCATATACAGTGCTGAACACACAAGGAGTGGTCAAAGCCCATGTTTTCTCAGTATTATACCCATGGGCTAAACAAAATCCCCAGAAAAGTTTCCATCCCATTTCAAGATTCCAGCTCAGATGAGGTCTTGGTAACCAAATGAAGCTTCTCCTCCCCCTCCCCCTCCTCCATCACGTTGCAACACAACTAAAAGGCTTTGAACATAGAATATAGAATAATTGCTTGCTTGAATGCATATAATGGGGCTGTCTAAACCGGGCTGCTCATTAAGGACAAGTATAAATAAGAACAGCAAGAATGAGCAAAGGAGAGACTGAGTGGACTGGATTTGTTTAGTCTTCAGAAAAGATGACTGAGGGGACTTTTCAAGTATCTGCCTAAAGGCCACATCTTTGCTCGGTTAATCTGTGGTACAGTGTTAAATTATAGAAAGGCAGTTTTGGTTTAGTGCTAGGAAAAATGTCCTAATGTCAGACCAGTTTGACCATGAAACCAATTATCTAGTGAGGTGAGGCTCTCTTTGGCTGAGTGTGTTTAACAGCAACTGAACAGACATTTGTTGCAACTGATATATTTGGGATTCCTAAAATGAGCAAATACTCAGCATTGTGGGCATAACTAGCTCCTTTCAATTCTAGAATTCTGTGAAGAGAAAATCCTGGCTATGTGTGCTCTTTTATGGTCATTAGACAAAGTGCAGGAACCAGCTCCCCGACATTTGAAACTGAATCTTACCCTGAGAGGTTCCCCCCCCCATCCAATGTAAAGCATTGGATGAAATATTTTTGTTGGAAACTCAAGCTTTCCACTAATAAATTACTACTCATCAAAGAGAAATCTGCTTCACATGACACACAAAGCCACATTATGGTTTGTTTAAGCTTGTTGCCTGAAGCCAGAGTAATTCTACAAGATTTCCTAATGTGAGAATGCCTGTGATGAGAACTAACCTAGATATTTTCAGGATGAATCTAACCCACAATCCGTGAACATTTTTTTCCCCTAATGGGAGACCCAGGAAGTGCAAAACTGCTGTGAATGCTACTTCAAAAAGTAAAATGTGAGGGGCAGGGTTTGACGTCGCAATGACATGACATGCAATCTTGGGTCTCCGGGATTGCTGTCGATATCTCTGTTTCTGGATGGTCCTTTTGGACCTAAACTGTTCTGAAGGAACAGTGATAGAGAAGAGCATGTCCTGCTGATCTTAGGGGCATCGCAAAGCCCCTGATTGATCCAGGAGAAAGCTCTTTTTGCTAGCTACAAGAGAAGCAACCAAAATGGCTGCTAAAAGTTGGGACAAGCCTCTGAAATAGAAGCAGTACAGGAGTGTGTCGAATTGGTGAGAAAAAAATTTATTATTAGAGAAGGGAAAACCCAAAAGAATTGGAATTTAAAATAAAATTGAAGACAGAAGAAAATAAGCAGCGAATTAACTCTGATTTAAGACAATCATGTTATCTTTTCTACCTTAACTTTGTTTGTTTTCTAAGGATGAACTCTTTACAAATGCCTCTTACTTTTAAACTGGACTGGTCTCTTTTTTTCCCCTTCTTCCTCTATACTTTCTCCATTTTTTGTATTCATGGATTAAAACTTCTTCTCTCGTAAGGCTGGGACAGAGCGTAATTTTTACACTTTTTTTTATTTTCCTCTCTTGGACAGAGAGGCAGAAACAGATGGAAAAGAGGTAACATTGCCATCTAGTGGCTAGAGGCTTGGCAATATCTGATAAAGCTATAAGCTTTGTTTACTGAAAGACTCAGTGAAAATGTTTTGTTGATACAGGTGTTCCTTTGAAGGAAAGAGAAAGCTTTGATTTGAAAAACTCCTCTGAATTTGTTTGACCTAAAAAGTCTCGGATATTTTGGCAGTGTTTATAACCTGGAAAATGGCACAACGTGAAGAAAAGGCACTAACTTTGCAAAGAATTTTCTTAGAAATTCAAAAACTTTTAATAATTACAGAAAGAATTGAAAAAAGACTTTTAAATTATAGATCAAAATACAGAAAGTATGGGGACAGCGATGAAGTTTGGGGACAAAGCTGAAAAAATAACAGAGACACATGAAAGTGATAAGAAAATTGTTGACACTGACAGCAAACTAAGAATGGAGGAAATGAAAAGTGTGAAATACAGAAAGGAGAAATTGATGAACCAGATCTTCATTTCGGATGTCAGAAAATAGATGAAGAAAGGAGATAAAATTTGGCAGAAATAATAAGAGTAATCTCGGCAAAAGCACAAATGATAACAAAAGTAAAGCTGATAAAAAGAGCACACAAAGGGTTTCAAATTCTTATAAGACATGCAATGAACAACAAGTTCTTAAGAGAAGTCCACATAACACTTATCAAGAAAACATTTAGAATACAGACTTTACAAATGACAAGAGATATTGGACTACACTATCTCTGGAAGGATACAAGATGATGAAATGAAATGTCACAATAAATTTTAGTTAAATGTAGTTAAATTTTGAGTGCTATGTACAACATAATAATAGCTATAGTCAAATAAATGATTAATAATGATAACAAAGCATTTATATATACTAGATTGATAATATGAAATTTTATACAATACTGTAAGTGAGGATATGGAGATGATGTTGAAAAGCCTTTTTATAAAAATTAAACAATTTTATATAGAATAGAATATAAAGATGTAATATCATTGGGTGATTTCAGGATGATGTAATAAAATGTCATAATATAAATTTACTTTAAATTTAATATGTTTTATGTTGAAAGGATGTAATAATAGCTGGGCTTAATGGATGTTTAATAATTATATCAATGTGTATACAAGTATATTAGACTGATGATACTAATAATGGGGAAAAATATGAAATTGAAAATCATTAGAGAATGTTATCAATGCTAAAATAATAGAATGATGTCACAATAAATTTAGTTAAATATAATTAAATTTTGAGTGCAATGTACAACATAATAACAGCTATAGTCAAATAAATGATTAATAATGATAACAAAGCATTTATATATACTAGATTATTACCCGAAGGTCATTAGCTCCTTGCAGGATCCATGCCCCAGAGATAGTGGGGTGTGAGTCTCTTCTCCTGAAGTTGGACATAGGGGTTCAATTGGGCTTGTTTTTGACGTACCTACCTCCCAGCTACGTCACAACAGCCCTGCCTGCGCTCCTAGAGGCGGTAGCCAGGTTGGCGGTGGAGTTCCCCAGACTGATGGTACTGGGGGACTTTAATCTGCCATCCCTGGGCGAACACTCTGATGGAGCACAGGAGTTCATGGCTTCCATGACAACCATGGACTTGACCCAAGTAGTTCTGGGTCCAACCCATAGAGCGGGACACACACTCGACCTTGCATTTCTCTCAGGGCAGTGGAGATGTGATCTTGAATTAAGGGGAATAGAGATCTCACCCTTGTCATAGTCAGATCACTTCCTGCTGAGGCTTGACTTTGGGATGCTACTCCCCCATTGCAGGGAGGTGGAGCCGATTAAGTGGTTCTGCCCCAGGCACCTGATGGATCCGGAAAGATTTCAGAAGGAGCTTGGAGGGATACCTGACTCCCTTGCCCACAACCCGACAGAGGCCTTAGTCGCAGCCTGGAATGTTGCAGTGGCTGAGGCTCTGGATTGGATTGCGCCCTTGCGGGCTCTCTGTGGCAGTGGATCCAGGAGGGCACCTTGGTTCACCGAGGAGCTCCGGGAGATGAAGCGCCAAAAGAGATGCCTAGAGCGACGCTGGAGGGCCAGTAACTCTGAATCTGACCGAACACTCTTAAGAGCCTTTATTAGGACTTATTTAGTGGTGATAAGGGTGGCAAAATGTACATATTTTTCCGCTCTTATTGCATCCGCGGAATCCCGCCCAGCCACCCTGTTTAGGGTGACCCGCTCCCTCCTAAAAGAGGAGGTGGGGAAACCCCTGCAGGAAAGAGCTGAGGAGTTTGCTCAGTTTCTGTCGGATAAAATCACTCAGATTTGGGTGGACCTGGACTCTACTTGGGCAGCACCAGCTGAGATGCCGAGGGAGATTTGCTGGGATGAGTTCAAGTTTGTCACTCCTGAGGAAGTGGACAAGGCCATGGGAGTGATGAGTGCCTCCACCTGTTTATTGGACCCGTGCCCCTCCTGGCTGGTCTCGACCAGCAGGGAGGTAACACGAGGCTGGCTCCAGATGATTATGAACACATCTTTACAGGAGGGGTCTTTCCCACAGCCACTTAAAGAAGCAGTGGTAAGGCCCCTCCTTAAGAAGCCTTCTCTGGACCCAGCTATTCTTAATGACTATCATCCTGTCTCCAACCTTCCTTTTCTGGGAAAGGTTGTTGAGAAGGTGGTGGCGCTTCAACTCCGATGGACCTTGAATGAAGCAGATTATCTAGACTCCTTTCAGTCTGGCTTCAGGCCTGGATACAGCACAGAAACCGCTTTGATCGCACTGACTGATGATCTCTGGCAGGCCAAGGATAGAGGACATTCCTCTATCCTGGTGCTTCTTGACCTCTCAGAGGCTTTCGATACCATCGACCATGGTATCCTTCTGCAAGGATAGAGGAGGTGGGAGTGGGAGGCACCGTTCTATGGTGGTTCTCCTCTTACCTCTCTGACAGGTCGCAGTCGGTGTTGGTCAGGTGACAGAGGTCGACCCCTAGGTCCCTTAAATATGGGCTGCCACAGGGTTCGGTCTTGTCCCCCCTCCTATTTAATATCTACATGAACCCGCTGGGCGAAATCATTCGACAGCACGGAGTTAAGTATCATCAGTATGCTGATGATACACAATTATATCTCTCTGCCCCGTGCCAGCTCAGTGTAGCGGCGGATGTGATGTGCCAATGCCTGGAGGCTGTTAGGATCTGGATAGGGGTAAACAAACTCGTGCTCAATCCCGACAAGACCGAGTGGCTATGGATGTTCCCCCCGAAGGACAGCCCAGATAGTCCATCCTTGATCCTGGGGGGTGAAAATTTACACCCCTCAGAGAGGGCACACAATTTGGGGGTCCTCCTGGATTCACAGCTGACACTGGAACACTATCTGTCAACTGTGACCAGGGGAGCCTTTGCCCAGGTTCGCCTGGTGCCTCAATTGCGGCCCTACTTGGATCGGGAGGCACTCCAGACCGTCACTCATGCCCTAGTCACCTCAAGGCTGGATTACTGCAACGCGCTCTACATGGGGCTACCTGTGAAAAGCGTTCGGAGACTGCAACTAGTCCAGAATGCAGCTGCGCGAGCGATATTGGGTGTACCTAGGTACACCCATGTCACACCTATCTTCAGCGAGCTGCACTGGCTACCTATTGGTCTCCAGACGCAATTCAAGGTGTTGGTTATTACCTTTAAAGCCCTGCATGGCTTAGGACCAGCATACCTGCGAGACCGCCTACTGCCACACTCCTCCCAACGGCCGGTAAGATCCCACAGGGTGGGCCTCCTTCAGATGCTGTCAGCCAGACAATGTCGACTGGCGGCTCCCCGGAGGAGAGCCTTCTCTGTGACTGCCCCGACCCTTTAGAACGAACTACCCCCAGAAATCTGAACCTCACCCACTCTCATGGCCTTCAGAAAATCTGTCAAGACCTGGCTATTCCGGCAGGCCTGGGGCTGTTGACCTCATTGTTGCGGTCCAGCCCCGACTGAAATGAATGTATCTGTGTTGTTTTTTAACTTGTCTATTTTATTTTTATTTTATTTTGGTTTTTTTCTTCCCCTCTCTGTAAGCCGCCCGGAGTCCTCCGGGATTGGGCAGCCTATAAATAAAATTAAACTTGAAACTTAAACTTGAAACTAGATTGATAATATGAAATCTTATACAAATTGTAAATGAGGATCATGGAGATGATGTTGAAAAGCCTTTTTATAAAAGATAAACAATTCTATATAGAATAGATTATAAAGACGTAATATCATTGGATAATTTCAGGATAATGTAATAAAATGTTATAATATAAATTTACTTCAAATTTACTATGCCTTGTGTTGAAAGGATGTAATAATAGCTGGGCTTAATGGATGTTTAATAATTATAACAATTTGTATACATGTATATTAGATTGATATACTAATAATAGGGAAAAACATGGAATTGGAAACTATTAGAGAATGTTATCAATGCTAAAATGATTGACTGACTTAGAATAGGAGGAAGCATAATAACAACGTATACAAAGATACCTTGATTGTCAATATGTGAATTTTGATAAAATTCAAGTGAAGTTTACGGAAAGGACACAGAAAGACTTTGTAACCAATCGACACACTGTGTATATTTTGAAGAGGCTTTTATGTTATATGTGTTGTGTGTTTGTATTTGTCTGGAAATAAAAATTTTATTTAAAAAAAAAAGTAAAATGTGACGGTGTATTTGGGGTTAATATTAAGGGGTCAGTGATCTTTCTGCATTCTACAAGGAATTCCAAGGAATTCTAATTTCAGGCTATAAGGCACTATCCAATCATGCATATTTATTACATATTTATTCTTCCTTAACTAAAAATGATAGGTGGCTTTTATTCCTTATCACACCTATTTTACATCCTTTTCTTCCACAATACCTCATCTTTACTAAATGGGTGAGATACCAACATCTACATTCAGTATTTGATTCAAGATGAATCAAACAGTTGTGACATAGTGGTTTAACAGTTGAGTCAGCCTGTAGTAGGTTTCAGTATTCATTGTGTTGGATGGGTTAATATTTTTCCAGTTAACTGATGTTGGCTTCTGATTTTATGGAAAATCTCAAAGCATCTGGTAATAATATATCTTTAATAGCTGTCTGCCTTTGTGGAAACATTTGACTTGATTTCCTTAAAAATGAGGATAGATTTTGTTTGAAGACTGCAATACAGAAAAAGGCAGTCTAAAAGTAGGTAGTATGCCAATGAACCTCCCCAGACAAACAATATATCAGTTCATATTAAGAAAGAGGTTAGATTGGAAAAAAACCCCACCTTTGCTTTTTCAAAGCTTGCAGATAAAATGTTTAAGATAGCCAACTTACGTTAGCTACAAGAAAATAGCACAGTGGTACTTTTTTTTTTTTAAATCATATTTAGTAGGGACATACCCAGCTAAGATTCTTTGCTATAAAAAATTGGGAAGTGTGTGATTTCAAATATGTAATATCTTGTTTCAAACAGAGAATAATTAAAAGATGATTAAAAGTATCTGAACTAAGATGTAACATTCAATAATTTTTTTGAACAAACTTGCAACATTTAGTACATATTAATATGTATGCTAAACTGTAGAACTGGCCATAAATAGCTTTTCAGAATTCCCCAGGAATTTAGTGAGAGAGAAATGGGGTAGATAATTTCTTTGAATTTCTCCAGAAGGACTAATTCTCCATAAATTTCTCAAGAACAGGATTTTACATTCACATTTCTGATAGCTCTTCTCCTGAAACAATTTATCTAGCAAAGTGCATCATGGTTATTTCTTTAGAATTTAATTGAAATATGAGAAATCGGAGATGAGGACCAATGAAAAGATCATTGTATGCTGAAAAATAGGATATTTATTCCTGGAAACCTTGTATTTAAATTAAGTGCAAGAGGACAAATTAGCTGTAAATATTTTTTTCATCAGAGTAAGAATTGGAAAGAGAATTTAACTGCCTAGCACTCAAAAATTCCTTTCAAAATGTTCCATGTGTTTAATTTTCTATTTATTTATTAGATGCATTAGGTACTTTACAGTGCATAATAGTTAAAACCATCATTCTAAAACATCAGAGCAGCAAAAGAAACAAACCCATACAGTAGTAATAAAAGATTTAAAAATATTACAAGAAACTGATTAAATTTCTGTTTCAAAAACTGCACAAAGTATTTTTCCCACATTCCTCCCTTTTTGTTGTTTTTTCTTCCCAATGTAGCTTTTAGCCTGAAATTGAATCCAACACAGTTTGTCATCCGTTCTGAAGTATTTTGGTTGGTCCCCACTGAATTTTCACAGTAAACTGATTAGAAAATATCCTTGATGATTTACACTGTAATCTCAAAGAGTTGGATTCTTTTCATATAGATATTTAGGCTGAAGAGCAACCAGATAGTGACTATTTCATTTGCATCTTAGTAGCATAAAACCATTTGATAATTTATTTTTATAATCAATCCTATTGTTAGTATGGGACTAGATTTAGGCAGGGTGGGCTGCTCCTGATTCGGACCAGTTCGGGCAAACTGGTAGTGGTAATTGGGCCTGGGTCGCCAAACTGGTAGTGATGGCTGGATCGCCATGCCCCTGAACTGGCTTGCTCTGACGCTCGCCCTGCCTCGCTTTTGCCACGTGCATCCACAGAACTGCCTCCTCCTGCATACACACAGGTAAGTATTTGCACTAGCCTAGCCTCCCTCCACACTGGCCAGCATCTCCTGAAGCTGCTGACGTTGCAGCCCCCCCCCCTGGAGCTCCAAGCAGTGGGTGGGCGAGCTGTCA
Source organism: Thamnophis sirtalis (assembly GCF_051295495.1). Lineage (NCBI taxonomy): Eukaryota > Metazoa > Chordata > Lepidosauria > Squamata > Natricidae > Thamnophis > Thamnophis sirtalis. The sequence goes on along the minus strand of NW_028261385.1, from coordinate 113,812,199 downwards.
GCACTTTTTAAACTGGTGGTAAAAATGCTGAGGGGGATCCTTGCTGACCTTTCACCAGCCACCTGGAACTCCAAGCAGCCAGGGGGGAGGTGGGGTGGCGGTGAGTTCCAACCAGCGGGTTTGCAAACAAGGTGCAAAGCGGCTCTCAAAGAGAACAAAGAGGGTGTGGTGACCCAGAGCCGCTGCTTCTTCACAACAGCTGAAGACGGAAGAGGTACCGGCCACAAATCGCCCACCCGCATTCAAACCAACCTGCCTCCTCCCTGCAGAGACTCTCTGGAGGGGGAGGGAAGGTTTCTCCCAAAACCGACTTCTTTCCTGCCCTCCTGCAGCGTCAGTCCCTAGGGGGAAGGCACGGACTGTTCAGCACTGAGGTAGAAGCAGCTGTGGCACCAGAGAAGGCAAGGCTTCTTTGCCAGCCTCCCATCTGGCAAAACAATTTTTTTTGCTGGTTCAGTGGGTATGGCTGGGGGGGGGGCATGTGACTGAGTGGGCATGTGCATGAGTGATGTCAAGTTGCCCATGCCCACTCAGTCACATGCCCCCCACCTAGCCACGCCCACTGAACCGGTAGTAAAATTTTTTAGACCCACCACTGGATTTAGGCCTAGTCCAGACTAAATGGACACAATAACAAAAACTTGAGAGCTTCCCAGATTTTATCTGCAATAATTGAGGTCTGAGAACTCTGTTACAGAGTTATACCAAACTTATTCAGTTATTCCAGCCAGCATTATACACTAAGTAATAATGGCATCATAGTCAGAATTCTGACAGAAATAAGTCAGCCTTATTTTGGAGCTTCTTAGCTTCTCATTCATTTTATTCAATTCATTCAAAAACCCAGTACTCTTCGACATCTTTATAAATGATCTAAATGAGGGGATAAAAGGGGAGCCCATCAAATTTACAGACAGCATCAAGCTGGGGAAAATAGTTAACACTTTAGAAAATAGGTTCAAAATTCAGAATGATCTTGACACACTTGAACACTGGGCCCTATCCAGAAAAATACAAAAGTATGAAAAAGTATGGCCTTACACTTAGGCAAGAAAAAATAAATGCAGAAATATAGAATAGGATGTACCTGCTCAACAACAATAACTATTAGAGGGAGCTAGGAGTCCTAGTAGACAACCACTTCTTTATGAGCCAGCAATGCAGCGCTAGACATAACAGAGGAATAGTATCAAGTTTATGTGCAATGTTAGTACTAGTTTATACTTCACTAGCAAGATCATACTTGGAATATTGTGTCCAGTTCTGGTCATCACAATACAAAAAGATGTTGAGGCTCTAGAAAGAGTGCAGAGAAGAATGGCAAAGGTGACATGAAATCGCTGGGCGAGATCATTCGGAGGCACGGGATAAGATACCACCAATACGCGGATGATACTCAGTTGTATCTGTCCGCCCCGTGCCAACTCAATGAAGCGGTGGACGTGATGAACCGTGGCCTTGAAGCCGTTAGGGACTGGATGAGAGCTAACAAGCTTGTACTCAACCCGGAAAAGACCGAGTGGCTGTTGTGTTTTCCTCCCAATAATTTGGCTAGTGTTCCATCACTCAGGCTGGGGGTCCAAATACAGGGTTCGCAACTTGGGAGTCCTCCTGGATCCACAGCTGACCTTTGATCATCATCTGTCGGCTGTGACCAGGGGGGCATTTGCCCAGGTTCGCCTGGTGCGCCAGTTGCGACCCTACCTGAACCGGGAGGCTCTCACAACAGTCACTCGTGCCCTTGTGACCTCTAGGCTGGAATACTGCAACGTGCTCTACATGGGGCTGCCCTTGAAGAGCATCCGGCGACTTCAGCTAGTACAGAATGCGGCCGCGCGAGTGATTGTGGGTGCACCTCGGTTCGCCCACATAACACCTATCCTCCGCGAGCTGCGCTGGCTACCTGTTGATCTCCGGGTGCGCTTCAAGGTGCTACTTACCACCTATAAAGCCCTCCATGGTAGTGGATCTGGGTACTTGAGAGACCGCCTCCTGCCAATTACCTCCCTACGACCTATTAGATCACACAGATTAGGCCTCCTCCGAGTTCCATCCGCCAGTCAGTGTCGACTGGCAACTACGCGGAGGAGAGCCTTTTCAGTAGTAGCTCCGACCCTTTGGAACGATCTCCCCGTGGAGATTCGTACCCTCACCACCCTCCAGACCTTCCGCACAGCCCTCAAGATCTGGCTATCCCATCAGGCCTGGGGTTAAAGATTATAATCCATCCCCTCCCGAATGGTGAATGAATGTTGCTTCTATTTTAATTATGTACTGTTTTTATACGTCATTGTGTGTACCCCCTTCCCTATACGTTGTAAGCCGCCCTGAGTCCCCTCAGGGAAAAGGGCGGCCTATAAATAAATTTATACAAATTTATACAAATTAGGGGTCTAGGGGCCTGGAAGCTAAACTGTATGATGAACGGTTGCAGGAACTGGTAGGTAGTTATAATATAGTAGTCTAACAAGGAATTATAATATAGTAGTCTAACAAGGAGAAGGACTAGGGAAGACTTGGTCGCTGTCTTCCACTACTTGAGGGGCTATCACAAAGAAGAGGAGGACCCCCTATTCTCCAAACACCTGAAAGGAGCACAAAAAGTAAAGGATTGAAGATTATCAAAGAGAAACCCAATCTAGAATTAAAGAGACATTTTCTGTTATTGAGAACAATTAATCACTGGAATAGCTTGCCTCCAGAAAATAAGGGTGCTGATGGTTTTCAAGAACAGATTAGACAATCATTTGTCCAAAGTGGTAAAGCATCTCCCTCTTGAGAGGGGATTGGACTAGAAGACTAGGAGACCTCCAAGGCCCTTCCCAACTCTGTTATTCTATGACTTCTATTTGTAATATAAACTGTTTAACTATTTTAAAAATTTGTTTACTTGTACTCTTTTGGTCAGTGACCATCATGAAAATTATTCACAGAGCATGTTTTGATTCTTTTCTTTTTTTAATAGAATGTTGAAAACATTCTACAGATAGTTATTCACTTTTTTTCCTGGTCCTCTTAATGGCAAAAATGAATTTTCTTCTTACTGTAAATGATCTTCCAAGCTCCACTATCAAGAGTTGAAAATCTAGGTAGGAGTTTCAATGTGTAAAGTTTAAATCCCAACACATGGAGAGAGAGGCAAGTTGTGTTCAAGTGGGACCTCCATTTTGGCTCCACTGTTCCTCATATGAATTTGCAATTGATCATAGAAAAAGGTTCTGAGGATACCTGTAAAGAACTCTAGGTCTCATCATGATACATCCATCAAGGTTTGATTACACAAACCACTCTCAGTTGTAGAGAAGGGTATGAACCAGTAACTCAATATTCAGTGTATGGCTTATTCTGTTCTGCTTATAAGTGGTCCTAGCAGATCTCCCAAGATCTACATGTACCTATGGAATTATAGGGTATCTTGCCTTAAAGACAAGGTTCAATGTAGCTTAGGAATCAGTGAGGATTTCTTCTGATACATATTCCTAAACATATTAAATCCTTCTTAATATGATAATCAGGAACTTCATGATGATCCTGGTGTTTGTTTTCTTCACAATTATTGGGAATGTCACCATGGCTTTTTTCTGAGTTTGTTTTATACTTCTTAGTCCTCTCTGTAGCTGTAGAATTCCTTGGTGGTCCGCATCCACAAACAAAGCCTAATTCTGTTTAATTTTTTTTGAGATCAGTCAAGGTCAGTTATAATCCTGATCACAATTACATTCTGATCTCTCTCTCTCTCTCTCTCTCTCTCTCTCTCTCTCTCTCTCTCTCTCTCTCTCTCTCTCTCTCTCTCTCTCTCTCTCTCCCCCTCCCTCCCCCCTCCCTCCCTCTCTCTTTTTACTCAAACACTCCTGTTTTTAAAGATCATACTTGGCACATAGATCTAATCTCCTACCTTATTAGGAGATGCTTAAATTGGCCTAAATCTGAAATTGTCCTAATTCTATTGAGAGATATGTCAACTTGCGAAGTATTCCTGGCTTGCTCTCAAGTTGCCATAGGCAGGGGAATGGGGAATCAAGCCTCACAGCTGCATCGAGGAACTTGCATTTCAATCAAAACAAAGCACATTCCAGCTGGCTACATCAAGGTCATCTCCAGGGTTACCCACAGTGACCGGAGCAGTGACGTGCGGTGAGGTTTATGGCTGGTGAGGCACTGATGTCTGAGCATTCTCTCCTCTCCCCCAACACCCCACTGACTAAAGCACTTTCTTTCACCTGCCTGAGCTCGCGGCAGCCCACCTGAGCTCTGCCGCGAGCTCAGGCGGGTGAAAGAAAGTGCTTTAGTCAGTGGGGTGTCGTGGGAGAGGAGAGAATGCCTGAGCATTGCATTTATTAAAGAAAAAAAGGAAATTTGAAGGAAAAGAGGGAGCGTGGGGTGAGGGTGGGTGCATCAGAAACGGAGAAAGAGAGGAGGAAGAGTGAGCACGACTCTGCAGTTTTAAATAGAATGACAGAGTTGAAGCCTCTAAAAAATGTGCCCTCTACTATGAGGCTGGAGAACTGCATACCTCAACTACCTCGGGATTTTTTAGGCTTTTAACCCTCGCTTAACTCTGCTCGAGCTCCTAAAAAGTCAGACTAGATGAGGCATGCAGTTCTCCTGCCTCATAGTAGAGGGCACTTTTTAGAGGCTTTTTTAAACAGGCAGTCATTCAGGGTGAGGCAGCAGCTAACTAGCCTAACCTCAGCACTCGCCTTTTCCCATTTACATTTTTTTTCCTTTTCATGATTGACAGTGGTGAGGCTGTGCCTCCCCGGCCTCCCCTGACTGCACGTCACTGGACCGGAGGGAGTGACTTCTACAACCCACAAAATGGCTTTGTTGGGGAATGTGACTGATGGCACACCTTGGGAGAGGGGGAAACAGGGTCAGAGCCAAGGTGCGAATTAAGTGAGGTCAGTTGGCTTCACTTGATTCGTGCCAATATGAAGCCCTAATAAATAACTGGATTTCTTTTGAAGCTTGGCTTGAGACTCATGATTTAATTAGGGCATTGGTTGAAACCTTGACAAGATATATAATCACTACAAAAGTCACAAAATTCTATGGTTGAGCAATTGCATTTAGAAGATGATGGGTGACATGAATGGCATTGACCCACACTTTGACTGCCCGATTATACATGTAGTTGCTCATATATGCACTTACATATATATTCTGTATCCCCACTTTTCCCTTTTCCTCATACCTAGTTTAAGTCTTCCTTAATGTTCATGATGTCATATATTTCTATAATTTTATCCAATCATGTAAAAGCATTTAAATGAAAAAAAATTGTTGGTGATTTCAGAATATCATGTAGGAAATCTTACTTTTCAGATTCTTAAATTTGCTGTTGAAGAAAAAAAAGGAGAAAAAAGAATTCTCTTCTAGGATTGGTACAAGAGCTCCGTCTAGTGGTTACTATGGTCATTTATGTTATTCATACATCAAAGAAAACCAGAGGAAATAAAAAAATACAAGCCTTTTCACATCAGAATAACTTTAATAAGTGATTTTGAAGATTTTAAATTGTTCACATGGCTGATGATTTCATTGTCCCATCAAGTAAACGATTATATGTAAGTGTTCTTCAACCCACATGCACATGGCTGTCAGATGAGGATAAAATTCCTGATAAAAGTCTAGAATGTATGTTGCTAGTTTCAAAAGATTATGGTGCCCAAGACTTTGTATGCTATTTTTTTTCAAATTATAACAATATTACCCGGCAATATCCAAATGCATTTAGATAGGTAAGTAGAAAGTATATCCACTTGCTATAGCTGCAATAGAGAAGACCATTGATAAATGCTAGAGCAAATTACAAGAGAGTCTAGATATAAGATCAAGCAATGTAAAAGAAATCCAGTATTAGATAGGGCAGGAGTTTTGAGTAATGGGGATTAAAGTAAGGAGAAGTTAAATAAGATGGGGTGGGTTGAAAGAGACTACTGCACTGGAATGACATTGGAAAAGCTAAGTGTGAATTCTGGGGACAAACTGACATGGTAAACATTTTTCTGTGCAGTCATTAAGTATCATATCCAACTCAATAGTGTAGAACTAACTATGCCTGATTTTGTTGTATATATTTACCTGTATTTATTTATAGATTCATTCAAGACTAAGTTCTTAGATTGTTGTGTCTAATGTGCCCAATTCCTTAGAAAATATGCTTATAATTACATCCTTAATTTTTCTTCCTTCCTTCCTTCCTTCCTTCCTTCCTTCCTTTCTTTCTCTCTCTCTTCCTTCCTTCCCTCCCTCCCTATATGCTGCTTGTTTTACCAGATGATACTATCCTAGTTGATATTATAGAAAAATTTGCAAGAGCAGGAGCTCATATTCAGAGGCCACATGAAATAACTATAGCATGCTTTTATTTATAGAAAACTAACATAGGATGAACCTGGTTTCTCATTAAAGTATTTCATTAAAACAGCAAAAGGAGGCTAACATTTCCTTTTTACCTACATTAATTCTCTATGTTTAAATTTGTGGCTACATATGACCCTTCCTCTGATCGCCAGGGCCTCATCTGGACATACATTCCATCATCTGATCCTTCAGTGCATTGCTTGTTCTTTTTTATTTCTTGAGCAATATGGAGACATGTCAGATATTTTGATGAATGGCTCAAATGCTGTTCTTTCTTTAGTAGTGTACAAGACAACCCACCAACTAGCTTGAAGCTATTAAGGCACTGCTGGAATAACATTAGACTTGGTGATATGGTGCTATTTTAGAGCTTGGTATACTCTCCCAAGTTCATAGCTGCACTCCTTGAAAGAACTGAAACTATTACAAATAGCAGTGAAACCTCATCACATTATAATAATGCCAGTATTAAGGGGGAAAGTACTGAAAATACGTTCAAGATGAATTTTCCACATGGACTTTAGATGAAAACTGAACTTGGCTCTGAGCATGAAGTACAGATAGTTCTACTTCGAGCAAGTAAATGGGAGGCCAACAAACTGCATATAAATTCTGCTGCCTACCAACATTGATCTTGAATCCCCTGCCGCAGCTGGTCGGAAGAGAGAAGTAAATAAAGACTGGAATGTGCAACTGTTAAGTAAACCCTAGGAGAAACCTCGCCTCACCCTTCTGAAACAGAACATTGAGAATAAACCTCTGGAGATGTTGATGGCCTTCAAGCTGTCATGCTGGCTATCAGAACTTTACCTTGGCAAGGGCATACCTCTGAGGACAGTGAGGGCTTTGACTTTCAGCAGAGTTACAAATTTAGGAGCATTGCCATTTGCAGATGCTCTAGCAGTAACTTTCCTAAACATTCCAGGAACAATAATAAAGTTCCCAGGCCAGTGCTGAATCTCCTATGTGATTTCCTCAGAACTGTCAGTTCTAGCCGTGATATATAGCACTACACCCTGGAAAGTACAAGAGGTGGCAGGAATTATAAAATTAAAAGTCCTGCTAGGAAGACAATGTAAATCTCCTCATGGACTCTTCATAATATTCTTATTCTTGCTTTGATAGAACAAAATAAAAGAAATCTGAAGAATGGTCCATGTCTTTTGATCTGGAAAACTATCCTGCTGTTTCACTTTTAATCATGTATATACTTAATAAGACTTTTCCCCAACCCAGTTGACACTACATTTTCTCTTCCGTGATGAATCAATCAATCAGTGCTTAATTTTCTAATTGCACAGCATATCTACTGCAATACATCAATTTAATACAATAAATACATCAGAATAATGGAATAAAAATGCAAAACCCTACAGCTATGTATGTCATATGACATTATGTTGAAAAAGACAGGCCTCTTCCTCTAAAATCCATTATAGCATGATAGATGTGCCCTTGGTTTTGCTAGCTTTTAACACTCTTAGACATGATTACTCAGAGCTAACTCAGCCTCAGTGGCATATTCAAATGAAGAGGTCTTCTTCAGAGCAGCATCTTGTGGTCAGTGCCTGCAACACGATAAAAGTTCTAAAGATATGGTAGGGTTGCATTGCACTTGAGTTGCCCTTTTGGACACCTTACGACCTATTAGATCGCACAGATTAGGCCTCCTCTGAGTTCCATCCGCCAGTCAGTGTCGACTGGCAACTACACGGAGGAGAGCCTTTTCAGTAGTAGCTCTGACCCTTTGGAACGACCTCCCTGTGGAGATTCGCACCCTCACCACCGTCCAGACCTTCCGCACAGCCCTCAAGACCTGGCTATCCCGTCAGGCCTGGGGATAAAGATCGTAATCCGTCCCCACCCGAATGATGAATGTTGTGTACTATTTTTACTTATGTATTGTTTTATGTCTTATTGTCTTGTATTCCCCTCCCTATATATTGTAAGCCGCCCTGAGTCCCCTCAGGGAAAATGGCGGCCTATAAATAATAAAACCATAAAACCATAAAACCATAAAACATCCCTCGGAGGAAAAGCAGCCAGCTTCTCAAACAAGGAACATTGCAGGTAAAAAAAGGCGGGGTAGTTAAAGGGTTTCTCTGCAAAAAAATGGCTTATCATCCTTTTTTTTCTTTTCTTGCCGCTAAGGCAAATCAAACCATCTGGTATTCAACATAGCTATCATTCACTGAACACAATTAGAAAAGACTATAATAATATGCCACACATATCCTTCATACACGCATGAGGCAGACTCTGATGGGTGTCCCAAAACTTTCATTAACAGAATGGAAAGGGGACAATTTCTCTAGTGCCCTTTTGCAAAATCTGCTCTGAAAAGCCCTGCTGGATAAATTTGGGATAATAAAGTAGTCTGGAGGGGGAAACAGAAAATGGGTATTTTGTGTTCTCATACTTACTTAGATACAATTCATAATTGTTGTTCTTTTTACATTTTCATTTAAATGCTCATTTAAAAAGTATAGGTAGCATAACCCAAAAAAGTAATTCCATACTGTAAACACATTTCTTACTGAAATTGGCAACAATAATGTGCTCTAAAATATTTTTTTTTCAATAATTCATTGTGAAAAACAAAGGACTTAATTAAAACCAGAACCTTATTAAATTCAGCCAGAATTAGCATTCTTTAGCTAAAAATGGGAATTATGTCCTGGAAAGTATGCAATAACTGACCAGTGCTCACCTCTGACCATTTAAAAAAGAACACATTTCTTGTCTATTTTGACTAGCATTTCTTTTCTGTTCCTCATAGTGCAATATCCAACAGGATGGACCGCTGAAAAGAAGTGGTTTTTTTAATTGAAAAAAAGTTGCAAAATAGGAATGAAAATAGTTCCACCTTACTCCTTGTTGTTTGTTACCATCTTGCTATCTTCTTCAACCAGCTGACTGATTATTTCCCTGACTCTTCTCTGGTTCCACAAATAGCCAATTTGGAAAATGCTCTGGTCTGCTTAACGAACTCCTCCTCGCTTATAAATATTTTTTTAAAGCCAGCATCTGACCATGTTTAAATGAGTTAAGGATTAACATATTCTATAAGCACTGCAATCAGCAGCAGTGGATTGAGTAACTAAGAAGCTCTGAACAATAGGATACTGTGGAGGGTTAGCTATTCCTTCTAGCCTCCAAGAGAAACAGAGTGCTGGAGTAGTGTCACCACAGTAGAGCAAGCTTTGTGTGTGTGTGTGTTAAAATGGCATTGCTGAAGCTGAAGCTGAATATCATTTAATCTTTAGAGAGATTGATCATATTGGCCATTAGGGGAAGAAAGAACAGAAGAAATATCCAATGGATTACCTCTTGTGTTTGTTTCTGCTGTGCTTTGTCCTGACTGGAATTCTTGGGCTGGCCACTATAGCAGGCTTCCTAGAGGACAAGTATTTTCTTTCTCTTACTTCTCTTTTCTCCCATTCTGAGGACCAAAACCTCAGAGATGCAGTTACATGTAATTCGGTGGATAAACATGGTCTTTTGCATCTTAAACATGTCTGTAAATTTGCTTAATGAGGTTGATTCTACTGAGTCACATACCATCTTCTAATTATGGATCCCAGTCAAGGTTATCTCAACCTTTTCCCTACAAACCCTCTCTTGGCTATCTCCAAACAGATCAGGTCAGCATGCATTTGTTCTGCCAGGGGAAAAAAAGAGCAGGGAACTGACAGTGTCCTAATTTTATTTTCAGCAGCTGAGATCTGTTCTAAAATGGTTATTGTCCAATTCACTGGGTTGCTACTGACAATCATGCACTTCAAGAGCAAAAGGAGCACAGGATCTTCTATTGAAATCAATCATCTACATCACAAGCAGACTACTTAAGTAGGGGATCATGGAAGTATGCATGTGGATAAGGAAGAATGAAGTTGGGATCATCTGGCTCTTCTCTGAACTGTCAGGGAACCTGTCTCTGTTTGCATAGCCTACATATTTAAGCTTTGTGTAGAAATGAGATAAATGTGCCACTATCAACATTCACAAACATAATATTTATCTAATGCATTAATTCTAGGAAAGGTGTCCCTGTTATGCACAGAAGCAGGACCCCTCAATCTGTTGGCAATATCTAGCCATTTATACAATGAGTAGCAAGGAGAGTCTTCATGTAATGCAAGAAGTCTCATCACAATAAGTGCAGGATGGGTTTTTCTTGCTGCATTTTACCCAATACTTCAGAGTCTGCACAATATTAGAATTGGAATTCTCTGGTGCAATCCTATTGCCTCTTCTATGTATTAGCTTACAAGGCCAGAAAATGTTTGTAAATAGTAAGAACAGTATGTAATGCAGTCTATAATTTGGTGGTTCAAGATTCTTAATTATCTAGACAAGTTCTTTATTTTCAGAAACTGCTTCTGTGATTCTATAATATTGTTTTAAATCAAGAAAATTATTGTTCTATCAAAAACTACCCAAAAGCTAAAGTAAGTTCTTCTCTAAAATCATATTTCATTTTTTAAAAAAAATTCTAAGAAAAAAATCATAAAGCAACACTGAGATTTATGTGTTTTAGAGGATAGAGATCAGTGGTGGGTTCTTACTGTTTTGGACCGGTTTGACCGAACTGGTGGTGGTTTGACGACCTGGGTTGCTGGAACCGGCAGGAATTCAGGCTTGCCACACCCCTGAACCAGTCCCCTGGACAGTGCCATAGGCACCGCCATCTTGTTTTTCAGTTCTCCTCATGTGCAGAACAATTTTAATTTTATTGTGCATATGTGCGCAGCGCGCACGCACAGCACACACACGATCAAACCGGCAGTACTGCCTGACGGAACCCACCCTTGGTAGAGATAGATAAAACCGTCTAGAAGGAAACCTGCCATTCATGAAAAGTGTGTTCATCATTTCTCAACAGGCAACGTTGGGATCTTGGTGGGATCTAAAGGAGCATATACAGAAGTGCTGTCAAGCATAGAATAAATGAGGAAAGGCAAAGTTTTTCATTTTTTTTCAGGGCAGTAATTGTCCAATTTATAGCATCCTGTGCAGAAATACAGAAATACTTTTTAAGGTTTTCTTCTCCACTGGTGTCACATTTGCCACTTGTTGTGACCTTTAATTGGAGAATATCAGAAGTTTTGGTAGCATCTTTTCCAACAAATTTTACAAAAAGAGACAAACTTTTAATTAATTTTAGAAATTAAACTTAATTAATTAAAGTTAGAAAAGGTGCCACTGGACTCATTGGATTTTCTTGCCACCATACAGTAACATAGTTCTCCTCCTATAAGAATGTTTTTGAACACAGAAATACTATAGATAATCACCATGAATACACTGAACCCAGGTAATGGTTGTGACAGGAATAACAAGTTCTTCTTTCAAAATACTTTAAACTTCAATTAGGACTCAAAATATCCACAGCAACCAGCAGAAAATATTGAAAGATTCTCAGAAAATGCCTCTCTGATTCAGGAAGCTGTCCTAAAAATTATGTGGCTGTTGTTTCAGACGAAGCCTCTGTAATGATTGGCAAGCACAATGGAATTCTGAAGCTTCTACAAAATAATCAAAGTAGGACATTTGTTGGTCTTCGCTGTATTTGCCAGTTAGCACATCCAGCAATAAAATAGATCCAAAGGCTGCATGAATCCCTGCTGGTTCTGAACAATCATTTTGAAAAACATCCCCAAAGAAAGACTTTATTTGATAATAAAACTGTCAGAAAAAGTCCTCCGTCATACTGCAAGAATGTAGCATATCCTTAAATATTTTGGATAGTCTTACACAGAAGTTATCACTCATTATAATGATGATAAGCCTGTTCTACTGAAATTACACAGAATAGAATAGCAAATACTGCACAGTTCATAAACTCTATTTTTTCATGCACTTATTCCTTGATTTGAAAATTTTAATAGATTGCTTCAGCATGAAATATGTGCTAGTACTGTATATGGAAGCTATGTGTGGGCTTGTTAAGATATTTTATTAAACCACAGATGTGTGAACAAATTTAGAGTACTATTTCTTAAAATCATCAAGAGGTTTCAGACAATAAATTCCTAATTAACTTTTGTTGTAAATCAAAAAGTTGGATCTTGATAGATCATCTGGCAAGTAAATAGATATTGCTTATAAAGTAGTTGTGTTCACCCTATGAAAAGAAAATCTGAGAATGTTCTAATATTTTATGGCAGAACATAAAACTGATATTGTGTGGCATTTTACAAGATTTCAATATTTTCTTTTTTTCTGTAAAACATGCTTTTAATATCTCACAAAAATATTTTCTGCAATAGTACCATCAGCTTGTTTAAAGAAAAACAAAAAGGACTAAGCACAGAAACTCTTCAAGGAAATTAGGCATATGGCATATATTTCTGGAGTTTATGGCTAATGAAAGCATGAAAAAGATAGGGACTGTTCAGGGAGAAGTGGGGCATCTTTCTCCATATGAAAGCTGGAGAGAGTTATAGAGCAGACTTCTTGGGCAAAAAAGCACTGGCAGTCTGAGCTGAAAGCAGTGTCTATTGGGTAAGGTTAAGGGAAACAGGAAGAAGTGGCTGGGATTAGGGCAGATGGAAGAACCATTGGGACCTGTGGTGGCTGCCAAGTCAGTTCAGGGCAGTGCTGTGTGATGTGAATGAAGATGGTTTGGCTAAATGAATGGAATTGGATGATTATAAGAAAGCTAATATTAGGTGAGGATCCCTTTGAAGCCAAGGATTTACAGTAGGACATGGAATTTAGAGGTAACGATGAAGATCAGAATAGTGGTGGGCAGAAAGAATTACAGTAGGAAGTGGGATTGGGCTGTTTTATTGAAACCAGTTCCCACTTTCAATCACCTGAATTCAGCTCAGGAACTTGTTTTCCAGGACCTTGGAAACCTTTGTATTATACTGACTGTTTCCAGCACTTGGCAACTGTGATTTCATAGCATGGATGCAAACTGCATTACCACTGAATTTTCAAGTGAAAACTTGAGAAAGTAAAGACTCTTGAAATGGATTATTTCAAAAGGAACCTTTAATCAGTCAGGATGGAAACTATTAGAAGCAAAGCAGCATCTGAAAACCTTTAGGCCATGCAAATGGGATTAAGCTGATAATGATCGCTCCCCTTTGTCCGAATGCAGATTCTGACCAATATACAAGTGTGAAGATGCGTCCTTAACTCTTCTGCCCTGGGAGTCAATAAAGCACATGTTCCCATGGCTATCTCTAGTTAGACATCAAAGTTATATATCCCACATGGCTACCATAAACACCCCTCCAGAGATGTTGGGACCTTCAGTCTCCCGGTGACAAGAAACCAGTCGTAAAGTTGTAAAACTCAGTTGTTTCGGATGTAACTAATGATTTAACTCCAAGGCTCCCCTCCTCCCAATTGAATGGCAGTATCACTTTTAGGGATGCTGCTGTTCTTTAGAAAAAGAAGAGATTCACATGTGAAAAAATAGGAAAAGAAATTGCATCATGGTATTTTAACAAGGTTAGTCAGGGTATTGAGAGTAAAAAATTTTTAATAGGGCAGGGGCCCTAACGTTGTTTTTCTCTACCCATTCATTTTGGGCTGAAGGTAAATGCTTCCAAGCAACTAAGTATTGGGTTTTCCCCCTGTGGGTCCTAGAGTCCAGGATTTCCTTAATTTCAAAATGTTGTTTGCCTTCTATCATGATAGGAACAGGAGGTTTGGGTGCATGTGGTCTGAGTTGTGAGATTACTTCTCATTTGATTAAACTAATGTGAAACACTGGATGGACTTTCCTGAGTGTCTTTGGGAGGAGTAATTCTACTGTTACTGGGTTGATAACTTTGGTGATTGGGAAAGGTCTGATGAAATGTGGCCCTAATTTTTTTGATGGTTGCAACGACTTCAGGAATTTTGTCAATAGGTATACTCTGTCTCCAACATGGAAGGGTTTGGGATCTACTTTTTTTTTGTCAGCTTGAGTTTTGAAAGCCTCTCTAGCTTCCTGTAATGCTAATCTAACCACTGGCCATGTGTTTCATAGGTTGTCTATCCATTCTTTTAGTGAGGGGATGGTGGGTTCCTCTGTGGGTTCCTCTGTGGGGTTGAAATCCTGGCCTGTTGCTACTCTAAAAGGGGTGAACCCAGTGCTTGAGTGCACAGCGTTATTGAAGGCCACTTCTGCAAAAGGTAAAAGATCAACCCAGTTGTCCTGTTGAAAATTAATAAAACATCTTAGGTATTGTTCTAGAACCATGTTCCGATTTTCAGTTTGACCATTGGTGCATGGATGGTGACTGGAGCTCAGTCCTTAGGTGGTGCCCAGTAAGTTTAAGAATGCCCCCCAAAATTTTGAGGTGAATTGGACCCCTCTGTTGGAGATTATTCTCTGTGGGGCTCCATGAAGGCGATAAATGTGTATCAGGAATAACTTGTCTAGACTTTTGGCAGTTGGGATCTTTTTGCACAGTATAAAATGTGTCTGTTTTGAAAACAAGTCTGTTACGACCCAAATGACAGTATTCCCTGCGCTTTCTGGTAGTTTGACAATAAAATCCATAGCTATCTTCTTCCAGGGTGCTGAGGGCTCGGCTACCTTCTGTAAGAGTCCTGGCATTTTGCCTTGACATCTTTTAGCTGACGCACAAATTGGACAGCTGGCTACGTAGCTCTCTATGTCCTTTTTTAGTGATGGCCACCAAAATTGCCTTTTAATTAGATGTAAAGTTTTTACAAAACCAAAGTGTCCTGCTAGTTTGGAGTCGTGGCACCTTTCCATTAAGTACAGTCTTTGGCTGGCTGGAACATACAACTTCCCTCCCACCCAAGCTAGGTTATCTTTCATCAGACAGTTGTCTTTGTGGCTCAAAAACCATTCGTCGGTGGTTAAAGCTTGGTTAAACGTTTGGGTGGTGTCATTGTCCTCCAGAGTGTCTCGTTTTCCCTGGAATCTGGTAGTTCCTCTAGGGGCTAGTTGGTTGTCTTGTATCATAGGTTTGATTACATTTGGCTTCATACTATTGTATTGCGGTTTCTGGATAGTGCATCTGTCAGGAAATTTTCCTCCCCGGGAGGTATCTGAGCGTAAATATAAACCATTTAAAGTACTGAGCCCATTGTACTTGTTTTGGAGAGAGTTTCCTTGGGGTCTTTAGGGCTTCTAAATTTTTATGATCCATCCAGACTACAAAAGAGGTTTTACTCCCCTCTGGGGAATTCTCCATGTTAAAAGAGCCCATCGAACCGCATAAGCCTCTTTCTCCCAAATGGCCCACCTTTCATTCAATTTTTTGGATGTGTAAGCGCATGGTTGTAATTGGTCTTCCTCAAGCAGGATGGCTCCTATCGCCACATCACTAGCATCTGCTTGTATGATGAATGGTTTCTCTGTGTCCGGGTGCTTTAGGATTGGTTCTGCTGAAAACAGCCGTTTAAGTTTTTCAAATGCTGCTTGGCGTTCCATTGTACAGTTCAAAGGCTGCTTCGGTTTCGGGTTTCCCTCCCCCTTCATTTTTAATGGTGATGGAGAGAGCAATTTGGGTGAAAGCAGGGATAAACCTCCGGCAAAAGTTTGCAAATCCCAGGAAGCTTTACAACTGTTTTCATGTTCTGGGTGGTTCCCAGTCAAGTACTGATTACACTTTCGAAGGATCCATTTCTATGCCCTGGTGTGAAATGCGGTATCCTAAGTAATCAATTTTGTATTGGTGGAATTCGCATTTGGAGAGTTTAGCATAATGTTTTGCAGAGCGAAGTTTGTTCAGAACCGCCCGGACTAGTTTTACATGTTCTGCCTTGGTCTCAGACTATAATAAAATGTCATCAATATAGACTATGCAGCCCTTATATAGATGCTCCTGCAACACTTTGTTTATTAATTGCATAAATACTGCAGAGGCCTCTTATAGCCCAAATGGTAGCACTTTGAATTGATAGCATCCAAAAGGGGTGTTAAATGCCGTTTTCCATTCATCTCCCTCTTTAATCCTGATACGGTAGTAAGCCTCCCTTAAATCCAGCTTTGAAAAAGGATATGCTAGCACACGTAGCCAAAGGGATTCTCCCTTTGGCTACGTGTGCTAGCATATCCTTCATGAGTGGGAGGGAATATACATTTGCCATACTGATTGAATTTAAATTTCTAAAATCAACACATAAGCGTTTGGAGCCATCTTTTTTCTCTCTAAACAACACTGGGGCTGCGACTTTTGGTCAGGCTGGTTAAATGAAACCCTTTGCTAGGTTTTTTTTTCAATGAATGCCCTCAGTTCTTCCATCTCCCTTGGAGACATGCTATACATCTTGGGTTTAGGGAGTTTGGCTCCGGGTAGGATTTCTATCGCACAGTCAGTGGAGCGGTGGGGTGGAAGCTCATCAGATGCTTTTTCGCTAAAAACTCAGCCAAGTCCTTATATTCTTTGGGTATGCCCTGGGTTGGCATAGTGTAAGCAGGCATTGCTGTTTCTAGATTTAGATTTTAGATTTAGATTTTATTTAGCATTTATAGGCCGCCCTTTTCCCTGAGGGGACTCAGGGCGGCTTACAATAGTAAGGGAAGGGGAGTGAAAGACAAAATACAGAAAAAAAATGTGAGATAACTAAAAGGTACTAAAACACAACATTCACTCAGCATTCGGGAGGGGCAAGAAAATTTATCCCCAGGCCTGACGGGCTAGCCAGATCTTGAGGGCTGTGCCGAAGGCCTGGACTGTGGTCAGGGTACGAATCTCCACGGGGAGATTGTTCCATAGCGTCGGAGCAGCAACTGAGAAGGCTCTCCTCCGGGTGGTCGCTCTCCTCCGGATGCTCTGCCCCCTCAGTTTCTTTGTCTGGATTCTCAGCAAAAGTCACGTGCATCTGCACTCTTATGGTGCCTTGCTTCCAATTAATTTTGGGGTTCCATTTTTTCAGCCATGCAAGACCCAGGACTAGTGTCCATTCCATGCCAGGCACCACTATAAATGTAAGCATTTTCTCGTTTCTGATTCCTATCTGCAGAGGCTCAGTGGCAAATGAAGCTGGCTTCCCACTCCCCTGCTATTGACCCATCTAGTTGGCAAAAAGCTATGGGGCTTTTCAGTTTCCTTACATTAATCCTCAACTTCCTTACCAGGGTTGGGTTGATCAAATAGCGGGTGCACCCCGAGTCCAGTAAAGCTGAGATTTTCATCCCCCTCTCCCAGTTGGGGATAGTCTCAGGGGCAAGATAAGTGGTTTAATTGGTTTGCTTACCAGTGGTTCATCCTCTGGATTGCTTCCAGATGAGTATGGTTCCTCCTGCTGTGAAGCCGGGGTTTCCTCCTCAAAGAAGGGTGGGGTGGAAATTCTATGGTCTCTCTGCTCCTCAGGGCCATCTCCTTTCCGCGCTGGCCAGGTTTCGTAGATTTCCCCCCCAATGGCTGATCTGGTTTCTTAGCCAGTGCCTGAGAACGGCATTCTGCAGCTCAGTGCCCCTGTTTTCCACACTTGAAACAGACTAAGGATTTCAGAGAAGGTGTAATTTGCGGTTTAAAAGGTTCTTGTTTCCATTGAGGTGGGGATTTCTGCCCGATACTGATTTCTGACCATGTCGATCTCTGCCTCTTCAGCAATAAGATACCACTCATGTAGATGGGTTGGGGCATCTCGGGCCACACAAGCATTGTAGAGTTCATCACTCAGCCCATCCTTGAACCAGCTTACCAGGATATCGTCTGGCCAGTTCACATGACATGCGAGGTCTCGGAATTCTTCGATATATTCTGCCACTGGCCGGCATCCCTGCTTCACAACTTTAATGCAGTCGCATGCTTTCCAGTCTGCGAGGGGGGTCCTCAAACCATTGTTGCAGGGCCATCATGAACCGATCAACATCCCTCAGTTCTGGTCCATCAGCATCATGTAAAGTCACCATCCATCTGGCAGCGGCTTCTTCCAGGGCTAGAGTGACCACTCACACTCAGGCTCCTTGGGTTCAAAAATCACACCCATATTCTTGCATGTAGGTGAGCATGTGTGCCACAAAGAATCCCAATTCTTTCGGGTTCCCATCAAATTTTACCCCCAGGAAAGGAGTTTTCCTTTCTAACTGCAGGTTTCGGGGTTGGTTCGGAGTGGCCCCCAACCCATGCGCCAACTGGGTGGGGGGTTTTCTGGGTTCCTAGCTGTTGCTGCTATGCTGTCAGCTTGATCAGCAGGGACCAGAAGGGGGTGAGTTCCCCTGGCGTCACCCCCATTTGCTGGCCTTCCAACGCTTCTCGGTTGCCGGTCTGGCTCCCCCCGGATGTTGAGATTTTCCAAAATTTCCATCACCAACTTTGTTGCATGCCTCTTCAGGTGCTGGCAAGGCGACGTGGCGGATTTAAATGTGGATTGGTCCAGTGCCGGGAGGCAGTAGCTTCATAGGGCAGGCCTGACTGGAGGAAGGCTGCAGTGGCTAGGCAGTGCCGTAGTTGGTCCACGTGGCACCGCCACTGTCTCCCATTTGGAAGGCTGACCCTGTAGGAACAGGGGGCGGTTACTTGGCTGATGGTGATAGGCACCCACCGAGGGTCCCCTGAAAAATTCTTGGCATACACCAGGTCCCCCTCTGCAAAATGGCGTGGAGCTCCCCCTAGGTTGCCAGGCTGCAACACCCCATAGGATGGGTGTAGCCTGTTCAAGGTGGTCTGCAGGTGCCAGCCCATCAGCAGCTCTTCTTCTTCTTCTAGATGCTGTGAGAGTGAGTCTTCTTTCAGTATCCCACCTTCGTGTTAGATTCTGGACAAAAGACAAAACTCGTACAGCTGAGGTAACTGGAACGAACAATTTATTAACAGCAACGGAACAGAGCACAACTATTTACAATTCAGCACCACGCCCTGCTTGACAGCTATTTATACTCAAACTGTCAAGCAGGGCAGCCAATAGGAAGACAGCAGAAAGCCCACTCTCAGCCCGGTGCGTCTTAACCAATAGGCGCAAGCCTCTGGTTGCTGGGCTGACAGTCGGCCTGTCATTCGTATGTCGAGGACTTGCAGCTGATCGCAAGTCGAGGACTTGGGACCGGTCGCAAGTCGCGGACATAACAGTTATGCTATTACAAAAATCTATGTGGCCACTCTTGGAATACAGTATTGTTTTCTGTTCTGACACTTGCATCTTAGAAAGGGAAAGATTGCTGGGGGGGGGGAGGGGGTGCAATCTCATTAACACAATAAGGTTTTGTGAGCATATAGATTATTTTGAGGGCATGTAGTTCACCATTAAAATAAGAACATATTTTTGTATTTTGGGGGGTTATTTGGACAGTAGGTTTCGGGCATATTTAGGAATGTATCCTGCCAAATTCAGGCAGATAAGCCTAAAGGAATTTTGCTAAAGAAACATTAACAAACTTTGGAACATTGAAATCAACTGTTAATATAATTTATTATTATTATACAATTGTATCACAGCGGCCAGTTGTTTCGCTGGATTTGGCATTGGTTACTAGTCAGGCTCCACCCAGTGGCCTAGGATGTTGTAACGTATTTTCGTAATATGCGTGCAGATCCAAGCAGCGTGGCTTTTTGCATTTGACTGATGGTGATTTTGTCAATTTTTAATTGTTTTAAATGTAATTCCAGTGCTTTTGGAATAGCACAGAGTGTGCCAATTACCACTGGAATTACCATTGCTAGTTTGTGCCATAGTCGTTGAATTTCGATTTTTAAGTCCTGGTATTTTGCGATTTTTTCATGTTCCTTCTCGGCGACCCTGCTATCACCTGGTATTGCGATGTCTATGATTGTGACTTTGTTTTTCTCAACCAATGTGATGTCTGGTGTATTATGCTCCAGTATTTTGTCCGTTTGTATACAGAAATCCCACAAGATCTTGACCAGCTGATTTTCGGTGACTTTTTCAGGCTGATGTTCTCACCAGTTTGTTGCTGTTTTAATATTATAATTTTTGCACAAATTCCAATGGATCATTTGTGCTACTGAATTTATATTCAGTCTGCGCAATTTTTTTACAGCAGCTGACTATGTGATCAACAGTTTCATCAGCTTCTTTGCAAAGTCTGCATTTGGCATCATCAGAGGATTTTTTGATTTTGGCCTTAATGGCATTTGCACGGATAGCTTGTTCTTGTACAGCCAGGATTAGTGACTCTGTTTCTTTCTTTAATGTTTAATGCTGTTAACCATAACCAAGTTTTTTCACTGTCCACTTTATCTTTTATTTTTTCCAGAAATTGGCCATGCAATGCTTTGTTTTGCCAACTCTCCATTATTGATTTTATCACATCTTTTCTGTATTTTTGTTTCATCTGTTGGATCTTCAATAGATTTTTGTTCTTTACTTCGATTAATAGATGTTCTTGACTTTCTTTTAAATAATCAGCAATTGCATGTTTTTCTTCTTCAACTATTTGCTTCACTTGTAATAATCCTCTGCCACCTGATTTTCAGGGCAGGTACAGTCTATCAGTATCACCACATGGATGTAAACTGTAGTGCATTGTCATTAGTTTCCTGGTTTTTCGGTCTTTGGTGAGATTCACAGCCTTTGGGGATGGTTGGTAGCTCAACAGCTCGAGTCCTAACCAAGGACCTAGGAACTGTTAAGGTAACGTCGGAGGATATAAGCTGTTCCAAGTAGGGTGGTTTTTTGTAGAATCAGAATGTTCAAGTCTGATAAATTTAAAATTTCCAAATAGTGAAGTTGCCCTTTAGGTATTGCTCCAAGGGCTCCAATTACAATCGGGACAATGCACGATTTCTTTTTCCACAATCACTCAACTTCAATTTGCAAGTCCCGGTACTTTGTGATTTTTTCTTGCTGTTTATCTTCAATTCGTGCATCTCCAGTTATTGCAATGTCAATGAACCATACTTTTTTCTTTTCAATTATTGTTATGTCAGGTGTGTTGTGGGCCAAGTGCCTGTCAGTCTGAATTCTGAAGTCCCACAAGATCTTGACCTTCTCATTCTCTAAAACTTTCTGAACCTGATGTTCCCAGTGGTTTTTGCTGTACTCAAATCCAAACTTTTGGCACAATTTCCAATGAATGATCTTAGCAACGCGGTCATTGTGTTGTAGGTAGTCAGTTTGTGAAATTTTGCTGCACCCACTGATCAAGGGGTCGACTGTCTCGTCTTTCTCATTACAGAGGCGACATTTGCTGTTGGTGGTAATATGTTGAATTTTTGCCTTCATGCAGTTTGTGGCTAAGGCTTGTTCTTGAGCTGCCAAAATAAAGCCTTCTGTTTCTTTTTTCAGTGCTCCTGATCTTAACCAGTTCCAAGTTAGCTTTTGGTCAGCTTTGCCTTCAATATTTTTCAAGTATTGGCTATGCATAGCTTTGTTTTTCCAATTTTCAGCTCGCTTCTCAATTACTTCTTTCTTATATTCAGCTTTTGACTTAGTTGCCTTTAAAAGGCCTCCTTTATTTACTTCCTTAATCATTGGTTGTTGTTGTTGTTGTTGTTATTATTATTATTATTATTATTATTATTATTATCAAGTCATTGTTGACTCTCTGCATCACAAAGATTTTCTCCATGACAACCTGGTCTTTCAAATCTTCTAATGGTACAGTCATTGCTATTGTAACTGAGCCCATCCACCTTATTATTAATATCTAATGACTGTGGAAAACCCCAATATTGTAAAGATACAGGTAGTCCTCGACCTCCGACCACAATAGAGCCCAAAATTTATGTTGCTAAGTTAAACATTTGTTAAGTGATTTTTGTCCCATTTTACGAGCTTTTGTGCCACAGGAATTATGTGAATCATTGCAATTATTAAGCTAGTAACGTGGTTGTTAAGTGAATCTGGATTCTCCATTGACTTTGCTTGTCAGGTCGCAAAAAAGGTGATTATATGACCATGGGACACTGCAACTGTCATAAATACATGTCAGTTGCCAAGTATCTGAATTTTGATCATATAACTATGGGGATGCTACAACAGTTGTAAGTGCGAAGAATGGTCATAAGTCCCTTTCTGGTCTCTCTAAGCTGTGCTGGATGAGGAATTCTGGGAGTTGAAGTCCAAAGGACTTAAAGTTGCCACGGTTGAGAAACACTGCTCTAAGCAGTTTATACCTAAACTAATGCTCTGTTATATGTTGAAATTCTAGAATTCTGCTATATATAGTCCTCATGTTACAAATGTAACTGTTATAAGTTGAGGACTATGTGTACTGGGAAATTAGACAAGGATAAGTACGTTTAGAATTGTGCTTCTTGAATTTCTGGTTTGTTTGTTTGTTTGCTTAAATAGTGCCTGAAACATTTGGAGGAGAGGGGAAGAATGTCTTCATCAGATGACATTTAGTGTTGACAAAGCTCCCTGAATTCACTGTAATTTGAACACTCCCATTATAAAAAATTACTCCAATGGCAACATCTTAAACTCTCCCCAATCAAAGTGGGAAATACTGTAAATTGAGAAGATAAATGATACACAAACCCCATCAACAAAAAGCACTGAAATCAACATTAAGACTTATTATTAGCAAAGCTGCACAGACTTTATTGAATTTAAACAATGGCAAACACAGCTGGCTCACAGAAACTGGAGCGTTCCTAACCTAAGTCCAAAACTCGGTGGGTGACTGTTTTCAGCAGTTCCTGCCACATTTTGAATTTAATTTAGTTTCATGCTCTCTGTTTTCCACATTTCAGGAAAAGGTTTTTCTCCCCCCCACCCCCTTGTTGATTCTGGTAGATTATGAGAAGGGCTTCTTCTGGCTATGCCATTGCAAAGCAGCAGGAAGCACCAGGGAACCAGTGAGATTGGCTGCTAATGCTCACTGGCTCTTGCCTGCTCTGCTTAATGGGAGAAACCATGCCAGATTCAAAGGGTACTTTTAAGGATGAGCAGGAACCCATAAGGTTAGAAAGCAAGAGAATAACGACATAACTGAATATCTATTTCAAAGCAACTCTTGCCCTCAATGAGGCTCAGTCTCAGAATTACTGCAGGTACTGAAAAAAAGCTGAGAGAGTTAAGGTAACAAGGTCCATTTAAACTCTGGCTAAGAGAATGCCTTCTCTGAAGAATTAATGAAAGAAAATCCAAGCAAAATCTATTTAGATTAGTATGCACTTTACAACTGAAACACAGACTGGCCTGGAGCATAAATTAAGTTTTAAGAAGAAAACCAGGAGCGCAAAATGGAAAGACGTTTATCAACATGAGCGTGTGAGTGTGGATGTGCATGCACACATTCCTTTTTGAAGAAAAATATCCTAAGAGTTAAAACAGGTATGTGAAGTAGTAAATATGCAGACTGTACAAGCTGAATGAAGGATAATTAACTTGATGGAGTCAGGTGATGTAGAATTAAAGATGACAAGAGACAAATTAGAGTGCGCCCATTCCAGTGACCTCAGACGTCAGCCTAGAAGAAATAAAGATACATACAGATGAAAAACAGCAGGAGTGTTTGCAGTTCATGAGGAAGGAATCACAGGATCACCATGCTCTATCCTTCATATAGTGAGTTATTATTATGTCCATTCCCATTGTGTTCAGTGCTGTTGCCCTATCAAAAGGTCTGAAAATGCTTCTAAACACAATGGAAATGGGCAGAATCCCAATACTTCAATGACAAATAGTCAGTTACTTGGAACAGTGCATATATAGTAGTCCTCCGCTTACAACAGTTCATTTAGTGACCAGTTGAAATTACAACATCCCTGAAAAAATGACTTATGGCCATTTTTCACACTTACATTTGTTGCAGTACCCCCTTAGTCATGTGATTATAATTTGGATGCTTGGTAACTGGTTCATATTTATAACAGATGCAGTCTCCTGGGGTCATGTGATCCCCCTTTTCAACCTTCTTACAAGCAAAGTCAAGGGGAAAGACAGATTTACCTAACAACTGGGTTACTAACTTAACAGCTGCAGTGATTCACTTAACAGCTGTGGCAAGAAAGGTCAGAAAATGGAGCAAAACTCACTTAACAAATATTTCACTTAGCAACAGAAATTTTGAACTCTATTGTGGTTGTAAGTCGAGGACTACCTATATTACATTGCAATCTTAAACTATCCTAGAACCTTGGGAAAAATCCAAGAGTCAAAAGTACCAAATCCAGTCAGAACTTTCTGAGACGGTATGCTTAAAATAATAGTATTAGGCAATAATGATTATTTATATCCCATTTAAAAACTGTAAAAAGTCCTGTTTTTGCTGTGGAACAATGCTGGCCAGCATTTTTATTAGTTGCACTACTGTACAAATAAGTTCAACAGGATGAAGGACCTCAATGAATAGCACCGCATTTACTGAAATTGTCCGAGCGTTGATTATTTTTGACCATGTTATCAATATTGGGGGCAATGAGAATCTTGCCTTTTTCACCTGGGTAATGTTCTACTTTATCACGCAAATTCTGTGCATTCTCCAGCTTCTGCTTAACTGAAAAACAAGCAGGCCTGATGTAGCACCATAGAACACATTCTTAATCCTTTTTTCCCTATCCAGATATACCATATATTTTTTTGCCTGTATCATGTATGCCAGTTTCTTCTCCATGGAAAATAATTAGATAGTAGTCTTATATTTACAAAGATTATTTTATCCTGCCTCTCTGCTATGACAAGCAATTTTATTTAATCTTGCTATTAGCAGATTGTCTTTATTTTTTAAAGTTTTTGCTTTAATACATAGAAAGGAAAAGATACAGAAACGAATGAAAAGCAAATACATGGGGAAAAGGAAAAGAGAAAGGAAACATAAATAAATAATAAAATAAATAAATAAAAGCTCAGCTTTAAGCACAGCATTAAACCTAATCTTGACCATATAGTAATATTGATTACTCTTTCCATTATACTGATAAGATAGCAATTAAACATAATCTAAGACTGTAAATCTGGGAAACATTTATGGTAATGGGAAATACACTTTTGGGAAGGAAAACATTGCTTAAAGCTTATTGTGTTTTGTATATGAAAACATTTAGTTTTCAAAGTTAAATTTATGGTACTAATTCCTCAGAAATGCTTATGCTATTCTCTTAATTGCTAAGACTAGAAGCAAAAAACATGTTTAACAGATTTTTTTAAATCTGCGGAATGTAGACTAGTTAATAAATTTACTATGAAAAAGAACAGCTGTTTTAACTTCAATATTAATGAATTTTTTATTTATGAAAAAATATTGTTAAAATGAAAAGAATTTGACATATCTGGCTAAGTAAAATGATGAATTAAGGAAAAAATAATGACTATAAACTGGAAAAGAAGAAACAGAGAGAAATATTTGATTTAATGCAATTAATTGAATACTCTGATAATTTACTGAATGGTTGCATAACATCAATCAAAATGGTGATGTTACATTAGCCACATTGTTACATTACTACAATACTAATACAGAGTAGTAGTTTGGCTGCCTAAGACAGGTAGCCCATGTGGTTCACATTTGCATGCTTTCCAGGTGTACCACAGTGGGCAGCTAGCTCTGCATTATTCAGCTGAAATAGGTTTCTAAAGACATTTACTTCCTGGAAATTCTGATGCAGTGGAAATGAACGTGCTATGAGTATTATAGCCACTTTGTTTAACCAATTATGAACAAGTTGATAAAAATAAGAATGAGGGTCTAAGGAGGAAATCTCACCTGGCATTGATGAGGTATTGAGCAAGGCTGATGTTAGCTGGGGTTCCTGTGATGGTGATCTGACGCTCTGATGAGCCTTCTGTGGCATTGGCGATTTTGATCTGGGCTCCAGACATCTGCCTGATTTCATTAATTTTGGTCCCTTGGCGTCCAATTATGCAGCCTATTAACTAGGAAAAGAGATATTAGGACTTTCTTAAACTAACTCTTATGGTATTAAGAATTGTGAACAACAAATAGCACAAAACTGACAAGAAATCTTAGTATTTGTTTCTCTTTTGTTTTGTTACTAAGAATATGCTGTAACTATGCTCTTTCTTATAAGATAAGACAGGGCAATTTTTAAACTACTTCTTTTTTTTAGCACTACCCACTATAACTGTGGAAACATCACTAATGGAGATTGGAGCTGCACTAGCTGGAGAAAGCTATGAATTATTAAGGCGGAAATCTTCCTAGATGTTTCCTTATTTAAAATGTAATTTTTACATGAGATTCACCTGGCCAAGTATGCTTTGTTGTGATGGAATATAGCACATATAGAATATATAGCAAATATAGATATTTCTATATACAAACTGAAAAACTGTATATTATTATTTTTAATAATTATTCTGCCTTTTTATATGTAACTCAAAGCGGTGAACATACTGTACCTAGTGTTCCTGCCTCCTATGGCTGATTAGGGATTGCATTGTTCCACAATGGTAAGGCAGGACATAAAGCGAGATTTGGACATAACATGAAATGGGGTCAGACTATAAGATCTCCTGGGGGACCCCGTCTATCCCTTCTATCTCGTTATACATTTTCTAGTCTTGAAGAAAAACAGGAAGCTTGAACTCAGGAAACTTGAATGCCAAACCACAACATCTGTGTAAGTAGATCAGGTCAGTTGGAGGTCTTGCTTGCGAGACAAACGTTATAGCATAACCACATGTCGGTATGTAACTAGTGCTTCCTGCATGCCAACTGCAGCCTAGACATGAAAGGGCAATACGGTATAATCTGCTTCTTTGCTTAAAAATAAGGAATTTAGCCAATAGAAATGATTTAGCACATTTCCATGTTAGCTGTTTTGAGGAAGTTATAAGAACACGCTTCTCCCTAAGAACCTCGCTCAGACGTCAAATGTGGGTTTACACTGTCTTAGCCATTTGGCCAAATAAAGCTTTTCTTGATTTCTCAGTCTGAGTCTCCTGATTTTCTGCAACATTTGTGGCGAGCCAGCCAGGAGATAAGGAGCGATATTTCGCTGAGGACGGCACGGACTGACCAGTGCCCAATTGGGTCCGTCTACCCCTACCTTCAGGCGCCAACAGAGAGTGTTTCTCTGGAAGGGGACTCACGGCCCCCTTTGGCACTTGGTGGTCACCGACCGATCCAAGAAATACCACGAGATTAAGACAAGTTCATAAATAATGCCGGCTGAGAAAAGAAGATGCCTGCAGGCTAGTATTGTGGGAATTGTAGACCCACTCGGTTGAGAGTGGAAGAGGAGGCCCGATCACCCCCCTGAGCCTGGGATAGCGTCCCTTCCTAATGGAACCAGTGTATCCTAATGAGGGTCTAGAATTGTGTGTGTGGTTAAGTCACTGCAGTTCCTGAAGGCGACCGTGATACTCCAGCATCCAAGGTCGGTGACAGTGTCTTAGAAATAGAACATGGGTGGTGAAGGAAGTGTTTCTCGATCGCCTGTTCAATACATGTTACTCTATACATCTTGATCTTTAAAAAAATATGCCAGCGCTTGCTGGGAGATCCAAAAAATTAGAAAAGAGAAGACACTGAACACCCCAGAACAAAGAAGAAGAAAGAGAAGGAGAAGGAGAAAATCCAGATGAGATGCATGTCCTTTTTGCATCCATTTTTCTGAACTTACCAGTCTACTTAGGCAGACATAGGAAGTCTGATGGAAATTTTATTCACCCCAGAGAAAAGAAGGCTGGTGAAGGGAACCATGAATAAGCCTTTTGCAGAAGGATCATGCAAAAGATCCAGACTGGACATGGTTACTGAAGGAACCAGATTGGGAACCTAGTCCATTCAGCTGCAAAACTATTGGATCTTAGTTTTGTTAGGACTCAAACAAAAGTTAAGAACTTGGGGAAGGTCTATCAAATTCAACAGAAACAGGATGAAAATCCAGGGGAAATCCTAGAATGCATTTATCAAACCTTTAGGCAATATACCAAATTAGATCCTGAGGCTGAAGAAAATAAGAGAATGGTAAATATGATCTTCATTGGTCAGTCTGCAGATGACATTAGAGCCAAATTACAAAAGAGGCCCCCAGGAAAGACATCTCTAAACTTGTGGAATTAGCATACAAAGCATATATTAATTGGGTTCAAATTTCAGAGAAGAAGAAACTTTAAAAGACATTTTTCCTCACAGAGGCTCTTAGACAGAAAGAGTGGGAGGCCAGGGGACCTGCCGGAAGAATCAATAGTTAGAATACCATGCCTGATTAGAGGACGAGCCCTCCAGTTGGCAAAAGGAAAGACGGTTAAAGTCTACACAGACAGAAAATATATATTTAGAGTTTTACATGCTCATGGGGCTATTTGGAAAGAAAGTGCCTGTCTCTGTTGTGCACAAAACAACCTAAAGACAGGATGGAATGGATCCCAAATTTTGCCCTATTAATTACTCTATGAATTTACAAAGTGGGGCGAAAAAGAACCCTTTGTTTGGGAGCGGGAATAGAAACAAGCGTTTGAAACCTTGAAGTAAAAATTGTCTCAAGCTCCTGTTATGGGACTTCTCAACCTCAAGAAACCTTTTAATTTCTATGTGGACTCGAAGAATAATAACCATGCCACTGCTCTTCTGATAGAGGAAGCTAATAAATCAACTTTTGGACAACCAACTAATTTATAAGTATCAAACTCTCCTCACTCATAATCCTCAAGTGACTTTGAAACAGACAAATGCCCTAAATCTGGCCACCCGCTTGCCTAACTAGGGGCCTCATGGGTGAGTCAAATGGTGGGAGAATTAAACAAGCAAAAGAAATCCAATAATATTGTGTGTCCCTTAGCCCACCGTTTCTTAGCACCTCTAGTCATAATATTCACGTGAGAGACAAGTATAGGTAAAACACTGGAAAGGAGAAGAATTCAAAACCCAAGTGGAAGGGCCTGTATACTGTGGTCAGGTGTTCTCCACTTGCAGTAAGAGTGGTGGAATCCAAATTTTGGATTCACTGGACTCGAGTTAAGCCAGCTGCTGACGAGTCTTGGGAGGCAGACCAGGATGAAGCCCGTCCTTTAGTGGTACGCTTGAAGAAGCGCCCCCCCATAACTGTCCTACTGGCAATGGGCAGACTACATATGGAGCAGAAGAGGCCTTACTGGCATCACCCCTGGAAGCTGACGTCTTTACGTATGCCTGAAGATTTGGAGAAGGAAGACAACTTTCCAATTGTTAGATAGTTGAGCATACATAGCTATAACTGCATTATCAGTTGCTTTAGTGAGTGTGCTTGCCCTTATTGTGATTTGCTGTGTTGGATATTCATTCTACTGGAATCACTCCCTCCCCAGAAAGGCAGGGGATGAGTCAAAAATCATTGATTGTGACAGAGAGCATTACGAAACCACTGGAGACACTTATGTTTGAGGAAACCTGGGAGTGGGCTCTCTGTAGCGCTGTATTAGTCCTAGGTCTGTGGACATTGTATGTTACAAATATAGGTGGTTTTGTGGCACACATAAGATTGAAATTGCCCTTTCCCAAGTCACGTATAACCCTAACCTTCTTCCTGACATGGTGATTTTGTAGATTAAGGGAATTGTGATTGGGTAGGTCCTGTGTAAAGGACAATTATGAGTTTTTTGTGGCTTTGGCTGTTATTGGCAAAGGGCCTGCTGAGTGATAGTATCCTGAACAGTAGTTCCCAGTGTTGTGAGAATGCCCGAGTGACCCCCCTTGCCCTTGAGGGAGGATCCGGGGATGTTGAGTACCCCAAGGTACAGGGAAGGATCAAGGCACAGGGTGTAGATGCTTTGGGACAGGTCCACTCCCACCAAAGATGCATTATTGATTGGTGGGGTCGATACTCTGAACCTAAGCCAACCCCAAGTCCTGTAGACAAATGCCTGACAATCCCATTAAAAAGTGGGATAGAACAAAGGGGGAACGGGCCCCTGCAACAATTGAGAAAAGGGAGCTACATGTTAAAAATACTGGAATTGGGTCAAAGCCTAATTAATCAGACTGATCCTGACCTAGGTCAGAAATGCTGGATGCGCTTGTCTGCAACCCCTTCATTTTACAATGCAGTTCCAGTTGAGCCAGATCTTTGGGAAAAGACCAGGGCCACAATAGTCCTTGAGAAAGGTGACAAATGGAGAACCAAATCAGCAGAAGCCAAGTTGCAAGGTGACTTTTATAATGCACTCAAAAGGCTGGGGATGAGCTGCCTCCCCATTGTTGGCCCCATAGCCGTGGGTGTGGAAATCATAGGGTCATCCTCCTTGTGCGTCAAACATTATCAGGAACCTGGAATTCCTGTGGGGTCACTGTCAGAAGAACAATGTCCATCAGAAGTATACCTTGGCCCTAGAAAGACACTTGTGGACATAAAATTAACCCGCAGTATGTCTCCATCTGCCCACAATCTCTTCCAACAGAAGGTCACCTTCTCGCTTCTGCCCCCCCTCCTGAAGGTCCCTGAAGCCTCCAGAGGCCTCGGGGGGGGGGAGGCTGGTTTCTCCCTCCCCAGGCTCCTATAAAGCCTCTGGATCCTGGAGAGGTGTGAAAAAAGCATGCCAAAAATGGGGGGGAGCGCCTCTCATGCGCGCATGTGCACTGGGTGTGTGTCACACATTGCATTATGGATATGGCACACCCGCGCATGAACCCCCTGCACTCCCCCACCCTTATGGCCCGTGAGCCAAAAAAGGTTCGCCATCACTGTTCTAGGCTAAACCTAGAATATATAATTCTATTGTTCATGTGAGAATATCATTTCTCTATATAGATGCCCTGATTTAGAACATAGAGATGATTTCATTTTGTACATTATTTTGGCTACTGTCAATGGAACAATTGTTTATAACAGTTAAAAGTTTTAACTTTTAAAACAACTTGAAATACCTACTGGATTTATTATTAATTAGTAGAATCTTTTTTGCAATCATTTTACATAGAAATAGAAAAGAACCATTCATTCTAAAACAATAAAAACTATACCTTAGAATGGAGACTTTTTATTTTCATTTCTATCATATAAAAACATCGGCCTGTTCAACCCAGTTCAGGCAGAGAAGATATGTTGCACAGCCAGTCTGCTAAAGAAATCCAAGAGAGCCATTTTTGCTCTTGCCCTTGCCCCTGCCCAATGGAATATTCTTCCCCCACTTCAGTGGTGGGATACGACTGGTCGCCCCGGTACAGGCATATCATGCTTGCTGGGAGCACCAGGTACCGTTCCGGTATGGTGCTCCAGAGGGCCCACCCGCTCTGCTTACCGCTATTTGAGCCGATGGGGGCTTACGCGTACGGAGCGCACGGTGCCTACGCAATGCTCTGCCGAACAGCTGGAGTGTCGCGGGTGGTAAATATGCATGTGCATGCTGCACACATTCACGTGGTGGACGCCGGGCCCCGTTGCAGCGTACCAGTTGCAACGGGATCCAGAACCCACTACTGCCCCACTTTCATGGCTTTCTGAAAAGAAGTTAAAATATGGCTCTGCAGCCTCACATGGTTAGTCCAGAGGAGTGAGCAGCTATGGGACTGGCTGTGCCCTGAGAACCCTTCTTCTAACTTTGAATTAATTTTAACAAGGTTTTATCAGCCTTCTCTCTCTCTACATTTTTCAACTCAATATATTGTTTTTATATTTTAATACTTTGTTGTATACTGTCTAGACTCTCTACCTGAGAGAAATGGGCAGTTGAGGAATATGAAAAACAAACAAACACAATTGAGCTTTTAAAAAACTTAATAAGAGTACAATTTCTTCACCAGTAATTCCAAAAGAAGTACAATATATTTGATTTCTTTTTTAAACAAGTGGTTTGAGTTGCTTTGCAAGTTTGTATCTGAAATGTGGGACTATGACATTTACATGAAGACCATTCCAAAGAAAAAGAACTATTCTAATATAAGAGTACTCAGACATACAAAAGATCCTTCCATCGCAAAAGAAGTGCCATAATGGGACAGATCAGGATTGGGATGGGTGTGGAAAACAATTCACTTCTCATATGGTAGCATGGTAGGCTTTAGATATTAAAACTGAAAGGGGCAGAACTTTCAAACTGGAGTCCTTGATTCAAGCAAAAAATGCTGTTGTTTATCAGGAACGCTAACCAAGCAAATTTTCCAAGCACCAAGAAAGTTAGCAAAAGCAGATCTTCCAAAATCATTGTTTTATTTCTCAGTTTAATAGCTTTACGTACCCACAAATGAAATTGCATGCCTAAAGTCAATGAAGGGGCTTTTTTGACACTATGTCACAATGAGAAGTCATTTTTGGCTACATACATTTATCAAATGATAAGCAGAACACAAGATGCGATACTCACATCATTGGGAATGGTGAGTTCATGAGTACTGGCCGGGGGATTGGCATCCAAACCTGAGCATATGTAAGAGAAAATGGTCATTGCTTAAGGAGAAAGTATTGCACTTTTCATGGCATTTCACCAAAATAGCAGATCTTGTGAATTTCCAGACTGCACTAAAGCCAAAGGATAAGGAAGGTCAAAGATTTCAATAAATAACAGATGAAAAATGGAGTTCTGAAAGCATTTGCTGTAATATTTCACTAGATGACAATTGAATAGATTCTGTGATACTGGGTTCTATGAATACTAATATCCACACCTCATTTTTTTGCCTTTTGGAATAAACAAGCTGGCCTATACTGAATTTTCAGTTTTCAGTGTTCAAAATGTCACTATTGGTTGATGAAATAAAAGATACAGCTGCTTAGAAATATTGGGGAGTACTTGTAGCTATTTAGGAAGCAAACTATGATGTAGTGGTTATTTTAAACCCCGCACACCCCAATGAATTAATATCCTCTATGCTGCTCATTGTGTATGGATGCCATTTGCAAGGGAGAGGAATACTATATTTTAAACCCAGTTCTGGTGAAATAATGGAGTTTTATAGCAAAATTACTTTGAATTATATAGCATGAATGACAGACATATTTTGCCAGTAGGGAAATGGAATTTCTTATGATCTTGAGAATTAATAGCAAGGATTATTTATATATATATATTTGCAAAGTACAAAAACAAATTATTATAGGCAGTAAATCCATAATAGCGTGAATGTTTTTACATGTTTAGATAACATATTTTTTGTACTGAAATTATAGAGATCCAAAGAGAAATGTGGACTTTAGCAAATAATTCCCACAGGAACATGTTGTAAAGTAAATGTTTCAGAATGGAAAGCAATGACCTAATAACTTGTTAATAGTTATATGCCCAAAACCTAAGTAATATTTATTTATAATATTTTTCCCATCTTTATTACTTTATAGCTAATAAAGTCACTCAGCCAAGTTTTCATGCCTATGGTGGGACTACAATTCACTGTCTAATATCTAATAAAAAGCGGTCAATCACGAAACCTAGGAATTCTTCTTTTTTAATAAGAGTCACAGAACGACAGTAGTTTGGCCAAGTATAAGAGTGAACACTATTCTAAAAACTTTGTTATGACTGTGGATAAAAATTTGTGCAACCTGTTGGGCAACCTTTAATGGAACAGTATGTACAATATATAGCTTTCTGAAATCAATACAACTCCAAGAAAAGAATGAAAATACATTCTTAATCACCCAATTTTTTTTAAAAAAAATCTGTATTTATGTAGTGACTTTCCAGTGCCTAAATTGCTTCTTGTTAGAACTTCGCATGCAATCTTAGCCATGTGAATAGATTGAGGATACAAATTTACATAAAATCTACATATGAATTAATCACAAGACTTCCAGGGTGTAGGTACATGCAGAAATTTTTAAAAAATTTAAATGAACAAGCTCTTTGTTATGAATAATTCATAATGTGCACAAATACAAATATGTGAAGAATCTTATAATGTGTACCTTATTAAAAAACAGAGGATGTGTAAGGTATATATAGTTTATGCAATATTCTGTAGTTATGAAACTTTCCAGATCAGACAATGAAGAGTTGCTAGGGAAGACTTGATATAATTCCAACTTCATGATCTCCCCTGATATTGATATTAAATATTTATAAGCGTTGACAATGATAGTTTGCAGACTGCATCTCAGAGAAAGCACAGAAATTTGAAAGTACCGTATGTTCCATTAAGACTAATAAGATTTACTTCCATGGAACTGTTCTGGGATCAATCTGAATCTGTGTAATAGTGCCCAGTAACTGAATTTTCAGCATAATACACAGTACTAACCAAAAACCAAAAAGAAAGGGATGGGAAAGAAGCCATATTCTGCTTTCCACTACCTGGGAAGAAATAAGCAGGAATACGAGAGAAGAGATTCACTAAGCAATCATCCAAAAACCTGTTCAGACTGCTGAAACTTAGAAATGAAGCTTAGTAATGCTGAAGTCTGCACCCATCTACTTACAGATTTGATTTGTAAAATTTTTAACAAAGTCAATGCAATATACAGCTGTATAGGATTGTAGCTGAAAGCATTAGGATTTTATGAAGTCTTGGGGCCTGTACAAGTGAGGATCTGAATTTATTTTAAATTTATTTATTGATAGCTGAATTTATTTTCAGAGATTCCTAGTTTCAGGAGAAATTATGTGAATTGTCAGATTGATAGAAAATGAGGAGTGGTATGCTGTGGTAAATGTGTTGTTATAATAGCACAATAATATTAATGTCTTTCATTTTTAAGACTGTTATATAATAGGAATATCTTACACAATGGTACATTAAAATATTTTTATGCACAAGTTTTTTTATATGGATATTATTTTTACTTCGCTCATTATCACATCTAATAGTATCTAGTAAATGTCTTTTATTCAGCTACAAAACATACAAAAATCATTCTATGAACCAAAGCCAGGATCTAAGTATGAGCACAATGGTTTTACTTGGATTTTTAATTTGTTATGGCTTCTGCTAAATCACCGTTTCTTTTAGAAAGTGTGTGTAGAGTGCAATGGAAAATGAAATGATGCTGTTTACTCCAAACCAAAATTTGGGGATGAAAGAACAGTTTCAAAAGCTGAAGAGAGACATAAAGATGAAAAAACTAAAGTCTAAAGAGGAGCCATTTTTACAGTAACGTATCATTCTGCTGGAGAGTTATTCTGAAAAAGGGCTAGGTTGTCTTAATTGCTGGCATTTATTTATTGTCGTGTCATTACTATTGTTGTGCTGTCTTGCCTCCTGAACATCAGTAAAACTATCCCATCAATATAATCAGAACAACTGATTTATTTATCACTTTGCCAATGACAAAAAGAATTCTAAGACTGTATTTCCTTATTTTACCTGAGGATTGGCTCATCAGATTTTGAGCTTCTTCGGAGGAATGTAAGGGCAGCTTTTCTCCTGAAGAGCAAAGAAGAAATACATTTAATTTTTTTTTTTTTGCCTTCAAGGAGAGAAGCAATGTTACTTCATCTAGGAAGCTCAAAATATGATGAACAAAATGGCAGAAAAAGCAAGTTTTAATTCAAATCTAATGCAATGCTATTAAAATATATGTTCAGTAACATGTAAATAATATCTGCCATCCTAGTTTTCTACAGTTTTCCCCTTTTCCTAACGTTTCTGAGTTTATCAAAAATGATTTTCAGAAATCTAGTTGAGCTAAAAGTCTGGCCTATTCTTAGTTTTCCAGTGGTAAAAGCACTGGTTCAAATGCTAAGCATTCATTAGTCATCTATATATCTTTGACTCCTAGTAATATAACTTATAATATCATAAACAATCAGGGACAAGTATGAGACATTTATCTTTGCCTCTCAGTGCTGAATGCATTCTTACCCCGACTGAATGATTGTTATGACGTAGGTGTCTTAGAGTAGATAATAGCAACACATAACAAATATATGACCTGATCTTGTCTCAACTGTAGTATCTGCCTCTTGTCCCCTCTTAATATTTCCACTGCAATTATATCTCCTATTTCTAACACACCAAGCTTAGAAAAAGAGAGAACTGCATAGGTAAAAAGAGAAGGAAATCTGTAAAGGGATTTTGGGTACGTACCAGGGAAAGCAGGGGTGGTCTGTCCAAGGGGAGTAAAGGGGGTTTGCTGCATAGCCAACTGGTGGAGCTTGGTCAACTGCTGAGGGGTAGGAGGGATATTAGAACTAAGAAGGTTATTGTTATAGAATACAAGTCACACTGAAAACCAAGAACAAAATTATAGTAGTAATGTTTTTAAGAAAGAAATCAGGAAGCCATGTGGAATCATGGCAACATACAGGTTTTATAGAAGGACTTGGCCTGGGAAATTATAATTGGTCAAATTTCTGGCAGATGTGCTCAATCAGGATCTGAAACACAGCAACCTAGTTTTGGTGTTGTGTCTTTCCAGATGAAATTGAACATATGTATGTGTTCGTCACAAAACATGAACCAAGTAGAAGAATATATGGATGTGAGATTATCATCTTCCAAGGAGGTTCTACTGCATAGAGACTATCAGTGTTTCTGGAGCTGTAATCTGGAATTGGTAGAAAGTTTCATAACTGAAACTTGAAAGTTCCAGTATGTGTTTTGGCCAAAATAGGTATGTATTTCAGATCCTGTTCATCCCTTCTTGTGCTTTTAGCATTAGACTTCTAATAACTCATTCACAAAGAGGAAGCCAATTCCAATATATTTTATGCCAAATTTATACTATTATTCAAACACCAAAATAACTTGAAACCAAATATGTTTTTAAAGCCATGCTGTATAACAGCCTGAGGTAGGAGGATGATAATTACATTCTGATGTCATTACAGAAACTCCCTACAGCATAGAAGTGGCTGTGGGAAGCTCCACTAAAGTCATCCAGGTCAGCCATCTAAACTATGAGGTTCTGATCTTTTGAATTCAGAAGGGGGAGGGCACCAAACCAAACTCCTGCTCTTGTAGCATATCTGAGTGAAAGGATGCAGGGAAGTCTGACATTGGTGTTATAACAGTCAGATGAAGCATTAGAACCAGAATACCTGAGAGGCTGAAGAAGTCAGGAAAGTTACAAGAAGTTTGAAAAGTAGAGCTTTTATTAGTCAACCAAGAAGGCAAGCAAAACACGAGAAACATATGGCATCATAGAACCTATGTTGTCTTGAAATATCTTAACCGGGGGGTGGGGTGGGGTGGAGGGGTTAGAATCTAAAACAATTACATTCTATATGAAGTACTCCAAAATAAAATGTTCTGTTCTTCAAAAGTGTGGCATTCATTTCTCTCTATGCAACCTTCACTATTCCTAATCACAAATTGGATAGTCTTTAGGTTAGTGTACTGGAAGCACCATGGAATTTTGGAACAAGAAGTAACTAAGATTTAGTTACTGCTTCTTAACCAGAAGATTGTCTATATAATCTTTCTGTCTTAATCAACAAATTATGGTTTTAATTTATAGTAAAGTGATGGAATATAGAACTTCTTTACTGGAAAATTAAACTATAGTTCACACATCATGCTAAGTCATAATACGGTTAGTTTACTTTAGTATAAAGTGTAAACAGAGACAGAAAGTAACACAGAGCTGCCCTTCTGATTTCAGTTATGATTGTGTACATTGGAGGGAATACACAATTATGACTAAACCCACTGTGGGTAGGATGGGAAGATTTGGCTTCGCAAAAGTCACTATCTGATATAAGTAGGAATTTTAAAAGAAAACAAATCCATGGATGATTCAATAGTGCTTCTTTCTTATGAGTGTTTTTTTTTTTGCCAACCAAATATGTTCTTCATATCTTCTTTACAGGACTGTCAAATTTGACATCACCTAATGAATATGAATTTTATTCAGCCTTCTCCTCTCCTACAAGAAACTATATGTTCTACCAGGAAATTTGATAGGACCTGATGCAGAGGTATAGAAACACAGTCAGGAAGTTGTTGGTGGTCTAGCTGAATTTTTATTCATTATATTTGAGAAATTAGAACTGGTAAAGTACCAGATGACTGGAAAATAGCAGACATTGTCCATGTCTACTAAAATGGGCAAATGGAAAAATTCAGCAAACTACAGACTACTTAATCTGATTCTAATACAAGGGAAAATCCCAGAGCAGATGGTAAAGATCTTGAAACAATTTGCCACACTAATCTTACCTCATGTTTTGAACAAGAAGCTTCCGTAATAGATTGTTAGCATGTTGCAGACACAATATACAGTATCTTGACTTTAACAAAGCATTAGATAATTATTCAATGACATGCTAAACATGGACTGAATGGCATGACATTTCATAGCTGGTTCAAACTCAACCATGGCTTAAACTTAACCATGCAAGGGGTTAAATTGGTTAAGCTAGTTAAACTTAACCATGACTTAAAATTGCCAACTTAGCTAAGCATGACAATTCATTGGTGACTCAAACTTCTTCAAAGAATGTTAATCAAAGGGTCCTCATCAAATTGGAGAGAGGTATCAAATGAGGTTCATAAGGATTAATTCTCTGTCCTCTATTTTTGCTAATGATTTCAAAGATATAGAAATGCGTATCTAATTTATAGATATAAAACTTGGATGGGATAGCTAATATCCTAGAATACGGAAATAAAATTCAAAAATCTTAATACATGGACAAAAGTATGATACATCTTGATACATCTGAAAGTAACAGAGTGAAATTTAACAGACAAGTGCAAATCTCTTCATTTAGGAAACAAAATCACATACACAGATATATGATGTGGGATACCTACTTGCAAAAAAGATCTTGGATTAGTAATTGATTGCAAACTGAATTCATTGCCAAGAGTGTGATGTGGCTGCAAAGAAGGCAAATGCAATTTTAGGTTGCATCAACAGATATTTAGTTTCCAAATCACAGGAAATAACTTACTCCATTCTATTTGATTATCTCCACTTCAAATACTAAGTTTACTTCTGGGCAACATACATTAAAGATTCAGAGAAGTTGAACAGACTCCAAAAAGGTCAATGAATAGGGTCATGGGATTAAACACTAAGGCCTACGAAGAGAAATTGAAGCTAGACATTGCTTGGACAGTGGGTTGGACTAGATGACCTATAAGACCCCTTCCAACTCTGTTAATCTGTATCTATCTTTAGAAAGGATACTTGATCACACGATGTTCTCCTGTGTTCCACAGAGCAATAGATTTCATAACAAGATGGCAGATCTTGAATCTTGATTGAACTTTAAAAAAATATTAACAGAAAGAGTATTTGATAATGGAACCAATTATCCAAGAAATTGATGGGCACCTCTTCATTGGACATTTTAAAGTGGAACCTAGGCAGTCTTCTGTCTTTGATATATTAATTTGAATTCCTAAATGAAGAGGCAGTTGGACTCAGTGGCTTAAGTGACCTATTTTTTCTTCTTCTGTTCAGTCATGTTCAATTCTCAGAGACTACCTGCTCAAGTCCCTGAGGTTTTCTTGACAAAGTTTTTCAGAAGTGGTTTGCCTTTCCCTCTTTCCTAGGGCTGAGAGAAAACAATCAGCTCAAAATCAGCCAGTTGACTTCATGCCTAAGGTGGGACTAAAACTTACAGTTTCTAGTCAGATGCTTTAATCACTAAATCAAACTGGCTCTCAAGTCACCCTTTAAAACCAGAAAAGCCTTCTTCATCAACCAAGCTAACCTACTGTGACTTTATTGCCATCAGAAGCAGTGGCTCCATGTGGATGGATTTAACAGAAGATAAAAAAATCAGATGGAAGAGAAAGAAATAGAACATCTGTATTTTATGCATTTTAAGAAGGTGAGATGTTGAATACTACATAGGCCTGAGAAGTAGACAATTGTGATCTCTGGTTACTGCAAGTCAAATACCTATTTCACAGTGTTCAGCTCAACCCCTGTAAATTTGGTATCACCAAGTAGAATTTTCTTCCACATATAGATTGCAATCAGAAATCGATTCTGACAATTGCTTCCAATTTACAACTCCTCCATTTTAACATTCATGTTTATAGATTCTTATGCACTACATTACACACTGTTCAGTATTATAATGTAATCTAATTTTTAGGACCTGGGATCCAATGGAACATTTTTTAAACCTTGAAACTGTTGTTTATTCACCATATCATACTGTGTGCTGGACCTTCAGAAATTATAAGGGCAAGTTTATCATAATAATTCCTGATGAGAGGGCTTGTCCTTTTAAATGCTCAAAACTTCAAACCCTTTCTACTTCTAAGATTTTATGGAGAAGTTATTTGGGTTTCTAAATTCCATCCAATTCCACAAAACCTAAATATGTTACAATAATTTAGTGATTTATCCATTATATGTAAGAAAAAGCAGAAACTTATGGTTCCTCTCTGGATCCAAATTGAACTGCTCATCTCCCAAAAGAAGTTTTAACAATGCATATTTTTTTCA
Source organism: Thamnophis sirtalis (assembly GCF_051295495.1). Lineage (NCBI taxonomy): Eukaryota > Metazoa > Chordata > Lepidosauria > Squamata > Natricidae > Thamnophis > Thamnophis sirtalis. The sequence goes on along the minus strand of NW_028261385.1, from coordinate 113,771,778 downwards.
TTTCATTTATTTGTATCCCATCTTTATTATTTTACAAATAACTCAACAAAGCAAAAATATCCAACCCACCTTCCTCCTATTTTCCCCACAATGCCAACTCTATGTGGTAGGTTGGGCTGAGAGAGGGTGACTGTCACTTAGCTGGTTTCCATCTCTAAGGCAGAACGTGTCTTAACTACCAGACCAAACTGGCTCTAGTGAGTATAGTATATTGCTAGTATATTGCTTAAACATCTCTTTGTATTTCAATGACGTGCGGTGAAGCTTATGGCTGGTGAGGCAAAAAGAAAAAAAGCAGCTTTTGCCCACCCCACAGCAGCTATGTCCGAAATAGAGGCGTCCCGCATCCCGGAGCTATGTCCGACTCAGCTGTGGGGTGCGGGGCACCTCTATGTCAGACAGAAGCGGTGGGGCGCTTTCTTTCAGCTTTTGCCCGCCCTGCAAGGCAAACACTTCCACCTTGCAAGTGCCAGAGCCACAGGCCACCAGGAGTACATCCCGCCCGCAGCAGAAGAGCGCCGGTTCCTGCCCAGGCTGGAGCGAGAGCCGCGGAGGTGAAACGCGAAGAGGGGTGGGTGGGTGGTGTTCCAAGAGGCCCCCTCCCCTTTTTGCACTCCGCAAGCCAGGCCCGCAGTGGCAAGAGGCTCAGCTCCGCTTCTATTGCCCCCCCCCCTGCTCCAGAGAAGCTGGCGAGTCTCCACAGCCATGGTTCCATCTCCAAGCAGCCCCGGGAGGAAATGGGCCAGCCCCACTTCCCTCCCCGGACTTTCCGGGAGCGGAGGACCCGCATTCCACTCCTCCTTCCAAGCCCCAAGTGGCCAGCCTTGGCTCCCGCCGCTTTCTTCCAGAGCTCTGGCAGGCCGCCGAGGAGGAGCCCAGACGAGGCTGGAGCAAGAGCTGCGGAGGGGGGAGCGATAGAAGCGGAGCTGAGCCTCTTGCCACTGCGGGCCTGGTTGCAGAGTGCAAAAAGGGGAGGGGGCCTCTTGGAACACCCCACCCCACCCCTCTTCACATTTTGCCTCTACAGCTTTCGCTCCAGCCTCATCCGGGCTCCTCCTTGGCGGGCCTGTTGGCGCTCTGGGAGAAAACGGTGGGAGCCGAGGCCGGCCACTCGGGGCTTGGAAGTGGGAGCGGAATGTGGGTTCTCCACTCCCGGAAAGTCCGGGGAGGGAAGCGAGGTTTCCTCCTGGGGCTGTTTGGAGAACTCCAGCATGCCCGCCAAGGAGGAGCTCGGAAAAATAAAAAAGTGCCAGTCCACGCGCCAGTACAGGCGGGTAAAACACACACACACACACACACACACGCACGCACGCACACACACACACACACAAATTACTTACAATAAAACAAATTACAATTACTTACAGGAATTTTGAATTCCTCCCCCCTGCCCCCTGCATCGGACACACATACCTTTTCCAGCTGTGTCAGAGGATCATTTCAACTCTCCTCTTGTCCGCCATGATGAAAATGTAAAAAGAAAAAGGCAACTTAGGCAAGAGTTGCTGCTCCCAGACCAGGAGGCAGAGAACCACGTGCCTCCTTTGCATAAGGAATTTTTCGCCTTTTAACCCTGGCTTAACTCTGAGCAAGAGTTAAAAGGCGAAAAATTCCTTATGCAAAGGAGGCCCGTAGTTCTCTCCCTGCCATTTGTACTAAACAGAGTCATCCACTGTAACTCTGGCAGCAACTACCTTAGCCTTTTTCCTTTTAATTTTTCTTTTCTTTTCCTCATGACACTGGTGAGGCCCTGCCTCCCCTGACTGCACGTCCCTGTTGTATTTACACATGCTTCGGTTAGTCAGATGCACTGAACTCTGGTCGATTCAGAAAGATTTCACGGATTCCAAACTAAAATAGGCTTTACTGAAATGGAGTGAATTCAGAACTGAAATATACTGAGTTCAGAATACATTCAGAGGATCTATTATGGAACACCAGCTTTATTTTACATGAATAGACCACAATATAAAACTCAATGAACTAATCAGAACACAATAGCTCTACTTCAAACCAATCAAACCAGTCAATGTCTCTTTCGTGAATGATACTTCTCTCAGTAAATTTTTATATAAGGAAAATGAGGAAATAAATAAATAATTATTCATTTTCCAAAATAATTATTCATTTAAAATAAATTGTTTCAGATTTCTGGTTTTATTGATTTATTCATCATATTTATTTAGCTTTCCATTTCACAATCAAATGACTGGGCAGTGTGCAACAAAGTTAGAAAAGCTTTAGCTACTTGAAAGATTTGTATCAGTGTAAACATTGCTGGTTTGTGAAGTATGGGCTGCTAATTCAATTCAAATCCCACCTGTCCGCTCCAGGCTTGCCCCACCCACCCACTTCCTTTGCCGGAGCGGACGATTCAGCGGTTGAGAGAAGCCCACGTGGCATGCACTCCCTTTTCTTTGACAGCTGCTTGGTTTACAATTGGGGGCGGGGGGAGAAATCCATGCATTAGAGAGGTAGGAAAAACACATGGATTTCTCCCCCCACCAATTTGAAATCAGGCAACTGTCAAAGAGAAGGGAGTGCGTGCTGCATGGGCTTCTTCCAACAGCCGAAGAAGGAACAGTAGGGGAGGACTCGGCTGTTGGAAGAAGCCCACGCGGCACGCACTCCCTTTCCAGTCATCGCTGCCCATTGGCCTGATTCCCCAATGCAATTCATGAACCTGCTTGCCCTTATGAAAATGCGGGGGTGGTGTTTTCAGGCTTTCAATGCTTACGGCTGTAGGTAGGAAGACGGGAGCATCTCAGGAATGAAGTCTTCGGTGCCAAGTGCCGAGTCCCCCTTCTGCCTCCATGAAAATCACCCCCAACCCACTAACTCCAGTTAAATGTGCATAGAGTAATAGGGTTAGTTTTAAATGGACAGTGTGGCTTCTTTGCTAGTCTCCCAGTTGGCAAAACAGAATTTTTCACCAACTGGAAGGGATGTGTGTGTGAGAATGAGGAGGGAAGAAAGAGAAAGAAAGAGAAAGTGAAAGAAGGATAAAGAGAGAAAGAAAGAAAGTGGGAGAGAGAGACACAAGAAAGAAAAAAGGAAGAAGGAAGGAAGGAAGGGTGGAAAAAAATACAGAGGAAGAGACACAAGTAAGAAAGGAAGAAAGAAAGAAAGAGAGAGAGAGAGAGAGAGAGAGAGAGAGAGAGAGAGAGAGAGAGAGAGAGAGAGAGAGACCTTACGATCACAATTGAGCCCAACATTTTGGTTGCTAAGCAAGAGCGTTGATAAGTGAGTTTTACCATATTTTCCAAGTTGGCCATACCCACCCGGTCACACAACTGCCAAGCCACTCCCACCTGGTCACATGACCATTGAGCCACTCCCACAAAACAGGCCACACTTACAGAATAGGTTCTAAAAAAATTTGAAACCCACCACTGGATCTCCTGCTTGAGCAGGGGGTGGACTAGAAAACCAACAAGGTCCCTTCCAGCTCTGTTCTGATGAAATCTCAGTTAAGAATCCTGGAATTCTGCACATTTTTTAAAAGAACCAGAAACTGGGTTGTACTGAAATACTGTAGGGGTTAAGATAACAGAATTTCAATGAATTGCATATTCTAAAATTTGAATTGGATAATTGTGTTTATAAAAAAAGTCAAGCCCCCTTTCAAGCTGTCCAATACCGACGTTTTGTATTTATGCATAAACAGTTAAATCAGACAACAAAAAGCTCCAAATCTGCAGAAAGAGAATAGTGCTGTTTTCACTGATTACAATCTAAACTGAAACATATGATCAATGAAATCTTACTCTAGCAGTTGAAGTTTTTCTAAACTGATGAGATTTCTTGCATTTAGAAAGTGTTCTGTGTTGCTCTCTCTGGTTAAGGATGTGCTTTGTAAGATGTGATAACATTTCTTATTTGAGTAATAATGCCATTGATTTCCATGGGCTGATCTGCTCTTTAGTATTCCACTCCAGTTCATTGTTCTCATTTGTTTGGGACAAATTATTAAAATGTAATTATTATTTTTTCCTATAGCTATATGTTTTCTTTTTCATCTGCTGCCACAAACACGCTTGGACCACGGTATTTTCTCATTTTTATAATATGCATGAACTTGTGGGATTTTATTAAACTAGAGGAGAGAGAGACTGGATTACCTGCCTCCTTTGTAAATAATGATCAGTAGGCTCTTTTTCTGAAGAAGAGGGACCTTGAGTCATAGCTGCTTGACATACAGCAGTCAAACTCATGGGCCGTGGGCCAGATGTGTCACTCACTGGCCATGCCCACCCCCAGTTTAGCAGAGTGGGTAAAAGTCACAATATGTCACATGACAACGTGACATCACAAGTTTGATACCCGTGGCATATAGTATATATTGATTGCTTATGTGATTAACTTTGAGGTTTTAATCTCATATCATTCAGTGTTCTGTATCACCCTGAAGCCCTTGTGCAAAGTTCTTCATTATGGGCAACTGTACTACTGTGTAACACCAGCAGAGAGATATAAGGATAACTAACACTTTAAAGGAAAATATTTGTAACTCATGGTTGAAATGAGGGGTCCTTGATGCTCTCTGAAACTTAGCTGTTTTCTTGCAGGTGTTTCATTACCCAAACTAGGTAACCTCATCAGTGCTAGTGTGTAATCAGCACTGATAATGTTACCTACAATAGTTTGGATAATGAAATGTTTGCAAGAAAACAACCAAGCTCAGAGAGCACCAAGGAGCCCTCAACTAGCACTTTCATTTCCATATCAATTTCCCATCTGCATGTTGAAAGTCCCTGCATGAGAAGTAGGATTAAGTTTGTTTGAACATGTTTCCATATTTCTTCCATATTTTTATGTATTGTATATTTATCCTATTATGTTCATTATTATAGGCAGTTGATCAGACAGACATTTTCTAAGCAATTGTTATTTATAACTACATTTTATTACATTTCTCCTAAGACATATTTCTGATCAGAGAACAGTAATTAATTTCACATTCTCAATATTTAGGCTATACATTTTCTCTCATCCATAAATACATAAGCAAGCAAGCAAACATAAAGCCTAAACATTGAAAATAGATAAAAATGAAGCTTCAATTTTTTTTCTCCCTGTATAAAATTCAGTGTGAGAATCCTTTGGCAGCATAGAAATAAAACGCACTCGTAATCTTCATTTTGCAGCTGAAAGAGACAACGGAACTAAACTCATTTAGGAAAAGCAATTTCGCAAATGTTTCAGTTGTTATATGTTTTGTTTTGTTTTGTTTTAAGAAAGGAAGGAACATAAAGTAAGCACTATGGTGGCACAGTGATTAGAATGCAGTATTGCAGGCTAACTCTGCTCACATTGCCAGGAGTTTGATTCCTTCAATCCTGGCCAGCTTAAGGATGACTCATCCTTCCATCCTTCTGAGGTCAGTAAAATGAGGACCTAGATTGTTGGGGGCAATATGCTGACTCTGTAAATGAATTAGAGAGTGCTGTAAAGCACTGTAAAGCAGTATATAAGTCCTATCGCTATTGCTATTAAGAAAAATGTTTTTGTTAAAAATGTAAAACAAATAATGGTGCCCACTTCTGGTCTGGAATGATAACTAGAGAACAATAACCAACTGTTTTCCCCTCCCCAAAATTCTAAAAATAAACGATTCAGCATCAGCAGAAATTTACTCTCCTTTTTCATTATAACTAAGGAAATATAGTGTATCTTGAGTTCTTGGCAAAAGGCTGAATATAAATTAAATAAATTAGCAAAGACTGAGGAAAATAGCAAGGATTCTGGGTATAACCACATCATAAAGTAAGAAGACGCATAAACTCAGGTTGTTTATGTTACATCAGCGTTATGGCAGAAAAAATAAAAGGAAAGGCTCTTTAATGACTAATATCAGGGAACAAAAAAATTAGCAAAGGGATAGCACAGAATTTTTTTTTGATAATTTAACAACAGGCCAAGTCCTCAATAGAAATATGATTGGGTCCTAATTATTACCAATACTACACATGGCCAATTATTTTGAAAAAAGCATATTAATATTAAATATTAATATTAATATTACTCATTTGACAAAGCATGCAGGTAACATAAAATACATTTACGAATAATAAAGAGAAACTCACATCTGGATGTGGAATTGCATATTGTCCTTGAATTGTATAGGCCTGGAAAAAAAAAGCAGTATAAGACACTGACACAGTGACCAGTTGCTATAGGCTTCACTTCATGCTAGACATGTAACACTAACCAACATGTTAGGATCTTCCATAGTCTGCAATATTTGGGTCTATCTATCAAATCAGGGACATTGTTATAACACCATATTATAAAGTGGGCGTAGGCCTATAGTATATAATAAACTGGAATTTAACTGAACCCTTTAAAATATATCTACCCAATGAAGCACTTTCTAATGCTGGCAGTAATTAACTTCCTAAGCTTTTGCCTCTGGTCTACTTGGGCACATAGGAAAGTGAAACTCATGGAGGACTTACCAACCAACAGTGAAGCCAGAAACTTCACTGTGACCAGATAGTGCTTCCAAATGCCAATTACACAGCCACCCTCCCCTCTTTATTGGGTAGCCTGAGGTTTATCCCCCTCCCCCCTTTAATGCAGTCCTTTCAGCTAATTTTCCAGAGCCAGTTTTGGACGGAGAAAATGTTTGAATAATTTCTCTAAATAGATTAAAGAGTTTCCATCAAGAGTGGTCCTTGTATGAGTGAAAAGGAGTAAGTAGTTATAACCTTACCAGTCCTCTCAGTTACAATCTGTGAAATGACCTCACCTAAGTACCTGGCAGCTTAATAGAGATCTTGGGCTGGTACCTGGGAAATGACTCAACATAACTCTTGCATAGCAAGGGGAGCTGAGTTACTGGGCATTCTTTTTTCAAAAACATGTTTGTTCCCATTCAGGCCAAGTTGAAACTTTTGCAAACCAGGCTCACAAGAATATCTACTTTCTTTTCATGCAATTAAGTATTGACCTTAATTTCCCTCTTAATTCAACTTTAACTTGTTTTACAACTCCATTGAGGAAGAGGGAGAGGGTCTTTGGCACAGAATCTGCCATATTTATGCCATATTCAGATGTAAACAAAAGTCCTTTCTGAAACAGCCGTGTCCCCAATCCAATTCTCCACTCTAACTTCTACCCAGAATAAATATTTGTCTCAATTAAGCTTTGGACTGCTTATAGAAATAGTTGTTGGGTGGCATTTGTCTTAGTCAAAGGACAGGAACAGATCAGTATTTCCTTCTGGATTTTGCAGCTAAAAATAACAATTTTGATCAACCTTGCAATAAGGACTTCAGGGAAAGACCATCAGAGCTAGTTAAGGGGGACTGCACACTGATTGTGCACATCTTCCATTCTTTCTAAGAGAGCTGCTTGACTGGATTCAATTGTGCAAGCCTTGGGCAACCATCATTTCATACATTGCAAAATTGCAGTGACTGGCAATAGGCATTCAGTTGTGAGTGTAAACAATGATTGCTTTGTAATGCCCATCCATTGCAACATTGTTGTTGGCAAGCCTGGCAAACAGTAAGATCTGACATCTGACAAGATATATTGTGGACCAGAATTCCCTCTCTATATTTAGATATTATTATAGTTGGCCATGCATTTAGCCAAATATTTAGACTGAATTTGGCAAATCCTTCCCAATGATGTGGGATAAGCAGTTGTTTGATGGTATTAAAGATATTATTACAGAATGTGTCAAGTGTTCTAAGTAATGCCCTTTGCAATTGAATGATTTTGTCAATGCCAATAATGTCCAAGTGATTCTCAGGTTGGTTATTATATAACATTATATGGCTGACCACCAGACAGAATTTTACCCCAGATTGGCAACCTAACTTATAATATTATATAATTTAATATAATTATATGATTTTATATATGTTATGACAGATATGTCAGTGATCATCTAGAACGCTACATTTGATGGGTCCTAGATAGCAGGCCTTTTCTGCTGTGGCACCCGTATTGTAGCATCTTCTCGCCCCAGATATAAGGTTGGCATCATTACTCCTAAGCTTCCAAAGATCCCTCAAGGCCTGTATATTCTCTTCAGTTCTGCTCTTTAGTATAATCCCTTTCCCAATTTTAAGCAAACAACAATGCTGTGGCATCAGTTAGATTGCAAATACTGGTACCATATTTTAAGCTCCATTGTTGAATGGTGACATTGAACAGAATAGAATAACAGAGTTGGAAGGGATGTTACAGCTTTTCTAGTCTAAACATACACCATTCCAGAAAAGTGGCTGTTCAGTCTCTTCTTAAAAGTTTCTAGTGATGGAGCATCCACAACTTCTGAAGGCAAGCTGTTCCACTGGTTATTTGTTCTCACTGTCAAAAAATTTCTCCTTAGTTGAAAGTTGCTTCTCTCTTTAATTAGTTTCTATTCATTGTATCTTGTCTTGCCTTCCTGTGCTTTGGAAAATAGGTTGACCCCCTCTTCTTTGCAGTAGCCCCTGAAATCTTGGAACATTGCTATCATATTATCCCTTGTCCCTCTTTTCAGTAGACTAGACATACTCAATTCCTGCAAATGTTATTCATGTTTAATCTCCAGCCCGCTAATCATCTTTGTTGCTGTTTTCTGCATTCTTTCCCCAGTTTCAACATCTTTTTTATAATATGATGACCAAAACTGGAAGCAGTATTCTACATGTGGTCTTCCTAAGGCTTCATAAAATGGTACTAATATTTCATGAGATCTTGATTCGATCCCTCTGTTAATGCAACCTAGCATTGGCTTTTTTGGCTGCTGCCACACACTGCTGGCTCTTATTTAACAATAGTAATAGCACTTAGACTTATATACCACTTCATAGTGCTTTATAGACCTCTCTAAGTGTTTTACATAGTCTGCAAATTTCCCCCACCTGGGTCCTCATTTTAATGATCTACCAAAGGATGGATGGCTGAGTCAACCTTGAGCCAGCCAGGATCAAAGTGCTGGCAATCATCAGAGTTTGCTTGCAATACTGCATGTTCATCACTGTGCCACCACAGCTCTTTTAAGTGATTGACCACTAAGACTTCAAAATCCCTCTCACAGTTACTGCTATTGAGCCAAGTTTCACCTAATATGTAACTGTACATTTGGTTTTCCTTGCTTGAGTGAAAACCTTACTTTTCTATATATTGAATTTCAATTTTTTAGATAGGGTCCAGTGCTCAAGATCTTGAGCCTATCTTTTGGGGTGTTGACTATTCCTGCTAGTTTAGTGTCATCTGCAAACTTGATGCGTCCCCCTTCTATTCCCGCTTCTAAATTGTTTATGAAGATATTAAAGAGCAATGGGCTTAAAAAGGAACCTTGGAATACCATACTGCTTACTTCCCTCCATGTAGATATCTTCTCAGATAATGATGTAGGCCATACTTTTTCTTTTTTTGAAGATAGGAACCATATCAGCTCTTTTCTAATCTTCTGGTAGTTCCCCAGTGCTACCAAAACTTTGAAAGATATGGTTCAATGGTTCCAAAATCACATCTGCCAGTTTCTTCAAAACTCTGGAATGTAATCCATTAGGTCCCGGTGACCCAGTAGACTTGAGACCCAGGATGTGACTTCTTTATTATTTACATCCAACCATGTATTATTCTCTTTACCTCTTTTAGATCTTCTTCTATAATTACTAATTCTGTTTAATAATATTATATAATAGTTTTAACTAATGATTGTCATTCATTTACCATTTTTACTGATTTGTTTTACACCTTTCAGATTAATTTTGTGAGATGGGCAGCCCCATAAATTTGATTAATAACATAAATACATATTTTATAATTATAAAATATAATTACATAATATATAATATAATTATCATCTGGAGCAACACTTAAACACAATCAGCATTGACAAAATCATTTCATTGTTATTATTTCATCAAGGAATAACACAATGCAGAGAACAACGAACAAAAAAAATCACTTATTTTCTTGTTGCTCTTTGGAAATTTGAATCTCATTGAGGATCCTATGCCTTTTCCAAGTAACTTCCTAATGTGCCCAGTGAGGTAGTTTGTTAATCCATATTTGATATAGACAAATTATTCAGCTATTGTAAAGATGTGTTTAATCTGTTATATTGTCTATTGTGCCAATAACTATAGGGTTGAGTGTTTTCCTGAAGTATCTTTTTCAATAGTTAGATTATTATTTTCTCATTATTATTACCTCTTCACAAAAAGGCTATCATGGCAATCAATGTATAGGTATGAATACTTCCATTGTAAAGAATGAGGACGTGTGGCAGAAAAACATTTTATTTCCCAAGAGTTTATGGCTGAACTAAATAGAATTTCCAGTACCTAATTTTGTATTTTCCTTATTTAGGATTTCTCAGCTCTAAAAAGATCTACAGTCAAATATTCTGTTTCTGAAACTCAAAGACAATTATTTGATAAACAACAACAAGTACAACATAATAATAATACTGTAATCTATGACCTCATAAAAAAGAACCTGCTGTGAGATTTCTTATTGCAAGATGCTTAGATTGGCTTAGATTGCAGCTGTGGTCCAATTTGTAGGGCTAGATTCTACCCAAGTCTAAGATCTTAAACATATTGCCCAGTAAATAACAATATGCCTTCTATTGTTTGGTTGATAAAAATGTGGTACTGTACTAGCACGTTTCCTTTATGCTTGTTTTACACACTTCCGATCCTTTTTGTGAAAAAGAGAGAATCACTGATGTATGTAAGGTAATAGAATACAGTAAAAAACACAACCACAGTCACAAAACCTCTAAGCTTCTAATTCTTATTAATTCTTTCCATTGAGGAACAGACATTTTTCTCTTTTAGCTTCTTCTCTTTTGGGGATTTATAAATAAAAAGTTGGCAGACTATAAAACAACTTTCTCTTTATTGAAAAATTGAAATAAAGAACCCATTATAAGCAACAGTAAATGTGCTAAAGGAAATCATTTTTCATAAGTGATTTAAATACAGTTCCATTTAAATAGGCTAGAAAGATGAACAATCACACATAAAGGGAGAGTAAGAACAGCAAAGGAAAATGAATGAAAAATTTCGTTGAATTTCAAAATCAAACCAACTAGGTTCCTTAACTTAAGGTTCAATACTGTAACTGCAGCAAAGTGATTAGTGCTTGGGATGAGATGGAGGGATTTTCTTTCAATGCATTTGTTAGTTTTTTCATTTCACTTTTGTTTTAATACTTATATTTTATCAGTTCCCTATTAGAAGACACTGACATCAATTAAATAGGAAAAAGAATTCAGCCATATAATATAGAAAAATGTGTCACCTTGCAATTAAGCAAAGTAATTCTCCATTTCCATTTCAACATATTCAACCTTTGGGTTATATAAGATAGGGCTATTTATTTATAAATAAAGTAAATATAGATAAAAGAAACAAGTATCTTTCACACGGGTTATGACATATGGATGAAGATTTGCACTTTTATTTTTGTGTTACTGTATTTTTTATTAGCAGAATGATTCATTTTTGGCATCTTTTCCATCCAGCACCAAAGCATATATACTGGCTACTTGTAAAGTGAGTGGAGGTCTCATTTTCTCTTCCAATGCAGACAGTCAAATTTTTTTTCCCCCTCAAACCCTGAAATAATTTGCTACCTGAAGGAAAATGACCTATCAATTGGTTGACTTCTGTGTTTGAGCCTATAATAATCAATTCTGATGACTGTTAGAATGGCTCAGTATGTCAGTTGTTTTGTGAAACCCTAGCTATGGCATTTCTCTATTAGATGTGTGAAACTAATTCCAAAGAGTGTTGGCCTAGATCAGTGGTTCCCAAACTTGGCAACTTTAAGACTTGTGGACTTCAACTCCCAGAATTCTCCAGCCAGCTCTGCTCGGTATGTCAGTTGTTTTGTGAAACCCTAGCTATGCCATTTCTCTATTAGATGTATGAAACTAATTCCAAAGAGTGTTGGCCTAGATCAGTGGTTCCCAAACTTGGCAACTTTAAGACTTGTGGACTTCAACTCCCAGAATTCTCCAGCCAGCTCTGCTGGTCCACAAATCTTAAAGTTGCCAAGTTTGGGAACCACTGGCCTAGATTAAAGAGTAATAATTGTCCTTCCTGCAAGATATATCTTGCTGGCTGCTGAATTGGATTTGGCTCATGCTGTGTTTTCATAGCTTGTTGGATTCTGACTTTAAGATTAAGATCCAACAAATACCAATGTATGAAAATGTCATATGAATCTCTTATATTTAAATGGTAGCAGTTTTGTTATTACTCCATTGTATATTGAATATTTATTACTGCCTAGGTGCTGTTGCAGGAGGAAGGAAAGTTGATGTTTCTGCACTTCCTCCTTTGCTTTAGTCAACTAAATGAGCCCATAACATAAAGTATTAAGTGATGGCGATCCCTAATTGTTTCCTTCTCTTGAGGCACTTCTACGTAAGGGACTTATACTTCATTTATTATAACAGTTCCTTCTGTTTTACTCTCCCTTTTGAGAAGCAAAAGCTGGACCCAAAGCTCTTTCATCAGATTCTGAATTACGAGAAAAGGCTACCCTGGACAAATATTTCCAATTACAGTTGGTTGGGCCATTATAGCATTTTTGTTCTTCAAAATTGAACTTTAATTATTTCTTTTTAGTATATAATTGTAACAGAGGGACTGCAAAGGTATAAAATTTTTAAGTAAGCTAGGAATGGTCAATTACTGAGGAAAAGAACATGATTTAGATTGAGAAAAAAATGAGGGTGTGTGTGTTGTCAAATAATTTACTATTTAACAATCTGGCTCACCCAAGTCTCTGTCAGTTGCAAAGGAAAATAGATAGGTACAATTTTGGTGAGATGGACCTTTTCTTCCATATTGCTACCAAATCCAACTTGCCCCACACCATCATTAAAGCAGCATTTCAGAGAAGAAAATCCCAATATTATGTGTTCCTTAGCTCAATGCAGCCAGAGGCTCTGTTGTATGTTAGCTGTGGATGTATTTCAGATTGTATGTCTGTTAGTGATTCAACCATATTATTCACTTTGTTTTAAAATATTATATTTCCTGTTTTCAAGCACTAATCTTATTTGGCCACTTGAACCATCAGAACATTTTATTTAATTAAATGAGAATGTACAATTATTTGTTATGTGGAAAATCAAGATTCATCCAGATAAATGTTATTGTTTAAATTAGCTAACAATCAAGACAGGGTGATGCAAGTATTTCAAATAGACCCTAGTGCACTTGGGATGTTTTTCTGAAGTTAACACAAAAGTTAAGCAGTGAAAAAAAAAGATGTATAATTTACAGTGATAAATTTTAGAAGAAATGCTAATAACAGGAGATGTTAACTACCTGGACATGTGTTGTAAAACCATTTCAGGCAAAACTGCAGTTTCCAAAATTCTTCTATGGTCTTTCTGACTGCTTCATTGTCAAGAAAATTGAAGAAGAAACAAGAGAACTGATGATCCTAATGAACAGGGAACAGTGTTGAAGTAGGGAATAGCCATTGAAGGTGCAAAACAAGGAGAAGCTTAGATAGAATGTTGATATAATCTTGCAGTTCAAGTGTTCCAGAAATAGATTGAAGCATAATCATAAATGTACACTACAAAGTTAATTTCAACAAGCTGAGAGAAATAGATTAACTAAATCTGATTGCGTTGACAGAAATCCTTAGGTCAAAGGAAATAAAGGAGGACTGGCACTGGAAATACAATAACACATCATTCCATTGAGGGGAAAAATGGGTTTAGAAAACTGTTGTGGGTGCATTGGATAATTTTGACTAAGCTAAATGTTGAAGATAAAATCTGGGAGAAAACAAAAAGGGTGTTGTAATTTCCAAGAAGTATCAGCAAGTAGTTAATATTTGCAGAAAGAAATCAAGTTTAAATTGCAACTCAGTGCAAGGCTGACTCAGTGTAATTCTGTTGTGTTAAAATAGAAATATGGAGGACAGGCACATCGTTAGAGAACTGGAGGAAGGAAAAAGGAGGACCTGAGGAATTACAGGTTAGACATCTTGATATTGAAAATTCTGGAATAGATTATTAAGCATTTTGTGAGCATTTAGGAAAGAATGAAGTGCTTGGAAGGCTAGCAGAGACCTATCAAATATTATGAGGTTCAAAAACCTGATTTCTTTTTTACTGACCATTTAGTTGATCATGGGGATATGCTGCATGTAATGTATCTTGACTTCAGCAAACATTCAACGAAGTCTCCCATGAAATTGTAGAAGAGAAGATGGCAAAATGAGGGCTAGACTATGTTGCCATTAATAGATTACAGAACTGGTTGGATAATCGTACTCAACAACTGTATATTTGTGATTTCCCATCAATTTGAAAATTAATGTCAAATGGTAATGGTAAACTGCAGGACTCAATTCTGTTCAATGTACTTGAGATCCAGTTTGGACTATTGGTGAAGGCACCAATCTAGAAAGCAGGAGACCATGAGTTCAGGTTCCACCTTATCCATGAAAGCCAGCTGTGTGACCTTGGGACAGTCTCTATGTCTCTGCTCACCTCACCTCAAATGATAGTTGGGGGCAAAATAGGGAGAGGAAGATGTGTTGGATATATTCAACGCCTTGAGTTATTTGTAAAAAAATAAAAGCTGGATACAAATAAATTAATAAATATTTATAAATGACATGGATGACAAGTTACAAAATGATACAAATATAGAAGGGCTACCTTAGGATTAGGGTCAAAGATCTTTGACAGGCAGGAAGAGTGAGGAGAAACCAGTAAAATGAATTTCAACAAGGATAAATGCAAATTGAAGGCACAAGTATAGGATAAAGGAACTATATTGGATAGCAGTATGACTAAAAGAAACTGATTGTGTTGGCACATGACATAAAACAATGTGATGCCAAAATTGTCAATACAGTTCTTGACTGCATCAGCAGAAGTAGCATCTAAATCAAGAGAAATCATTGTTCCTCTCTATTCTCTGATAATTACATAGCATCTAGAATACTGCATCCAGTTCAGGTCACTTCATTTCAGAAAAGAAATGGGCAAACCTGAGCATATGTTGAGGAGAACAACAGAGGTAACTGAGGACCTGGAAGTAAGGAACAGTTGGAGGCACTGGTATGTTGAGCTTGCAGAAGAGAAAACTGCAGGAAGACATGATATTGAAAGGGTTGACATTTTTTGGGGAAGAGAGGGCAGATTCAGAAATAATAGATTGAAATGGCAAGATTGGACAGTAGGAAGAATTTTCTAATCTTCAACAATGAAAGTGACTGATTTGTTAGATGATGGTCTTACTTTACTGGAGATCTTTGAACAGAAGCTGCATAACCATCAATTTAGTGGTGGATTCCTGAATTGGAGGTTTGGACTTCAGTAAATGACTTCCAAGATCTCTTCCAAATCTTATGTTCTCTGATTCCATGAAGATGAGCTTCATGAGCACTGAGAAGTAAATAAATTATGTAATACTGAATGTAGAAATAAACATAAGCTTAATTTTTTTTAGGACAAGATAAACAGGAATTACTTTTCTTCTATTTGCTAGCATCTCACTAAAATACTGTGTAAAGGCCATAGTGCAAATAGATGAACATGTGACATGATTTGGTGGATATTTTGCCCCAATTCTTTTCTTAGAAAAAGTTGACAGAACAACCATTTGCTATGTATTGAGATCTCTGAATTCAATCTGAATGTTATTTTAGAAAGTATTCTTGCCTTTCTGTGAGGTCAGCCAACTCCCAACTATATTTATGAGTAATGAATTTATGTAGAATCAGCTCACATATATCTATTGTTCTAGATCTTAGTTGGTAACATTTATTGTCTTGTGATTTAAGCGAAGACTGAGGAGAGTCTGTCTTGTGCGATCTAGATCCCTATTTCCTTTTGTTGTACCAGATGGTATTCATACTGCTTATTCAATTGCTACCCCCAGTATTTTGCAAACAAAGAGCTTTGAGTCCACTTGTCCTGGTGTAACATGAATGGGATGACACCATGCAAGTGAAAAGGCAACAAAACCTGAGTGCACTAACAGGCAGCGGCTGGTGCTGCAGTAAAAGGCTGAGGTTGGCAGTGGAGGCTGCAAGTGGGTCGGCTCTTACCTGACCACCTGCAAAAATGACAGGGGTGGAGGCAGGCTTTGGGCGATAGGGGATGGTGGCACCTTTCGGTGGGGACTAGGAAAAGGGACAAGGAGAGGGAGAGAGAACATTAGACCACATTTCCTAAAACAATAGCAAAAAGAGTGTTAGAGGGCAACCAAACATGTACAAATAAAACCATACTGAATATGAACTGATAAAGTTAACTTTGCAAAGTTTTGTTACCAGACCAGAAACTAGAATCATTTAGTGGACCATTAATCGTGGCCAGGTGTTCACTTGCCTTGGGATTGCTGGGCACAAATTAAAGGCTCTCCTTTCCATCAATGTTCTGCTTAAGACAGCAGCAGAGGGATTGTGAGATTGCAAGGTTTCCAGCCCTCTGAAGACCACTTCCAAGAACTTTCTCTGAGCCTTTAGACCAAATTATGTCTTCTATTTTTTCTGCTGCCAGGAAGCTGCTCCTTTTTATTTTAGTATTTTTGGACAATCACAAGATACATTTCAAAAACTGTTGCAAATAGTTTAGTAATATAGCTCATTCACCCACTTCATTTTTTTCCAAATAGCCACCAATCTGGTATGAAATGTTTAGCCAAAAGGCGTGAATATGGCTTCCTGAGACTTTCATAAATTATTACCCAATTCTAATTTTTAAATAAGGGAGAAGAAAATTACTAAATGTATGATTGGAAAGTAACTAAAGTAAGTGTATTTAATGACATTTAACTAGAAATAAAATCAAATTAAGTTTTAATGCTGGCTTTATTTGCTACTTTTGGGAGCACTGCTGCCCTTAGCTACTACTCAAAAGTCAAATATGGCCCAAGAAACAATTGCACATCCCTGTGCTAAAGTTACTTATATTTGGATTAACATTTGCTCCTCCACATAGCAGTCGAATCTAACTGTGTGGACCTTATTTTTATTCTCATGTACTGCATATTAATCTGAAGAATTTTTACTTTCTTTCAAAACTTGCATATGCAATTGTTATAATTTGATTTTTCAATTCTCCTTTAATATTTAGAATGAATGTCATTTCTGATGCTGCATAAATGAAGCATCACAAGTCACAATATTTGGATATTCTAAGCAGACATATCTAGCAGGAACAGAAAAGACATATCTAGCAGGAACAGAAAATAATATCAAGTGTAGCAATAGCTCTTAGACCTATATACTGCTTCATAGTGCTTTTACAGCCCTCTCTAAGCAGTTTACAGAGTCAGCATATTGCCCCCAACAATCTGGGTCCTCATTTTACCCACTTCGGAAGGATGGAAGGCTGAGCTGTTGAGATTTGAACTGCCAAACTGCAGCTAGCAGTCAGCTGAAGTAGCTTGTAGCACTGCACTCTAACCACTGCGCCAGCTTGGCTCTTAATTAAGTGTAGCAACAATTAATTTTACCAGTGAAGTTCAAGACAGTGAAATTCATGAAGGAAAATGTAAAACAGAATTCTGGAAATAATGAACCCTGGCCTGGAGCCAATGGAGCATAATGAAGTTATACATAGAAAGGTTATTTAATTACATGAAAAAATTAACATGCTGTAGATGGGTCTAGGTAGTGTCTTAGCTGAAATATTCATGAAATGTTATCTTGAAAATTTGCAATAAAAACAGATAAAGCACTTGCTTTTTTAGATACATTTGGAAAGCCCCTTTTTATTTTGGTGAGGTTTAAACACCCTGCTATTATTGTAGCTAGAATTACTCATTAACTTCAGCTACCAGGAATCTGCTCTTGCACTGATTTCTTCAAAAATTTTTCATAAGCATGAATCCACCTCCAACTCCCACCTAATACAATATTATCAATGCACATTCTTGTTTCCAGATTTTCATTTGCTAGCATACACATTTTAATGGTAGTTCCACAGCACATCACCTAATGGTGTTAATGCTTTATTTTATTTTTGGATAAAAGTGCTCTAAAATCAAGAGAGCTTTCATCTGAAAGCAGAGGATGGAGACAAATAGAAACCACATATTAGTCTTATGTTAGAAATATTCTTGACAACTGAAGAATACAAATCATAGCAGGAAATTAATGAATTAGAAAAATAGAAATGATATTATTAATGCACTCCTCTTTTCATTCCTGTTTTGTTGGATTGCTGAACAATATAATTGTTTCATATTAAATCTGCAAAAATGTATCTCACTGCATCTTTTATAACTAAAGTATATTTAATGACAATATAAACCAAATGTCCTAGTAGGCATTGCATGCCTGCATACTCTTGTCTCCCTGAACTACTATTTTACCCCAAATCCTCATAGAATTACTTTCTCGTGTAGTCACCCAGAGCTGTTTTGAACCACAGATTGATTGAATGCCTGAGTAGGCAAGGACTAATAACAATCCATTTTCAGTTATTTACTTATGGTCCTTTATACTTTACCCCTGTTACAGACTGTACCTCCAGCATCACCACACAGATCTGTTTGACGCATTGGATAATTGCATCGGGGGTCCCTGAGATGGTCACTGCCCTTTCTGTAGAGTTGGGCAGCATATCCCCTGCCACCTGAACCTGAGCACCTGTGGACTGAAGAAAGGAAAAAAGCTTATTTTTTTCTGAACAGGCACTTAAACATCCGTGTGTGTGTGTATGTGTGCGCGCGTGTGTGTGTGAATCCATAAGAACCAAAATGATCAGAGTAGGAACAGCGCATGAGTAAAATAAAAAATAAAACTCAATGAAAAATTTGGCATTAAAAAGATATGAATGTAGGCATCAAGTGAGCCTCTCTCAGGATGGCATTCAACAAACCCACCATGCCTTCTTGTTTCAGTGACCTGGGCATGGAGGCAGCTCAATGAAAGCCTTGGGTAATGAATTGAGAGTGTAAGATACTATCCTACTTCAGGAGCCTAGTCCAATGCCCTTTGGATGGCTTTAGAGAACCATCCAGGCCTTTGAATTCAGCCTATAAATGGACTGATACCCAGGGCAGATTTTAATGGATTAGTAATAACGTGATCAGATGATTACTGTCAACTGCTCATTTTGGACCAATTTTATTTTCTAGACAATTTTCAACATAAAATCCAAACAGAAGATTATAAATCATAGAATAACCATTGCAATATATTTTTGTCCAGGTTTTAATTGTATATTATCTGAAATAATTAAAAATCACTCTGCTAACATGGGCTAGTCATACAGAGTGAGGCAATTGCCCCATGTAGCCAATTATTGTAGATAATTGGCCATCACTGCTCCTGCCCTCTGGAATGGCATTCCTCCCTCCCCCCAAGAGACAAATGGTACCCCCTCTCTTGTGGTTATGGAAGGACCTTAAGATTTGGCTGCATTCTCAGGTCTGGGATTAATATGTTTGTGGGGTTCCCATTATGTTTTCTTTTTATTATTATGGTTGTTTTTAACCCAGACCCTCCATTTTGTTTTACATTTTTCATTGTTTTAACTATCAGTTTAAATTCACCCAAATTTTACTAGAATGGATGGCCATAACAAATTTAGATAAATAAATAAAAGTAAATTACTAGTATTGTATTTTTTGCTGGTTCCACAACAGTGTTACATAAAACAGAATGGAGCAGCTGGAGGGCAGTTATTACCAGGGAATGTCCAGTTAATTTATTTACTTTTTTTAACATATAAGTAATATATTTATAATTGGATTATTGTCATTAATATTAACACCATTTCAACATAGCAGAGATGAACTTAAAGAGATTGTGGCCAAATGAAATTTTCTATAAGTGAAATTCTTGCCCTAAGAAGACATGAAGGTTCTCAATATGATTCCTGCTTCACTTTATGACAGTTGACTTCATGAAGATTTATGAATTAGAGAGATTTAAAGACTGCCCTTTATTTTATTTCTCATAGAAAATAATTTTCTCTGCACATAGGGAAATCAGAGACTTACCTCTCTGATTTCTTTAATCTTGGAGCCTCCTTTGCCTATTAATGATCCACACTGGCTTGCTGGTACAACCAACCTTAATGTAACTGGTGGCTTACTTGTAGCTGTGCTGTTACTCATTGAGTTGATTATATCCTTTAGGAAGGAAGGGAGGGAGGAAGTTTGAATGGTACTTTAGTAGAATGAACCAAGCATTTTTATCACATTGTAGAACTGTGAATGAGCAAATGGGAAAATCAAATTGGTTTTCTTCTGCCTAAATTGTTAAAACCATCAGATCTTTCACATTTAGGAAATTTGTATCTTACATTTTACAATAGTTCTTCATCTTTACCACTATTGCACATTTAGGACGATGTCAAAGGAACAGAATATGAACAAATAATTTTTGTATTAATGTTCATTAAAGAGTGTAATGGCTCAGTGGTTAAAGATGCTGACCTTGTCAGCTAGAAAGCTGACAGCCTGGGTTCAAGACCCAAGCACTGCATAACTTGCCCAGCTCCTGCCTACCTAGCCATTCAAAAGCATGTAAATGCAAGTAGATAAATAGGTACCACTTTGGTGGGAAGGTAACAGTGTTCCGTATGTTCTGGCCTATAGTCATGCTGGCCACATGACCACAGAAATGTATTTGGACAACATTGGCTCCCTTGACTAAGAAATGGAAATGAGCACCGCCCCTTAGAGTTGGACACGACTGGATAGGGGAAGTTAAAGTTGTTTTGCATTGCATTGCTAATCTTCTGAAAAAATGGCTGTATAATTCAGTGAACAAATGTTTTTCAGTCTGATATATCCATATCACAAAATGTTCTCTGGTAGGAGTATTTATTAGAATCCATGCTCGATTCTAGACAAATCCCAAACTAAACCATAATGAAATGATAGGCCTGGTGCATATGTACCGATTGTCATTTTTCCTATAATATTTTTTAAAGCATTTTAAGAGGTTTTTTTTTTTTTTTACCAAGAAAGGGTCAGTAAAAACAAACATTTCTTTTGATGTTTATTACCTCTTCAAATTTGTAAGCAATCATTGCAAATGCTTTGAAGATGGCATCAGTAGGGCCTGTAATGGTCACAATCCTTTCTGGACAGTTTCCTTCTGAGATATTGATTCGTGCTCCACTCTATAATTGAAAAACCACATCTTGTCATACATATGGGGGGATGTTGAAAATATAGGATACTCAGACTTCAGTAAGATATTTGATAAAGTAGACCACAGATATTTTGGAAAAAATGTGGGCTAGATGGTCCCATTATCAAATGGATTCATAGTTAAATGAACAACCGTAGTCAAAGGTAGTCTTTAATGGGTCTATGTCCAGATGGAAGGTGGTATGCAGTGGGGCACCTCAGGTTCTGTCCTGGGCCTGTACACCTGATAAATGTCTTAAATGAAGGAATAGAATGGATGTTCATAAAATTTGCAAATTACACAAAGCTAGGATGGAAGATAGATAAATCCCATGAAGATCCTATAAAGAGTGGTCTATAGTTAGCTTAAAGAAGAAAAAACTAAGAGGAAACATGATAGCAATATTCTGATACATAAAAGGATGTCACAGGGAAGAGAGAATAGATTTATTCTCCCTGGCACCTGAGGATAAGGTATGAATCAGTAGGTGGAAATGTTACAGTGCAAGATACAAAGCTGAACTAAGACAAAATTTCGTGACTATGAATCCAATAAGAAACAGAACAGCCTATGTCTTGAAGTTGTAGATGCTCTATTACTGGAGGTTTTAAAGAAAAAACCTGGACAGCCATTTGTCCAAAATGGAATGAGATAAAATCATAGGGCTGGAAGAGACCTTGAAGGTCTTCTAATCCAATTCCCTTCCCAAGGTAGGACAAATTATTGTACAATCTTCTCTTGAAAACCTCCAGCGATGGAGCCCCACAACTCCAGGAAGCAAGCTGTTCCATTGATTGATCGTTTTCACTGTCAGGAAGTTCCTCCTGATTTCCAGGTTGAATCATCCTCTGACAAGCTTCACCCATTGCTTCTTGTCCTGTCCTAGCAGCTGGGGAGAATAAATTAATGCCTTCTTCCCTGTGATAGCCCTTCAAGTATTGGAAGACTGCTATAGCAATATCAATAGCAATAGCAGTAGACTTATATACCGCTTCATAGGCCTTTCAGGCCTCTCTAAGCGGTTTACAGAGAGTCAGCATATTGCCCCCAACAATCTGGGTCCTCATTTTACCCACCTCGGAAGGATGGAAGGCTGAGTCAACCCTGAGCCGGTGATATTTGAACCGCTGAACTGCTGATCTAGCAGTAGCCTGCAGTGCTGCATTTAACCACTGCGCCACCTTGGCTCTATCATGTCTCCTCTGAGCCTTGTCTTCATTAGGCTAAACACCCCTAATTCCTTTAGTTCTTCATTGCATAATTTAGTCTCAAGACCTCTTATCATCTTTGTTGTTCTTCTCTGCACTCTTTCTAGGGGCGCAGCAGCATTTTTTGTATTGTGGTGACCAGAACTGGATGCTGTGTTCAAAATGTGACCTCATCTATGCAGTACAGAGAGGTACAATCACTTCTCATGATCTTGACGCTACCCCTCTGTTGATGTACCCTAGAACTGTATTGACTTTTTGGCAGCTGCAGTACACTGCTGGCTTATACTTAAGTGGTAACTAGGGCACCTAGATTCCTCTCTCAGTTACTACCGTTGATCCAAATACCTCCTATTCTATAACTGTACATTTGGTTTTTAGGATCTAGTTTTAAGATTTTAAGATATTGTATTTGCATTTTGTTTTAAGATTCCTGTATTGGGCAGGTGGCTGGACTAGAAGACCTATATACAGCAGATTCTTAGAAAATATATAGATTTCGTATTGGTTATGAATTATCAATTATATTTATATGGAAATGTTTAGAACGGCATTTAGAACAAACCAGACACTCAAAATATATGAGAATTATAATCTAACATAAACCGCATAGGTTCTAACTCAAGTAGCAACCAAACAACAATGTATAATTAGCCTTAGATTACAACTTCTTTTGACCTTATGAAAAGAACTCTGTTCAGGCACTTAGAAATTCAGAATAGCTTGGGTGGCCTTGACCAGCTTCTTAATATCTATGTAGGAAAAATTACAGAGCAGGATCTAGGTTTTCTCTAGTAGTTCAAAATGCTTATCTGTACTTTTGTCATAGGGAAGCTAATCTTCTTTCAATGCTAAAGAATATGACTGCGTGAAGAAAAAAACCCACTGGTCAACAAATTTCAAGCCTTCTCCACTCTATTTTTATGTAATGTGAACATGTCAGCTGGGCTCAATATTTCAACTAATTCAACTTTGTGCTAAAACGCATCCCAGGGTGGAGGAATTTCCTAGTGGATGCCCTCTCCCGCATGCCCCAGTACAAATACAGACAGAAGCAGGTAGTAGACACCATCCTCCCCTCTGCCCAAACAGCAACCGAAGAGAATGTCAAGCAACTACAGGACCGGCAAAACTAACCTGCAAGCGATCTAACCATGAAACTCAAAACCCAAGTGCAAGCAGAGCCCTAGTTCTGTGACAACCAAAGTATCTTGATAAAAAGGGAGGGCCTAGCATGGAAGAGGACAAAACTCTACATTCCAGAGTCCCTTTGCACCTTAATCCTTCAGAGGAGCCACAATGTCAAATCAGTGAACCACTTTGGGACTTTACACTTAATAAGGAAGCAATTCTGGTGGCCTGGCATGAAGAAAGACATGGACAGTTATGTGAAAAGTTACACCATATGCGCCACTACGAAAAAGCAACCAGGAAACACCCCCCCCCCCCCCCCCGGACTGCTGCAACCGGTGGTAAAGCCAAGAAGACCATGGGAGAAAATCATAATGGACTTTATAGTGGAGTTGCCAAATAGCAACTCCTTGTTGGTCTTGGACTGTGATTAACTTATTCTCCAGGCAGCACACTTCATACCCTGCAGTGGACTATCCTCAGCCCACCAGCTTGTCAAACTGTTCCTGAAGCACAGCTACTGCCTGCATGGAGTGCCACGAAGAGTCATCTCAGACTGTGATCTGGACTGTGATTGACTTATTCTCCAAGCAGGCACACTTCATACGCTGCAGCGGACTACCCTCAGCCCACCAGTGACTCAAACTGTTCCTGAAGCACAGCTACTGCCTGCATGGAGTTCCATGAAGAGTCATCTCAGACAGAGGGTTCCAGTTCATGGCTAAATTCTGGAGGGAGTTCCTGCAGTCCATTGGGTCATCCCAGAACCTTAGCTCAGTTTTTCATCCGGCCACCAATGGGGGGGGGATGTTTGAATGCCATGGTAGAGCAGTACCTGAGGTGTTAAGTGAACTATCAGCAGTCCAATTGGGTGGACCTCCTCCCTTTCACTGAGGTGGCATACAATAATGCTGTTCATAGTAGCATGGAACTAACTCCGTTCAAAGTAGTGAGCAGCATGGACTTTATCCCAATGCCAAAATACACAAGGGATCCCCCTCCTCAGGCAGCTTGACAGACTGGCTGCCAACGCTAAAAGCAGCATGGGAAAATGTCAAGAAAGCACTGGCTAAAGCAGCACAGACCTATAAGCAACAGCTACACAAACATCAAGCCCCACAATGGCCATTCCAGCTGGGGGAAAAGGTCTACCTCTCCATGAAGTACCTGAGGTTAAAACTCCCCAGCAAGAAGCTGAGACCCAAGTCCATGGGGCCATTCCCCATAGTGAAGATTATCAATCCGGTTATGGTGCAATTAAAATTGCCCCGACTACTAGGGAAGATGCACCTGGTATTCCATAGTAGCCTCTTAAAATACGTGGGACCACTACCCCATGAGCTCCTGGACCCAGCGGTCATAGGAGGCCAAACCCATTATGAGTTGCAACACATCCTAGACTCGAGGTGGCACAGTAGGCAGCTCTAATATCTAATTAAGTGGAAGGGCTACCCCCTATTAGAGGTGACTTGGGTAAAGAGTAGAAACATTGAAGCTGACCACCTCATAGCTAAATTCCATGAAGACAACCCAACAAAACCTGGGGGGGGGCTCGCACCCCTAAAATCTATACCTGTACTCAAACTAGTTTTGCTTTGCACAAGTTACCTTCAGGAAGTGAGGGAAGCCGAATGTTAACTCACAAAGCATTCCTGACCTGTTCTTGAGTTGCCATAGGCAGGGGGATAGGGAATCGAGCCTCGCAGCTGCATTGAGGAACTTGCATTTCAGTCAAAACAAAGCACATTCCAGCCAGCAAATGTCAGGGCCATCTCCACAGAGATCCACAGTGGCTGGAGGGAGTGACTTGTACAACCCGTGAAATTGCTTTGTTGGGGAATGTGACTGATGACACACCTTGGGTGGAGGGGGAAACAGGGTCAGAGCCAAGGCTCGAATTGAGGTCAGAGTTGGCTTCACTTGGTCCGTGCCGACATGATGCTCCTAATAAATAACTGGATTTCTTTTGAAGCTTGGCTTGAGACTCATGATTTAATTAGGGCATCAGTCAGAACCCTGACAATTGCATTTATTCCCATATTATTTTATACTATGGTAATGATGCTCACCTCCTCACGCATCTTTTTTACTGTCTCTCCTTTCTGCAACAAAAACAAGAAAAGAAACAGTTGTAAGAACAAACTGACTAAAATGTCATTACTCTTCACATGACACATAATACACAGATTGTTATCTTTTACATGGTATATATGTAATATTGATAAGCACTGTCCAATCAATAAAAGTGTGGAATGGAAGCAAGGTAGAATGTTGAAAAATTAAAGTGAATTTGAAAATCTTGGAACTCATAATAGTGAATATGCACAATGTATAATCAATTATGAAATATGATTCAGAATCTGAACAATTCAAGTTCTATATGATTAAAGGAATGCAAAACTTGCATACAATTATAAAAATGGAATAGTGGGCATTTTGGTGAAAATGGATATTAAGTTCACCCTGAACTTTATCTTTAGAGAGAATTAATTAAAAATATTTTAATCACTGATTTTATCACTGCAGTCACAATTGCTAAAATTATAATTTTTTTCTCCAAAATGCTGGAAATGCAATGAACATTTTGATGGGGGGGGGGGGTTCCATTCACAGTAGCAATGTTGCAAAGGTCAACAATATTGGAAATTAATTCATTGTAGAATGGAACAAATCTTTAAAGTCATAATACTGTTTCAATCTGAATTTTTTTTTACTTCACCAAACCACATTTTCTTTCAAAATACAAGGAATTGGCATTATACGTGGTAATGGTTGCATTATATGATTAATTAAATTGTGTGCATATTCTTTGATATTTTGAATAACTTCATATCTAAAAAGTAGACCTTATGTACATTTCAATCTTATTTGGAAACTATTTCTGGAATACAGTTCTGTAAATGGAATTGTGTCACATACTGCACAAGAGTTTAGAATTGTTATTTCAATTTAACATACAGTTTATAAATCATTTACAATATTCTTTCAATGTACTTCTTTTCTCTGATTAATTTGTGTTAAACAAATATTTCTTACAATTCAAAAGAGATATATTTTGATTAGAAATTGAATATGAAATATCTTAGAGTACTCTAAATTGTTAATTGTGTACTGCAGTATATTAGTCAAATGAAAATTTAAATCTCCTGGTTATTCAAGAGTTTTTTATTATCTGCCATCCATATTTTATTGCTTATATTGTGGTTTTTTCATTACTATATTTTCTATAGTTTTTGCATATTATTCAGTTAGTCATGATTGGAGCCATACAAACTAGGTTCACAGAAAAATAGGCATCAATTTTATCTGTATTATTGTGGATCCAGGTGCTTTTTTTTAATGTGGAGATATGAATGAAAATAAATATTGATTATATTTTGTTTTGGGATCCTTCTAACTGGTGGAGAGATCAGGAACAATAACAGTTTGAGAGACAAAACCTAACTTATATCAAAGGAAATTGACCAACAGAAGTATTTTCATACATTGGTTAATTGGTGTGAATATTTAACTGATGTAAATATTATATTTGATTGAGCCTGATTCCTAGCGACCTCATAGACATAGCTATTTAGTTTACTTTGGAGAGTGAGTTGCTTGATATTAGGAAAAGTATTTCCTCAAAATATTTTCAAATCAGTTTCCTATATGCAATTATTCATATTGTTCCAGGCTTTTCTACAATTATTGACCCTTTGTTTATTATAGCTATGTTCTCAGCATTTCATCAGCTCCAATTTGAATATCTGCATTTTCCTTTACATTCCATCTAAATGAATGCAGATGTTGCTTGATCAGTCTGTTGCCTTCTGCTTTTAATAAGAAACCAGATTTGCAAATAGCTCAGTGGAGAAAACAGTTTACATTTAGGGAAAGGGGAGATGGCTGAATGCATAGCTTCTACTTCACCAATTATAGCTCTCATGCTCTAATTATATACAGCTCTTATTCTCTCAAAACCAGATAGGAAGGAAGAGGGAGAGAAGACAGAATCTCGAGCCCCTTGCTGGTCACCTCCCACATGGATAGCTCTGCCCACAAACAACATATCTGAGTTTTCAAACGTAAAGTACATCACATTACCTTCCCAATGATGCTTCCAACTTCCTGTTGGGAAAAAAAATGGCAACAAAGTAAGAATGTAAAAGCTTTAATTATCAGTAAATCTTATTTATTTGGTTCATAGTGTTTATTAATTTCCGATCACAATTGCATGGGTACTCAGTGCAAAATAAACAATTTCTTTATTAGCAAGAATGTAAAACAATGAATAAAAGAACCACCTTTGTAGAGTTCCAAAGATTTTAGCATAGCCAGTTTTGCCTGCACTGATAGCTTCCCTTGGACAGCTAGTTCTTGCTGTTGTGACTGTATAGCCATATTTTGAATTAAATGAAAAGTTATTACTGAATTTAATGTTGGCTAGGTAAAACCCAAAATGAAAAATGCATTAGATATTAAAAGAGAACCTCTGCCAGCCTTTGATATCAATTAACAAAGATATATGTTTGTTACTTGCATCAGTAGGGACATTCCCTCTCCATCTCTACTACAGCAAGGTTTACATATTTGCACTTTGCTAGTAGATAAGAAAAAGAAGAATTTTACCATGTAGCTTTCTCCAGAGGTGGGCTGCTACCGGTTCATACTGGTTCAGGCAAACTGGTAGTTCTGACCAGCGGCTGGGCCTGCCCCCCTGCCCCAGTGCTTTCCCATCCTATATAATTGGTGTGTGTTTGAAGGCGCACACGAGAGCGAAGTGCTCACATTTTCTGTTCTGGGTGAACCCATTACATTATACAATGCCCACCTCTTATTTTCTCCCTTCCCCATTGAAGACAAACATTTTTAAAAAATTGAATAGCCATGCCCAAATAACTATCCTAACCCTAACAACAACCCTGTTTATTTATCAAGCTGGGTTCACACTTTTGCCCATATTTACAGTAAGATATAATGCATGAACAGGTTTGCTGTAAACAGGAATGTTAGTGAACTCACTATATCACAATTTGGCAATCTGAGGTTCATGGACACTAGCTTTAGTTCTCCTAACATATGGCATTAGCTTCTAGTATTTTAATTTCCTCCAAAATTCCTATTTAATACAGACTTATCCATATTGATGAATGGTGATCAGAGCAGTATTGATACAAAAGAACTCAGATGTATTGGCTCTGTCCAAAACATTTTTTGATACTTTATCTCTTGCTTGATATTACTGTATTCAGAAATCTTGCCTGCCTGGAGTGGGGAAACAAAATAACTTCTAGGAACAAAAGGCTTTTACTCCTTTTGTCTGTATCTTCATGCACAACTGAAGAGATGTGGCTGCATATCTCCATCTCCTGTACTTGGAGAAATTCCTGCAAGAAGTATCAAAATCATACTTACATTTTAAAATAATTGCTTATTTATTTATTTATTTATTTAACTCATCTCATGGCAGCGATTCTGGGTAGTGTGCAATACCTAACCAAAACAATCCAGAACAACAATTTCTTTGCCAACCAGAGTCATTTATTTGAGATGGGCAGCCATAGAAATTGAATAAATTAATAAACAAATCCAATTAAAAATATTTGAGGTTGCACAAATCATGGTATTTACTCAAAAAACATAATGTAAACAATTGGCTAGCAGAATTTGCTCAGCCTTTCAGCTCAAATGCAGTGGAGAAGAGCCAGATCTTTAAAGCCTTACAAAAGGCTAAATGAAATCGCCCTTGCAAATAAATATAAAATGGCGAACTAGCCAATCTAACCCCCAAAATAAAACTTATTTTTTCCAACCTATATTCTCAATGATTCTCTTTTGTTCCTAGTTAATTGTTCATATAATCAAGTCCCTCTGATCCTACTTAATATAATCTCCTTTTTAATCTGTTGCTTAAACTCCCGTTTTCAGAATCAGAACTTTTATTTATTTTTCTTGATTCAATTGCAGGTCAACAAAAGACTCAATTTAACCCAATTCAGACAATGGCTTGAATAGATATATAAAAATTTCTATATTTTTTAAGATAATGCTACATAAAATCTCATGCTAGTTGTAACAATTGGTTTTCTAACCGATATTTTAGGACCTCCAGAACTTTCAATAAAAGAATAAATATCAGTAAGGGAGTACTTTCCGGAATTCCCCAGAAGACATCAACTCTTTTTAACTCTCTGTAACAGCAACCCTAGTTCTGCATTTCTGTTTCAGTCTACTCTTTATGTATTGCATATGTTTGATTTTTTTCTGCCAATTTTTCTGCCAGACTTATATGGGATGTATCTCTGGAAATTGCCTGTAATCCATCTCAGTGAGGATCTTTGTTTTATAGAGGTACTGTAAATTCCTCTGCTTTGTTAGTATGCCTTAGCTTGCTGACTTAATGTGTCCCTACTTCAAACAGATATCTCAAGATGGGACAGATTCACTTTGATTAGCCACGTCAGTGTGAGAATGGGGGCTTAGTGCATGTAAAAGTTTAGGACTTCAAAGACAGGGACATCAGTTTATACTCAGGGAAATAGTCTCCATATATGAAGACATGTCTAATTTTTGAGAACAAGAGATTTTGAAATAACAAGAGAGAACATAAACATTCATAATCAATTTGTTGCACTTATGTGTTCAACATTTTTGTTAGCAAAAGTGTTTTTACATGATTTATTACTTCATCTTATTACACTACTTTATTACTGATTTTAGTACAAATAGTATTCAAACACTATAATGCTTCTACTCGCTTTCTGTATCCTAAACTGGATATAATCTGTACGTCATCACTGGTGAAGACTACTATTAATTTGTCCCAATAGTTATTACAAACCTATTCACATTTTAAAGAATACCAGGATGAGTAGATATTTATATGGGTCAAACAGTACAGTACAAAAATTAGGAATTTCACCTGCAGAAATCTAAATCAGTCAAGAATCAAGGAAAATGTTACCTGAAACATCAAATTGGGATCAATCCAATTTACAGTCTATGTGACTCCCATGGTTCTAGGACCATATCTGTTATATTTGCTTCTCAATGAAATAATATTCCATATTTAGAAATAATGCATTACATGTACTTTTCAGGGAATAAAAGTGTGGCATACATGAACAGTTTTTGGATTTACATATAAACAAAGTTAGCCTTCATTACTATGCTTGAATTAGAAGTGATGACATGAAAACACTTCAGTATTGCTCACCTTTCCATGCATCAATAATCTGATGGTGAGTGTCACATTCAGACCACCTTCAGAGACTTTAGATTCCATATTTTGTCTTGGAATATTGGATGATGTAGAAACTTTGGAGACTCAAAGAAATAAAGATATATCTCCACAGGAGATCACCTGTCAGTGAAAAAACAAATGCTCCTTTTGTAGGATAAACAAATAAACAAAACAAATATTTGTTGTCACTCAGCACATTAGCTGCAGCTTCAAGTCTAAAGGTGAGGATAAACTTCTATTCAGCAATTTTAACAAGCCCTCCTTACCACAGAAGCCACTTGAGCTTATATATATATATATATATATATATATATATATATATATATATATATATATATATATATATATATATATATATATATATATATATATATATATATATATATATATATATATATATATATATATATATAATATAATATAATATAATATAATATAATATAATATAATATAATATAATATAATATAATATAATATAATATAATAATATAATATATAATATATATATTTTAAAGTCACAACCCCTGGTATGCCCAAATATAGGAGAAAGGTCACTACTTCCATTCTCTGTCCATCGGCTCATTGTAAGAGACCATCCAGACAGAAACCCAATATTTTTACTGTTGCCTTTTTGTTACATTTGTATTGTGTTTGTGCTGATAAATATGTATTATGAATGTTTGAAATGGATCTATACTAGTCTCCCTTTATTTATTTATCAGCACAAACACAACATACATACATACATACATACATACATACATACATACATACATACATACATATAATCGTTATTCCATTTCTCACATGTGAAAGCATTTTGTATTATACAAGAGTTATGATTCTAACTATTCTTTGCCTCAAATCTTTTTATTGTAATTTTTAAAAGATTTTTTTTTAACCCCACCTTGATTATTTTTAAATTGACGAACATATTTAATACTCCTTCCTCCTCCTGTTTTCCCTCCAACAATAATCCTACATGGTGGATTGGGCTGAGAGAGAAAGAGAAACTGGCCCAAGGTCACTCACTTGCCTTTCAAGGGAGGACTAGAACTCTGTCTGTCTCCTGTTTTCTACTGCGCTGCCTTAGCTAATAGGATTATCAGTCTTTGGTAGTGGAATTTATTTTTATTTTGAAGAAAGACACCCCAATTCTGGGAAATGTCCACATGGACTATAGTATCCCTTTTTTCTGTCTGGAAAATATAAAGCATGAAATTCAAGCTGTTATGTAAATATTTCCAATTGATTGAAAAAGTGGGTCATGTGTTAACCAAATGCTCCCGGCTTTAAGATTTATCATTGCTATTAAATTATACACGCTTCATGCTTCAGCATGCAGGGAAGCTACATTAGCCTTTTTTCATTGTACTGGTGAAAGATAAGCATTTTTGTCAGAACTTTAATGGACATATGAGCTACATCGATACATATATAGATACAGATATAGTGGGGAAAAAGGCTGAAAGCCATTTTAGAAAGTATTGGTTAGTTACTTACATTTTCTAGCTTAGACTAGAGTATTCTTTGAATATTTCATTATCATGTACTTAAATTTAAAGAAATCATGAAATGGAGTATTAGACTTTTGTTAGAAAAGCCTGAAGGTCCGACTACTGGAGGCACATGCTGGGAAATACTGGGATAAGAGACATATAATCAAATGTAGTTTAATTATTTTCCATCCTTCTTTAAACTATAGTTTTCTTAATTTCTGTTTGTTTATTTCCATTAATTAGACCACCACAGAAAGCTCAAACACCATCAAGAAAACAAGAGCAAGGAATATTCTAAATTCACTTCTTGAATACATGTTTTCTATATAATTTATATACAAATATATTGACATCAATATTATACCTTTAAAATCCTACTAATACAGATAGTCCTAGGTTTACCACCAGTCACATAGCAAAGTTAAGATGGATCTCCTCAGAGCTACTTATGACTCAGTTTCAAAATTTTACCCACTGCCCCCTCCCCCACACCCCCTCCCCTGGCCCAGGACATGTCATCTCATTTTGCACGCTTGGCAACTGGCCCACATTTACAGCAGTTTTCAGTGTCAGACAGTCATGTGACCTCGATTTATGATTTATTAATTTTTTTGCAAGAAATTGGCATTTACCGGTACTTCTGATTTCTGGCAAAAACACCCATTGGCTGCAATGGGTGTACTTAACAACTGTGGCATTTGCCTAATGACTGCTGTAAAAAAGGTCATAAAATTGGACAATCATATGGTGACTCACTTAATGACTGCTATAACTTACAACTCTAATTCGTAGTTCAATTACAGTTTGAAATCAAAGACATGTATTGAAAAATGTTAACATGTACTAAAGCTGTTTTTAATGTAGGCAACAGAACAAAAGTTGGACATTCTACTTCAAAGGATGTTCTGATAAAAGACAAAAGACATATACTTCAGTCTTGTCTAACATGTTTATTATATGGGGATAAGGTACTTTTTAAATTAAGATGGCATCATAGCTGAATCAGTCTTTTCCATCACTTCCTGTGATATTTTTATAACTATTTTATGGCAACTAATGGAACGGATGACTATTTTATATTTTGATTTTTTCAGAAAGCACCTGTAATTATAAATTAAATCAAACTGAATGTGGCTATGAATAGGACATCTCAGCTGGAACATCATGAGAAGTCAATTAGTTTGTCTATAATTTTTACCTGATTAACTTTTACCTGTTTTACTTGGAAAGATTATTCTGGAAAAAATAAGGTCCCTAGAATTTTATTCTTCTGTGAATAATTTATGTGTAGTTGGAATTATGGCAGTAGAGGCAAAAGACCAACAGGAATTCTTGAAGATATTTTAACACACAAACAATTGTCTTTGCCTGAAGATTATTAGTAAATTTAAGATTTCTCATGAAGTTCTAGATTCTCATTTTCATATTGGTAAGTTTTTTCAGGCATTCACTGAGAATTTCCTTGGACTTTGAGAAATGACATTTTACTTTCAGTAAAAAAGTCTATTTTTGCTTTATTGCAATTGAGAAATAAAAATACTCAAGTCATTCCTTAGTATACTAAGGAAGTTCAAAAATGTAGAAAGAGGTTTAAAATAGCATTGCTTGAGACAACAATCTTCAGTAACTTGTCAAGGTTCCATCTATTTTAGAGGAAAGTAAGATTTTTTTTTTAAAAAAACCATGTTATTGTGACTTTTTCTGCCACATTTGTATTTAGACTGCTGAACATTTTTATACCTGGTTCCTAAATAAATAATTACTTGTGGCAGCTGAATGTTTTTGGCCTCATAAAAAGATTACTACAATTTCTTTTGCAATCACACTTTATTTTCTTTCTCCCCATTTCTTCCCCATCCCTTTGCTCTTTACAGGTAGTCCTCAACATGGCCACAATTGAGAGGAACTTATGTTGCTAAGTGAGGCAGGTGTTAAGTGAGCTGTTCCCAATTTCATGTCCTTTTTGCTGCTGTTGTTAAGCAGATCATATGGTCATTAGATGAATTATGCTTCTTCCACTGACTTTCTCTGGTTGAGAAAGTTGTGAATAGCAACCACATGAATCCAAGACACTGCAACCATTGTAAAAATATACCAGTTATCAAGTGCCCAAATTCTGATCACATGACGGGATGTTGCAACAATCATATATGTGACAACTTTTGTAAGTCACTTTTTCAGCACCATCATAACTTTGAATGGTTGCTAAATGAATGCTCATAAATCAAGGACTTTCTGTATTGCTTTTGTTCTAAATGTGCCCTCACTTGAATAATATACTTTAATGAATCATAATTTTTCTTCTTCTTCCTGCTGATTCATGTAATACGTACATTCATAATTACGCAAATATTAAGCACAGGGAGCATTAAATATGTACTGCAGAATCTTTGACTAGTGCTCATCAGAATGCTTAAATTTTATTTTTAACTATATTTAAAGTTTCTTATCCTACTGTTCTCACTTGTTGGGGAAGGTGGGACTGATATTTTGCTAGAGCATGAATGGATTTATTTTTCTTTCTTCTTGCTCATTGTTTTAAAATTGATAATATTCAATGACAGTCTCCTTTGTAACCTTGAGGTTTCAAACTATATGTAGACAAGTACTGACAAAAATATGAAGATCAATCAGAAATGAAATTGTACTTTTTGCAAGAGATTCATTGTCTCCTTAACCTTTACCAAAAGCTCACGTGAGAATCGTGTATGAAAATTAATAACTATAAACATGCAAAAGCAGTTCCAACTTTGATCAGAAGAAAGTCTACATTGATTGTTAAAAAAGAAATATCAGATGCAGAGGTTTTTTTTTTTAAATAATTGTCAGACTGGATGATCAATATCTACCTCTCCTGAATTTAAATTGCTTCAACAAATTTGTAATTGTTTTTCAAATCTTCATATTGACAATATATATTAATGAGGTGATTTGAATCAGACATTAAATTCCTTTTCATACAGCAACATGCCATGACCTGTATTCTATTTTCGGATTCATAATATAGATTATGTGTCTAGATTTAATTTAATGGATATTTAATATTCTATTAATTTGTATGTTTCTTTTTTTTTTGATGATGAACATTTCTTCCTTAATACTGAACGTTTGCAAGACTTTCCTTAGTTCAATAAACGTTATAAATCATCCGCATGTCAATCTTCAGGGAGCAAGTTCTTAGGCAAACTGGGCAGCAGGGAGGATATTTGTTAAGACTTTGATGTGCAAATTAATATAATTATTAAATAACAAGAGGGCAAAATAGAGTTTGCGCTTCCATAATTGCTTATAATGATCTACTGGCCTTATATCATAGGGAAGAATTATCATATCCATTTTGGAAAAGCAGTCATTCAAATTTCTTCCAATAGTTCACACGTTTTATCACTCAAATAAGGGAAACTTTTGATTCATGCTTTTCAAAATTTTCCACATATGTTCACCACCAAGTGAAACTTATCACAGCATGTTAGGTATAATCTCGCTACCCAGAAATGGGCTATACATAAACTGTGCTTTCTTTGTTTTATTTTCATTCTATATTAGCCCAAATGGAAGTGAGGTATTGATATGTGATCCTCTAAGGTTGCAAATCTAATCTAATCTGACTAACAGCAAAAGAAGAATTGTAAAACACCTGGGAATTACTTATGACAGTCAATAGGAGAGATAAAGTTTAGATTTCTAAATCTTCTAATTTAGCATTGCGTGGAACCCAGGTGCTAGATCATTCCAAGTTGAGCAGGACTATTGGCATATTCCAGGTTCCAAACTAAATGGTTCCAGTTGTCTGAAGGAGCTCAATTTATTTGTATCACTGTAAATATTCAAAAGGGTTGGAAAATGTTGGAAATATGTTTTGATCTGCTCTAGGTATATTCTGAGTATGCCATTTCAAGATTTGGGTCTTATTCGGATGCATTTTAGTTAAGACATGATGTATAAGAATGGTCTCAAATGAACATTCAGGCTCTCAAGGGTTTCTTTATAGGGCTAAAAAAAAGCAAGTAGAATTGTTACTCCCTCAAATCTAGTTTGATTCTGAATTTTATCTTTAAAAAGGGCAGCCTTCTTTCAAACTTCTTATCTCATTCCAATGCAAGAAAATAAAATGGGTGGAGTTTCTTCAGCAGAAACTGAGTAGATTACTATTATAATCCCCCCAATTGAAAAGAAACCATTATATTATTCATTTTTTAAATTGCAAATAAAATTGCTATTGTTGTAGTGGAGAAAATGTTGTTTTAAATTATGTCTGTCTGGGCAGTACTGCTTTCTACTGAGCCAATTGTCAGCAGGTTGTCTGTCCTGTGAGATTTAGGTTTTTTCCATTCTAAGGCCACCGTAGAAGGGAGATGAGGTGTCAGGCCAGGAACCAGGCATTCTGAACCCATTTATCAACTTACAATTCAAGATTTATTCTGATTCATGTTTTTAATTAAATGTGGTACATGTCTTAATTAAGAGAGAAGCTAAGAAATATCCTAAAACTGAAGGATGCCTTCTATGTAAGCTTAGGGGTTAGTTAAAAATTTGTCTTTTTGTATCAGAAGTTTTTATGCTAACTCCACTTATGTATATTGGTACCCTCTCAAGCTATTTGAATCTCATATCCTTGCCAATAAATTCTGTGCCTGATCACCCATTACACATTATGGGAGACTGAAGTTTGAGTTGTATTATGATTTTATGAACACCAAATGCCATATTCCATCCTGTTAATCAATGTTTGTGTGTTTGACTAAGGTAAAAAGTAAATTCCTTTTACTTACTGATTTTCAAGTAAAGGTAATGCTTTTGTTTCAGCTCCTCAAAAGGAGAAAACGTTGGTGTGGCCTTAAAGGTACTGTCACTAATAAGCAATGTTACACTATTTAATGTTCCTTGTTGTTTTAAAATTATTATTACCATTATTGCTGTTGTTGTGCCCTATAAGGACTCGTCTCTCTCAAAAGTCAATGTTAAGGGGAAGGGGACAAATCAAGGCAATCCCTCCGTCCTGGAAGAGGAGTGTTTATAGTACTGTATAAAGTTATCACCCAACCATCTCCCAGAAAAATGAAATATCCTAGGAAATATTGAAAAGGCAGAATATTACATTTCCCTAAATGTGAAAAGGGAGAAACATGTTTAAAGACAAAGTAACTCCCTGTAGCTTCCTGCCCATCCCCCTTTGTCAATGGGCCATTAAGATGCCCAAGCCAATACTCACCACATGGCATCTGAGAACTCAACCAAACCTGGATTCAAAACACAGACTAGAGAGTTGCCCCTGTGGCCCCATGGGAGTCTGACAACTAATCAGAATACATTTCTTACACAGGAACAGGAAACAGAGGTGGGGCTGAACAGATTATAAAAAGCCCAGCAAGCCCCTCCTCTTCTTCTCCACCCAACATTGAAGCATGTGATCACCTTTTCTGTTTAGGACTCAAGCCATGTGGTCCTGTCCACCATTTCCAAGCAGCCTCCATGTCTCCATTGTCTTTTTCCCCACTTGGAGCCGAACCCAGAAGGACATTTCTTTCAACAGTACTATGAAAGTCATTACCAAAAAATTGGACAAGGCAAAAGGAAGATAGAGTCCCATTAAAGCAAACATCTGAAAGCTGTCCACTAGCACAATTATTATTATTGTTGCCTTTGCAAGATAGCATAAAACAGCAAACTTAGAAAAACAGAGTTATAATAATAGTAATGCAAGAGCTGTAATCATCTTAATATTGTACATATTCTTTGTACAATAATGCACAAGCATATACCACAGCAGACAAGTGAGGACATCTTTCACTTTGTATCTTATCTAGAGTCATGACATTAATCTTAATTGTATTTATTCATGAAAAGTTGTGTTATGAATTCAGAGGTTCACCCAAACAAATTCTGTAATCTGTTTTGGATCCAAGGGTTCTTGAAGTCTCGTAATAGAATCTTGTCTAATCTGTATACAATACTTTCAGCCAGAATTGGGGAACTTGATTTGGAATACACA
This sequence comes from Thamnophis sirtalis, assembly GCF_051295495.1. NCBI lineage: Eukaryota > Metazoa > Chordata > Lepidosauria > Squamata > Natricidae > Thamnophis > Thamnophis sirtalis. Next base: position 113,733,624 of record NW_028261385.1, on the reverse strand, counting down.
GTGATTTGTTTTGAAAGGAATATACCTGAGTCAAACCTCGCTAGGTAGCCTATATTTGTACAATACTTAGAAATGCTACTTAAATACCAGCATGTGAAGACTGTATTTTTTTTAATAGAAAGAAAACATTGTTCATCATAAACCCTACTATAATTCAATTATTACATATAATACTACTGTAGTGATGAGTCCTAACTGCGAAGTCGTAATTTGGAATTGAGATCTGATGAACCCTAATTTCAATGCCAGAAAGCTACAACCATGCCAAACGTTCCTGGACCAAGCTAAATATGTCTCACAATGGAACTGTGTAAAAACTATTAAAGAAAAGATTTAAGAAATACCTGGACAACATATTAGTCTTAATGACAGACCAGAACAGTCAGTTCACTTGGGAGCAACTGAGAGTGAGCCATGATATGGCACTTCTATGGGACATTCTGAGCAGGGGAGCCAAGAACAGAGAAGGGGAATGTCCCTCTCCCAGATCAAGCTGTAAGGCGATAGGCATCTGAAATACATTTAGAAACTGTTTTCCTGTTCTTTGATTATAGTATGTTCTAATAGTTATAGCAATGGATTCAGGCTAAGTTCCATTGATTCCACATGACTACATATGGATTCTAGCAAATACATTTCAAAAGAAAGTATGTTTGTATGTAAGAGTATATTTTATTTTTATGACCTCCTCAGTGCCTAGAACAGCAAGAGCCTTGGGCTGCAATTCCCTCCCTCCAGCTGCCCATCGATTATTGTGAGGTCCAACAGAATGGAAATTTATCTTGAACACTGTCATGTCATACGTTTCAGATTCCCAATATTGCAACAACTTGTACTTTTGCCAGGCCTCTCCCCCATTTTGTGTTTGCCTTCAGTGAAGATAGTGCACTCGTGATTATTCCTTGTATAAAATCTGCCACAGATCATGCTGCAGATCACTGTAAAAAATCCATATTTTCTCTGCAATTTCTACATACAAAATGGAGTGTCATTTTTCCTATGCACCCCAGCAAGTGTTGCTAGGACAGCTGAACAAGTTGTATTTCATATGTAACACAATCCCTATTGCCTTTATATTATCAGAACATAATTGTGCAGCCAATCAGTGGCTTCCACATCGGGGAGTCTCTCTTATTCATTCTGAAATCATTCATGGCTCTTGCTTTAATCCTAGGTAGAGCATCGATAGAATAATCAACCCCATCTTCAATCTGTTGATCTAGTCCTGTTTCTCAAATCCTCTCAGTCCAAGAGCAAAGCAATCTCGATGGCCTCATTTCATTTGCAGATTTGCCTTGTATTTAATCTTTTGAAATGTAATGTTGCATTTGAATGCATGTGCTCTGTGAAAGTAATTAAGATATAGCTCTCTATTTAATAATCCATGCCACTTATGACCACAACGTAAATTTAGTCTCAATAGGTAACATAAAACATTTAGAGATTATTATCATTGTAACCTGACCTGGATGATTTGAAAATATGTCATGTGCTATTACAGGAAATGTTTTCATGTGCAATTTTTAATGTTTTAAGTTTATTTCCTTAATAATTATATTTTATTTTTAACACATCTCCTTTTCCCAATAATTTCCTTAACACAATGCACTATTTTATATTGCTTTCATTCATATGTGTATTTTATACATATATGATAAATATATGTATGTATGTGTATGTGTGTGTGTGTGTATACACACACACACACACACACACACACACACAGAGTATATATATATAATGTTAGAGGCAAAATTTGTTATAACTGACAAAGACCACCTGAAAACTGAATTACACACTCTCAGAAACGAATTAACCTCCAACGGATTCCAAAGAAAAACAATTACAAACCTAATCCAAAGGGAGACTCCCCCCCCCCCCAAGAACCGAGACACAGAACAGGACAACGGCATCGCCCTCCTCCCTTACATCAAAGGCACTACAGATAAAATCAGCAAAATTCTCCACAAACACAATATCAAGACAGCTTTCAACATTGACCAAAAAATAGTCAACATCTATCTTAAGAAACCCCAAAGACAAAATCCAGCTAGAAAACCAAGGAGTCTACAAAATACCATACAAAATCTGCCCTGCAACATACATAGGACAAACGAACAGGGGAATAAATGCATGCATCACAGAACACAAGAACGCAGTAAGAAAAAAGAAAAAACTTCCTCCCTTTTCCAGCACCTTAAAGCTACAGGACAGGAAATTAATTTTGAAGGAACGAAATTAATCTCCAAAACTGAACATTTCAACAAGAGAATAATTATGGAAGCTATTGAAATAGAGAAACACCCTAACACATGACCAAACGTGATGATACCTCCCGCCTACCAGACATCTGGAAACCAGCCCTGGTTAACAAACGAGTCCCACCCACCACCCAGGCTGTTACAACACAAAACAACAACGGACACACAGCCAGCACCAATAAGCACCAATCAGCACCAATCTACCAATCATGATACAATCACACAGCCAATCAATCCACTTACTGAAACAAAGCCAGCACTCCACACATCCCCACCAAGATTTATAGAAAGACGGCAGCTCTGACCACGCTTTACTCACACAAACATGAAGCCGAAAACACCAGCCTGAAGATGGCGAGTGAGACCTCGCCGAAATGTTGCCAAGACAATCTCAATCTTACATGGGAAAAGACCCGATATTTTAATAGATAAATTAGTGTACATCAAAAATGCCAGAAAAAAATGATTTTTGAATGATCACTAAGTTTTTGCTCATGTATTGCCTCAAATTATCTCCTTCAAATGCAAACTAAACACATTTCTTCTATGTTTTGAAATAGCTTCCAGAACCACAATAGGAGGCAAGGCCAGTAGGACTAGCACACATATTCTGTCTCCTTCTTCTTGCTATAAATTAAAGTTGTCAATAAGCCAGAGTGGTGTTAGACAAAGATTGGGCAGACCTAGGTGCTAGTCTACCCTCAGGCATACTATGTTTCCTTGTCAATTCATATGATTGTTGTTATTTAATGTCTTCATTATTTTTTACAAATAACTCAAGGTGGTGAACATATTCAACACACCTTCCTCCTCCTATTTTCCCCACAACAACAATGCTATCAGATAGATTGGGTTGAGAGAGAATGACTGGCCCAAAGTCACCCAGCTGGTTTTCATTGCTAAGGAAGGACTTGAACTCATGGTCTCCTACTTTCTTGCTTGGTGCATTAACCCACTTGACCAAACTGGCTCATCACGTTATGGGGATAAAATGAAGATATCCAGTTAAGTTGTTTTAAACTTTGGAGAAAAGGTATATACAAAACTAACAACAAGTCTTTAATATCAGAGAATGGTACAAGGCAGATCTTTGACTAGTTTGAAGTAGGAAAACAAGACCTAATATTTTTTCTAGATTATATTGATGAAGTGAATTTGGGGTATGTGTTTGTATTTATGACACCTAAATCATATTGATATTTAGATAAATTCCAGATTTTAACATACCTCAGTAATCAGTATGTACCTTTTAAATATTTGGCCTTCATAGCCATCTCTGAAAGTGTCATCTATCACTTCACCTAAGTCTCAAGCTGAATTAAAATCCTAGTGAGTCTTTGAGTTTTAAAATAACCTGCTCTTTAGGAGTTATCCCAAGCACAATTAATTCTGCTTAGCTACCATTCATTTTAGAGAGTTTCATTTTGTGTAGGATTGTATATATGTTTCAATAAGACACAGAAATATGCATAAAATAAGAAAGCATGTATCGGTTGGCTGAAGAAAATCACTGTGCCATTGATTCACTGAATTATGTACCTATAGAGTAAAGAACAATGAAGATTCAGTCAACTGATAATGTAATTTTGTTTCCAGATATAATTGTGTGTGTATTTGTTACTATTTGATTTGTGTCTAAAATGGAATTTTCTGTGAGCGTCTGGACAAACTACATTCACCCTGCACAAACCATTTGAACTTGTGTGTGTCTTAGAACATGGAGTAAACTGTAAGCCCTGTCTAGATAACATTTTTTTTTTAAAAATGGTGCTGGTCATGACTAAAAGACTCACTTGATCTGCTAGAATCGGGGTTTAATTTTTTTGCTGGGAATCCATGTTTGCCATGAATTCATCTTTCATTATCAAATGCATCCCTTTGCTTTAAGCTGCTTGCTCAGACCTGTGCCTGAGGTCTGCATACTGACCTGCATGCTGGGGCATCAGAAGAAACACCAACTAATCAATGGATATGAAATACGTGGAATGTTCCAGCAGTGCTACATCAGCAAGAAGAATGATAATTTCTGAGAGAGGTGATAAACAACTTACTCTACTCCCGGGATCCAGAGGAAATCCTGAGATTTCATTGTTGTTTTTTTTAAAAAGAAATCAAAAACTAAGAAACTGAAGCTCAGGAGAGTGGATGACAGGGACTATTCTCAGGAACATTTGCCTAATTCCCTTCTTGGCTGAAAGAATCCTCCTTGTCTGGACAAGGCAGTCATTCCTAGCCATCTTCAACATAGCCAACTTAAAGCAACCAGTTCTAGGGCTACTCAGAATACCCACCAACATCACTCCATATGAATATATAAGGACTCTTATTATTAACAGTTTGTAGGTTCTGTGACCTAGAAGTGAAAATTCATCTTTGTCTAAAGACAAATTTGGGCATATGTGGGCATGGTGCATGTGTGCATATGTATTCAGAGAAGGGGGGAGAATATGATTGTCATATCACTATTTTAATTTAAGACATAAAATGAAAATTATAATGATTTCTATTTTTTTTTACATCTTAAAAGATATGTGTAATGCTATCTACACCAGGGAATGCCTTTAGATATTTCTAAGATACCTACCCTTCATGCAATCCACCTCCAAAATCTGGAATGAAATGTCTGCACTCTACCTGTCAGATTAATCTCCAGAGTTCTCCATCAATGTGCACCAGTGTTTATTTATAGAGATGTTTTATAAGTACATAATTTCCATATCTTCTATGTCTCTATATGCTTAAACTATACACCAAAATCGTATTTAGAGTTTAAAAAACGTGAATAGTAAAATGTTTGAGATTATTTTATTATAATTATCTGCCATGTTCTGATATTGATTCTTTGGCAAAATAACTAAAATGCCATTAACGTAATTATAATCAGGAATGAAAAAGTTTCATATTTTCCTTTGCAATTATAATGTGAATTAGTTTTAGGTGTTCCAGCAGATTTGACAATAGGAAATAGTTCTATTTCTATCTCTGTTCAATCTTTATTTTATTCTATTTAAAAAAATGATATTAGATGAATAAGATATGGATGCCATTTTCTGTTTGAACTTCAAGAAACCTCTCATTTTATTTCTGCACTAGCACATACAAATAAAACCCAGTGTTGTTTCTAATATTTCACTCAGATATTTAACATATTCTTTAAACTGATATTTTAACCATACTGACAAGGAATTAAACTTTAATCTCAATCAATCTGAATCCAGATTAAGGCACAGGAATTTAATAGATGTTTCTCTAATTTTATAGAACCACAAGAGTATAGTTTGTTCCAAGAAACAAATAACATTCAAACAGTTTAGATATAGAATTGATTTGGGGGGAAATGGAATCTTTATATTTATAATTAATGTAATGCTAAATTCTTAAATCCAGTTATTAGGTAATAAGAACTAATAAGATTAATTAGTATTGTATTTTGTGTATCTTATAATTCTTATGTTTCACTGAAACAGGGGAATGAGCATATGCAGCTTGCATATGCATTTTCACATTTCTTTATAATATTTGGTTCAGATTAATTTGTTATATGATATTTTAATATCAACTATCTTAACTTTATTAAGGCTTTAACCGATAAAACAAATTATGATTTTGATAGTATAAAGAAATTAATATCTATATTATCAAATTATGATTTTGATAGTATATAAAATCTATTTATCTATCATACTTTCCATGTTACAATTTCTATTAAATTTGTCATTTAAGTAAAAATTAAGTTAAACTTGTCACCAATTTTAATCTTTGTTTAACATTCTTCTGATAATATAACTGCTGCATATGTAAATTTCACCTAAATTCAGCTAAATTCATTTAAGATAACTATGTAACAATAAAAATGATGAGTGAAAATTAATGAAGTAAAGAAAATGTCAAAGAAAATACGTAACTGAAATTTGATATATTAATTTCCAGCACACTTCACAAAACAATTACTTGAAAATTATTTGCGTATTCATTGAAATCAACATTACCCTCATTTCAGATTTTCAGGTAGTTCTTGTGAGATATTAAAACAAATGCCTATTATCAAACTGATGTCATAACTGTAGTTTTTGAAATGTAATTTGATTTTATCAGGCAATTTTTAAAAAGCAACTGCGCCTCCTTTAGTACTAACTGGTATGCTTTATCCCATAAAGAAGATTTAGAGAACAAGTAAAATGCTATTAATCCCCACATGTATATAGCAATATATTGTAGCTTTCTATTATGATTTTGTTTAGATTTTGTTTCATAACTTCTTATTGTTATCAGTTTGATAAATGATATATAATTTACAATATGATGCTTTCTACGTTTAGGTTAACTATATTTAATCACACATGAAAACATGTTGAGAAAGTATTTTATCCCTCATTAATTTAAACATAACATATCATAATATTATTATATTGTGTGAAGGAATATAAAGGTGGGTATCCATGAACACGCAAACTATTATACCAAAATACAAGTAGAAAGAATGACATTTATTCACTTAAAATATTTCAATTAATTCTTTCCTGTTTTCTTTTAAATATACCTTGTTTTAAATTTCCTGCCATTAAAATTTTGAAAAAAATATTTAGAATACTTTTTAGAAGAATTTAGGATTCATCTTTTCATACTCCCTAATAAGAGGCATATTTCACTCTTTTTAAGAGAGGCATCAACAACCACCATATTCTATCAAAACAGTATATGCAATCTTCTTACCTCCAAATGGAAAAGCTGCTTTAGAAATTATTTAGACTGATGTGGGTTTCAAACAGATGGTCACTCTTTTCATATTGAGAAAAGATGAAAATGTGAATGGATAAAATTATCTTGTTCAAATGTATAGAGGTCTAAAAACCTCATTGGCCTCTCGATAGGAAACATGTGACGTGAGATGAAGTGCATGTGACCTATTTTCTCCCAAATCCTTTAGGTTCTTTGAAATGAATTGTAACCAACAGTGATGTTTTTGTCATTTTGCTGACATCTTTTAAAAGCCACTGAGCAAATAACTTGCCCTTAGGCTAAGAGGCTTCAGCATATAGGAGTTTCCTATGATTGGGCAGTAGGATCCAGCAGTTAGCCAACAATGATTTCTTCCTCATTTTTAATGTTCAAATGATCAGACGATAAACATTCTAAATTTGAACTTCTATGCGAAATAGGTACAAGCTCATTGCAATAACCAAACAATTCTAGCTAAATCAAATTTTGACAGTAGTGTCAAGTAAAATGCCTAATTTTCCTGAATACGAACATGACCACCACTACCATCTTATTGGAAATACTTACTGATTTATCCGTGTGTGTCTATATCCGTGGTGGGTTTCAAAAATTTTTGGAACCTCTTCTGTAGGTGTGGCCTGCTTTCTGGGTCCACTGGTGGAACGTCTTCTAACCGGTTCGGTAGATTTGACGAACCGGTTCTACCGAACTGATGCGAACTGGTAGGAACCCACCTCTGGTGTATGTATGTGTGTGTGTGTGTGTGTGTGTGTGTGTGTGTGTGTGTGTGTGTGTATGTATGTATGTATGACAGACATATATACATACATATATATGTTATATTTATGCTGATGAATAAATAAAGGGAGACTAGTATAGATCTATTTCAAGCTATTTAGCTCTCATCAGCTAGCCATGACTTTAAGTACATACATACATACATACATACATACATACATACATACATACATACATACATATATATATATATATATATATATATATATATATATATATACACACACACATGCATGCATGCATGCATACACACACACACACACACACACACACACACACACAAGCAGGGAAGAGCAATAGAGGAGCATTCTTGCATCGAGGCCTGAAGCAGACTGAAGTTGTTATCTAGAGAATTTCTGACTGTCCTAATACATCAATGTTTAGAGCAAACTATGTTGTTTAGAGCATCAGTAGTATCTGCATTTATTGGCAGGTGACTATTATTAATTATTTTCTTATACTCTTGCAGTTGAGAGTTTTGCCTTCATAGATGTGGTGGAGGAATATGGCTCAAAACAGATGAACAGAAAGTGGGAGTTATTGTACCTGATATTATGTGCATAGTGCGATTCAACTATGTGTCGATCAGTCTGGAATGGTTACTATAATTGTGGAATTCAAGATTTTTTACTGTGGGCGTGGCTTGGTGGGCATGGCAGGGGAAGGTTACTGCAAATTCCCAATTTCCTCCAGATCAGCTGGGACCTGGGAGGCATATAATAGATGGGGGTGGGGGCAGTCAGAGGTGGTATTTACTGGTTCTCCGAACTACTCAAAATTTCCACTTCCAGTTCTCCAGAACTGGTCAGAACCTGCTGAATATCGCCTCTGGATTACTAGATATCAAGACCAAGGAACAATATTATGCTGTTGAAAAGACAAGGCCCATAACTGAAGATCACAAGGTGGAAGCTGACGAACCCCAGGCAACACACAGACATACAGACACACACACACACACACACACACACACACACACACACACAGACGTGTCAAATATGGTGAATGAAAATATTTCATGATTCGTTAAACCACTATTTCCCAAGCAAAGCAGCCTCCAGATATTTAGACTTTAACTTCCACTGATAGCATGGGCATTGCAGGGAATTCTGGGAGTTGAAGTTTACACAATTGGTTGTTGCCAATTTTAGAAAATACTGCTGCTATAAGTATATCTTTTCTAAGGCATATTTTCTCTACAATTTATTTTGAGTCCTGCAACCAATAGACTGAATGCCCTAATTTTTATTTTATTTTTTTCTTCACTTGCTCTTGATAGACATCTTTAAAATCCATTACAGGGATGTATGAATGTGTATTTATAAAGACATAAAACAGCAGCAAAAGAACTATTGTGATTAGAGAATTTCCAAAGAATTAGTGTTAATGTTGCGATGTTTAGTACTGAAAAAATCAGAGGACCTCTATGTATCACAAAAGAAGATCTGGAACATATAAGTAAATTGTGAAAATCTGGGTGTGTCTTATACACTGAATACAGCATTTTTTGCCTGCCGAAACCCTGCCCCCTTCACCAAAATGGCCGTGCATAGCCTTTAGGCTTCCTGAGGGCTCCTGGGCACTGGGGAGGACAGAAATGACCAAAAATGGCCTGTTTTGTGCCTCCCCCATCCCCAGGAGCACTCTATAAGCCTCCTAAAGGCTATGCATGCCCTTTTTTTGACAAAAAACTGGCCCATTTTTGGGAGGTCTGCAGAGTGCAAAAACTTTTTTTTTCTAATTTGCCTCTTCAAAATATACTCAGATGCGTCTTATATTCAGATGCATCTTATACTCCAGTGCATCTTATACTCCAAAAAAATATGGTAAATTTATAAAACACAAAAATAAAGCAAACACAATGCAGTAAGGGGTTTTTCTCCCTCCTGGAAGGTCTGAGTAAAAGGTCAGCTCTTTCAAAGCTCTGCCAAAAGCAGAGTGGGTGCCATCTGGATATTGGGAGTAACCTCATTCCAGGGACAATTGCTGATACAGAGAAGGTATGCTTCTTGGGTCCTGACAGATGGCTTTGTTTCATTGAATGAAAATGGAACACCCTAACCCTGCAGGATCAAACTGGCTGGGCAGATGCTGTGGGAGACAGATCCTCCTTCAAGGCCTTATGATATCATAAGTCTGTCTCAACTTGTAATGTTGAATGAAGTTATAGCACTTGGATGAACGGTTAGAAATGGTTCTCAAGTTTGAAAATAACATAAAATTAGGGGAGATTTGCAAACATTGTGCAGGATTACATTAGAACTCAACAGGCCCTTGATAGGCAGCAACAATAGGAACAAGCTATGAGAATAAATTCTCGTAGGTGCAAAAGCAAACAGCCTGGTACCAGAATGGGTTGGCAAAATAAGGAACAGACAAGAACTGTCTATCCCACTCAAAAGATAGTCATTTCTAGTATTTTACATCATATTGGTGGGAGACACAAGAATATGAACATTAATTTTAGAAAATATAAAATGAAACATGGCAGTTCCTAGAATTCTTTAACAGATCAGCCAGTCAAAATACAGCAGGAAGGGATCTTGGAGGTCTTCTAGTCCAACCCCTGCTCAAGCAGGAAACCCTATACCATTTCAGACAAGGGACTACCCAGTCTCTTCTTAAAAACCTCCGGTTGTGAAACACCTACAACTTCTGAAGGCAAGCTGTTCCATTAGTTAATTGTTGTCACTGTTAGGAGGTTTCTCCTTAATTCCATGTTGCTTCTCTCCTTGATTAGTTTCCATCCATTGTTTCTTCTCTTGCCTTCTGGTGCTTTGCAAAATAAGTTGACACCCTCTTCTTTGTGGCAGCCCCTCAAATACTAGAATATAGCTACAGTACGATGTCACTTTTAGTCCTTCTTTTCCCTAGACTAGCCATACCCAATCCTTCTTCATTTGTTTTAGTCTACAGGCCTTTTATCCACTTAGTTGCTCTTCTCTGTAGTTTTTTCAAAGTTTCAACATATTTTTTTGGCACGTGGTAACCAAAACTGTATGCAGTATTTTAAGTGTGGTCTTATTAAGTTTATATAACGTGGTACTAATACTTCATGTGGTTTTGATTCTCTGCCTTTGTAAAGCCAAGGATTGTATTAGTTTTTTTGGCTGCTACCACACACAGTTGGCTCATATTTAATTAATCTTCCACTAGGACTCCAAGGTCCCTCTCACAGTTACTTTTTTTGAGCCAGGTTTCGCCTAATCTGTACATGTATCTTTGGTTTTTCCTAAGTGTAAAACTTTGCTTTTCTTCACATTAAATTTTATTTTGTTGTATAGGGCCCATTGTTCAAGTCTGTCATGATCTTTTTGGATCGTGAGCTTCACTCTGGGTTGTTGGCTGTTCCTGCCAGCTTAGTATCATCTGCAAATTTGATGAGTTCCCCTTCTATTCCCTCATCTAAGTCATTTATGAAGATATTGATGAGTACCAGGCCTAAGACGGATCCTTGTGGTATCCCACTGCCAGGGACGTGCAGTCACTAGAGGCAAGGGAGGCAAAACCTCACCAGTCTCCTCAGGAAAAAGAAAGAAATTTAAATATATTTTTTTAAATAATTAAAGCCAAGATAGTTGCTACCAGATTCCAGGTCACAGTGGCTTGGTGTCTGCTTAGTGTTAACCAAAGCAGGAGGCGAGAGAACTCGGGGCCTCTTTTCCATAAGGAATTTTTCGCCTTCTAAAAGTTAAGAAAGAGTTAAAAGGCAAAGAAGTTCAGATGGGAAAGAGGCACTAATTCTCCCGCCTCCTGATCTGCAAGCAGCGAATCATGTCTTCTTGAGCTCGCTTACGTTGAGCGGGGCGTGCTTCAGAGGAGAGAGGAGTGGGCGAGAAGGAGGAGGCTGGCTCTTTGCTGCAGACCTGGGTGCTTGGTGGCTCCCGCAATGCAAAGTGCCCCGCCGTCCCGGCCTGCTTCTCCAGGCTCCGCCGCTGGAAGTCCCGGATCGCCTCTGGGGGAAGGCTGGGTAAGAAGCGGAGCGAAGCTTCTCCGTGGCTTCCCGGCGCTATGCAGAGGCTCTCACAGGAGCGCATGCCAACTCCGACCTGAACTTCTTAGCTGTTATTCACAGCACAAGACAGGAACCCCTCCCCCTTAGGACAATCTTTAGAAAACAGACTATTGAAAATCAATACGAGCAAAGACCAAACTTGTGAACTTTAAAATTTTTCTCTATCTGAAATACCAGCTTCAATGTTATAAAAATCTCTTTTGTTTAATTGTCTTCAAAATGGCGTTTACAGTTTCTGCATTTGTTATCTCCGGCTTCCTGGTACAGAATCAAAAGAATAACTTCTTATAATCTTATAATTAAAACCAGATCAGTATTGGCAGATTCTGGAACCCTGCCAGACCTACTCCCTTAAAGCCTTCAAAGATTCTTTGTTGTTGATACAGAGACATTCCAAACATTCCAAACGGACTTTCTCTTTTGAAACCCTCTGTAAAACCCTTTGTAAAAAAAAAAAGGGGGGGGGGAGGAATTTCTTTTTCTCCAAACAGCACAGTGGATTAGCAATTTAGAATAAATAATTAAAACCAAAATATAATGGCATCCAAATCAACCTCTGTGAAATTACCTCCAAAAACGTCTCCCATACCTGGCACAAAGTTGCAGCCCCCACCATCTATGCCCCCTAGTGGAGACGTACTAACAAAAGAATTTTTCTTGGAAATGTTCAAAGAATCCAGAGAACAGAACTTAGAAATGTTTAGAGAATCCAGAGAACAGAATCTAGAAATGCTTAGAGAGTTCAAAGATGAAATAAGGAATGAGATGGAAGTTCTATATGACAAATTCGATACTAGGGTCACTAAAATGAATGATAATATGATGGGAATTGTAAATGTGATAACAGAATATATTTCTGGAATGGAAGATAATTTAGAAATTCTCAATGAAGCTAAAACTAACCTGATATCCAAAACTGAAGTGGTGGAACAAAAAATTGATAATGCTGAAAAACAAATTATTATGATACAGTATAAGCAGATGGAACTTGCATTAAGAGTGAGGGGGCTGCGTGAAGAAAAGCAGGAGAACTTAAAGCAAATGTTTTCTGAAGCTTTTGACCGTCTGGTGGGAAAACCGGGATCCAATTTTGATTGGCAGATTGACAAGACTTTTCGTGTTAACTCGTGGGCGGTAAAACAAAGGCAACTTCCCCGAGATGTGGTAATATACTTTGTTACAAGAGAATCTAGAAATATGATATTACAAGAGTCTTATAATACTAAGCTTCAAATTGGTAGACAGGATCTGATTGTTTTGAAAGAAATACCACCTCAGATGCTAAGAGCCAGAAGAGATTATGCTTTTCTGGTGGAAGAGCTCAGAAAGTGTCAGATACAGTACAGATGGGATGCCCCATTCGGTATTATAGTTACAATGGACAAACAAAGATATCGTCTCAGTTCTGTATGGAAAGCTCGTGATTTCTATCATAAGATTCTGAAGATGGGATACCCTGAATCTTCGGGATATGGTGAAAAACCACGAGACGAACAAGATAAACAGCAAACCACACAACCATCAGATAAAATGTATCATCTCCCTCTCCCGGAAGGGCAAGGAGTCAAGGAAAAAAGATCCAACCGTATGACCACCAGACAAACGGATAAACAAACTACCATGCAACAATCTCAACAATTGCTGGCCACTGATCAAGGAGCTACTGCAACAAGCTCAGAAGCTGTGGGAGGAGCCAAACCAAAGGTGAGACAGGCCTTGCGGGAGGCTCTAAAAAAGCTTCAGGCAACCAAAAATGACAACTAAGATTTTGACATGGAATGTTAACGGACTGAACTCCCCACAGAAAAGAAAGAAAATATTTCATTATCTCAAACAGTTTAAGAATGACATAATTTGTTTGCAAGAAACTCATATCAAATCAACCGATCAAAAATATTTGTTTAATCCCAAACTGGGCCAACATTTTGCGACCTCAGCCATGGAAAAGAAAAACGGCATAGTAGTATACTTAAGGAAAGACATTAAAGCTGAGCTAATTGAAGCAGATCCCTTTGGAAGATATATTGCATTAGACTTAATCTTAGAAGGGAAAAAGACGTTACTTTTGGGAATTTATGCTCCTAACCAACAACAAGATGGATTTTATAGAAATCTCCATGCTAAATTAGTACAGTGGGACTTTGAGTCTTGTATATTAATGGGTGACTGGAATGGCGTGATCGACACCAAAAGAGATAAGAAGACATCTCGCCCGAACACCAAATTCCGAGCTAAGTTACCCAAACCCTTTTTTGACATGCTGGACGACTTTGAATTGCGAGACGTTTGGCGCGAGAGGCATGCAGAAGAATATGACTTTACCTTTTTTTCCAACAGACATCAATCTCTTTCAAGGATTGATTTTATACTAATTACAAATGATTTACTTTGCAGGGTGAAGAAGACAAAGATTATGGTGAGAGTTCTTTCAGATCATAATCCAGTCTGGATGGAATTGGGAAGGGTAGCCCAGGCAAGAAGGTCCTGGAGGTTGAATGAAAACTTATTTAGATATGAAAATTATGTTAATGATTGTAAAAAATTGTTATCTGAATATTTTGTTCTCAATATGAATAAGGGTACATCTATGGAATATGTATGGGATGCAAGCAAAGCGTATATGAGAGGAGTATTAATGAATATAAACAAAATACATAGACACAAACAAGGGCAAAAACGAAAAGAATTGGAAGAGGAAATTAAAGGGAAAGAGTCATAATTAACATTGAATCCAGGAGATACAAAGATTAGGGAAACAATTGCTATATTAAAATCTCAGTTTGATATGCTGATCTCTGACCAGGTAGCCACCAGTTTATTATATGCTAAACATAATACTTTCTGCAATGCAAATAAACCTGGTAGGTGGCTGGCTTATCAGATTAGAAAAAAAAGGAAAGCTCGAAATGTATCCAAATTGTGTTACAGAGGGAAGGAAGTGTTTCAACAGGAAGAGATTCAAAAGGTATTTCGGGAATTTTTTACAGAGTTGTATAAAGGGGACAAAATTAAGGACGTAGATATAGACAAATACCTAGATAAAGAGAAAATTCCCCTAGTTAGAGAAGAACATAGGCATAAGCTGAATCAACCTATAACCTCTGGGGAAATTTTGCAGGCAATTAAACAATTAAAGTTAGGGAAAGCACCAGGCACAGATGGTTTAACAGCTGTTTATTATAAAAATTTACAGTTAGAAATGGTAGAACCCCTCAGAGAACTATTCAATAAAATTCAATCGGGAGGGAAAGTGCCCCCTTCGTGGAAGACTGCGTTCATATCGTTGATACCCAAAGAAGACCAAGACCTTACCCAACCAAAAAATTATAGACCTATTTCATTACTCAATGTAGATTATAAAAATTTTACTAAAATATTAGCAAATAGGCTAATGGTGGTAATTCAACAATTGATACATAGCGATCAAACTGGTTTTATACAGGGCAGACAGATGAAGAACAACGTTAGATTAATTATTAACGCTTTAGAATACCTGGGAAAGAACAATCAAATCCCGGCCGCATTCATATTTTTGGATGCGGAGAAAGCCTTTGATCGAGTTAATTGGCAATTCCTGCTGAAGACATTGCAAAAAATGTAGATAGGAGATGGCTTTTTACGGTCAATTGGTGCAATATATCAGCAGCAAACAGCCCAGATCATTGTCAATGGAAGTCTGACAGACTCCTTTCAAATTGAAAAAGGTACAAGACAGGGCTGTCCTCTGTCCCCATTATTGTTTATTATAACTTTGGAAATACTGTTGAATAAGATACGGGGCTTGGGCGGTCTAAAAGGGATTAAAATTAGACAGCAAGAATATAAAGTCCGTGCATTTGCGGATGATCTGGTCATAATATTGGAACAACCGCAGGAATCTAGTAGGGTATTATTGAACACGATCAATCAATATGGTCAAGTCTCGGGATTTAAAATAAATCTAGGAAAAACCAAAATATTAGCTATAAATATGACTATCAAACAGAAGGAAGAACTGGGGGCGATGCTAAGATGTGAGGTAGTTAAAAAAGTTAAATATCTTGGAGTTAATATTTTAATCTCAAATGGGAAATTATATAAGCATAATTATGAACCACTTTGGCATAGTATACAGTTGGAGTTGAAAAGGTGGGAAAAATTGCATTTGTCCTTGCTGGGTAGAATAGCGGCAGTAAAAATGAACATTTTACCAAAATTTTTATTTCTTTTTCAAATGTTACCAATACTTAAAAGAGATGCGAATCTTTCAGAATGGCAGAAGGGTATTAACAAATTTGTGTGGGCAGGAAAGAAGCCGAGGGTAAAGATGAAAATAATGCAAGATGCACGTGAAAGAGGAGGATTGAAATTACCTAACTTAAAATTATACTACGACGCAGTGGCATTATCTGCAATTAGTGACTGGATTCATCTAACTAATGACAGAATTTTGAATATCGAGGGATATGACTTGTTATATGGTTGGCATGCTTACCTGTTATTTAACAAAAAAATGGATAAGAAATTTAAAAATCATATCTTAAGAAATGCTTTATTGCGGGTTTGGAAAAAATATCAACATAAATTAAATGATAAAGTGCCCATGTGGGCAATTCCTAGACATGCAATTGAAAATATGAATGTAGAACAAAAACACGATAGAACCACCTATAGACAACTTCTTATCTCAGAAAGAGGGGTGATGCAACTAAAATCTTTAGAGGTACTTAAAGAAGAGAAGGTAGTTCAAACGTGGTTTCAGTATGGTCAACTACAGGCTAGGTGGAAAACAGATCAAAAAATTGGCTTTGTAAAAGTTGAGGATAATTTGTTTAAACAAATAAGAGATCAAAGCTCAATGCACATAAAGAGGATATATAATGTACTAATACAGATGGATTCTGAAATGGAACTGATTAAGGATTGTATGATAAAATGGGCTCAGAATATCGAGGAACCAATAATGCTTGAAACATGGGAAAGAATCTGGGTAAGAAATGTGAAATTTACACAAGCACAAAACTTGAGAGAAAATTTTTATAAGATGTTTTATAGATGGCACCTAGATCCTAAAAAGCTTGCCTCTATGTATCCAAATGTTCAACCTAAATGTTGGAGATGTGGTTCTTGTGATGCTACATATTTTCATATATGGTGGACATGTCGTAATGTCAAGGCATTTTGGATAAAAATATGGTGGATCCTGCAAAACATTTTCAAAAGAAGGATAAAATTCACCCCCCAGTTGTTTTTACTGGGTATATGTATTGACTTTACAGCAGCAGAGACTAATTTGGTTCTGTACTTAATAACGGCAGCAAGACTCTTGGTGGCGCAGTATTGGAAGAAGAAAGATTTACCTACAATTCAAGAATGGACTTTGAAAGTTATGAACTTAGCCGAAATGGCCAAAATTTCAGCATATCTCAAAGAACATTCAAACGAGAGATATAAACGAGACTGGAAAAAATGGATTGATTACATAAAAAGTAAATATGGGACTAAGAAACTCCAGATAGCTTATGCTTAGTATCAGTAACAATTTAAATTGTTTAAAATTTGGGTAACAGTAAGAAGCTGAGTTCAATGTAGAGATATTTTAGACTGTGATTGTCCAAAAGTTATACCACGTATGGTCTTTGGGAAGTCGGGGGGAGGGAAGGGAGGTGGGGATTGCATTTGTATACTGTGGCTTTTCAATGTTTGCCTGGGTTTTTTTGTGGGGGTGGGGGCCTTTATTGGTTTATTCAAAATAAAAGTATTGCCTAAAAAAAAAAAAAAAAAAAGTTAGTAACATAAGTGAATCTGGTTTCCCCATTTGACTTTGTCAAAAGATGATTATATGACCCCAGGACACTGAAACCATCATAAATACGAATCTGTTGCCAAACATCAAAATTTTGATCGCGTGACCATGAGGATGCTGCAACAGTTGCTAAGTGTGAAAATGGTCGCTAAGTGTGAAAAATGGTCATCAGTCACTTTTTTCAATGCCATTGTAACTTTGGTCACTATACCACCTTTCTTGCCATAGTTCTTAAGTGAATCTTAAGTGAAGATGTTATATCTTAAGTGAATCTTAAGTCTTAAGTGAAGATGTTATACAGTAGAACCTCTGGTCACGAACGCTTCTGACCAAAATATTCACATCCCCCCCCCCCCCCGCTGCTGATTTCCCCTTCTGCACCATTTTTTTTGTAAGCGCCAAATTTCCAAAATTAGGTTTGATTCATGACCAAATCAGTTTGCGACCAAAGTTATGGAACGAATTATGGTTGTGACCAGAGGTTCTACTGTATTCATGCCTTTACATACTCTATATCACCTCAAAATGTTGCACAGCCTTCATAAGTTTCTAATACAGGTAAAATTAAATACAACATTAAAACCATAAAAAAGTAAAATTATCCTGGCTGGAAAATCCTATGCCTGTCTTGCTATTATTACTGACACACTTGCTGCAGTATTTGATGGCTAAAAGAAAAAAATATATTGTTAAAGTGTGTATTATGTTCATTCCCATGTCTTGTCTGCTGCGTTGATTTTGAATTCATTAAAAGAGCTTATTTTACATCAAATCCCTCTCATATTATTCTCCTATGTTCAATAAACCCTAAGAGACAGCATACTATACATGAAATTCCTGTAACTGTATATTTAGTAAATTGTGGAGCTGAGTTTATCCAATTAACTCAGTTTTTGGACTTGAGTAATCACATACAATAAAGGAAATAAAACTATTTAGAATGAAGTGTAGTTGGTTATTTGTGATTAAGGGTGTCATGCAGAAACAATTATAGTTTTGATCAGGAAAATACCCTAAAAAAACCCTTTTGTTCTTTCAGGGTTTTTTTAAAATGATTTTTCCATGGCACATCACATATTGTTTTGAATAAAAAAACAGCAGCTGCACATTTTTAAAAACCTACATTATTTTAAAATGCATTAAAAAATAAAAGAAAAAAACCCACCACACTTACCAGCAGGCAGAAATTCCAAGTCAATCCAAAATGATATAGATGTTAATACAAAGAACTGAGCAAATTGAAACTTTCCCACCATTTTGGAGTCCTCCAATCTCCGTGCCCCTCCCCTCCGGAAAATCCAGGAAGTAACACTGACGACCTCTCTAGCCATTTCCTGCAGCTCTAAGGTACTAGATCATTTTTTTCTTATAAAATGAGGTAAACGCGACCGGCGCGGCGCGGGGGGTGGGGGTGGGAGGTTCATTTTGTTGCTTTAATGTTTTAATATCTTCAATGAAAGTACTGAGACAGAGAGAGAGGGGGATTAGACAGGGTGTCTTTTGTCTTGCCCCGGTTAGGATTTCTTAAGCAAATCTACTGGGCTTTCAACATGAAGCCAGAAAATCGGGACTTTTTTAAAAGGCGGAGGGACGCGGGAAAAATTGTTATAAATCGTGACTGTCCCGCTGAAATCAGGTCATCTGGTCACCCTAATTACAAAGTCAGTCAGTTGTTTAGACTGGACTGGCATTTTGGTTCACCTAGTGAGTCTTTCCCAAGGATAGGCAAATGTTGTTTGATGCTCTTCAAACAACATTTGCCGTTGGAGAGCCTTCTCTGTTGCTGCCCCAGCCCTTTGGAACGATCTACCCCCTGAGATCTGGACCCTCCCCACTCTCCTGGCCTTCCGTAAGTCTGTTAAGACTGGCTGTTCCGGCAGGCCTGGAGCTGTTGATCTTGACTGAACTTCAGCCCCATTATAACTGAGTGCATGTTGTGTTTTCTGTTTTTAAGTTGTACTGTCTTGTGTTTTAATCTTTTTAAATGTTTTTTAAATTGCTTTTATGTAAGCCACCCGGAGTCCTTTGGGATTGGGCAGCATACAAATCTATTAAAATTACAAATTAAATTACAAATCTTTGAAAACTTAATAAGGAAAATTGATATTGAGGTATAGGTACCTGCCAAGAACTTGGGTGAACATCATGAGCTTGCAATAGAAACCCTTGGCTGTGTCCTCTTTGTACCAACCTCTGTGTTTCTGTGTGTGTGTGTGTGTGTGTGTGTGTGTGTGTGTGTGTGTGTGTGTGTGTGTAGTCATTCCTCTTTGCCCCTAGCAAGGTTGGTCCTGTTCATGTTGCATGAGGGACACTGCATTGTGACTAATTACTTCAGAAGGGCGTGAAGAGGAAGCAGGAAACAATGCAGAGGAGGAAATGTTCAGAAACTCTGCCTTCCCTTAGGGCATAATATCACAGAAACAAATTTACTTTCTAAATCAATACAACTAAATATTGGCTCACCTTCAAATTTATATTAAGCAGAAGGGTCAAACTGAGTTATTAATTAGATGCCAGTGGAATATTTACTTTTTTCAGGAAACTACAATTTAAGAACCCACAAAGCCCATTAGTCTTCAGTGGAACAACTACTCTCAGTGCAGATTATTTTAGTTCATTTCAGCACACCTATTTTTTAAAAACATCTACATCTAAATCAGGGGTGGGCAATGAATTTTCCTAAGGGGCACATAAGAACCTGGGACTATTGTGGAGGCAGAACCAATAGGTTGAACTTAATTCTGGTCAATATTAAATATATTGCTTTATAAAAAGCAGTTAAATTATATGACTGTGATTAGCTGCTAAGAGTAGCTTGGGAGAATACATGTTACATCTTATTTACATTTTATTTCTAATTTCTGATTGACCTCACATAGGCTGGACAGGGATAGTCAAAGAGCTGAATGTGGCCTGAGAGCTGTAAAATGGCTACAAGTCTGATCTAGATATAGATCTGGTCCATCTTAATTTTATTCTCCTTTAATAGGAGCTGTAGTGTTATCAGCAAAGTTGTTTGAATCATTTTTTTTCTCATTAAAAACCAAAATAATTTCTCTGTAAGTTTTTACAGTACAAAGAACATGATAAACCATTAACCTGGTTGTCTTATGGGGTGAGTTTTAATTTTAACAGGCAGTTTGGGTAATCTTTGAATTTGATTGGAACAATATAGACACAACAGAATTTGTTTCTTAACTGCCCTTCTAAATAGTCCTATCACTGAATATAGAGATATACTGAATAGAAAATTATAAAATCAAGTTTCTCAGATTAGCAAAAATAATTTAAGTAATTTTAGAAGTTGATATTTTACTATTTGTAGTTAGATTGATATGCATTTCTTAGATAAGATAGATTTTAATAAACATTTTTTCTGATACCTGAAAGATATTGGCATTAGTAGTAGTAAGATAGAAGTTTAGGCCTCAAAGGCATTATGTATCTAAATAAGGGGGCTTTCAACTAAATCTTGTGAGAATACAAAATACAGAATATCAGAAATGGAAGGTTTTCTTGTCCAACCAAAAATTGTGGGCAAAATGCCAGACCTCCAAGTAAAAATGTGCACATTGTAGAAGAAATTAATGTTATTTTGATGATGTCTATTAAAGCACTCTGGACTTTGAAGAAGCAAGTTGGGAAGAGTACTGACTCTTGAGAATGCTATGGATATCCAAGAATGGATCATCAAACAAATCAACCTACAGTTCTTAAAATAATAGGGCTGAAAGGGACCTTGGGGGTTTTCTAGTGTAACCCACTGCCCAAGGCAGGAGACCTTATACAATCCTGAACAAATAGCTGTCCAATCTCCTGAAAATCTTCAGGAATAGAGCATCCACCACTGTGGGAGGCAAGCTGTTCCATTGATTGAAACTTCTATCAGGAAATTTCTCCTTAGTTCTCAGTTGGATCTCTCTTTAATGAGCTTCCACTCATTGCTTCTTGTTTTGACCTCAGGTGCTTTGGAGAATTAGTCAACCCGCTCTTCTCTGACTGCCCCTCATGCACTGGAAGACAGCTATCATGTCACTCCTAAACTTTCTCTGCATTAAGTTCCCTTTTATTGTTCAACTTAGTCTCCTGAGTCCCAAACCTTTATCATCTTTGTTGCTCCTCTCTGCACTCTTTCTAGGACGGCAGCATCTTTTTTTCATTGTGGTGACCAGAAATGGATGCAGCATTCCAAGTGTGGCCTTACTAATAGCAATAGCAGTTAGACTTATATACCGCTTCATAGGGCTTTCAGCCCTCTCTAAGCGGTTTACAGAGTCAGCATATTGCCCCCAACAACAATCCGGGTCCTCATTTTACCCACCTCGGAAGGATGGAAGGCTGAGTCAACCCTGAGCTGGTGAGATTTGAACAGCCGAACTGCTGAACTAGCAGTCAGCTGAAGTAGCCTGCAGTGCTGCATTTAACCACTGCGCCACCTCGGCTCTTAGGATTGCAAACCTAGGATTGCATTGGTCTTTGTGGCAGCTGCAGCACACTGTAGGCTCTTACTTAAGTGGTAGTTCACTAGGACATTGAGATCCCCCTCACGGCTGTTGAGCCGTGTACTGTCTATTCTATATTTGTGAATTTGGTTTCTCCTGACTAAGAGCAGGACCTTATTTGTCTCACCTCTGAACTTCTTATTGTTGGATAGGCCCAGTGCTCAAATCTGTCAAGATCCTTCTGAATTTTGAATCTATGTTTCATTATGTTAGCAATTTTCCCCAGCTTAGTGTTGTCTGCAGATTTGATGAGCTTCCCTTCTGTCCTCTCATCTAGATCATTTATGAAGATATTGAAGATCACTGGGCCCTATACACAATCTTGAGGCATGCCACTGCCTGCTTCCCTCCCTGTAGGTGGAGTTCCATTGAGTACTACATGCTGAGTACAGTTGATCAGCCAACTGTGAATCCATCTGGTGGTGATACTTTCTATTCCACATTGTTCTATCTTACCAAGAAGTAGGATGTGATCTCCTTTGTCAAATACTTTACTAAAGTTCAAGTACAGGTAGTTCTTGACTTATGACCATAATTGATCCCAAAATTTCTATTGCTAAGCGAGATATGTGTTAAGTGAGTTTTGCTCCATTGTACAACCTGTCTTATTACAATATGCTGACTCTGTAAACCGTTTAGAGAGGGCTGAAAGCCCTATGAAGCGGTATATAAGTCTAACTGCTATTGCTATTGCTATTGCTATTGCTAGTTGTTGGTGAAGCACCATAATTGTTAAGCTAGTAATATGGTTGTGAAGTGAATCTGGCTTCCCCATTGACTTTGCTTATCATAAGGTTGCAAACAGTAATCACATGATTCCAGGATACTGCAACCATCATAAATATGAACCAATTACCATCTAAATTTTGATCAGGTGACCATGAGGGTGCTGCAACAGTTGTATGTGTGAAAAGCAGTCATAAGTCATTTTTTTCAGTGTTCTAACTTGGAACAATCATTAAACAAAATGTTGTAAGTCAAGGACTACCTGATCCAAAGCATTTCCCTTATTTAATAACTTAGTCACTTTGTCAAAGAAGGGAATAAGATTTGTCTGGCATGATTTGTTTTTGATAAACCCATGTTGCTTTCCAGTAATAGCTTGAAAATTGGAAACATCTCAGGTCTTTTCCAGTTCTCTGGCAGTTCCCCCTCTGCTCCAGGAGCTCTGAAAGATTCTGTTCAGTGGTTGTGAAACCCTGGGATGTAAACTCTGGTCCTGGAGATTTAAACTCATCTAGAGTGGAGAAGTGTTCTCTTACCAAATTCTAGCCTATTTTATATTGAATTCCAACCCTGTTTTCCACAGTGCTGCTTTTGATAGGTTGGACTATTTTTTTTCCTTTTGTGTGAAGACAGATGCAAAGAAGGAATTAAGCAGTTCTACTTTTTTCCTGCTTTCTTTCACCTTCTTGCCATCTTCTCCTATTAGTAGACTGAACATTTACTTGATTTTCTTCTTGTTCCTTACATACTGAAATATACTCCCTCCCCCCATTATTTTTGGCATTTGTTGCAAGTTGTAGTTCATTCTAAGCCTTAGCTTTCCTCACTCAATTCTCGCAGATTTTGGTTATTTACTGGTATTCTGTGCTAGTTATGTGCCCCTTTCTTTTTTTATATATACGTCCTTTTTGTCCCTCAGTTTGTCAGAGAGTTCTTTATGCAACTATGCTGGTTTCATCTGGGACATCTTGAGGTGTAAATTTAATCTAGTTTTGTCTTGAGGCATAGATGATCAGCCTAAAATTATCATGCTTTGGCTATATTGTAAAGAGACCTAGGTCTCTGGAGAAGTCTATAATACTGGGAAAGGTGGAAGGAAAGTGAAAAAGAGAAAAGTGGATGGGTGCACTATTAGAAAAGCTGAAGGTCCAGGGTTAGGAAGAGATCCTTCAGGAGTTTATCTAGTTGCTAAGAATTGATAGCACACAATCAATCAATGAATCAATTAAATAAATCATATAGTGAAAAGTCAGGAAAACTAATAAAATTGATGATTTTCCATGCTTAAACACCAATGCTCAGAATATGGGAAATAAATATGTCTTTCTACAGAAATGCAATAAGATGTAATACATGTAAAAAAAACCATAAAGGGATAACTGCCATGATTAGAAAATAGCAACAAAGATGTAATGTATTAAAAAGAAACAGAAGGAATAGAAACTGGTAAGCTTGCACTGTATATTAAAAATTATCACTCTGGATCACAAATCCAAATGAATGAAATTGACAATCCTTTAGAAGGCATCTAAGTGGAAAAACAAAATTAGTAAGTGGAAGAGTGAGCAAAATACGATGCCTTACCGAAGTAACTATCAAATGCTATTAAATATCATTCCTTATCAACTATTTAACCTCCTCATGACTACATAAATATGCAATGTAGCAAAACTATTTTTTATTTTCTGATAATACTTTTCTTTTAAAATAGGAATCATGATCACAGTTTAAGTCGGTCCTTTGATATTTACACTGTTCTTTCAGTTTGGAACCTAGGACAAACTATGCACAGCTATCAGTAAAATCAATTTTGAAGTCAGCTTCTTTCACTGCCAAACAAGAGAGGAAACGATGAATGCCATGTAAAACAATTCTACATTTCCCCATACTAATTCTTATTCAGTCTGATGAAAGACAATTTGCCTTTGCACATACATATAAACAACCACCAACTGATAACTTGTCTAAAACAAAAATACTATATGCAGGACTCTATCTATTTCTTGAAGTTCGTTTATAATTTTACTTTTTGTTTACTTTTTATTTAAGGAACTTCTCCCTTAAATAAATCACTGGTCCTGAACTCTTTTACTAGTTTCCTCCATCTTGGTGGAAGACGTCTTAAAAATTGCTAAAGTAAATTTCGAGCACATTCATTTTTTTCTTTCATAGTAGAAAAGAAATTATGTTTCTGACTTGTTGGCGAGTATATATTTAGTGCACATACATTAATTGCTGAAGAATTTGTTCAATGACTTATAAAGAGCATCAAGTAAAGAGAGTCAAGTGGCATAATCCTCTAAATATTAGTAAGTAAGTAAGTAAGTAAGTAAGTAAGTAAGTAAGTAAGTAAGTAAGTGGCCTTTGAACTATGGTGCTGGAGAAGACTCCTGCGAGTCCCTTGGACTACAAGACCATCAAACTGGTCAGTCCTAGAGGAGAATTCTAGAGGAGATCAACCCTGACTGCTCTTTGGAAGGCCAGATCCTGAAGATGAAACTCAAGTACTTTGGCCACCTAATGAGAAGGAAGGAATCACTGGAGAAGAGCCTGATACTGGGAAAGATTGAGGGAAGAATAAGAAGGGGACGACAGACAATGAGGTGGCTGGATGGAGTCACCGAAGCAGTCAGTATAAGCTTAACTGGACTCCAGAGGATGGTAGAGGACAGGAAGGCTGAAGGAACGTTGTCCATGGGGTTGTGATGAGTCGGACACAACTTCGCAACTAACAACAACAAAGTAAGTGCATCAGAAAAACTTTCTGGGCTAGCCACAAGGGATAGCAAGGTACCAATGCTGGTCATAAGTGTAACTGCCCCACTCTCCCACTCTCTTCTGGACAATTGGTAACAAGAGCCTCCTTTAACAGAATCTCTGGTGGCCTGCCTTCTTATTCTTTAAGTGCAGATTTATTCAGAAGTATTTCCTGTGTGCTATACGCCTTATGAGAGTCCAAACCAACCCCCGCTATCTTTATACTTGGTATACATTCAGAGTTTAGCAAAACAGGGTTATTCTCTGCAGAAGCCATGCTGATGATTAACATTCAAAAATCATTTACTAGACTTGAGGTCATTTTAAAAATATTTCATATTTTCAAAGAGCCTTTTTTTTTTAAAGAAAGGCTGATCTTAAGAAGTTATCTATTTTTGTTGGAAGACATATTTCTAACAAGTTTCTTTATAACACTTTGATGGATACCATTTAGTCCCAATGATATTTTGGTTTTGGTTCATGTCTTCTTAAACTTCTTGTGATGCTGCATATGTAACTCCCACCCTGAAAATGTCAATTTAGCCAATTGCCCCTGCCCTAAATTGACTGCAGTTAAGAGGGATGTGAATCACTTGTTCCACTTCCTTATTTTCCTTTAGTGCTCCTTTAATTCCAGTATTTTGGCTTTAATTCCAGTATTTCAGATCAGTATTTTATCTGATAGTTACATTTCTATTATTGGTCCTTATATTATTAGTCCAGAATACAGAATAACAAGAGTTGGAAGGGACCTTGGGGGTCTTCTATCCAATCACATGCTCCCCAGTTGCTTCCTACCGCCCAGTTACCAGGAGAACAATCTGGTATTTTGTACTTGGTACACTCAGCTGCAGCACAAAGTTATCATATTAAAAAATTATGACGTTGATCCTGATTTAGTAGCAATCTTGTGGTATCAGCATGGAAAATGGAAAATGCCTACTTGTTTGCAAAGGCAAAATGGAAGTTATTAACTGGTGGGACAGAAGGGAAGTGATCTGAGAACCGGCTGGCTCTTTGGAAAGGTGGGACTGGGAATAGAGGAACTGAAGATTACATCAATTTCAGTTGTAAAGCTGTAATTAGAAAGTTGTGGTCAACAGTTTTCCACTGTCTGAAAATCATTGTCAGATGATCTTTTTGTGTAATCCCTTTATCCTCCTTTTCTCTCTATTCTGCACTTGATGCTGAAAGTAACCTGAAAGGCTAATTAGTTTAGTTTAGTTTAGTTTCACTTTATTTGTATGCCGCCCTTTTCCCTGGGGGGACTCAGGGTGGCTCACAGTTCAAAAGGGGGGGGGGGAAGGACAAACAATTTACAACATAAAAGCACTACATCATTTAAGAACTCAACAGTCATACAATTCGAGTAGGGGTTAGAGTCTTTAACCCCAGGCCAGCCGGGATAGCCAGATTTTAAGTGCGGCGCGGAAGGTCTGGAGGGTGGTGAGGGTCCGGATCTCCACGGGGTTCTTGTTTTGCATTTTGTATCCTAAGACGAAAAAAATAAATTTATGCCAACTGAATTTGAAATGTGTGTGTGTGTGCGTGTTTGTGTGTATATACTCTCTGTTCTGAGATATTTCATCTCAAGGGTAAATGGAAATATTGCTAGCTGAAAATCAAATTCCAAAAAACAAGTTTTATTTTTTATGCTGCAACCCCTCCAGCCACCTACTCCATGTCTTGTGGCAGGTGAAAACAAAACGAGGATGGAGTGGTATTGAAATCATACTGGGCTCACATATTTGGCCACCCAGAGTCACATTTAGCAACATGTGTGGCTATAAAATAAAATAATAAAACAGTTGGCCTTTGGGGATGCTTAAAGGAAGTTTGTGGTTCCCCAACACTGAACTCCCCAACACAAATACATTAACTATATTCTCCCCCAATACCTGAGCAGAAGAAGAATGAAAGTAACATGGACAGAATAACAGAGTTGGAAGAGAATAGAATGTGTAATCCTTCAATGACCTGTGCTCCCACCCCTTCTCCTACTGTGTATTTTTACAGAGAGAGGCAATGATTGTAAGGTTCTGGTGAACAAGCTATCAGAACAGATCAGCTTTGAAGTGCAGACTTCAATTATGTCACATTCCCTCTAAGGCACAGCCAGGGCAGGAAAACCAATTCAGCTGCTGTATCCGTGATTCATATATTTACATGAGCCAAGCTGACATCTCTTCCTGACTGGGAACTTAATCAGTGCAGACACTGTCCACTTGGCTAAAAAAGTAAAAATTATAAGATAATATATTCTTCTTCTTCTTCCTCCTCCTCCTCCTCCTCCTCCCCCTCCCCCCCTCCTCCTCCCTTCTACACCTCAACATAGAAAGTAGGACACCATTAGAATTTAAGCAACGATCATGCTGAGAGTCAAAACTGCATATAAGAGAGGGAAGCTAGAATCAACCTCGTATAATATTATTTAGACAAGGATGATGGTTATGGAGAGCTATTAATATCGTCCAACTACTACATTCAGCATCACCTAAAATTAATTTTCAACTTTGCTGGGAATGTGCAAAACATAAATGTCAGATAAATAAATAAACCATACTTTAAACAGAGTTGGAAGGGACCTTGGAGGTCTTCTAGTCCAACCCCTGCTTAGGCAGGAAACCCTACACCACTTCAGACAAATGATTATCTAAGATCTTCTTTAAAAACTTCCAGTGTTGGAGCATTCACAACTTCTGGAGGCAAGTTGTTCCAGTAATTAATTGTTCTAACTGTCAGGAAATGTCTCCTTAGTTCTATGTCACTTCTCTCCTTGATTAGTTTCCACCCATTGCTTCTTGTCCTACCCTGCTTTGGAGAATAGTTTGACTCCCTCTTCTTTATGGCAACCCCTGAGATATTGGAACACTGCTATCATGTCTCCCCTAATCCTTCTTTTCATTAAACTAGACATACTGAGTTCCTGCAACCGTTCTTCATATGTTTTTGCCTCCAGTCCCCTAATCATCTTTTTTTGCTTTTTTCTGCACTCTTTCTAGAGTCTCAACATCTTTTTTACATTGTGACGACCAAAACGCGATGCAGTATTCTAAGTGTGGCCTTACCAAGGCATTATAAAGTGGCGTTAACATTTCACATGATCTTGATTCTATCCATCTGTTTATGCAGCCTAGAACTGTTGGCTTTTTTGGCAGCTGCTGCACACTGCTGGCTCATATTTAAATTAACTAGGACTCCAAGATCCTTGTCATAGTTACTACTATTGAGCAAGGTACCACATATACTGTCCCTGTGCATTTTGTTTTTCTTGCCTAAATGTAAAAACTTACTTTTTTCACCATTGAATTTCATTTTGTTAGATAGTGACCAATGTTCAAGTCTGTCAAGATCCTTCTGTATCTTAAGCCTATCTTCTGGAGTATTGGCTATTCCTGCCATCTTGGTGTCATCTGCAAATTTGATGAGTTCCCCATTTATCCCCTCATCCAAATCATTGATGAAGATATTGAAGAGTACTGGGCCTAAACCAGAGCCTTGGGGTACTCCACTGCATACTTCGCTCCATGTAGATGCAGTTCCATTGAGGACTACACGTTGATTGCGGTTGGTCAGCCAGTTATGAATCAATCTGGTGGTGATGCTGTCTAACTCACATTTTTCTACTTTATCTAATAGTAGGTTATGGTTATTTTATCAAATGCCTTACTGAAGTCCAAGTAAATTATATTGACAGCATTGCTCTGGACCACTAATTTTGTCACTTTGTCAAAGAATGCAATAAGATTAGTCTGGCATGATCTGTTTTTGACAAACCCGTGTTGGGTTAAAACCAATCAACATCGCCTCTATTGCTGGCTTTCAACAAGCAATGTCAATTAGGAAGCCAACAGAAGTTTGTAAATGGCAACAACATGACATCCTTGTGTAAGAATGTATGAGGATTTGCTTAACAATGGCAGTTGGGAGTGCTGGAATAACTGCTGCTAAATGGCAGGTCAAGTGACATCACACTTTATGACCTCTTCATTAGCAGCAGCAATTCAATTCCCAATTCCCATCAATTAACCAAGGGTTACCTGTACCTTGAATAATAAAATATAAGAGTTGGAAGGTACTAGTCAAATCATCCAGTATTACTAGATCTGCAGAAGATGGTCATCCAATTTCTACTGAAACATTTCCAGTAAAATCACTTTCTCAGGCAGCCTAATCCATTATTCAACTTTATCATTAAAGGTAAAGATTCCCCTTGCACATATGTGCTAATCGTTCCCAACTCTAGGGAGCTGTGCTCATTTCCATTTCAAAGCCGAAGAGCCAGCGCTGTCCGAAGATGTCTCTGTGGTCATGTAGCTGGCATGACTAAAGCATGGAACTCTGTTACCTTCCCACTAAAGGTGGTCCCTATTTTTCTACTTGCATTTTTACATGCTTTTGAACTGCTAGGTTGGCAGAAGCTACCTGCATCCTTAAAAGGATGTAATGGTGTAACGGAGTGAGCTCCCGTTACTTGTTCCAGCTTCTGCCAACTTTATCATTATGCTTACCATTAAAAGTTTTTCCTGATGTCATAGTTTCTTGTATTTGAACCCATTGCTTATTATTTTGATTTCTGAAATGATTCTAAACAATTCTGTCCTATCTTTTACCTCCTGCGACCCCCCCCAGCAGGCCAGCTGTGGCGGGACCAAGAAGGTGCACAAGAGAGAAGGAGGAGGAGGAGGAGGGAAGCCTCTGCCATGGCTTGCGTTTGCAAGAGAGTGAGAAGAGACAGGGAGAGGGGGGGGGAGGGAACGATATTGGCAGGTGAGCATCCTTGGGGAGGGCCCTCCGGCTTTCCACGAGCCTTGACCCCCAAGGTGGGTGGGCAAGGTTTGGTGGGGCCAGCTCCCTTTTCCCACTGCCCTGAGCTTCTTAAAGCTGTGGCTGGGTGCTCTAGGCCTGTCCCCTTTTCCGAATATCATTCCCACCCCATCAGCCCTTGTGTTAGTGAGGCTAGTGTCAGTCACGGCAAGGTCAGGCCAGTGTCTTTAGGCAGAGAGCAGGTTGCACATCTCCCCAAGTGACCGAGGCACACCCAGCACCAACAAGGGCCAGAAGACGCTCCAGCAAGAGTGAGGTGCCGGAGAATATTGGCTGCTTCTCCATCCCTTGCCATCACCCTGACATTCTCAGGCCAAGCAAGGAGTGACTGGGAGGGGAGGACGAGGGGCAGGGCCAGCCAGTAATGGGACTAGGGAGCCGCAACAGAGGGTGCAAAGTGCGGCATGCAGCTCTAGAGCTGCAGGTTGCCAACATCCAAACTATACTCTTGGCAAAACAAATGACCAAGAGTCTTTTTTGCTAGATGACTGAGTGGGACGGATGACAGTGCCACTGTGCTTCTAATATAGAAACAATAATAAATTCAAAAAAGAAAAGAAGTAAAATAGCAAAATACTTCATTCTCGGGGTGGGGCGGTGAGCTTCTCATAATCCATTATGGCTGTGGACATAAAAAGCAATAGATCATAGACCCATGGTTTAGCTCCTCTTACTTACACCTCACTCTGTGGGGTGTGGTGGACAGGCTACAGATGAGATTTTAATAATTTCTGTGATCTTACAGTAATACAAAGCTTGGGGTCACTGAACATGAACATGCAATGCCCATACACAATAGGTGGACACAATAGGTGGACACAACATTCTAAGATAATGGGTATGTTCTTACACGATGCTTAACCACATTACTGTACTTTGTTTTAATTTGACCTAACATATTGTGCAAGCTCATGCTGTGTTCAGTGCATTTGTGAAAGAGAAAATCACAGGATGCCCTTATTCTACAGTCAGGGCAGAATACCTTGATCGTTCTATGCAATCTAACAGTTTCTCCTGATGGGGAAAATGCGGTATCCTGGAAAAGGGCAGGTGGAATTTGGAGCCTGCTTTGGAGAACAAGATCCATCTCCAGTATTGAAGCAGAAAAAATATTTATTACATTGCCCTAGTTTTTTTCCATTAAGTTTTTTTTAATGCTGGTAGAGGTTACCAATATTCAAAATATTGTGTTTATTTCCACGCTGAAGACACAATATGGGGAAAGGATTTGCCTAATTTGTCCTTGTCTTTAGTTTAAAATTCAGGGGTCCTTTGAAGGAGGAGCTCGCAATCAATCATGCTGCATAAGACACAGCTGGATGTCATGGAGAAGCTTTAACGAGGCTAATTGTGAAGGAGCATGTTTAGCCCCGATGATCACTGGGTCATATCTGGCCATGTCTGTTTGGAGAATCCTGTAACTTCTGATATCTTGGAAAGGCGCTACGTAGACGTCTTCGTTCAAAACAAATGAGAGTTGAGCTATCCCGTGCCATTTGGAGAATCCTAGCAGGAAAACATTGTGCTTGAAGATCAATATTTAAGAGTGCCGCCCCCCCCCCTGGACCCAGTAGTGGGCACCTCCCTGCCAGCCCTGCCACTACCCTTTTCAATACTCCATTTTAAATTACAGTAGTGTGTTCTGTGCGGTAACGTACTTAAATCGGCATTCTTTTTGTTGGCTTCAGAACGGGGCATGTGGTGTAAAGGGGGGGGGGAGCAAAGGCCAAGCAGGCTAATGGTGGACTGACTCCCCCCACCATCTCATCTAAGGAATTGCATCAACGTTCCTACAAATCCTGACCCAAATAAGGACATTGTATGACTGGTACATCTGAAAAGATAATGCTGGGACATCACAGCTCCGGTAATTAGACATTGGTTTATTATGTTCTTTGTCAAATGAGGCCTTTTAGAAGAGAGCGAGGGAAGCATTTTCCAGAGGTTCTACTTTTATTTGAAAGCCTGTATTGAGGCTTTAGTTGGTGCCGAAAAAGGAAAGGAATTCAGAGCATCAAATGTAGGTCAGGCCTTCAGGGGAAGGGAAGAAGTGAGGGCAGTTGTGGCATAACTGGGAAACAACAGCCGCTTCACCCAGACACGCCAGGCAATCTTGTAACGCTGCTCACTGACATTTCTGCAACCTCCTAGGATTTCATATTCAGACCTGCTATCAAGTCAATTCCCAAACAGTTTAGCCTTCTTCCATTGTGCAGTCAGCACTGAGGTTGCAACTACTAGTAGAAGTATGTATCACAGCTGCAAAACAAAACAATGCTGTTAGACCAAAGAACCATCCCAGAAAACCTCTTCCTTGCCAATAACCTTCAGTTTCTTTTCCATAGAAGGATGTACCCACCAGAAATACTCAACATACGAAAAGCAAAATAAAAATGAAGATGTATTGGGAAAAGGCATGACTAAAACAGCTGATGGAGATGGTTCTATTTTGCATGTACAAGGAGCAATACACACACAAATACATTTGTTTTGGCTCATGCTGTATGTATTGTCTTCATATGTTCTCCATGGTGTTTGAGTTATGTTTTTAAGAAAATCCATTGATATGTTTATGAAAATCCTGTTTTACTTTAAAGAAAATAAGGATTATCAAAATAGATATAAGAATTTTTATTAATCAGATTTATATAGCTACCCAGCTCACAAAATTTACTCTGGATGTTGTAACAAGGGCTTTTTTCCCCATTCATGCAATGGGAGGCTAATGCTAAATGTATACACAATAGAAAAGTCAGTAATCGGGTCTTATAAACTTGTTATGATTGCAAATATTCAAGCTGTGCAATCAAACTACACATATTCCCGTCCTTTGAGATAAGCCAAGGTGTAATAACAATTTCTGCCAGAATTTCTTTCTGCACCTCTTATATCAGAGAATCAAGGCAAAGTGAGTTGAGGAATCAAGGCACATTGAGTTTCTTTCTCATGCTTCGTTCAACTTCTCAAGCTTTACTCACTTGTTCAAGTCCCTTCTTTACAGCTCTTTCATGCCTTCCCCAAGATCAGCTTTAAATTCTTTTACGCCAAACTTTAGATTGGTGTAAAGCTTTTGACTCACAAGCTGGGTTCCCAGGACAGCTGATCCACTGCTTCCAGATGACAGACAACCAGGGATGCCTTGGTAAAATAAGAAACATCCTTTCAGGCAGCCTAGCCATCAATATGGTTATCAAGGAAGTGAGTAGAGAGGTGTGACTGGGTGACAACTCTTTCATCTCTCTGCTGCGACAGGGCAATGGACAAACCGTCACAAGGAAAGTAAAAGGCAACAGGGTGCAAAATACTATTAAGACATGTAGACTTGCTATTTTCAGAAAAAGAAAACCCCTACCTTCTGTATCCTGTAGAATACTCAAAGGTGATACTTTTACATACTGCACATGGAACTGATAAGAAATAAATTAGCGGTGTGTTGTCTGTTTCTTGCATTTTGTCAGATGCTCAATCTTTGCTTGTTCTTTTCACTTGATTATCACTAATCTCAGCCATCTGAATGCTTTGGGGAAGGCCACATATACATTATTAGGATCCCTCAACTAGTGATAATCACCAGTGCTCTTTAAAAATGCAGCTCATGTTTTTATGAGTTAGTAGGTTTTTTGAAAATCAACGGGATTCACTTCTGACAAAACATCAGGAGAATTAGGCTGTCTGACACTAAACTACAGTTTTGAAAATTTCTGGCTGAAACCTTGCTCCGAAACCTCATAGTGTGGCTTTAGGTAGCAGCTATTTCTTAGCTTCCTGTTTACAATCCTATTGCAGTTATTGCAATTAACATGTATTTGAAATATATTCTGGGAAACAGTGATTATTAGGATTTGTAACTTTTGGAAAAATCAGGACTCAGTTATATCAAAGTTTAGTTTTCCCTTTTCTATGTTGGTCTAGAGATGGATACAACTCTCTTCTTTAAGCCATGAAGTGGGTGGTATATAGTGGGTGTTGTAAAAAGAAGCTGTTTTCTCTGGGATAGGCCCACATCAGGATTTTATCATTTTTTTCTCTTCAGTCATGCAGTCTTCTAGTTATAAGAACTATTGAAGATCACAGGATACACACACATGAAGAATAACAACGAGTTGGAAGCAACCTTAAGGATCTTCTAATCCAACCCCCTATTCAAGCAGGAGACCCTGTACCATTCCAGGCAAGTGGCTGTCCAGTCTCTTTTTAAAAACCTCCAGTGATGGCGCACACATACTTTCTGGAGGCAAGCTGTTCCACTAGTTAATTGTTTTCACTGTTAGGAGGTTTCTCCTTAATTCTATGTTGCTTCTCTCCTTCATTAGTTTCCATACATTGTTTCTTATCTTGTGCTTTGGAAAGTAGATTGATCCCCTATTCCTTGTGGCAGTCCCTCGATTATTGAAACACTGCTATCATGTCACTCCTTCCTTTTTTTCACTAAACTAGACATATCCAATATCTGCAACTATTATTCATATGTTTTAGCCTCCAGCCTTCTAATCAACTTTGTTACTCTTCTCTACATTCTTTCCAGAGTCTCAACATCTGAAGGAGGAACATCTTTTTATAATATGGTGACCAAAACTGGATGCAGTATTCTAAGTGTAGTCTTACTAAGGTTTTATAAAGTGGTACTAATACATCAAATGATCTTGATTCTATCCCTTTGTTAATGCACCCTAGGATTGCATTGGTTTTTTTGTTGTTGTTGCCGTACATTGCCGGCACTTATTTATGTGATTGTCCACTAGGATTCCATGATTCCTCTCACAGTTACTGCTATTGAGCCATATTTCACCTAATCTGTACTTGTACATTTGGTTTTTCTTGCTCAGAATGTAAAACCTTACTTTTTTCTACATTGAATTTCATTTTGTTAGATGTGGTCTTATACATTTATGGACACACACACACACACACACACACACACACACACTCTCATGCATACATAGGACACTGTCTTTTAGGATCAAGTAAAGGAACCACCAGTCAAGAAATACATCATAAACTAGCACTTGGTAGAGTAGACCTGAAGGCCTGGAAAAGCCATTCAAATCCCTTACTATGTTTATACTTACAAAGATCAGAATTGTGCAAGCCATGGGATTCCCTGTGACACTTTATGGAAGCAAAAGTTGGATTTTGAAGAAGCAAAATAGAAAAAAATATTGATAATTTCAAATTTTGTCATTGGAGGAAATTCTTAAGAATGCAATGACAGCCAAGAAAACAAACAAAGGGATCACTGAAGAAAATCAGTGCAGAGATGTCATTCCAAACACAAATGATCACATTCTAATTATCTACTTCAGACACCTTATGCGAAGATAATTCTCTGGAGAAGGCTCTGATGCTGGGAAAGGGAAGGAAAGAGAAGAGAAAGACCAGCAGTAAAGCAATTGCATTCGGTTACAGTATTAATGGGTGCACCACTGGAAGATTGGAAAGACCAGATAGATTGCCATGGAGAAAATATATCAGTGGGGTTGCTAAGAGTTGACACAACTTGGTAGACAATCAATATAGAACACTTGGTTAGGGAAGGTTGACTTCTGTACTATAAAATGTCAGCCCCAAGCAGAGATTGGCGCAAGAATGAACAAATATAGTTTGAAAATTATTCCAGCACTCATAGCTATCTGTATTTTACCTGGATGTTTCCATAACAACCATATGCAAGTCCAGCTCACAAAATGAATCAGTCTCTATTGTTAAAATTGTGGAAGCAGAGTGACACCCAGTGATACAACCAACACAGTACACAGTGAACCAGTGCATGACTTATCTCCATGTACCCTTCCCTACACCTGCTGTCAGTGGGAAGATGAAAGGAGGTAACAGGAGGCGGCATTCTTATCTCCTGTGTAAAGAGATGGCCTTAACAATGAAGTGCTTAGAATAATAAAAATAAAAGCAATTCAAAGTGTCAGTAAAGTCTGAGGAAATGAAGAATAAAATCACAGATGTAAGACAGTGATAGAAACTAGCAGGAAGGCTCTTTGATACGGCCTATAAGTAGGGAGAGAAAGCAGTGCCAGGAACAATAAGTAAACTTATTTTGTCATTCCTTGTTCCCTATATTCAGAGGACTATTAATGAAGCCTACAAAAGAAAACTTCAGAAATGTAAACTAATTAAATGAATTAACACATGAAA
This sequence comes from Thamnophis sirtalis, assembly GCF_051295495.1. Lineage (NCBI taxonomy): Eukaryota > Metazoa > Chordata > Lepidosauria > Squamata > Natricidae > Thamnophis > Thamnophis sirtalis. Next base: position 113,697,087 of record NW_028261385.1, on the reverse strand, counting down.
CTATATGAATTGAGGTTAAGAGCAAAGTTAAATAAACTTACCTTAATATTTATGATACTAACTGATGTGTCCATTAAATCATAAGGAAAGAGATTTTAGTGCTTCAAGAGAAAGAGGGATATTCTGCTTGAGATTGATTCAAAGGAATTCTTGCTGCAATTAAATTTAAGATCTGTGATACAACTAACCATTGTTTCTCCATCTACATCACTGAAGAGGTAAAAAAGTAAAACACTTTTTGCACTATATGATAAAAGGACCTGTGTCTGTTTATTTTTGTTTGGGCGGGTAGGTACGTTTGCTTTAACCATGGTTTGGGTTGGATGAAATGGGTAATTCCATGTTTTTGACTTTGGGAAAATGCCTCCATTGACACTGTGAAACAGGACATTCTGAGGGCATGTTGGAATGTTCACAATAGCAGTTGAGAATCTCAAAAGTCTCCATAAAGGTTAACCTGAATTGAAGTTCTCAGGCAAAGGACAAGCAAAGCAATATATATAGTCTTATTCTGAAAGATGTCAAATTTTCCAAAAAGATAAAAATTGATGAATATATGTGGGAAACAGCCACAGCAGTCCTGCCTTCCTTCTTTAGGCTTCTTTACTATGCACACAATGTAATATAGAGCATTTGCTTCCTTAGTTGACTCCCACTCAAATAATATTGCCAATTTATGGAATGGAGAGCAGTCTCTCTGTCTTTAAATTTTACTGTTGATATCACCAAAGATATTAGGGGTATCCAAGGGCACAGGCTGAGTTGGCAGTCTTTACATGTGTAATCAAGGATGCATAGAATCATAGGGCGGAAAGGGATCTTAGAGGTTTTCTAGTCCAACCCCCTGCCCAAGGCAGGAGTCCTTATATCATCCCAAACAAATGATTATCCAATCTTGTCTTAAAAACCCTCCAGTAATGGAGATCTCTAAGAGGCAAGCTGTTCCATTGGCTAATATTTCTCATTATCAGGAAACTCCTCAGTTCCTGGAGCAATGAAGGCAGGCAAGCGGGCGAGTGGTGAAGGAAAGTGGGCAAGCAGTGAAGGCAGGCAAGCGGGTGAGGAGTGGAGACCAACCAGGTCACAGGTGCTGCATCATATGCACCTGTGGCCCAGATGCTCTCCGCTCCTTGCCTGCTTGCCTACCTTTGTCGGCCAGACCACACAGTGCTCATGGCCCAGATGCTCTCCCACTCCTTGCTTGCTTGCCTGCCTTCACCTGCCTTCGCCACTCGCCTAATAAGTTGCTTTCTCACATGTACAGGGGCAAAGTGGGGGTCTTCCTCCCCTCCATCTTTTGGGCAGTTTTAGAAAGAAAGGGCTGAGAAATTAAAGCCAAGCGCACCCTGCAGTCCCTGCCTCACCCACCCCCTACTGGCAGCTCTGGGCTGTGCAGAGGTTCGGCTTTCCTGGCTGGCCATGTCCCTTGATCGCTGCCTGTCTTTCTCTTCCTGCCGTAGCTGATGGCCAAGAGGAAGGCAAGCCAGGCTGAGCTGCTGCTGCTCAGCCCCCTTCCCCAGCCCGCTTATTATCCCTCCCTGGATTCTCTGGTGGGCCATGGCTGCCAGCAGATGGGAGCAGCCAGGGGCTGCAAGTTTGCGCTACCCAGATCGACCTTCCACCAGCTGGCCCTCTCCCACCTGCCCAGCTGGTCAGGTTGTGGAAGTGCCTGGCCTCCCAGCCGTCCCCTGCCTTCTGGAGCAGCAGTGGTAGGAAACATGGGATTGTCCGCCAGTGGGAAGGGAGAGGGAGAAGGGGACAGCTGCCAGCAGAGAGGGGAGAGTGCGAGGTTGGTGCTTCTGGGATGAAGGGAGCTAGGAAGTGTCTGGGTCTGATTCACCCATCCTCTCTTCCTCTCACCACCACATGTCCTCCAGCCAGCATGGAGGGCAACTACTGCCTCAAGATGTGTTGCCAGTGCTTCTGCCAGTATGCCAAGGATATCGGCTTCATTAGGGTGAGGGGAAGGGCGGCTGTGTAGGCCCCAGCCATGTGCTTTTGGTTACCCACTGCCGACTGACACCCCCTTCATTGCCCAGAGTTCCATGGCAATGCCCATGACATCTCTTGGCTGTAATGGTCATGTGCAGGCTAGAGACATAAATCTGAAAGTGTGTGTAATGTTTTAATGTTCAGAAATTATAGTTAAATGTATGGCAGAAAGTGGACTCTGGGTGTGTTTTTCCAAGTGAAGTTGAATGTGTGTCTTTTAGAAGAGATCTTTATGTGTGTGTCTGTGTATGTGTGTATGTATGTGTATATACACATCAGAGGTTGGTTCCTATCGGTTCGCACTGGTTTGGACGAACTGGTAGTGAAATTGGGCCTGGTGGGTTGCCGAACTGGTAGGGCTGGTCACGCCTCTGAACCAGTCCCTGGTTGCTCACCCCACCCACCTGCCCCATCCAGTCACTCCTCACCTCCCAGGCAGCTTGCCTGCCTAAGCTGCCTTCCCAGTTCCCACATGGTGCCTGCCCTGCGCCCCAACTCAGCTGCCTCCTGCCTACAGGTAAGTCATGCTAGTCCCCCACCCCGGAGCTTGCTGCACCCCCACCCCCATCATCCCCATCGGGCTCACTGCCTTACTTTCCCCCACCCCTTCCAGGAGTCTCCCCACACCCTGTCTTGCTCCCAGGAGGTTTCAGGGAGGCGTGCTAGGACTATGGATGGATGGATAGATAGAGGGAGGGAGAGAGGGAGGGAGGGAGAGAAAAAGGAGAGGAAAGAAGGACCACAAACCTGGCTCTAGATGCAGCTTCAGAGGATGCTTTGAAACAGCACATCAATCCAGAGCTGGAAGGAACCACAGAGGTCACCTAGTCCAACCCCCTGCTCCAGCAGGAGAACTTATATCATCTTGGTTATTTTGATGCCTCTAACACAGAGGAGAAATTTCCAGAAATCCCCAGGCATTGCCAACCTCTCCCCCCTAATAAAAAAAACCTAGAGTAAAAACTCCATGCAATATTAAAAAGAATAGAAAAGGGGGCTGCTGTGTATTGTTTAATGGACTGCTAAATTGGCAAATGGATGGTTAAATTGGCCACACCCAGGTAGTCACATGACTCCCACCTGGTCACATGACCACCAAGCCACTCCCACACAATAGGCCACACTAACAGAACCGGTAGTAAAAAAATTTGAAACCCACCACTGATACACATACAGTATATATAGTACCTAATCTACACCAATGGTTCCCAAAGTGGGCGGTACCTCGGGGATGGTGGCATGACTTAGAGGCAAAGGGGGTGATGGAGGGGGGCGCTAAGAGGCAAGAAAATCATATGGGATGTATAAAAGATACATAAAAGCAAATAAAAAATCCCAAAGGAAAATTCTGTTTTCCCTTCTCCTCTACAAGTTCATGAAGGGCAAGAGAAAGTGTCCAGCCTCCAAACTGGAATATCTGTAAGAAACAACTTTTCATCACATTAAATGCTGCCAGAAAACTTGCCAAACCTGCAATTCTGGGATTGTAGTGTTTAATGATGGTGATAAGACCTTCATTAGAATAATAACAGAATAACAGAGTTGGGAGGACCCTTGGAGGACTTCTAGTCCAACTCATGCTCAAGCAGGAGACCTTATACCATTTCAGGTTGGATCTCTCCTTGATAAGTTTCCATCTGTTACTTCTTGTCCTGCCCTCAAGTGCTGTGGAGAATAGGTTGACCCCCCCCCTTCAATGTGACAGCCCCTCAAATATTATCATGTCATCCCTAGTCCTTCTTTTCATTCCTGCAATTTAGGAAAACATTTCTTTATATGTTTTATTGAATTTGTTTTGCTATCTTATGCTCCTGTTTGTAGCATTATATTCGAAATAACTGGCAAGTCTATCCAATAACTCTTTTATCAAGATGCAGTATAGATTATCAAAGTAAATAAGAAGAAAAAAAAACTTGAGCAGTGTTATAGGAATGCAAAGAGAGTTCTCCTAAGTCAGTGTTTCTCAACCTTGGCAACTTGAAGATGTCTGGACTTCAACTCCCAGAATTCCCCAGCCAGCAAATGCTGGTTGGGGAATTCTGGGAGTTGAAGTCCAGACATCTTCAAGTTGCCAAGGTTGAGAAACACTGTCCTAAGTCATACTAGAAATATCTCCATACCAGCATACATGGAAGGCTGTCTAGTTGTCCCTGGGAAGGTTCCAAGCCTAAAGTAAAGCAGGAAGTTGTTTTTTGGCAGGGTTATGGAAGGACAACAAGTTGTTATTGAATTTGTTATTACTACATATTTAGATTCTGGGATGGGAGAAGCAAGGCTTTTTCCTTCAAGTGCCAAAATAGTTTGCTGAGGCTGAGTCCTGTGCACTTTGCCTTGAGACAGAAATTCACTCTGTTCCACCTTCTCCAGCACAATGTTCTGTTTTGCCCTGGCCCTCCTTATGTATGTTTTCTTTATGTGTTGATTACATTTCACAGTGTTTAGAATGGCAAAAAATCCTGGTATTCTGAAAATTTGAGGAACAAACATACGTACATATATGTATACATACATTTTATTTGGAGAAGATATTCATAAGCTCCAAGGAGAATTTGTTTAAATGTACCTTTGATATGTTCAGACATGCATGCAGACAAAAGTCAAATGATAGTGAAAAAGAACTCACAAACGCAGTCCATTAAAGTACAGTGTTGCCTTTTGAAACACTGGGAAGCATTTGGCAGAGAGTACCCTTGGAATTGGCAGAATGGAGTAGAACGTGGAAACAGCAAGAGAGAAATATGTGCTTGTTATAAGAATTTGGGCTCTAGTGGATTTTACTCAGCTTATCTTTTCAATTTGTCCAGGGCAGAATCATAAGTGATCTCCTTATTTATAGCAATTTATAGATAAAATTCCTTATTTCCATTAAAATGTGAATTACAGTCTAGAAATTTGATCAGCAAATTTGTTTTGTACTTAAGTATGGAGATTGATTTCTTAGATAAATGAAACTATCTTGACTGCTTGACTATTTAAACATTTTTGTGGTAGTCAATGCCTCCTTAGAAAGGTTCTCATAATTTTGAAAGACATTATGATGAAAGCTTTGTTTTTTAAATAACATTTCCCAAAATTGTCTTGGGTTCAACTCTTCATAACTTTCAAGTGCATTGTTATAGTTTGGTTTTTGGGTTTTCTGTGGGAAAGTAATTATCTGGATGAATCATCCTGTTATTAGCAGTGATTCTGGGGGGAAAAGCTGCCTAAATACTATATATCCAGCAACAGGACAAGGGAAAGCATACTCTACTCTTTTTACTAGACACTCATCAAGAGCTGGCTGGAGAATTCTGGGAGTTGAAGTCCACAAGTCTTAAAGTTGCCAAGTTTGGGAACCACTGCTCTAAAGTTATATTATTTCTGTCTGGAAAGTGGTGCTAAAGAAAGTGATAGACTTCAATTTTCTCTCTCAAGATTTTGAATGTCAGTTTGAATGGCCAGGAGCTCTTTGATGACATAAACTGAGATGTTACAAGCACGATAATGACCAGGCTCTAAATTTCACTTTTCTAATTTGGTACCAGGGGAAGAGTTAAAATATCATTTGAAGTTTGTCTACATCCTCATGGGAATTAACAAGCAGAAGCCCAATCTAGAAAAAGTGTACAATCTGACTGAATAATCATGAAGAAGTGATTTAGTAGTTCCTTAAAAAACAGATTCATCTTGGAAATTTCACTTTCAGCAGAATTGGTTTTCATTTATCTATCCAATTTCTCAGTTCCAGAATGGACTAGTAGAATTCATAGCACAGCGTTTGAAATGAATCTAGAAGATTTTGTAGTTGAAAATGTGATGATCAGGATTTTGTTTGGCATTTGTGAATCAGAGTATATAATGTACATTTTATTTCAGCGTTTTTTTGTCTCCAGTTTGCAGATTCAATTGTTTCAGTTTGTATGTCTAGGTTCAATTTCTGACAAACAGATTATTTTCCATATAGATCTGCCTGATCATCAGGAGAGGTCTGCTGTGAGTACAGTACCAAGTATCCAGGAGCTTAAATGTCAGGGCTGCCTCCGTCCAATTCCTAGGAAAGAAAACCCTTGGCTCCATAGATTCAGGGAAAATATACTTTTAATTGAGCCTCAGTGGTGCAGTGGTTAGAGTGCAGTATTGCAGGCTACTTCTGCTGACTGCTGGCTGGGTGCAATTTGGCAGTTCAAAACGCACCAGGCTCATGGTTGACTCAGCCTATCATCATTCCGAGGTTGGTAAAATGAGGACCCAAATTGTTGGGGACAATATGCTGACTCTGTAAACTGCTTAGAGAGGACTGTAGAGCACTGTAAAGCTGTACAGTCTTAGTGTAAGTCTAAGTGCTATTGCTATTGCTATTTGGAGAGAACTGAATGCAACAAGTTTCAGGCAAGATCTGAGGCAAAAGCGAGCAAAGCAGTAAATTGAAACAAGCTATAGAGCCCAACACCCCACCCCACCCCTGGCAGCCAATCAACCAGAGAAATGTTTTGAGAAAGTCTTTGATTCAAGCGCATAGTCTCTGGCTGTTGTATACCAAAGCTAGAAGAAATGACTTTGGAGAGATATGCAAAGCCCAGACTGTAGTTGCAAACCTGCAATGAAAATTTCTCCACTAACTCTTCTATCCATTTCCATGGCAGCAAGCAGCAGGCTGGCTGACATTAAGTGAATGTGCACAAAAGATAGGCTCTTATTTGTGATAGCACAATTCCAGTCTTAATTTAAATCAGTTTGGCAGTCTTTTTCTTTTCTTTGATCCAAAACTATTTCCTTTTACCAGTCCACAATAGAAAGCGTCCTCACTTATTGCATTACGATATAGTATGCTGGCTTGACAACCACAGATAGAAAGACATTACAGAGGGTGATGAGCACAGCACAAAACATCATGGGCTGTCCCCTGACATCACTAGATGAAATTGCTAAGATTCACTGGCTTAAAAAAGTGAGGAAAATCCTCCGGGACGACTCACACCCTGGTCAGCCTTTCTTTACTCTCCTACCATCGGGTAGGAGATATAGAAGCATAGCCAATCATACGAACAGGCTAAAGAACACCTTTTATCCGTGGACTGTCAGACTTCTGAATGCAATGTAACATCATAAGTATGTAGTATGATAGACTTGCAGGGGTGGCGCAACGTGTTCATATTGGTGCAATATTTTATAATATGTTACCCACATATATCAGAGGTGGGTTGCTTCCGGTTGCCTCCATCCACCCGCCTGGACATTTCTGCACATGCGCAGAAGCGTCATGTGTGCACACCGGTAGTAAAAAATTTGGAAACCCACTACTGACATATATGTATAGAGGATTGTGTGTTGTTAGTATGATTTATTGGTTTAGGGATTTTCTTTCTTTCACTGTGAATTATTGATATGTACTTATGTTAGGGGAGGATGCAATAAGGGAGGCTCAGCCAATCTCATTATACACATGATGTGCACTGACAATAAAGGTTGAATTGAATTGAATTATCTTTTAAGAATGTTAATTTTTTTTCCTACTAGTGTTGTCCAGTTCTATGATACTATTATTATACTATATTATACTACTCATTTTTAGTACAAGAATGAATTATTATTATTATTATTATGGTTATTTGCCTAGATTTTAGATTGAATTTGGCATTTTTATCCACCTATTAAATTCTTCCCAAGGGCTTGAGATAGAAAGATGTTGTTTGATTATTTTATAAAGGTATTGTTGCAGGAAGTAAGCTGTTCCAAATACAGCTGCCTTTTGCTATTGACTGTGATTTTCTCAGTGCTAGTGGTGTTCAAGTGGTATTCGAGATGATTTGGAATTGCACCCAAGGCACCTCTTACTATTGGTATTATCTTTGGTTTCTTTTGCCATAGTTGTTCTACTTCACCTTGCAGGTCTTTGTGTTTTGTGATTTTCTCTTATTTTTTCTCTTCTATTCTGATGTCTCCAGCTACTGCCATGTCCACTTATTATTATTTCCAGTAACTTCAAGAATTAAAGTTAATTGTGTATAATTGTGTATAATAGAATAAAATGTATTTTGCGCTATAAACTCCTTGAAGGTGAGTCTTATATTTTAATAGATAAGGTGACATATTGGAATGGAAGAGGAAGGATAAAAATGCAAAATGTAGCTACGCAAAGTAAATAAATAAAAATATTTACAACAATATTTCTTCATTGAGGACTTTCACTACTTGGTATAAGTACAGTAATCCAAAAATGAATAGTATGCCTTGTAATAACACAAATGTATTTGTGAAAAATATGATCTAATGAAATTATTTAGCCAAAAGACATTCTATTTGATTTGTACAATAACAATAATAAAGATTGAAGCAAGATCCAACATATTTATTAAGGTTTAGAAAGGATAGAAGATGAAGATGGATATCTGTGCACATGTGCAATATATATTACCATTGTATTAAAATATTTATGTAGCTTCATTCATCTTGCAGAGATTCACTGCTTTCTTCTACAGGGAAACAAGCTTGAAGATGCCTGTTGCCAGACTTCTGGACATTTTCTGCAGCTGCTCGTCGTCTGCCAAACCGCCCCACAGGTCGGATCCCTCGCCCAGTGTACCAGGAAGGATCAATATCCGGATCTGTCAGGCAAAACCCAGAAGACAGTGAGAATTCAGTGGAAAGGGAAAGTGTGCTGAAACAGCTGTATTGTTCCTAACATATTGTAAAACATGGAGGCTCTCATTATTAGTATTAGTATTAGTGTTACAGTATTATGAAAAACGTTTCAGTTTTGGTAGGTGGGTGGGACTATTTCTATCAGATCAGTCTCATAAAATAACCTGTATAAAGATGGTTATTGTATGTAATAATAGTCATCATAATTGACAAAAAGAAAGACTTAAAAATATGGGCATTTGTTATCCATAAGTGTGAACTGTATATTTGTTTGAGATTATTATGCAGTGTTAAAATGCAGCCATTGTCATGTCTGGAGGAAAAAAAAATTCGGAGAAACAATTCCTCATTTTCTATTTTGATGCCAGATGCTCTTCACACTTGTTTTTTCAAGTGTATATCATTTGCATAATTTTACTATTGTGTTTCCCTGAAAATAAGACAGTGTCTTATTTTCTTTTGACCCATAGAATAAGCAGTTGGTCTTATTTTTGGGGAGGTCTTATTATTTTTGAGGTGTAGGAGGTGGTGAGCATGGTCACCTCATGGCTGCTGCTGCGTTGCAATATTTTTGGGAGGGCTTATTTTGGGGGGGCCTTATTTTTTGGGGGGGCTTATTTTAGCGTATGCGCTCAAAAGCCCGATTGGGCTTATTATCTGGGGAGGTCTTATTTTCAGGAAACAGGGTAGTGTGTGGTGAACTGTATTTTAAATAGTCACTAGAAATAGTATTAGCCATTTACTAGACTTTAGAACTTTGATTTTAAAAAGTTGGTATATACCAGGAATCCCCAAACTCTTAAGCTCATTGATCCTCCCATGAAGTTTTAGATTGTTCATCAATCCCCCAACATTTATTGCATGAAATGAAGGTAATAAATACTTTATCTAATAGTACTAGAAACAGTACAGTACAGGTAGTTCTCAACATGACCTCAATTGGGACCAGAATTTCTGTTGTAATGGGTTAACATGTGACTTATAACCATTTTACCATGTTTGTTAAATAAATCACAATGGTTGTTAAGTGAATCACATGGTCATTAAATGAATCTAGCCTCCTCAAATGATATTTTTGTTGGAAACCAGCTGGGAAGGTCAATATCATGATCACATAATTGCAGGACATTGCAATAATTTGTAATTGTAAGCCAATTGCCAAGTACCTGAATTGCGATCACATGACTGCAGGCTCTGCGATGGTCTGTTGTAAATCACAAGTTGTAAAGACAGGTTATAAATCATTTTTCCAAAGCCATTGTAACTTTGAACTGTCACTAAGTGAATGGTGGTAAGTTGAGGACCAGCTCTAATGGATAGTTCCATCAACTCTTGGGGGTCAATACAAATCACTCTGGGAAACAATGGTCCCAATTGTCGGTGAAAAAGGCCAAGCTGAGTGATTCACCACTAGACTTCAGGATGGAAAGAGCAGCAGCTTTAAAAAATGAATGTATCCATATTTGCATCTAGGTACTGTACTCTAATACAGTGGTCCCCAACCTTTCTGGCTCTGTGGACCACTACCAGTGGTGGAGGGGAGAGGGAATGGTTTCATGCACATGTTTACTATTTGCACAAATGAGCTTCATCTTTCTAATCTCTAGCCTGTCTTTTGCCTGTCTGGAAATGAATCCCAATAGGATCTTCTGTTCAGGAAACTATACACGGGTCAGCTTGGACACTAAGCAACAATTTGACAAGGAAGAGATTAGGATTAAAAATGTTTATTTCCAAAGTTGCATTTGCTAGCTAGTGTTGCTGTATTTGGAACATCAAAGTGTGTGAATTAAGAGAGGAATTAATCAATGGATCAGAGCATAGCATATTTTGAGAACATTAGTTGTCTGAATGTAATTCTGCAGAAAATAATATTATATGTATGCACAACTGCTGTTGCAGAATCGAGGTAAATCAGTGGTGGGTTCCAGCTCCCGTCGCAACCGGTACGCTGCGCACGTGGCCGGGCATCCTCGTTGGGTACTCGTGCTGCCCATGCATGCACACACCACCATCCTGCGACACCCAGTTGCTCGGCAAAGGTCATGCAGGCGCCGCACGCTGTGTGTGCATGCACAATTGGCCCAGTTGTTTCAAAAACGGGTAAGGAACGTGGGTGGGTGGGAGTGCCAAATGAGCCACCGTACCGGTACGGTGGCCACTACTCCTGGCTACCACTGGTATGACTGTACTGGGCCATACCGCCCGGGATCCACCACTGAGGTAAATGATGAAAAGACACATGAGAGAGATATGTTTATAATATTCTGTTTGGTTGTTTTGGTCTTGTAAAGTTTAAAAACACTGTGGTGTAGGGCAAGGGTGGACAATGTTCTTTTCCCACCAGAGACAATAATTTTCTCTATTTTGTTTTCCCACTTGAGACTGTCAGGTGATGTGGCAACAACTTTACAAAAACAATGGTGGCAGCATAATTTTTAAGGCTTTGAATTAATAAAAGAAGTAAAAATCAATTAGAGGGAGAAAAGTGGTGGGGAGAAGGGAGATAGATGTTTTTAAAATGCCTGGAAAGTGTCTTCAACATATTTAAGGGTTTTGCTATTAGATTTCAGCAATAAATTTTTGAGAGTTGCAAAAGAAGACTCTAGGGAACATCTGTGGTTGATTTCCAGAGTCTGGAACAGATTAGTCTAGATTAAGTGAAAAACATTTTTTTGCAGGTAATGCATAGCAAGATGTCCAGAGTAACACATATTAGGCATATGTAGGTGGCAAAAATCTGGACAACCACTAGATCTGGATCAAATCTAATTGTTTATGCTATCTATTGGTTGTCTAGATTTTTGCTGCGAAATGCAGTTTGCAATACATTCCATTCAGAAGATCTTGAGAGGGAAATGAGACAAACCCAACATCCGTTGGGTACTATTCCAGATTCTACCTTCAGCCCATATTCAGGTTTGTATATATGCTGGACATTTTGCTCATGAAAGATAGTTCTATCCATGCAATCATCCGGCTGTGGGAACTTACTCCTGATCTCCATGAATCGTTCAAGGATTCGGCATTTAGTCTCAGGTATAAAGGCCAGCAGCAGAAGGCAAATAACTAGCAGTCTCATTCCTTTCAGGTTCTTTCCCCCCACTCTTCAAAGCACTTTGATATCTGATTTTAAACAAAGAAAAAAAAATAGGTGACCTATAGCGACAGGGAGCAAAAAGTATATTACTGGCCTCATACAAGAAAAGCATTCCTAAAAAGAAAGTTTTAGTAAAGTACAGAGTCATTGCAAAATTCTATAACAGCAAAACAAGTTTGAATGTTGAATTTCAAGAAAAAAAAATACTTCCTGAAAAATTACATCTTGGTATTCAAATGTGTTTGCCACCAAAATTGCCATCAAATTGATATAAAAAACATGGTCCATTGTTTTGATTGCTTAAGTAAGTTGCTTTTTCTGCTTTGGCTTGTTTCTTTTTAGAATCATATTCTAAATATTAATCTTAAATTATTGTATTTCGATCTGAATTTACTTTGTGGTTCCTTAGAGCCAATCTAACCTTTACACTCAGGTGTGGAATTTTTAGAAATAAAACAGGGGTAGATTTTTTTAAACTTTCACCCCCTTTTTGCTGAAAATGAGCTTTTGAAGATGATTTTCATATAAAGCTTTAGGGAAAAAACAGATAATAAAAGCACACTTTATTGCACTCCACTCCACCCTAGATTCAGATTGGTAATCTTTTACTTATTACAAGCAATCTCACTGAATAGGGACAAAGATTCACTGATGCTTTTGAATTTAAAGAGATGTGTTCTTCTAATTCTCCTTTTATCAGTTCCTAGGACTTACCTTTATAGTCTTGTGCTAGCCTGTCTGGTCCAGCACACCAGAGGCCTCCCCATCTGCTGTACCAGCAGCCCATTGTTGCCATTTCCATGGTCAGCATACCCATTTTTCTATCAGCTGTGCTACCAGGCAGTTTCTTGAATCTGCTAATCAGTTTGTGAGCAACTCACAGATTGAGTTTGTGTCCTTTTGACCTTGAGGTTTCTCAGTGGTTCTTTCACAAAGACCAACATGGTATCGGACCTGGTTACTTGAGAGACCGCCTCCTGCCAGTCACCTCCCAAAGACCTATCAGATCCCACAGACTAGGCCTCCTCCAAATTCCATCTGCCGGCCAATGTTGGCTGGCGACTCCCCGGGGGAGGGCGTTCTCTGTGGCTGCTCCGGCCCTATGGAACGATCTCCCTGTTGAGATCCGGACCCTCACTACCCTTCCGGCCTTCCGCAAAGCAACTAAAACCTGGCTGTTCCGGCAGGCCTGGGGCTGTTGAATTATCCAGCCCCATCCGAGGTTACGATTGTTGTTGAATTTTAAATTGCTGTTTTCTATTTTTATTTTTGTACCCCCTCCCCTTTTTATTGTTAGCCGCCCTGAGTCTTCCGGGAATACTCAGGGCGGCATACAAGCCAAATAAATCTAATTTAATTTAATCTAACATGAACATCCATAGAAATTTACCTTTCACCCTGGGAATGAGACCATTGGACATCCTTCTGGACTATATCCATAAGGAAATATTTTTGTTCTGCATAAAGGAACCATGTCAGCCTGGCAGCCAATAGAGCAAAAGATCAGAGGTTTAACTCATGGCTTCATTTCTTAGTTCTGGAAACCTCAAGAGTACTCTCTTCCTGGCTGCCATGCTTGCCTCCCAGCACAAACCATCTCATGATGACAAGACGCCAAGCTTGTCAACCAGCTATGCTGTCTGCCTTAGAATCCATAACACCCCAGTGAGAGAACAAGAGGATACACATCTCAGGATAACTCAACATCTTTCAGCATCTATCATGCCAAGATTGGCATAATCAAGAAACAAGTCAGAGTTAAAACAATTTAGTAATTGTTTCCTGTTTTTAAGTTGCAGTGAAACTTGTTTTTGCATGTGTTCAATGCAACTTTTCAATTGGTTCTTTGCTAGATCATTTAAGGGTTGTGATTAGTCCTTTCTTTATTTCTGCTTTAAAACAAGTGAAGAGGTAATATTTCAAAGTTTTATTCCCTGGAAACCTTTGAAGATACATACATAGATGAAACTTGCCAGGTTTAGTATCCTCTAAAAATGTACTGTTTCTGCTATTCTCACCCTGTTGTGTATAAAAAATAGTAGCAATAATTCCTGTGCTTCTTATTATAGTCTATGATCAAATATTTTTTCAAGTTCAGTCTCATCCTTAAAGTAGTTTGAATTGAACCTGTGTATTACAATGTTGAAATGCAAAACCAAATCTATATCTCACCTGTCCATTTACCTATGGACCCAAGTTGGTGTAGTAATAAATAGTGGGTTTGATTTTGTCAATGATTGGTTGAATAATTTTGTCCAAGTCCTGTTTTTTTCCTGTATTTCAAAGGTTTTTTTTCATTTTCAATAGCAACCAGTTTTGCCTATGCCCATCCAGCCACGCATCTTGCTGTTTGCCTAGTGTCATCTTTGGCTGTGCCTCTCCCTCCACCCCTTGCTGTCTTTATTATATCAAACATCGAAATGTGTTTGATCACTCACTAAGGCATCTACAGCTAGACTGAATATTTTATTTTTCGTAATTTGACTGATCCCTTCTCATGTTCTTCTCTTTGTTTGCACAAGAAATATTATTTACATGTTTAATATTTTCCTGAGCTAATCACTGCCCACTATTCATAAATGTAAATATTTATTAAGCAAAAATTTCCCTATTGTTTGAACTAATTCATCCCATTTAGAAGCAAAGGTAACTGTTTTCCAAATAGGAAATAGGAAGAAATGACTGTAAATTTGTTATATATATATATTATATCTCATGGTAATTAAAAACAGATAAAAATGAAATGCATAATATAAATTAAAGTACATTTCTACTGTCAGGAAAAACTTACAAAATTATCTCACAATTATTTAAATCTTTTTGGAGCATCATTATCTAAATTAAATAAATAAATAGCCCCTATAGTGGCTGCAGGTAAATCATTATCTCCTTTAAGAGGATGCAAAATGAATGGAAATTTGAGATCCAGTCTGTTTTATGGTGGAGTCCATTAGCAAGCTGGAGGTAAGCTGGTTTCTTTAAACATTAGTTTCCAAATTGGAAAGCTGGGATAATATGATCTACACTTATTACTTACTGAATAAGTTGCCTTTTGAAGGCAGACAGATTGTGTGTCTCAAATAAGCACAGTGGAAATTGTTTCATCTACAATGTTCTTTATAAGGAATGCCACTACCAGTATTTGTTTAAAAACCAATGGAATTGGAAAACAGAAAATTACTACATTAGTAGAATACAATAGCAAACAATTAGTAAGAGTTAAATGAACTTGCTTATAAAGCACACAAAAAATGCAAACACACACAAACCCTAAAAAACTAGACAATGCAGTGGGGAAAATGGATCTGGAAGATGATTTTATTTAGCATTTCCCCCAGTAACTTGAATGGGCTACTGAGAACATGCACGCCATGCTTTGTTTTGCCTTCCTTATTCTCACCTTTCTCAAAAGCAGACATTCATAGAGCTGGCAGACTGCAATGAAGGCAATACTCACTTGTCTGTCAAGAGGACTGGAGAGTGGCACATCCAGTGGTCAGGCTCAGTGCAAGCTGGTGGTCCTTTCCCCCCTTTTATGTCTTCCTTTTGTATATGCATGGCAGCCTCTGACATCAGCATTGGGACAGGGCATCTCAACAGGCTCTCCCCTCCTCCCTTTACAACTTCAGCTCTTTTCCTTCAAGTCAAGGAAGGAGATTTATCTTATTTTGAATTACTTTCCTCCTTTAGGCAAATGAGGTAAAGAACTGGGAAACTAGATTGGCTGTATGCCTTCACTGAGATTTTACAAGTTTGAGATATTCTGAAAGATCATTTTGACTATCAAAAGACAATATTGATATTTATTTTATTTTTACAGTCATCTATTTCAATCCAATGTCTCTGGGGCTTGTACAATTCTAAAACAATTAAAAACATTTAAATTTTTAATCTCAAATTTTCAACCTCCCTCCTTTTCTTTTGACTCTGCATCTGACTTAATTTAATCTATGAGCCTCTAATGTTGATCTGTTTGTATTTTATGTCAAGTTACATTGTATAAATAAAAATAAGTTAAATAAAATGCCACATTTTGCTCTGGATTTTGAAATGTCTAGTTCTGATTGAACTGTGTTTCCTGGACACTTGGTCACATCTGTGTCAGAGGCACATAGAGGAGCATTCAGTGACATTGATCCTAACAGGCACAGGATGTGTGGTAGGATTATGGACAGCTTTCCCCTATTTGATTTTCAGCTCTGCATATCTGGACCTCAGAGCTGTTCTTTTGGATGGAAGATGCATATACAAGAGTCCAGGGTCACTTTTCTTCCTAGGGGTTTTGGTCTGGGAGGTAGATGTACAATGTGCATCCTTCAACTATAGTGGGGACAGTTGATATCCTAGAAATTGAAAACTTATTATGATTCCGCTGTCACTAATGAAACACAATAATAGAAATACTGTCAACCCTGGATCCATCTTTGAGTGTCTTCAGGGTTGCAACTGCAAATGAGTAGAGATAGCTGGGGGAATATGTAGCCAAAATAATATTCTTCTGGGAACCAAGGATTCTCTCACCAGCACCTGGAGGGGCGTGGATAGGAGGCATCTTGGATGGGGAGAGAGACCTGATTGGGGCATGTGATGGGGGGGAAGAACTTTGGATTTTGAACTGGGTGGGGAAAACCTGGGGAACTTCAGAGTTGGGTTTTCACCAGCTGTGCCAATATGACATGCCTAATAAATCTATACTTTGAGGAACCCTGCCTTGGAGTTTTGATTTTATACTCGGAACCCTGACAAATACATTCTGGCTTCTGTTCCAATGTAATACAGGATTCCACATATGCCTTATTTTCAACCTGAGAAACTCCTTTTGTTCTTCAAATGGGGAATTTATTCCATTCAAATTGCATCCCTGTTCACCCAGCATAGTGGGTTATATGAAGGGGCCATAAGTCTCCTTCTTCCTGTTTGTTGTGACGGTGGATTGTATATGTGCATAACTAAATACATGGGTATTCTAAATTTCCCTAATCATAAAAGACATCAATATACCTCCTTGGTTTCTAGTGTTCGCTTTTTATAGTATAAAAAAAAATCTCATTTTTTAAAAGTAAAAGGCTAGTTTGTCAATGATTAGGCAAGTAAACCATTTGGTCAATATGGAATAGTGAAATTTACATTTCTGTTCTACCCTAAAATAACAGCAGATACAGTGTGTACAATAAGTGAAAATCATGCCCATTCATCTGCACTAACATCGACTCCTCCTATTACCTTTGCAGCTGCAGAGAATTACATGTAAATATCCAGAAATACCAAGAAAATGGCCAGCTACCCATTATCTTATGGATTCCCTTACAGAGGACTTTCTGTGATGAGGTGCTAGAACCATAGGTTAGAACTTTCAATGAAATTCCTGTTCAGTTTTATGGTTCACTGATTTGCCTTGGACAAACTAGCTTATAAACCTCATAGTACAGTGGTGGGTTTCAAAATTTTTTTGAACCTACTGTGGGTGTGGCCTCCTTTGTGGGAGTGGCTTGCCAGCCATGTGACCTGGTGGGAATGGCTTGCCAGCCATGTGTTTTCTCCCTCTCTGTCCCTTTTTTCTTTCATCTCTCTCTTTTTCTTTTTTCTTTCTTTCTTCCTTTCTCTTTCTCTCTCTGTGTGTCTGTCTGTCTGTGCCTTTGCTTCTCCCTCCCTCTGTGTCTCTCTATGTGATTCTCTCTGTGTCTGTCTGTCTGTGTGTGTATCTCTCTCCTCCCTCCCTCCGTGTCTGTGTCTCATTCCCTCTATCTCTCTGTGCCTCTGTCTGTCTGTCTGTCTGTATCACACACACACACACACACACACACACAGAGAGAGAGAGAGAGAGAGAGAGAGAGAGAGAGAGAGAGAGAGAGAGAGAGAGAGAGAGAAACAGACACACACACACATACTGTGGTCCCTTTGTTGAGTGTTCCAAACACATTTGAAACACTCAACAACTGGCTTGTATTCATGGTTTTTTGCAGCATTCTGCAGACATGGGAACAAAATATATGGTTAAAAGTACCTGGCAGCAGCGTTCTTCCCTGGGGGACTCCGCAGAACATCCCAAGACCAATGGCTCTGGGATGAGGGACGGAACCTTCACCGGGGACCAATAAAGCTTCGTCCACCAGAGGCAGCAGGACCAAAGCCCCTCTCCCAACTGGCCCTTCCTCCCTCTGAGGGCAAGGGACCCAGGTGCCCCGCTGCCTCTGGCTTCCTTCCGAGAGTCTCCACTCTCCGGGGCTATAATTGTGCAGGCTGTGCGTGCGTGCTTATGTTTTCCACAGGGGTGACGGATGGGCTCCAGAATAGCTCCATGCCTTGGAAAACATAGACGTGCGCGGGCAGTGGGGCAGCCAGGACAAGGGAGTGCAACCCATGCGGCTTGTTCAAACAGCAAAAGAAGGGACAGGAGAGGAGTTCGGCTGTTTGAAAAGCCCCGCTTGGAACTCCTCTCCTGTGCCTTCTTTTGCTGTCTGTACATGCAGTGCGGGTCGCACTCCCTTGTCCTTCATAGCCAGCTCGATTCCAAATGGGGATGGGGATCCATGGAGAGGGACAGAAAAAAAAATGATTTCTTCCCCCCTCCCCCAATTGGAAACGAGCTGGCTGTGAAAGAAAAGGGAGTGCAACCCGCACGGCTTGTTCAAACAGCAAAAGAAAGGGACAGGAGAGGAGTTCCAAGCGGGGCTTTTCAAACAGCTGAACTCCTCTCCTGTCCCTTTCTTTTGCTGTTTGAACAAGCCGTGCGGGTTGCGCTTCCTTTTCTTTCATAGCCAGCTCGTTTCCAATTGGGGAAGGGGGGAAGAAATCATTTTTTTCCATCCCTCTCCATGGATCCCCACCCCAATTGGAAACGAGCTGGCTATGAAAGAATGCAATATTACAGGCTAACTTTGCCTATGACCTGGAGTTCAATCCTGATGAGATTCAAGGTTGACTCAGCCTTCCACCCTTCTGAGATCAGTAAAATGAGGATCCTGTTTGTTGAGGGCAATATGCTAACATTGTAATTCACACAGAGAGTTCTGTAAAGCACTATAGAATGGTATATAAGTCTAAATGTTATTGCTGTTAAGTGTGGATATAAGTGTAAACGTTCGTGGCACGACAAAACCGCGCTCGTCGAAATAGCGGTGATAAAACCACATTGCTAAAGCCGCGACGTCATCACCGCCGCAACAACAGCGTGGCAACAGAAGGGCGCTTTAAAACAGTGCGGCAGAAAGCCGATTTAAATTAAGGTAAGGGTTAGGATTAGGTTTAGGGGTTTGCTTTAGGGTTAGGTTTAGGTTTAGGGTTAGGTTTAGGTTTAGGTGCTGAGTGCTTCAGAAGGCGCGGATTTGCCCTCCGCGATTATGTCATCGTGGTAGGATTGCGTTTTTCCTTAGCGCTTCGGACGGCGCGGATTTGCCCTCCGCACTTATGTCGCGCGGATAAGGGCTTCGCGGCTTTGTGGTGGAACCGTAAACAATCAATCAATCCAACAAACAAACATTACGGTACTAAGTCTTTCACTGTTTCACTAGAGCTTTTTTTAGCAGTGATGCTCTAAGTATCACAAAAGTGGATAAGAGGCACACCACCATGAAAAATGATTCTGCCCCATAGCATTTTAAGTCTTGCCCTTCCTGAGCCTAGCCTTGCAGAGCTGAATTGGGGAGAGGGTATGTAAGCAGAACTGTGATATCAAAAGTCCTGAACATGTAAGGATTCCACAAACAGTCAAGCAAATACAGTCTTTCTGGATGTTGGAAACAGAGTTGAAAGGAAGTGACCAATGTGGACGGACCAATCCAGATTCACTTGATCTAAGCATCGCCTTTTGGTATTCAGGAATCATTCGCCACCTTTGACTATATTCCATTTATTAGTGTAAACAATAGGAATACTTACATTCATTTGAAAATGCCATTATTCGGTCTTTGGGATTCAAAAATAATTCAGCATCCACATCAGGATAGGACACTGCCCAGTAAGGCAAAGCAGTTAAAGCACAGGCTTGCAGCTTTAAACATTTAGAATTGAGCTTTTTTTATAAAAGAAAAACAAAAGATATCCTATTCTTTCTGTGGAGTTTTTGAGCAATTAGCATTAATAAAGCAGTGAAGGAACATAACTTTAGGGCCAGCAGATTTTTGGAAGGACAAGTACTGTGATCAGGATGTAGGATAAAAAGCAGTCCAGAATCTTGTAGGTGATAATTCATTACATAATCTTCTCTGTTTCTGCATTTCTACATCTCTATTAATCACTAGATTTGGAAGATCCAGGAAAGCTATTTTAATGTAATATCTTGTGGGAAGCTAGAGCTATTAATCACAAATCAGCATCTTATCTGTTCTAGCTGGGAGAACGCGGTCAGACAAACAGAGGTGAGCCAGGACTTCAAGTCAGCTAACAGTTTATTTCTAACAGGTTGCCAAACGCGGCACTTCATATTTCGTGCGTTTTAGCCAACTGGCAACAGCTGAGCCCTGTTTCACAGCTCTTTATATACCCCAGCTGTCAAACAGGTAACCAATCAGAAACAAGGACACGCCCCTCTAGCCAAACGGACCAGAGAGGAAACTGTAGTACACAACACTCCTTCACACTTAGAATGTGCATGCGTAGTGGCTTGGCTGCCGCTGGACCCGCCCAGACCTTCTCAGGACACCTTCCGCTGGTGGGACTGGAATAGTGCTGGCCCTGGCTGGAGACTTGGCTCTCTCAGAGTCCGGCGCCGCTGGAGCCTCACGGGGAACCACTGGTAAGTCTTTTGGTGGACTTTTAATTAATTTCTCTAGCTCCTCTAGGGAGATAGCCCGGGGCCTTGTGGCCTGTTCCTGACTCTCGGCTTCCTGCCTGTCGGGTAGGCCCTGTGACTGCTTCGCCAAATTGACACCCCCTTGTCTATTTCTCAGCTGGTTTATATGGCGCTTCCAAACCCTGCCGTCCTCTACCTCTACCAGGTACGAGCACAAACCAGTTATTTTCTGGACTATGCTGGGGAGCCATAGCGGATGGCCCGAGTAGTTTCTTGCATATACTGGCGTGTTGGTGGTGAATCCCTTGAGTTGAGTGTGTGAATCTAAAGGCCGATCTGGAGCATATTCAGGGTGCAGTCTATCTAGTGTTGTCCTAATGCGCCGTCCCATTAAAAGTTCAGCTGTGCTCTTGTTTGTAGTAGTACAAGTGGTAGCATGCTGCCACAGTAGATACCTATCTATGTCCTCCTGCCAGTTTAAGGGGCCGAATCTGGCGAGAGCCTCTTTCGCTGAACGGACCGCGCGTTCAGCCAGACCATTAGCTGCTGGGTTGAACAGGGCAACAAAGGCATGGCAGACCCCCAACCGGGCAAAGAACGAGGCAAGCACTGCAGCAGTAAACTGGGGCCCATTGTCAGAGACCACTAAGTCTGGTAACCCATGGGTCGCAAATACCTGGCGTAGTACCTTAATGATGGCAGGGGCAATTGATGCAGACAATAAACACAATTCAACCCATTTAGAGAAAGCATCAACAATGACAATAAACATTTGGCCCTTAACCGGACCAGCCAAGGCCATATGAATTCTGGACCACGGAGCCCTCGGTTACTCCCAATTCTGAATGGGTGCTTTGGGACAAGCCGGTCGGGTTTCCTGGCACTGTGGACAGCCAGCCAGCCACCGAGCAATGTCCTGATCCATACCCGGCCACCAAGCATAGCTCCGGCCAAGTGCCTTCATCTGGACAATGCCCGGGTGACCGTCAGCACCGCTTCCTGGAGGGAGGCCAGAATCACCACTCTGTTGCCCCACAGAAGGCAATCTTGCTGCGAAGAAAGTTCGTGTTGCCTGGTGGAGAAAGGTTGCCATTCAGTGCCCAGTGGGTGAGAAGGCCAACCCTGTTCAGTCCATCTGAGCACATTGGCGAGCACCTTGTCCTGGCTGGTATGTCTGGCCACATCAGCTGTGGTAATCGGTAACTGCATGTCATCGATCAGCAACACTATAGAGGAAGGCGCCGGGTCCTTGACCGCAATAGGCAACGGGCATCTGCTTAAAGCATCCACGTGGCTGATGTGCTTGCCAGGTCTGTAATGCAACGTATAGTCATAGGCAGCCAAAAATACAGTCCATCTGGTGAACCTGGGGGACAGAAGCTGGAGTGTCTGCTTGTCGCCTGCAATGATGCCCAGTAAGGGCTTGTGATCTGTCACAATGTGAAAATGATGGCCGTAGAGATAGGAGTGAAACCGCTTCACTCCAGCCACTATAGCCAACACCTCCCTGTCCAATTGGCTATAGTTCCGTTCGGGCAAAGACAGCATTCAGGAAAAAAATGCTACTGGAGCCTCCAGTCCGGATGGCAGCCGATGGCTCAGGACCGCCCCAACCCCATATGGGGAAGCATCACAGGCCAACACTACAGGGAGGTTTTCGTCATACTGCAATAGAACACTATCGGATGTGAGGAATTTCTTAATAGTCTCAAAAGCAGCTGCCTCACAACGTCCCCAAACCCACTTCACCGAACGGTCTAAGAGTCTGTGCAGGGGTTCTACAATAGAAGCCTTATGTGGCAGGAAAATGTTATAAAAATTCAATAGCCCCAGGAAAGCTTGCAGTTCAGCTTTTGAGGTAGGCGTTGGGGCGTGACTGATAGCCTGTACTTTCTCAGGGGTAGGATGAATCCCTGTCTTATCTATTAAAAATCCTAAAAATTCGACTTGGGGAACCACGACCTGGCCCTTGGATGTCTTAAGTTTCAAGCCGACGTCACGGAAACGACTAAGTACAGACCACAGGCGGGCCAGGAGAGAGGTTAGGGAGCGGGCAGACACCAGGACGTCGTCAAAATAAGGGACGACGCCCGGTATGCCCTTTAACAGCCTTTCCATTAAATTTTGAAAGAGTCCAGGTGCCACACTGATTCCAAATTGGAGCCGGTTACACTTGAATGCACCCCTATGCGTGACTATAGTCTGTGCTTCAGCAGTTGCCTCGTCCACAGGTAATTGCTGATATGCCTGTGCTAGGTCTAGCTTTGCAAATATGGTCCCCTGTCCCAGAGAGTGCAGCAAATGCTGCACCACGGGCACTGGGTATGCGCTCTGCTGCAATGCTCTGTTTAATGTGCACTTAAAATCAGCACAGATCCTCACAGATCCATCACTTTTCACTGGTGTCACTATCAGAGTTTCCCAACGAGCGTGGTCTATGGGTTCTAGCACCCCTTGGACCAGTAATTTATCAATTTCTGCATCCACTTTAGGTTTTAATGCAAAAGGTACCCGCCGCGGCTTCAGCCTCTGCAGCGGAACCTATGGGTCTAAAGCGAATGAAATGGGAGTACCAGTAACCCTCCCCGAAAACTTTGGGGAATTCCTTAATTAACAAATCCAAGTACATAGTACTCTGGATTTGATCAATGCCTGTTATGCCAAGTCCCAAAGCCTCAAACCATTCCAATCCTAATAAACTTGGCCGGGGGCCTTTCACCACAATCAGAGGTAACTTTTTGTTGAACTGCTTAAATACAACTTACAGAGATATTTACCCAGCACTGGAATGGGATTTCCTTGGAAATCCTTTAATCTTAACAGACAAGGCTCCAAACTTTTCTTGGCTAAAGCTGGAATAATCCTCTTAACCGTTGCCCAAGAAATTATTGATACAGCTGATCCCGTGTCAACCTCCATCTGACAGGGTCTGCCCTCCAAGTGGACCGTAAGGAAAAATTTCCCTTTCAGACCATGGACAATCTGGTCCACTTCAGCTTCTTCCCTATCCTCATTTACAGCAAAACAGGAATCCCTTTTCCTGAAACTCTGGCCCCTGGTAAATTTGGGGTTTTTTCTGTAGCCCTGACTGGTGCTAGGGAAACTGCCTTCCTGCGCATTTGTGCAAGGAGCAGCCGCCCTGCAGACTCTTGCTAAATGATCCCTTTTTCCGCAACGGAGACAAATGGTATTTTTAAACCGGCACTCCGTTCTATCGTGCCTACCTCCACACCCTGGGCAGGTAGTTTGGGGCAAAACCTTACCCTGTCGACCTCTGGCCTGTTCCGCCTTCAGGCAATGTACTTCATCATTTCCAATAGTCCCTTCAACAGGGAAAATGTCTTCATGATGCACCTCAGTGGCTTTTTCTCCGGCTTGTGGTCTACAGAACCTCTGGATCTCTTCTGTGGATTTTGTTGACAGCTCTACTGCCCTAGCTTCATCTAAAACTGTTTGTAAATCTAACTCAGGTTTGGCCAGTAGATGGCGCTGAATACGGAGGTCTCTAACCCCCCCCCCCCCGTACAAGCTGATCTGTAATGGACTCATCCAAATCTTTAAAACGACAATGGAGGGCCACAGCTCTTAAGGCAGCCACATATTCATTAATTGTCTCTCCCTCATGCTGAAACCTTCTGTAAAAGGCAAACTGGCGTGAAGTGCGAGAAATTGATGGGGCATAATGATTTTTTAACTTTGTCATCAAAACATCTCATGTCACATCGAGGACTGTGTGCGGAGCCACTAGCGATTCCGCAAGGTTAAACATCTCCGTGCTACACAGATTTAAAAAACACAATTTCTTTCTCTGTTCAGTTAGGTTAGTAAAGCCGTTGGCTTCTAAAAAACACTCAAATCGGGAAATATAAGAGTCCCAAGTCTGCGTGGCCAGGTTAAAACTGGCTAATGTATTCATTGAAGCCATTCTGAGGTAACTTTTTTCTCCCCTTTGGCTTAACCCCAAATCGGTCTTCGTAGTAGAAGTGACTCGCTTCTGAGGGAATTCAGCTCTAATGACTTCGCTCTTTGATTAGTGACTTTCTCAGCTCTGCCTGGGCTCAGCCACAGAGGAATCCCATCCTCGTCACCAATGTTCTAGATGGGAGAATGCGGTCAGACAAACAGAGGCGAGCCAGGACTTCAAGTCACCTAACAGTTATTTCAAACAGGTTGCCAAACGCGGCATTTCACATTTCATGCGTTTTAGCTAACTGGCAACAGCTGAGCCCTGTTTCACAGCTCTTTATATACCCCAGCTGTCAAACAGGTAACCAATCAGAAACAAGGACACGCCCCTCTAGCCAAACAGACCAGAGAGGAAACTGTAGTACACAACACTATCCCTATTACCTGATGTTTTCTTTCTATGAAAAAATTCATAACAGGAGGTTCACAACAATATTAAGTACAAGTGATAATGATAGCAACCACTCTCCAAAGCAAATTGGAAAACTGCAGAAATTCTATCTTCACTTTGTGGGGCTTCTAACCAGAGCCACTTCATTTTGGAAATGATCTAAATCTCTTTGAAATTATCTCCTTCACTGTTCTCATTTAACCTGTTATGAAATAGATGAACATCTAATAAATGATGTATTTCTATATTTTTATTTTCATTTGCATTGGTGTTATACAATCTTATTGTAATGGCTCCTCTCCTAACTTGAGAAAGTAAAGACTCTTGAAACGGATTATTTCAAAAGGAATCTTTAACCAGTCAGGATGGAAACTATTAGAAGTAAAGCAGCATCTCAAACCCTTTAGGCAATGCAAATGGGATTAAGCTGATAATGACCTCTCCCCTTTGTCTGAATGCAGATTCTAACCAATACACAAGTGTGAAGATGTTTCCTTAACTCTTCTGCCCTAAGAGTCAATAAAACACATGTTCCCATGGCTATCTCTAGTTAGACATTAAAGTAAGTTATCCCACATGGCTCTCATAAACATCCCCCCCCCCAGATATTGGGACCTTCAGTCTTCCGGTGACAGGAAACCAGTTGTAAAGTTGTAAAACTCAGTTGTTACAGACACGCTAGTGATTTTACTCTGAGGTTCCCCTCCTCCCAATTGAATGGCAGTATCACTTTTAGGGATCTGGTTAAGGTCCTTTCCATGGGCTGCTGGCTTTAATGCTCCCCAAGCGTAAGATTTTCCCAGTGTTCAGCAAGGGGCCTTACCCCTCCCTCCATTAGCTGCTCACATTCACATTCTATAGGAAAGCAACAAACTCCTATACCTTGGGGAATAGAGTGATGGTGGCAAGCTTCACATGACAGGAGGGAAGAAGTGGTAAGAAATTAGAGGAAGGAATTCCCCACCCCCACCCCGGAAATCTACTCTACAGTTTCAGAGAAAATGCTGGAAAAGCTCTCTAACATTTGCCCTCATCAAGGACTGAGCTAATTGGCTGTGCTTTCCACATCCCAAAGAAATGGACCTGAGGCAGCATTTATCTCAAGGCTTTAGCTAGCTAATCAGACAATCAGAGTGGTAAAAAAGCCCTTCTCTCTCAAGCGAGGAAGGGAAACAATACATTTTGCTGTGGAGAACACAAACCATCCATTTATAATGCAGGCTACCTGGCTATATTTCTGAATCAAGATAAAAGCTGATGCGTAAGATGTACAGAGTGAGTATAATGTCTGCCTAAAGGGACGCATTAGGTGGGGTTACCCAATCCTTTTTGTTAAGGGGTCCAATAGCTATGATTGCTTTGGACTGAAGTTCTGCCTATATGTATGGATGTGGAGTGTGGGTTTCTTTTCCTTCAGAATCCCTTGTCCCAGAATTGCTTTATTTGAGAAAACATAGCCCTTAAAAAAGAATGAAACTGCACATAACATAGATTTCTCTTCCTGATTGCATCAATGAAATTAATTTACATTAACTGGAAGAGATCTGGACACATAACGGTTGATGAGAACATAGTAATGAAAGATAGCTTACAGGAGGCATTAAAAGTTCAAGATACTAAAAAGTCACAGCTGTAACTGGAAAATTCCTTCTAATTTGGTTATTTACTGAAAATAATTCAGCAAAGATTTATTAGCACTGAAAACTAGAAATTTTGGTCTGAACTCAAGATTCTTTCTCAGCTTGGAAAAAACATTAATCAGATAAACAGATATAGGAACTCACATTTTCAGTTTCTTTGGGTGTCTTTAGCTGTATTAATAAAATAGGTATGTATTGTAACTAATTGTCAAAGGCATAAATATCAGGGCCATCAACACTTTAGATTTGATTTCAAAAGGCTACGTGGCCAAAGGCATAATTATAGCACCTCTCTGCAACAGTTTAAAGCACACATGTGATTAAAAAAAAACCTATGGCTTTTAGTTGCAGAAAGTTGCTGTATTTGCATTCCCATGTGCTCCAAAACACATTGGGAATCATATTTGAAGCACTGCACAGCCCTAAATAAACATGTTGCAGATATAGTTTGGATACAATTATATTAGAGTCAAAATAATGCCTCTTGGTCACATTGGAATAAAGATGCTCAACTACTTGTGATAAAAGATGCCTGAACTTTGCATTTCTATCATGAAACAAATTCTAAGAATACCGAACAGTAATGACTTCACAGTTTCAATGACTGCTTGATATAAGGTCACTGTTGCTAACAAGAGTTCAAGTTTTTTATTTCAGAGAATTCAGTAATATCTTAATTTTCTGAAGGTCTGTGCTCATACATGACACCTCATACATTGTATATGAAACTCACCATTATAAATATTTGGTACACACCACTTGCATAGAAATTCAAATTTTAGAGTTTGAAAACATAATTCTAGATTTAAAATATAATATGAAGAGAGAAGAGAGGCGGGGGGCACTGAAACATCCCCATGATGTTTCATAAGGATGAATGACCATGGGGTTACTGCAGCCACTGTAACTTTGAAAAAGGGTCATATATAGTGTCATGGGGTGTTGTAACTTTGAAAGTTCATTGTGGCCTGTCGTATCTCAAGGACTATCTGTAATATGTTGCCCTGAAATGGGTGAAGGATCCTCAGTCCTAGGACAAGCTTTTAACCTGGGCAAATCTACTGTGTATAAAACGATGAAAAATACTAGCAAAAATTGTAATGCATTCTATCCCTTGGTTTGCCATGAAATCCAGCTATAAGAAAGATGTATGCTTCCATTGCACATTGAAAGAAAACACTTAAGTAATGTGGTACTTAAGAAGAAGGCTTTACATATTTATGAGAACATTTGTCTGTGCATGTCAGCCCCACTAGATAAGCCAAACCAGGAAATCAACTTCACAGAATGGCTAGAACTATTTTTTATTGAAATTGGCTGTAGTAGCAGAATCTTGCAAGTCTGATTGCATTATGCCTCCTCCTTGAATTAAGAAGATACAGCATCTGCCTGAGCCATTTTCTAATGCTATCTTGTTCTGGACTTTAAAAATGCTTTAGCCCCCTTTTCCAAGGCAACAGATCCTGCAAATCTCTGACAAGTTCATCTTCCTTACTCATGCATTTTGGATTATAAAATTTGACACCATACTCAACAATCCTCCCCCCTGGACTCCTGGTTCAGTTCTCACTCTTTATGCAAGGTTTTAGGGACACATAACCCTAGCATAAAATGAGGGAAGTCTATAGTTATCATGGCATAAATTTCCCGGATTTAAAATCCGGTGGTCAACAGAATTATGTTTGTACTAGACAAAATTGTTTCCCTCTATTTATTAGGCCAATTAATTAGTCTTACAAAGTCTTTCTGAATCTTTTTTTTAACAAATAGAACATGAAGGTTTAATTCAAAAAGTGCAAGCTATCTCCAGAAATGGTTGGCTTTTCTACATTGTAAAGTAAATCAAACCCTTCTCCTTACCATCCAATGATTTAGTAATAGCAGCATGACATGAATCTTGGGCAATTCAAGCAAAAAAATACAATACAAAATGTATATATGGGTCTCATAAAGCTAATGGGCTTAGTGGCCTAGAAAACATCTCTTCAATTCACCTGATCATATATATATATTAAAGAGTGGATGAGAAAGAAAAACGCTTGAGCCAAAGTTCTCTTTAAAATATGTAAAGAAGCTGAGAAAGGGATTCCATAACATACATTGAGACCTACTGCTCTGCTGGAGAAGCTAGAGCTCAAATGTCATAGGATTCTTCCTCAGAGATGTAATTTGTTCAGATGTAATTTGTTCCATTTTCTTCTTTCATAGAACAAGTAAAAGAGAGAAAAGCAACAAAAATCAAAACTTGAGCCAGGATTTTGCAGTATTGATCTTAGAAGGTTCCATTGTTTTCAAGAACGATGGGTCATCACGGGTTTCTGTAAAGTATCAAAACACCAATGTGAACCTTTGGAGTTTTACTTACTTAAAACATGTTCATCTTCCATTCAGCTCTGGGTGGTTCCCAATCAAAATCAGCAAGTAACAATCACACATAAAAATTGCTGGGCTGAGATTGTGCATACATTTTCCCCATGTCATTTACAGACTTAAAAGTTTAGGAGTTTCAGTGCAGATTGAGCACAAATGCTGCTATATGCTCCTATGGCTCATAGCAATCACTGTTTGCCTATTGACTGGCTTCAGAACAATGTAAAATGTCATGAAACCAAAGAAAGTGAGGCTAACATTTTCTAGCTGCAGATGTCTCGTGGAAAAAAAGAGATGATTGCTGCTCGCCTCTAAGATATTCCAAAGAACTGCCAGAGTAATGACAGGAGAAAAAAGATGAGATTTCAGAGATTCTTACATACAGTATATGTATTATGTTGGAAGAAAAAGACATTAGGGTAAGATGAAAGAATATGTTTATCTGTAGGAATTAATCCAATAGTGGTTGTCTTATCTGTAACATTTTAAAAATATTCATCAATAATAAAAGACATTAGAAAGATTTGGGATCATTGCTTTGGATTATAATTCAAGAGTATTTTCAACCCAGACTTTTTCTCAGGAAGTAAGACTAACTCACTCATTTATTCCACAAAGGCCAGCTGACATGCCGCCCCACCAGTGCACTCCCCCCCCCCCCCTGCAATTCACAGAATCTAGGGTCAACTAGTTTTGTTACGATTTGTCATGTTTCCAATTTCAAATGTGAACTGTGTAGGCCTACTGAAAGGTACACATGTTTTAAAAAATAAGAGTGCTCCCTGGTGCAAATATACTGCCCCAGAAAAACACAACAGAAAAAGCAGGAGCAGGAATATTTTTGTGACTGGGAGAACAGCATCTTGCTGAGAGCGAGAGAGTGAGAACAAGCGAGAGATGTGAAATTGCCAATCAAGTAGGCTAGCTCTACCATAGCTAGTTCCTTTTATATTTCAATTTTAAAATAGGAAATCAGCCAATAGATAAAATTATTGTTGATACAGTTATCTGGTTGCATGAATTACTTGGAATTGTATGATTATAAAATTACATATGATTATTATAACATATAATATTATAATAAGATCATATGACTGATTACTCTGATGCAAAAGCATGCTATACTGCTATCAGCTGTTATTCCATTTGTCTGATTCTGGATTCTGTCTAATTTACATGTTTTCATATTAGTAACAGCCTCCTCTTTATAAACTACCACATATCTTTCTCCTACAAAAACAGTGGCCTTCTATTGGAATTTGGCTTTTAAAGGTAATGGACTCCTCTATTTATCTTCTCCATCTATTCAGTCGGGAGGAAAGCCATGAAGTAAATTCTGAATACTTGCCGCGAAGATCTCATCTGTTTTTCTGTTTCTTCCATTTGGATTTCGTTGGGTCAGTGATCCTCTGTAATAGGAGTTCCGAGCAAAGGATTCAGCATTGCCTTGAAAAGGTAAAGAAAATAATATGGATGGCAAGATGCTGCAATAAAATTATTCGTGTTTAGCTAGTATTAAAAGATAAGAATGGGGGAAGAACCAAAGTGTGCATGCAATGTTTAAATGGAGGGAGAATGTTTAAGTTCAAAACTTCTTCTAGAATAATAATTAAATCAGCATGAAAAAAGTAATTTTCCTGCAACACTTTTAATGTACAAATTAGACAATGATCTTTTTCTATATTTAAAATAATTTATCTTTATGAATTACTTGGCATTGCCCACATTATCATTTATTCCCGTTAATTCCAAATTTGGACAAAATATTATATCTAAACAATTTAATGACATCCTTTTTGCTTTAGTGACCAATGCTTTTTATTAAAAATTCTATTAACGTAAGAATTATATTGATGACTCTTGATTTCTATTCCATTTTTCTTTTTCTTTTAAATCTCCATGTTCAATGTGTTGCACTATGCTTTAATGGTGAGAAAATACACTGCACTTTTAAAATTATTTTGTGAACTTTGCAATAACTCTACAATGTAAGTAAGAATTATTGCCTTCATACTGTAGTAGCTGAATGAGTGATCAATAATATGTTCTAAGTCCTCCTTCCCCCTCAATTCAAAGTAGAAACAAAGTTTGAACCCAGGTACAGGTAGTCCTCACTTAACAACCCTAAATTGGACTCGGAATTTCTATCACTAAGTGAAGCAACTGTTAGACAAAACATCATGGCAGTTCCAGTAGTCCTAATTGTATTAAGCAGATATTTCTTTAGCTAAAGCAAAACAATTCTACTTTCCGCAAGTATCAGTTATCCCAAGTTTATGTCCTGCCATTCTGTTGGAAGGCGGAGGAAGAGGCTTGCTGGCATTTTTGCATGCATTTGCTTTGACTGTAACTGCTTGGGAATTAGGGAAGTGGACTTTCTTAGGAGATGGAGTGGATTCCCTCTTAGATTTAACTATGTGCGTTTTCACAAAGGAACTTGAGAGCTGGTTTCGCTTCTACTGTGCCAATATAGTGTATTCAATAAAGTTTACTTTTTGGGAATAACAATGACCCAAGAATTCCTGATTTGGATTCATTAGCTGGCTCTCACTACTGCAGCCAACCTGAACCCCTCCAGGAGAGCTGCAACATCGAGATGTCGGTGGCCAACAAGAAGATGGATGGCAGGGCGAAGTTGGGAGCACTTCCTCTCTGGGAGGTGCTGACAGCAACCTAAGTGGGGTTGGGGGACCAACCGGCCAGTGCATGCCGTAAACAGGGAGCTGAGAAGCTGGAGCAGCCACCCATGTGCCAAGGAGGGGCACCATCGGGAGCTCCCTGCCTCAAAAAAAAAGGGCAGTGGGAAAGCAGCATGGTGAAGGCAGGGGAGGCAGAGCACCCACTGATTCCCTCTGGAGTTACAGTGGTCTGGGGAAGCAAGTAGAAAGCCAGGAGAGCAGCCAAATGGGAGGAATCAGCAGAGTGGAGGTTCCCGATCACAGCCCCTCGATTGAGCAGCTTAGAGAGAAATTTGGCGGGCTAGAGGTCTGAGGCTGGCAGTGATGGCAGCTGGGGTGTGGGCTGCCAAGCGGCTGGCTACCCCATCCCGTCCTCAGCTACAATCAATGATATCAAGCCCAACTGCAGTGATGGAACCCAGCAAGGGGCAGTAGTAAGCCCCTCCACCCCCACAGTGGCAGGAGCCCCCTGCACTGGGCTAGTGCCAGGCTATGTACAACAAGACTGGGAACATCCCCCCTTGAAGGCAAAATTTGACAGCCAGCTTGAAAAGCCAGCCTACTTCCAGACTCAAGTGGAATTATTTGGAGCGGTACAGAGCAGTGCACCCTGAGGAGCCCTCCTGTGTGAGCGGTTACATTGAACCTGGAAGGAGACACCACAGAGTGGCTGGTGTTGCTCTACGATGAGGAGGCCCTGAGCTGATGAACGTGGACATCCTTATGCAACAGATGCAGTACAGATTTGAGAAAAGCCCACTGAGCAGAGACCAGGATTTTCTCTATTCAGCAAGGGAAGCGAAAGGTTGCACAATACATTTGAGAGTTTGGCAGCCTGGTAGCCCATCTGAGAGGATGGTCTGAGCCCCTGCTGGTCTACCAGTTCTGGAGAAGCCTGAACCAAGAGTTGTACTTCAACTGCCTATCTCCAGGTGTGGTACTAACATGGAGCTAGATCTGATGGAGTACCAACAGCATGTCGCACATGAGAGTCAATCTGCCAAATGGCCGAGAGGCACCCTGCAGCCTGCAGGGGAAAAGAAGGTGCTCTTCCTGACCTCAAGAAGAAGCCCTGTTGAATCCTGGGAGCCTGCTTCTGATGTAGGAAGGAAGGCCACTGAGCAGCTGACTGCCCCATTCTGCATCCAGCATCTGCATTGAAGGGTCCCATCAGGCCAAAGGGAGGGCCATACAAAACAGACTGAAAGAGGGCTCTGCAAAGAGCATTTAAGATGAGTGATAAAAATGTACCTATCCACAAAATATTTAAACTTACGACAACCCTGAAAGAAGTCGGCTGGGCTATTTAGGGCTATATATAGGGCTATTTCTCATTGTGCATATTATTAACCAGGAACTTCAGATGCCAAGAAGTCTTAGGCGGATCCACCCGATGTTTCATTGTAGCCTGTTAAAACACTTACATGATTCTAAACTGAGGCCGGTTGGGGTGCTCCCTCTGCCCCCAGTCCTCATAAAGAGGAAGAGCATTACGAAATTAAGGACATTCCTGGATTCTAGACCCCATAGAAGGAAATTGCAGTACCTTGTGCAGGAAAGGCTAACCCATAGCAGATGCAGAGTGGATAGCAGCAGCAGATGTTAAGAGTAGCTAGGCTGGTAAAAGAGCTTTCATTCTAGATACCCTAACTGGCCAAAGTTAAATGAATACTTTGTACAATGGGGGGATTGCTCATGATTATGTATGTTTACATGTGTTACAGATGTATCCCTTTTCCTGGGGGTTGGCATGTCAAGAATGTCTTTCATCCAGTTACTTCTTCGCTCTCTTCTTGACAACAATTAGGAGGGGAGTGGTTGGAATTTCTGGGGTGGGGGAGAATGGAATGCCAACTCTAACCCGTTTGAAGAACATGAGACCCTGCTGCCACCAAGATCAGATTGTTCTCATAACAAGAGGAACTTGATTGGACCTCATAATGAACTGAGCAGGATGGCCAACAGGGAAAATCAAGTTTAACTATGTGAGTTTTCACATGGGAATTTTAGAGTTAGTTTCACTACTACTGTGCCAATATA
Organism: Thamnophis sirtalis; assembly: GCF_051295495.1. NCBI lineage: Eukaryota > Metazoa > Chordata > Lepidosauria > Squamata > Natricidae > Thamnophis > Thamnophis sirtalis. Next base: position 113,663,558 of record NW_028261385.1, on the reverse strand, counting down.
GTGTATTCAATAATGTTTCCTTTTTGGGAAGAACAATGACCCAAGAATTCCTGATTTGGACTCACTAGCTGGACAGCTGGTGGTCAGGGGGTTGAGTTTTGGAAAACGAAAGAATGCTGTTTGCTTTGCACAGGCTTTTTCAGATTTTGCCTTGCTCTCCTGCAATCACTTTTTCTCAGCAAAAGTTCTTTTGATTCAACTTGATGAATTCAAGAGTCCTGATTAGCTGAGGCAGGTCCTTATAATTATATATAATAATCTATGAGGTTGTCTTTTATATATAGGTAGTCCTCATTTAACACCACAGCTGGGACAAGGTGATTTGGTCAAGTGAAGCAGTTGCTGAATGAAACTGCAAGTGTGATTATGATTTTCTTCAGCTATCCTTTCCGGGCCTGCAAAGATTATAAATGTGAATTCTGACTGCAAAGTTACTTTTTCATCCCTGTCATTACTGCAAATGTTGCTGAAAGAGTATTTGTATAACTTTCTACTTAAATATTAATATCCGTTGAAAATACACCTGGAAGAACAAAAAGTCCTCACTTAATGACCACTTGATTAACGACCAAAATTATAACAGCACTGAATTAAATTATGATTGTTGCAGAGTCCCTGTAGTCACATGATTCAAATTTGGGCACTTGGAAGCCTGCCCACATTTATGATCACAGAGGTTGCTTGACTCCCCCTCGCCAACTCTACCCTTTCAGTTGCCCTGCATCTACCCCCTGCTGCTCCCCACCAGCCCCCAAGTGTTTTTTCTCCCACTGATGTTGAGGCCATGCAAAGGTCCAGCAGCGTCTTCTGCCAGTCGGGCCTCAGCAACAGGAGGAAGAAAACCGCAGAGGTCAGTTGGGGGCAGCAGATTGAGACAGTGGCAGTAGAGTGCAGGATAACTGAAATAAAAGAATTGTCTTCAAGACCCTTTCAGCATGATGCAGAAACTCTGGCAGAGTGATAGCTGGATATGTATGAAAATGACATTGTGAAATTGATCCATACATTCCAGGTATGCACATATGCAGAAAGTAACTCTGCTTTTAATCAAGTAACTATTATTAGGCAGAGGCTGCCAATCAACTGAGCATTTTCCTCCTTGCATAAATGAGCAAAGGTCTTACTTGCAGTTTCATGGGAAATACTGAATTTCTTCCTCAACACATGGGGCACAGACATGACCTAAAAAGAATAAAATTTTGTTAACATGGAAATAAGGGTTGGCTGTATTTTCCCTCATTGCAACTTTCTTCATCAGAACAGCATTTTGGCCCACAAATAAATGTCAGTCCGCTCATTTATTTTGTGGATAATTCAACTATTTGGCTGATGTACTCATTTGCCTGGATTAATTCATTAAATAAATGAAGTTCAGTAAAATATTTCTTCTATTTGGATTAGATTTTTTTTAAAGAAGCTGAACATCCTGTTTCTCCCCACAACTCTCCAACTGTACAGCATTTAACTAATTGTTTGCATCAAAATATCATTTGCAATATGCAGTCATTAATGTCATACCAGAAAGGCCAAGAGAAATATTTATGAGGACTACAGGATCATGTCTACCACTAAGCACCATCAATAAGTATTGAAAGAGAGGTTTTAAAAGTATTTGAATTTCTAGAACATTTGTAGATCCCAGCTTCAGAGATTTGTTTCTGCTTCTCCAGCTTTAATATCATGTAGAAGTATGTACACATTTAAAACAGGCAAGATTTTTGCTTTGATCTTTTGTGAATTTTATTTGGTAAATGTTATTTTTCCATCTATATTTTAAGTATGTAGTCTTAATTAAGTACGGTCTATTGGCATACATGATCAGCATTTTCACTACTATCATTGGCTGCTGGTGATGTTGGAAAAATCATGCAATGGAATTTTTTAAATGGCAAAAGCTATGGTTATCTGAGTTTAAACCTTTATGATGATATTTTCAAAATTAACTAGGCAATCATTGTAGATTTCAGAGCAAGTAGAATATTTTTTTCAAAAAAAAAAACAAATCTTGGAAGAAATGTGCTTGTCGCTTGTCTCTTGTCTTGAAGTCATCCAAGATTAGATTTTAAAATTGGGGAAAATCTTCTTTGGCTAAATGTCAATGAGCATCTAAATTATAGTTTCCATCGTTGCCATTTCTTGCACATACTTTCCAATCACCTGGTGATACTGTATCAGGAAAGTTTGAGTCCTCTATAGCAGGGGTCTCCAACCTTGGCAACTTTAAGACATGTGGAGTTCAATTCCCAGAATTCCTCAGCCAGCGATGCTGGCTGAGGAATTCTGGGAATTAAAGTCCACAAGTCTTAAAGTTGCCAACGTTGGAGACTCCTGCTCTATAGAATTAATTGGACCCTTTATCTAATCTCTTTACTTTCCAATTTTCTCTGCTGTTCAGTTCAGTGACAAATTTTTACTAGTGGACTTTATTTAGTAACTAGCTGGATACCCGGGCTCTGCTACGAAATTATGTGATTGGGCTTGCTAAACCCACATTTACATCTTGAAAATTAATGAGTAGTTATAATCGGCCACTCCTCTCCTCTCCCTCAGGTTTGCCTCATAGAAGCCTCTCCTTTCCTATTCCCCTTCTCTCCCTCAGGCTGGCCATATGGATCTTCTCCTACCCCCTTCTTTCCCTCAGGCTGGCCCCATTGATCCTCTCCTATCCTCCTTCTCTCTCTCAGGTTTGTCCCTCAGAAGCCTCTCCTATCTTCCTTCTCTCCCTCAGGCTGGCCCCATTGATCCTCTCCTATCTTATCCCCTTCTCTCCTTCAGTCTTGCCCCACAGAGGCCTCTCCTATCTTAACCCCTTCTCTCCCTCAGTCTAACTCCTTAGCATCAGATTCAGAGCATTTTTCAGGTGGGGAGGGGGAAGTAGAATGTCTAACTCCTTAGCATCAGAGCATGTTAATAATAATATAAGAAATGCTAATGATCTGATGGTCATTTTGAAAAATCATTTCTTAGCGAGCACCTAGAAACCATTTCTTGCACATACTTTCCAATCACCTGGTGATACTATATCAGGAAAGTTTGAGTCCTTTATAGCAGGAACATATGTGACAAATTTCAAGTGTGTAGGCTTTACGGTTCTGGAGATTTTGTGATGCTGTGTGAGTGGTATTTCGCTTTTATATATATAGATTGCTACAGTACATTATATGTAATGGTTTAAGATTCATGGATCAGAAATGATCCATTTTGGAGTTATTAGCAGTAACACTGTTGTGCTCTTTAAAAAGTGCTTCAGATCAATTTATGCTAACTGATTTTATTTTTACCCATAAAACCTTCCATCTGCCAGGACTCTTCTCCATCTCCTTTGCCTTTAAGTACAGGTTACTCAGTGGTTTGAATTCCTCCTTCTATTCCAATCTCTCCTGAATTCATAGTGTTGTCATTCCCCAGGCATATATATGTTTGTTGTAAATTCTTCACAGCATTAGAAACAGTATTCAGAATATCTAAACTCTCAAATGAGATCCAAGAAAATGTATCCAAAATCCTACCTCTGACCAAAGCAACACAAAAGCAGAATGATCTTAAAGCAAACTGCCCTTCTCTAGCTATAAAAAATATTACAGAAGGACCAAAAACCAGCAGACACAGGCTGAATGACAGTTCTCATGGATAGAATACAACAGATTTAAAAAAGCCTAACGAACTGTTGAACAACAAAGATGCTTACATCTCTCTGGAAGTAAACATGCAGACACCTAGAAAAAAAGCAACATCAAATGCCCCTAAAAAAGTTGCACCATAAAGTGCTTCTGTGATAGGTATAAAAATACTCCAAACCTCCCTAAGAAAAAAAAAGTGAGTGTTGATAATAGGAGATTCAATTTTCATGGGAACAGAACCAGCTGCCTGTAGAACAGACAGTTAACTCAGAAAGTTATGTTGTCTCCCTAGAGCAAAAATCAAAGATGTGGCTGAGAACCTAACCAAAATAATAAAACTCACATATTACTACCCTTTTCTACTACTACATGTAGGGATGAATGACAAAAAAACCTTGAAAACAATAGTGAGTGATTACAAGCAGCTAGGCAAGAAAGTTAAAGAGTTAGGCGCACAAGTAGTTTTTTCATCTGTACTGTCAATGAAAGGTCAACATCCAGTAAGGGAAATGAGGATTCTAGAAGTGAACCACTGGCTAAAGGGTTGGTGTCACAAAAAAACCTTTGGATTCCTGGACCATGGTCTGCACTATATCCATGATGGCTTTTTGGCAAGGGATGGGCTGTACCTCACAAAGACTGGGAAGAATGTTTTTAGAAAATGACTAGCTCAACTTATCAGGTGGGCTTTAAACTAAAATTGGACCCCATAAAAGAGGAGATGGCATTGCACTGTATGTAAAGGACCACTGTATTGCTACAGAAATGCACAAAGCCAAAGATGAAAACCTCCTAGAATGCATATGGGTCAATATAAAAGAAAAAAAGAATGATATTGCCATGACAGGCCACCCAACTAAGCAGAAAACATAGATGTACTTTTTGCTAACCAATTAACAAATATATGTAGGAAACACACTACAATACTATTTGGGGGGGGGGGACTTCAATTACCCTGACATCAACTGGAAGACTAATTCAGCACCGTGAGAAATTGAATAGGTTCCTGACCAACCTTAAATGACAACCTTGTTGTCCAAAAGGTAGAGGAGGGAACTAGAGAGACAGCCATACTGGACTTCATTCTTATGAACAGAGAAGAAATGATAGAGCTGAAACTGCAGGAACCTTGAGTGAGAGTGACCATGTGAAACTGGAATTCAACATAATGCAAACACAAGCAATAGAACATAAAGAAAGCAGAGTCTTAGATTTTAAAAGAGCTAAGAGAACTTGGGATTCAGAGACCATACAATTTCATTAAGGCACATCATTGCTTTTTTTTTTTTTTGTAAAATTCAGGTATGCTCACCTGGATGCTTCTTTTTTCCTTAGGCCTTTCCACTGGTTTAACTCTCAACCCAGCAGCACTCAGTGCAGCGATTCGAGATTCTATATCAGACACCTTTATAGGAAGTAGCACATTATTCCGTCATAAAGGCAACTGGACTTTTTCCTAGCATACAGCCAATACATGGTTATACTATATATACACACGCGGAGAGGCAAACATCTATCCCTAACTTAAGTCAGTGCAGCAATAGCACTATTTCATTTGGCATTCAACAAGCTAATGAACTGGAATCTGGTGATAACTGTCTTCAATTATTTAAGTGCTATAGATAATAATAAATGGAACAAGCATGTCACGCTTTATGTAACGTGACTATAGCTTTCCAAACTTTCTCAGGCTTTTTTTAACAGCCTACACCCTGATTTCACTACAGTGTACAAGTCAGGTCCTAGCAGTGAAAAAAAAAGTACTTTTCTCTGAACCAATTATTCTCTGCCTTCATTGATTCCCAGATTTTTGAGGCAAAATCAGTTTGCCTTAGCTGTGCTGAGATAGCCTGCAGAATAAAGTTTAGGTAAGATCAATTCCTATTGTGACTTATCTTCTCTCTTAATTAAGAGAAATATATTAAGAAAGGAAAGTGATTCTATGTTATTTTTCTTGGTTTAAGAAATCGCATTTTATTTTAATCTCCTTTTATAATCTTAGACCAAAGTTGCTTCTATTCTATTAATAAATGCCTTCTTTTTATCGAGTCATTGTAAAAAACACTTTGGTCAATTTATATGAAAATATATGGCTATCTACCGGTAGCCCAGGAAAGTCCAATAAGGTTGTATTATATATCCCAATTAACCCATTCAACATTGTTTACTATGTATTAGGTAGATGAGAGTTATCTGAAACACTGATAGAATATTAGTGATCAGAAAGATTGTAGCTATCATTTATCTGAACAATGTAAAGAAATATAGTTTTTTAGGCTCATGAAAAGGTTTAGGTAGGCACATTTCAACTATGGTTAAAATATTTAAAACTATTCTATGGGTTCAGTTTCTGTATGGGGTAATTTTCTGGGGAATTCTTGCTTAGAAATCAACCCAAGCAGCCTTTTAAGAAAAGACAACAGGGATTTACCTCAGTCTCTCTATGTTGTACTTCAGCCACAGGAAAAGCCACTTTGTCTTCCAACTCTGCCAGTTCTGAATCTGTTGTTGCACTGTGATGGGTTTGGTCCTCCAACTCTCTTCGTCTTTTCTGCAATCTATAGATGTTCTCCATAGTAGGCACCTGTAATCAGCAGTACTAGTTATTTTCCAGCTAGATTATTGTCAATGATTTCTCTAAACTCTAGAGCAGGGGTGTCAAATTCGTGGCATCACATGACATATTAGGACTCCCCCCCCTTTGCTAAACCGGGCATTTATTAGGAAATGAAATGAAAATAAAATTGTCAGCACCATATCACTGTTCCCAAAATCAACTCTATAATTACATTTGGAATAATGTGGAGTAGGCTAATTTTAAGGTTGTAAGAAAGCCAAAAAGAAAAATGGCTTCTTAGTTAGAAAAAAGTAATGGTAGTGAACTGTGTATGACAGTAATTCAAAAGTTGAACAGAAATGGAAAGTTAACCTAATTAATTCCAACATCACATATAAAAATAAACTTGTGGCAATTAACTTGTGTCATCCCATTTTCCAATTTCAGATAGAAACAACCACACCTAATTGGACTTCTCAACACATTTACTAAACTATGAATATTACAAAAAGTCCACAGCTGAGGGGTGCAATAATTTGGAAAGAGTGGGTCATTAAGAAAAGCTCTGGATTGAACACAAATTTCAACCGAACCCACTAGTGGGTTCCAAAATAGTGACTTCTCTGCATTTGCAGCAAAAAAGTCCCATCCTTTGAGGTGAGGCACCTGGTCAAAACACAGCTTCACCAAATGCTTCATGTAGCAGAGTGCCATGTCTCTGCACTCGAGAATTAGTCTGAGGCATATTATCTCTACTGTGTCAAGTTCAGCCTTCAGACATAGCACTATCACATCCCATAAAGAATAGCAATAGCAATAGCACTCATAGCACAATAGGACTTATATACCACTTCACAGTGCTTTGCAATACTATCTAAACAGTTTAGAGTCAGCACATTGCCTCCATCAATCTGGGTCCTCATAATGCTATGAAACATTTTAAAAAGTTGGGAATCTGAGGAAAGGGGGCAATGAAAGCAATCCTAGTCCCCAAGGAGTTGTTATTAGCCTTAAGCCAGCCTAGGGGAAAGGCTAGGTAGAGGGGTATTTTCACTTTCTAGCATATTTAATCATTTTCTATTATTTACTTATAAAAGTATTTCTGGGTGTTGGGCTTATCAGACTATTACAAATGCTATCATTGAAACTATTTTAAAGCAACGTTTTAATGTCAGACTGCAACACAATACCTGCCTTCCCCATATCTAGTTTGGGAATAGTGGTATTTGCATTAAAACATTTAAACAAATAGGGAGGTAAGTATTTTTGAACTGCAGATGAGGTCCTATTAGCTTGATGGATTGGTAAACTTTTGTTTAGAAATTCATAACAGGTTTTCTGCTAAGACAGCAGTGCTTTAAGCAGATTCTACCCTCCTGAAGTGCATTCTGCAAAATGTTCTCTGATTTCTAAACCTGCCCATTAAGGCAAATAAATTGTAGACAATTCATTCATCTAAATGGAAGTTGATTAAGAATTTGACCAGGTCATTTTCTTCAGAAAGAAATATACCAGGTATTTTAACCAAAGCTATAAAACTATTCCTAGCTGTAATATCCATTTGAACATCCATGAATTATGTTTGATTCAGAAGGTAGTTCCAAACTATAGTCCTCAGCTTTCAGAAGGAACGAAATCCTATTCAGAACAGGCTGTTCCTCCAATTGTGACAATGTTTCACTGTTGATAAAAAGAACCTGTCTTTGTGTGAATTGCACTTTGCTTTGTTAAACCATAGGTAATCTGAGCCACTCTCCGGATTGTGTAGAGGATTTCTTCATCAACTTGTCATTTTTTTTAAAGTGTGCACATGTGTGTCTATCATAGTGAACAGATAGTAAACAGATCATAGTGAAGAGTTTCATGAGGATTGCTCAATCAAATACTATGAGACAAGGATATTGATGTGATTTGTTTGAGACTAAATGCCCTTTGCTAGGCCCTTTTCCTTTTCCCTATTCCTGCCCTTTGCAGGAATATTGAGAGCTGTAATAGAATTTGTGACATCTTCATAAAATTTTATTCAGAAAAAAATCCTGCCCCTGTCATTGCACACTGATTCTATTGCAGTTATGATCCTACTACCAATTGGATTTTAGAAAGTTCACATTTTAAAAAATGCAACTGTCTTTTTTTGCAATAATTAAACAGAAGTGTAAAATAAAGGGGGCTAACACCTTTTTCAAATCTGTGGCTCACACTTCATCAGCGTTCCAAATAACATCCAAAATTAAATCAGAGTCCAAGGCAACGTTCTGCTCAAAGTTCCAATTTATTAAGAGAGCCATGCTGACATATCTGGGGGAAACCCGAATCTAGAGCTTCTTCCGTTTTTCCCCCCAAGTTAAAGTTCAAGATCTTGCCCCCACACCCACAAGTCCATTACAAGGCCCAATCTTCCACCGCCATGCTGGCAGTTCCACTCATCCAGTTCCGGCCAGGTGCAGAGGTACCAAAATAAAGGATGACCTTGGCACTCTAGAAAGGAATTTTATTTTGGCTACATAACATTCTACTCTGCACTATCCCCCCTCCCATTTTCCCACTATAGAAACAGAATAGTAGAAGTGTGGTAGGCCAAAGATCCAAAAGGAACATGGCTACAGGCCTGACACACTTCTCATTTGAATGTCATATTGGAAGTAGCACCTGAAAAATGAACAGAGCCAGAGCAAACTTAGATAACTATTATTACGTTTCATTTACATCATGTGATTATGCTCATTGGTTTGGGAATCACTCCCACAATTGTAACCACAGTATTTGCACTAAATGATCTGCATTTTTATCATATGAAACTTTAAAAAGTCATCTTCTATAAGTATATGCCTGTGTACTCACGAAGAACAGTTATTAATAGTTCTTTTTTCAAAACAAATAAAAATGTAAATATTTATATTTCAGTATATTATTAATTTCTCTGATATCTCAGAAAAATGATTTTTTTTTAGAAATTACTTTTCTTTCTTGCCTTTGAGTATAATCAAATTCTATCAAACAGAAAAAAGGCTTATAATCATTTGTTAATTTCTAGTTAGCAGAAATAGGATGAAAACTTTTTGATTTCCAACTAAGATTTGGGTGGCTACCAAATTGCTTTGAAGTGAAGCAGAGTATTTTTCAAGTTGCTGTATTGGGAACAGAATTGAATCTTATGGCAAATGTGAATCCCAACTCATCCTACACTGCAACAATTTACATATCCCAGAATATCTGGTAAGAAAGCTATTGTCAACTTGTAAAGCATTGCCATGACTATTATCAGGTTGGCATTTGAAGGATTCCATGCATACCTTCGGCCAGAGTTGGATCTCATATTTCTACAACCTAGTTCATGAATATGATCTATGATGCATACAGAAAGGTGGAGATAGAGGGGTAAAGTTCAAACGCAATTAGGTCATCTTCTGGGAATTTCACACCTATGTGATAGACTTTATTATATCTATGCTGCACAGGATGGGATAAACGTTAAGAATTGTTTGAATAAGACAACCTAGTAAATTCAAAAGATTAAAACTTATTTTTAATTAGTATTTCCTCCTCCAATTTTCCAAATGTGCTGATACTAATACTTCCAACTTATTTGTTATTAGTTGTATCAGTTGTAACTTATACTTCAGTGACAACTTGTGGGGCCAGGGGAGACAGAGTTGTGCTTTCATACATTTCTTTCTAATACTTCCTAGGTTTGAGGCACCTGCTTCCTATTTCTCAAGCTCCGTAGAAGATCGATTCATCATCCAACATCTTCATCCTTTCAAGAAGATATTCAGGGATTTCTACATTGTTGTTAATGGGTCTCAAGTGCTTTGGCTGTATGCCACAAAAAGCCCTGGCTAGTGACCTCTAGATTTTATGCTCAACTAGAGTTACTTTGTGTGCAGGAAAGGGAAATGGGAAGCAGGAAGGTGTGTGGTTGCTTTAATTAAAGGGTTTGTTATCCATGGAGGACTCTTAACCTGAGGAAGACTAACACCCAGATAATACATTGATCCTGGATAATGCTTCTGCAGAATACAGCAGGGACAAAGGCACTACCTCAAAGCACAAGTGAAAAGCTCTCATTAGGGTAATGGCTTATGTGTGACAAGCACTTTTTGTCCCAGAAGCAGAAGATATGAAGGGACTGTTCATGGTGACTATCATATTTAGTACAGTACATTTTATTTGGGTCGGTCTGCTCTTGAGAAAGCCAGTTGGTCTCAGGAAGGAGATGTCCAAGGCGGTGGGGGAATGGAACTGGGAAAGTATATGAGAATTCACACATTCCACATATAACACTTTTAGACTTTAAACTCAACACTGAAGTATTGTATTTGTGTAAGTATTGGTATAAAATATGAAATTTTATTTCATAAGGTAGTATCATGTGTTTGCCTTAATATATTGAATTAACAGTATATGTTAAAATTTATATTGTATCTCAAATAGTTTCTGGCTATTTGAATTTGAAATCAAGCATTTCCCCAAAAAATTCAAATTCATCTTATTACACATTTAGACAGTGCCATGAATACATAATTGGTGGGTGATAAGGATAGGAGTAAGCCTTGCCTCACATTGCCTTTCTTCTGAACTGGGCTGGAACAGTCCCAACAGATTAATTTTTGGAATAAGGAAATAAATATTTTTGGACCAACAAAATCACTATTGTTTTGTGAAAATGCTTTTCAGAACAACTCGCTTAATGCACCATGTGATGATTCATTACATAAAAAGCTTTCTGCAGAGGGGGCTTTCATATCAAACCTATGCTCCTGCCTACCTGACAGGAAAAGCCTTGTTAAAGAAGACAATTAAGAGGAATGATCTTGCCTACAGCCTATGACCCCATCAGAATTAAGACGGGGCAGTAGAACTTGCTTTTATCTGGTTTTGTATATATAGTTTATTTTTAAGGGAGTTGAAATCATAGATCAGGGGTGTCAAACTCAAGGCCCAGGGGCTGGCTCCAGCTTGCAGAGTGCTTAGACTGCGAGGCTACCCTGAAAACATCAAAAGACTGGCCCGTGGTGCCTGTGCCAACAAAAATGGAGCTCAGAAGGGTCACGGGCAGCCCTCCCAAGCTGTTTTCACTGGTAGAGGGTTGTAGAAGCCGTTGCAGCTGAAAATGGAGCTTGGGGGGCCATTTTTGCTTGCAGAACACTCGTACCACCCCCCCCCCAACACAAGTGACATCAAGCTGCCAGACACCCTGGTCATGTCTCCCTGTCCCCCCTCTGAGGTCAAACACAACCTTGATGGGGCCCTCAATGAAATTGAGTTTGACACCCCGGTCATAGATCATCTGGTGACCTTGATAGCCAAAGTTTGTTTAAATAAATAGGGACCATCCTCTCATCACTTGGCAACTAGATATTGAAAGTAAGCAATCAAAACAAGAAGGAAAAGTGAAGGCGGGGCTGACGTCGACACGACATGCAATCTTGGAGCTCCAGGATTGCTGTCGATATCTCTGCTGTTGGACGGTCCTTTTTGGACCTAAACCGTCCTGTAGAGATGGAGATAGAGAAGGGCACGTCCTGCTGATCTCAGGGGCATCGCAAAGCCCCTGATCGATCCAGGAGAAACTCTTTTTTCTGGCTACAAGAGAAGCAGCTATTGACGCTGCAAAAGGTTGGGACAGATGCCTGAAACAGAAGCAGAGCAGGAGAGTGTGTCAAAATGGTGAGAAAAACTTTAATATTAGAGAAGAGAATACCCAAAAAGACTTAGTTAAATTAAAATCGAAGACAGAAGAAAGCAAGCGGCGAATCAAGTTTGGATTAAAACTATTGTGTTATCTTTTTCTCTTTAATTTCATTTCTTTTTATGGATGGAATTTTTACAAATGCCTCTTACTTTTAAATTGGACTGGTCTTTTTTTCCCCTTCTTCTATTTTTCCCATTTTTTGTATTTGTGGATTAAAAATCTCTTCCCTCTCAAGGCTCAGCTGGATCATAACTTTTAAGCATTTTTTTCTCTTCCTGAGCTCGAAACTTAAAGAGAGAGGTAAAAGCAGAGAAAAGTAACACTGCCACCTAGAGGCTTGGTAACATCTGATATCTCAAGGCTATTGGCTTTATTTACTGAAAGGGACAGTGGGAAAACACGTTTTCTTTATACAGGTGCTCTCTGGAGTAAAGAGAAAGCCTTGACTTGAAAGATTACATTGAATTTGTCTGAAACCTAGCAAAATGCCTTGGATGTCTTAGTGGCAGTGTTTACAATCTGGAAAAATGGTACAGCATGAAGAAGAAAAGGAATTAACATTGCAAATAATTATGCTCGAAATTCAAAAAGTACTAATAAGCACAGAGAGAATTGAAGAGACTTGAGATTATAGAACAAAATACAGAAAGAAGGGAGGGAAGAGTTGAGTATACTTACAAAATAATGATGAAATTTGAGGACAGAGTTCAAAAAATTGCAGAAAAATATGAACAAGGTGATAAGAAAATTGTTGATATTGACAGCAAACTGAGAGTGGAGGGAAATGATGAAATACTGAAAGAGGAGAAAATTTGGCAGAAACAATTATAGTAATTTTGGCAGAAGCACTAGTGAGAACTAAAGGCAAGCTGATGGAAGGAACAGATGGAGGATTTCGAGTCTTTACAAGATATGCAATGAACAACAAGTTGCCACATAAGTCCACATAAGACTTATCAAGAAAACACTTAGAATACAGATTCTACAAATGGCAAGAGATATTGGACTGCACTACTATTGGAAGGATACAGGATGATGAAATGAAATGCCACAATAAAATTAAGTTAAACTTAGTTAAACTTTGATTATTATGTATAAGACAAAGTAATAATAGTTATAGTCAAATAAATGATTAACAATGATAATAATGCATTTATATATACTAGCTTGATAATATAAAATTTTATATAAACTGCATGTGAGGACTATGGAGATGATGTTGGAAAGCTTTTTTTTTTATATAAACGATAAACAATTCTATATAGCGTAGAATATAAAGATGTAATACTGGATGATGTAAGGATGATGTAAGGAAATGCCATAATATAAAATTACTTTAAATTTAGTATGCTTCACATAAAAAGGATGTAATAATAGCTATACTCAATGAATGTTTAATAATCATAATTGTATACGTATTAGATTGATGATACGAATAATGGAATGGAATGTGCTGAAACAAGTAAGTTGACATATGAAATTAGAGACCAAGAAGATAAACAATTTTATAGGATATGGGATTTATTTTACCAAGTAGTTAGATTAAAAAAACAACCATGGAATTGAAAATTATTAGAGAATGTTACCAATACTAAAATAATAGAATGATTTAGGATAGGATATAAAAATACTTTATTATTGGATATATTGAAGATGATATGAATTATTATAAAATAAATGAACCCATATTTATAATACCTCGCTTAAAATGAAGAAACAATAGTGATAGTCAAACAAATGAAGTACTATAATAATAATGTATACAAATATATTTGATTGACAATATGTGACTTTATATAAAGTTTAAATGATGATTATGGAAAGGATGCACAAAAACCTTGTAACCAATTGACACACTGTACGTAACTGAAGATGTTTTTATGTTACATGTCTTGTTTGTCTGTTTTAAAAATAAAAATAAAATTATTAAAAAAAACAAGAAGGGAAAGGATCATTGGGGAGTAGAAGACATTATGATCCATCAGTACATGACAAGTTAGACAGCAAAAGTAAATGCACTGCTATTGGTGAACTACCTATAACTTATAACTGGTCACTTAACAACCATTTGAAATTAAGACGGGCCCAGAACATGTGTGTAAAGCACTTCTAGCCATTGTAAAATGTCATGCCGTATCCTCCCTGTGATCACATTACTGCATTTTGATGGTTTGGCAATTGGCTTGCCTTTACAACTGGTTGTAGTGATCATGTGACTGCAATTTGTGACCTTTTTTGCCAGTTTCGGGCAAAATCCTCCCATTCAGAAGAATGGGTTCAGGTCTGCCTAACTGGGAATTATATCATCAGGCAACAAGCTTAATGTGAATTAAAGAATGGATAACATTAAGGAATTCTAGATTACTGATAGTAGAAGTACACGATTTATTGTTGGAATGAGTAAATTGACGTTTGAAATTAGAGAACAAGAAGATGAACAATTTTATAAGGTATGCGATTTGTTCTTATCAGTGGTTAGAAAAAAAACACATGGAAATGAAAAATGTTAGATAATTTTTTATGCTGTAAAAATAATAAGAATGATATAGGTGATATTATAAAGGCATATTATTATTAAATAGACTAAGAATGATGCAATGGAATGTTGGTATATATATGAACCCAATACCTAGAATTTTTTTTAAAAAAATGAAGGAATAACAATTATAACTGAACAAATGATGTACCATGGTAATAATATATCTATGTATATTTTGATGGATAATTTGTGATTTTAAATACAACTGAAAGTGGTGATTATGGAAAGAATGCACAAAAGCCTGTAACCAAATGACATGCTATATGTAATTGATGAAGGTTTTATGTTTTATGTTCTGTTTGTCTTTGTTTAAAAATAAACAACTTTTACAAAAAAAAAAAAAAGAATGCGTTTGCACTTACAACCACAGATTCACTTAAATACTGTGGTGATTTGGTTAACAACTGCTGCAAAAAAGCCATAAAACTGCATCCAATCACATAAGTGTCTCAACTTATGATCATGAAATCCAGTCCCAATTATGGTTGTAGGTTGAGGACTACCTGTAGAGACAGTAATAGAGAAACCATATTTGCCCCAATTTGACCATATGTAATGTAAATCAATGTAAAGGTAAAAAAAACCAACATTCTCATCTTCCATGCATAAATCCTCTTCCTTTTGTATATTCTTGTATTTTAATAAAGAAAATGTATAACTGGTCCAAATCTAGCTTCTGCAGTTAGTTACAAAACAGATAATATGATTACATGAAAACTAGTTCTATCAGGAATAGAATTTTCACTGAAGAATTGGACATAGGAGGCTTCTTCTGTTACATCATATTGTTGCTTCTTCAGCTCCTTAAAGTTACCACACAGAGGTTTTTAATCAATTCCATTGCCTGAGATACTAAGAACTGAAGACGGAGATACTAAGGACTCTTCTTTGATCAATGCAAATGCTAGGGTACACACTGGTTCAGGAGACTGACTGCCTTTGAAAAGGGGTTATAGTAATACTTATCTTCTTCATCTATTTTATGATTGTGATTATTGAAATATCAAAGTTACAAGCTCCATAATTTTTCAGGCTAAAAATGTATCCATTTTCAGATTTGAAACATACATCAAGTTCCTAGTTTGTAGATTAATGGGCAAATGCCAACAGGAATCAATAAACTGGAATGCTATATTTTTATTTAATAAATGCTGGCAAATAAGAAGAATAAATATAACATCAAAGGGTTCGCTGAAATCAAATACCATCCCAAGATGCACATTGCTAAATATGGAGTTCATTTTATGCACCGTGACAGAGTAACATAAATGCATATGCTACTAAAACTTTTGCGTCTGCTTGACCTTCAACTGGGCAAAATGGGGCATCGTTGGCTCAAATCTGCCAAATTAAAGAAGGAGTCTAAAATCCATGACTTCATGGGATTGATATTTCACAAAACTATGGTCACTTCAGTACTCCCATGCTACCACAGACATGTGATTTCCAATGCTCCGTCAGCTTCCTATAATGAAAGTCAATTGGGAAGTTGGCAGGAAATCAAAAGCACCAGGGTGGCAAGCAGGTAAATGGCTGCAAGTGGGGGAGGGAGGGAGATGTGTGGGAGGTGGCACATAGGCTGGTTGTACAAGAGGTGGCACTTAGGTTGGGGAGAGTAATGGGGGAAGGTGAGAGATGCTACATTGGGTCAGGGAAGTTGCCTGGGGTGCAAGAGACTTCATGGCAGGTGCTGTGTGGATTTGGAAGGCTGCTGAGCAGTGTTGTGTGGGTTGGAAGGAGTGCACAGGAGTGAGAATGAATGTGCAATGGTGGTGCCAACGTGGGCATGCGGGGTTGCAGCATGGCTTGGGGAGTGTGTGTGATAATCTTAAGGAGAACAGTGACGACTGGGAAGACAAATAATTATCTCTTAAAGGAAGAGCCAACAGGTCATGGTTTCTGGGGCTGCAAGTGGGGTTCTAAAAAAACCACCTTTATTATTATTTTAAAATAAGCTTTAAGTAGTTATTTGTTACCTGCCTAAATTTGTTCTGCAACACAGTTAAATCCTCATAGCAACAAAGAACAATATTTTAGATGTATGGATTGTCCTTCACAGAGAATAGAGGTTCATTTATGTATGGGATTTATAGGCTCCTCCAAGCTGCTAAAACTCTGGGTGGGGTACTTTTCTGATTACGGACAGTGTTTGGGAAAAGTGACTACCATGAACACATAACAGGCCTAACTTTATCTTCAGGAGAAAAAAATGGTACTTTGCTAAAACTTAGGGTGTCTTAAGTGCCTGCTTCCTTCTCGTACAACCCAGAAAACAGTCATTTGAAAGCATGCTGACACCATCCACTCTGACCAGCTCATGTCAGTGACAGACTCTCCCATTTTTCCAAAAGCAGCACAGGAGCATTCATCACTCCAGTTTCAGTGTTACCAGTATGCAAATCTGCATATTACTTGTTCTTTTAGGAAACCATGTGTCAGAATGTGAACTGTGATCAGATTGAAAAACACACACACTTTCTATTTCAGGTTTTTTAAAAAAACAACAACAAACAAGTCCACAATTAATGGCAAGGATGGGTTCTTGGGTTCAGCATAAACTTGTGCTCTTCAGTCTTGATGTGATTTCTGATGGCGTTCACTGTGCTTTAACTTGTGGCTGCTCATTCAATGAAGATAACTAGTTGTGTGGTCCAGCTAGCTTTTTAAGAATCACGTTCCTCCAATGATCAATATGACGCTGAACTGACAGATGCTTCGCTCTATACTACAAGATAACTGTGTGGATTTAGCTTTGATGAAAAGGATTTAAATGTTATTATCTTTATATAGCTAATGTAGCTAATTGAAACATCAATTGCAAATAATGATCAGTGTTCAAAGGCATGCTCTGCTACTCTGTAGCATTTTAAAGTAATTGTCTTACATCTTGGAAGATACTATTTATTGATATTTTGTACAATAATACTAGCAAATATTAGCAAATTTGGGTTTTAAATATTTACTTTGGAATGAAAAGAACCTGTGGAAATTGGCAGCACTGTTGACCTCCTATTCTTGGGACTTTCTATTGGAATGGAGAGATGGTAAGAATACAGAATAGAGTTGGAAGAGATCTTGGAGGTCTTCTAGTCCATTTAGTGTCATCTGCAGATTTGATGAGTTCCCCTTCTATTTCCTCATCTACGTCATTTATGAAGATAATGAAGAGTACTGGGTCTAAGACAGAACTCTGTGGTATCCAATTCCTTCCTTCCTTCCATATAGATGTAGTACTATTAAAGACTGCTCATTGAGTACAGTTTGTAAGCCACAAATCTATGTAAGTGACAAATCTATCTAGTGGTAATGCTGTTTATCTCAAATTTTTCTAGCTTACCAAGAAGTAGGTTGTGGTCTACTTTATTGAATGAAATGGAATCCAAATATATTATCTCCACAGCATTTCGCTGGTACATATTTAGTCATTTTGTCAAAGAATAAAATAAGATTTGTTTGGCATGATCTGTTTTTGGCAAGCCCATGTTGGCTTCTGAGTATAATTTTCCTTGCTTCTAGATGTTCGAAAATCTGTTTTTTGATTATCTTTTCCAGGATCTTCCCAAGTATTGATGTCAGGCTGACTGGTCCGTAGTCTCTTGCATTTGTTTTTTCTCTTTTTTGAAGATGGAAACTACATCAGCTCTTTTCCAGTCCTCAGATAATTTCCCAGTGCAAGAAGAAGAGCCTTTCTGCTACTCTCAATGATTTTCCTTCTGGCTGTAATCTCTGTACTCATGAGGCAAGTGGAAGAACTAAAGTTCACAAAGACATGCTGATAAACGAACAAATTGATGTGTCCAGAAAACAATGAAAACCAAACTACAGGAAATGGAATGATAGCATTTACTTAATGAGTGCCAGTAAAGTAACTGTCAGGTTCCGAAGGGATAATGAAACTAGTCAAACAAAGAAATGGTTTGAAATGCAGTTTGTATTCTTCCTTCGGCACGAGCGACCCTGTGCTTTCCACCACTTTTTATAGCTACACTGGAAATTAAGATAAGCCGCACCCTTGTGACCCAGAGCGAAATCACCCGGCAATTAATCATGGATTGTTAGCATGAATTTCTTCAGTTTGTGTAGGTGGGACAGTGAGTCTTGGCAGCTGGCCCAGTCTTCTCCCCTGAATGGCAGCTCCAGGCCATCAACAAGAGAATTCAAGTCAGAGTGTCTTATTTGAAGCATACTACCTTCACTTTTATGTTCATTTAGTTTGCTGAATTTTTAAAACCATGTCTTAGAATTTGCTTTGTTCTGCATATCTCCACTAGGCTTCTATGTATTATTTTGTAATATAGTCAGTCAGCAGTAGTTTAACAATGCCTTCGATATAATCATTAATAGATTGATGAGCCTGGCTTAACAACTGTTTTCTAGTTGCTTTGCCTTCTTTCCATATCTTGAGATTCTGGGTGAATTCAGGAAGGCCAGAACAGTTTATATCCATTCTTCAGAACCTTTTCATGTCTAGTTTTCATAGAGCACATGTTTCAGGGCTACAGCCCACCTGTTCATAAACCAAGTCCTTTGAAGGAGACAGAAACAAAGATAAAGATACAGAAGTCCATCTTGCTTTTGCAATTTGCAGAGCCTCTACTGGGATGAATGATCAAAGTTAATAAGTTGTTGAAAGCTGTGTCTATTGTAAGACTGTAATTACTGAGAAGACTATATAGGCTGTAACAGTTGCTGCTGAAAGCCTTAACTGCCAGTATAGTTGGCTTTTTATTCAATGCTCCAAAATGATTGCCTTTCTCTTTCACTGTCCATATTCACATCAGTTTACAACTGCAATGGGAATAAAGCATGATTAATGAACTAAGGGAAGATGTAAAAGTCACAATACAATAATCACAGAAAAGTTTTAAGAATTCCTTTAAGTTAACGTGGAACAATGTTATGTCATCAATGTAAGATGTCTAAATGAATGAATGTCACATCCTTGTCAAGACTGGCCATAATCTTGAGCATAAGACAAATCAGAGAGAAGGAAAATATTAATGAACTGCTAGTGCAGACAGACTTTTTAATCATCTATGTATTCAGAAATGAGTCACAGACTCTGAACCATAGACTCTGAGCTAAATTCAGATTAGCATTTTGAATTGCCTGACATATTTTCCCCCTTTCCTCTCCTTCAAGAGTCCTAAAGAACTGGAATGCAGCAATGATGTGAGTGCTGTGCAGCAGAACCTGCTTTAACTTCTAAGGCAGGGATGTTAAACTCAAGGCTCATGGGCTGGATTTAGCCCACGATGTGGTCGGATCCGGCCCTTGGGGCTCTCCTGGAAAATGTAAGGGGCCGACCTGCATTGCTTCGCCCCGGTCTACCCATGCAACGAGGAAACATGCCAACATTTGGGGAGTGTCGCCAAGCTGGTCACGCCTACCCAGCTGGCCACACCCAGTGAGTGGCATCAAGCTGGCTAGGCCCCTCCAGGCCTCCCAAGGTCAATTACAGCCTTGATGTGGCCCTCAATGAAATTGAGTTTGACACCTCTGTTCTAAGGGATTTATACGTTTAAAAATAACAACAAATTTCTTATCATATTTCCACAAGACAGAGGTGTAATGTAAAATATCTCTAGAAGAAAAATGTTTCTTCTACCTAGTGGCAGGGTAGACAATAGCCTTTCCTTAATGGATAGCCTAAGCCAAGACCAATTTCTATATGCTAAAGCTGTTAATTAGAAACATCAGCAATAGGGAGAAAGACCATTAGAACTCAAAAGCATGCATATATATTTTGTTAATAGATTATTTCAAAAAGATGAGCATATACTGAAAGGCTAGGAAGTAATAAAGATACAGAGACTCTTCCATCCTACAATTAAATCTCATTCTACTGTAATCAGAAACAAATGTTGCCAAAGTGCCAAGTGCCACAGATTCCTGGAATCAAAGATGAAAATACCTCATTAATTGTGGCTTGAAGTAGTAATAGTAAATAATGTTGCTTTGGCAAATCCTGACTAATGGGTAAAGCAAGGCAATTGACTAGCATTTTAAAAATTATGCTGCAGAAGGGTTACTATGTATTATTGCTTTGGTTTTACACAATCCTGTTCATTTTGATTCCAGAAAGTTAACTGGGTTGAAAGCAGTGTGTTTTGAAGTTCCACTCTTAGACTGCAATGAATGAACAATTTCACAGCTAAAGAAGTAAAGGGAAATAATTGAAAAGACATTCCCTGAGCATTTTTGGCTGCTATTCAATTTTACAAAGTAAAGAGCAGGATCATGGATTTCCCAATGATAAATTGGAACACAGGAATTAGATTTAAAAACTATATTGTATACATGGTGATTAAAATAAAATGGATTTTTGGAATGTCTGATGGGAAATTATAGTAGGCTGCTGGCTAGACAGCACCCACAGCTGTGAACTCTGACTAGAATGCATATATTACTCAGCACAATCTTCCTGAATCAGAGAAGATGAGATAAATTATGTGTGCTATGGACCGTAGTTTCTTCAGGGCTAACTGAAGAAATGGAAAAGATTTTGCAGTCATTCCAAGAGCTGAGATGCTGGGAAACCTATAACTGCATTAGAGCAGAAATGGACATTAAAACCTTGCTTTTCCCCACTTCTTAATAATTCCAGGAAGTAATTAATTACAGATGAAGAAATACTTCTTCTGCAGCAAAGATAAATTTTTGCAGTGAGTTAAACCTTTTTATGAGATTACAAAAACAACAAACAACCCAACAAGGGCAATTTAGATTTAAGAACTATTTGCAAAAAATTAAGAATAGATACAAGAAAGTTTTCAAAACAATATTTTAGTTCTTGAAATATTGAATAGAGACACAAATTATAGACATAAAGATGTAAAGAGTCATAAGAGAACTTTTGTGGATGAATTTTGGAAAACTCTGTAAAAGGAATTGAATTTTTAATGAGAAAGCTAGAAAAATTTGGGGCATTAGTTGGTATTAAGATTAATTTTAAAAAAGCCAAAGTAGTTAACAAAAATATGAAGATAAAAAATTAAATAAAATTAATAAAATGGATTTTTTAAGATTTAAAAGATAAAATATTTGAATATAACTATCACAAATATAAACACTATATTATTTCAAAATAACTATATTAAGCACTTAATAAAGTTAAAAAATATACCATATTTTTCAGACTATAAGATGCATTGGTGTATAAGACGTACCAACATTTCCATGCTCTTTTAGGGGGGAAAAGGTGCATCTTATACTCCGAAAAATATGGTATGTCAAGATGGGACTGATTACAATTGTCACTATTGGGGAAATGTGTATGGCAGGTGGGAAAACCCAAATTAAATATAAAGTTAAACGCATTCAGATACAAAGGAAATGTGGGTCTAACAGATTTGAAATTATATTTTGCTATCTGATGTGCAGTTTGGATAAAAGAGTGTGTATTAAGGAATAGAAGTTATTGGAGTTAAGGACATGATTTTAGATTTGGGTGTAAGGATATTTATTATATGACAAAGCTAAGATGAATGTAGATAAAAATCATTATGTCAGGCAGGCCATTTTCAGAGTATGGAATAAATAAAAAGTGAAAGAATGTATGATAAAAATGAGCTAAAAACTTCAGTTAAAATATATAAATGGAACAATGGGAAATATATGACTGAAAGGTTTGAACATTGTGCTTTGAAGGTGCTTTGAATCTTTGCTGGAAATGTGAACAACATGAAAGGAAATTTTATTATGTTTGATGGACATGTAAAAAGGCCAAACCTTTTTTTGATACGTATATAAATATGGCAGGAATATATTTTCTGCCTGGAAGGCTCCTAGGGTGGAGTTGAAAGGCAAAAGGGAAGCAGCATGCTCCCTCCCATATTTGGGCATACCAGGTGTTTTGACATAACACTTAATTATTTCCTTGGCTCAGCTGATAAGGGAGGAGAGCTTGTGGCTTAGAGGCTAGTACAACTGCCTAACATGTAAAAACAGCCCAGGTTCGAATCCCAGTAGGGGTGTGGCTAGCTGATGAGAACTAAATAGCTTGAAATAGATCTATACTAGTCTCCCTTTATTTATTTATCAGCACAAATGCAACATATGCCATATTTTTTGGAGTATAAGACGCACCAAGGTTTTGAAGAGACAATTTTTTTTTAAAAAGTAGGTAGGTAGACTGAGGGATAGAGAGGGAAAGAAAGAGAGAGAAATACAGTAGGTAGGTAGGGAAAGAGAGTAAGAGTAGTTAGGTAGATAGGTAGATAAAGGGATAGAGAGAGAAATAAAGATAGATAAATACAGTAGGTAGGTAGGGAGAGAGAGTGAGTGTGTAGGTAGGTAGGTAGAGGGATAGAGAGAGAGAAATAGAGAGAGGAATACAGTAGATAGATAGGGAGAGAAAGAGAGTAGGTAGGTAGGTAGATGTTTCCAGGTATATTTATCCATGTGCTGGAGAAGGAAATTGCTGACAATCTGCAGCACCTAAGACTTTGTTTCTGCTGACACAGCACTTGATCAATGTAATTCTCATCAATCAGTTAAAGAGTTTTCTAAAAGGAAAAAAAAAGTTTTTGCACTCTGCAAACCTCCCAAAAATGGCCTGTTTTTCGTGAAAATGGGCATTTTTTAAAGGCATGAATAGCCTGGGGGGGGCTTGCAGAGTGCTCGGGGGGGGGGGGAAATGAGCAGAAAAACAGCCCATTTTTTGTGAAAGGGGGGCTGTTTTTGTAAAAAAAATATTGCATGCATACCCTTATGGAGGCTTATAGAGTGCTGCTGGGGACTGGGGGGAGGGGCAAAAGGCCCATTTTTCGCTCATTTCTGCCCTCCCCAGCCCCCAGGAGCTCTCTGAAAGCCTCCATAAGGGTATTTTGGTAAAGGGGGTGGGGCTTCTGGAGGCAAAAAATGCTGCATTCGATGTATAAGATGCACCCAGATTTTCAGCCTCTTTTTTGAGGAAAAGGGGTGCGTCTTATACTCTGAAAAATATGGTATGTGTGTGTGTGTATGTATACATACACACAAACACACACACAAATATATATGAAAACTGCAATAAGGCGAATATATGCTCAAAAGTAGAAATGTCTACCTACGATGGAGCAATGATTGGTTAAGTTGATGGAGTTGATGGAATTTGCAAAGATGGTTAAATTAACTTCCTTTGATAGAAAAAGACATTATCTACATCTATGATTGAATGAAAACTCCTTATAGACTATTTGCAGAAAAAATGGACTTATGACTTGTAGTTTTCACGGGAAAAAGGAGATAACAGGAAAAAGGGGTTTGGTGTTTTTTTGTAATCATAGACTAAATATAATTTTGTAATCAAACATATATTTGTAGCAGAGGAAACTGGAAGCTTATTTCTGTTTCTTTTTATTCTTTCTACATTTTTGTTTTCTCATTTTTCTTCTCTCTCTTTTCTTTCTTTCTTCTATTTTGCATTAATTTGTGTTAATTTTTATGTTTTTTAAAACTTTTAATAAAATGTATTATAACAAATAAAAATTAAATGGAATTTTTCAATTGTTAGTAATATTATAAAAAATCCACACTGAGATTGCCAGAGTTAATTGAATTATACAGTCAAAGCAAGCTGGTTACTCTTCAAGCAAAACACATAAACTCAAACACATTACAAAAAGGCTTAACATCAACCATAGACACAAGAGGGTTGAGCCCTATTCCTCAAAGTTAAGCTTGTGAGATCTAATCTACAAAGAGAGCCCTATGTTCAGCAAGAATATCTTTTTTGGTCCACACATTCTCACTGAACACATAGATGTCTTTGTGGATGAAGTGTCAAAGAGTGGGATTTTACAGGAAAATAGGTCACATTACAAGGTGGTTGCCTGAACAGAGCTTTGTTGAAAGGAGAATAAAGACCATATGAAACAGAGGACAATACCTTCTTCGCATCAGGAGGAAGGTCATCATTGGATGAATCAATTTCTGGTTTGGATTCTTCGGTCTTCTTTCCTGCATTTTCTTCATCAGTAGAAACAGCTTTTTCAGTTATGCTACTTGTTAATTCTTCTAATTTTCTCTTCAGTTCCTTCTCTTCTGTGCTATGATCAATGTAGGGATCAATAGCTAGAGGCTAGTGAAACAAAAACAAGTCATTCTCAATCATATGTTCTAACTGGCTTATTCTAAGTCTACATACATATGAGTAAACAGATGAACATCTTTTTAACATGGGATTAAGGAAACCTAAATCTCACCATGTAGTAGGAATTAACTGATCAATTTACTGTTTGGATTATTGTCTTAACTACACAAGATATTGAGACATCCATTCCAATGAGCAGCAAAAATGCCACAATGAGGTCTAGTAATGTACAATATTTCTCTATCATCTACTTTAAATGAAAGATCCATAATGAGGCAGAAAATCTTAGTGGGTTAAGCACCTACATTTGGAACCTCTTGTTCCACATCCCTGGTGATGTGTTCTATTTATACTATAAAAACATCTTACTTCACTAGTTTAAAAAATGAACTCCCCCTTTTTTGAAAGAATTAGTTAAGCCTGTGAGCAGCACTGAGGAATGTTGGCCCTGGAATGTTGGCCTTCAGAGGAAGAAGGAACTAGACAATTGCCCTGAGGCTTCTGCACTAATCAAGTGGGCAAGGTGTTGAAGCACTGATAGGAATAAAGAGCAGCTTGGCATCTAGGTCTATTAAAGAGCAGCCCAGAATCAGACCTGCTGTCAAATCAGGCTGCTTGAGCATAGCTGAGTAAATAGCAACCTGGGCGTATGTATAACTCTGTTTTTGATTTTACCTTCTCAGAATGAACTAGGATCTTTTCCTCAAGGCAGCTGAGCATACTTTCAATAACAGAGATGCGTTTGTTCAGTTCAAGTATCTAAGAGAGAAGAACGAAGATAGCAAAGGACAGAACCCATCACCACAATTTTTCTTAGCAGTTAAAGGAGAAATAAATAAATACGTAGCAATACTAGCTCTCATAACCTTGATGGACTAAACGTCACGATTTTATTGAATAGAAAAGAAACATTTTGGAAAATGCTGGAATACTACAATAATAATTAACAATAACAGAATGTAACCATTAGATAAATGTCAAGGAGGAAGGCTGTATATATTGACTATACACATTTAAATGTATTTCCCATTTTGGTTTTTTTTTGCACATGACCTCTTAATTAAGAGCTCTCCTTTGCAAGATAGAAATAACATGCTCTTTTGTCAGGTAACAAGCCAGCTTTGCATCTTGTGTCTTGCTCTACAAACACCAATAAACAACTTTTGATATTTAGCTGACACTACTGGCAACATCCATTAAGGCTATATTTACACACTTTTAATGTTAAATAATAATTATTTATAAAGCTGAAATTTTCCAAGGTCTTAGGTCAAGCTAATCGCGCACCAGGATCTCAGGTCTTCACACAGATTTATAAAATGGAAGGTTAACAGATTTAATTTTAAAATAAAACATGAATGAGGAAAGAGGTTTGTCTTTTTTTCCTCTTTTCTGGTCAAAGGGTCTTGATGAACATCTGGAGTGCAAAATTGCCTGTGGTGCTTTTAGCTAGATGAGGAACATGGTGAATAATACGGTTACATACACCTAAACACTAATAACATTATGAGGACTAACAACATTACAAGGAGCAGGAACAATAGAATTATAGACTTACCTCAACCCAATTCATTAAATCTTAGCAGCTATATTTCTGCAGCTAAAAACAAGATTGTTTTTTCCTCATAAATCTAAATTATGAGGTCCATTAAGCATATAATAGAAGCTTGATTCTGACTGAAACACTTTCTCCAGAGTCATTTGTATCACTGGTCAAATAAATTCATCAAAAGGTCATATACTTTGTAAGTACCATCTTAGAGCTTTTCATATTTCAATGCAATGATGTTCATGTCAAAAACATGTTCTCATTCAGTTGGCTATTTAAACCAATTAATGCTTAAAATATATGATAACTAATCTCAAGAAATATTTAAGCCATAGAATACAAAAATGAATTATAATTTTTTTGCTCAATTTTTATTAAAACAAGATTTTCCTCAAAGTTGCTTCATATCTCTAGGTAGAGAATTCCTTCCCCTTTTTCTTTCCTAGGAGAAATGAATTTCCTAATCTGATTAAACAAAGCACGTGAATGATTAATAACCAATCTTTATGAGCGATTGTATTGTAACTGGGGGAGGAAATATTTTTTTTCTCAAAAGGCTCCATTTTTCTAGTCTAAAGTCATGCTCCTATTCAAGATGATTATAAAGCTGACATTTTCCAAGGTCTTAGGTCAAGCTAATCGTGCACCAGGATCTCCCCATAGTAGGTCACATGGCGAAAACTACACACACTTTAAAATTAATGGCTTTCACCAAATGAGCATTTCTATGAAATCCATGGACTTGCAGGGAAAAAGAAGAAAATAAAATGAAATAAGGTTTGTTTTTATGACTAGAAAAGAGCAAAGATGGAATTTGGTGGATGGAATCAAAGATCCGTTAGTTAGTTAATTGAAGGTCAGTGCTCCAAGGAAGAACCTGGGAAGGAAGGGGAAAGGAAAGACAACACCAGGATCCTGACTGACCAAAACAGCCACTAAGGCTGTTTTGCTCAGGACCTTTCACGCCAGCAAGGCGCTCTAACTAGGGTGGGAAGTGACTCATCCCACAGGACTTAGAGAAATGCAGTTCAGAACTGACATTCTCCAAAGTAGCTTGTGGGCATGTCACTGATGGGACATACCAAAGCTTGGTGTCCATGAGAGGGAATCAATGGGCCTGAGCCCCTCAAGTGTCCAGCACTCCCTGGAGTACCCTCCTACTGAAAGAAGGCTCAATTGAAGCATAAGCATCCAGCCAGTAGTGCCTGATGAAAGGTGAGGCGAGGGCAAAGCCCAGGTGGCCGCCCTACAAATATCCTTGATGGGCGCCTGAGTCGACCAGGCCGCAGACGTGGCCGCACTCCTAGTGGAGTGTGCCGTGATGCCAGCCGGCACCGGAAGCCTGCATGCCTCATGATACTCCTCATCTGAGCAAGACCCTTCACTAGCCATTGAAGGGGAACCTGGTCGTTGCTCCTGAGCCGTCGAGGTTCCGGGTTGGTTTGGATGACCTTGTGGGGTACCACAAGACGAACTCCACCTAGAGGGCTGGAATTTCTGCTGCATCCCTGCTGCAATGTCTTGAGCAATAGCCTGGGCAATAACATTCTGAAAATTCTCTGGGATGTCTGGGAACATTGGTGAAAGGATGGGAGGCTCCAAGTCTGGCCTAGTGATGGATGACTGGGGAGCCAATCCTGGCCTACTAGATCCAGCAGCCTGCCGGCCAAAAGGGTCTGCCAGATGACCTCCTGAATATTCAGGTGAAAGAGATGGAGACAGGGAGATATCTCTCCTGGGAGAACCTGGAAACCTAGAAAGGGACTCAGCCACCGGTGATCTTCAGGAGCGAATGAGACCTGGAAGATGAAGAGCTGATGCTATCTCTAGCCCTCCTTGCAGCAGTCTTGGTGGTCCTCTTCCCAACTGTTTGCTGCTTCTGAGCACCTTCCTTCCTGGAGGACTCGGAGGTGCTCTTCCGACCTAGGGCCCTTTCCCGCCCGAAGAGACAGTTCCCCTCAAATTCCCTCATCGAGATCAGAAGTCTCCAGAGAGCCTGGAGCAGCCGCTCCAGTTCGCCTCGTGGCATCTGCATCTCACCTGATCCCCCGCCTACGCAGGTACTCACAGCAGTCCTTTTGTCCTACTAGCCCTTTCCAGCTGGCTAGGGCTTCTTACGAGCGTCCCGACCAGGCCATGCCTCGTGCATGTGGCCAAGGTGGAGCCCCGATCTGTGGCTTTATCTCCTCCACGCGCTGCGCAGCAGGAGGCCATCTCCGATGCATGGAGAAGCTTTGCCTTTCCCATGCCCCTCCGGCACTCACAGTGGCCCTGAACAGTGCTGGTGGCGAATTGAGAAGAGTGCCGATCCTCACACTCCAGCCACATGTGTCTCCTTGGAAGCCGCCACCTCTCCAAGATGGCGGCCGCCAACCACGCAGTCCAAATCTCCAGGAGCTCTGCCTCAAAAGCACCTTTGATGAACCGGCAGAGCTCCAACAATCCCCCGATGCAATGGGGTTACACTGCCACCAGGCGCCTCTTGTTGCGCGGCTTCAACCCCCCCCCCAAACAACCATCATGATTTGAGTTGTCTCTGTCCCTGAGTTGCCAGGGGTCTCGAAGGCTCCAAAGCTCCTGGGAAAAGCCCTGCTTATGCCCAGCAACAATCACATAGGAGAAACAATAGGGAAAGAGATGGGAGAAGTTAGGATAGGAAAATTCTCAAACAAGAAGTTCAATCAGAAGAGTCAAACAAAAACAGTACTCTTACGGGCCGAGACTAAGATTAAACTGGAGCCATGCAGAAGAAGTAGAGGGGAGTGGCCTCAACTTTCTCAGTCTCTGGGCGGATTGGACATGAGAATAACCATCAGTGACTCCTCTCACAGGCTACTTCAGAGAATATGAGTTGTGTTGGTTCCAAGGCATTGTGATAGCATTTACTTAAATGTATAATGACTCCAAAAATTAATTTACAAACATACTCTGCATCTCATTTCTAATAAGGGTTGTATTCAGAATGAAAGCAGATTATTTTCTTTTATTTCAATAAAATACTAAATTTATTTTGTATCTTGTAGTTTTATTGATCAATTAAATCTATGTTCAATTAAATTTATTCTTGCAGATTTATATCTATCTATCTATCATCTGTCTGTCTGTCTGTCTGTCTGTCTGTCTGTCTGTCTGTCTGTCTCTCTCTCTCTCTCTCTCTCTCTCTCTCTCTCTCTATCTATCTATCTATCTATCTATCTATCTATCTATCTATCTATCTATCTATCTATCTATCACTCAGATCTATATACTGCTTTACAGCCCTCTCTAAGCAGTTTACAAAATCAGCATATTGCCCCCAACAATTTGGGTCCTCATTTTACCCACCTCAGAAGGATGGAAGGCTGAGTCAACCTTGAGCCTGGTGAGATTTGAACTGTCAAATTGCAGGCAGTCAGCAGAAGTAGCCTGCAGTACTGCACTCTAACCACTGTGCCACCGTGGCTCTTCATATATATATATATTGTCATTAAAATTCAACAAATATCTGCATATCAAAGAATGAGATTAACATTAAGAATCATGAAAGAGGTTATAGCTTGTAGCCATTTCAATCTATGAACTGTATTCTTTGCCTCTGAATATATAAAAGTTTTGTCATCCGAGTGATAAATAAAAGCACCAGAAATTATTTAATTCATTATGTGGTTGAGAAACATACTTTTGTTAACATTGTCTGTAAAATAATGGCTTGGACTCAACCAATGAATTTTTATATTGATAGTATTCGAGCTATGACCATTTGTTCAGTGATAGTTCAAAGTTACACCACCAACCAAATGATGGTTATGACTGGTCCTTGGAGTTCTATCCATCCACCAACTTCATGGTCATGTGATCATAGTCTGGGCTTTTGGCAACCAGTTCATATTTATGATCAGTTGCAGCATCAGAACAGATGCAAATTATTGCCGTTTGCAGCCTTCTTTGTTGGCTTCTCCAGAAATCAGTAAAGAAGCTGGCAGGGAAGGCCACGAATCTGCTATAAATCAAGAGTTACCTTTATTTCCACATTTTTCCATACATGAAAAATATTATAACATAATATTGAATAAGTGTTCTGAGGAAACAATCATGGTCTTGGTAATAAATATGGTTGTAGGCAAAGTAATATCTGTACATATTAAATTTTGTCTGTATTTCTCCAAGAAATAGATGTCACTTTATTTCACGGTTATGGTTAGCTTCCCTTTCAATTTTTGAGCCCAGATACTACTTTCACTACTTTTACAATTATTGTACAGGTGTTCTTCAACTTACAACTGTTAAATGAGCCTAGAATTTTGTTCTGTAAGTCGTTGTGGTTGATGTTGAGGTATCACGTGTAATTTTTTGATCATTTTTGTGGTGGCTGTTAAACAAATAGATTTTCCTCGATAGGTTTTTTTTTGTCAGAAACTGGAAGTGAATGCCAGAAACTGACAAAAAAAAGATGGGAAGCTGCAAATGGCCATAAAAGTGAGTTGCCAAGGGCCCAAAACGTGACCATGGCATATCTTTGTGCAGCCTTAGCAACTTTGAACAGTTGCTAAGCAACCTGTCAAAAGTCAAGGTGTACTTGTATTTGCACTGAGCTGGCACTCATAGTTAATAAAATTGGGTTTATTATGTAATACTGAGCAACTGATTGATTTTTGTGCTTTGTCTTTCACCTTCAACTAGGGTTCCTTAAATCTTTTCCATTTCCAGTCACTAAACTAGTATTCATCGACTTTGCTTAACAAGTGTGGCAAAAAGAGATAATGAAACTGGGCACAACTCACTTAACAACTACCTTGCTTACCAATGGAAATGCTGATCCCAATTGTGGTTTTAACTTGAGGACTACCTGTATACTGCTATCTGTAATTGTTTTGTTCTACTATTCCCTATTTTCTTCACCTTGGTGTCCTTTCATTTTGATTTGAGTCTTATCATAGTTTTCAAAACAAATCTCCAAAAGAGAAAAATATAGCATAGAAGCATAGAAGCTACCCAATATCAATTTACCTGATTTCCAGAATGACTTACATTTTCTTGTGAGGATGCTCTGCTCCTGGGTTTTGTGTTCTGTGGTTGATAGATGAAAGTTTCTTGAGCCGCCTTTTCGTCTTCATCAGAAGTATCCACCTTAGCTGAGCACTGGAGTTGGAGTTGCACATTCCATGGACTGTCTTTAGGAACAGAAGAGGGTTGGACAATTGGTGATCAGATCAATAATTAACAGATTCACCAGTAACATTTTCTGTTTTCACAAGAATTTACAATACAATAGCAGAGTTGGAAGGGACCTTGGTGGTCTTCTAGTCCAACCCCCTGCCTAGGCAGGAAATCCTATACCGTTCCAGACAAATGGCTATCCAACATCTTCTTAAAGACTTCCAGTGTTGGGACATTCACAATTTCTGGAGGCAAGCTGTCCCACTGATTAATTGTTCTAACTATCAGGAAATTTCTCCTCAATTCTAAGTTGCTTCTCTCCTTGATTAGTTTCCACCCATTGCTTCTTGTTCTACCCTCAGGTGTTCTACCCTTGGAGAATAGTTTGACTCCCTTTTCTTTGTGGCAACCCCTGAGATATTGGAACACTGCTATCATGTCTCCCCTAGTCCTTCTTTTCATTAAACTAGACATACCCAGTTCCTGCAACCGTTCATGTTTTAGTCTCCAGTCCCCTAATCATCTTTGTTGCTCTTCTCTGCACTCTTTCTAGAGTCTCCACATCTTTTCTACATCACGGCAACCAAAACTGAATGCAGTATTCCAAGTGTGGCCTTACCAAGGCATTATAAAGTGGTATTAACAATTCACGTGATCTTGATTCTATCCCTGTTTATGTAGCCTAGAACTCTGTTGGCTTTTTTGGCAACTGCTGCACACTGCTGGCTCATATTTAAATGGTTGTACACTAGAACTCCAAGATCCCTCTCACAGTTACTATTATTGAGCAAGGTACCACCTATACTGTACCTGTGCATTTCATTTTTCTTGCCTAAATGTAGAACCTTACTCTTTTCACCATTGAATTTCATTTTATTAGATAGTGCCCAATGTTCAAGTTTGTCAAGATCCTTCTGTATCTTAAGCCTGTCTTCTGGTGTGTTGGCTATTCCTGCCAGCTTGGTGTCATCTGCAAATTTGATGAGTTCCCCATTTAGTCCCTCATCCAAATCATTGATGAAGATATTGAAGAGTACTGGGCCTAAAACAGAGCCTTGGGATACTCCACTGTATACTTCTCTCCATGTAGATGCAGTTCCATTGAGGACTACACGTTGAGTGCGGTTGGTCAGCCAGTTACGAATCCATCTGGTGGTGATGCTGTCTAACCCACATTCTTCTACTTTATCTAGTAGTAGGTTATGATCTACCTTATCAAATGCCATACTAAAGTCCAAGTAAACTATATCGACGGCATTCCTCTGGTCCACTAATTTTGTCACTTTGTCAAAAAATGCAATAAGATTACTCTGGCATGATCTGTTTTTGACAAACCCATGTTGGCTTTTGGCTATTACTTTGTTTACTTCTAGGTGTTCGCTAATTCGTTGCTTATCTTTTCTAGTATCTTTCCCGGTATTGAGGTCAGGCTGATAGGTCTATAGTTTCCTGGATCTATTTTTTTCCCTTTTTTGAAGATGGGAACCACATCAGCTCTTTTCCAGTCCTCTGGCAGTTCCCCGGTGCTCCAGGATCTCTGAAAGATATAGTTCAGTGGTTCTCAGAACCACTGAGAGATCTCATCTGCTAGTTCCTTCAGAACCCTGGGGTGTAATCTGTCTGGTCCTGGTGATTTGAACTCGTCTAGGGTAGACGGGTGCTCACTTACCACTTTCTTCCTTATTTCAATTTGTGTTCCTAATCTGATTTTTGTGGTGCTGTTTTTGATAGGTTGGACTGTTTTTTCCCTTTGTGTAAAGACAGATGCAAAAAATGAGTTAAATAATTTTGCTTTCTTCCTGTTGCTTGTCACCTTCTTGCCACTGTCTCCCAGCAATGGACCAATTGTTTCCTTAACTTTTTTCTTGTTTTTAACATGTTGGAAGCTTTTTTTGTTATTTTTTACTTTTGTGTCAAGCCTTTCTTCATTGTGAGCCTTAGCTTTCCTTACTTCATTTTTACAGGCTCAGGCTATTTGCTGATATTCTGCCTTAGTTATGTCCCCCTCTTTCCACTTTTGATACTTATCTTTTTTGTCTTTCAAATTGTCAGATAATTCTTTATAAGCCATGTTGGTTTCTTTTGGGAGTGTTATTTTTCTTCTTCATTGGTATTGTGCTAGACTGGGCCTTTGTAATCTCATTTTTCAAAATTTCCCAAACTTCTTGAGTTGCTTTCCCCTTGAGGATTCTCATCCATGGAATTCTTCCCAAGCTCCAAGTTTATTGAAATTAGCTCTCTTAAAGTCCAAGACTCTAGTTTGACTTTCTTCTACTACTTGTGATTGCATAATGTTGAATTCCAATATTGCATGGTCACTTGTCCCCAGGGTTCCTATGGCTTCAACACCTTCTATCATTTCCTCTCTGTTAGTGAGAATTAAGTCCAATATGGCTGATCCCCTTATTCCCTTCTCTACTTTTTGGGAAACAAAGTTGTCTGCTAGGTTCGTTAGGAACCTGTTGGATCTTCCACTTGGTGCAGAGTTTGTTTCCCAGTCGATGTCAGGGTAGTTAAAATCTCCCATTATTATTGTGGTGTGCTTCCTACATACCTTATTAGCTGACTAGCAAAAAGTTCATCTACTTCCTCTGCTTGGTTGGGTGGCCTGTAGTATAGACCTATGGCAATATCATTTCCCCCCCAACCTTTCATATTGACCCAAATTTTAGGCAAAAGAGGGGAATGAAGACAATAGAGAAAAATCAGCAAATACACTTTATGGTATTACAGGGCGCACATAAGATTTAAATTATTCTTGAACTGGTATTGTAAGCCCTTCAAGATTCAGGTTCTTTTTTCAACAGGGACAACTCAAACCATGATGCAAATTAAGAAAAAAATATATGCACATGTAACAGAAAACCAGTTGAGTGAATTCAAGCCAGTCCCTTTTCCTCAATCCTAAACCACTTCCAAAAATCTTGCCAAGAAATCTGCAGGCACTTGGCCTGGGCAATTGCCAGGAGTCAACAGTGGTTTTAAGGCACCAAAAGGGGAAAAACAATTCTCTGCAAACAAGCAATTTAGAAGAAATGTTCATTACAGATGCTAAGATTCAGAGAAATACGTTTTTTAGCTATAAATTTTAATTGGAGTACCATTAATAAAGGCAGTGTTGTAAAATTTCCAAGACTGTTTTCTGTAAAGAAGTGATAAAAGATGTACGACTACAGATCTGAATTTGCTGGGTGATCTATGCCTGATTACCTGAGCCATATTTTTTCCTTCCCACTCTTGCAGAACTTTTCCCCTTGCAGTGATTGCTTAAATAAGCTATCTCTTGTTAAACTGCTTTTCTTCCCAGCCCAGGGCTCACTTAAAAGGTACCAAAGGGCAGGATAACAAGCTCAGCTCTGTGACCTTACTTGATCAGCTGTCCCTGTGTTCTGAAACTGTCATGACCCTAATCAATTTCATTCTAAATACTTTCTTTGGCTTCCTAGCTGCTCAAGGGTCAAGCTTGCCAGTAAGCTAAACCAACAATTGACGCTAAGGTTTTCCTTTCAATGTGTACTCACTATTGTGTGTTTACTTACTATCTTGTAATCTCTTCTCTCCAATGAGTTCCTACTTTCTCCACACCCCTTTTCCACCTGGCCCGACCTCTGAAAGACTGAAGCATCACCAGTAGTGAGAACCCAACATCAAAATGCAGAAGCTCCTTCCTTTTAGAAAAATCTCTTAAGACTTTTCCTCATTCCCTTCTTCCCTCTCTCCTTTCCTTCTCCCCTTTTCCTCCCATAAGACACTGAGCTCTGCAATTATTTCCCAAATTTCAAATGCTCAATATTATTTGGTAATCAGCTAAGTTAAGAAGCAAAAGAGTTAAATTTGTGATTCTTAAACTTTAGGTCTTTGTTCAGAGGTTGTAGTCTGTGGTCTTGTTTGAGAGTAAAAAACAGATGTAAATCAAATAAATGCAAGCTACCAGTACTTAGCAGGAGATATTCATGAAAAGAAGAAGTGACTGATAAGTCCAGCTGCTAACTGGGGTAATTCAAAAGGGCAATTTCAGAGTGTGGCCCAGTGATGGACATCAGTGGTAAATATAGGTAGCCTGATCAATAATGTATTCAGAGATTGAAGTAATTATATATGGGAAGATATCCCCAGAACTCAGGGCTAACTGACAAGCCCATAGTAGGTGTATAATACTTAGGAGTGGGATTCCAAGAAGGCAGAACCAATTGACAGGTATTGTTATCTTGCAGCAACATAGGCCACAAGCAAATTTAATAAATAATTAAGTTATTATGGATATCACAAAGGATAAGAAAAAGTGAGGGAGGGGCATTATACTCTAGAATAGTAAAAAAAAAAATCTGCATTTTGTTCCTACCAGTTCTTATGGTTTGTATGATGAAAGAGAATTTGCTTCAGAAATACTCTGAGGGGGAAAAATAGTTTTAGTTCCTTGGTGGAATCTGGGGTTGTTATTTAATTATAGAGTGGTCAGGATGTGTATACGTATACGTGAATATTTTATCTTTTATCACTTCCTATTTGCTTGCAGGCTCCCCAGATTCCTATGGTTAAGTTAAATTCAAATGGAAGAAATTGTAGAACAGTTTTAACAGCAACAATATTTTTACCACTATCAGAATTTTTCGTTCAATAACTTCTTTCTCAGAAGAAATTAGGAGCAATCCCCCATCTAATTTCTATGCTCATAAACTTGGAGAATTTTGAATGGCCATTTCTGCTTAGCTCTCTGTGTGTGGGGCTCTGCAGTGATTCATTTGCATGTTTGAAAACATGCACCTTGAAGTATCATGCAAATAAAGGCATATCTATTTTGAGCTCCAGTCTTAAGGTTACTTTGAATATATGATACTATCTTTTATTGAGTGTGACCAGTGATCCATCTAAGGTGGGTCCAGACACAAAAACTAGAATCTATTTTATTTAGCATGCAAAACTTAATTTTTTGAGCTGTAGCTTCTTCCTTCCCTGTTCTACTTCTCAAATATCCTATGATATGAGACAAGAATTTACAGCAGATTGACATGAACTGTCCAAGCAATCTGTTTGGGCCAGGATCTCCAAATACTTTACCTTGATATGAGTTATCTCATATATTTTTACAATCTCTGTAGCTAAATTGGAAAGCTTTTGTTAAAAATGGGAGGTTCTGGAACTTTGCCTCTTTATTCCCTAATCCAGGTCTGAGGCTAGTTTTCATCATTTTAGTCATCCAAATCACCTGTAAGTTAAAAAAAACCTATAGCAAATTAAAAAGACATTATTTGCAACCCGAGGAAAAGCAGATGGCTGATCACTGCTCATGCACTTTCCAGTGTTTGTCACCTTGTTAAAAGAAACAACATTAGGGATAACTTGGTTTCTGATAATTTCATTTCCTAGATATTTATAGTACTGATAAAAAATGAACCCTCTGACACAACAAAGACGTGGAACATAACTAGATTGTACCTATTATACAGAAAATTTAATTCTCTAAAATTCTGCAATGTAGTAACCAGTGTGAAAATAAGAAAATATTTCTGCCCTGTTCTATGATGATGAGAGGTACATCAAAGCAATTATATTTCACCATCTGCCTTTGTCACGAATCTGGATGCATTCAGATTCAGGCATTCATTTCCTATGTCCAATGGGCTGACTAAGACTGTTTTCAGCAGGAAAGCCTGCTATAGATCTGGAAAACGTGGGAACAGAATTTTCCCAACAGTATTACAGAATAGCTGATAGGAACGGAAGCAGTAACAAGCTCATCATTTTTGAAAACATGCAGTACATGAATAAAGCTAGAAGTGTGAAAAACAAATGTCTCTCAGCCTGGGAAGAATTTGTACTCCTTTGCAAACAGAACACCAACATTTTTTAGTTGGATCATATTAATTTTTTAAAATTCTTTTCATGAATTCGATGTGGCATATATAACATTCCCTCTTCTTATCTGTCCCTTTAACCATAACCCTGGACAATAGGCTGAGCTAAAAAATAATGAGTTGTAATATTTGTTGTGACATGAAGAGCTGCATTGGTGGCTGTAGGTAGTTCATTTATTTCCCTTCCAAAAAATACGCTCAGTCAAATTAATCTGACAACTAAATGGATCACTTATAATTGTAATTTTGAAACCAAATGTATTCTTAGTTTTCACGGGTATAGATATGCTGGTCTTGTTGTATTTGGGTCTTTTCCCGTGTAAGATTGGGATTGTCTTGGCAACTTTTTGGCGAGGTTTCATTTAGCATTTCCACTTTTGAGTCTTGAAGAAATATTTTCCCTCTATGGTTTTGGCCAACTGTTCTAATATAACAGAGAATACTTTAAGTTCCAATATAAAAATACCTAGAATTTTAAAACTTCAATTTCATTTACATGACAGTTTTTATTTTGCTGGAAAGATTGTGAGAAAACTGTTAATGATGGGACAACTTTTTGTGAATTATGAAAGAAATATAAAATCACTGCATGTATACAAAAGATGATATATTTCTGAAAGTTTGAGCTGTCCCAAAAATACAGGATTCATTGTTAGGTAAACACTGCCTCTAACACTGGCAATTTAAAATTGTCTCTAATGCAAGAAGCACCTACCAGCCTTGGGGATTGTTTCCAGGTTTTTGGTATGTGAGTTGCCTATAAACTGGACTTCCGTGCTGAATTCCTGTTCTGGAAGAGCCGTGTGCTTTCCTTGCTCTTGTAAGATATGATGGAAAACTGCAGCCAAGTCTGCTTCTGCTACCATGGAGTCCTTCTGCATGGAGACTTCCTCATCATGTGGAAAATCTTCAGTGATCTAAGAAGAATCATCTGTTGGTATTAATAAGCAGGCTACATATTCTCTCATTTGCACACTTACAATTGTTCTTTTCCAACAACTTCTTAATCCAAGTGCATTAATCCAAGAGCTTTAATCAGTTGTGGTATAATACGCCCTGTGTGCCAAAAACATGCAAATACATTTTCATGGGGCATAGACAGGGTAGAACCTGGTCAAAGTCAAAGACGACATTAAAACTGAAAGTTGACTCTTAAGCCACATTTCTTAATATCTGACAGAAATTCAACCCGTCTACCTACATTCTGAAAATGTAGGAAAACTGAACTCATCCAAGATGCCAAAGGTAGCAAACTCTGATGTAAGAAGCTACAATCCCAAGCTATGTTCTCTCATCATGAAAGAATCTAAAAAGGTTTTTTGCCCAGTTTATTGGGTTAAGATGGTCATTCCAGGAGGTGCTGCAGATACATTTTCTGCTGAGAGACTCACACTACTGAGTACATGGAACATTTTGATTTTTTCTGAAAAAAGCAAAGAGCCCCAGGCATCTCAGATTTTCAATAGTCTTAGTTTAAATATATTGCTCACATTTAGGCTACACATTAGACTAACAAAGTTCAATGAATAGAAAAGAAACTGAAAGAACAGAAAAGGATCATAGATTCATACCACCACCAGATCCCTAATACCTGAACGTCTTCTTTCCCAGGACATGGAGAAAACTGGACAGATTGACGACGAGATTGGGAAGAATATTCTGAGTCGGTTTCAAAATCAAAGGAATGTACAGAAAGTAGGCGCTTTTTCTTGCGCATCTTAGGAAGCACAAAAAGCGAAAGATTTAAAATTTCACTGCAAATACACGATATTACATTTCACATGATCTTCAATAAAGGATAACATCCGTCCTGATATTTACTGTATGATAGTAATAGCATTCTAGGCTAGAAATGCTTCAGCCAATATATTCCTCATTTTCATCAGGCCTCTGCATGTAGTCACACCTGGTGATTTTATCTCAAGTCAAGAGGTTAAATTGCAAGAAGCATTGCTTAAACCTGGGAATATCAAGACTGTAGGTGAGAAATCAAAAAGTACGGTGTTTCCCCGAAAATATGACATGTCCTGAAAATAACGCCATGCCACATTTTTTGGGTGGGCAAAAATATAAGCCCTCCCCCCCAAATAAGCCTTATGGAAAACTCCTCCTCCAGCCAGGCATAGTGCCGCTCACCAACCTAGCGGTATCCCGAAGTTGCCAAGCCGTGGCAACGGGGGGGAGGCGCTCACGTTGCTTGGCGCCTTCGGGATACTGCTAGGTTGGTGAGTGGCACTGTGCCCAGCTGGAGAGGGGGGTTGCCGGGCAGCTGCTCTCTTGTGAGCAGGCTCCCAAAGAGCCGGGCACAGCCTCGGGCGAACGGCTGTGTTGCGCTGTCGCAGCAGTGCACTATAGCAGCCATGAAGCGACCACACTCATGAGCAGCCACCTGACAAACCCCCTTTCCAGCTGGGCACAGCGTCATTCACTGACCTAGGGGTATTGTCAGCTCCCGCAGCTTGGTGCCTGTGAAATGCCAGTGAATGGCGTTCTGCACGGCTGGAGAGGGGGGTTGCGCAAGAGCTGTGCCTCCCAGCCTCACGATGCCCTTGCCCAACTCTCTCTGCCGAGCCAGGGCACCTCTGCTGCCACCCACCACCGCTGTCCCAACACAGTTCTGGAATGTAATGTAATGCTTCCAAACCGAGTCTTCCGGCAATGGCCGCTCTGGAAGTACGCTCTATGGTTGTGGGCCAGCTGCCGGCAGAGCGTACACCCAGAGTGTACAACCATAGAGCGTACACCCAGAGCGGCCATTGCCGGAAGACTCGGTTTGGAAGCCGCAGAAAAAGCCATGCTGGGATGGTGGTAGTGGGCGGCGGCAGCAGAGGTGCCCTGGGTCTGCAGGGAGAGCTGGGCCAGGGCATCGTGAGGCTGGGAGGCGTGCGAGCGGAACAGTCGCTCGTGCAACCCTCCTCTCCAGCTGTGCAGAGCGCCATTCACTGGCATTTCAAAGGCGCCAAGCCACGGGAGCCGGTAAACAGGTGCTCAAGCAGCTTGGCGATACCCCTAGGTCAGTGAATGGCACTGTGCCTGGCTGGAAAGGGAATTTGCGGGGTGGCTGCTCATGAGTGTGGTCACTTCATGGCTGCTGCTGTTCGCCCCTGAGGCTGTGCCCGGCTCTTTGGGAGCCCACTCGCAAGAGAGCAGCTGCCCGGCAACCCCAAAACAATAAGCCCTTCCTTTGATAATAAGGCCCAAGCCATATTTTGTTGGCCAAAAGAAAATAAGACCCTGTCTTATTTTCGAGGAAACACAGTATCTTGAAAGAAGACAGTGGAAAATATTCCTTCCTTGAGAACTCAGACATGCATGAGGCATGAGCACATTTCTGGAAATGTATCGAAGTTACCAGAACTTTTGTCTGGACTGTTCAAAACCAAGAGAGATTTGTCTCACAAAGCTACAGTAACCAAAGCACCTTTCCTCAGATAAACTCGGAGAAGGGGGCGCAGTGAGGAAAAGGGTGATATGATTTAATAATGAAGTTCCACATTATGTAAAACACGAATGGAAAAAAAATTACATGAATTATCCTTACCCTGGCATAAGACTCAGATTCTGCTCCATCCACATCATCACTTGTTTCCCCCTCCTCATTCTCGTTATTCCTGTACAAGTGATCATCACCTGGATAAGAAAGACACATGCTTATATGCAAACAAATATATGTTGATCAGATGCCTACCAGAGAGGCTACAGCTCAGTTACAGACCAATTTTACATTCCAAAAGATGTCAGATTCAATTGTTGCCACCCTCTTTTATCAGAAAAAAACAGGATATTCCTCAAGGTGATTATATCTATAATTTCCTGACCACTTATAGTAATCCACAAGAGACCACAGAATTCCATTTAGAAGTTTCTCCAGGGCTCAATTGGAGTCAGTCTATCTACTTTAAGACAATAGCCAAATCCAAAATGAGGTTCAGAAATTGGGCTGTTGTTTGTTCCCTTGGCAAGTATGGAACAACATAAACAGCTCTAAATTTTATCTTATAATAGACTTGGATTTTTTCCACACACATTAAAGTGCATGAGGGAATGCATCCTGCCAAGATTCATTGAAACATGTTTAGGAATTTTAAACTATACTTCTGTGATTTTTGATTGTTTGAAAAGAAAATGCCTGTACGTAGGTTGTTTGAGGACATAATTTGAACACATTTTCAATCATAGAGTTCTCTGGAAAACCATTGTAGCCAGTTTCAGATCAATGAATAAAAGATTTCTGGCTGAACAGAAGGATCTCCAAGAAAGAGAACTGATTCCCAAATAATATGATGGTGTTCGTTGGGGGCAGGGAGGAATGAGAAATTAAGAGAAAGGAAGAGATTTAATGAAAACTCTGAATGGAAAAAAGGGAGAAAAATGAAATGAATCATTTGCTGAACTAAACTGAACTAAACTGCAAGGAAAATGAAGCAATTAATAATAAAAACAAGACAACTTAAAACACAAATCAGATCTCAGAACCAATAGGTAATGGTGCAATAATAGCTTAACAACATGTTTATGATGATACAATTAAGAAATTAGGAACAAATGCATGGAGCAATCTGAATAAAGGAATCAAAACACTGAATGGAACGGCCCTTTGGTCCAATTCTCAAATGGTCCCCACCCCACCCCGAAGCTATTTTCTTAAAAAAGCATTTTCCTTTCGGAGTTCCCCAAAGCT
Organism: Thamnophis sirtalis; assembly: GCF_051295495.1. Classification (NCBI taxonomy): domain Eukaryota; kingdom Metazoa; phylum Chordata; class Lepidosauria; order Squamata; family Natricidae; genus Thamnophis; species Thamnophis sirtalis. The sequence continues at coordinate 113,621,851 of NW_028261385.1, read as the reverse complement.
GTAAAATCCTATTTTGCATTAGCAAGCTACTGAACAAACATCTTGGAAGTGACCAATGGCAAACCACTTCTGCATCATGCCAAAATAAATGTTAGGCAATGTTACAATTTTTGTCCCACTTCTGCTCAGGACATCAACATCTGATGTCCATTTCTAGGGGTTTGGGGTTTTTCGTTTCTTTGTTTTGAATGGATGAATTCCTGCCTACAATATGGACTCAATGTCTGAAATCTGAAATAGTAAGAGACTCAATTTTCAAGATTCTTTCAAAACTACAACACTATTTTAGCATCTTAAAAAAATTGTATGTTTTTCATGAGCATGAAAAAAGCAACTTACTGGTGACATCTGGCAAACTATGTACTCTGTCACGCAGACCTAGAATAAAAGAAATTAAGCTATCTTAAATGAGTAAACATGATGTAGGATCAAAGGCTAATTACATTTATCAGAGTTTATAGCTAGTCAACAAAAAGCAATAGAAAATAGCAGCCCTTTTCCATATCTGTGAAATGGCGTACAAGCCATTAAAGGAATGAACTAAATAGTTAACAATAATTGTGCACACTTGGAATGTGATAGGGACATCACTGCATTCCACTGATTGTCCCTGCACTATGAAATGTGTGCAAGAATGAGAGTGATACCCCCTAGACACACTCATGTAATTGTGCCAGCCTTTCTCAAAGCCTGTTGATTTAGCACAAACATAATGCACCCAATAAATTATTAGAATGACAAAAGGACAGAGTATCTGAGTTTTCAAACTTGAATCTGTGAGGGACCTACATCTGATGGTGCCAGGAGGCAGGGCTTGATGCCGACCTTATGGAATATTTTCCCTCCAAATTTTGGTTTCCTTCATCACTGTTAATATGCAAGAAGGCCCTTAAGGTTTGGCTTTGACACCAGATTTGGAGATCCTAGGAAATCAGTGACAAGTTATAGTAGTTTCCTTAATATGGGTGAAATGTGGTTTTCATATTTTCCCCCGTTTGTGGTTTGTATGCTTCACTTTTTGATGATTTTTAAATAATAATTGTTTATATTTTATATTTATATTTTATAATGATGTTATAATGAATGCTTTTATATTGTGATTGTATTTATTTTTGGATGTTGCAGAGTCACTTCTGGTGAGATTGGCAGCTTTATAAAGACAGACAGACTGACTTTAAGATGTTGGGACATTCAGAATTTCCCAGTAAGTATGTAAATCCAAATCAGAATATTCTCTTGAATTTTAGCTGAATTTCCTCAAGATTTCCAAAAGTTAGTTCTCAGGCAGATTGCAGCTAAATTTTCATTCAGATTGTAATAAAATTTCTCAACACACCTATCTTATGGCTACAATAGATATAATTTTTTCACCTATTTCAACCATATAGACCAGGGGTAGTCAACCTTTTTATACCTACCGCCCACTTTTGTATCTGTTAGTAGTAAAATTTTCTAACCGCCCACCGGTTAGAAATAATATTCCGACTCTTCTTTGTCTTTTAATTTTAGTGTTAATTTGTCCATCTCTGCACAATCCAAAAAATTTTATATCACTAATTCGTCTGAGGGGATATTATTTTGTTTTCAGCATTGGGCAAACGCTATTCTAGCTGTGGTCAGCAGATGTGCTAATTTGTCTGTCTATCTAACCATTTTCAATAGTGTATTGGGATGTGTCGTGGCTTCCATAGTGGAAAGCCATGTCAGTATTTTCATGTAGTATTTTTCTCTAATTTTATTCCAGATCTGTATCAGTGCATCTCTAATATAGTGTCTATGAAAGTATTTTTGTTTCTTTTTACCGTCTTCCCATAGGAAAAAGTGCCACCCCATTTGCAAATCGTGGCCCTCTAATGTTAGTATTCTTTTATTTTTTAAATTTATCCAATCCCTGATCCATGTTAATGCTGCTGCTTTGTAATAAAGCTCCCAGTCAGGGAGTCCCATACCATCTCTGCTTCTGTCATCCTGTAGAACTTTCAACTTTATCCTGTCTTCCTTCCCTTGCCATATAAATTTTAATATAATCTTGTTCAATTCAATTAAATTTTTTTTTCTAATTTTATGTGAATTTTTTTGAAATAAGTATAATAGTCTCGGTAATACATTCATTTTTATCGCTGTTATTTTCCCTAATAATGATAATTGTAGTTTCCCCTATAATTCTAGATCTTTTTTTATTTGTTGCACTAATTTTGTATAATTATTTTCTTTTAAAGTTGAGTACTTTGCAGTTAGCCATATTCGAAGATGTTTAACATTCTTTGTCACTTGCAGTCCTATTATTCTTTCTAATTCTTTATTTTGTTCTTCCTTCAAATTTTTAGTTATTTTAGTCTTTTCTCTATTAATCTTTAACCCTGCTACATCTCCATATTTTTCTAATTCTCGCATTAAACTATTTCCTGTTTCTAGTGGATCTTCTATAATGAATACCAAATCATCTGCAAAGAACTGAATTTTAAACTCCTCTCTTTTAATTTTAGTTCCTCTTATCTCCAAATTTTGTTATTAGCAGACTTTCAAGCATCAGGATAAATAGCAGAGATGATAGTGAGCAACCCTGCCTTACTCCTTTCATTATTTTAAAGGTCTCTGTACTTTCCCCATTTAATAATATATTGCCCTTTGGGTAGAGTATATCGTTTCTATTAATCTTTCAAATTGGTCCCCTAATTTCATATTCATAATTTGTTGCATCATGAATTCCCAATTTAAATTATCAAATGCCTTCTGTGCATCCAGAAAAACAAGTGCCACTTGTTTCTCTGGATGCGCCTCATAGTACTTTAAAATATTTGCTACTATACTGGTATTATTCCTAACTTGTCTTGTTGGGAGAAATCCATTTTGGTCTGGATGTATATAGTCATTTAATAGTTTTTTCAATCTCTCCGCTATTATTGTTGTGAATATTTTATAGTCGGCATTTAACAATGAGATTGGCCTATAGTTTTGAATCTATTTTTTATCTGCACCTTCTTTAAATATTAATGTAATATGTGCTTCCCTCCAGGAATCTGGTATTTTTGCTTTCATCAGTGCTCATTATACATCTCCAACATCAAGGGTCCTATCAATTTGTTCAATTCATCTATTATTTTATACCATTCTACTGGAAATCCATCTGGGCCTCGCATTTTATTATTTTTCTGTTTTTGGATCGCCTGTTTCAATTCTAGTTTCGTTATTTTTTTTGACAACATTTCTTTCATGTCTTCTGTATTGATGATGTTTCTTCTCCATTCAGATATTCTTTTGATTTTCATCTGCTTGTTCTCCTTTATATGGATTCTCAAAGTACTTGTATGCAATCTTTTTCTTTCCTTCCATTGTATGTTGTAATTCACCAGTTTCCTCTTGAATATGATATATTAATCTTTTTTCTCTCTCTTTTCTCAATCTGTATGATAACCACCTCCCCGGTTGAATTGCTTGCTCAAAAAAGTTTTGTTTTGTTAGTTTTAGGCCCTTTACCATTTCTTCTTGGTCTGATATATTTAATTTATCTTTTGCTAACATCCAATCCTTTCTAATTTTGTCATTCTGTGGCTTATTTTGTAAATCTATTTCTAAATTTTTAATTTCTTTTTGCCGAATACGCTATAATAATTCCGTGGGAATAAGCTTTCATAAATTTTGTATAGATGTCTGTTCTTTTGTGTTTTCCTTAAGGAATAACTCCAATTCGTTTCTACATTTTTGAATAAATTTTTTTTTTTAATATTTGCAAATTTAACATTTATCTTCGTCTAGGTTTTTTTTCCTTCCCGGTTGTGATCCGCCCACGTATTTGGTAATATTTCAATTTTATGCATTTCAACACCAATTTCCCCATTCATCCATGCCATATCAATCTGTGACCAGGATTGATGTGGATTGGAGTAAAAGGTAATTATTTTTTTCTGATTCCATTTTTCTCCAAATATCTATTAAATTTAGCTCCTCCATCATCTCAAAGCAAGTTATTGGTAATACCTTTTTATCTTTAATTTTTTTGACACTTATGTAATCTTTTTTACTGTCCACTATGGCATTATAATCTCCTATTATACAAATATTCCTCAATTCAATTTCTCTAATTTTTTCATGTAGTTTTTTAAATAAAAGTCCTTCTGATTTTCATTTGGGTCATATATTGCTACCAGTAGTACTGATTTTTGGTTTATCCCTATCATTAATATTCTTCCTTTTTGGGTCTGCATAAATTAAATTTGTCTTTATCCCATCTTTAACATATATCGCTATCCCTTTTCTTCTGCTGATGCTGTATATAATTTTCCTAATTTAGGACATTCCAGGTATTTTATATCTTGTTTTTTAATGTGTGTTTCCTGTAAGCATATTATATCTGCCTTTTGTTTTGTTAATTTTGCCCATATACGCTTTCTTTTTGTTGGCAAATTTAAACCATTAATATTTACTGACAATAATTGAATTTGTTCTTTCACCCTCCTAATTCTCTGCCTGTCTTGTTTTTGGTCTCACTTCCTTCTCTCTCTGTTGCTCTTTCTCCTCCCTACTACTTTCTCCTTGTTCTCCTTCTGTTATTCTCTGTTGTTGTTCTTCCTGGCTTCTATATTCCAACTCCTCCTTACTGCTCTGTTCCTCTTCCGGGCCTACTAGTTGCTCATATAAATCTTGTGCCTTCTCCAGATTGTCAACTTTAATCCTTTTCTCCTGCCAAGTTACCAGCATCCCTTCAGGTACCAACCACCTAAATAGTATATCTCGTTTAATCAGTTGTGTCGCCAGAAATCGATAGTCTCTCCGTTGCTCCCTCACTCTTCGCAGGATTTGTATCTTTTTTCCTTTGTACACCATCAGCTTGTCTCTTGTTATTCTATAAATTATATCTCTCACTTTTTCCTCGCGAATCTAATATGTACTTCTCTAGGCAATCGGTGTCTTCTGGCATAATTAGTGCTTACCCTGTATATATCATCCAATTCATTTAGGATCTCATGCTTGTCTCTTTGTAACATCTCTGCTATGAATTCTGATATATATATATATATATATATAGATGATAGATAGATAGATAGATAGATAGATAGATAGATAGATAGATAGATAGATAGATATAGATAATTATAATTTCATTTTAGAGTTTCTAAGAAACATAAATATATAAAACTACATATAGTAAAATAAATAGTGTCTGAAAAAACAGAATATCCATGAAGCTTATCTGTGGCATGAGGGGTGGTGAATACAACAAGCAAGTATCAAACAATAAATAGGATGTTCACTAAACACAAATAAGTAGCTTTGAGAAAACTCTGGCTATACTGAAGAATGTGTTAAAGGGAAGAAATTGGAAGTTAATGTGTCCCAAGAAACCAGCAGAAAATCAGTGCATTTTGACTAAGAGAATGAAAATGAAATTCTAAATTGGACCCAAAGAGCCATAACTGGAAAGAAAATAACCACAAGCAAAGTTCAATAAATGCTTGTACACAGACATATGACAATTCTTTTGTGGCTATTTAAACAAAAAAGGATACAAATCCTTAAGGCTTTTACAGAAGCAGATATTTTTATAGTATGAAGTATATCATATGAAGAATATATTTACTCAAATCCAACTCCATAATACTAGGCTGTTTACACCAGTGTTATATTCCTACAACCCTCTCGCCCAGTTTAAGCCCTGATTATCTGTAAAACAACGTGACATTTTCAGTTCTAAAACTATACCAGTGTTCTAAAAACATATATATTATCAAATGGGCTGTGCAATTCTTTGCTTTCAAGTGCACAGACTTATCTTAAATTTCTTAAGTTAAGAATACATTCCCCTGGGATTGTGCAGCTTCAATGATGGAGCTATACATGTCCCGTCACATTGTCTGAAGCATTTTCTTCCCTTGCCAACTGAAGCACCCTATACAGGACTACTATATTTACAAGATGCTTCCTTTCAATAAAAAGCATAGCATAATGACAACTTCTTACATTTTGCAATATTGTTGTTTAGAAACTCCTGCTTATCAATCAAGTATATTTTTGTTACAATTTTCAGTTGTATTATTTCTGGTAATTATTCTGTGGTCATTGAGAAAAAAAGGATGGTAGAAATCAATGATTTTTTAGAACAGAATATTCCTAGTTTTACTAATCTAAAGTATAGGTAAGAGTAAACACTGGAGCTCATAATTAGACACTTTCAATTATTATATTGGAGGCAGTATGACTGTGCCACAAAACTTTATTTGAAGCAATCAAGAAAGTGATATTATATAGTCATTATTACATTATCTCTCCATATATTATTATTATATCTCCTGGCACAACATACCAAGTTTGAATGCTGGAAAATATGAAAGACCATTAAATACTTAGTTGGTATTTTCACTGTTACAAACAACTTATTCTTTCAATTTTTTCATATTATTATCTTTAGAATAGTGGGTCTTTTTACTTTCAGATGGATATCCCTAATTTTAAAATGAAATACTTACCAAATAACTCATTCCAACTCACTATTTCCAAACCATTTCCCAGTAGTGATTAACTTTCTAAAATAAAGTTAATGGGGATCAAACCAGCTGGAAAACCACATTCTTTGGCCTGAGAGTAATGTAATATGTGGAAATAGACTGCAGTTATTCAGAGATAATTATAGTGATGTGCTATTTAATTCGGTATCCCGTGATTTATAGAATCTTCCAAGCTCTCTAAAGAAAGTTACTGAGAAGATCTCAGTAAGACCATTGCTCATACCAAGCGAAGTAGAATTTGTTTTTGGTCCATGAGACATCCTTCCATAGAGACATCGCATCACCTTAGCACTCCCAAAATGCTTGAAACGAGTTCTGACATGTTCATAATACCATTCCAATGATCCAGTTTTGACAATCCTGTCCAAGAGATGAGAGACGGTACACATGTTAGCCAGGATGAATTCTTCCAAATCTTCTATCAGTTAAAATATCGTGACTGGTTTCAGTGAGGGAGACTGAAAATATTCTAGAAAATGATAATGCTTTCAAATGTAACTAATAAACCTGAGGACTGTCAATACATTACTTATATTCAGGGTAGTCATCTAAATAGAAAAAACAGGGTCCTGCTGTTCTTGAATTTGTTTCAACACCAATGTAACCCGCAAGCCAACCCAAAGTTGTCTTAAAAGGCAGATGGTGACATAAAAAGTAATTAATAAATTAATTAAATACAATTTACATATTGACTGTTCTCATTTTAAGAGGGAACTCTTTAAACAACCAGTTACTCACATTTTTCTTAACTTTTGACTCAAAGTATCAAGATTAAGGGTTTTTTTATACAATGCATTAATTATCTGTGTATGAATAATGCAAACATAAGGCTGCATTTTCTCAAAATTATTCTAGGTAAAGAGAATTGCCTTTAGGTTTGAAGTAAGATAATGTGATATTGAGTCAGAAAGTAAGAGCCATTGTTCAGAAAAGTTCTAAACAATATCCCACATTTGGTATTGTTTAGATATGGAATAGTCCCTAACTGATGAGGATTATTCATATTATCTGTGTGTTTCTATAAGATTATATGAATAATACTCATCAATTAAGGACTATCAAGGCAATGATGTTGCTGAAGAAATTAGGGTAAATCTGATTAGTTACTTAGTATTGCCAGTTTTTGATGGCCTAGGAAGTAAGGAACAAAAAGAAAATGGCTGCTAAAGTATAGCAGAAGAGGCAGATAAAACAGAAGTATTGGCCATAAATAACAGTGGAAAATCCATAAAAAATAGGATTTTTAAAAAGATTTTAAAACTTTTATTGCTTTAGCATTTTAAAAGACAAAACAAGGACAAGGCACAGCTCTTATCTTTGCACATTTAACTTTGAAAAATATGTCATTATACATATATTTTAAAACATTTTTAACATAGTGTTAAATATTTGCCAATCTAGAAAGTGGATCAAACTCTCATATTCTAAGAATGGGGGTGAGGGGGGAAGCTGCTTCAAGCTTATCCAGAAGACATGTGTTGTGTCCTCTGGATAATTATAGTTTAAGCGTCTCCTTCTTTTAATAATGGAAGATGTCAGTATTAGTATCTCTCTCTCTCTCCCTGCCTCCCCGCCACCCAATCTATTCCTTCCTCTAATTTCTACTCTCATAGATGTCCACAGAGAGAAGGGATAACAAGTGATGAAACATACTTTATAACAGCATGACACAAATTTTATATAATTGCATTCAGCATTGGATCACAAGGTTAAAAGGATACAGTTTGTAATTCATCACCATGCAGGTTTCATATTTTTTCTCTCATCAGGACTAGTTCTCAGTTCTGGATATACAGCATTACTAACGGGAGGTAAATTCAAATGAACCAAAACTAAACACAATATTCTTTGTAAGACTTGCTAAGTCATGAAAGCTATGCTTCACATGAGAAATTAAAAAGTTTCAGAAAGTTACCACTTAATGTCTAGTCAGAATTGTAATAAAGAAAGGAGATGACAAAACTCTTGTCTAGCCCACTTACCTCACTAGGCGGCATGGATCACACATCCAACCTTTGTCCTTTTTGTTGTACTGGCTGCAACTTTTGCATATGTACAACTGACAGTCCAAACACTGGCGTTTGCTGTTTAATAGAAACTTAAAGGGCTGCAGGCAATGGATACAGAGTCTTTCGTTGAGGTGGGATTGACTGGACAATAGCTCCCGCTTAGTGCTTTCTTTTTCAATTTTGCATTTTAGATCCCTTTGGGGGGGGGAAAACAAACAAAACACCATCATCTGTTTATCACACACCACTCACAGTCATATATAAGCATGAATTTCTGAAAACTGCAAGCCCTCCAGAGTGTGCAAATGTTAGAAACGATCAGTCCAACTAAAGGCTCCAGGAGAACTCAGGGGAGATGACATTGACAACCCATGACATCAAGGACCATCTCCAACCCACCATCCAAGCACATTCCCTCCCGTCAACATTAACATTTCTATGTTATGATTCAGGCACTGTTTCCCAACTCTTCTCTACCTGGGCCTTCCACTGCCAGATGACATAGAACGTCAGGTCTTCTAATCCTGCTCTGTTGGCTGTATCTTCACTTTTGCAAGGCTGAATAGGAAGGATGCAACAGCATTTTCTGGAGCATGACCATATACTTGGTAATGAAAAGAAACCCTGAAACCATATTCAGCCAATATTCATTATTTTTGTTTCCCACTTTTGCTTGGGAGCAGGAGGTTAGATTGGAGACAGATATCTGTTGTTTCCTAATCAGAATTATAGAAAAATTATTTGAAATGATATGGATGGGAGGCCATTGTCACACAGTCATCAAGATTGGAGTCTGGTGCAAAGAAGTAAATTTATCAACTTGGATAATGCTCTTAAAAAACTCTAGTGTCTTCTATGATTCTGGATGAAACTGACCCAGGCTGCATTTAAGGAAGATAATGGAATGAAATAATCTAGTACAGGGGTGTCAAACTGGCGGCCCACGGGCCAGATGCATCAAGTGCAGGCCATGCCCACCCGGGCTCAAAGGCAAAAAAATGTCATGATCACGTGATGCGACTGATTTTGAGACCTGTGATCTAGTACTTTCCTTACTTCTCTCTTCCAAAATACAAATCTGTGGATCCTGCTGGATCTTTAACTGTTTTTGATAGTACTGACTACAATGAGACAACGCAGCAAGGCCCGATGGGCAGGGCCAGCTTATTGCAGTCAGTTTGCCACCACCAAGTTGCTTCTGCCAACTTGCCACTCCCAAGTCACCACAGGGCAACTCACACAGTTAACTCACCACGGGGACAACTCGCTGTGGGCAGCTGGAGGCAGAGCTGGGCAAGTGACTGAGGGAGCAGAAGGGAAGAGCACAGAGTGGCAGCAGGTGATATGGAGATGAAAAAGGCCACTACTCTGTCCATCATTTGCTTGCTTGCCTGGCTCTCCCTCCGGCTGTCCACAGTGAATTGTCCCTGCAGCAAATTGACAACGTGGAGTTGTCCTACGGCAATTTGGCAGTGATGAGTTGGCAGAGGAGACTTGGTGGTGACACGTTGGCAGAGGTAAGCTGATCCTGCTGAGCTGGCCAGGCCGAATTATCCCATTGTAGTCAGTACTATCAGAAACACTTAGTGTTCTGTTGGAAGTGGCAACTAGCTGCAGTGAGCCAGCCATGTCAAGTTGTTCTGGACCCTAAAATATCATTTTTGGATTGGCTTTGTCATTTGGGGGCACAACATAGTAATGCGGTGGTTTCCCTCCCACCTATGAGCCATTTTCAGAAGACAGAATCTTCCTTTCTTGCCTTCATGACAGTTGAACTTTTATGTTCATGCTGTTTAACCTTTAAGTAAAGCCACTGACTGAATCTGATTTCTTGGACAGAGATTACACTAATTGGGTTATTATTATTCTGTGGTATCAACTGAATAAAGAGACTTCCCCTAAAATATTCACAGAATCCTACAACATAATCATTCCAAGCACACTCTCCACATTTCTTATAGTAAGAACACTCTAAAATTTTCTTACTGTTTCTCCAAATACGATATCCCTAATGATTTAATAGTTATATCTATCTAGTTTTTTTCTGTAAGAAAACAAGAATGGTTTCCTTCTGAATTTTTTTTAAATAATGTACAAGCCTGGCATTGACTAGTCATCCACAAAGTTGTAGCCAGGTTCAAATTAACTTTTTAAGGTTTACAAAGGTTGGGCAGATACCACCGTGCATGTAAAGCTGAACTCTTAAAATCACAGAGAATCTCCATAGATGTAATTCTGCATAATTTTGAATTACTTTTAAAGTTTGGCTTCAGTTCACTAGAAGGGAAAGGGAGACTAATCCAGATAGATGAGTGTTTCTCAATCATGGCAATTTTAAAATATGTGGATTTTAATTCCTGTCTCCTAGGGAATTCTGGGAGTTGAAGTCCATGCTTCTTAAAATTGTTAAGAGTAAGAAACTCTTAGACAGAAGAAGCCACTGAAACAATCCCTCCACTTGGTCTGAGATTTACGTTTGCTTTTTAACTTGTTAGATGTCAACTCTGTGGCTTAGCACATCAAAAAATGTGGGAACAAGAGACTACATTTGGGTATTACTTTGAAATGACATTCATTATTTAGCTTAGTCATCTAGACTAAATGAGAGAAAAAATGGGTTTCCCATGGAACATGATTACTATCTACATCATACTCTAAAACCACAGATCTCAAAGTATAAAGCAGACATCCTCTGAATAAATCTGGTGAATCTATCTTTTGTGATATTTCCTGTAAAACAAATATTTAGAAGTTCATATTTTTTATTGATGTCATTATTGCCCTATGTGATAAACTATCATCATCATCATCATCATCATCATCATCATCATCATCATCATCATCTTTGTCTTATTTACTAAGTTGGTGGATAGCTAAGGGTAAAAAAAATATAGCTTCCTAGGTCATATTAGCAGAAGTCAGGTTCAAATTAGGGGCTTCCTCTTGATGGTTCTTAATTGCTGAATAAGAATATGCCTGAGTCACAAAATTTGAATGCTACTTAAGACCCACTAAGAGTAACATGGATAGCTCTGTTTCTTTCTGATAGTGGTTTAGGCATCTGAAGAGTATTTTCAGCACAAATCCAGTAGAAAGGTTTTGCACAGTGGATGTCAGGCATGAAAGAGCAAGTCCACATATGAAGGTTCAATTAAACTGATTTATTGTTGAAAGCTTATGTACAGAAATCTACTCAACTAACAATCAGCATCTACTTAGAATTAAATAAGGGTCAACAGCACTTAAGCGATGACGGCTTTAAATCTTCCTTTCCTGCCCTGGGCTGAAGTCAAAATCTTTGCCCCGTAAAGGAATATGGAATAGTACCTTCAGTTTGTAGGAACTAAAAGTATATTACAATCAACATCTCACATAAATGAACACTTTTAAGCTGGATTTTACCAGCACAGATCCGCCAGGTTGTCTGATAGACTTCTGCTTGCTTTCAGCACAGCTAGAAATACACAGCATCTTTTGTTTGCCTTTGAGGCGAAGATTAAAGAATGTAGTATTTGCACTGTAGGACAGGTCCTTGATGGCTTATTTCCAGGTGGGTAGGACTGGAAAGTATAACTGGAAAATTTTCATATACATAGTTAATGTTGCTCCTGTGGTATACTATCCAGCAACAGTGCACTGAGATGTTTGCTTTTTCTGTTTTCGCAAATGTCTGGAGGTATGACCAAATAAGCAAACACATTGTGTACACAGACAAAAAAGGAGATTAAATTAGGGGCTCAGCAAGTCAAATATAGAAGTTAAGCATGTGTACATATGAAAAATATCAGTGTCTAAATAGCTGATATTTTGAAACTGTTTTGTCTATGGATATCAGCACAATAAAGTAATCTTAGGTTTCTACAGTACATTTGTTTACATAATGAGCAGCTTGGGAGAGTAAGCATGCAAGTGTTAAATGTGAATAATTTCATAAATGCTGAACTTTAACTTGATTATCAGTTTAATTTTAAAATGTAAGTTTTCCATGTAGTAAGATAACATCTATCAAATCATTTGCATTTACTTTTTACAACATAAAAGAACCCAATGAAAAAAAGAGAGCTCTGCTTTGAGGAGGTTATATTCTGTTTTATTATAGTATAGGAAATAACTTAATTGAGTAACTCGAGAAAGCTCCTACTATCTGTCTACTCATGAAACCCAGTTCATTTTATGGTAGTGATTTAACTGGCTCCATAATTAGATGGTAGGAAAAGACCTTCTGCATCTTAAGTAAACATGATGGGAACCACCACATTTATTTATTCATTACATCTACCCAATTCTGGTAGATCAGGGCATCTTGCTTCTATGTAGGGGAATCTGGTACTTCACATCTCACATTTCATCATTATTTTTGCCTCACTTTATCAAGCTTATAGCTACAATTAGGATGGTAAAGGTACATGGCCTACGACCGTGATGGCAATAGGTGACACACAGAGCCATTTGTTAGGGCATGCAAAGAGTTGCCCGGTCAGCTCTGACTTCGGCCTTCTTTTAAGGCTTTATTGAAGCCTCCGGAGTGCAAAAATTCGGCCCTATGGGAAAACCAGAAGTTTAGGAACAGACTTCTGGTTTGCTTGTAGGGCCATTTTTTGCCCGCCGGAGCCTTCAGGAGGCTCCGGAGGGTGAAAAATGGCCCTACGGCCAAACCAGGTCATTTCACTTCCCTGAACCTCTGGAGAGCCTCCGGGGGGAGGCTGTTTTCTCCTTCCCCAGGCTCCTAGAAAGCCTTTGGAACCTGGGGAGGGCGAAAAAGGTGCGCCAAAAGGGGAGTCGTGTTGGTTGCGCGCACATGAGTGCTGTGATCGTGCATATAGCATTATGGGTGTGGACATGCCTGTGCACAACTCCCCTGTGCTCCCACTTTTGGCACGTGATCCAAAAAAGTTTAGCCAACACTGGCCTAGGACCTGGTCACCGGTTGCCTGTTGTTGGTAACAATCTAATCAGCCAATTTAATCCTGCAAGATTGGTATCCTATGGGTTACTCTGATTAACAATGTCATCTATTGGGACCCTGAAAGCCCACCTTCTCTATAAACAGCACCTACCCTGTGAGAGATTTCCCGAGATCTGGCAGCAATCACTAATTCACTAAAACCATTAATTTGGCAAGGAAAAGGGAGACCCCCCTCACTTCAACCCATTAGCCAACTTTTTATTGCTTTTATTGTAATTTTTTTTTGATTGTTGTGATGGCATACAAGTTTAATAAATTCTTATTACCCAATAGTCTCTTGAAATTTCAGCACAATTGATACTTGTTCTCAAATTCAGATTAAGTTACATTAAGGTTAAGGCAACTAAGTACATCTTGCCTAATGAAGAGAAGGATTAGAGGTGACATGATTAACTATCTTCCAGTACACGAGGGTCTGTCACAGAGATGAGGGGGTTGACTTATTCTCAAAAGAGCCGAGGTGGCGCAGTGGTTAGGGTGCAGTACTGCAGGCCACTTCAGCTGACTGTGATCTGCAGTTCAGCGGTTCAAATCTCGCCAGCTGAAGGTCGACTCAGCCTTCCATGGTGGGTGAAATGAGGACCCAGACTGTGGGGGCAATTTGCTAAAAAATCTGTAAACCGCTTAGAGAGGGCTGAAAGCCCTATGAAGTGGTGTGTAAGTCTAATAAATAATAAATAAATAAATAAACAAACAAACAAACAAATAAAAAAATAAAAGTACTTGAGGAGCTAAGAAGAAATTTTCTGACAGCAATTAACCAATGGAATAACTTGTCTCCCAGAGTTTTGTGTGTTCCATCACTGGAAGTTTTCAAGAAAAGATTGTACAACCATTTGTCTGGGACAGTATAAGATCTCCTAACTTGAACAGAGGGTCAGACTAAAAGACTTCCAAGGTCCCTTCCAGTCCTAGGATTTTATGATTCTATGATTTCATATTCTAATATATATCATTATTGGAGCAGCAATACAGAAATTGCAACAGGTAGCAGTTATCTAATGACAAAAAAAGACAGAAGAGACCTAATTTGGAAAGGAACAAGACAAAAGCAAAGATACAGATGATAAGTGGGAAAGCTAAATTTTGGAACTGGGTTGAATCTGAATGCACAAATCATTATTCCTGCCAAGAAAATGTTCTTCTTCGCCTGATGCATTTAGCTATGCCATTTGTTGGAAGGCCTGGATTATTTGCAAGTCTTTTGTTATTTGTAGCCTCTAAATGCTTATAAATAATTAAGAGGGGATCTGGCTGCAATCACTAATTCAGGCTGGATACAGCATACTCTGAGTAGAAAAGTCCTCATAAGGTATTTAGAAATCTCATTTATCAGAACTAGTTTTTGGTGGAAATCTAGTCTATTTTTTGGCCCAGCTAAAATGATACTTATTTCCTAAACCAGCGATCCCCAACCTTTGTGACTTGGTGGCCCAGCTGGGGAGGAGAGAAAAACTGGGCCATATGAGTGGCGGGCCAGTACACAGAAGCACAGCTCCACTCACACAAGATATAAGGGAAGCCTTTGAGGTCTTCGGGGCTGTGGTCTTGTACTCCTTCAGACTCACTGAGGCTGCCTGACACTCCAAAAGCAGATTGGGTGTCCTGCCCAGGACCTGGCGAGTCAGCAAAGCTGAGCAGGGTACACTCATCCTACTCAGCCTCTCTCTCACCACTCTGCTTCTGGAGTATTGGGAGCAGGTGACTTGGCAGCCCAGCAGGGGGGGGGGGGGAACCAGTCTGTGAGAGTGGCGGGCCAGCCCACACCTCCATTCACACAAGAGAGAAGCCTTTGGGATGCCACTTGCACAAGTGGGGCTGTGTCGAAGCTTGGGAGGGACTGCAAGTGCTGCCAACTGGCAAGTAGGGCTGCGACGGCTGGCACCTGCCCCTCACGTGAGTGGGGCTATATGTGCGCCAGGCCACCACTTACGCAGCCCAATTGCAAATAGGCCACGGCCTAGCAGTGGGCCATCGTTTACAGGTTGGGGGCCCTTGTCCTAAAACATAGTTATTTCTGTTCAGTGTTGAAAACAATATCTTCTCTCACAAAAATGATCACTACCAGAGCTTGTTTAAGAAGCAAGGAAGATCCTGAATGTAGGAGCCAAGACATTTGGCCAACAGTTAAAAGGATTCTATTTCAGCAGATTTTTGAATTATTTTAATTTTGTACTCGACATGTTGCACTGGTATTAACTCTTGGCTTTTTAATACTAAACTGTGACATTGTTGTTATGATTTTATTGCCTATATTTATTCTACACAGTAAGCTATATTGATTGCTATGGTACTTGAGACAAACAAAAATAAATCAATAAATTGACTGAATTACATACAGGATCTAGGGTCTATAATTCAGGTTGCTGCTTTTCTCAAAAAATGTGAGGAAGAGCAGAAGCCTAGCTTAACACTGAAAGTCAGTGGATAGTAGAAGCAAAAGGGGCAGCTTTCCAGGGTCCCAAACAATTCTAGATAGATAGAATAACCCATCTGTTTTTTAGAAAGGCCTATGAGACCTAGTACAAAAATCTATTCTGAATTATTCTGCAATGTGAACATACAAAGTCAAAATTGCCTAGGGAGATTTAGAATGATTAAACTACAATGATTTCTCATTTTTTTGCCAAAATGTTCCTCTTCCTGAACCACTCAGAGAATACAGTCTGCTCACCATGGACATAGGAAAATATTATTTTTCTGATTATGGATACTGTAGAGTTATTAATAAAAATGTATACATTAAGGAGCCTCCCATTTTGATGAGTCATTTCCAGACTCTTCCCACAAAATAAATAAAACCTTTAACAAGGCTGAATTGGGCTTTCTTGTCTCCTCAATATTTATCCCTTTTATTTCCCATACTGACGTTAGATTTTCAAGACAAAGCCCAGCACTGAAAAGCATATATTTTGTGATATATGGCAATGTGTCCTGTCTAGCCAAAGCCTCTATCAAATCAAACAACGCTTTCACACATCAAACCTTACTATAAGTCATTCAAATTTTTCTCCACTCTCCCTCATATTCTTCTTTTATGGGTTCAGAAAACAATCAAACATATCAAAAAAGCAATGGCTGTTAAGAGATTTTTCTAGCATCACAACTGCATGGTGTGTGTGTGTGTGTGTGTGCAAACAAATAGAGAGCAGCTTATTAAATGAGCAATATTATAAATATGAATAAATCATTTGCAATGATAAAATTTGGATTATATTCCTTAATATTATTTTTATATGGTTCAATATTAAAAAAAGCTTGAAAGCAATGCATATTAAACACCCACTTTGCATTTTCATCTGACAAGTCACTATGTTTTAAATACTCACTCTAAACGCTCTTCCTCTTTTTTGCGCAGATCAAAGTCCCGCTGAACTACTTCCCAGACATGTTTGACTTCTTCATCTGTTAACTTGGAAAGGTCGAGCTTCTTTCCCATTTTCAGAAAGGAAAATGCCTAAAACTGAAAGAAAAGACAAATGTAATCAAATTGGACATACCTACGATTATATTTTGAGATACTTGGGTTTTTTCCAAGGCACATTTAGTGTCAGCTCTACTTGGTTCAGCTTGGCGTCTCACAGGTATCCTACCGTCTAGCAAATGGAGAGCTAACAGGATTTTCACAATAAAATTCAGTATGGAAACTCAAGTATGAGACGTCTAAGAAATTTCCAATTAAGGTAACAACACAAAAGACAAAAGAGAAAATAACTGCAGTTAAGATGTATAAAATTGTGGAACATTTTTTTTCTTATCTTGAAAGAATTAAGTATGCATATTCAGGAAATATAAACCCATTATAAGTACTCAAAAATGAATACAGTAAATATACCTCAGGATAGAGGCCTTTAAGATTGAGATACAAATAGTCCTCCACTTATAACAATTCATTTAGTGACAATTCAAAGTTACGATGGCACTGAAAAAAGTGACTTACGACTGTTGCAGCAACCCATGGCCATGTGATCAAAATTCAGATGCTTGGCAAATGACTCATATTTATGACACTTGCAATGGCCCAGGCTTATGTGATCACCTTTTGTGAACTTCTGACAAGCAAAGTCAATGAGGAAGCCAGATTCACTTAACACCGTGTTACTAACAGCTGCAGTGATTCACTTAACAACTGTTAAGAAAGGTCTTAACTAATGTCTTGCTTAGCAACAGAAATTTTGGGCTCAATTATGGTCTTAAGTCGAGGACTACCTGTATATGAGGTGACAAAAAAGAGCAAAACAGAGGTACAGTCTCAATGAATTAGAATGAGAAACAGATTCAGAAGAAATTTTACCAACTGGAACTCAAAGCTTTTAGTTAGTTAAAGAAGAAACAAAGGGGAGTAACTAGACCCCTGCTGAATGTGAAATGAGTTGGTGTTACATTCCAGAGGGAACAAAAATTTTGATGGTCAGTAACAGAATAACAGAGTTGGAAGGAACCTTGGAGATCATCTAGTCCAACCCTCTGCTCAAGTAGGAGACCCTATATCTGGGATGGCGAACCTATGGCATGCGTGCCACAGATGGCACACGGAGCCATTTGTCCGGGCATGTGAGGCGTTGCCCTGTCAGCTGGCCAGCGCACATGCGTGTGCTGGCCAACTGAGTTCAGTCTTTTTTTTGAGGCCATCTTTCACCCTCCCCAGGCTCCAGAGGCTTTTTAGGAGCCTGAGGAGGGCAAAAACAGCCTCCCCCCCCCACCCCGAGGCCCTCCGGAGGCTTCAGGAGCTTCCCTGAAGCCTCCGGAGTGCAAAAAAACAACCCTATGGGCAAACCGGATGTTCGGGAACGGAGGCTTCCCTAAAGGCTCTGGAGGGCAAAAACCGACCATACGAGCAAACCAGAAGTCACTTTCAGTTTGTCTGTAGGGCCGTTTTTTGTCCTCTGGAGCCTTCAGGGAAACCTCTTGAACGTCCCTGAAGGCTCCGGAGGGCTAAAACCAGCCCTATGAACAAACCAGAAGTCTGTTCCAGGGCAGGCTGTTTTCGCCCTTCCCAGGCTCCTATAAAGCATCTGGAGCTTGGGGAGGGCGAAAAAAGCATGCAAAAAATGCGGGGAAAGCACTGGTCATTCACGCATGTGCATTTGGGGTCGCACATTGCATTATGGGTGTGGCATGCCCATGCGCAACCCCCCTGCGCTCCCCTTTTGGCATGCAAGCCAAAAAAGGTTTGCCATCACCGCCCTATATCATTCCAGACAAGTGGTTGTCCAGTCTCTTGATGACTCTTTTCTATGACTCATCTATGAAGAACAGAAATAAATATTTGCTGGTTGGGCTTGGAAGTATACTGTTTTCTGGGAGTATAGATCAAGGATATGACAGAATAGCTGCAAAGACATCTAAAGTCTACAGACTTGGAGTCTTTTCTGGTTATCTTTTGAATATCAGGAGTAAAGCGGATAAATAGGAGCTCAGATGTCTTCACTCATCCTTCTAGTTCAAGAAAGAGGACTGAAAAGGAAAAAAACAGAATGCTGCAGATGAATGATTAGCTACAGAAATGGTACAGAAAGGCAAGATGTCAGTTTCTGGGACCAAGGCCTGTATTACCAGGTTGATGGATGGATAGCTAGCATATGGTGCACTTCTCAGAGACACTGGAGTTAACGAAAACAGTTTCTTCAATAATGAATGCTGTATGGGATGGAAATTAAACTTAAAATAAGGACTTGTGAACTACCAAAGGAAGTGAAAAGAGAAACTATAGTAGGATCTATTAAACATTCTATGAAAAATTAGGAAGGCATATTCTTTGTCTTTGTATAATAATGCTCAGAGTATAGAAAATGCTGAAATAGATCAAATGTGTTCCAAATCTCATCATAGGAAAACAAATATGATTTCTTAGATACAGGTTTTGGGATAACTGAAATTCAACAGTTGAAGGATATAGCTTGTTCAAAAGAAACAAAAAACTTTGGAACACAGTGATAATCTTTGACTATCTTCACTGGAAGCTTTCAAAAAGAGATTGGACAGCCATCTGTGAGAAATGGTGTAATGGGTAGGTGGGGTGTTGGGCTAGATGACCTACGAGTTTTCTTCCAACTCTGTTAATCTATTATCTGAAATGATATCACATAGAATACGTCCAATAACTGTTCACTATGATGGAATATTAGATTTAATATTAAATATTATGAAAATATTGCTGAAGGTAAGAGTAGCTCTACCCAAAGGCCAAAGGCCAAGCATGGGCTATTTAGCATGATAAGGAACAAATTCCCCTAATTCCTCTAGAACTGTTTTCAAATATTTTATATCTGCGAATTGATATCAACCAACCTATAGATTTTTTAAAAATAGATCACTGTTCAGTGAATATGGCTTTCCCATTGACTATGCTTGTCAGGTCCAAAAAGTGATCCCATAACCCTGGGACACTGCAACCATCATACACAAGCCAGTTGCCAAACATCTGAATTTTGATTATGTGACCATGGGGATGTGACAATAGTTGTAAGTGTACCTTCAAACAGTCACTAAATGAACTGTAATTTCTTTTGCCAAAGTCTTTGTAATTTATTTGAAACAATAGCAAGAGTATTTCCCACAAAAGGGGGCTCCTGTCACAAAATATTCAAATAAAAAATGGCTAAATAAACATCATACTTTGACTGCACATTTTATTGAATTCTCTCCTAAAATAACCAAATTGATACATTTAAAAAAATTGAGGTTAGAAGCTCAGAAGTCTCCCCCCCCCTTAATGGATCTTTCATAAATATTGTTAGGAAGTTATGAACTTAAGACCAGTCACTTGGCCATAAATTCAAAGTTGCAATGCACATATCAGGAGGGTATTAACAATCCAAATTTAAAATTCCAATGGTTACCCCACCACAGTCACATGATCACACTTTGGACACTCGACAACCACATTTACAGTTATATTTGTTTCTACTACCATACACAGTCAATGACTGCAGTTTATGATGGCTTTGCAAAAAACTGGCATTTCTGTTTTTCAGGAAAACTGGCCCATAGCTTAACAACTACAACAAAAATTCCATGGTTAAATGGTGAATTCCATTTTTCTGAATAAAACCAAATAGAAAATACAGACATTTGCTATTGTCCAGTGTTGAAGATCAAAATGATCGCTTCAAAGTAAATCAGGCTGACTCCAAATCTGTCAGTCAGTTTCTTGCATTACATCAATATTTTCACAGCAAAGAGAACCAGTTTGGTCTAGTGCGGTGATGGCAAACCGGTGGCACGCAGAGCCCTCTCCACGGGCACACCAGCTGTCGCCCCAGCCCAGCTCCACCAGGCATGCGTGCAAGCCTCCCGCCGACCAGCTGCTCTTTGGGTCCCTGCCCTGCATGCGCGAGGCCTGTTGGTGTATATGGGGGAGGCGCATGTGAATGCGCAGGGGTGGATGCATGCTTGGGGGGGGGTGCTTGCATTAATTCTGCATGGTGCTCCACGCCCCATTTTGGTTTCCAGGTTGGTGAAGGAGGCCTTCTAGGCCCAGGGATCCCACATGAGGGCCCCCCGTACCCCATTTTGGGCCTGGAAAGCCTCCTGCATCAACCTGGAAGCCAGAAATGGGTGAGAGGGGGCAGGGTGCATGTGCAGGGTGCATGCAAACATGCATGGGGTTCATGCACTCATGTGCGGGGATCGCACGTGCATTACATTATGGATGCGGATGTGCAATTTTGGCACGTGACGACCAAAAGGTTAGCCATTACTGGCCTAGTGGTTAAGGCACCAGATTTGAGAGATTGCATGAAATCTCTCTTAGGCATGAAAACCAGCTAGATAACTTGGGGCTAGTCATTCTCTCAGCCCAACCTACCTCACAGGTTTGTGTGGAAGGCTATGTTGGAAGGAAAATATCAGAAGGAAATTATTTTGGATATGTTCACCACCTTCGATTATTTATAAACGTAATAAAGGAAAGATACAAACCATCAAATAAATAATCATTATGACTTGTAATTCCATTGTCTGTATTTACAGACAATATACTATATACCAGGAGTTTGCCTAATTCAATGAGCATTTCTGGACCTGAACACTACATGGAGTACCATATTTTTTCGGAATATAAGCTGCACCTTTTTCCCTCAAAAAAGAGGCTGAAAATCTGGGTACATCTTATACACTGAATACAGCATTTTTTGCCTCCCGAAACCTCACTCCCTTCATCAAAATGGCTGTGCATAGCTTTTAGGCGGCTTCCAGGGGGTTCCTGGGGGCTGGGGAGGGCGAAAAACAGGCTCCCCCAGCAGCACTCTGGAAGCCTCCTTAAGGCTACGGATGCCCTTTTTTTTTGACAAAAAACAGGCCAATTTTTGCTTGTTTTTGCCCCCCCCCCCTTTCCAGGAGCACTCTACAAGCCTCCTAAAGGCTATTCATGCCCTTTAAAAAAATGGGCCCATTTTCACGAAAAATGGGCTGTTTTGGAGAGGTCTGCAGAAGGCAAAAACTTTTTTTTTTAATTTGCCTCTTCAAAATCTTGGTGCGTCTTATACTCCAGTGCGTCATATACTCCAAAAAATACGGTAACTAAATAGCAATTATTTGTCATAGAACAGAACTTTCCTCACAAGAGAAAACCTCATTTAATATGTTGCAGATTTTCCTTTGCATCTTTTAACACCTCTCAGATTCTAAATGTTCCACAATGATATTCTATTTGCCAGAAGTGATTTAACATTTTGGTTTTGTTTGAAGTGTATGGCGGGCCGGGGGGGGGGGATTTAGAAGGAATTTGTAGGGAAAACTAGGACCTCAAGCTTCCAAACAACGCAGAAGTGTCTAACCTCTGATCCCCTAGGGTAGGCCTGTGAAACTGGTGGCCCATGGGCTGGATGTGTCATGTGTAGGCCACACCCACCCCAGCTCCAAAAACCCATGCCCTAGGGCCTTCCCATCACAAAAGGTAAGAATTAATTAATAACGGATAAGAGAAGTTATGTCAAGGGTCCAAATCCCACAAAACATATTAAATATGATTTTTAATGGTACATCTGTCATGCATTATTCAGTATATGTGGGCACTACACTATTATTTGCAGGTTCTTGTAATATAAACTCTACACAGTATTCCCAAGAATGGCATTTTAGAGATTTATTGGATCATTTTATATCCAATAAAAACATTGTCATGACTATCAACTGACGTTTTATCCATTCTTTTTAAGGAAAAGATTAATCCAAAGTTTATTTATACATCTGACTGACCTTGGGATTAGATTAGTATTATATTCTTTTTCAATGTTTATTTTCACTGGATCTGTATATAGAAAGATGGCTTAAATATCCATTTATAAATGGATGCAACAGAAGGAGATCAATGGTCATCTCTGCTCAGATGCATAATTCAATGCAATGAAACCCACAAACCTTGCCAACAATTGCCAAGTCATCCCATAACTATATAGTTACTCACTTCTATTTAGTCTAGACTCTAGTGTAAGTGAAGACTTAATCACTTAATTCTTTCTTGCAGTGAGCATTTCTTTCGTCCCAAGCAGTTTCTACACTCACATGAACCGTGTTCAGGATAGATCCTTGCAATGTTTAGTAAAGCACGGACATATTGAAACTGTGCCAACTAGGCCTGGGTCTATGATTCCCTTCATCTTACTTGATTTCTCTGCTGGTCAAAAGCGAATAGAAGAAATGAGTTCATGCCACTGACACTTCAACTCAAAATGGTAAAGATTTCCTCTGTCCAGTTAGGTAGTTACAGGTAGCCTGATTGCACTAGGATAGGAGACCATGAAAAAATCTAGCAGTTCAGTCACTCAAGAGAGAAGCCTTTGGGGCTCCACAAGTCAATGAAGAAAAACAAAATCCACAACACACAGGAAGGAAATGGCAAACCATTTCCATTTTGTTCCCAAGAAAACTACTTGAAAGTGTCTCTAGAGCTGAGTTCCACTTGCAGCATATAATCAAAACAAAATGTTAGTGAGACCAGAAGCTGACGTCGTGGTGACACGATGGTCAATCTCGGGGCTCTGAGAACGCTGCCAAAATTCCAGCCACAGGACGGTCCAACTGGACCTAAACCGTCCCGAAGAGACAGTGATAGGAAGGGGCATATCCTGCCGATCCCAGAGACACCTGCAAAGTCTCTGGTGATGCAGGAATAGCCCTTTTGTCAGTGGCTAGGAAGCAGCCATTAAGGCTGGTGAAACTGCTGACAGCTTTGAAAGTGAAAGTGCAGGAGAGAGCATGTCGTTCATGGTGAGATTTTTACCTTTTTTCTGATTTATGAGAATACCCCAATGAAGAGAACTAACCTACAATAAAGACTGATGAGAGAGAACAAGCGGCGAATATAAGGCTACAGTCAAAGTGAAAGTTTTTACTTTTTTTTCTCCTTTTTATTGTTAGAAGCCTGACTGGACTTTCTATTCAGCGTAGTGTTAAATGGAGTGGGCTTTTTTCTTTTCCGTTTTTCTGCTTTTTACTTTTGGGACTGTTTGATAAATAAATCCTACTGTTCCACTGTTTAAGAATCTTTTTTTATATACAGTGGTTTAAAGTTCCTTGTACTATTTTCTTTTTTCTCATTTGGCTTTTTATTCTTTTTTTCTTTTCTCTTAATAAGGCGGAGAATGCAATACGGAGAGGGAAAATTTTGGATAAGTAACCTAGAGGCTTTGAAACTTTGTTTCTATTTTTTGTTTTTTGTTTGAATGAATGTTTGGAAAAGGTTGCTCTCCAAGGTTACTGGCTCAGCCAGGACTGATAGGAGAAGAGTTATTTACATAGGTGCTCACTCTGAAATTTTCAATTCTTGAAATTCTGCCTGGAGAGAATAGATAACAACTGTAGGGGGAAGTCTGGAGTGTTCGCATTTTATAAAAAATTTGAATTTGTTTTTCTTTTGCTTAGAGAGCTTTAACTTTACAAGAAAACTTGAAACTATTTTTTCTTTTTTTTTTTTTGCTGGTCACAGTGTTTACTTTTTTTTGCT
Organism: Thamnophis sirtalis; assembly: GCF_051295495.1. Classification (NCBI taxonomy): domain Eukaryota; kingdom Metazoa; phylum Chordata; class Lepidosauria; order Squamata; family Natricidae; genus Thamnophis; species Thamnophis sirtalis. Next base: position 113,597,425 of record NW_028261385.1, on the reverse strand, counting down.
GTGAAGTTAGTTGTTTTCAATTTTTGATATTTTTTTTTCAATTGGATTATGGCATAGAAAAGATTGAAGATTTTTATTCTCTTTTATGTTTTTTTCTTTTTCCCATCTCACATTTTTGATAGTAGATCTACCCACTGTCTCTGTCTTGCCTTCTTGTTTTACTCTTGGCTTTTTCTCCAAAGAATCTTCTTCCATTTTTTTCCGGCCTGTTTGTTTTCTTTTTCTTTTACCTTTTTACTTTTTTTACCTTGGACCACCACATGGTCACTTTGGATTATAATTGATTTTTTATACCAAGTGGATTATAATGCAGAAAAATCTGGAGATGAGTAAAATAATATCCACCGGCTCTGCAACAACAACACCCTCCTCTTTACCAGCAGGAGGACAAAGATCAATACAGACAATGTTGCAACAGGAAAAAGAAAAGGGAGAGAAGGCAGTTACCTTAGAGATTATTGTGCAAGGAATTCAGAATTTGCAAGTAAAAACAGATGCCATCAAAAAGAGAACAGAAAACATGGGAAAAAGAATTGAGACAATAGAACAACGAATGGAGAACATGGAACAAAAAGCAGTTAAAACTGATGAAAAAATTGATAGCAATACAACAAATGGTGATGAAATATGAAGATAGACTACAAAAAATTGAAGAAAAGGGTGACCAAAGAGAGAAGAAAATTGGTGAGATTGATAACAGACTGAGTGTGGTCGAAAAAGATAATATTGGAATATGGAAAGGTCAGAATTTTTTCTAAGATTCCAAAACATAGAAGAAGAAAAAGATGAAAACCTGTTACAAATAATGGTAGAAATTTTGACAAATGTCCTCGAGTTAACCCGAGAAGATAGCTGATGCTATAGATGAAGCATTTCAAGTTTATACAAGATATGCAGCGAGAAATGACCTGACAAGGAAAGCTCATATAAGATTTACCAAGAAAGCAATTAGGATGCAAATACTTCAAAAAGGAAGAGATGGAAAACTGGAGTACAAAGGCAAGGAGATTGTAATTTTGAAGCAAATACCAAGAAAGTGAGAGAATCGAGAAGAGAATATCAATTTTTGACTAAAATTCAAAAAAGGTGTTAATTATAGATGGTTGATATCAGAAGGTTTAATGTTTGTATGGCAAGGACAAAGATACAGAATAGATTCGATTGAAAAAGCAGAAGCATTTTTCGAAGAACATCTCAGAGGGAAGGCTAAGGAGACTGGACATAAAATTTGGTGGCAGAATCATGAGTGGTGTCTTTAGCCTCGACTGAAAAAAAAGGAGCAGTAGGTGGGATCAAAATAGAAGAAAGTGCTGTATGGATATTAGAGATATGGATATATCTATATGGATATTAGAGAGCTATGAGAACCTAGAGCCACCAGAGCAATAAATCCTATGTATAAAACATAAATATGGAAAAGAAGAAAAAGATCTCAATTAACATAAATGGACTTATTTCAGCAAATAAAAGTAGGATAATATTTCACAAACTAGGGAAACTAAAATTGGATATAATTTGTCTACAAGAAGTGCAGATTCAAAAGCAACATGAATACTTATTAAGGCAACCAAAGAGAAATGTTTACTTCATTGGCAACCCGTAAGAAAAGAGGAGTGATACTTTACATCAAAGATACAATCCCAGTGGAACAAATTTATACAGATGATGATGGAAGAATTTTGATGGTGGAAATTACAAACAATAATAAGAAAATGCTCCTAACAGCAATCTATGCACCTAATGGTAAGCAAGATGAATTTTACAGAAAACTATTTGTATGATGGGAGATTTTAACGGAATTGTAGATAAGAATATGGACTATAACTCACAAAAAACAACAAAGTCAAATAGAAAGATACTCCCTAAATCCCTTTTTAAAATGATCGATGAGACAGGTTTAAAGGATGTTTGGAGAGGGAGAAATCCTATTAAAAAACAATATACTTTTTATTCAAACAGACATTTATCTTATTCTAGAATCGATATGATATGGGTAGAGACTGAATCGGCCTACAACATACAGAAAATTGAGATTGAAACAAGTACTTGGCCAGACCACAACCCAATGATAATTAAATGGAAAAGACACAGAAAAAGATCTAGGTGGACATTAAACCAGTGTTTTTCAACCACTGTGCCGTGGCACACTAGTGTGCCGTGACATAGTGTAAGGTGTGCCGTGGGAGAATTACTTTATATATAGTCAATATAGGCACAGAGTTAAAAATTTTTAACATTTTCTAATGGTGGTGTGCCTCGTGATTTTTTTCATGAAAAAAGTGTGCCTTTGCACAAAAAAGGTTGAAAAACACTGCATTAAACAACACTATATTAAAAGAGAAAGACTGCACAGAAAATTGAAAAGGAATTGGCCTTTTTCTTTAAAGAAAATAGAATAGAGGCAACATCAATGAAGAACCTCTGGGACACAATGAAGGCCTATACCAGAGGCCTGATAATTGACTATACAAGAAAGAGAAATATAAAGAAAAGACAAACACTTAAAGGACTTGACAATGAATAGAAGGGTCTTGAAAAAGAACTACAGAATTCCCCACAAAAGAAGGACATTAAAGTAAGAATGGATACGATTAAACATAAAATTGGGTTAATGGAAAAAGAGGAATTAGCCCTAAAAAATTAGGGGTGCAAAACAGAATTACTTTTAAAATGCTAATAAACCAGGCAGATGGTTGGCATACAAACTTAGAAAAGAGGGAGACTCAAAGAAGATACTGCAGTTAATGGATGATCAAGGATAAACCTGTTATGGGAATGAAGAGAAGAAAAAATATATACAAGATTACTACTGTAAACTATATGATCATGAGAATACAGAAGAGGCAGGAGTGAAATAATACTTACAGGAAGCCAACTTACCCCAGATACCCAAAGAAACTGTAACAATGCTAGACAGCAAAATAACTATGATGGAGCTAACCAAAGCACTTAAAAAACGAAAGAACGGGAAGGCCCTGGGCCCGGATGGGCTACCAGCGGACCTTTATAAGACCCTGCAGAAATCGTTGTCTCTTCCATTATTAGAAGTTATGAATGAGATGATGTCAGATACAAGAATACCCAAATAATGGTCAGAAGCATATATTACACTTTTACCAAAAGAGGCTGATTTACTACAAATTAAGAATTACAGACCAATCTCCCTGTTAAATTCAGATTATAAATTGTTTGCTTCAATATTGGCAGAACAACTTAAAAAATACTTAAGTAGTTTCATTCACTTTGATCAAAATGGATTTCTACCAAAGAGACAAATTAAAGATAATATGAGGATAATCTTATATACTTTGGAATATTATGAGGCATATCCTGAAAAACAATTGACATTGATGTTTTTGAATGCTCAGAAGGCATTTGACAACGTGAATTGGAGCTTTATGCTGTTACAACTGGAAGAGATGAGACCTTGGGAGAAGGGCGGCATATAAATCGAATAAACCTCAAACCTATATATTATAATTAAACAGCTAAGATAATGATAAATGGGAGATTTGACAGAGTCTATTGAAATAAAGAAAGGGACGAGACAAGGCTGCCCATTATCGCCATTACTTTTTGTCTTAACATTAGAAGTTTTAAATAGAAATGTCAGAGAAGGAAAAGAAATAAAAGAAATGAAAATCAAAAAGGAAGAATACAAGCTCTTCATTCTAGAGGATTCATTAGAAACAGCATCTAAATTGATAGAAAGAATAGAAGAATATGGAAAAGTGGCAGGATTAACAATAAATAAAGACAAAACGAAGATCTTGACAAAGAATATGCCAACAAGACATAAAGAAGAGTTGGCGGAAATCTTAGAGATGCAAGTTACGAACAAGGTTAAATATTTGGGGATATATTTAACAGCAAGATGCAGCACTCTTAAAGACAACAACTACTATAAACTCAAACAACAGATTGTGATGGATTTGAAAAATGGGAAAATCTACCACTTTCGATAATAGGGAGAATATCTAAAATGAACATTCTACCTAGAATTTTATATCTGTTCCAGACGATTCCAATTAGACTAGGAAAATAATATTTTGATGACTTAAATAAAATAGTGTTGAAGTACATATGGCAGGGGGGAAAGCAAGAATAAATCTAAAATTGTTACAAGATACAAGAACAAGAGGATTGGGCCTGCCCAATTGGGAACTATATCATCAGGCAGCAAGTTTGACGTGGGTTAAAGAATAGATAACACTAATTATTGATTATTAATTTTTAATTATTATTAATTATTGATTATTGACCCTTGAAAGACATGATCTATTGTTGGGATGACATGCATTTTTATAGCACAAGGGAACTAAAACACAGGGGTATTTTAGAAGACATTACCTATGGAAGGCTTTGCTACTAAATTGGGAGAAGATTAAAAGACAATATTATTTTAAAATTCCAGTCTGGCTATCAACTATTGAAGCCTTTTCATGCGCAATGATATACAAAAAGGAACAAACAGATATGGTGAAATATTGAATGCAGAGGGTGTACTTAAATCTATGCAAGAACTGGAAAAGGAAGCTATAAAGATGAACTGGTTTTCATATGTGCAAATACAATCTAGTTATGACAAGGACTGTAAAGAGGAAGGTTTTTATGATAAAACGACTGAGTTAGATAAAATTTTGATGGGTACTGATGAAAAAGTAATTAAAAAAATTTATGGACACTTACTAGAGGTTAAGTTAGAAGAACAATGTAAAGGAAATATAATAGCTTGGGGAAAAATTTTTGGCCATGGGATTTGATTTAGCGCATGGGCAGAAATTGTGGTCTCAAAATTACAAAATGACAATGTCAACATCATATAAAGAAAATTTGTATAAGATGTTTTACAGGTGGCATCTACCCCCCCCCCCAAGAGAATAGCAAGAATGTTCAAGAATAAATCAGAAAAGTGTGGGAAATGTTATCAGACACCTGGTTCATATTACCATATGTGGTGGACAGAAGCTAAAAGATGTTGGACTAAGATCCACACGTGGTTGGAGAAAATGACACAAAAACATATAGACTTTAAACCAGATACTTTTTTATTGGGAATTATACCAGAAATATATAATAGAGACTTTAAATATTTGATTGTAAATGTTTTAACCACAGCTAGAATTGTATTTTTAAGAAATTGAAAAAATGAGAAAATACTAATTCAGGAGGAAATTATTCTAAAAATTATGGAATGTGCGGAAATGAGTAAATCGACATTTGAAATTAGTGAACAAGAACAATTTTACAAGGTTTGGGATTTGTTTTATCAATAGGTAAAAAATCATGGTAATGGAAAAAGTGGGAGAACTTTTTATATTTTAAGAATAATAGAATGATATATGCAATACTATAAGGGTTTAGCACTGTTAAACAGATTAGAACGATGTAATGGAATGATGCTGTATGTATGATTTCAATATATAGAATATCAATAGTTAGGCTTATATACCACTTCATAGGGCTTTCAGCCCTCTCTAAGCGGTTTACAGAGTCAGCATATTGCCCCCAACAACAATCTGGGTCCTCATTTTACCCACCTCGGAAGGATGGAAGGCTGAGTCAACCTTGAGCCTGGTGGGATTTGAACAGCCAAACTGCTGAACTGCAGTGCTGCATTTAACCACTGCGCCACCTCGGCTCTGGGTCTATGAAACATTTATGAATATTTTGTTTAAAATGTAGGAATAATAATTGGAGTTGAACTATTGATGCAAAATGATGCTGAATGTATGGATTCAATATTTAGAATATCTTGTTTAAAATTAAGGAATAATAATTACAGTTGAAAAATTGACATATAACAATAATATACTTATGTTTATCTAATGAACAATTTGTGATTCGATATATAATTGTAAGCGGTGACCATGGAAAGGACGCACAAAATCATGTAACCAAATGACACACTATATGAAATGGAAGGCTGTATGTGTCTTGTTTCTGTTTGTTTAAAAATTAAAAAAATGTTAGTGAATTTTAGTAAAATAATTTACTTTTAATTAGTTTTACTATGATAGTAAAAAGTACTGGATCTGCAGGCCATTTGCTCAGACTTATTGGATTTGGACCAATTTGCAAACACTTATTAGCTCTCAATTTTCTATTTGCCATTAAGTATTTCTGGCAGGCTAATATATTTGCAAGATCAGTTTTCTTGATTAATTTGTAAATAAGCAGGGTGGGCCTGCTGATGGCCTTTTCAAGCACTCTGGCCAGTTTTTCAGATAAAGTACTTGAGAAAGATTTGTTTTCATGCTTTGCATTGATTAATCAGGAAATATTAGAAATGGCTAATACAATGAACATTTAGTAATAGTTAATATATGTTTTTCGTTTCCGGAAAAGAAAATGAGCAGAAACATTCTTTCACATGATCTCCTGGATACTCTTTCCAATACTCCCGTTTAGCTGAAATCTGCTATGTAAAGGGGGATAATCCTTTTTCTGATCCTAAAATCACAGAACAATGCTGGTTACCAAATGTAATACTGCAGTTGGTGCGAGGATTTCAGTTAGCCTCGGTTCCCGAGGAAAAAGGACACAACGAGTGCAGGGCCTCTACCTACAAAGGTTCCTTGCCCGTCACCTACTTCCAGTCACAGAGCCTTACCTTTACTCGATCCTCCGCATCTAGGCTCCTGCTCGCTCAGTTCTACTGGGCAAACGTCTTTAACAAACAGCATTTTAACTTGACACGGACTGATTCTCTTTCTTACCTGGTGCTACTCTCTGTTGGCTGCGTATTGGCCAGACCTCTGTCTCTTTCCTGCTGTAAATCCCGCGAAAACCCGCACAAACAAAATCTCTATCACATGCTTTCCACACTAGACTTCTTCTCTTCTACCCTGTAGCTCCCCAGAACAAACCTCTAATCAGGCACAGCGATCACATGGTCCGATTAGCACTTGACTCCGCGTGAACTTCCTGCAGAGCTGCCTCTTTGTGCAGAGAAGGCGGCAGGAGGGCCTTGCTCTGTGGTTCATCAGCTGCCCGGCATTGTACGTCCCCCTCCTCCCAATTCCAATGAGCATGGCTAGCTGGCAAGTAATTTTGCACAAAACGATTGTGAAGGTTGCAGAAGTTGTAGGTATGATCCAAACTGGATTTTTGCTTAATGCTTTGCAAAAGAAAGAAGGAACGTTTTGTTGTTTTACTAGAAGAGAACTAGGGTGAGCCTATCAAAGGCCATGGGTCATGATGGTTACTGAAGCTTTCTATTCAGAGACGATGCAGTTCTGAATATAAATTGGTGGACCAAAACAACAGAGGAGACTCTTCATGCCCTGCTTTAGTTTTTGGAAGTATCCAATTGCCCCACATTGGAAACAGGATGCTAGATCAGATGAATCCTGAACTTTTCTTTGCACCAAGTTCTGTCCTTTAAAATATAAATACAGCAAGGCAACTGAAGCCAGTTGCCAGATTGTTCCGACATAAGTGGCACACTGCACATCTTTGGATGTAAAGGTATGGGAAATTACCTTCCCAATATTATTCTGCAACGTTCTTTTGAACAAGTAAATGTGTACAAGATAATTAATTCAGACATTCCATTGATTTAGAATGAAATCAGATCCTGCACTTCAAATCAGGAGGGAACAGGGAATTCCCAATACTTTAAACTGGCTATTCCTTAGGTCTTTTGAAGAGTCAAGGCAGAGTAGCAGAGGACTTTTAAATTAGTTTTTTTCCCCTTTAAAAATGTGCTTGAGGCTGGGCAACAGAAGAAGAACAAACATTTATTTATAGTATTCATTGGTAAAGAATGTGGAATTAATTGTCTGTAAGCTGTGGGCTTCCTTGTGTAGGAAGTTATAACCCAGCCCTTTCCCAGAAAAATGAAATATCCTACTGTAGGAAGTTATCTCCCAGTCCTCTCCCAGAAAAAATGAAATAACCCAGGAAATATTGAAAAGGCAGAATATTTCTCTGGATGTGAAAAGGAGGAAACATGTTTTAAAAGACAGAATAGCTGCCTACAGCTTCCTACCCATCCACCCTTTCTCAATGAGCCATTAAAGCTTGAGCTAGTCTACTTTTCATAATAAAGAGTTCTCCCCTTCAGCTCCAGAATGATGGGATTAAGGCATGATAATATTGGCCCTTTACCCAACTCGTCACATGGCATCTAAGAACTCAACCAAACCTGGATTCAAAACACAGCCTAGAGAGTTGCCACTGCATGGCCCCATGGGAGTCTGACAACCAATAAGAATACAAGCTCAAGATCAAAGGTCAGAGGGGGCATAAAACCAGGGACTCAGCTTCTCTTCCGCCCTTCTCCACCAACATTGAAGCATGTGATCACCTTTTCTGTTCAGGACTCAAGCCATGTGGTCCTGTCCACCATTAAAACCATCTTTCCAAGCAGCCTCCATGTCTCCAGTGCCTTTTTCCCCACGTGGAGCCGAACCCAGAAGGACAATTCTTCCAACACTTGACAATAGTATTTCTTTTTTTATCCATCCTTGATCAAATGCAACATACAAATTAATGGAATGACTTTATGCTAGAAGCACTTGGCTTCAGAAGAGGAAATTCTGTGTAAGTAGTACACCGAATTTCTTCGATATCACTCTCATATTCATTATGGGCAAAGCTTGTTTGGAACATATTAATGCAGATTTTTGCAACATATGGAGAATATGTTGAACAGTAGAACAGTTGGGTTTTAGTTAATTCTTCAGTCACAAACAACACTGAGCCAGCCTACATAAATATATCATGTAGGAGGCTCCCAAGGGCATCTGGTTTAATACCCTGCTCTGTGCAGATAACTAAGATGAGCACCTACTGAGACCAGTTTTGGCTGGAAATTCTCCATTGAGAGAGCTTAGCAGTTTTTACATCATTTCTTTGGCCAAATGACTCAGTATCAAGAGGCTTTCTGTAATGTTAAATTAAACTTCCTGTAACCTGAGCCTGTAAGACTTGTTCTTGACTTCTAGGTACAGAAGGCAAATAGGAATACATCCCCGTAGTACAGTCTTGTAGATAATATAGAGTGCTGGAATGTATATTTTATTCGTTTCTCTTCCACACTAAACCTACTCTGTACCTTCGCCCTTCCCTCTTACAGTGTTTTATATAATATAGTAGTAGAATATTTTCATTTACTTATTTTTAAGTTAAGCCTAAGAGAGATGATAGCAAGTTATTAGATGAGCAGCCCTGAGGACCCGCTCCACTCAGTAGATATTAGGTACACTATAATCAACCTATTGAATACCACCCTCTTAACCAGTCACTCATTTCTCTTCTCACATCATTCCACACAAGCAACATTTTTTCTTCCTTGACAGGGCCTCTAAATCTTGCCTAAGGAGAAACTGTCCTTATGTACACCTTATCTCACTGTTCTGGATAAAGTATTTTAACTATCTGTGAACAATTAGGTGTGAGAAGGTTAACAAAGAAGAGAGGGGCACCAGAGGGAAGGACAAGGAGTTGTGGGTGCTTCGTCACTGGAGGTTTTTAAGAAAAGACTGAATAGCAATTTGTCTCAAATAGTATATTAATTTTGGGGTTCCATTTTTTCAGCCATGCAAGACCCAAAACTAGTGGCCATTCCGTGCCAGGCGCCACTATAAATGTAAACATTTCCTCGTGGCTTCTGATGCCTATCTGTAGAGGCTCAGTGGCAAATGAAGCTGGCTCCCCCCCTGCTATTGACCCATCTAATTGGCAAAAAGCTATGGGGCTCTTCAGCTTCCTTACATTAATCTTCAACTTCCTTACCAGGGTTGGGCTGATCAAACAGCGGGTGCACCCCGAGTCCACTAAAGCAGAGATTTTTATCCTCTCCCAGTTGGGGGTAAACAGTCTTAGGGGAAGGGTAAGCAGTTTAATTGATTTGCTTACCAGTGGTTCATCCTCTGGATCACTTCCGGATGAGTATTGTTCCTCCTGCTGAGAAGCCGGGGTTTCCTCCTCAAAGAGGGGAGGGGTGGAGATCTTACAATCTCCCTACTCCTCAGGGCTATTTCCTTCCCACGCTGACCAGGTTTCGTGGATTTCCCTATGCTCTGGTTTCCTAGCCAGTGCTTGAGAATGGCATTCTGCAGCTCGATGCCCTCTTTTCCATACTTGAAACAGGCTGAGGGTTTCGGAGAAGGTGTCGTTTGTGGATTGAAAGGCTCTTGCTTCCATTGGGGTAGGGATTTCGTCCACATTCGCCCCGTTTGTTACTGGTTCCTAGCCATGTCGATCTCTGCCTCTTCAGCAGTGGGATATCATTAATGTAGGTGGTTTTGTATCCCTCAGGCCACGCATGCACTGTAGAGGTCATCACTCAGCCCGCCCTTGAACCAGATTACCAGGTTGCTGCCCTTCCAATGCCTCTTTGTTGCCGTTCTGGTTCCACCCGGATGTTGAGATTTTCCAAAATCCCCATCACCAACTGGGTTACATATCTCTTCAGACGATCCTCTCTCAGTGAGGCTTCATTTAGCTCCTCCTGGTCAAAGGGACCTTCTAACTCCAATTTCCACCCTGGTTTTCGGCTACCTCGGGTAAGAGTGACTCCCCTGGTTCTCCCATCCAAGCCGTCTTTCGTCCCGATGCAGATTGACCAGTGGGGCTTTTTGGAGTCCTCAGGCTCACCTCATCCTCTCCGACAGGGTACATGGAGCAGGTCTCTGGTTTGGGGTGGTGGTGGTTGACGTCTCCCTCCAGCAGTCAATTTCCCCTTGTTTGCTGTTATGCTCAGACATAATTTGCAGGGTCCCCTCGGTAGAGCAAATGTTGTCTCTCCTGCTTGACCGTTTTGCAGATATTGCTTTATCAGTTGAATTGTAGTCTGATTGATATATCTGATAGGTTTCACACATCTGAAGAAGATTAGAAAATCTAAGCAATGTATGAAATATAAACCACACCCACCTGAATTTAATGCTTAATGTAACAAAGGGAGATTCCTGTTTGTTTTTTAAATAACTGTTGCAGAACATTTTGGGAGAATGAAAAGTAACTGCAAAAAAGATAACCAAAATTCTTTTTGGATCTTACAACCTGGCAGTTCTTGTTTTTGCCAGTTCACAAATACATGTATGTTTGAAGATAAATGCGCTCTTCAATTAATGGAATAGAAGCATTTAGATGTTCATGTGATTTGAACAAGCTTCTCTTTGTATTTAATAATTTATCATTACTCATAAATGGAATCAAATTCATTATGCTTTGATTTAGCAAAGAGTCCCATGATCTAAAACCAAATTAGACAGACATGAGAAAACTATTATCTGAATACCAAACATTTATGACTTTCTTTTCTTTTCTCCCCAGCTTTAGAGCATTCTCACAATAGGGATTCTACTTTGGGAAATGCTAGGTATGGTATATGCCTAGACAATGATAGTTGTTTAGACATAAATATCTGTGACGCATTTAGTTACTGGCTGACAAATGCATTCTGATAACCGACTATCCTCTGTGCTTTTCAACCAGAAAGATCAGGTGCCAACTAAATGATGGTTCTCTGTAAAAAACAAAACATGTAAACATATCCTTTAATCAAGGCTTTAATCAAGTATTCTCAACCTTGGCAACTTTAAGGTGCTGGGAGTTGAAGTCCACAATCTTAAATTTGACAAGTTTGAAAAACATTGTCTTAAGTGATCTGAAAATAGTCAGTATGGACTAAACCAGTGATGGCATGTGCGCACAGTCCCCCTCCCCATGCTCCATTTTGGGCCTAGTAGGCCTCCCTGCAGCCTCCTGGGAGCAAAGCAGGGGTGGGTTTCTCGCCCCGTTCCAACTGGTTCGGTTGGAACGGGGCCAGCGGCGCCCTCGTGCGTCCACGCATGCGTACTAGCGTCTGCACGACGCTCCAGCTGCTCCTGGAGGATCGCGCAGACGCTGTATGCATCCTGCGCATGCGTGGAAGCGCAGAACTCGTCAAAACAGGGTAAGGACCGCGGGCGGGCGGGCGCACCCTTCGCCATTCCCAGAAGTTACTTACTTCCGGATTCGCCGACCAACCAGTTCGTAGGGACCGCCGCGAACCGGTTGAAACCCACCCCTGGAGCAAAGATGTGCTGCAGAGAGGGCTATGCCGCACCCCCTCTCCCCGTGCCCCATTTTGGACCTAATAGGCTTCCCTGCAGCCTCCTGAGAGCACCTTTAGTTTGACACCCCTGCTTTAGTCTATACTTTAAACACTGGATGTTCCAAACTCTCAAAACAACCACCCAATTTACTTTGTAGCTACTAGCATTTAAGATGCAATTATTGTCTTTAAATGTCTTCAGCCACTAAGACGGGGTTGTTGATAGACCTTTCTTCCATTAATCTTTTTATTGTTAACTTTTAAAGTAATTTGTGGAGACAATGTGGAGAAAAGCAAAGTTTTACATTTAGGCATGAAAAATCAAAGGTGTAAGTAAGACCTGGCTCACAAATACTAACTATGAGAGGGACCTTGGAGTCCTAGTGGATGATCACTTGAATGTGTATGCAACAATGTGCGCAGCCACCGCCAAAAAGCTAATACAATTCTGGGTTGTATAAACAGAGGCCTACAATCAAGATCATGTGAAGTATTAGTGCCACTTTATAAACCCTAGTAAGACCACAGCTGGTATGCTGCAACCAATTTTGGTCACCATACAACAAAAAACATCTTGAGACCTTGGAAAAGGTTCAGAGAAAAGCAACTAAGCAATTAAGATGATCAAAGGCCTGGAGACTAAAACATATGAAGATCGGTTGCAAGATTTGGGTTTTTTGTAGATTTTGTAGATTGAAGGCGGACAGAAGACGCGAGAGCCAGGACTACCAAACAAGCAAAAGTTTTATTGCAGAACGGAACAGATGACAGTGATTCAAAAGAACAGAATCCGCGCCAAGGTATTTATATGCGGTTTGTAAAACGGGGAACCAATAGGGAGCCGGGTACTGTCCAGCAACTGCTGACGCAGTACCTTGGCCAATCAGAATGTGCTAGCTGGCTAGCAACAGGCTATGCTGCGTCCAAGCCAATAAGGGCGCAGCATAGGCTGTTGCTGGCCCTTTAGGAATATTCTACAGACTACTCTAAAGAAAAGAAGAATTATGGGTGACATGTTAGCAGTATTCCAGTATTTGAGAGGCTGTCACAAATAGAAGCGCATCAATTTATTTTCCAAAGCACCAGAAGGCAGGACAAGAAACAATGGTTGGAAATTAATCAAAGAGAGAAGCAATCTGGAATTAAGGAGAAACTTCCTAACAGTGAGGACAATTAACCAATAGAACAGCTTGCCTTCAGAAATCGCGGGTGCTTCATCACTGAAGGTTTTTAAGAAGAGATTAGGCCGGGGGTGTCAAACTTAATTTCTTTGAGGGCTGCATCAGCATTGTGATTGCTCTCAGAGATCTGGGTGGTGTGGCCAGGTGGGCTTGGCCAGTTTGATGTCACTTGTGTTGGGAGGTGCCAGTGGGGGATTGAGCAGGGCTGTGGGGGATAGAGGGGTCTCTTGCAGAAGGGGACAGGACCAGGGCGGATCTGCTCCACCACAGGAACAAAGACATACAAGGGTTGGGGTGAGGCAGCCCAGCTAGTCTCCACCATCACCATGCTACAGCCCCTGCATGGTCAGCCCCCATCACCAAACCTCATCCTCCAGCAAGCCTGCCACCCATCCCCTGCCTGCCCCACTTGCAAAGGCCCTGGCAAATGGGAAAGGCAGGGAGCCCCTATCCTCAAGAGGCAGCTGGGGCTCTCTAGCCTTCACAGCACAGGTGGGTCCAAACCCCAAGACCGCTGGGCTGATGCTCCAAGCAGCAGGCAATGGTATGCGATTCGGCCTGCCGATGTACTGGCAGCCATGTGACCTTGTCAGATGCGCTGAGTTGCTGTGCAGCTGCCTGCTCCATCTCAGCTGTGTGGGGCAAAGCCAGCACTTCCAACATGCAGGATCACAGGTATTCTCTGTTGTGTCCTCCCGACGCAGCCGGCAGTCGCAGCCAGAGCCAATCAGAAGCCTTGGGCTCTGGCTGCGACTGCCGGCTGCATCGGGAGGACGCAACACTCCTTTCCCTCAGATTGCGCATGCGTACTCATTTCAGTAAAGAGGTCAGTGCGCATGCACTGGGAATGCCTGGGCAGAGGAGTGTCCGTCGTCATCGGAGAAGGAGGTCTGTTGCTGTGACGCAGCAGAGCTGAAGGCCGGGCCCCCGGACAAGCGTCAATGTTCAAAAGCAAGTGTCCGTCCCGGACGGCAGCGGATGGTATGAGGCGGCACGGAGCAGGGAAGGAGGCTTGAGACTGGTGAGCTATGGTTGGCCGCGGTTGCACAGGCTGGGCAGCCGACGGGCAAGCAAGCCCTGGCTGCAGTGATTGAGATGACGCCGTGGCCGGCTGGGGTGGCATCATGGGTGTTCGGCGGCGCAGCTGATTTATATGGTGCCGCCATAGTCTTCCATCATTGAGCTGGACCCTATAAGAGCAGAGCCAAGTTTGATCTGTTATGACCCCCGGTAGCCACCTAGGGTCTCCAGCATAATTTTGCACGAAGACCCCCTCACCCACCAGAAAGGACCTAGGGGGTGCGGGGAAGGGGCAGGCGGTGGGGGCGAAGGAGGGGTACAAACATTCAAGGGTCATATGTAGGCTCCGGCCCATGAGGCTCTCAGCTGGACACTTGCCGGAGGCCTGGCAGGGAGTGGAATGTTGCGCCTGAGGTACGTCTGGAGGCGGGTTGGCCATGGCAGGTGGGAGAGACAGGCAAGGCCCTCCTTGGCCGGGTGCACGGTGCGCCCAGCCATGCCATTGCCAGCGGGGTGGTAGGGTGCCACCAGGGCATGGCGGATGCCCAGGCTAGCCAGATAGGAGTGGAAGGGAGCAGAGACAAATTGAGGACCGTTGTTGGAGATGATGACATCAGGGATGCCATGGGTGGTAAAAAGAGCATTGAGAATTTGGATGGTGGCGCCGGACGTGGTGGACTGCATGGGGAAGAGGTCAACCCACTTAGACAGAGCGTCCACCACGAGGAGGAAGGTGCGGCTGTGTCTCTTCTTTGTGCAGGCCATTCATTGGAGTCAGTGATACTGAAGACTGGCAAGGACAGTCATCTTCCTTCTGTAAGTAGCTCTTTTACTGTTTTGTGTACTTATTTTAATCTTATTGTAGTTTATCCATTGGGGCAAAGAATTCAGTGACATCGTCTTGGCCACTCCACCCAGTCACATAGGCAGCAAGCCACTCCCACCCGGTCACATGGGTGGCAAGCCACTCCCACAAAGCAGGCCAAACCTACAGAAGAGGTTCCAAAAAATTTTGATACCCACCACTGGAGCAGGAGCAGTGTTGGAATGGAGTGTTGGAACCGGGTGAGTGATTGGCCAACTCACAGGCAAAAGAAAAATTGAGTTTGGACTTTAAAAGGGTCCCAGAGCTGAATTAGTGGCTAATTGGCATTTGGGAAATTCCATGGAGGAAGAAGGATAAAACAGAGGTTAAAATACTAAAGCCCTAGAAGATTCTTGCTTTTATAATTGGATTTTGAGAAACTAAAAATAATATAAGGAAGAAACCTGGGGAAATTTTTTATGTGGATTTAAAGTGGTTTTGAAGTTTGGACAATCAGCTGGTTTGAGTGTATTGTGGATTTGAGAGAGCCATCAGCTGGTGGGAAGACAATACTACAATACTTAGTGAAAGACAAAAGGAAAAGTGCAGCTGACTACCGGAAAAGATAATTTGGAACTGTGAGAACTATTAAGGAGTGTTTGTTTTTCTACATTGATTGGTTTTGATTTTCTAAGGCCATGGAAGATAATAAACTCTTGACTTGGATTGGACTAAACTAATACTAGAATTTGACATTAAAATCTGGAAATAAAAGGGAAAAAAAGGATTGTAAGGACTTTAAGTTCTAATCAATTGTTATACACCCTAAAAGTCTTAAAATTAATTAGATTTGTTAAATTGGCAATATGGAGCCTTGGATGTATGATGAGACCAGAAAATAGACCAGAAAATAGGAGAGAAGCGGGTAAAAGAGAGCATAAACGAAGAACAAGAAAGTAACATTGAAGAAAAAGGAACTGAAAATTAAAAAAAAACAGATGATTTCACTGAGATTTACAGTGGCACAAAAAGGGTAAACGGGGGAATGTCCCACAAAAAGGAGTCAATCAAACAGCAAAGAGGGAAATAGTGAGAAGAGACTAGGAAAAATCCTGGGGAAAACTAGTTGAATAATAAAATTAAAAGTGAGAAAAAGGATTCAGAAGAAAAGACACAATAATTATAAAAATAAAATAAAACTAAAAAGAGGAAGCTAGGAGAATGGGAGAAAAGAAGAAAATTAATAAGAAGTGGAATTTTTGAGAGACCAAGAGAAAATGGTTAGAGGAAGAGTAAGGGAAACAAGGAACATATTAGTAGTTTAAAGGGAACTGTATTAATATGGTTAATGGTGAGTAGTTAATTAAGATGTAAGGGAATTATATCAACATTATTAATTGTGGATAATTAAATAAGTTAAATGTTTTTTATGTAAAAATTGATTTTGATGATGTGCGAATTTGAGAAACATATTTAGTGATGGTGATGCTATTGTAAGAGATTAGAAATTAAGAGCGATTAGTGATATTGTTTATATGTATACTACGAAGAAAATAAGGTTAAGATACAAAATATGGAAAGAGAATAATATGGCTGAAATTGGAAACAGAGATGGATTATGTATATGAGAAGATGTAAAAGCAAAGACATGGACAACACTTTGTTCATAAAAGATGTAAACATTTGTAACAAAAATTAAAAATCTTTTTTTAAAAAAGGCCATTTGCCCTGAGAATGGAATGTTACCAGTTTCACACCTCAGAGTTTCTCAAAACATCTAATCAGCATCACATTGGCTGGCTGGGGGACTGGTCATGGGGGAAGGGATTAGGAATTGGAAAGAATAGCTTTGTATTTGGCGCGGAAACACCAGATTCCACCAGACTTTGTTGCAACCAATTTCTTTCAGTAAAAGTTCCTTTGTTTCAACTAAATGGAGTCATAAGTCCTACTTTCTTGAGAGAGCAAACTGGGTATTGGTTCAGAACAGGGGTAGGTTCCAGCTGGCGCTACTGCCAGTTCGCTCGTGTGCACACTTTGCGCTCATGCACAGTCCAATACAAATTGTTCTGCACATGCGCAGAATTGACAAACAAGATGGCGACGGCGGCAACTGGGGAACCGGTCTGAACTGGTAAGAACCCACCACTGCTCCAGGAAGAGGTTTGATAAATAATAGGAGAACAGATCCTTTTTACTTGTGGCATCAACTTTCTGGAATACCTTCCTTGAGGCATACCTACATTTTATTTTACCCAGATCTTTGAAGAAACCTTCAGAAAAGACTGAACTAAGGGTTATTTATCCCGCTGCCAATAAACTGGTTTTTGCATTTGTTTTTTGCTCTGGTTTTTTGTTGTTTAAATCTGTTTTATTAGTCATTTTGAGTTTCCAATAAAATGTTTATTTTAACACAAGTATGAAATAATTAGTAGGGAAAAATATATCATGCCTTAATATAAGTGTTCCTAGCAAAGTCACCTAAGGAGAATCCAATTTTTGTTTCCAAATGTGTGGGTAGCTGATCATTCATCTTCCTACGTTTCTATTTATCTGGCCTGTCTCTGGAAACAAGCTGCTTTTTGGCTGACACAGTTTTCCCGTTGCTCAGTTTGCTGTAACTGCTATGCTTCTGGCTGAAGATGAGCAAGGTTACTTAGCAATAAGATATAAATGTAACAAATACAATAACTAGCAAAGAAATACATTTTTATTAGTTTTTTCCTTTATTGCAGAATCTGATAAATTCAGATATTTATTTAGATATAACAACAACAACAACAACAAGTATCTAATATATATCAATGTTTCTCAACCCTGACCACTTTAAAATATCTAGACTTAATAATTCATAGGGTTAAATTATTTGGTGCTTTGGAATTAGCAATAAATCTCTAGTGTTCTGGAGGTCAAAGATAGGCAGGTCAGTATGGAATGCAGAGTTGCTCTGCTGGTTCTGCAGGATTTGCAGGTGGCAGTGAGAGTTCTCTTGGCTTGGGACATTCTGAGACAGGAAGGGCAGGAAGGCCAGTTATGTTTTGGACTGTCAAAACAAAATCAACCCCCTTCTGAAAAAAGGGAAAAAACTGATCATGCTAATTTCTGTTCTCTGAGCATGTGTTTTTAAATATAAAATGCATTTATCTTCAGAATGAAGTGGCAAAAAATGAGAAAAAAACAGTATGAGGAAAAACAACAATCTTCCTACCAAATTAATATAAATACAGTGCAGTACAAATTTAGTATGAATACATTTGCAGGAAACAACCAGTGGCTTCAATTCTTTCCTTTTCATGCAAAATTTAATCCAATTAATAAAAACCTCTTACTTAAGATTTCTTGTCACTTAATACAAGAAAACTGGAAAAAAAATCTTGCATAGATTTAATTGGGCCAAGGATGTCAAACTCAAGGCCTGCAGGTTGGACGCAGCCCGAGGTGGCGCAGTGGTTAGGGTGCAGTACTGCAGCCACTTCAGCTGACTGCTAGTTCTGCAGCTCAGCGGTTCAAATCTCACCGGCTCATGATTGACTCAGCCTTCCATCCTTCCAAGGTGGGTAAACTGAGGACCCAGATTGTGGGGGCAATATGCCGACTCTGTAAACTGCTTAGAGAGGGCTGAAAGCCCTATGAAGCAGTATATAAGTCTAACTGCTATTGTTATTGCTCTCTGACCCATAGGGCTGTCCTGGAAGCAGTGAATAACAGGCCCGTGGTGCCTCGCCCTGGCCCAGGCTGACTCGACGCCGACCTACAACCTGGTAACAGCCATCTTGACTGGAACATGGCCAGCCTTAGATCTGCAGAGTCGCACTAGAGCCAGCGAGGGACCTCCCCTGCCCCACCCCCTGGCTGCATGCAAGGGGACGGGGAGTACGCAGGGGGCCTGGTGTCCCTGGGGACTGTTTTGCACCGCAGGCATGCACCATGTTTCCTTTCACCCAGGATCCCAATACTTGCTGCCTCTTCTGCGCCCACCCAGGTGGTGGCAGTCCGATGGGTTGGATCTAAGGCCAGGTCCAGGAACCAATGTCGACCATGGCAGAGGTATTCAGCAGGTTCTGACCAGTTCTGGAGAACCAGCAGCAGAAATTTTGAGTAGTTCAGAGAACTGGTAAATACCTTCTCTGACTGGCCCGGCCCTCATTTATTCTCTGCCTCTCGAGTCCCAGCTGATCGGGAGGAAATGTGGATTTTGCAGTAACATTCCCCTTGAGTGGGGAAGGAATGGAGATTTTACAATATCCTTCCCCTGCCACACCCCACCAAGCCATGCTCATCAAGCCATGCCATGCCGCACCCACCAAGCCATGCCCACAGAACTAGTAGTAAATTTTTTTGAATCCCACCACTGGTCTATGGCCCAGGTTCGCTGCTCGCTCAATGAAGCCTTCAACCTGCAGCCATCATGGCTACAATAGAGCACAGCAGCCAAGCACATCTGACAAGGCTGCATGGCCACTTGGCACATCTGGCAGGCCAGATTGCATGCCTCTGCCTGCTCCTTGGAACTTCAGCCCAGTGGTCCAGGGGCTTGAACCCACCTGGACTGTGCAGGTTGCAGAGTCCCAGCTGCTTCTTGAGGATGGGGGCTCCCCGCCTTTCCCATTTTCTTGGGTCATCATAAGTGGGTCGAGTGGGTAGGATGAGGTTTGATGGTAGGGGCTGAGCATGTAGAGGCCATAGCATGGCGATGATGGTGACTGGCTGGGCTGCCTAACAGCAACTCCTCTGTCTTTGTTCCTGTGGTGGATCAGGCCCCGGCACCTGGCCTGGTCCCACCTGCTGGAGTCCCCTCTATCCACCCCAACCCTGCCTGATCCCCCAAAGGCGCTTTCTGACACAGGTGATGTTGAGCTGGCCATATCCACACTGGCCATGCCCACCTATTTGGCATGTCCACCCGGCCCCCAGAGGGTAATCACAATGCTGATGTGGCCCTCAATGAAATTGAGATTGACGGCCCTGTATAAGGCTTTTTTTCAGGTTTATTTTTAAGGCACTCCTGTATGTGTCTTTGTAGATCTTCTGGGTTTTGTGAGAAAAGAACATCATGTCCAAATCTAATGATTTAAATAGGAACAATTGATTTCTATTCCATTTTTTGCCTAGTGTAGTTTGTGAAATACTTCTTCAAGGCAGGCTGAGAAAAGGATAGATGATACTGTTTCATCTTATCGTAAACTTCATTCTGTTGATTTCCACTTTAAGATCATTAAGGCAAATTGTGCCATTGCTTTTTCATATATTAATTGTAGTAAGTTTATGCTAGCAGTGTCTATGAATACTGAGTCAAACGTGTTTTTATGAAAGAAAGCTACTGGTGTACTCATTGTGCCTTTCAATGGCTTGCTGAACAACCTGGATATGATCCATTGGGTTGTAGCCATTTTGGAACTCTCTCTGCTCCTTTGGCTGTACATAATTTAATGTTCTCAATATGTCCATAGATCCATATTGGGATACTGCCATTCTGGAGGAGGCTTGGGTGAGGGGTGAAATCAACTTACCTTCACTACTAGTTTGCAAATGTGAGTGCGAGCATTTTTTTACTACTGGTATGGGCGAACTGGTAGCATTTTTTACTATGTATTTGGTGAACCAGTCCAAACCGGTAGCATTTCACCCCGGCCTGGGTGCGTTCTTTAGTTTATAGTGCGTTCTTTTTCCTAGTGCCTATTTATCCTGTACTTTGATTTACCTTTGGGGTAATCTAAGGGGGGAGGGCCATTGTTTTGTCTCAGTTCTGGAGCCTCCAGCAAGAGACACCTGGGAACAACTTCTTATTACCTTCTCAGCCTGTGATTCGCAAAACAACTTTGCACCTGTGGATTGGCTTATTCAACACCAGACTGAGGGGAGTGGTTGCTAATTGCTTTAACCTAGCAGAATTGCATGGGAATCTTCAGATCTTGCTTCCTTTGTCTTGCTATCTCTTTCCTTCAATAAAAGGTTCCTTTTGAAATGCTAATTCTCAAGAGTTCTACTTTCTTGAACCTCTGTTCAAGGAGAGGCAAACCCTTACATAAAATAGGATTTGCAAAAGTGGCCAACCTGGAGAAGCATTCTTTCTACTGAGGGGACCCCGCAAACCATGTCTGAGCAAACCGGCGAGCAATGAGAG
The DNA here is from genome assembly GCF_051295495.1 of Thamnophis sirtalis. Classification (NCBI taxonomy): domain Eukaryota; kingdom Metazoa; phylum Chordata; class Lepidosauria; order Squamata; family Natricidae; genus Thamnophis; species Thamnophis sirtalis. The sequence goes on along the minus strand of NW_028261385.1, from coordinate 113,576,246 downwards.
GGAGAGTGCTGGGGTGAAACCTCTACCACCACCCAGCCGGACGCAAACTCCGAATGTCCTATTGAGGAGGAGACCCCATGAAACTGAAATGGTCGATTGGAGTGGGAAAGAGACAGGTGGGATGGAAGAACCAGGTTGGAAACATGAGCTGGAAACCCTGTGAGACCAGGAGAACCTGGGTGAGGATCGGGCCAGGCATGGCTGATTGAAAATATATGCCATGTGTTTCGTGATGGAGGCTATTGAGAGCCTGAGAGCCCAGAGGAAATTAGACCATCATGAAAGAGGAGGCGAGGCAGCAGCAGCCACTGCTAATGGAGCCAGATCTGCCAGGTCCAGCAGCCATGGACCAGCAGATGGGCAGCGGGAGCATCAGCTACCCTGGCGATATGCAGTACTGGGTCCCTCAAACCATATGCAGTACTGGGTCCCTCAAACATCCAGGGCAAGGCAAGAGCACCACAGTTGGAAAGGAAGACAATCCCCAGGAGTAAAGTGTGATGGCAACCTGCAGCAGTTGGGCTTTTTCCTGGTGCACATCCTCCTGTACATTCAGAAATAGGGGTGGGATTTCCAAACCCAGGGCACTCGGGTACGAGTTGTCAAGCTGGCCTTGGAAGTGGCGGTAGCCAGCTGACCCTCCACAATGCTGATGCCCTAGAGGTGCGGAACTTGGACCACTTCATGATGGCCCTCTGCCACCATTTCAAGGATCCTCTAGCAGAATGGAAGGCCCATGACTGTATCAGAACCATGAAGCAGGGCTACTGGCCAGTGGTCAAATACACAGAGGACTTCTGAGACCTTGCCTGCCAAGTAGACTGGCCAGAAGACATCCTGATGAGCTGGTTCAAAGACAGGTTGAATGATGACCTCTATCATGCCTGCCTGGCCCACAGAGCCCCAAACTGCTTCCATGGTATATCTTAGCCAAAGAGGTGGAGATCTATCTGTGTGAAAAATGGTCATCAGTCACTTTTTTCAATGCCATTGTAACTTTGGTCACTATACCACCTTTCTTGCCACAGTTCTTAAGTGAATCTTAAGTGAAGATGTTATATCTTAGGTGAATCTTAAGTCTTAAGTGAAGATGTTATACAGTAGAACCTCTGGTCACGAACGCTTCTGACCAAAATATTCACATTCTCCCCCCTCCCCCCCCGCTGCTGATTTCCCCTTCTGCACCATTTTTTTTGTAAGCACCAAATTTCCAAAATTAGGTTTGATTCATGACCAAATCAGTTTGCGACCAAAGTTATGGAACGAATTATGATTGTGACCAGAGGTTCTACTGTATTCATGCCTTTACATACTCTATATCACCTCAAAATGTTGCACAGCCTTCAAAAGTTTCTAATACAGATAAAATTAAATACAACATCAAAACCATAAAAAAGTAAAATTAACCTGGCTGGAAAATCCTATGCCTGTCTTGCTTTTATTACTGACACACTTGCTGCAGTATTTGATTGCTAAAAGAAAAAAAATATTGTTAAAGTGTGTATTATGTTCACTCCCATGTCTTGTCTGCTGCGTTGATTTTGAATTCATTAAAAGAGATTATTTTACATCAAATCCCTCTCATATTATTCTCCTATGTTCAATAAACCCTAAGAGACAGCATACTATACATGAAATTCCTGTAACTGTATATTTAGTAAATTGTGGAGCTGAGTTTATCCAATTAACTCAGTTTTTGGACTTGAGTAATCACATACAATAAAGGAAATAAAACTATTTAGAATGAAGTGTAGTTGGCTATTTGTGATTAAGGGTGTCATGCAGAAACAATTATAGTTTTGATCAGGAAAATACCCTTAAAAAACCCTTTTGTTCTTTCAGGTTTTTTTTTAATGATTTTTCCATGGCACATCACATATTGTTTTGAATAAAAAAACAGCAGCTGCACATTTTTAAAAACCTACATTATTTTAAAATGCATTAAAAAATAAAAGAAAAAAAACCAGCACACTTACCAGCAGGCAGAAACTCCAAAGAAACTTTCCCACCATTTTGGAGCAGTCCTCCAACCTCTGTGCCCCTCCCCTCTGGAAAATCCAGGAAGTAACACTGGTGACCTCTCTAGCCATTTCCTGCAGCTCTATGGTACTAGATCATTTTTTTCTTATAAAATGAGGTGAACGCGATCGGTGCGCGGGGTGGGAGGTCCGTTTTGTTGCTTTAACGTTTTAATATCTTCAATGAAAGTACTGAGACAGAGAGAAAGGGGGATTAGACAGGATGTCTTTTGTCTTGCCCCGGTTAGGATTTCTTAAGCAAATCCACTCGGCTTTCAACATGAAGCCAGAAAATTGGGACTTTTTTAAAAGGCAGAGGGACACGGGAAAAATTGTTATAAAGCATGCTTGTCACGCTGAAATCGGTACGTCTGGTCACCCTACCCATTTTGGATGCAGTTAAGTGCAGGATGTGCATGGAGGCTTGGGGAGGGTGAAAAATGGGCCTACCAGACGTTCAGGAAGGCCGGAAACGAATCTGTTTCTGGCCACCAGAGCCTGGGGAGGGCAAAAGTGCCCCCTCCTGCCATGGTGCAGGAGGCTGATTAGGCCACGGCCACCATGGCCACGGCCATACAGCAACCCCTTGCTAAAAAATTTGAAGCCCACCCCCTGGATGGCAGTTGATGGAATTAACCTCCATGGAGGGCAAATCCACTATGACTACCATGAATCCATCCTTTTGAAGAGTAACTAAGTCAGACGATAGAAAACATCAAGAATTGGGTCAGTCTGAATGGACAATAATAATCCAAAAGAAAGCCCTGACTGAACCTGGCCTTTGCAATAGATCAGAGCTGTCTGAAATGGCATAGATTTGCTTTGACAAAGTAATTTAACAATAAAATGGAATAATAGAATACTTTATTTGGCCAAGTATGGTTAGGCACACAAAGAATTTGTTCTCTGGTACAGAAGCACTCTATGTACTTGCAAATAAAATAATAATACTGGAGCACCACTTGAATGCCATCAGCTTTGACAAATTCAATATCAGTCGATTGTAAAAGGTAGCTTTACTTGGAACAGCTTGCATCCTGCATCGATATCTGTAACACCATCAAACATCCACACCTGCCTATCCCAAATCCTTGGGAAGGACTCATTCAGTAGACAAAAATGCCAAATCCACTCTGAACTGTAAAACAAACCATAATAATATGGTATGGCTGACTGTCCCTCATACCCAAAAAGACTCGAAGCTGTAATTTCTGCCAAAGATGCTTCAACAAAGTACTGAGTGTAGGGTCTAAATATTTAGCCAATGTGATATTTCAGTTTTTTATTTTTAATAAATTTACAGACATTTCTAAAATTCTATTTTCATTTTATCATGATGGGGTACTGAGTGTAGATTTATGAGGGAAAAAATGAATTTCAACAACTGTAGAATCAGGCTGCAGCATAACAAAATTGAAAAAAGTGAAGGGAGTCTGAACACTTTCTGAATGCACTGTATACATAATATATTATCATTATTTTAGCCATTGTCTATACACTGCAAGATGAATACCTCTTCACAGTGGTGGACTGCTTCTGGTTTAACAAGTGGTTTGGTGAGCATATGCTTTGCGCTCAAGCATGTCTAAAGCGCTTGCACACAGCACTGAAAATTTAGAAGTTTAGCTGCTTACCTTCCAAGTCAGCAACGGTAAATAGAAGAGTGATTGGGGGGGGGGATCAGCTGGGCCGCATGATTGAGATGAGCCAGAAAGCAGGAAATAAAGAACAGGCTAGGGCGACGGCAGGTGGGCTGGGCCAATTGATCGTTGGTGCTACCAGTTCACCTGAAGCAGTCCGAACCGGCTGAATACTTCTCTTCTGCATATTTCCAACCATGGAAACCATGGATCTATTTGGGCCTTAGAGGTGACTTAAGCTCATTTACTGAAGAAAAGGCAATGCGAACCCTTTCAGGTCTGTACGAAAGGAGAAAGCTCCTATCTTAGCTCTTTCCCAGTGGTGGCTGAAATCTTGCTAACTTGCTTTCACTAAAGCTTGGAAGTTGCTGAGCACTGTGGAAGGATTCTATCAGCCTCCTTCCATGCTATTACTGAACCTATAAAAAAATGGTCCATTTTCTGTCATTGATCACCACCTAATGTGAGGTAGTTAAAAAAATCAAATATCTTGGGGTCAATATTTTAGCCTCAAACGGGAAACTATATAAGCATAATTATGAACCACTTTGGCGGAGTATACAGATAGAGATGAAAAAATGGGAGAAATTGCACTTATCTTTGCTGGGTAAGATAGCGGCAGTGAAAATGAACATTTTACCAAAAATTTTATTTCTTTTTCAAATGCTACCTATACTTTAAAAAGATGCTAATCTTTTAGAATGGCAGAAGGGTATCAACAAATTTGTATGGGCTGGAAAGAAGCCGAGGGTAAAGATGAAAATAATGCAAGATGTACGCGAGAGAGGAGGCTTGAAATTACCTAACCTAAAATTATATTATGATGCAGTGGCACTATCCGCAATTAGTGATTGGACCCATTTAACCAATGATAGAATACTGAATATCGAGGGACATGATCTGGTATATGGTTGGCATGCTTACTTGTTATTCAACAAAAAATTGGATAAGAATTTTAAAAGTCATATCTTAAGAAATGCTTTATTGCGGGTCTGGAAAAAATATCAATATAAACTAAATGATAAGTTACCCATGTGGGCAATTCCTAGACATGCAATTGAAAATATGAATATAGAACAAAAACACGATAGAACCACTTACAGACAACTTCCCACTTTGGAAAGGGGGTTCTACAACTAAAATCTTTAGAGGTATTGAAAGAGGAGAAGGTAGTTCAAACATGGATCCAGTATGGCCAATTACAGGCCAGGTGGAAAATAGACCAAAAAACTGGTTTTATCCAAGTTGAGGATAATTTGTTTAAACAAATAAGAGATCAAAGCTTAATGCATATAAAGAGGATATATAATGTACTAATACAGATGGATTCGGAAACGGAACTGGTTAAAGATTGTATGATAAAGTGGGCTCAGAATATTGAAGAACCAATAATGTTGGACACGTGGGAAAGAATATGGGTAAGAAATGTGAAATTTACACAAGCACAAAACCTGAGAGAAAATTTTTATAAGATGTTGATGGCATTTAGATCCTAAAAAGCTGGCTTCTATGTATCCGAATGTACAGCCTAAATGTTGGAGATGTGGTTCTCTCGATGCTACATAGTTTCATATATGGTGGACTTGTCAAAAGGTTAAGGCATTTTGGATAAAAATGTGGTGGATCATGCAAAATATCTTTAAAAGAAGGATAAAGTTTACTCCTAAGTTATTTTTACTAGGTATATATACTGACTTTACAGCGGTAGAGACCAACTTGGTTCTGCACCTAATAACAGCAGCAAGACTGTTGGTGGCGCAATACTGAAAGAAGGAAGACTTGCCTACAACTCAAGAATGGACATTGAAAGTTACAAACCTAGCCGAGATGGCTAAAATATCGGCATATCTTAAAGACCATTAAAATGAGAGATATAAACGAGACTGGAAAAAATGCATTGACTATACACAAAACAAATACGGGACTAAGAAATTCCAGATAGCCTATGCTTAAGATTAGGAATAATCTAAACTGCTCAAAGTTTGTGCAACAGGAAGAAGCTGAGTTCAACGCAGAGATGTTATTGACTTTCTTTTTTTAAATTTCCTTTGTCAATATATTTTAGACTGTGTTTGTTAAAAATCTACACCATGTACGGGCTCTGGGAAGTCAGGGAGGGGGAAGGGAGGTGGGGTCTTAGGGTGGAGGGGGGAGGGGGGATATATAGTATGTGTTAGATTTTAAAGTAACATGATTGCACTTGTATACTGTTGCTCTTTAATTCCAGTGTAAAAATAGGGCAAGCTGAATATATTAATAGATAGTAGAAATACACCGAAGGGAGGAGTAGAGGGATAGAAGAAAGAGGGGTAGAGAGGGTGGGAGAGAGGATTGGAGGGAGGGTGAGAAGGAAGGGAGGGAGTGTATTGGGAGAGAGGTGTGGTAGAGGGGGAGGGGAAGTAGGGTAGAGGGGAATGATGGTGGGAAGATGGAAAGTTGGAGGGGGGGCGAAAGAAAGGGTGTATGGAGGGTCGAAGAGGTACATTGGGTTTCTATTTTGGGGGGTATTATTGACAAGAGGAATGGCTGTGTTTATTGTTTAATGTTATATGGCCCCGGTTCTGTACAGTATATATGTGACTGTACAAAAATGAAAATGGAAAATTAAACACATTTACAAAATGAAAAAAAAAAGTGCCCTCTACAGGAGGAGGTGGGAGAATCACGTGCCTCATTTAGTCTGACTTTATGATCACTCAAGCAGAGTTAAGCAAGGGTTAAAAGCCGAAAAATTCCTTATGTAGATGAGGCACATGGTACTCTTGCCTCCTCCTCTAGAGGGCATTTTTTTAGAGGCTTTTTTAAACAGTTAAGCAGAGTCATCCATTGGGGAACTCCGGCAGCAGCTAACTCAGTCTGACCTCAGCAGCTCCTGCCTTTTTCCTTTTATATTTTTACATTTTCATCATGGCAGACAAGAGCAGAGTTGAAATCCTCTGTGAAACAGCTGGAAAAGGTATGTGGGTCGGAGGGAGAGGTAATAATTCAAAATTAATGTAATTTGTAAGTAATTGTATTATTGTAAGTAATTTGTGTGTGTGTTTTACCTGCCTCTGCTGGTGGGCTAGCACATTTTTTTTATGTCGGACATAGCGGCAGGGCTTTTGGACATAGCGGCAGGGCTTTTGGCTGCCCCGGTGCTATGCGGGACACTTCTATGTTGGACATAGCGGCAGGGTGGCTTTTGCCCGCTTTCAAGAAAGAAAAAAGTGCCAGCCCACCAGCAGTGGCAGGTAAAAGTCCCGCCTCTGCTGGCGGGCTTCCCTGCCTCTGCTGGTGGGCTCCCCGGTGCTATGTCCAACATAGAGGCGGGACGCCTCTATGTCAGACATAGCAGCAGGGTGACTTTTGTCCGCTTTCTTTCTTTTTGCCTCACAAGCCATAAACCTCACCGCATGTCACTGATAGAAAGATATTCCTTTTTAGGTGTTAGCAGATACCCAGTTATATTATATTCAATGGAGGGATCAGGGATTCTTAATTTCAAGGCTCCATCAGCATCTATCAAGACAAATATTATTCCTGACAGCCTTTAGTGGCATTTATTCAGGGGTGAAATCCTCCCGGTTGGGGCCAGTTCGCCCGAACCGGTAAAGACAATAGGCCATGATTGTCCGAACCAGGGGTAAAAATCCTAAGCCGCCAGGCTAACTATCAACTTTCCCCCCAGACTCCAGCTTGCTTACCTTCGCTCTTTGGCCAAATCCTGAACTGCTGGTGGCAGAATGCCTGCCTTGCTGTTTGCCTGTTGTTTCTGAAATCCCTCGGCCACAGCCTGCAATCCATCTCATTGGCTAGCAACTGAATCTGCCTGCCTGCCTGCCTTGTGCCTTCAATTGAGTAAGTTGTTGTTGTTGTTTTTTTTTACTTTTAAAAGAATGTTACTTGGGTTTTTTTTAGGATTTTTTTTAAGGAAATAATAGCTATTTAAAATTTATAAAGTTTTAGTTTGCTTTTATATTTTTTGATTTGTACAGCTTTCTGAGATTTTGTGTGTTTCTGTGGTGTTTCACACTCACTACACAAAGACACAAAATCATACCAAGCTGTATGTGACATTTTGTGCTTGTGATAGTTGGTTTTGTGAGTTCTCTGTGACTGTGAGTTTCCTGCTTGTTGTTGCATGGGACATTTTGTGTGCTTTTACATTGTGTCAGAGTTGCATAATGGCATTGTGTTTTTGTTAAGTGTGAAAGTTGTTTTTTAAGCTCTTTGTGGCTCTGTAAGTTTCCTGCTTGTGGCACGGCTCCTTTTGTGTGACGTGCAGCTGCTTCTGCATTGTGTTGCTTTTGTGTTGTTTTTGTGTTAAAATTTGTCTTTTGGGTTTTTGTGTTTTGTGTGCTTTCTCATTGCTCCCATCACTGGTCCTCAGCTAGCAAAGTTCATTTTCTTCCTTTTACAGTAGCAGCCTTTACCAGAAAGGATGAAAAGGCAACAAACTTTGGTCAGTTTCTTGGCCAAGAAACCAAAACTGCCACAACAACCATCAGATAATATCTTTTTGTAGGTCATTATTATCGTTGGTGTGTCGAAGACAACACTTGTATTGCTCTTTTGTAAGTATTACATAAGTATTCATTATTCTTATTTAAGTATTAAATGCATGAAATAATTGGTATATTTTCTTTTTGTAAGTCATAAGGGCAAAAAAGTGATGTCAACTTGGCCATGCCCATCTGGTCACATGACCACTAAACCATGACCACCAAGCCACACCCACCCAGCCATGCCCACAGAACCGGTAGGGGAAATTTTTAGATTTCACCACTGCATTTATTCAACTGAGAAGTCATCATCGATGGATGAATTAGCTGAATTGGACTCAAATGTTCTGTACTTGAAAAAGGTGGCACTAGGGTCTTTTCTGTAATTTGCCTAATAAATTAGAAACTAGATTTCTATTTACATCAACTTTTATAAATAAAAATGTCCCAGAAAGACACTAAACCCAACTTTTGGGGGATGTAGAGTGGGATAATAATAGTTATGAAGGGTTTCCTTCCATCTATCTTTTTGCTGTTTAATGTTACTAATTTATGTTCAAATAATTGTAAATAAAACAATAGTGCAATGCAAGTATTAAGACATTTCTACCCAGCTGAAATTCAGCCTTATTTTACTGGACCAAGTATTTCTTGATTCTTAGGAGAATAGATCCCCTCCCTCCAAAGGGAGGGGCTATATATTGCAGGGGGGGGGGGATACTACAAACTATAAAAGGTGTACTTTTGCCTGAATTATATGCAAATAGTATAAATAACTACCAACCAAAGAGGTCAAAAGTTGTTCCTTTAAAAACTATTATATTTGCATGTTTCCAACCCAAATGGACTTAGCTTTTCTTTTGAAACCAGGATTTCTTTGTAGTAGTTTTCTTAACCCAAATGCAGCTCTGCTTTGTCTCATTGAACAAAAAAGCAACAACAAATTTGCCAAAAAGAGGCATTTATTTTACTATACGTTGTGTAATACTCCATTAAAATAGGAGAAACTGCACATGGCTTTTTCCTAATAGCGTAATCAGGCAAGGGGGGGATTAATGTGAGTCCAAGAAGCCAAATGAAAAACATCTGTCTTTGGTCCCTAGGTTTTCTTGAATAGGCCAAGTTCTTAGGACAGCTGCTCAGAGCTTGAGGCATTTACTTCATAAAAATGACTATGAGAAATCTAGCTTTTCAAATATCTTTAAACCCACTTCTCCTTCCTCTGACATACATACTGTACACTGTTTGCTCTTTTTGCAGCTGTTTTAATTCAAGGGTCAAAAAAGAGATCTACATACCAGATGGAAATCATCACCCATTTTATTTTCTATATACTCATAGAATTGCTTCACACAAGTATTACAGCAACACGGAATGCTTAGTTGACCCCAAATGGGTATGTCATTCCCACGATACAGTCTATAAGTCATGTTTAAATTATAGTTACAGTTTTTCTGTCACAATTTGTATGTATATCCAGTTGAAATGTAAAACTACCCAAGTGTCCCCAAAGCTGCTTTCCTTCCCGAAAGGGATTCCAGTGAATTCACTGACATGTTTATATTGCTATATAGCAGGGGTATCAAACTTGTGTCGTCACTGTGGCATCACGACATATTGTGACTTTCCCCCCCTTTGCTAGACCTGGTGGGGGAGGGACCAGCATGTGATGCATCTGACCTGTGGGCCACAAGTTTGACACTCCTTCTATATTCAGTAGCTTTGCAAGCCCTTACTTTCATTTCTACCCTCTAAAAAGAAAAACCTTCTTGTAAGATGCTGAAAACTTCAGCTGTTCATTGATTAATCAACCTAAAATGCAGGGCTTGTTCCGTGGGGGGGGGGGGGGTTTAAGGGAGATAATTTACATACAATTGTAGTGGTTCTACATTTCATTTAGCAGAATTGGAAATATGTTGTAAAATTCATACTTAATTATGAACTAATTTTCTTTTAATATTAGAAACCAGATTTCCACTTCATTGCGATGGTGAATCTTCATTTCCATGTACATCTGAGGAAAGATCAATGCAATTCAAAATTAATAAAAACAATTTTGCAATTTATTATTTCAGTTAGTTTATCTGGACTATTTAACATACAGAGAAAAAGGGATCTAGTAAATATAAAATTGATTCTCTGTCTCTCTATATGAAGATATCACCCTATACAGGTCAGATTTTGCAAATATAGTAAAACTATTGGAAATAGCTAGATTTTATATTTCATGACTGCTGAAAGAAATGTCCTTCTGGGTTCGGCTCCAAGTGGGGAAAAAGACACTGGAGACATGGAAGCTGCTTGGAAAGATGGTTTTAATGGTGGACAGGACCACATGGCTTGAGTCATGAACAGAAAAGGTGATCACATGTTTCAGTGTTGGTGGAGAAAAGAGAAGGGAGGCTGATATGCTGAGTCCCTGGTTTTATGCCCTCTCTGGCCTTTGATCTTGATCTTGTAATCTGATTGGTTGTCAGACTCCCATCGGGCCATGCAGGGGCAACTCTCTAGGCTGCGTTTTGAATCCAGGTTTGGTTGAGTTCCCAGATGCCATGTGGGAAGTTGGGTAAAGGGCCAATATTATCATGCCTTAATCCCATCTCCCTGGAGCTGAAGGGGAGAACTCTTTATTAGTATATAAAGGGACTAGCTTGGCCATCTTAAGGGCCCATTGACAAAGTGGGTGGGGGCAGGAAGCTGCAGGGAGCTATTCTCTCTTTAAAACATGTTTTTTCCTTTTCACATCCAGGGAAATATAATATTCTGCCATTTCAATATTTCCAAGGATATTTCATTTTTCTGGGAGAGGGCTGGGTGATAACTTTCCACAGACTTAAATGGGATTAGAAAGATATTCTTTCTCATTGCCTCGTAAATACCATAGTATCATTTGCATTTATTCTAATAATTAGGTTGTTAGAACCAGAATAGAAATAGACATTCCGTCTGTTTTATGATGAGAAAAGCTCAGCCTTTCAAAGTTTTTAGAAAACTTGCAACAGTTAAAACTGCATTCCCTGAAATGCTTGCCAATATTTGGTAATTTGAATGCCTTATTTCTCCACAAAAAAACCCAATGAAGTATCTGGTGTTTAACAATTCAGTTGGCAACAGACTATTTCAAGCGTTAATTTTGATTTAAACCAGGTTTTTTTCTGTCTTTTTTACTTTATCTGATGACCAGTGTAATCTATCAAACCTAAAGAAGGTTATACTGCACAGTGGTTAAATGCAGCACTGCAGGCTACTGCTAGATCAGCAGGTCAGCGGTTCAAATCTCACCGGCTCAGGGTTGACTCAGCCTTCCATCCTTCCGAGGTGGGTAAAATGAGGACCCAGATTGTTGGGGGCAATATGCTGACTCTCTGTAAACCGCTTAGAGAGGCCTGAAAGGCCTATGAAGCGGTATATAAGTCCACTGCTATATAATGCTTTACTCAATGGAATTAACCCAGTTTCAATGTTAAGATGAAATCATAAGCTTTTCTGACTGGTCAGCAAATAATAGAAGAATCTGAAAGTAGCATAAACATTCCTAAGAACTTGATGATGAGAGACAAAGATGTGCCTGTCCAGATTATATGAAAACAGGAAATGTAGCACAGCTCTATGCTTCTATGTAAGCAGTACACAATGTTTATATAACAGCGTAGATAAATCACATAAAGAATGTAATCTGGGAGAAGATTCATTACTGCATTGCTCTTTCCATGGACCACTAGAATATTTTCTTGCTTATAATCTGGAGAGTGCAGTTTTAATGGAGATCAGGAGCTTTCATCAAATTCAGATGAATCCAAAACAAAAGTTTCAGGCTAATTTAAAAACAACCAGGAGTTACCCAAATAAATGTGTATATGAATGAATCCATCTCAAACTTTATGAGTGATCCAGTGGGACCCAAAATGCATCTGCAGAAATGGACACATTTCCCCCAGTCTTTACAGGGAAATTTCTAGGGCATCAAAAATTATTTAGAGATTGATAACCTTAGCTTTGAAGTAGTAATAGCTGTTGTCCAGGAGAAAAAGAAGACCTAAAATCTGTATAAGTATTATTTTTTTTAGGGGAGGGGGGACTTTGGTTTTATAAAATAGCGATAAGCTCTCAAATTTCTAAGATCTTTGAAGAAGTTCAGAAAAAACACTATACTATGCTAGTCCTATTCTAGCACAGAAATGAATTTTCTGGAGGCATTTAGGACCCTTGCCTTGAGGGAAAGCAAAAACCTGCATGCTTACTTGGTTCTTGCTCCCAATTTAGAAGGGGGCAGTCTTCCATATCTAGCCCTCTGGAAATTAGGTGCAAGACATGGGGAAGATTTTATGATTGGCTAGAGAAAGGAAGCTAGAAAAGAAAGTAAGGCGAAGATACAGAACCCAGACGATGCACTATCAAATGAAAAGGGGGAGGGGAGAAGGGGAAAAGAAAAGAACATATTAAATATACAAGTATATATTCAAGAGTGAGATATAAAGTGGGGGGAACATAGGATAGATTAGAGAAGGTAAGGGAATAAGAAATGGTACTAAATTATATTTGGGTTTGCAGAAATACCATCCCAAGAAAACATAAACTGAGATTTGAAAGAGACACCTATAACAACAGAAAAAGAAAGGGAGAGAGGAGAGAGGAGGAGAGAATGAGAGGAAGAGGGGGGAAAGAAGAAAGAGTTAAGGAGAGGAGGGTGGAAGGGAGAGAAAGAGAAGGTGAGAGGGTAGGAAGGGGAAGAGGAAGAGTAGGAGTAGGGGAGAGGTAAGGGAAGAAGGAAGGGGAAGAAGAGGAGAAAGGAAGGAAGTAGAGAAGGGAAGGAGGGAGAAATGAAAGGGAAAATAAGGTGGTGTTACAACAGGTGGAAGGGAGAGTAAATAAAGCAACCCAAACTGTATATTATAACCTATTAAATGGAATAACAAATGTATAAGAATGACAAATGTAAAGAAGAATAACAATTATGTGAATGTATACTTAAAATGGTATGTAAGAGAATTAAAAAAAAATGGGAAAAAAGCAAGGGATGTTTTCATAATTGTTCCTATTCTCCTGAATTTTAATGCAGAAATAAAGGAAGATTCTGCTCAGTGAAGACATTGAATCTATTTTTTTCCTGGAAAAATAGACTTCATAATGGGTAAGAATCATATTCCTTGTTTGCAATGATCAGGAGTTATTAAATATACATAGCCCAAAAATTTTTCTGTAGTTCACAAGTTGTCAGTATAGGAAGGAGCTTTTCCTTTTTCAGGAGGTAGAGTATTTTTCCAGAGGTAGTGTATTCTCTATTACAGTCACTTAACAGAAGGGCAATATCTTGGCATGAGGCTAGTATATTTGTTTCTGTCCTCTCAAATGATGAGTTGTCTTTCCTGACAACTGCCATTGGAATGGTGTGAGAGGAAAGTGGAGATGCACTTGTTGGCAATGTCTAAACTGTAAGGATTCCTCCATCCAGCACTATTGCCTGCCATGGATGGAAGGAGAAACCAGCAGAAGCACTAAATAATAAGAAGAGTCTACTATTTCCCAAACAGGCTTTCGCCTTCCAGGATGTGGAGAGCAATGAAGCAGGAACTTGTCCCATGATGAGTAGGATGGTTGGATAAACTTTTCTGATTCAGAAATATCCATCTATCACTACTCAGCTGAATTATTTTAGCTACATTGCCTTCCTAAGCAAATATTTTCATGTTTGTGTTACCAGTGGCAATGCAATGCTTCCCGAGGGAAAGAAAAAAATAGTGAAAAGAAAAGAAATGACAACTAGCTTGCATTGAACTAGTTTTTACATTTTTTACATTTTTCTTTTCAATCGCTAGGCAGAAATGGAGTGGGTGGGAGCCAAATTAAAATGGGACCCTCTTTCCTTTTATTTTTGGTGGTTTAAAATGTGATGGACTGCATTGGTTTACAGCTTCTGGGAGCAGAACAAACATATATTTCCAATATCCACAACAACTCTGTTATAAAATCCTCAGTGTGTTTATTAGCTCATGAGTTTAGTCTGTAGCTGCACAGTGAGAAGTCTCAGTGAGACTTCCATGTCACGTTGCTGTTATTTTGAAACCCATTACTTTTATGCAACTATAGTAGGCATATTCCCCACCTCTTTTTTCATTAAAGTCATGAGGAGGCAAAGCACTTGGCTTATTCAAAAGAGAGGGAGGAGGGAGGGAGGGAGGGGGAGGGAGAGAGGTGGGAGAGAAGGAGATGAACATGAGGAAATCTACATAATGAGCAGGTTTGGAAGGAATATCATTTTCTTCCTTCATGTAGCCTATTCATATACCCATTCACCCCAACAATGATTACTTGGAATTTTATAAATGGAATGATTTAGAATGTCAGTTGAAGGATGAAAATTAAGCCCCTTTTCTAATCCAGTGTATTTGTATGGAGTAGAGAAAAATGAATGCTCAGCCATTATTGATTATGACTGAATTATCTATGAAAATAGTGGACCTACCAGAAACTTAGTGTGATAGCATCACCCTGTGGAGAAATTTTACCGTGCTATCATGTCATGGAAGACAAGAAAGAAATCATGTGTACTAATGGCTAGTGAGCCATTACTGGGTCTGCCATTGACAATTTATGCAATAGATTCATCTTGAGGCACATTTTACATTTTTAGTAACGTATCACAACTTTGCTGAGAATTTGTCAATCTACTACATACAGTACATTGACATACTTTACTTATTGCGTATATTTTATCTGGAGAATACTTTTGGCTAAGATGTTTGTCCAGATGTTTCACGTTGACATTTTTATTTCTTCAGAATGAAAAGAGGACATTAATGATATGGAACTGAAATATATAGATCAGCTGAGAAATTGAGAGCATGTCGTTAGAGAAGATGCAGCCATAAAAGGAACAACCGTACAGGATGTACTCTACTGCCTACATATTGCACGTCAATTTAGGCTTCCCAAAAGGAATTCACATAAGCAATATTTTGTTGCTCTAATGCAGCATATTTTCCTGCTTCCAGAAAAAAAAACTTGCCTGTTTCCAATTACTTCATTTACTAGAAGTAAAATAACCATGAGAAGAAAATGACATAACTGAAATGTGCAGAAGGAGGCCTATTATACTGTGTGTAAAACCAGAATAGAAGATTTATATTTAAATAAAAACATACATTTTACCACTCAAAATATAAATATGAAGTTTTTATTATTTTGCTTACTCAATCTGATTTTTATCAAAAAGCTGATAGCATGTTTGTGGGAATAATCTTTTGGAGCAATGACTTTAATTTGTTATTCTATATGCAAAAACACAAGGTTAAAAATCGGAGTTCTCCCAACCCCCCCCCCCCAACTTATATACTAAAGAAAACCATTCTTACATATACATATCTAGTTACATCATTATTAATATTTATTAATATTTAACTCTACTGCACATTAAAAAATAAATGGGATATTAAAGGTACAAGCTGGTGCTATGTTTGCAATCCAGGTATTGCCAATCTGTTTTGGGATTCAAGTTTGGATTTTCCCAACCTATTATTTATATAATTGGGCCAGAATTGGTTTGTTGCAGCCTCTTCCATGTTTACTTTCTTAATATACTAAATAAGTGCATTTATGTTGCAAGCAACCCAAGGGTGGGTTGCTGCTGGCATTACTGCCAGTTTGGTGCGTGCGCAACTGCTTCGTGTGCACGCACAGTTGCCCATAAATAGGTCTGCGCATGCGCAGAACATTAAAAATTGAAAAAACAACCCATGCTGCGCTGACCAGGGAACTGGTTTGGAGGTGTGGCAGGCCTGAGTTGCTGCTGGTTCCGAACTGGTAGGAACCCACCTCTGAAACCACCTCAATGAGTGCTCATTTTAACCCATTTTAAAAATTGAATGATATTCAGAGTACAAGGTAGGTGGTTATAGTAGGATTCTCAGTCTGTTCCTGGCCATAAAAAGGCACTAAATAGTGCTTGACAATTGACAGACAATTGGCTGAAGAGTTTCAAAAGTTTCACAATATTTATTTCCTGATCAAAATAAGCATATTCAAAATGCAAGCTTAATTTTTTAATAATAATATGAATGATGAAATACAAGCGTAATTCCAGAAAAGAATAGTTTAAGAAATCTGACAAAAATTATTTTAGGGAAGCAATGACTGCCATACAAATTAAATAGAGTTGATGTTAACCAAGAACTGAAAAACAAATCAAGATGTGCCTCGTAACATGCCTAAAGCCATTCTTCATTTGGATCCTGTCTTCGCCTCTGTTGAGTCTCATATATGAAGATATTGGCTAAAACTAAAGCTAAAATTAGATATTGGGAGCAGGGCCCTTGTTCAGTCCATCCTTGTTGGACTGAATAGACTTGTTTTCTCTTTCTTACAAGAACTAGGGTGCTTTTACCTTAGCAAGATTAGCATCCCCTAAGGTTTTGGAAGGAAGATATCCCTCCATTTTCTTCCTCTGAAATTTATGTCCTTGTTTGGATGAAACCATTAAAACAGTTGCCCATCTGTTGCTGTACTATAATCTCCAACTGTCTGTCTGTTGATTAGATTTTTATCTTTATTACTTTGTAAGTTACTCAAGGCAGCGAACATACATTATTTATTAACTAATTTGTATTACTTTTTACAAATAACTCAAGGTGGCAAATATATCCAACAGACATTCCTCCTGCTAATTCCCTCACAACAACCATCCTGTGAAGTGGGTTGGGCTCTCAAAATCACTGGCCCAATATCACCCAGCTGGCTTTCATGACTAAGACAGGACTTGAATGTATGATGTCCTGCTGTCCAGCCTTGTGCCTTAATCACTCACTAAACAAAACAGGCCCTCTATAATACTCGTCTCTCCTCCAGTGAGGTGGGCTGAGAGAGAAGAGAAAATCAACTTATTATCTGGGGCACCTGAAGGCAGGATGGCAGGCAATGGATGGAGACTAATCAGGGAGATAACCAAACTAGAACTGGGGAAAATTTTCCTGACTGTTTGAACAATTAATCAGAGGAGCAACTTGCCTCCAGAAGTTGTGAATGCTGCAAGACTGGAAGTTTTTAAGAAGCTATTGGACAACCATTTGTTTGAAATAGTATAGAGTTTCCTGCCTGAGCAGGGGGTTGGACTAGAAGACATCCAAGGTTCCTTCCAACTCTGTCCTTCTGTATTCTGTATTCAGAATGACTGGCTCAAGATCACTCAGCCAGCTTTCATGCCTTAGGCAGGACTAGAACTCATGGTCTCCTGGTTTCTAGGCCAGCATCTTATCCACTGGACCAAACTGATTTTCAATGGTTCTTTGCCACAGAGGACTAGAATTCTGTTAATGTACAAGCCCTTTTCCTATGACAACACAACTCAACAGCAACAACATGGTAATATTCTTAGTAGAGACAAAGTGGCTCATTACAAAAGCACTGAGAAAAGTTACTTATGACCATTTTCATACTTATGACTCTTGCAGTATCCCCAGAGTCACATAATTTATATTCAGATGATTGGCAACTGACTCACATTTATGACAGCTACAGTGTCCTGGAGTCATGTGATCCTCTTTTGCAAACTTCTGACAAGCAAGGTCAATGGGGAAGCCAGATTCACTTAACAACTATGTTGCTAATTTAAGAACTGCAGTGGTTCACTTAACAACTGTGACAAGAAAGGTCATAAAATGTGGCAAAACTCACTTAACAAATTTATCAAATAGCAACATAAATTTTGGGCTCAATTGTGGTCATATGTTGAGGACTACTTGTATTTGTTTCTTCAAATTCCTGAATCCCAGGCCCCCCAAAAAAGCCATGACCTTACATCATATGAAGTGCTTCACATTCCCTGCAAAGTGTGGTGTGACCCTTGAGCCAAAAGAGGTTGCACAATGTTAGGAGTTTTTGAATTTTCATTCACTTCATTTGCCAATCGATGGATTTTGTAATAGGATCTAGTGAAGTCTGAAATATTAAGCTGCATGTGCTCAGGAGGATAAATATTGTATTTTTTTTTTGTAGGTACAAAAGGCCAAAGAAACCCAGAGTTTGCAAAACTGTAAGGAAGCCTGCTGCTAGATCAGAAAACAGGCAAAAGCTTGGGAGTGGGTTGGGCCAGTGACGTGCGGTGAGGTTTATGGCTGGTGAGGCACTGACAAATTTTTTTAGACTTGTGGACTTCAACTCCCAGAATTCCATAGCCAGGCATGCTCAGTTCCGATTTAAAGCGGCAGTATTTGTTTTTCTCCTTTGCGAAATAAGTTTCCTTCTTTCTTTTTCTTCTCCCTTCCCCTCCTTCCTCCCTCTCTCCCTCCCTCTCCCTCTCAAACACACACACACGCACACAAACACACACACACACACACACACACACACACACGGATTTGAGGGAGTCAGGGAGACCACAGGAGGAGGCAGGAAGCCAGTCAAAGAGCCATACTGGAGCACACACACTTTCCCCCAGCCCCAGAAGGATTTTTTTTTTAGATTTTTAGATTTTATTTATTATTTATAGGCCGCCCTTTTCCCTAAGGGGACTCAGGGCGGCTTACAATTCATAGGAGGGGGAGTGCAAGACAAAACACAAGACAATACGTGAGTAAAAATAGAAATAAAATAATAAAACACAACATTCATTCAACATTCGGGTGGGGCGGATTAGAATCTTTATCCCCAGGCCTGACGGGATAGCCAGATCTTAAGGGCTATGCGGAAGGTCTGGACGGTGGTGAGGGTACGAATCTCCACGGGGAGATCGTTCCAAAGGGTCGGAGCTGCTACTGAGAAGGCTCTCCTCCGCGTAGTCGCCAGTCGGCACTGACTGGCGGATGGAACTCGGAGGAGGCCCAATCTGTGTGATCTAATAGGTCGAAGGGAGGTAATTGGCAGGAGGCGGTCTCTCAAGTACTCAGCTGGATCCAGCCCAGCTTCACTGATTACAGACAACATGGCTCTGCCTGCAATCAAACTACACTTGGGAAGGGAGAGCACTTCCCTCCAGCCCTTGCCCAAAGCCCCACACCAGGAGGATGAAGTTTGAATTCCTCCCCCTCTCTCCGACTCACACGTACCTTTTCCAGCTGTTTCAGAGAGGATTTCAACTCTGCTCTTGCCTGCCATCATGAAAAGAAAAAAAAATGTAAAAGGAAAAAGACAAGAGCTGAGATCAGGCTAAGCTAGTTGCTGCCAGAGTCACCGTGGATGACTCTGCTTAACTGTTTAAAAAGCCTCTAAAAAAGCACCCTCTACAGGAGGAGGCAGGAGAATGACGTGCCTCATCTACGTCAGGAATTTTTCGGCTTTTAACCCTTGCTTAACTCTGCTCGAATGATCATAAAACGCCTAAAGTCAGACTAGATGAGGCACGTCATTCTCCTGCCTTCTCCTGTAGAGGGCGCTTTTTAAGAGGCTTTTAAATTGTTGTTTCTTTTTTAGCAGCTCCAGCCCCGAGGCTGCATTAAGCATTAAGCTGTCTAACAGCATCCATCAGCTGTTTGACAGATTGATTACCGTACCTCTCCTTCGGGCAAAAAAGGAGAGGTGAGAAGCTGAGCTTGGGAAGTGCTCCATTCAACCTCCCCCAGGAGATAAATCTGGGGTTTGGAAGGTGTGAGCCTCCCTACAATCCAGCGAACCCACACCTGGGATCTTTTCTGATTTTTTGCAGAATGAAGTCATTCATCCACCCCTGGCTCAATGATTAATTTATACCTGAATCCAACACAGGCAGACAAATACCGGAGAACTTCTAATTGCATGTATTAACTTTAACCCCATTCTTTTAAAAATTCCTTCTAATAAACTACGTGGCAGAAAGACAAAGATGGCGCCGAAGAGTTTATAGGCGGGGTTGTGCTGTGATGTTACAGACTTTCACTGAGCTCAAACTATTATAGAGCTTAAGAGCATTTAAAGATCATTAAATCAGCAGTGGTTTATTAGTAAACTACAGAGAATATCTGGAACAAGTGGCTTGCCTGGATTTATTAATTGGGTGCAAGATAAGATTAACCGAGGAAATGGCCTCTAAGCAAATTAAACCACCGAACACCTCAAAAAGCGCAGGAAGTTCACCTGCTCCCACAACTAAATTACAGTCATTACTCCCTCTTCAACCCCCCCCCCCCAATTCCTGCTGGAGAACATTTGACTCGAGAAATACTGCAAAAAGTATTAAATGATGCTTTAAAAGATCATGTAGCTGCGATGGAAATTAAAATACAGGAAAGGATTTCTGTTGCCTTCAAGGAGATGTCGGAAGAAGTCATGGGTTTGGTCCAGATTTGTAATCAAGAAATTAGAGATGATATTTTAGATGCTTTTAAATGCTTATCTGGCTATGTATCAGGAATGGAGGATAAACTGGAAGATCTTAGTGATTCTGGTAACGAAAATGGATGTGGTTCAAGGCAAGGTTGATGATGCAGAAAATGAAATTATAATGTTGCAGTATAGACAGATGGAATTTGCTTTAAGGATAAGGGGCCTTAAAGAGAAAAACCAAGAAAATCTGAAGGAGATTTTCTCAGAAGCTTTTGATCAACTGATGGGACAGCCAGGAGGGGACTTTGACTGGAAAATTGACAAGATATATCGTGTTAATTCATGGCTTGCCAGACAGAAACAACTTCCAAAGGACATTGTGGTGTATTTTGCCACAAGGGACACGAGGAATTTGATATTACAAGAGTCTTATAAAACCAAGTTGCAAATTGGGGGCAAGGAGGTGATAGTTTTGAAGGAAATACCACCCAAAATGCTGAGATGAAGAAAAGACTATGCCTTCTTAGTGGATGAACTCAAAAATCATCAGTTACAGTTCAGATGGGAAGCTCCAGCCGGAATAGCAGTTAACTACCAGGGACAAAGATATCATCTTAACTCAGTATGGAAGGCTAAAGATTTTTATAGCAATATACTGAAGGCTGGACATCCCCCTCCTCCAGGACCCAGAGAAAGAGAGCAAGAACGACAGAACAGACAGCAAGATACCCAAGGATCATTACTGGTGGACCAACTTCCTCTGTCGGAACTAGAAGGAGGGAAGGAGCAAAGCCAAACCCGTGCGGTCACTAGGCGCCTGGAACAAGAGTTAAAGAAGCAACAAACTTTACAACAAACATACGCAATGGCTAAAGAAGCCACAGATTCTAGTTAAGAAGCAGTGGGAGGAGCCAGGCCGAAAGCCAAACTACAGGATTTCCAGATGGCTCTTAGAAAGCTTCAGGGAGCTAAAGATGACAACTAAATTCTTAACTTGGAACGTTAATGCCTTAAATTCACCACAGAAAAGGAAGAAAATAAACCATTATTTGAAACAATTTAAGAGTGCAAGAGACACAGATTAGAACAACTGACCAGAAGTATTTGATCAATGCAAGACTTGGACAACACTTTGTAGCCTCCGCCTCAGAGAAGAAAAATGGTATAGTTATATATCTAAGAAAGAACATGAAAGCTAAACTAATTGAAGCAGACTCCAAGGAAGACATATTGCAATAGAACTGGTACTAGAAGGGAAAAAGATGCTCTTAATGGGAATATACGCTCCCAATCAACAACAAGTCAAATTTTACAAAATGCTCCATACCAAGTTAATACAGTGGGATTATAGATCCTGCATATTAATGGGTGACTGGAACGGAGTCTTGGATACCAAGAAAGACAAGAAGGGTCTCCTGCAAAACATCCAAACGTGAGCGAAACTACCTAAGTCTTTTTTTGACATAATGGATGATATGGAGCTAAGAGATATCTGGCGAGAAAGAAATGCAAGAGAACAGGACTTTACATTCTTTTCTGATAGACTTCAATTCTTTTCCAGGATTGATTTCATATTAACAACAAATGATTTGCTTTCCAGGGTAAAGAAGATGAAGATATGTTCCAGAGCCTTAACAGATCATAACCCGGTTTGGATGGAATTGGAATTTGGGAAGGAATCTAGAAGGTCTTGGAGATTAAATGAAAATTTATTTAGATATGAGAAAAATGTTAATGAATGTAAAAAACTGTTGAGAGAATATTTTGTTTTTAACATCAATAAGGGTACATCTATGGAAATGGTCTGGGATGCAAGTAAAATGTACATGGCAGGAGTCCTAATAAATTTAAACAGGTTACATAGATGTAGACAGGGGGGGGAAAGAAACGAACTAGAGGAAGAGATTAGGAAGAGAGAACAGGAGTTAATACTAAACCCAGGAGATAAGAAGATTAAAGAAGCAATTACCCTATTATGAGTGCAATTTCCCTGAGTCCCCCCAGGGAAAAGGGCGGCATACAAATAAAGTTAAAATCAAAAATCAAATCAAAATTTAATATATTGATGTCAGATCACGTGGCTACTGATTTTTTATATGCAAAACATAATACTTTCTGTAATGCAAATAAACCTGGCAGATGGTTAGCATATTTGACCAGGAAGAAACAAAAATCTCATAATATATCAAAAATATATTATAAAGGAAAGGAAGTTTATCAACAGGATATGATCCAAAAGGCCTTCCTTGAATTTTTTACAGGATTGTACACGGGTGATAAAATACAAGGCTTAGATATAGATAGATACCTGGACAAAGAAAAAATACCTATAGTTAAGGAGGAGCAGAGGGAGAGATTGAATCAACTAATAACCTTGGGGGAAATCCTCCAGGCAATTAAACAGTTAAAGGTTGGGAAAACACCGGGCACAGATGGTTTGACAGCGGCTTATTACAAAAATTTACAATTAGAAATGTTAGAACCCCTTAAGAAATTATTTAATAAAATCCAAATGGAAGGGAAGGTACCTCCATCTTGGAAGACAGCTTTCATATCCCTGATACCTAAAGAAGATCAAGATCTCAGTCAACCAAAAAATTATAGACCTATATCACTACTCAATATAGATTATAAAATTTTTACAAAAATATTAGCGAATAGGTTAATGTTGGTTACTCAGCAACTGATTCATAATGATCAAACTGGTTTTATACAAGGGAGACAAATGAGAAGTAATGTAAGACAAATTGTTAATATACTGGGATATTTGGGAAGGAATAACCAAATCCCCACAGCGCTTATATTTTTAGATGCCGAGAAAGCCTTTGATTGAGTGAATTGGCAATTTTTAATGAAAACAATGCAAAAGATGAAAATAGGAGAGCATTTTCTACAATCAATTAAAGCAATATATCAGGAACAAACAGCACAAATTATAGTCAATGGAAGCTTAACCATTCAAAATCGAGAAAGGTACAAGACAGGATTGCCCCGTACCGCCATTATTGTTTATTATAAATTTGGAATTATTGTTGAATAAAATACGGGGATCAGATGATTTACAGGGAATCAAGATTAGGCATCAAGAATATAGATTACGTGCATTTGCGGACGATTTGGTTATAACTTTAACCCAACCAGGGAAATCTATCAAGGTTTTAATGAATATGATTAATCAGTATGGACAAGATCCGGGTTTAAAATAAATCTAGGGAAAACAAAGATGCTAGTTAAAAACATGAATACCAATCAAAGGGAAGACTTAGAAAAAATAACAGGATCTGAAATAGTTAAAAAGGTTAAATATCTAGGAGTTTACATCTCAACCTCAAATGGGAAACTATATAATTATGAGCTACTATGGCATAGTATACAGGCAGAGATGAAAAATTGGGAAAAACTACAATTATCTTTGTTGGGAGGAATAGCAGCAGTGAAAATGAATGTCTTGCCTAAGTTCTTATTTCTTTTTCAAATGATACCAATACTTTAAAAAGATGCAAATTTGCTTGAATGGCAGAAGGGTATTAACAAATTTGTATGGGCAGGGAAAAAGCCGAGAATAAAACTTAAAATAATGCAAGATGTATGTGAGAGAGGAGGCTTGAAATTGCCTAATTTAAAACTATACTATGAAGCAGTAGTTTTATCAATAATCAGTGACTGGATCAATTCAACAGACGATAGAATACTTAACATCGAAGGGCATGATTTGGTATATGGTTTGGTATATACTTTTAAATGTATTGTGTATAGAATATTTTTAAATGGTTTTTTAAATTTATTGTTGATAATTTATTGTTGATAATTAAAAATTTAAAAAGACAATTTAAAATATATTCTATCAACAATAAATTCCTTCATGAAGGCCCCGGGCTTGCGTACCGTAGGCCAGGAGGGCTGAGCAAGGCCGGGGAGCGAGATCTCCAAATTTGCCAAGAAAGCCGGCCATGTCACGCCACCTAGGGTCCTGCTGCTGCTCCACTTAGTGGTGGCCATGCTGCCATGCCCCCCTGCACCCCAACTTACTGGCGACCCTGTGGCCCTGCACTATAAGCTAGCCTGGGATCCTTGCGAAGGCCGCAAAAGACCACTGGTTATAGTGCAGGGCCATGGCAGGCCGCTCCAATTGGCCTGCTGCCCCCCCTGCACTTAGGTGCGGCCATGTGGGCTGAACAAGCCTGGGGAGTGATGTCCCCGAACTTGTCAAGAAAGCTGGCCACACTGCCTAGGTTCCTGCTGCTGCTCCGCTTACTGGCGGCCATGCAGCCCTGCACCCCTGCTTACTGGTGGCCATGTGGCCCTGCGCTATAAGCGAGCCCAGGACCCTTGCAAGGCCGCAAAAGATCACCTGACTCACTTATAGTGCAGGGTCACAGCAGGCCGCTCAGCTGGCCTGATGCCCCCCTGCCCTGCGCTTAGTTACTTACCTGAGGGAGGCAGGCAGCAATAGCAGCAGGGAAGGTAAGTAGATTGATCAGCTAGGAAGTGACAATGTGAGAGCCAAAAGGGTAAGTGGGCTGTCGACACCGTGGTTTAAATAGGGCTCTTAGAGGTGGGCTGGACGATTGGTGACCCAGCCAATCAGGGAGCGGTGAGCGGGGCAAGCATGGTGCAGGCAGGTGGGGGAGCGAGCAAGTGGCAACGGAACGGGTGGGGAGAGGGAGTGAACAAGCGGCAACCAGGCGGGCGGGGGGAGCGTTCCGGTACTGTCCCACTGGAGGAACGGGTTCTAAAAGGTACAGTAAATTCCAGGAAGCTCTTCTACCATACCAGTTAGAACTGGGAGCAACCCACCCCTGATGAGTAGGCATTGTTGGTCCAGGAAATGGCATAACTGGTGCACAAACTGCATTTGTGCAAAGGCCCCCCTGGCCACAACTGCCACTTGCTCTACAAGTAGGAGTTGCAAACCAGGAGAAGCTCCAGATTACACACACATGCCACACAGCTTTTCTCTATTGAACCTGGACTGGTATACAGCTTTAGAAATTACGGTAAAATGTTAATTTAAAAAGAGACCCTAAGCATTTAATTTATAAAACTGAATGTAGATTTGGAACAAACAAATATAAAAGACCATGATAAAAGTTGAAAATCTTGTTTTAAAACAACTCAAGTTGGTTATTATATCATAAGTCTTAGTTTGGGATTCTTTGGCATATATAAGTGCCCAAAATGTGCTGGCAAATTTATTTCTAATGAATAATTGCTGAAATATTATTGAGATGATTTACTTATGTTCATGTTTATATACTAATGTTTTTCATACATCAGGCCATGGCAACTAATTATGTTTTAAATAAAGTAACCATAGCACCAGTATATCTATCAACAAATGTTCAAAAACCAAAAATCTGTACCCTCTTCTTTCTAAATAAAGTTTATAATAATTTGTTTTTAAAAAATATAGTTACTTAAATCTGTAAATTCAAAACACTGATAAAACATTTGTATACTGCATCATTGTTTTCTGTATTTTTTTATTCCTCCCCCAAATCAGTATAGTATTTATGCAGCCCTATAATCTATGTAGTGGTGGATTTCAAATTGTTTTACTACCGGTTCTGTGGTCATGGCTAGGTGGGCATGGCTAGGTGGCCACGTGACTGTGTGGGTGTGACTAGGTGGCCATGTGACTGGATGGGCATGGCTAGGTGGTCATGTGACTGAGTTCGCATGGCTAGATGGTCATGATCCTAGTTTCCACTAAGAGGATTTCCCCATCCTGACCTTTTGCAATCCCTTAAAGGGTCAAAGGAAATCAGATTCCATACAGCTCTGAACCAGGGGTGGGTTCTGGCCGGCACTACTGCCGGTTCACTTGTGCGTGCGGTTCGCCTGTGTGCTGGATGCACGCTGCATGTGCATGCACATTGCAATAGAAATTGTTCTGCGCATGTGCAGAACTGAAAAACAATATGGGGGCAACAACGACCATGGAACTGGTTCGGGGGCATGGCAGGCCTGGGTCGCTCCTGGTTCCAGTGACCCAGGCCACCAAACCACTACCAGTTTGGCTGAACAGGTTTGAACCGGTAGGAACCCACCACTGTTTTGAACCCTTGAGGCAAACCAAATACAAGTGGGTCTCGCTTTTAATGGCCGGTTGCTTAGCAAGTCTTCTAATTTATGACTTACCTCCCCCAGATCTACTTGATCTGTTTTGGAGTTTTGACAGACAGACAGACATACAGACAGACACACACACACACACACACAAAAACATTGGGACAAAGTCCATGCCATTCACTACTTTGAACAGTGTTAGCCCTGTGCTACTGTGAACAGCATTATTGTACGCAACCTCAGCAAAAGACAGAAGGTCTGCCCAATTGGACTGCTGATAGTTCACGAAGCACCTCAAGTACAGCTCTACCATGGTGTTCAGTCTCTCTGCCTCCCCCATTGGTGCTTGGGTGAAAAGTCAAGCTAAGGCCCTGGGATGACCCAATGGACCACAGGAACTTCCTCCAGAACTTAGCCATGAACTGGACCCCTTTGTCTGAGATAATTCTTCGAGGTACTCCATGCAGGCAGTAGATGTGCTTCACGAATAGTTCAGCCAGCTGGTGAGCTGAGGGTAGTCCGCTGCAGGGCATGAAGTGTGCCTGTTTGGAGAACAGATCTATTACAATCCAAATCACTGTGTTTCCCCCACTTTTCAGCAACTTTACTATAAAGTCCATTGTGATCTCCTCCCATGGCCTCATTGGCTCTGTTACTGGTTGCAGCAGTCCAGGGTGTTTGTGTGTTTCCCGGTTGTCTCTTCACTGTGGTGCA
This sequence comes from Thamnophis sirtalis, assembly GCF_051295495.1. NCBI lineage: Eukaryota > Metazoa > Chordata > Lepidosauria > Squamata > Natricidae > Thamnophis > Thamnophis sirtalis. The sequence continues at coordinate 113,549,093 of NW_028261385.1, read as the reverse complement.
GATGGTGCAACTTTTCACATAACTGTCCACATCTTTCTTTATGTTGGGCCACCAAAACTGCCTCTGGGCTAAGTGTAAAGTCTTTAGGAACCCTAGAGTGCCGGTTTGGTGTTGTGGCTCCCCTGGAGAATAAGGGTGCATAGGGATTCCGGGATGTAGAATTTCATCCCCTTCCATGCAAAGTCATCTCTTTTTGTCAAGATGTGTCAGTTGTTTTGGAATCAGGGGTCTGCTAGCAATTCGGTTTTGAGTCTCATGGTTAGGTCGCTTGCTGGTTGGTCTTGCCGGTCATGGCATTGTCATCTGATGGTTACTTGGGCAGCTATTTGAGTAGGGGGAATGATGGTGTCCACCACTTGCTCCCATTTGCATTTGTACTGGGGCATGCGGGAGAGGGTATCAGCAAAAAATTCCTTCCCCCTGGAGTGTGCTTTAGTACAAAGTCAAAATGGTTGAAATATTGAGCCCATTGGACTTGTTTAGCTGACAGTTTCTGTGGGGCCCTGAGAGCCTTCAGATTTTTGTGGTCAGTCCAGACTTCGAACGGTTTCTGGCCCCCCTTCCAACAGGTTCTTATCTCTGTCTCTCACCTGTTTTTCATCTGTTTCTCATCTCTCTTTCTCGTTCTCCCTCTCTCCATCTCTCTCTCTTTCTCCCTCCCTCCTTCTCTCATCTCCTCTCTCTCATCTTTTTCTCTCATTTCTCTCTCCTCTCTTTCTTTCTCCCTATCTGTCTCTCCCTCCCTCCCTTTCTTTCTCTTTCTTTGCCTCTTTCTTTTTCTTTTTCTTTCTTTTTTCTCTTTCTTTTTTTGTTCCTTTTGCTTTATTTCTTCCTTCCTTCTCTTTCTCTCTTTCTTTCCCTTCCCTTCCTCCTTCCCTCTCTCGTTCAAAGGCTAGGAGAGTAAGATTCACCCAAGATATGTGAAGCGGGAGGCCCGAGAGAAAGTGCCTGGTGTGGGCACACATCCTCCACAATGGAGGCCTTTCTGGGGAGCAAAGCAAGAATTTAGTGATCCTGATGGGGATCTCCAGTCACGGCAGTGGTGACTGAAGGAGAGTTACAGAGCAGCGGCAGCAGCATTCTGGGAGGGCAGCCCTGGGAAAGGACACAGTGAAATTTACTTTAACAACCTGGAGTTTCTGCTTTGGGTCCTTGTGGAAGTCCCAGTCTGGAAAAAGCTGAGCGTGGCAAGGAGATAGAGCATTCAACCCAGTGCTTTTCTCTGCCACCTGCAGCACTTTTCTGATGGAAGTGAAGTCTGACCCAAAGCTAAATTTCACTGTGCTGCAAAAGATACTTTCCCATCCCAGCAAGAGCAGCAGGGGAGAGAAGCAGCCGCTGTCCCAGCGAGCACGTCCCCTCGGTAGATATCTGGTTTTACTGCTACAGCAGAGCTTGCCTACTGTCAGACTGGCCCCAGCTACTCCCTAGAAAAGAATGACCCTTGACTCTATGGGTTTTAGAGAAAAGGTACTTTTAATAGAGATGCTGAGTGCAGCATGAATAAAGCAAGCTCTGAGAAAAAACCTTGCAAAAATCATATATTGAAACCCCCAATCCAATATCTTCCTGCTCAGGAGAGCAGTCTAATTAAGTCTTGTTCCAATGTTTTGGGAAATCAGTGCCTCGGGCACCAGTGTAAATTCCTTTCCAAGGACTGGTGTCCTTAAAGTTCAGCAGATGGCTCAGTTTGGCAGGTCTGTTTCCTGTTAATGTCCATACTCCCCAATTTCCAATAAGATTCTTTCACATTTCCAACATGCTCCTCTTCCCCAATGCCCCCTTCCCTTCCCTATGGCAGTTGCTAGCAAGCTTTAAAGAAAGTGAGGATGAGCAGCTGACCCTGCCTCTTTTTAATATTAAGAATAAATAATATTTTATTATGGGGAGGGGGGTTCCTACAAGCTTAAGTATACTTTATTCATGTACTAATAATTCGATGGCTGCAAATTGTACTTCCAAGTTTATACCAAAGTCTTCCATCCACTCTTGAAAGATTAAACAAATGCTTTTAATTAAAACAAACATTTTACAATGCTGGGAACTAAACAAAGTTTAGTCACTATAAAAAGATAGCATTATAATCAATTTGTTAAGACAATAGTATTTTCCCAACTATTAAGAAATTGATTTAGTCATTTGAACAAAGCTCTATCAGGTCAGACTTGGTGCTACTAAAGATTTTCAATTCAAGGCTGGGTAGGTAGAAAAATTGCAAACCATTTTTAGTCAATGGGAAAGAAAACTGTGTCTATGAAGTCACCAAGAATTTGACAAAATTTTCTTCTAAAGCATCTAAACGTTCATGTCATGGTTCCGAGTAATGCTCCAAATCAATTCAAGACTCTGAGGCCATGGCTTCCTCAAAAATCCAGTTTATTGGGAACATCAAATGTGAAACCAACACTGAATAATTCCCATACTTTGGTATAATTAAAGAATAGATACTGCCCATCCTCTTTGTGTCACAGGTCACATTAGCCAACCAAACAGATGATACTTCTTAGTACTCTCTCCTGTCATTGCTAGGAGAGAGGCTAGGGTATGTTGATATGGCCTTGGTTCTCAGGAGCCTTACTGCTGTTATGTCTGGTACATTGGAGGAAAACATTCTACATTCCATAAGTTCCCCTCCACCCCATAAGTATGGCAACTAAGAAATGAAGCAAGAAAAAATATTGCTTCAGCTAGAGTTGTTTAGAGAATTGAGATTACATTTGAGAAAAGTGGAATCAGGTTGTGGTCTAATCCCTTTCTCGCATATGCTGATCACCCAAAATTTAAACTTGCAGATAAATATGATTACTGCAAGGAATGGAAAAACATATTTTTACTTTTATTTTACTCTATGAAATAAAATTCCTGAAGGAAATCTACCACTGCTGAGTACAGTTTTTCTGCATTTTCCAACCTAGTCCTAGTTGCAAATGAACCAAATTCAGTACTTTGTTCTTTAGGTGATTGAATTTTACCTTATCTATATTGATCTTATACTTTTAAGACCAATATATAAAAATAAGGGACAAAATAGATCTCCAGCCTAGCTTCAACTAGATATATCTTTACAGGCTTTTACCATGGGACTACAACTGTATTTTGTCTAAAAAAGGAACTAGAACACCTGTGAAGGTACAGTATCAGAAGGGTATAGATTTGCCTTCTAGTTATGTCCATAATAGTTTGAATTTGAACATTTGTTTTCCATGGAAACTACAAATCAAAGATATATCTAGTGGTAAAGCTAAAAATCCAGGAAGTTAAAACCTTCTTCATCTTAGGAAAGCTAAATTAAATGAAATAAAATTACCGTATTTTTCAGAGTATAAGATGCACCAGAGTATAAGACGCACCAAGGTTTTGAAGAGGCAAATTAAAAACAAGGTAGGTAGATAGAGGGATAGAGAGGGAGAGAGAGAGAAATGCATTAGGTAGGTAGGGAGAGAGAGAGGGTAGGTAGGTAGGTAGGTAGGTAGATGTTTCCAGGTGTATTTATCCATGTGCTGGAGAAGGAAATTGCTGACAACCTGCAACACCTAAGACTTGTTTCTGCCGGCACAGCACTTGATCAATGTAATTCTCATCAATCAGTTAAAGAGCTTTCCAAAAGAAAAAGAAAAAGTTTTTGCGCTCTGCAAACCTCCCCAAAACAGCCCGTTTTTCGTGAAAATGGGCCTGTTTTTTCAAATAAAAGGCATGAAAAGCCTGGGGGGGGGGGCTTGCAGATTGCTCCTGAGTGGGTGGGGGGGGGGGCAAAAACAACAAACAACGGACCATTTTTCACCCAAATAGGCCCATTTTTGCCAAAAAAAATGCATACATAGCCTTATGGAAGCTTATAGAGTGCTGCTGGGGGCTGGGGGGGGCAAAAGTGGCCCATTTTTTTGCTCATTTCTTGCCTCCCCAGACCGCAGGAGCTCTCTGAAAGCCCGCATAAGGGTATGCACGGCCATTTTTGTGAAGGGGCGGGGCTTCAGGAGGCAAAAAATGCTGTATTCAAGACGCACCCAGATTTTTAGCCTTTTTTTGAGGAAAAAAACTGCATCTTATACTCTGAAAAATACGGTAGATAAAGAAAATCTGGGCGCTGTACATTTTTAATTGGATCAATAGTATTTAAAATGTGGGAAAGAATACTTGCTGAAAAAATTAACACAACAAAAAAAATCTGTGTTATATTCACATTTTGGGCTCCGTTTTTATTCATACCAAATATTTTAATGAAGTACATCTTTTAAAAAGTATTTTATTGGTACTGTAATACTAATTATTTATACAAAAGTAATAAAAAGCAAAAAAACCATTTTTATCTTAGTCATTTGCATCCATCATAGCAGTTGTTCCTTTCTATATGACAAGGGAATGCTTATGGTTTGTTTACAATGGAGAAATGCCCTGACCTTAATTTTTTCCACTGGAAATTATTCACTAAGGACATTGAATCCTAGTAGTAAAAGAGAAATGTCAATATGGGCAAAGGCAAGTTATTCATAGTTCTTGGGAAGTCTGCCTGAATTGGTTTGAGAGTCATCCTTGCCATTTGAATGATGTTGGGTGGTTGCCTTGAAAGGCAGGCAAGGATGGAAGGGGACAAATGTGCAGTGTTCTGATGCTGTTGGGTGCCACACCTTTGATATGCATCCCTTCCTCCTGAATAAATTTAGGGTAGGTCTTGTACATATGATTTTGTTGTGTTATATGGCAAAAGCTGAGGTCCTTTTTCCATTGCTTTGACCATAGAGGGTTGAAAAGGTTGGGAAATAGTAACAGTAACCATGTAATGCTACCACACCTCTTCCTTGTTCAGAACAGGTCGGTCTTGTATGACAGAGTACACCTCAAAAAAACAAGCCAACACCCTTTAATGAAGTGGTTACTGGAGTCTGTCTGACTCCATGTAGAATATTCCAACAAATCTAATTGCTCACTTTGGGCAACAGTGACATTTCTGTGCAAAAGTCTAGCCTAAGATGCTAGGACATCATTTGCCCATTCTTCATTTACCCAGACATTAGAGGTGGGTTCTGGCTGCTGCTACTGCCAGTTTGCTCAGGGACCCACTATGCACACATGCACAGTAGTAAAAAATTGGTGGTGCTTACAGCGCTGCCAAGAGAACCAGTTCGGGGGGGTGTCAGGCCGAGTTACTACCTACTCGGCCAAACCGGTCCGAACCATTAGGAACCCATCTCTGCCAGACACGAAGACTTGGTCACATTAAGGATATATGGATAAAGTGATGGGATTCAAATTTACTACCGGTTCTGTGGGTATAGCTTGGTGGGCCTAGTGTAGCTTGGTGGGCGTGACAGGGGGAGGATACTGTAAACTCTCCATTCCTTCCACACTCCAGGGGAAGAATACTGTAAAATCTCCATTTCCTCCCCACTCCAGGGGAAGGTTACTGCAAAATCCTCATTCCCACCTGATCAGCTGGGACTTGGGAGGCAGAGAATAGATGGTGGTGGGGCCAGTAAGAGGTGGTATTTACCGGTTCTACAAACTACTCAAAATTTCTGCTATCGGTTCTCCAGAATTTTCAAGGAGGCAGAGGATTCTTCATAGTTTTCTGTCGTTATTACCGTAGTTGTGCATTTTATCACCTGATGTCAACCCACACTATAAACATGAAAAATCCTACACGCCACCAAAAGGAAAGAATGTCTAGCAAGGCAGGAATAATGTGCCAATAAAAATTGTGAGCCAAGATTTCATTTTTTTAAAAAACTTCTCTTCAAAAGCTCCATACCGATGGAGTGTAAAGTAACATTTAGACAAAAACTTGGAATCCTTTGGGTGGAATAAATGAGGATATAGAAGGGATGACTGATTGAATTTTTTTGCTGGAAATTTCTGTAGGAGAAAAAAAATTGTAACATTTTGTCCAAAATCTACTATTTTATACTTGGGTACATATGAACCAAATTCCAATTCAGATACGAGATGGCATGATTCCATTCAGATTGTGATTCAAAGGCAACATATTTTTAGTTGAATCAATTCAAGAGTCAAGACTTCATAATAGTTTATATTGGGGAAGTATCATAACATGTTTTATTGGTTACCTCTCTTGCAACTTCTGCCTAGGGATACTGTATGCCTTTCAGGAATTCTTTACTTCTCCAGATAGATGAAATTGCATTAAAGATGCATAAATAGATGTTTAAGCTCTACACAAACCCACAAACCCACTAGAAGTCCTCATCTGATAGTTCAGGGGAAGGAGGATGAGGAGAGGATAGGGAAGGGAGAAGGAGGAGTGAGGGGGGGAAGGGAGGAGGAGAAGGTTTGCAAAGATTGGGGGTGGGAAGCAAGGAGAACGCTGCACAACTTTTAAACTTGTATGGGGAGTGCATGTGATATGGGTGTGATTGTATGACTGCATGAATGAGCCCACTTTTTATTAATCCATTACTGTTGTATTTTTTGTGTTTTTTAACTGCTACATTGGGATTGCTTGGGTGAATGAGCCAAGGTGGCGCAGTGGTTAAATGCAGCATTGCAGGCTAGTTCAGCTGACTGCAGTTCAGCAGTTCGGCTGTTCAAATCCCACCAGGCTCAAGGTTGACTCAGCCTTCCATCCTTCCGAGGTGGGTAAAATGAGGACCCGGATTGTTGTTGGGGGCAATATGCTGACTCTGTAAACCGCTTAGAGAGGGCTGAAAGCCCTATGAAGCGGTATATAAGTCTAACTATTGCTATTGCTATTGAATGGATGTGCTGTATGTTTGAGTAGGCTGGGACCACAACTGGGTACCCTCTGCACTAAGTGCTTTGCAGAAGTTCAGAGGGGCCTAGGCCTAATCCCAGCCTAAGATGTTTGATTCGAAGGGCCTGCCGAAGAATGCGGTCAGCAGATGGAACGATGTGGGGGCCATGGACCCAGGAGTGGGCCGGAACATTTCGGTCATAACAGGGAGGGGCAGATATGGCAGGAACTTTAGGGCTAGCCATTACCGGGGAAGGAGAGTTCGCTACGTCTCAGAGATCCCTCCTTCCGGCCCTACTAGTTCCACTCCAAGGCCAGATGGTGTGAGTAGTCTGGGCCCTGGTCTCAGGCTGCTGTTACTAAATGCCAGGTCTGTGGTTCACAAGGCTCCCCTTGTCTGGGACCTAATTTTAGACGATGGGGCTGACCTGGCATGTATTACTGAAACCTGGCTGGGCCCGGAGGGAGGAGTCCCCCTCACTGAGATGTGCCCAGAGGGTTTTCAGGTGCTCCATCAGCCACGATCGCAAAGAAGGGGTGGGGGAGTGGCCATTGTTATCCGAGGGTCTCTAGTTCCTCGTAGGATCCCTGCTCTGGAGCTTGTCGGGTGTGAGTCCTTACTGATGAAGCTGGATCTTGTGGGTCAAGTGAGCTTGTTGTTAACATACCTGCCTCCCAACAGCGTTGCAACTGCTCTCCCCTTGCTCCTCGAATCAGTAGCCGAGCTGGCAGTTGAGTCCCCCAGGCTTATGGTTCCAGGGGATTTCAATTTGCCTTCGCTCGGCGAGCACTCTGATGGGGTGCAGGAGTTGACAGCCATGGGCTTGACCCAAGTAATTCGGGGTCTGACTCATTCAGCGGGTCACACCCTCAACCTCGTATTTCTCTCGGAGCAGTGGAGTTGTGATCTTGGTTTGAGGGATATTGAGATCTTGCCCCTGTCATGGTCGGACCACTGCCTACTGAGGCTTGACTTTCGGAGGCCAATCCCCCACTGTAGGGAGGAGGAACCAATTAGGTTCCACCCCAGGCACCTTATGGACCCTCCTGGCTTTCAGACGGCACTTAGTGTTATACCTGATACTCTCATCCACAGTACGGTGGAGGCCTTGGTCGCTGCAGCGGCAGAGGCTCTTAACCGGATTGCACCTTTACGGCCTATCCGAGGCAGTGGATCCAGGAGGGCTCCTTGGTTTACTGAGGAACTCCGGGAGATGAAACGCCAAAAGAGACGCCTAGAGCGCCGCTGGAGGTCCAGTAAGTCCGAGTCAGACCGAGCACTGTTGAAAGCTTGCATCAGAGCCTACCTTCTGGCAATTCGGACTTCAAAGAACACATATTTTGCTGCTCTGATTGTATCCGCTGAGTCGTGCCCAGCCACCTTGTTCAGAATAACCCGCTCCCTCCTGAAAGGGAGGGATGCGGGCAACCCTTTACAAGATAGAGCTGAGGAGTTTGTCCAATTTCTCGCAGATAAAGTTGCTCGGCTTCGGACAGACCTGGACTCCAATTGCTCAGAGCCAGCTGAGGTACTGGGGGAGGGTCTTGAGCGGCATCTATGGATTGATTTTCAACTTGTTACTCCTGAGGAAGTGGACAAGGCCATGGGATCAGTGAGTGCCTCCACGTGTGTGCTGGACCTGTGCCCCTCCTGGCTGGTCACGAACAGCAGGGAGGTGACACGGGGCTGGATCCAGGTGATAGTTACTGCCTCCCTCTGGGAGGGTTTCTTTCCCCCCCTAAAGGCAGCGGTGGTGAGAAGAAAAAGCCGTCCTGAAGAAGCCGTCTTTGGATCCAGCCATCCTAAATAACTATTGTCCAGTCTCCAACCTCCCCTTTGTTGGGAAGGTTGTTGAGAAAGTGGTGGCCTCTCAGCTCCGACGGTCCTTGGATGTAACCAATTATCTAGACTCCTTTCAGTTTGGATTCAGGCCTGGCTACAGCACTGAAACTGCTTTGGTCGCACTGACCGATGATCTCTGGAGAGCCAGGGATGGGGGTCATGCCTCCGTCCTAGTGCTCCTTGACCTCTCAGCGGCCTTCGATACCATCGATCATGGTATCGTTCTGCGACGGTTGTGAGAGGTGGGAGTGGGAGGCACCGTTCTTTGGTGGTTCTCCTCCTACCTCTCGGACAGGTCACAGTCGGTTTTGGTTGGAGGGCAGAAGTCGACCCCTAGGCCCCTTAAGTATGGGGTGCTGCAGGGTTCGGTCCTGTCCCCCCTCCTGTTTAACATCTATATGAAGCCGCTGGGTGAGATCATTCGGCGGCACGGGATAAAATATCACCAGTACGTGGACGATACACAGTTGTATCTGTCCGTCCCGTGCCAACTCAGTGAAGCAGTTGACGTAATGTGTCAGTGCCTGGAGGCTGTTAGGGTCTGGATGGGGATAAACAAACTTGGACTCAATCCTGACAAGACCGAGTGGCTTGTGTTTTTCTCTCCCAATAATTGGCCATGTATTCCAACTCTCAGACTGGGGGGTGAAATTATACACCCCTCAGACAGGGTTCACAATTTGGGCATCCTCCTGGATCCACAGCTGACTTTAGAACATCATTTGTCGGCGGTGACCAGGGGGCCATTTGCCCAGGTTCGCCTGGTGCACCAATTGCATCCCTACCTGAACCGGGAGGCTCTCACAACAGTCACTCACGCCCTTGTGACCTCAAGACTGGACTACTGTAATGCGCTCTACATGGGGCAGCCCTTGAAGAGCATTCAGAGACTTCAGCTTGTCCAGAATGCAGCCGCACGAGTGATTGTGGATGCACCTTGGTACACCCATGTTACACCTATCCTCCGTGAGCTGCACTGGCTGCTTATTGGTCTCCGGACACGCTTCAAGGTGCTAGTCATTACTTATAAAGCCCTACATGGTATTGAACCTGGGTACTTGAGAGATCGCCTCCTGCCAATCACCTCCCAAAGACTTATTAGATCCCACAGACTAGGCCTCCTCCGAATTCCATCCGCCGGCCAGTGTCGAATGTCGACCACCTGGAGGAGAGCCTTCTCTGTGGCTGCTCCAGCCCTCTGGAACGATCTCCCCATGGAGATTCGAACCCTCCGGGAATAGGGCGGCATACAAGTTTAATAAACCTATAACCTATAATCTAGAACGTACCCAATATGTGGTCATAGAATAAAGTATAATTCAATAAAATTGGAGGTGTTCTAAATAGAAAAAGGTTCCAGAGAAGAGCTTTAACATTGAATGTTTTAACGTTCATTATTTCATTATTAATTGTCTACTTGACTGCTCATTATATAATTGAGTGGCACATATTAATAATAATTTAGCTAATTCTATAATTCTATAACAGCTATGAATGTAGTTAGTACAATTTAGAGAGGCCTGAAGCTTCAGAAGGCCAACAGGGTAACACCAAGATGGAGGAAATTGTAGCAGAGGAGCAAACAGTTTGCAAAAGTTGTAAGATTCAGTAAGAAAGGAACCTTGACTGAAACCATTGGATCCATTCTAAGAGTTGAATTGAACTGTAGGCCACCAAATTAAATTAGTTTGATGCTTTAAGGGAGTTTTTGTTGCTTCTAATGTTGGCAATACTGTACATAATAGAGCAGTTCCTTCTGCAGTGGAGAATGTTGAAGAAGGATGATGGGTTTTATAAGCAGACATGAGCAATTTGCCAATAAAACTCATCATCTCAGTAAATCCTCCGATTCTCACAACCTTTTTAATATGAGTTGTATTCTTGCTTTTTCATGCTGCTATGCTTTTACTCATTCTCTGTTAGAATTGGCTTGCTTCTGCAATGGCTTTGTTTCAAAAGAGCCTGAGAAAGACAAATATTCAACTGTTGCCTCTTCGCTGGGTCTGTCCATTTGCAGGCTCTACCATTGTGGTTGGAAAAAAAATATCTATCTTTCTGTGCCTATCTTGTCCTAATGATCCAGCTGGATTATTGAGTGCAAGAGTACAAGAAATGGGTGTGACTTTCTTTTTGCTTCTCTCATACCTGCCAAGGCCCACTTTCTGTAAACAGCTTCTGTTTGTGCAGAACTTGGGTTGGCACTGTCTGTTTCTTCACCAGCCTGCCCCCTTCTGCCAGTTTCACTCCATGGTTTTCCTGCTTCCACCCACCTTCCTGCAGTTCCACTATCTTCCAATTGCCAGCCAATTGCTTCTACTAGCAATCTTATCTGCTTGTTTGCCAAAGCCCACTTGCTTATTTGGCATAATTTCTCAATTCTGAATTCAGATTGCATGGCCATTGTACATTATTGGGTTAGTTATGGTGATCAGGCAAGGTGAAAAAAGTTGGCAGAAGTAGATAATGCCAATTAGAATTAAGAGATGGTGCCAGGCACAGTAGATAGGCTGATGCAGGGGGAGCAAATAGCGACACAACTTCTCATTGATAGGATAATCAAAGTTGACTGTCCAGCTCTCTGGGCTCACAATTAAATGTTTCAAACCAAATTTTGAATTGTAAAGGGAATCTTCTCCCCAGAGTAAAATATTTCCTCAAGGACAATCTCCCAAAAGAGAAGAAAATCCTTTAAGAATAGGCAGGAAACCTCTCCCATCTTTCCTCCACAAAGGCAGTCTTCATACAAGCTTAGGGAGACTGTGTTTCATTCAAAAGGCTTGCCCATTCTGAATTGTCATTCAGAAAATACTGCACAGCTAAAGAGATCTCTGAATAGATTAGATAGGCTTGAAATTGATTAAGCAGACTAGGGTCAAATTAGAATAACAAAAATACTTAGACTTACATTTCCATTTGCCCCAAAGACCAGTTACAGCCAGCCACACACAAAAGGAAAACCTGCAATGGCAATTAGAATATTGTCTCCAGCCCAAGGAACATGGAAGGAACACATACTCACACATACACCAACACATCAATAATAAAGAACTCAGCAACATATAAAAATTCACTAATTTACAACCCATTTGCCAGTTGGCCCCAAGAACACACTTACTATTTGAATCAGACTGTCAGGGTTCCAAATAGCATCTAAAATTAAATCAGAGTCCAAGGCAAAGTAATGCTCAAAGTTCCAATTTATTAAGAGAGCCATGTTGGCACATCTGGGGGAAATGTGAATCTGAAGCTTCTTGGTTTGCCCCACCCAGTTGAAATTTCAAGATCTTGCCCCCATACCCACAAGTCCATCACATGGTCCAATCTTTCACTGCCATGCTGGCAATTCCACCCATCCAGTTCCGGTCAAGTGCAGATGTGTAGAGACAAAGGATGACCTTGGATTCTAGAAAGGAATTTTATTTTGGCTACATAGCATTCCACTCTGTACCATCCCCCCATCCCCCCAAAAGAGAATATGGCCTGCAGCCATATTCTCTTTTGGATCTTTGGCCTGCCACAGACACTGCTAATTCACAGAGGCCTAATGTCTCACTGCATGCACAAGATAAGAATATACTATGAAGAATTCAACTCATATTTGTTGAATAGTTGAATAGAACTGGAAGGGACCTTGGAGGTCTTCTAGTCCAACCCACTGCTCAAGCAGGAGAACCTATACCAGTGATGGCTAACCTTTTTGTCGAAGCGTGCCAAAAGCATAGGGAGCAGGAGGAGGGTGTCACACGTGTGCATACCCACACCCATAATGCAATGCCCCCCTGTGAATGCACGCAGATCTCACTGAAGTCTCTGGACTTCCGGGAGGCACGTTGGGTTGCTTTTTTGCCCTTCGCAGGCTTCAGGAAAGCCCCCTGAAGCCTGGGGAGGGTGAAAAATGGCCCAATATGCAAATTGGAAGTTCGGGAATGGAATTCTAGTTTGCACATTGGGCTGTTTCTCTCCCTCCGGAGGCTTCAGAATGCTTCCCTGAAGCCTCCGGAGGGCGAAAACACTCCAATGCGCAAACCGGAAGTCCATTCCCTAAATTCCGGTTTGCACGTTGGGCATTTGCACATTGGAAAGCCTCTGGAGGGCAAGAATCAAGGCTGAAAATCAGGTGGCCAGCACGCACATACATGCTGGAGCTGACAGGGCAACACCTGGTGTGCCCTCAGAAATGGCTCTGCGTGCCATAGGTTCGCCATCAAGGACCTATATCATTTGATGTGTGTGCTTTTTAGATTAGAAATCTGGAGGTATTTTTGAATCTCATATGAATTAGGTTGTTTATTTGGGGATATGTTGGTCAGCAGACTTTTCTGGTATACAATAACATGGCATGAAATTCTGAAAAAATCACTGAGAATGAACACTAATAATTCAAGATAGTTCCTTTCAAAAAGCCATCAAATGGAAATAAACAACCTATACAATCTGGTAGGGCACTTTCAGACTAACAGAATTTATTAAAAGATTACATTTTGCTAAAGCTTACATCTTTTTAGAAAATTGTTAGTTTGAACAGGTCTGTTACATTTCTTCTATCTTTGCTATCACTCCCTCACCATCTTCACATGAAAATCTTGTCAATGATGCTGTCCTTTTGTGTCATGATTTGCCATAGAGTTTGCCATATCAGTGCAGTTTATATCTAGGGATGCTTGTACAAGTCTAGAGCAAATAATGGAAAAGTAGTCAATGCAAATGAATGGCAGAAGGAGATTTTGAAAGATGCAATCTGTGTGTGTGTGTGTGTGTGTGTGACATAGTCTTCGACTTACAGTAGTTTGCTTAGTGACTTAGTGACTTAGTTACAACGGCACTGAAAAGAGTGATTTGTGACTGTTTTTCTCACTTATGACCGTTGCAGCATCCCCTTGTGATTTATATTCGGATGCTTCACAACTGACCCACATTTATGACAGTTGCAGTTCTCATGGTTACGTATTCATCTTTTGTGACTTTCTGACAAGCAAAGTCAATGGGGAAACCAGATTCTCTTAACAACTGTGTGACTAATTTAACCTGCAGTGGTTCACTTAACAAATGTGTCAAGAAAAGCCATAAAATGGGGCAAACTCACTTAACACATTTCTCACTTAGCAACAGAGGTTTTGGGCTCAATTGTGGTTGTAAGTTGAGGACTACCTGTATTTGAGGGCAATACATGTCTGTCTTATTAAATTGGAACTTTAAGGATAGCTCTGCCTTGGACTCTGATTTAATTCTGCATGATATTTGCTGACAACTCACTTACAGTGCAGGACTGCGGCACTAGTTGTAGCTTACTTACCTCCTCGGAGTTGGCAGGCAGCAATAGAGAGCCAAGCAGGAAAAAAGGTAAGTGGGTTTAGATATGGTTCTTAGAGGCAGGCAGGGTGATTGGTGAGCCAGCCAATCAGTGAGTCGTGGGCGGGGCTAGGATAGTGCGGATGGGTGGGATGAGCAAGCAATGGTGCGGCTTCCGGATGGGCGGGGGTGAACAAGCGAATGAGCGGCCTCCACATGGGTGGGGGTGAGCAAGCAACAACAGGGCCGGGGCAGGTGTTCTAACTTCCAGGTCCACCAGTGGAACCTCTTCTAACCAGTTCGGTAGATTTCTTGAACCGGTTCTACCGAATTGGTGCGAACCAGTAGGAACCCACCTCTGGTATTTACTGTGTGTTAAAGTAGAAGAAGAACAGGTAAAAGAAACAATGATTGTGTGGGCAAAAAACTTTGGATAATCAATAGAGTTAGATAAATGGCAGCAACTAGGGGAACAAAATTATAAATTAATAATGGCAACTGCATATAAAGAGAATTTGTACGAAATGTTTTATAGATGGCACATATCACCTGAAAACTTGGCAAAAATATTTAAAGACAAATCAACCAAATGTTGGAAATCCACCAAACTCTGGGGTCGTATTATCACATGTGGTGGACATGTATACAAGCGAAAAAATACTGGGCAAGAATTCGAATATGGTTGGAGAAGATGTTGCAGCAACATATTGACTTAAAACCTGAATTGTTCATGTTAGGTATCTTACCAGGGAAATATAGTAAAGAAAATGTATATTTGATTATTCATGTAATAACTGCAGCTAGAATTGTATTTGCACAAAATTGGAAAGCTGAAGAAATCCCTATAGATGAAAATGTGATTAAGAAAATTATGTTTGTTACATTATAGGACAATGTTATAGTGACAGGAAGGCAATGCAGAAGGGAAAATTATAAAAGATAAGAAGGAAAGCCGATATAGAAAGCTGTAAAATTACTGTATATTGTTATGTATGTTCTGTTCTGTTCTGTTATTGTGTTCTTTTTCTTTGCTGTGTCTTTCCTATTGTTTTTAAAGACCAAAACATTTAATAAAAATTATTTTTTAAAAAGAAAATATTAGATTGTGAAGAAATGAGTAGATTAACGCTAGCAATTAAAAGAAAGAAAGAAAGAATCTGATTATTATAATATAGGGGGGTTATTTTATCATTGGTAAGAAAATGAATATGGATAAAAAGTATAAAATTAAATAATTTAGGAAGAGAAATGAGATATGTTAAGTTGCAATGTTAAAATAAGAACAGGTATATAAAGAATTTGGTTATGACACACAAAAAATTGTACTCAGACGATATACTGATTAATGAAAGATGAAATGTTTGTTTTAAAAGGGAAAAAATAAAAAAAACTTTTACAAAAAAAGACTCAACACACTGCTTTTTGACAAAGGTAGTGGCTTTTACTCCCTAATCTGGGGTAAAACTGGGCTGGTTGACAGAAAATTTTTTGAGTCTAAAAATTACTGTCCTTTTTCAGGGAAGGCAGGGGTAGGATTGAGGCTGAGAGCATTAAGAATTTTTTTCCCCAGCAAGGGGAGTGAAAAAGCAAAATGGCTGGCAAATGTTTTAAGTGCTCAGAATGGGATGCAGTATTTGAGGTAAAATTATCCAGTGCAAAATAAAACAGAATGGTTATTTCTGATTTCTGAATGTTTGTGGAGATTCTCAGTCATCCAGATCATATTTTCTGAAATATGCTTTATCAAAAAGGCAACTGGACTGTTTTTTTCCTTGAGAAAGAAGAACAAAATATTTTGTTTCTCATTCAAGAAACTTCATCAGTTCTGATGGTGAAGGGGATGGAAAGATAGGTACTGACACTAAAAAAGTGATTTATGATAGTTTTTCCCATTTCCAACCATTGCAGCAGTCTCAAGGTCATGTGCTCAACATCCAGATGCTTGGCAATTGACTCATATTTATGACGATTGCAGTATTCTGGTGTCACTTTTTGCAACCTTTTGACAAGCAAAGTCAATGGGGAAGTCAGATTCACTTAACAAACATTGTACTAACTAAACAATTGGAATTGGTCACTTAACAACTGTGGCAAGAAAGGTCATAAAATGCGGGAAAGTTCATTTAACAACTTTCTCACTTAGCAACAGAAATTTGGGGCTCAATTGTGGTTGTAAGTCAAGGACTACCTGTATTGTTGATACTTCAAAAACTTGATTTGCTTATTGTATTGTATTTTATTTTTTGCAGCCACAATATACTACTGAGTCATAAATCACCTGCAACCAATGATAGTTTAAGATCATTTTTCCTCAGATATGATTGGCAAACCATAATCCCTATTTGGTGCCAAGGTTTTTAATTTCTGCACTAAGGAATGTTTCTTTTAATTTTAATTTCATTTTGTTATGTATTGTTTGTACGTCTGATGCAGAGGTGGGTTCCTACCAGTTCGCACCTATTCGGTAGAACCGGTTCGTCAACTCTACTGAACCGGTTAGAAGAGGTTTCATCAGTGGACCCGGAAAGCAGGTCACACCTACAGAAGAGGTTCCAAAATTTTTTGAAACCCACCCACTACTGGTCCTTGGATATGATTATTCTACACTATC
This sequence comes from Thamnophis sirtalis, assembly GCF_051295495.1. Classification (NCBI taxonomy): domain Eukaryota; kingdom Metazoa; phylum Chordata; class Lepidosauria; order Squamata; family Natricidae; genus Thamnophis; species Thamnophis sirtalis. Next base: position 113,532,644 of record NW_028261385.1, on the reverse strand, counting down.
ATGCTCATATTTATAAAACTCAGTGGCTCTGTGAAAGGTAATGATGACTACTGCATTTGTGGTGCAGTTAGAACATTGCGTGTGTTGAAGTTGTTTTAACGCAAACCAAAGATGCCTTTTAAAAAACAAGTTTACATCATATTCTTATGCATGCCAGTGCTGTGTGTGAGGTAATTTAAGGTGGTTCTGACAAGTGTCGTCGGCATCTTCATATCCGGTCACATGGGCGGCAAGCCACTCCCATCTGGTCACATGGGCGGCAAGCCACTCCCATCTGGTCACATGGGCAGCAAGCCACTCCCATAAAGGAGGCCACACCCACAGAGTAGGTTAGAACAATTTTTGAAACCCACCACTGGTCTGATGACCATTTTCTCTATCACATAATTCAGATCACTAATGAAAATATTAAAAATGCTGGCCCCAGAACTCATTCTTGTGGCCTCCCACCAAATACCTTGTTCCAGTTTAATGAAAAATCTTTGAGAAATGCTGTGTATAATTTTCAGGCCCTTTGTATATCCATTTAGTTGTCATATCCTCCAGCCCAAATCTAGTTTTCTGATCAGAAAGTCTGGGATTCTCTCTTTCAAGCCTTAACAATTTCCAGTTCAGCTTAGATTTTGAAGACTGGTCAAGGTCTGCTAGATGTTCCTTCCTTCTCCCAGTTGCTTCTCCTGACATTTATCATGCTCTCAGTTTATTTAAAGCAAATATAAATAGTTTGAGCCAGGCAGGATTGAGCTAGATAAACTTCACGTTCTCTTCCAAAATTTTCATTCCATGAATTTGTGAATGCTACTTTTTTTGAAGCATTTGAAGCAAATACACACATTTGAATACAGTCAGTTTTAATTTCTCTTACATTCAAATTTTTCAGCATATTATCAGTTTTTCCGTTTTTGCCACAGTATTTCCATTTAAAAGATGCAAATACTGCAATACCAAGTATAAGCATCAACTCACTGCAAGAAACGAACCAAATAATGTACAGCATGGATGCAGTTATAATTGAATACCTGGGATGCAAAATCAACAACAGAACAAAAAAAACCCCAACCATGTATTACAAAAAATGGAAGATTAGACTGGAAAATAAGATCAGCAAGTTGAGATCAGACACAAGCAAGCTAGAACAGATGAAAGAAAAGAAGTTGAAGAACAAGATGACCAAAGAATACTTAAGCAAGAAGTACCATTTAGAAACAAGGAAGATCAAAGAAGCACTGGAAATAATAAAGCAGCAAGTAACAGCTATAGCTAAGAAGATCAGCAGATATGAAGCTTGAATTACAAATTATAGGCAGAGCCTTCAATTTCAATCCAACCAGAACCATTTCTACCAATCCATCAATGGAGAAACTGCAGTGAATCAGTACCTGTCAAGGAAGAAACAGTGCAGTTCTGGGCACAGATATGGGATAACCCAAAGAAATACAACGAAGATGCAGCTTGGTTAAAAGAGATGGATAAGAATAAAAAAAAACCATTGAAATGAAAGAATTAGTAATAATAGCAGAAATGGTAGAGAAAAGAGCAAGGAGGATCAAGAATTGGTCATCACCAGGTAAAGATGAACTACATGGTTTTTGGTTGAAACATCTAACCGGTATACCCAGTCATTGCCAAGCAGTTTAACAAGGAGGTGAAATTGAAAAGTGACTAACATCTAGAAAAACCTACCTGATAATGAAAGATCCAGTAAAAGGGGCAGTTTTGTTTTTTGATATTGTAAGCTACCCAGAGTTACCATGGGGCAAGATGGGCAGCTAGTAAATTTTACAAACAAGCAAGCAAATGAATAAATATGGAAACAAAAATTGATACAGAGGCCTGCCCCTGACCTTTCTGCTTTTCTTGAAATAATTTATTAAATTAATATTATCTTTTCATTAAGTAAGCATCAAACAAGGAACTCAAGCTAAAGTACTAACTCAGTCTCCTAAACAACGTAGCTTTTGCAACTTTAATTTTAATTTTGGCAAAGACAATATACTCTCTGTGACACCAGGCTCTATGAGCACCCCATTTTAAAATTAAAAAAAAAACATAAAATGCCCATGTAATTCAGGGAATTCTCATCACTTCACTCTGGTTATAAAAATAACCCCAAAGATTTCAAGATGGCTGCTGCTACATGTGCAAAGGTAATGCTTCTGCATGAATTTAAGATGAATAATGCTTCTGTGCTTCATAATGATGTTAACAAACAATTTCTACCCCATACTAGCACATTAACTTTGGGTTCCCTCAAGAGGCTTTGAATCTATAATAACTATTAGAATCTTTGTATAAACTCAATTATATCCATCTGTCAGTAGTTTAAGGATGAAACTAACAGTAAATTATAATACATAGTACTTACAACAATTTATCTCTATTAATTTATTATATCGGTTTAATCTGCCATTTATATATATATCCATGTTACAGATGTGATTTTTGAATAGTGCAAGGCTGTACAAAATTTATAATTATTTGAGTCATTCTATAGATTTACTCTTTTAATTATCCTTTGCCCAAAGAGATGTGGTAAATAATGCTTGTCACCTATAATTGCAAACAAAGAACACAATACTGTAAGAATGTTCTCAGCTTTTGTTTATCTATCGTGGTTAAGCCTGAAATTCAACACATTTTTATATAATTCCACAAACCTTTGGTTATTTCAGATGCCAGATATTTCCAATTGAAAACCTCATTAGAACTATATTGCTCCATAAAAGCAGTGGACTGGAGATCTATGAAACAATTCTGCTGACTCTCAGTCATGGTTTAGTCTCATGATGGTGACTCTCCTCCCCAGCTTTTCAGTGCTACTGAAAAAGCATTGAGAAATTCTTAATAGTGACAAATATGAGTTGGACTCCATTTTCCACTTACTTTGTTGTAACATTTATTTAGGCAAGAAAAACCAAATGCGCAAATAGTATGAAGTGTTAATACCACTTTATAATGCCTTGGTAAGACCACACTTGGAATATTGCATCCAATTTTGGCTGCCAGGATATAAAAAAGATGTTGGGACTCTAGAGAGAGTGCAGAGAAAATCAACAAAGATGATTAGGGGCAGAGGTGGACTTCACTTTTGTTAACTGATTTGCTAGTTTTGAGTGGGCACTCAAAACTGCTCTGGGGCTGAGAGGGATGGCAGTGGTGGCAGTGCTCCTGGAGGGTAGGCAGTGCACATGTACAGCAGCCCCGGGACATCTACCTGGCGCCTGCCCTCCTGGAGTACCACCCTCACTGTCCCTCTCAGCTCCAGAGCAGTGGCTGCGTCTCTACCAAAGGCTGCCTGCCCACTCACAGACCGGGACATGCTGGACCTTAGAAGGCAAGTGGGCATGGGGGACCACTGGAAAGGCCACGTGGAAGGCAGGCAAGCATTGGAGGGCTGCAGGAAAGGGGGTAGGCTGCTAGCTCTCTTCATGCTTGCCTGCCTTCTATGCAGCCTTCTGCTTTTCTGCTTTCGCAAGCTGGCCATGGGGACACCGGGAAGGCCATGTGGAAGGCAGGCAAGTATGGCAGGGCTGCAGGGAAGGGAGTTGGCTGCTAGCTCTCTTCCCTGTGACTAGCCGGCCCTGACATGCTTGCCTGCCTTCCATGCAGCCTTCCACTTGCCTGCCTTCACAAGCTGACCAAGGGGACACTGGGAAGGTGATGTGGAAGGCAGACAAGCATGGCAGACTTGTGGGCTGTTGAAGGGAGTAGGGGAGGCAGGCTGGGACGGTGGAAAGCAGAGACTCGGCAGGGCGGGGCAAACAAGTGGCAACTGGGGGACCAGTTTGGGGGCGTGACCAGCCAATGGTTGCTACCGGTTTGACAAACCAGGCCATATGTCCACTACTGGTAGGATTTCACCCCTGGAAAACAATTGCAGGAATTGGGCATCTCTAATTTAATGAAAAGATAGACTGGAGGAGACATGATATCAGTGTTCCAATGTCTAAAGAGCTGCCACAAAGAAGAGTGAGTGAAGCTATTCTCCAAATCACCGGAAGGCAAGACAAGAAACAATGGATGGAGAAGAAGGATGTTCCATGTCACGATGTTACAACGTGCGGTCTCGATAATAACAAGGAAATGTTAATGGCCATTGTTTAACAATATATACATGCTATGGTATTGGCAAAAGTAACTTGGATATAAATTTTAATCAGTGAGTTGGGAAAAAAGGGGGGAAAGGCTTAGAAACTTTATTAATTGACTTTTTTACTTAAAAGATGCTATAAAGGTGTAATGTTATTGGAGGATTTTTTGAAATAGCTAATGAATGCCATTATGTGGTTGTGTCTTTAAGTATGAATGATTTGAGGTAAAAGCATGTTTAAATAATTGTAGTCAAATGAAAATTGTGGTACATTGATAGTAAGATATACAAAGATTTTTGACTTAAAGTGTATAATCTAATATGAACTATAAGTAATGACTGTAGAAGAAATGCACGAAAGTTATCTGTAACCAATCGACACGCTTTCTACAAGATGTAATGAAGGATGATTCTTTTTTGTGTTTTTGTTCAATTAAAATAAAAAATAATAATAATAAAAAAGAAACAATGGATGGAAACTACCATAATCAAGGAGAGAACCAACCTGGAACTAAGGAGAAATTTCCTGGCAGTTAGAACAATTAATTATTGGAGCAACTTTCCTCCAGAAGTTGTGGGTGCTCCACACTGGAGGTTAAGACATTGGGCAATTATTTGTCCAAAATGGTACAGGGTCTGCTGCATAAGCATGGAGTTGGACTGGAAGACCTCCAAGGTCCCTTCCAACTTTGTTAGTGTATTCTGTTCTGTTAGGCAAATATATCTGCAGTGTAGAGTCTTCATCTGCCCTATTCAGAACATTGCAAGGCTAAACTTCCCTCTGGTAGGAGACCTGTCTTTTCATAGGAGACTATGCCTAACAGGCAGCATTGTTTTCTTCCTTAGTTCACATTTTAATGGTACATAGATTTATCGTCAATCTTTCTTACAACAGACTATATTGTTTCTCCTTCCCCTTCATTTATTTTGATTTTGTCATTGTGTTCTTTTTGATTTTTTCTTTGATTCCAGGGATTTGATGCCTTAGACCACATTGGTTATATAGATTTTAAAAACCTATTTATACATCAGCACCCCTCCCTCCTTCTAGAGTGCAACCAGTCCCCCCACCAAATTGGGGAGTTCAATCCAGCCAGCAGAAAGAGGCCTGGAACACATTCACCTCTCCCCAGCTGCAAAGGGGTGGCTCCGAACCCATGAATCAAGCAAACCCAGGGTGGGCTTTCTTCCCGGGTCATGGATGGGCTCAATGTCAATAGACCCCCTCCCAGCAGATGGCGCCATTCCAGATAACTGCCCCTGGGCAAAACCAGGGACTGGGATCGCCACAGGGTCCAGCCTCCCCAGCAAAGCCTCCACATTCTTTTGACCAACCGACGGGTGTGGCCCAACAAAGGGGCTTACCACTCCAGGCAGCAGGCCAACAGGCTGCCCCTGTTCAACCACCAACTTCCCACACCACCACGGTTTCATGCAACATTCGACGGGATCCCAGATAAGCTGGCTTACTTCCTGAATCAAGTATGGGCATACGTTGATCAAGCAGGCCCACAATTCCTGTCTGATCAAGAGTTGATCCAAGAAATAGCCAAGGGGATGAATGAAAAAGAGGCTGCACAATGGATAGCAGAGCTCCATGAGGAAGCAGCTCCTGAGCTAGATGATGTAACTGGGTTCATCCAACTGATGCGCACCTGATTTAGCGATGTGGCCCAACATGTGGATGCTGAAGACCAGATCCAGGCATTGCAACAGGCTGGTCATCCTGTGAAGGAATTAGTTTGGGAGTTCTGGAGAATAGCTGGGAGACTATGATACTGGCCAGAAAGACTCTTGGTCTACACATTAAAAAAGCCTTAGATCCCAAACTGAAAGAAGCTTGTGCCGTAAGGGGGGTGCCAGAACGTCTCCAAGTTTGGTACAACACTGCAATCATACTGGACCACAAGATTAACACCTATCCAAAGCCTGGTACCAGAACCCCTGCCAAAAAACCTTTGGCCCACGGTACACAGAGGCAGTGAGCTGAAAAGCCTCCACCAACCTCTCATTTCTCGGGGCCCATTATAAAGTACTACCAATGCAGTCAGCTGGGCCACAGAGCAACAGAATGCCTGGCTCCGGCCCCTGTTCCACAACTGCGCCAACCACCTGCCAGCACAATGAAGAAAAAAACCAGAAAACCACCAGAAAAGTGTTGTTTGGTGCAACAGCCAATGGAGGCAGAGAGCCCTGCCATTGAAGAAGCCCCTGCCACCTCAGAGGAGGAGGAAGAAAATACTGAAGATGACCCAATGGTGAGTGCACCTATCCACCCCTTTATGATAAAATCCAAACTCCAAGTGCCAGAAACAGGGGTGGAAGGGGAAGTTGGGGCAATCATAGACACCGGCTGCACCCAATGCTTAATCAGCATGTCAATAGTGGAGCAGCTAGTTATACGCACAAGACCCCTAACCCATCCTATTTGGTTTGAGCAAGTAGATGGAACCCTAATTGGGAGTGCTCCAGCTACTAAGATCACCAAACTAGTAAAGTTGATGATAGGCTGCCACTATGAGTTCCTCAATTCATCGTGGCCCCTGGAATGCAGGAGTCAATTATCTTGGGATTTGCATGGCTGGACAAGTGGGCACCTACTACAAAATGGGAGGACGGCGTTAGAAAATTGATTATTGATTTTGGGCCGTTACCACCCGTCGAGCCTAAAGGCCACCCAGGAACAATTAGACCCAAACCCCAAACCATCCGGAACCTGCAGCCCCCGCAGCAGACACCAAACCTCCGGGAATCCAATGAGTCCCAAAGATCTACTGGGACTTGGCGAAGGTGTTCAGTGAGAAAGACGGAAACTACCTTCCACCTCACCGCCCCACAGATTGTGCAATAGACTTCAAACCTGGGGTAACCTTACCAAAGCCAAAAATGTATTCTATGACTCCCAAGGAGATGATTGAATTGAGGAAGTACATCGACACCAATTTGAAAAGGGGTTTTATTGAACCAGCGAAGTCGAAAGTAGTGGCTCCAGTGCTCTTCAGAGAAAAGAAAGATGGCGGAGTTTGTCTCTGTGTGGATCTGCGAGCCTTGAATGCAGTATACGAAAAGAATACCTATCCCCTCCCCCTCATGAAAGATATGTTGAACCACTTGGCTAAAGGCAAGATCTTCACCAAGCTGGACTTGAGAGAGGCATATTGCCGCATACGAATCTGAAAAGGGGATGAGTGGAAGACCACTTTTAACACTCCCCTGGGCAGTTTCCAGTACAAAGTCATGCCTTTTGGTCTACAAGGAGCACCCGCAGTCTTCATGCAGTACATAAATGAAGTGCTACATGACCACCTGTACCGCGGAGTACTCGTTTATTTAGATGACATCTTGATCTTCTCTGAGACCCTGGAAGAACATGTGAAACTGGTACGACAAGTCCAGAAAAAACTTCTAGCTGCCAAACTATATGCAAAATTGTCAAAGTGTGAGTTCCACAAGACCTCGCTAGATTACTTATGGTATCATATCTCCAACGAAGGGGTAGAAATGGATTCAGGAAAAGTGAAAGCTGTATTAGATTGGAAACCTCCAAGTACTCGCAAACAACTACAAAGCTTCCTTGGATTTGCAAATTTTTATAGGCAATTCATTCCAACTTTTGCTGAAATTGCCCTACCATTAACTGAGCTACTAAAGACGGGCCCTTCCCCAACAAAGCCAAAAGCAAACCAACCACTAAAGTGGACAATGGACTATCAAAAAGCCTTTGAGAAATTAAAATGGCTCTTTGCCCAAGAGCCCATATTGCAACCCGCGACCCAGAGCAACCATTTATAATCCAGATGGATGTCAGTGATGTAGTGATAGCCGCAGTACTACTGCAAAAGAGTAAAGAAGGCCATCTTTTGCCATGCACTTACATCTCCAAGAAACTCACCCCTACTGAAAGAAGGTGCGCCATTTGGGAGAAAGAGGCATTCACAATCAGGTGGAGCATGCTCACGTGCATGCTCATCTCCTAGGGGGGGGGGACATACCATTCGAAGTCTGGACTGATCATAAAAACCTTGAAGCTCTTCTAGCCCATCAGAGGTTATCCCCCAAACAAGTTCGCTGGGCACAATAATTCCGAAGTTTCAAATTCAAAATTAAACACATCCCCGCAGGAAAGAACTTGTTAGCAGATGCTCTGTCAAGAAAACCGCAATATGACAGTAAGAAGGAAAAAGTCATCCACCCCATCATATCTCCCTCTCACCAAAAGGCAGCTCAAGTCACCACTCGAAGCCAAGATAAGATGACGACCAAGCTGAAAGCGGCACTCCTGACAGACCCGTAGTTCAACAACAACAAGGAAATCCTAATGGTGAACAATAGCTTTGCCTGGAAGGGGTCCAAACTGTGTGTCCCTGCATGGATGAGGCTGCAAGTGCTACAGCGGAGTCATGATGCGAAACTAGGAGGCAATTTCGGATTCCTAAAAACACTCCACCTCACCAGGCATCAATTTTGGTGGCCAAAGATGAAATTGGAGGTGGAAGATTATGTAAAAAGCTGTGCTACTTGCGCCACGATGAAGACCTGGCCAGGGAAGCCCCCTGGACTACTACGAGTGGCCAGCCCCAGCCGACCATGGGAAGAGATTGCCATGGACTTCATCATCGAACTCCCAGACAGCAGCGGTAATAGAATAATCTGGACAATTATTGATTTGTTTTCCAAGCAAGTGCATTTCCTCGCTTGCTCAGGGCTGCCATCCACAAAGAAATTAGCTAAAATGTTTGTGAAACACATTTATCGCCTGCACGGGGTGACAAAAAGGATCATTTCAGATCATGGAGTTCAGTTCACCTCCAAGTTCTGGAGAGAGTTTCTCAGATCAATTGAGTCCACACAGGGACTCAGCTCAGCATTTCCTCCCAGCACAAATGGCGCAGCGAAGAGGGCCAATGCGATGGTGGAACAATACCTCCGGTGTTATGTGGACTATCAGCAAGACAACTGGTCAGACTTGATACCCTTCACCGAAGTGACATACAACAATACAGTCCACAGCAGTACCGGATTAACTCCTTTCCAGATTACCAGTGGCATGGAATTCGTTCCCATGCCTGAGCTGCCTAAAGAACCTCCCTCCTCCATGTCTATGAATGAATGGATGGACACACTAAAGAAGGGATGGGAAAATACGAAGAAGGCTCTAACAGATGCGGCAGAAGCCTACAAGAAGCAAGCTGATAAACATCGCTCCCTCCAACCCCCCTTTCGGGTGGTGGACAAAGTTTTTGTATCTACCAAATACATAAGATTAAGGATGCCTAGTAAGAAATTGGGTCCAAAATTTATAGGTCCTTTCCCAATAGAAAAGATAATTAACTCAATTACAGTTCAACTCAGCCTACCCAGAATTCTAGGGAAAATTTACCCGGTATTCCATTGTAGCTTGTTGAAACCAGTAATGGGGTCTAGCATAAGGGCATCCACCCAAGCTCCCCCTCCTCCTGTAGTGGTAGAAGGGGAAACACATTATGAGGTGAAAAAAATCTTAGATTCCAGGCTGTATAGAGGTCCCTTACAATATTTGGTGCATTGGAAGGGGTACCCTTTGTCTGAAGCTACATGGGTGAAAAGTTGGGATCTAAAAGCGGATAAATTAGTGAAACAATTCCATGAGAAGTTCCATGATAAACCAAAGGGTCCCCCTGGGGGAGGCAGAGGCGGTTAATTTTATTATGGTAACTTCTTATATTAATTTTCTTTTCCAGAAACTGTTTCCCTTTTGAAGAGAGGCTGCTTGTCAGGCCTGCAGTGGTTCCTTTAAGAATCTTTGGCCTGCCACTCTCATAAAGGAGGGGGAATAGCAATAGCAAGGGATAGAATATGTTGTTTTCAAAATAAAAAATTCCTTTCTAGAAGCTCAAGGTTATTCTTTGTCTCCACACCTTGGCACCTGACCAGAACCAGCTGGGTGGAGATGCCAGGTGGAAGAAGAAGATTGGACCATGTGATGGATTTGTGGGTGTGGGGACAAGATCATGTACTTTCAACTGGGTGAAATCCCAGGAAGTTTCAGAATTGGGATCCCATAGCTCGATGCCAACATGTCTGTTTTATTAAATCGGAACTTTAAGGATTGCCTTGGACTCTGATTTAATTCTGCATGATATTTGGAATACTGACATTGGCAGCCTTAAAGATCCAAAGAAAAAGATCCTCTCCAGGGCTGACAGGCTGCCCTCCCTCAACCGATGATTGTGTCCTGAAATGAGATGAAAGTAGGAAGTTAATTCAGTCAGTCACTAACCACCTCTCCCCTTCCCCAGAAGCACCTTTTGGCTTATCAGGGAACTTATCATGAAATTGCTTTACTAGCCTGTTGTGGCCCAGCAGGAGCCGTTGAAGCTGCAAACAGACTCCAATAGCGAGGGACCCTATGAGTTGGCTCTGGAAGATGTGGAGGACCCTGGACAGGGTTCAGACTCCGAGCAGGGACCAGAGATGCTGGTTGGCCACCAGGAGGCACCTGAGGCATGGAGCAGTGGTGAAAGCCAAAGGGAGTGTGTCCCTGACGTCAGGCCCTGGAGCAGTGGTGAAGACGTCAGGCCTTGAGCAGTGATGAGGTTCAGAGGGAATTGGTCCTGGATGGCCAGCAGAGACGGCTGGAGAAGCGCCGGCAGCAATTAAGGAGACAAAGGAGATAATTGGACCCAGGTGGTTGTGATTAGGCTTCTCCAAAGAGAGTATATAAGGAGAGACTTTGGGAGGAGGCTGTTTGCAGGATTCAACTAATATACTAAAGCTGGAGAAGCTCTCGTGTGTATTTCTTATCTGTGGAAGTCTGGATTGCTGCCAAAGTCTTGTTGGTGTGTTAATTTACTGTGAATAAATTGTCTAGCAGTAATCTTGTGTCGGCGTGCCTCACTGTATGGAGGGTCAGAACACTAGCCTATCTGCCTTTACACCCCAGCTCTTAAACCCAGGGAGCCTCAGACAAAGAGTATCCTTTCCAATGAACTAAATATTGCAATTGACCTCTATGTAATCTAGAATCTAAAATTCTCTTAACCTCATAATGGGTCACTCCTTGCACCACTATGGGTGCTGGTTGGGTCTGTGGCCTCAATCTTGAACTAACTGCAGGCTTTAGAAAGCTACAGTAAAAGTCTGGATGCACTTTCCCTAATATGCGTGGTGAAGTTTAACTGTTACTGGGTTAATTACTTTCACTATCGGAAAAGGCCCTAAGAATTTAGGTCCCAGCTTCTTACTGCATAGTTTTAATTTAATGTATTTGGTTGATAGGTAAACTCGATCTCCCACAAGGAAGGGGAAGCTGGAGAGATCAGTGTTTGTCAGATTGTTTTTTGTATGCTTCGGCAACTTCAGCCAGTGCTTTCTTGGTGTCCTCCCAGCCCTTCTTAGCGACTCCATCCATTCAGCTAGAGCAGGGGTCTGCAACCTTAAACACTTAAAGAGTCATTTGGACCAATTTTCCAGAGAAAAGAAAACACTGGGAGCCACAAACCTGGGTGAGCGTGTTAAATTCGACATCACTCCCACCCAGTCACATTATCCCAGACAGACCTACCCAGGTTTCATGTCTCTCAGTGTTTTCTGTGGGAAATGGATCTCTCTCCCTCCCTCATACTTCTGTTTTTCTCTCTTTTTCCTCTCCCTCTCTCTTCTTCCTTTCCTTTCCTTTCCTTTCCTTTCTTCCTTCCTTCCTTCCTTCCCATTCCCTCTTTCTTTTTCTTTCTTTTGCATTGAATATGAAAGCAAATCAAAATAATGTTATTAATTGTGGGAAATTGCTTCTCTGTAATCTTTTCATAGTGAACTCTAAGTTGATAGAAGCTGGCAAGATTGTACTAACAGCAATTGAATATATATTTTGATTTCTTTTGAGTTTGACAATATAATACATTATCCAAATTTATAAATAATCTTATTTTCAGATGCATTTTTTGCCATTTCTGTTATTTCCTTAACAAACAAAATCAGACTTGTTTCCAATTTGTGCCTTCTGGTAAATTGCAGTTTTCTTGGCAAGAGATCTAGCTTGTCATTGCTTTCGTCATAGATCTTTCTTTCTTTCTTTCTTTCTTTCTTTCTTTCTTTCTTTCTTTCTTTCTTTCTTTCTTTCTTTCTTCCTTCCTTCCTTCCCTTCCTTCTGCCTTTCTCTTCCTTTCTTCCTTCTTTTCTCTTCCCCTTCTCTCTCTCTGATTTGTTTCCCTCTCTTTTCCCTCTCTCTCATTCTTTCCCTTCAGCTCTCTCTCTCTTTCTCTTTTTCTCCCCCTTTGTCACTCTCATCTCTTTTACGCATGCGTGAGCAAGCAAAATACCCTCTTGAGCCGGGATCATGGTGGCGGGGATGGCAACTCCTCCTCCCGCTGCTGCCAGTCCTCAGCGCCAGACTCAGCTCAGTGCCAGCCGCGGTCCCCTTCATGTTGGTTCAGGAAGGAGGGGAGGGATGTCACACCCGATTCCATCAAGGGCCAAATCATGACTTATTGGGCCATATTGCAATGTATCAGGATGTTTTTTGCTTTTGCGGAGCTGGGGTGGGTGTGATCTGCATGGGCCGTATGTAGCGTGTGGGCTGTCAGTTTGATAGGCCTGGACTATACAGTCACTTGTCTGAAATGGTATAGGTTCTCCTGCTTGAGCAGGGGCTGGACTATAAGACCTCCAGGGTCTATTCTATTCTGTTCTGTTCTGTTCTGTTCTGTTCTGTTCTGTTCTGTTCTGTTCTATTCTATTCTATTCTATTCTATTCTTATTTTTGTTTTAACTTAGAGTAAGAGGTTACTTTACTATATATTTAAACCTGTGCTGAAGAAAGTCAGAAGATTGTTGCTTTTTTGGTCACTTTTTAACTTTTTCCATTTTTTTATCCTCTCTCCCCCATTTTACTCCTTTTTATTATTTTGTATTTTATATATTTTTTGAAATTCATACATTTTTCAAACAGGAGACAAGGTAGAGGTTCACTTCCAATGTTATAAATATAACATTCAGATAGGATTTGGACAGTTATTTGAGTGTCATAAACATAAGAGAGACTCCAGAATTTACAGTTAAGTAAATAGACCAGAACTAACATTTCAAAAGTGGTATGTGTAAAAATTAATTGCATTTCTCATTTTTTGCTCCCCCCAAACAACCGATGCATAATCTGGTGGCAACATGTAAAACAGAAAATGTTAGTTCTCCTTTCCTCAAAGGTGACTGGGAGGAGGTACTTCATGCAGAAAGCGCATGTTAAAACTAGAACAGAGGCAATGCTAAACTGTGACATCATCTTGCATACAGGGGCCAGCAGAAACAACTATTTGCTCTTTGAGCAAATCTGCTTTTCATTTACAGTTTGGTCAGTGAGTGAGGAGGCCTTGATTGTAATATTAGAGACAATCCCGTTTTGAGCCTCTTCCACCAAAAGGCAGTTCAGTTCTTCACTGCGCTTACCCAGTTGGAGGGATTTGCCTTTAAAAAAAAAAGAACACTATTCAGAATCCCAACTTCCTCTCCTTCACTGTGGAGAAAAGCATAGACGGAACCAGGGACGTTTAGCAAAATGAGAAGCTGAGTTTAATGTGCAAATAATTCCTTCAAAAAAAGTCCCGGAATTCTTAATTCTACATTTACTCAGGGGTAAGTACTTTGTTTTTCTTTTATTGTAGAAAGGATTTTTATATAAGAATCTCTGTCAATTTGAATTGAATTCTATGGATATTATCTAGATGAAACACACTGAAGTAGTAGGGGCAACTGGGAGAGAAAGCCTGGGGGAGTGGGGAAGGAACAGTTTCATCTGTTGAGTTGACAGGAGGCAGCGAACCTCAACCCAATCTCAGTGGGCACTCAAGATGGGTTGGGAGTTAATTGTTTTTGGGAGGGGGGAGGTGCTCATTGAAGACTATGATTTGAAGGGAGGGAGGCAGAGAAAATCCTTACATCTGCATTGAAATGTATGTCTTTTCTCCTGTTTATGAATGTATTGGTTTGGATCTTCTCTTTTACAATTTTATTCTCTGTTTTAAGGGGTCAATTCTGTTTGTAGTAAAGTTACACCTAGGATTTCTAATACCATACTTTCAAAAAAAAAGCCATAATGTTTCTTCATTTTGCTAGTTGCTCTGCTTTGAAAAGTTATGTTTGAATGATGGGGAGTGGGCAGAAAGCAGGGGTGTGAGCTGATGAGGAATGGTAGGATTGACTCCAGAGATACAGCAAACAAAGCTAGGGATGGTTGAGTTAAAGTGCTATTTCGCATTCTCCTTGTACTTTTTCTAAATGACTGGGACTAAAAGGAGTGAAGGGAGATGATTCTCAGAAGGGACAGTGCCAGATTCAGTACTGAAAAGATTATGTAAACAAGCGTGTAGCTTGACACCTCAGAAAGCTTACTCCCCCAATGTTTTGAGGGGGAAGAAAATACAGGGGGTATGCAGATGGAATAAAGATAGTAAAAACTAAGGTGAAACAATGTCTTGCCTTTCTTGGAAAGATTGCTCAATTTCAATCAGGGAGAGTTAGGGAATGTAAAGTTAAACATGTATCCATGCATTACTTTGATCTCTGTGGAGTGTTTTCTGAGTTTTGGGCTGCCACCTGGGCAGATGAAACCATGCCTAATTATTTTTCTGCACAGCTTTTTTTTAACTCTTCTGTCCCATCTCCATATGCTCCCAGTTGAACCACAAATGCATGTTTATATCAAAGGGTAGATACTTATAAACATAGCCAGGGTCCATCTTAAACAATAAGTCTCATGAAGGGCTGCTGAGAAAAGGTTTCCTATGAAGTCTTTCATGTCATAGAGCAATATACCTCTCTTGTTCCAAAATGAAGCGACCGGGCAGTTCTGTAGGGGTTAATAAGTAAAGTTCTTCAAGATGAGCAGGAGGAAGAAACTGATGTAGTCTGCAAGATCAACTGTATGGATTCTTGTTTCTCTTGTGAAGTAATTCTACTTGGAAAGTTTAATTAAGCAAATTGGTATCTCTGGAAATAGTTACAATCATACTGAAAGGAATCTGAAATGTGGTTTTCAAGGGCACTCTTCTAGATCAATTTCAAGAATGTTTATTGTTTCAACTAAAGCTGCAGGGTGTTTTACATTTTATTATTTATAAATGATTTAAAACTTTCAGGAAATTCAACTAAATTTACATTCTACAAAGCAGACATTTTTGAAAAGGAGGTGTTAGTAATTAAGTGGCAAATCTTGAACTTGGAGTGGGTGGGGAAGTAACAAAAATATGTTCATATAGCCACTTTAAAAAAAAAAGGTTGATGAGTTAAATCTGGAATTTTCATTCTTCAATGTACAAATATAAGTAACATTTAATGTGCAAATATAAATAACATTTAATTATTTGATAAACTCATTTATGTTTTTGTATGGGCCTAGATAGGCTTTTCTTTTTCTGCCAGCTTCAGCCCATTCTACAGGATGGAGATAATACTGTCTGACCTAAATTGGTTTGTATGGATGGCTATGTATTTAAAGCAAAATATGTAATGCTATGAACTTCATAGGAGAGAGAAATTGACCCAGAAGATATTAAGCAGAAAAGGGCTGTGCTAGCAAACTATTTCTTGGTTGCAAACTAAATGGTAGAGTGTCCAGTAAATAGAACCTTCCACAGTGGATAATAACAGAATAGGGCTGTCATTCTTGATATGACAGTTTGTGCTTGCTATCTTCCTATTTTACTTTGTCTGTGAAATGTTGGAATATCGTACGAGAAAATTCAATGCTCTCTGACATTTGTGATATGACCTGATCACCTTGTACCTATACATGTACATGTCCTATTCCCTAAAGCCTGGTTCTAACCTAAGTATGAAAAACAATTTCTGTCGGTATTTGGTAGAACTGTGCAGCACTTTGGAATTAATTTAGAAAAGGCCTTCAAAGTGTAGAGAACCCTGAACAGACCATCCATTTGCAGTTATTCAAAGGAGCAGTGATTTTTCTGTGGCTGGGCTGCTGCTTTCTGCAGCTGCCACGCAATCGAAAGAAAAGACCCAGTTACTTTCAAGAGTTAAAAACAGATGCTGGTTTTGCATTCCTTTGGCTTCCAAAAGGCCTTTTGGAACTGAATCCTAGACATAGTAAAGCGTTCAGTAAAACATGCTAAATTGGAACTGAAACTTTAATTGGTTGATGTAGTTAATTATTTTATGTCCCTACACAACATTGCTTAATTGTTTTTATGTCCCTACATTACTTTCTGCTGATTTCTACTTTGTAAAGAAGTCAAATTTATGGTATAGAATTGTGGTGGTGTTGGGGGAGAACTTTGGTGAATGTGCTTCTTTTCTGTTAAACTTTATAGGTGATGTATAATGAAACAAACAATGGGCCATTTAAGAAGTAAAAAACATGTTTTGCTTATAGGATCTAATGCACAAACTTCTTCTTTGCTTCTGCTATGATTCATAATACAGCATAGTTCAAAGCCAGTGTTTTAATAATCTTGCATTAAGGATGGGGAACTGCTCTTGAGGGCCTAATGCAGGGGTGTCAATCTCAAGGCTGCAGGCCACATTTGGCCCATGGAGTGCTCTTAGATCTAGCCCGTGGGACGACCCTGGAAACAGCAAAGGACTGGCTTGCAATGCCTCTACCATCGAAAATGGAGTTCGGGAGGTTGCACATAGCATTTGTTCTGTTTCCACTGACAGAGGGTTGCAGGAGGTTTTGCAGCCGAAAATGGAGCTCAGGAGCCTGTTTTCATTGGCAGAGTGCTCTGGCACCTCAGACACCCCTGACATGAGTGATGTCAAGCACACCCCCTCCACCTGAGGTCAAACACAACACTGATGTGGCCCTCAGTGAAATCGAGTTTGACACCCATGACCTAATGCATTCTTACAGATAGGCCCATCTGGCTAATAAGACCTAGAACAAAATCCTTTGGCTTCCTCCCAAATTGTTCTCTCTGTGTCCTGTTTTCTGCTACTCTGTGTCATACTACTATGGAGGATTTTTACTGCTGTTTAAAAGGAATCTGACTGGCAGGATCAATTCTGACTTATCTATCACACTATCTATCACAAAGTATGGGCAAGGGAAGGAGAAACCAATTCTGCAGATGTTCTAGCAACTACTGCCAGAATTAACAGAACAGAATAACAGAGTTGGAAGGAACTTGGAGGTCTTCTAATCCAACCTGCTCAAGCAGGAGACCCTCTACACATGATGGCGAACCTATGGCACGCGTGCCAGAAGTGACACGCAGAAACTTCTCTGTGGGCATGCGTGCCATCATCAGCTGCTCTTCTGGTTTCTGGTGTGTGCTTGTGCACTGACCAGCTGGTCTTTGTGGGTGACAGAGCATTGGAAACCCAAAGACCAGCATGCACACTGGAAACCCGAAGAGCATGTGGCCGGTACACACACCTGGTCTTCTGGTTTCCAGTGCTCCGGTGCACACATGCACATGCATGCACCCACGCATTCCAGTTTGGGCACTCAGTGCTGAAAAGGTTCACCATCATTGCCCTATACCATTCCAGACAATTGACTATCCAGTCTCTTCTTAGAAGCCTCCAGAGATAGAGCACTTTCAATTTTTCAAAATATCAAATTTTTAAAATTTCAAATTTTTAAAGAGAGAAAGTTGGAGTGTGGGAGTAATAGTGTTTTTATGACAGTAAACAGAAACAGAGGAAAGGTGAAGCTTTCCAAGAGGAGAGATGGAAAGAATGCTATCTATTGTGAGGGTAACATTATCCTTTCTGAAGCCAGGCCCTGATATAATTGTGGAATTATATCAGAAAGGAAAATGGGAAGCAGAACCCTTCAACTAGAGTCTGTGCCTCCCTATTGATTGTGGTGTCAATTGCATGTATGTATGTATGTATGTATGTATGTATGTATGTATGTATGTATGTATGTATGTATATTCCATTTCTATAGTCATTCATCTAAATGCAATTGACTCAGGGGTGGGTTCCAGCAGGCACTACTGTCGGTTCACTTGTGGGTGCACTGCATGTGTGCGCTTCATGCACGTATGCACAGTACAATAAAAATTGTTCTGCGCAAAAGCAAAAAACAAGAGAAATGATACGGGGGCATGGCGGGCCTGGGTTGCTGCTAGTTCCAGAGACCCAGGCTGCCAAACCACTAATGGTTCAGCAGAATTGGTCCGAACTGGTTGGAACTCACCACTGCGTTGACTCTGGATGGCAAACAATAACACAATTAAAACCATAAAAATCACAAAAAGGCAACAGAGAATTATCATAATTTCATAAACATTCACAGTTCGACTACTAGGTAATATGGCCCCTAACACTTTCAGAGTTCCAGGCTCATACATATAGCTAAGTTTTTAGAGCAGGGGTCTCCAAACTTGGCAACTTAAAGACTTGTAGACTTCAACTCCCAGAATTCCTCAGCTAGCCATACTGGCCGGGAAATTCTGGGAGTTGAAATCCACAAGTTTTAATGTTGCCAAGTTTGGAGACTCTTGCTTTAGAGCATTATGAAAGGGTAATGGGGTTTGGGTCATCTTCAAAGGAAAAATGTTCTAGAGGGAAGAATTTACTGCTGAGGAGACATGTCATTTGAGCTAATATTCCTTGGTTGACAGGGCCCTCAGCATCCACAATCTATTCAACTGAATTGGATGGGGATGAACTATTGGAAGATGGCTCATTAGATAACCTGGTCTCAAGTTCCATCTTTGTGAGTAACATAGCTGTATTACTAATCTGAATATCACGGGAGGGGCTGTTGGAAAGGAGAGGAGCCATTCCTAAGGATTCTCTACATCAGTCCCTGCAGTTGGCATTCTTTTGATTTTTGGACCCTTATCAACCTTTTTCTTGAGAGACCGTCTGCTGCCAATTACCTCCCACAGACCCATTAGATCTCACAGGGTTGGCCTCCTCCGGGTTCCATCTATTAGCCAATGCCATCTGGCTACTACCCGGGGGAGGGCCTTTTCTGTGGCAGCTCCGGCCCTCTGGAATGAACTCCCCGCAGGGATTCGGACCCTCACCTCTCTCCAGGCCTTCCCAAAAGCTGTCAAAACCTGGCTTTGCCGGCAGGCCTGGGGGTAATGAGTTCCCTCCCCTCCCGACTTGTATGGTTGTGTGACTCTTGCTTATTTTAATTATCTGTAGTTCATTTTATGTTCCCCTTTTTCCCCTTTTGAATTGTTCGCCGCCCTGAGTCCTCCCGGAGAAGGGCGGCATACAAATAATAATATTCTATTCTATTCTATTTCTGATTTCACTGGAAAGGCAATTCAGCCTGGAGAAGGTAACTTACGAAATAATCAGGCTCTGAGTTTTAAAGATAGCAAGTACCATTCTGAATTGCACCTAGAAGCTAACTGGAAACCAGTATGTTACATGGGCAACCAACATCACTGCTAATGAGTGACCATGGCTGCAACTGACATACAAGTTAAAATTAAGCAAAGGCTGGTCTCCACATGCTGTTCAAAAACAATCTAGGATGACCTTTGACTATAAGCAAGCTGTTTCTGGAGAAATACCAAATATTATTTTCATTTAAGAACATTGAAAGCTGTTTCTTGAGATTAAAATTAGATCCAGGTGGATGCAGGAATTCTGCTTCTCTCATGCCAATGGATAGGTTTCCTTTGCATAACTAGAAAAAGAGGTAAAACATCAAATCCATGTATAATTTTAGTGAATCAACTGTGTGTTCTAGAAAGAATAATAAAATACAAACTTAAGAGTGAAGAAGAATCTGTGAATAGTTTGGAAAGCTTTTCCTTAGGTAGATGTCTTTGAAAAACCAGGTCAAATGCGTCGAGGTTTTCTCTTGTACTCTCTTCCTGATCAGTTGCCTGGGTGAGAAATGTTTTCCTTGCCAAACATCATTTCCTGGCCCTATGTCCAATTGCTCCTGACCAAAATTGGAATGGCTCATATCATTCCAGTGGTTTCAGTGGGAGTTTTCAGTTAGGACAGAGTTTCTGCCATCTATGTGCAGTTTTTCCCCTCATGATGATTCATAGACTCCTCACAAGCATTCTTGGCTTGAGAAAGAAGAAGAAAGAGTCCTACAATTTCCTTGCACTTAACTCCCAGGAATGGTTCCCATGAAGATACCCTCATTCTCAGTTGAATCTCAACTCCCCAATCCTCCATACTGCCCCAAAGGAAAAAAAAATACCTCCCAAAATCTGTGCCTGAGCCTTCTGCTATCCTTGATCAGATCCTGTCTGGAACAACTTATGGAGTTTTGCATGGTTGCCACATTTAATCTGATGCCTTTATCTCTTGTCCTGAAGCTATTAAGAATCCTCTTCTTTGACTGAGCAATGTCTTTTTTCTATTTTTAGCAAGTATTTTAGATTCTTATTGGAATCCACTTTCTGGAATAAACTATTTTGATTAAGTCCCCCCCCTTTTGATAAACTGTGTATCTGTTTAAATATGATGATGAGTATTCTTTATTCATATTTAACCTAGAATAATGAAAGTCAGCAGTTTCAAGGCTGTAATATTTTTGCCTTAGTTTACAGGGATAGAATTAATGATTGTCATTCTCATCCTTTAATTCCTCTATATGTTCTGGCAGAATTGGAGAAAGGGCGGGAAAGGAAATATCATGTCACATGCTGTTTCAAAAAAGCCATAAGTCTCCAGCAACTGTCGCGTTCTGTAAAATATAGCAATGTGATCCATTTCCCCACCCCCAAGTTATGTATTTATAATATTCATTTGGTTTTATTCCCAGAATTCTTTTCCATACTCCTATTCTTTGGTGGCGGTATTTTTATTATTAATACTACTATCCACTGATTCAGTGAAAGTTATAACATACTTACCTGTGTGGGTAGTCCAAAAATAAGATATAAGAGTTCATAATCCAACAAATTAGGGAGGGGATATCAAATCTAGTCGACATATCTCTGCACAGTTCTTTTCTCACAAGAACCAGCTAGGGCAGTCCTGTGCTCTGCATTATCTCCATCTCAGTTTAGGCATAAAGGAGCAAGAAAAAGGTCATGTAGGATAAGTGGACATAGACATAAGGATCAGCTTTATTAAACTTCCAATTTCTTGGGGTTTTGAAGTGCAGGCCTATGCCTGAGCATGATAAATTTAATTCTGGGTTTAATAATTAAAAAAACATGTTTATTAATTAAAACAAATAAGAGAATAATTCATTAAATGTAGCAAAAAATTAGGAAGTCAAGCTAGCTTGAAAAGGTCCTTATATTTACTCCTCATGGAGAAAAGATACATAATTTTGCTCACCCTTGTCTTTGGACTATTGTGCTGATTGCCACCATCCTATAAGTAGGAGCTGAGTCTAGGACAATAATTAATATTTTCTTTCTTTACTTTACTTTCAGTCAATTAAAACAGTTAATATAGTGAATTTCCAGTCATATATGTAATATTTTCTTTTCTTGCAACATTATAATTTAACAATATTTTTTGGCTCTTTGGAGGCCTCAGTGAAACCTTCTTGAGCTCCCTTTAGCATTATGGCTTTATGTGTTCTTCTCATCATGTCCCCTTCTGATAAATGAAATTCATCAGATTGACCAAGACCAATTCTGTCCTAAAATCAGATTGGAGCATTTTGCTAATTCATCACTGAATTACGGTAACCTTCTCAGCCCAGAAATTACCACCACTGAGATCTGAAGAGTAGCAAGCAGAGGTGGTAGTGTGAACCAGTAGGGGAAATTTGACCTGGTTTGCTAAATCAGTAATGACCACTGGCTGGCCCTGCCCACTCCTACCTGGGTGCCCACTTGCTGCTCACTTGCCACGCCCAGTCACCCCGCTCACTCGATGGCCACCTTTTGCAGGAAGTCTCTGGCCTGGTCCAGCTGCAAGCGGCACTGGCAGGCAGTGGGGTGCATGTGCATGGCGGCCCCGAAGAACAGGACAGCGGCGATGGTCCCATGACAAGTCCCATGACCATCGCCGCTGTCGTTGCCCTGTTTACGCTGGCTGTGTATGCGTGCCCCATTGCCTACCAGTGCTGCTCGCACTTGGCTGTTAGACCTGGTCAGGAGAATGGCCTGCTGCGCTGGAGGGAGGGCGTCACAGCGGAACTGCTCATAAGGCCATATGTCAGCCACAGTCTTTTAAGATATTTTGACATGGGGGGAGGGAGACCATAAAGGGACAGGCAGCCACAGGACCTGCCTTCTGAGCAGCCCCACTGCAGAGGGAGGCAGAAAAGTTTGGCTTCGCTCTGCTGCAGCATTTAACGTGGCTGCTTTTCTCCTCCTTCTTGGGCTCATACACACAGATCAAACATGAGAAGGTGGCGAGAAGCAGCCAGGTTGAGTGCTAGAAGACTTGGCTGAACTTTTCTGTGGGTTCTGTGGGCATGATTTAGGTGGGTGTGGCTTGGTGGGGTGATGCCGCCCCACCTTGGCATGAATGACATTGAGTTCACCAAGCCCGCTCGGTTCACATAATCCTCCCATCAAGCCACGCCTACCAAGCCACACCCACCAAGCCATGGCCACAGAACTGGCAGGGAAAAAAATTGAATACCACCACTGGTAGCAAGAGATACTCCTTTATACAATATATCATTCACCAACCCTTGGACTCACTTCATCAGTCCCCTTTAGCTAATTTGTATTAACCATAATGGAGAAGAGTCATCATCCTGGGGTAACAGGAATTGCCATTAGAGCCTTACCCATGTTCTCAGCCACAAAATCTGAGGTGTGTCCCACAAAAATGATAAAACAAGATGGAGGATTAATCTCCTAATCTATATCTGTAATAATTCCAGTGAGTACCCACAACATTCAGAAATTTTTCATATTCCATACAACTCCAATATAACCTATCTCAATGGGCTCCAGAGGGGTGGTGATAGTATAGATTGCAAAAAATCAAACCTCACTGGAAAATAATCATATCTACCCAACTCCTGAACTATGAATTGGCCCAGTATTTGAGATAACACATGGTTATTATAAAGATCATGAAATCTTAAGATGGCTCATGATTACTGAAATCATAGTTTCCATGGGATTTACCAAGAGACAATCTTTTGGTCAGGGAGGCTGTTAAATAACAGGTTTCAGTTGTCCCAACTTGGTCAATTAGAAAGCAAGACACTTAGGCACATGGTTAGCCAAAATCATACTTTACTAAAGCCAAGTGGTTACAGAAGAAGCAAAGCTGGATCTGAGGGTTTCCTGCCCAAAGTATATAGTTGACCTTTCCATGTCACCTTCCACCTTCTAGCTATCACATGTCCAATTAGGTGCTAACAAATTGTTTTGGGGAAAAAAGTCCCTGTCTGTACAGTTGGTATTCCTTTCTTGTCCTTGAAGTAGCCAGAGTTTCTCATGGGATGGTCCAAGGCTTGGTTTCGTTTCCTCATGGTACCATGGCAATCCTCTCTCTTATTACATGCAATTTCCTCCCCTCCCCATTTCAATAGCAGGCTAACAGCAGCCAGCAAGATGCAGTGTAGCAAAATGGCAGCCCTGACAGCAGGATGATAGCAGAACCTATCATCAATATTTCCAGTTTGCTGCTGTGGTTTAAGTAAAGATACAGATCTGCAGATTTCAAACATTTTTTCAGTAATGGACCAACACAAAAAAATAAACATTAAATAAAGCAGAACTGAACAGAACCAAATGGAACAGGTCATAGTAATATATTACAATTGAGGGTGAAATCATCGGTGGGTAACAAAGTTCTGCCTAATTTTCCAGACAGCGTAACAAGACTTAGCTATGTTCAGAGAAACTGAATCATACTGATCCAACAATAGTAGTTGTACATATAACAGATCAGAGTTTCTGGATATTTAATCTGGCAGCAGATTTAATCATCTGTTATGAGTCTGTGAATCCCCTATAGAAGGGACAATAAAATAGGATATGAGCTGTAGTTTCATATGGGCACAGACTTAGCTCTTATGGAACTTTTTTTTATATTGCACCCCCCCCCCCAAACTGCTGTGGGCAGAGTATTACAACAGAAGTTACATGATATAAATATCTCACTGGTTCGGGAGGGGGTTGTCCCAAAAATGTTCTTGGGTAAAGCAGACAGGTCCTGTTTAACTTCTGATCTTTAATACGTTGTATAAATGCACTAAGAGCATGCTCATAGCCCATCATTTAGAACTCCTTCTTGGAGAGGCCAAGATGTTGGAGATTTACAAATACAAATATTTGTAATCCATTTTGATTTGTAGTTACCCTCCATAAAGGAAGGGCTCAGATCTGTGGGGAAGAACAGTAGTTTCAGCCAATGTGTGATAATGCAGCTCCATGCTCCAGTTTTGACCTTGAACAACCCTGCCTCCTCCTTAGACCTTCATTAGTAACACAGGGGCTACCTGCAATGTGATCTTTAGAAAATTAGGCTGAACCTTTTTGAGAGAGGAAAAAGAGGAACAGAGCCCTAGGTGGGCACCAAAAAATATTTGTGCGCAAGCCTTTGTTGAAAATAGCTTTGGTGCTACTGGTACCAGTATATATTGTACTTTTCTAGATAAATAGAAAGATTGGATTGCAGCCACTATTTTTGAGCATTTGATGCGCACCATGTTTTGTGGTACTATGAAAATTGATGGCCAAATATTTGAAGATTTTAACTTGTTCGATATTCTGGCCATTTATCCTCCATGCACGTTGATTTTATTATGATTGATTTTGAAAGCTTCCTATAAGCCAGGGGGCCTCAAACCTTTTAAACAGGGGAACAATTCACGGTGCCTCAGACTATTTGGGGCTGAACTGACTGGGTGGGCATGGCCAGGTGGTCTAAGGTGACCAGATTTTAACATTGGTAAAGAAGGACACCATTGACCGGGGTGGGGGGATGGGGTGGGTTTCTTGATTAATTTTTTTAAAAAAATCGGGACTTTTTAAAAACGCTGCGGGACACGGGACAAATTGTTCAAAAGCGGGATTGTTCCACCAAAAGTGGGATGTCTGGTCACCTTAAGGTGGTCATGTGACTGGGTGGGCGTGGATAGATCATGTGACTAGGTGAGCATGGTCAATTTAACAGTCCATTGAACAGTGCACAAAAATTAAAGTTTTATTTGTTTTGCTCTTGGAGGTGTTTTATTTGCTTTTGTTTGCATGTTGCTCTTTTGGTTGCCTTTTCTTTTTACTAGATCATTTTTTCAGTTGTTTTCACTTCAGGAAACTCAGTTTTATAGCAATTCTTCTCAATCCCAAGGAGTTTGAGAAATCTCTCTCTGTCTCTCTCTCTCCCTCTCTGTGTCTCTCTTTGTCTTTCTCTCTCTCTTTATCTAACTTCTACAGGTGGGAAAGGTGAAAAATGGGTCATTTTCCTGAGTATTTTGGCCTCCTGGGGCATCTGTGCGCCCCGTTTTTCACAGACACCCCACCTCCAGAAGCATTCTGCAGGCCAAAAACAAGCAAAAACAACTTGTTTTTTGGCCACAAATTGGCTGTTTTTGTCATTTTTTGGTCTCCTGGAGCATCTGTGTGCCCCATTTTTCACCTCTTCCAATATACTTGTTTGCTAATTTTGGTGGGTGATATTCTAATTAAGTTAAGTTTTCTTTATTGTCATTGCACCTCGTACAACAAAATTAAATGCTATCTTCAGTGTACATCATACTTAAGAAAACTATAAAACAATAAACAAAAACACACATCCTTCACATTCTATACAATTGAATTGAAAACCCCTGATGGTGCATTAATATTATACTATACAGTAGAATTCAATATAGTTACTGCTCTGCGATAGAAGCTGTTTTTCAGCTATTTGTACTTGTTTTTATTGTCCTTTACTGTCTGCCAGATGGTTCAAAACGGGGTTCCCAGGATGAGATGGATCTTTAAGAATGTCTTGAACTTTCTTAAGGCAGTGGAAGCTATAAAGCTCTTCTGAGTAGGGGAGAGGACAACCAATGATCCTCTGGAGTGCTGTCCTATCTGCCACTGTGCAATTAGCAAACCATACACAGGTGCTGTAAGTTAAGATACTCTCTATAGTACAGCTGTAGAAGGTCACAAGCAATTTTTCATTCAGTTGTTGTTTCCTGAGAAATTTCAGGTATCTCTGCTGGGCTCTTTTGACCAGTGCTGCAATGTGAGCACCCCAGGTCAGGTCCTCTTTTATGATTACACCCAAAAACTTAAAACTGGCCACTTAGTGTCCATTGATAACCAAGGGCTGGATGCCTGATCTATTCATTCTGTAGTCCACTATAAGCTCATTGGTCTTATTGGTGCTAAGGACCAAATTATTGTCTTCATTTTGGCAGGAACTGAATTTATGTATTAATTAACAGAGGAGAGGTGAGTTGGTGAGAGGTGAGTTCTCCTTTGTGAGTTGGAATTCATTAATGTAGTAACCCTGCATACTGCAATGGACTTTGAATCTGCAGTTCTTATAGAGGCTATGCATGAGCAAAAATAACCATGCATCAATGGAGGTATGCAGAAGCTTTGTCCAGAGCTTTGCTCTGGGAACTGGGTCAAATGTAGATGTAAAATCAATAAATGCAGTGTACAATGTAGAGCTTATTTTAGAATATGTATATTTTTCACCAGATGTTGAAATATAAGGGCACGTCTATATATAGAGTATCCAGATCTAAAGCTTGAATGCACATCAGCCAGGATATGCTCTGAATCAATCCAATCAATTAGTTTATATAGATATCTAGCTAGAGCTTGCTTATTATGCTTAACAGGCTGATAGGCTGTAATTTGCAGGCAAATCTTGTGTGACCATTTTGTATATGGGCAACTGCATGGCCTACACCAGAGAAAAATTATTTCTGGTAAAAAAAGTGGATGCTAGCCACTTGTTTTCCTGGCCCTCTGCTCTAAATCACTATAGCCAAGTTTATATGATCAACCTAGCAGCCCATTCATGCAAGTCTTCATGAACCTGGGCCTTGGACAGGATTAAATCACACATAACATGGAATTAACAATGCCAAAATTAAGATTAAATTAAAAACACTTTCTTCTCAAAGTTAATATTTAAATGATAAATTCCCTTCTTATTGCATCCTCACAAGGCATTTCAGTGTAGGGGAGTGGAGGCAAATTGATCAGTTTTTTTCATCCTTTTTGTTTTAAATCTAAAAGTAATATTCCTTCAGAGCTACTAGTGAAATCAACCACAAATCAGGAGCATTTTAACAATTAAGGAGCAACAATTCAATGTGAATAATTTTGCATACAGATCTGAAAAGTTTTTTTTTATTATTATTAAATGTTTTTTAGTTTTAGTTTAAAACTGGTACAACATCTTTCTTAATATATCAATCAATTACAGATAATACAAAAAAAGACAAAAACAACAATCAAGAAAACAAAACAAAACACAGGTGTCTATTATAAAAAAAATAAGAAGTATATCAACTGGTTACAACATGTTTTGGTGCTTCTCTTCCATTGACTCCTATTAATTCAAATATCTTAGCTCGAATATTTACCATATCAACATCATTATACCTCCGGTTTTAATTATTATAGTTACTTAAACATCCTTCATCCTTAGCTATGCTAAGGAATTAGTCCATAACACATGCTGGCAGTTCATTTACTTATTTGTAAAATCCTCTATTATCATCAAATCCTCATATTCTATTTTAACTAAACATCCATAATATTCAATTATATCATATATCATAACATTTTCCCAATATTGATTAACATTTAATTATATGGATTTTATTTAGTTTTTTAATAGTGCTAATTATTATAGTTAATACTCTTTATGTATAACCTAAAGATATTTTCTCATATCCAATTGTTAGTTATCATATCAACTCCACATTATATACATTACTATCAATATCAATTATTATTCAGCAATATCTGTTACACGAAAAAGCAATTAGGTTTAGCTAGTTTTCAATTGTATTCATCAATCTATCAACCAATTCCAAATTATATATATTGCTATCTATATCAGTCATTATTCAGCTATATCTATTACAAATTGAAGTAATCCGATCTAGATTCTATTTTAGCTAAACATCCATAATATTCAATTATATCATATATCATAACATTTTCCCAGTATTGATTAACATTTGATTGTATGGATTTTATTTAATTTTTTTAATAGTGCTAATTATTATAGTTAATACTCTTTATGTATAATCTAAAGGTATTTTCTCATATCCAATTGTTAGTTATCATATCAACTCCACATTATATACATTGCTATCAATATCAATTATTATTCAGCAATATTTGTTACACAAAAAAGCAATTAGGTTTAACTAGTTTTCAATTGTATTCATCAATCTATCAGCCAGTTCCAAATTATATATATTGCTATCCATATCAGTCATTATTCAGCTATATCTATTACAAATTGAAGTAATCCGATCTAGCTAATTTTAAATTGTATTATCCCATCTGTCAGCCTGTGTCCCTCCAACTGCAAGATTTCCTCCGTCCAGTAGCCATTCGTTGGATAAATTTACCAAATGTTTCCATAAGCAAGTCCAAACAAAAGTATTTCGGCACCTTTGAATTCTGAATGTCGGTGATGAAATAATAAAGTTGTCCTAGACTTATAAAATTTCCCAATTTAACTTTAATTCTCAAGGGTGGATTCTCCATTCCTTCTGCACACTGTCTCTTTAAATGAGTCGTCTTTATAGCTTCCCCCCTCCTCTCTTCCTCTGAGATAGACCAGACACCATTTCTCACATTTTCCGTTTGTGTTTCAGGAACATTTAAGCATTCAATGATCTCAGTTTTAACTTTATATTTTAGAATCAATTGATCCAGTTTTCTTTCCAGTTTTTGGTAAGAATGAAAGAGTCCTCTACACGCAGAGAAAAGAGTCTGAAATGAAATCTTAGAGGTATCTTGGGACGCCATGATGTGTCGTAGTTAAAATAGAAGCTCTCTTTTTTTTCCCCACAGGCTTCGAAGCACTTTTTACTTTTTTTTTTTTTTTTTAGTCTCTTGCCGGCTGTCAATCTTATCTAGTTGTAAACAGAACTAGATAGTAAAGTAATAAAAATGTCGAATCGTGACGGGCTAATTAGTAGAGGATAAGTTTTACGATCCACTTAGGGAGATTCAGAGGGGGGAGGGTGTCGCGGAGTTTCTTGTAGCATTTAAGAAGTAAAGTAACCACCAGTCATAAATCCATTAGAAAAGCCATTTCGCCGCTAAATCTTCTTGTTGTTTGGTTTTCAATTAGCTTAATTTTTAACACGAACAGTCTCTCTTGGATAATAAAATCAGCTTACCAGATGACATCACTTCTTCCATTCTTAGGGGCAACCTGCAGTTTCAGTTAGCACGCAGCTAATCCAAAAAGGAATTGGCACGAGGAGTTAATACCCCCCCCAGAGATTTGCGAATATCTCTGGGGTCCTGGGTCCCTCCCCACCTTCACTGTCGTCTCCGGGACAGCTAGGGTTCAAAGAACCAGTCCAAAAATCCTTTGGTATAGAGGAATTTCAGGAGTAGCCTAAAACTCCATCTTCTCACTGCTAAGCCCCGCCTTCTTCCTGGTCGATCTGAAAAGTTTTATAATGTTGTGTTTTGATAACGATTATCAATCTGGTTTCACTCAGATTTTCATATTCACAACCATATGTTAATTTCAGCTGATAAACAAGCAAAACTTCTTCATTAAAATTTATTTTCATTCTACATACTATCCAAATTTGTGAATGAATTGTCTCTAATAACATTGGTTGGAATTTTTCTCTAATAAATTGGTTGAAATAAAAGGAAATATAAATGAAAATGTTGAAAAATTGAAGGATTCTGGGATAGATGTTGCAACTGGAAATATATTAAAATATGACTGTGGTTTACTTATGGAGTGAATATATGACTAGTTCCATGTGTGTAAAAACTCCATCTGTGCCTAATGAAAGAAAGAATGCCATTATTGTTTAGCAGGAACACTTGTAGAGAAATTAAACATGTGTTGTTGAGGACATGAATATACTCTTGCATGCAGATGATGGTATAGTATTGGTATAGTTCTCTGCTTCTGGAAAGTTTTTATTTTTTTATCCTTCTTTCCTGTTTTTCATTTTTCCTCAGAGTCATCTCCTACTCATCCCTCTCTCACACAGTAATCATTGTCAGTGTAAAGTTATACACTCTGACACTAAAATGTTTTAACTTTCATTCACAATATTAATGGAATCTTAACAGGTATGATGAAGAAAATATTTTTGGGTTTTATAAAAAAAATGCCAAAATAAAAAATGTAAATGCACGTGTTTTTAAAAAAAGGCATACTTTCAAAGTGATATGAGATGGAAAAAATGCAAAAAAAAAAAAAAAGGTTCTGCTTTCTCCCTGCTACCCATCACCACCTTCTATCTTCTCCCAGTACTTTTACACTAATGCTATGGAAAATTACAAGTAAACAGAGAAGGGAGGATAAATGTAAAAAAAAAGTCCTAGTCGTTCTGTTATCCAAGAGGTGTATATGTATTTTTTTAATAAATTGTATTTATAAGTAAGCTTCTGATGCTGCAGTTTTAGCTCGAAAGAGGAAAATGAATGTTTTAGGACAGAACAAGAAACCTTTCAGAACTCAATAAGCTTTTGTATGTAATAAAGAATGTTACCAACCATACGTTCTCCACCCATGCCACTCTTATAAAATACAGACTTCTAGGATAAGGAAAAAATGATGGAATTCTACTGCTGATCTTCTGAATTACAAACAGGTAACATAAGTCAGCTCAGCAGAAAACTCCCAGGGCTTGGCTCCAGCACAATTTGTACAATGGCACTAAGAAAGATAGATGAATGGCTTAAAAGCAAGCCCTTATGCACAAGTCCAATTGAAATACATCTGCAGATCAAGTTAATAGACCATTTAGCCCAGCATTCTATGTTCCACAGTAATCAACTGGATTGTCCAGGAAGGTCATTGTTTGGACAAGAAAGCAACAACCCCTTTTCATTGTCATTTAAGATATGACTCAACAGGTAGTGAACAGTTAGCAACATTATTACCTACAGATAGTTCAATTCTTTTTAAATTTGTCTGTTTCCTTCCTTACAACAATCTAAATGAATTGCCATTATCACCTCTGGGCACAGGAAACCCTGTGTTCATTGGTTATGTTTTATACTGAACAGTGTTTCCTATTATTGGTCCTGATTCTTCACACATTTTAATTGTATGAAAGAACAAGTGTCTTAACATTGTGTGAAAGAAAAGAAAACTTTTATTTTCATATTTGGTATGATTTTATATACCTGTGTCCTTTGTCCTCAGTCACATATACCATGAACTAAAAGATTCAAAATAATATTTCCGGACTGGGATTGGCTTAGCTACCAATCACTTTTGATACTTTGTAGTTATTGCTAGAAGCCAACATGGCTTTGTTAAAAAAATATCATGCCAGACAAAACTTATTACATTCTTTAACAAAGTGACTTAATTTACTTAGACTTCAGCAGTCCTAGGCTGCATCAACAGAGGAATGGTAATAAGCAGTGGTGGGATTCAGCGAGTCCCGTCTGGTTCAGGTGAACCCAGTGGTGGGTTTCAAAATTTTTTGGAATCTCTTCTGTAGGTGTGGCCTGCTTTGTGTTAGTGGCTTGCCAGCCATGTGACCGGGTGGGAGTGGCTTGCCAGCCATGTGACTTGATGGGAGTGGCTTGGCAGTCATGTGACCAGATGGGAGTGGCTTGGCAGTCATGTAACCAAGTGGGAGTCGCCAAGATAGACACTGAATTCTTTGCCCCAATGGATGAACTATAGTAAGATTAACATAAGTACACAAAACAATAAAAGAGCTACTTACAGAAGGAAGATGACTGTCCTTGCCAGTCTTCAGTATCATTGACTCCAATGAATGGCCTGCACAAAGAAGAGACACAGAAATGAACTCTTCCATTGCATGCACTGCATTAGGATGAAACCAGCACACAAAACAATAAAGACAGCTACTTACAGAGGGAAGATTACTGCCTTGCCGGTCTTCTGCACCACCACCTCATCACCTTGCTCCAATAACCTGCACAAAGAAGAGACACAGAAAGGAAGACTTTAATTGCTTGCACTTACTATATTAAGGATGAACCCAGCACACCCAGCAATAAAGACAGCTACTTATAGAGGAAGGATGACTGGCCTTGCTGGTTTTCTACATCACTAAACCACACTTGCTTCAATGAATGCCTGCACAAAGAAGCAACACAGAAAGGAAAACTTGAATTGCATGCACTTATACCTTACATAAGAATAACACAATGAAAGAGATACACTCAAGTACTTACTTGTGTTATTGATTTTCTGGTTGTTGATATTTCCATATTGTTCTTAGGCTTCCAGACTCCTCAGTTGCAGCTTTCTTGGTCTTTACTCGTGGATCATCAGTATCATAGTGCACTCTGAGCCACTTTTTCACTGCAGGAATTGGGTCCTATCTCTCAACAGGCGTGCCAAGAACACTTATCACCATCAGATTACTTACGTTTGGAACAATTAGGCGGGTTCTTTGCTCTGAACATATGTGGTTCAT
The DNA here is from genome assembly GCF_051295495.1 of Thamnophis sirtalis. Classification (NCBI taxonomy): domain Eukaryota; kingdom Metazoa; phylum Chordata; class Lepidosauria; order Squamata; family Natricidae; genus Thamnophis; species Thamnophis sirtalis. The sequence continues at coordinate 113,500,119 of NW_028261385.1, read as the reverse complement.
TTTTGAGAACCCCCTTTCCACCTCTGCTGAACTAACAGCAATTGTCCTGACAATATCTCTAGCTTTTCTGCTACCATCAGGAATTTTGTATTTGTTTGGATTTTTGAGCACATTTTCCAATCTCTGTAGTCATTCAAATTACTTTCATAATTAAACATTTCACCAAATTCAAACAATGCTGCCTCAGCCCATGGAATGACTACATCTTCAATGTTCCAGTAATCTGGCTCCAAATATGTGATAAAGTATAACTTGTTTGCGGCTGGCAATTGGCTACCTGTTTTTAGATGGTCGCAATCCATCAGCCTTTTCTTCAAATTGGTGATGATGCTTGATAGAATCTTGTTGCGAGGAAGAGCAACAAATCATTGATTTGGAGCTAAATTGATGTTTATGAAGGCTTGTGTTTGTAGAATTGCTTCAAGGTTTGTTTCATAAGTGCCCTTTCTCTGTCTAAGCACTTCAAAAGCTTTGATTGTTCACAATACTAACTTTTCAGCCTTGATGATATCTGTGTCTCTCCCCTGTAGGGCATTTCATAAAAGAGAAATCTCATTTAGAATATCGATCATGAGAGCCAAATCCTTCAAAAAAATTAGATTTTTAAAAGAGGAAGCCATGCCTGGGAATCTTTCATTGTCCAGAAAAAACTGATGTAGCACTGGATAAGCACGCCACACAGCCATGGTTGCCCTTAAACTACAGGCAGCCCATCTTGGTCCCAAAACTCTGCCAATCTTCACAATTTCAATGCCCAATTGTTCAGAGATTTGGAAAAGGTCATCCTGGCTCTTGCAGGATTTGTGGAAAGTGGTGTGTATTTTATCAAGGAAGCTCTTGAAGTGGTTGATCTGCTTCACTTCTCTTATTGCATCATCCAGCACAAGATGGAGGTAGTGGTTCAAGCAGTGCCAGATTACGATGATTGGAAGTCTTGAGTTATTCTGGTGCTGACTCCAGATTTTCTTCCAAGCATAATGTTGGCACCATCGGAGCAGAAAGCGATTAAATTCTTCTGCAGATATTAGGTGGTAAACCCAACTTTACGCAAGTTTCCCATCGCTGCAGAACATATGGTCTCCGCATCTTGTTTCTCTAATTCTAAAAGCTCAACGAAAATGGTTGCTGGGCATTCTGGAACCTCAACTCTAACAAAAACTATCAGCACTGCTTTCATTGAAAGTGTTGAGGCTTCATCGATTATTAGGCACACCTTTAGATTCTTTGCAATAATCCTGGAAAACACGGTGGTTTTGATTTCGTTCACAATGAATTCAACTATTTTCACTGTGGATTTCCGTGAATGCAAGCCAACTCCCGCATCCACTCCAACCATAGTTAGCAAATTTACCTGCGCTTCAATGTCTGAGAATGGATTACATCTTTGTGCCAGATTGTAACCAGTACAAAATATTTTGCAAGTACTGGATAAATGTTTGTCAGTTGACTTATCTACGGATTTGGTTAAAGCATCCTGCTCCCGTTGTTTACTGCTCTCCAAACAAATAAGTTGTGCTTTTGATTGAAAATGTTCCTTTAATTTTTTTCTGAGCAATGCTTGTTGATTCTCCTTAGTTGACCCTGCTGGCAAAAACCTGGAAATGTTTCTACTCTCTAAAAACATGAATACCTTTCTCTAAAGAGAACATGGGTTTTGCACAGTACTCACAACCTAACTTTTTGTCAGATACTGCCAGCCCATCATACTTGTCCTTGAAGTGTCTGTATTGCTGCAAATTCCAGCAGTCAGAAAGTTGTGGAACTTCAGTGGAGGAGATGGACTTGCTGCTTTCTTCGACATCAAGTGATAGAAGTGGTTGTGCTGGTGGTGGTGGTGCTTGTGGTGCTTGTGGTGCTGGTGTTGGTGCTGGTGACTGTTGTGGATCAGCTGATTCCTCAGCTCTTGGCTTTTTGGAGAAGAAAGTGGTCATACTCTGTTGCCTCTTCTTCATTCTGTTAAATAATACTAACTGCAAAAGAAATAAACCAATATTGGACTCAATTGTGGTTGTAAGCTGAGGACTGCAGGTAACAGAAGGGACCTCTGTTTTCACCCAACAATGTACAGTCTTTTCAGGAAGGATGTCCCCCAACAAACAGGAAAGATATAAACAAACAGGAAAGATATAGTCTTTCATCCAAGACGTTAGATCAAGAATGAATGTCATAGGTAGATTCACAGAGCAATAAAGATTTCTTTTTCTGAAATTTAGTTCTCAGTTAAAAAAATAGGAATATATGAATTAGGTTGAGTACTTAGGTCGGTCCAAGTAGCTATTCAAGAGTTAGTGGTTAGAAGCAATGGTAAAGCAAGATATGGATTTAAAACCAGTAATATTTTGTTGGGTATTTGAAAGGGAATACATTACATATTTAATTTTACACATGTTAGCAGCTGCTGGAATTGTGTTTGCACAACAGTGGAAAAACAGAGATATGAAAATAGTCTAAGACAATTTAAAAAAAGATTCTATCAACAATAAATTAAAATAAACCATTTTAAAAAATTCTATCCTCAATACTTTTAAATGTATTGTGTATAGAATTTTTTAAAAATCATTTTATTTATTTCTCATCGGTGTGTGTGTTTCTCAGGAATAATGGAATAACAGAGTTGAAAGGGACTTCTGAGGTCTTCTAGTCCAACCCCCTGCTCAGGCAGAAAAACTGAGGATACCAAAATCTGAGTGGAGGACCTGGGAAAGGTGTCAGAATAACACTTAGAAGGGACTTTGTGGGTTAGGGTTATATCATTTCAGAGAAATGGGTGTCCAGTCTTTTCTGAAAAACTTCCATCGAGTACCCAAAACTTCTGGAGACAAGTAGTTCCACTGGTTTCTATATTTTTTGGACTATAAGATGCACCGGTGTATAAGACACACCAAGATTTTGAAGAGGTAAGTAAGAAAAAAAAGTTTTTGTCCTCCTCGGCCCCCAGGAGCGTACTGCAGGCTTCAGCAGGCTGGGGTAAGGTAAAAACATGTCCATTTTCCACCAAAATGGGGGCATTTTCCCCTTCTTCTGGGGAGGGGGGAAGACAAAAACCTCAGTTTTTACAAAAAACGGCCTGTTTTTTGCCTATTTTTCACAAAAATTGGATGTGGGGGCAGGGCTTCGGGAGGCCAAAAACAACTGTATTTGGTGTTTAAGACACACCAACATTTCCACATGCTTTTAAGGTTGGGAAGCAGAGGTGGGTTCCTACCAGTTCGCACCAGTTCGGTAGAACCGGTTCGTCAAATCTACCGAACCGGTTAGAAGAGGTTCCACCAGAAAACAGGCCACACCTACAGAAGAGGTTCCGAAAATTTTTGAAACCCACCACTGACACACACACAGACAGACAGACAGACAGACAGACAGACAGACTCACACAGAGAAAGAGAAAGAAAAAGAAAGGAAGAAAGAAAGAAAAAAAGAAAAAAAGATAAAAAGATAAAAAGATAAAAAGATAAAAAGATAAAAAGAAAAAAGAAAGAAAAAGTGGGAGAGAGGTGAAAGAAAAAAAGGAAAAAGGGACAGAGAGACAAAAGGAAGGAGAGAGAGAGAGAGAGAGAGAGAGAGAACACATGGCCAGCAAGCCACTCCCACAAAGGAGGCCACACCCACAGAGTAGGTTCGAAAAATTTTTGAAACCCACCACTGGGGGGAAGGTGTGTCTTATACTCTGAAATATATGGTAATTGTTCTCACTGTCAGGAAGTTTCTTCTTAGTTTTAGCTTGCTTCTCTCTTTGTTCAGTTTCCATCCATTGCTTCTTGTTTTGCCTTCTGGTGCTTTGGAAAATACATTTCCCCCATTTCTTTGTCGCAGCCCCTCAAAAGCCTGTTTTGTGACCTGCCTATCACACTCTTGGGAAAACCATGTGAGCCATTTCCTTCTTTCAGTGTTCTATGAAAGTACTACAATATACTACAAATCATGCTCACAGAGCCGGTAGTAAACATTTTTTAATTCCCCCACTGGTAACAAGACCTTGTGAAGTCATAGTACTGTTTTATACTATACTGGGAAGATCACATTTGGATACTACCTCCAGTTCTGGTCACAACAATACAAAAAAGGGAGACTCTAAAAACAGTGCAGAGAAGGGCAACAAAGATGATTTGGAAACTGGAGGCTAAATCATTCAATGAATGGTTAAAGGAATCAGGTATGTCTAGTCCAGGGCTGTCAAACTCAAGGCCTGCAGGCTGGATGCATCCGGTGCTGGCCACGCCCACCCCCATTTTAGCAAAGGAGAAAAAAGTCTTGATATGTCACATGACAATGATGTAACAAGATGAGTTTGATACTCTTGGTCTAGTCTAAAAGAGAAGGACTATAGGTGATATGATAGCAGTGTTCCAGTATTTGAGTGGCATCTGAGGGCAGGACAAGAAGTAACAAATGAGAAAGAGAGATCTAACCTAGAATTAAGGAGAAATTTGCTGACAGAACAACTAATCAGTACTGTTATTCTAAGTTCGGATTTGCAAATTAGCACACTTATGGGTAATCCTTAAGCCTCAAAGACCAATTAAATTGTGAATTATGCCAAAACGAAGAAGCCTCATTGGAATGGAATTAGTTGAGTGGATGAATTCATTGTTAGTTCTTTGTCTAAAAAACCCCTAAAAGTTGTTGGCCCTTTGAGGTAGACAAAAGTACCCAATTTCCATCAGGCCTTTGCCTCAAAATGAAAAGTACATATGATATCTGCTGTATCATATGTACTGTACATGTGGTGCCAGACAAATTTTTTGAGACAAAAATTACTAGGAATATTAACTCAATTGTTGCAGAAAATAACAGGGCTTAGACATCTTAGGATCAAGGAGAAGTTTATTTGGCAGCCAGGCTCAGAAAAGCTAGTGAAAGGCTAACATGTAACTTCTGAACAACCCTTCTAATGGAAGCACGCATTCTTATATTTTGTCAAAAGCAGCACAACATGGAAATACTTAACCCATTTCTGATTGTTACCTTGAGGAAAGAACCCTTATAAGCAGATACTGTCTTGCTTCCCCTTTTGTCTGGGCCGCAGGTATGGAGCTCTAGTCTCATAATGGCTACGGGGCTTAGTAGGCCCTTTGCCAATAACAACCAAAGCCACAAAAAGCTTATAATTGTCCCTTACACAGAACCTTTCCAAACACAATTCTTTTAACCTACAGAATCAGTACATCAAGGAGAAGGCGGCGGTTATATATAATTCGAGGAAGGGCAATATCAGTCTTAGGTGTCCCACAGAACCAACCCTTATTTGTTAAATATAATGTCCACAGTCCCAGGATGAGTACTGCACTACAGAGAGCCCACTCCCAGGTTTCCTCAAACATAAGTGTCCCCAGAAGATTCACACTGTCCACTGTCACAGTCAATGTTTTTAGGCACAGCACCTGTCTTTCTGGCATGGTGACCCCAATAAGAATATCCAATGCAGCAAATCACAATCTGGGCAAGCACACTCACTAAAGCAACAGATAATGCAGTTATGGCTATGTAGGCTCGACTTTCCATGCCCTGATGCGTGCCCTATTTCCTTAATACATTCTACAACTAACAAACAGAACATTGTGTTCCTTCTCCAAATCTTTGGCCATACATAGAGGGGTCAGCTTCCAGGGGTGACTCCAGTAAGCCCTCTTCTGCCCTGTATGTAGTATGCCCGTTGCTGGTAGGGCAGCTATAGGGGGTGCTTCTTCAAGCGTACCACTAGAGGTCGGGCCTCGTCCTGGTCTACTCCTCAGCAGCTGGCTTAACTTGTGTCCAATGAATCCAAGACTTGGATTCTAACACTTTTATTGCAAGGGGAGATCACATGACCACAGTATATGGGCCCTTCCACCTAGGTTTCAAATTCTCCCCTTTCCAGTGTTTTACCCAAACTCTGTGTCCCACCTGAATATTATGACTAAAAGTCATCAGAAATGGTGGGGTAAGAGAAACACAGCATTGCTGGATTTCTTGTATTTGCTTATTTAATTCTCCCACCATTTGATTCACCCATGAGGTCCCCAGCTGTCCTAGGTCCCCTATGTGATTTTTCAAGTTAGGGCTTATAACCGATGGTCTTCCAAACATCATTTCAAAAGGAGATAACTTAAGACCTTTGCGTGGAGTACATCTCACAGACCAGAGTGCCAAGGGTAAGGCATCCACCCATTTAAGGTGGGTTTCAAGGCACACCTTGGTTATCTTTTCCTTAACAGTGCGGTTCGCACGTTCAGCACGACCCCCACTTTGGGGTGCAGGGAACAATGAAGTCTCCATTGGGTCCCTAAGGATTTTGCTAGCCTTTGCACAAACTCAGGCCCGTTGTCTGATATATGAATGAGGGAACTCCATATCGGAGCACAATGTCTTTAAGTAGGATTCTAGCTACTTCACGTGCCTGCTTTGTCTTGGTGGGAAAACATTCAGGCCATCCAGTATAATTACACGCTATGACTAGCATTGCCTTATAGAGTCCACACCTGGGTATGCCTGTGAAATCAACAACTAGTGAATCCATGGGATAATATTCTTTAGGTTGACTTCCAGGAGGGAGTCTAGGTCCTTGCCTTGAGTTAACTTGAGCACATGTGTTACATCTCTCACTTGTATGGGTACATAGTGAGTGGAGGCGGTTGATGTAAGATATGCACTGAAATGCTTCAGTTAAAGCAGTCTTGCCCATATGTATTGTTGAATGAGAGTCTTTTACTACTGGCCAAGCTATGTTGGCTGGTACAAAAATCCTTCCGTCTGGGAGTACATACCACTCTCCTTGTTTATGTCCCTTCAAATCTACAGTTGCCTGGAGTTCCTCTGCTTTGGAATATCTGGGGCTCAGTCCTTTGGCATCTCCAATGCCACATAAGCAGTCATATCAGGGTGGCTCTGATCGTCTCGGGTTGCTGATAACCTTGCTTCTTTGTCTACGGCCCTATTCCCTCTGGCTCTTTCATCCTGCCCCTTCTGGTGGCCCTTGCAATGCATAACTGAGACTTTCTTTGGCATTTTGACAGTGGCTATGAGTCTCTCAATTAGGAAGGGGTGTTTAATTTCTTTTCCTGAGGCTGTTAAGAGACCTCTTTCCCTATAATCAGCTGCATGAACATGTAAGCATTTGGTTGTTGCCTTGGATGATAAGGGGAACATATGGAGGGGGGGACTCTCCTCTTCATAGGGTGCAGGCTTTAAGATAGGCTTCTTTTCGGGGTGACTCTTTTTGACCTGACATTTGTTATTTCCCCTCATTCAAGCCACACAGACCCTCATGACTTCCACCCTGCATTTATGAAGCCAGTCAGGATCCTGTTGTACTGCTATTTGCCACTGGTCAATGTATTGATACTGATCTGGGTGACCGTTTTTTGCATCTGTTACGATCTGATGTACTTTTGAAATGATGTCTAGATTAAAAGTAGCTTTGGGCTTCCACCCTACATTAAATGTTGGCCATTCATTCTCACAGAACTTTTTTAAATCTCCGGGATTGGCCTTTGGATCTCCATAATCTCCACTAAAAGCTTTCTTAAAATTCCTTAACATACATTGAAGAGGCGTCTGAGGGATGCTACTTCCGCCACGGAAACGAGCATTAGGAATTACCACAAACTAGAAATTTAATTTGGGAAGAGTATACGTGCATAAGCATAATCTGCTTTGTTATTCCTATATAAAATAATATGATAAAAAGTAGTCTGGTTTTTCTTCTTTCATGTTTATTTTAATCATAGGAAATGCCATAACAGTTTACATTCAGTATGCATTATAACCTACAAAGGTTTTTTTACACATCTTTCTTTAATTTATATAGCATAAATCTACATTATAAAATGTAGTTTATATACATTTACTTTTCTTGTATATACACATATTCCCAATATATGCTTTTTAAATATAAATTTTCTTAATCTAAGATCTCTTTTAACTTACAATTACTGTGCTTTGCAACCAATTCTCTAGTATATCTTTCTAGATATGTTATTTGTACATATTTGATTGGGAAAGTTAAAAGGCAGAAAGCCTAGTTTGATGAGAACATTCACCCCATTGCACAAATTGATTGAAACTGTTGGAAGAAATATCCATCTGGGTTCAGTTCCAAGTGGGGAGGAAGACACTGGAAACATGGAGGCTGTTTGGAAAGATGGTTTTAATGGTGAACAGGACCACATGGCTTTAGGCCCTGGGCAGTTGAGCACATGGAAGAGAGGGGGGAGGGAGGGAGAAAGAGAGAGGGGGAGGCAGGGAGGGAGAGGAAGGGAGGGGGAGGGGGGAGGGGGAGGGGGAGGGGGGAGGAGGGGGAGAGGGAGGGAGAGAGAGGGAGGGAGAGAGGGAGGGAGGGAGAGGAAGGGTTTAAAAAATGTTCACCACCAGTTCGGTGAGCATGGCTAGGAGGGGGGAGTATTCGACTGAGTGGGCATGGCCAACTTGATGTCACTCATGCACATGCAGTCACATGACCACCCCCACCAAGCCACGTCTACCGAACTGGTGGTGAAATTTTTTGGGACTTTTTGATACTTTTTTTGAGGGGGGGGGACACAGCTGACACGGTTCAGCATGCCAGCTGTTAGAGGCGAGAAGGGATGCTCCTCCCATGGTTGTCGCAAAAGCTACCCAGGTGAGCTGCTCCCCACCTCCCCAGGCCAGGCCCACAGCTCGCGCCAGACCGAGGCCTCAGCCCACTCTCTTTGTCCACCTGGCTGGCAGAATCGGCAGTGGCACTGGTCAGACTGACGGCTCTCAAAGAGGCATCTGAGAGCACCTATATCAGAAAAGTGAATTCATAAGCTACTTAAAATTGATCCTTCTTTAACTGATCCCCTCCCTCACTCTTTCCATCTCCTCCATGGGATTTGGGACAGGGCATTTGGAGCAGCCCCTTTTCTGCCTCACTGCACATTCATAGGATACCTAAAACTGCTAAGGAGAAGAATCCAGGCACCCGAAGATTCTGCAGCACTGGTCTGAAGGCACATGATTTTGGCTAGGATACCATGCAAGCTTAAAATGAAGCTTAAAATGAGAAAAGCAACCCTGTGAAGTGACCGAGCGTGCTGGAAGCCGAGATGGTTTTTTTCCACCCAGCTGCTGGCCGCAGGGCACCAAAAAGTCCTCTGGTCACTGCCGCCATTTTCATGTATGCACAGCTTTCTTCTCACCAGCTGGAGGATTTTTTGGTGACCTGCGGCCACCAGCTAGGTGGAAAAGAAGTCTTCAATCCTCTGGCACTCAAAGAGGCAGCTGAGAGGGTTCTTTTCCACCCAGCCACTGGCCACAGGGCACCAAAAAGTCGTATGGTCACTGCTGCCATCTTCATGCATGCACAGGTTTCTTCTCACTGGCTGGAGGAGTTTTGGGCACCCTGTGACCAGTGGCTGGGTGGAAAAGAATCCTCTCAGCTGCCTCTTTGAGTCCTGGAGGATCAGAGGCTTCTTTTCTACCCAGCTGCTGGTCGCAGGGTGTAGAAAAGTCCTCCAGCTGCTGAGAAGAAAGCTGCCCATGCAGGAAGATGCTGGCAGGAACCTGAGGACTTTTCAGCACCCTGCAGCCAGCAGCTGGGTGGAAAAGAAGCCTCCGATCCTCCGTCACTCAAAGAGGCAGAAGTGGTATTCAGCAAATTCTGACCAGTTCTGGAGAACCGGTAGTGGAAATTTTAAGTAGTTTGGAGAACTGGTAAATACCACCCCTGAGTGGCCCTGCCCCAACTATTCTCTGCTTCCTGAGTCCCAGCTGATCGGGAGGAAATGGAGATTTTGCAGTAACTTTTGCCTGGAATGGGGAGGGATTAGAGATTTACAGTATCCTTCCCATGCCACGCCATGCCCACCAAGCCACACCCACAGAACTGGTAGTAATTTTTTTTAATCCTACCACTAATAATAAGGAAAGATGAAGGAGAGAATGGGAAAAGTGTAACTGGATAGGACAGGAAAGGAATTTGCTCTCTGCATATAGAGAGTATCAGAAATGGGGTAGAGAATAAAAACAGCACTAGAGCCTCTTTGGCTGGGTCTCCTTTACTATAAGAATTAATGGAGGAATTAGCTTCCGCTTGAATTCAGTTCAACCCAGACTGTCCCTCTCACTGTTTGCAGAGAGTCCTGCAAAAGCTTTGGCAGCTGGCTCAGAGCAATTCTATGTAAGCTTTTTGCTGGGCTCAACCCCCACCAGGGACCCAAAACAGTCTCAGAGCGTTCTTTCCCTCTGAAACACCACTTTCATCACTTTGCACATCTGAGCTTATTGGCATTGCAGCAGTGCATGTGTTTGTGTAATATATTTCTCAGCTAAATTCTTGGAACTTGATATTAGAACATCTGAAGTCCCTTCACTCAGAACACTGTTCTTTGGAGAGAATGGCTTTCCATGAGTTGCATGTGCATTCTCCTTCAAAGGAGAGGAAATGGCTGTCCTTGCCATATTTGTATAATTAAAGAAAGAATGTGTTTGCTTAGATTACAGATCCTTTCAGATATTTATAGTAAGCATAGGAAGAGCTGCATATGAGACAGTTGACAGGCTTGCCTCAAATACAGTGGTTTTAGGCAGAAAAGCTTCCCACTGTGCTGGAAAAGAAGCCTTACTTTTGTTTTGTAGATGGAGGGTTCTTCAAACATTCAGTTTAGCCTCTAACCCTATTTCTTGGTATTCACATGAATCCCAAGTTTCTTCATCAGTTTCTTCATCATAATTCTCATCCATTCATCCCATCCATATATGAAAATAGTTTCTCAGCAGCAAAGTTCTATTTGCCCTTACAGAGAAATAGGCATTTTTACAGCAAAGTCTTCGTTGCGTTGTGACCTGAATTGTTTCACATTCATTTTACTTATATAAGAAATGTCACTCTTTCTGGTCTACCCTCAAGCCTACAAATAGCCACCAGAAACTGATAAGATGTGGTTACTGAATGTTTATAAGGCAAGAAGGTCTGCTATTTTGGAGTAAAGCAGCTGGTTTTAAAAAAGAAAAGAAAAGAAAGCTCCAAAATTTCAGTGATTCATCAGTAAACTAATGTCATAGTAGATCGGGGCGTCAAACTCAAGGCTGGATCTGGCCTGTGGGGTATTTAGATCTGGCCCGCGGGGCCTGTTATGCATTGAATATATAAGTTGTGCTAAGCCCTGCTAAAGAAAAACTAACTTTTAGATGACCCTAACTGTTAACTTTAACTGTGTTGGAGGGAAACTTAAAACATTCATATTTGGGCAGGCTTTTTCAAGTATTATGATTGGTTAAGGCCCTGTGGGCCCAGAGTATAAATTAGAGGGATTTGACTGCAGTCCCTCAGTTCCAGTTTTGAGTCAATAAATACTTTTGTATCTATGCTGGTCTGTCCTTGCCTACTGAAGCCCACTACACATTAGGGCCACCCTGGAAACAGCAAATGACTGGCCTGTGGTGCTTCTGCCAGTGAAAACATTGCTCATGAAGGCTGCGCGTGCCTCCCCTGAGCTCCTTTTTTGCTGGCAGAGCACTTGGGAGCCCGTTTTTGCTAGCAGAGTATTCAAGCCACTAAAGGTGCCCCCGACACAAATGACATCGAGCTGGACATGCCCACCCTGGCCACACTTACCCAAGTCCCTCAAGGTCAAACACAACCCTGATACAGCCCACAATGAATTAGAGTTTGACACCCCTGTAGTAGACCATTCCCAAATATTACTCTCCCTACCACTACACAAGTATTAGAAGTATGAGTTAGACAGTAACTGGTTCTAAATAGGCACCTTAAGTATATCACATTGACTCACTGCTTTCACTTCACTGGCAATCTAGGAAAATCCTTTTTGCTTTGGGGAAAGTTATCTGTACCCATAGCTTGGACATAAACACTGAATTGTGTGGAGTCTTCTGTGTGGAACTTAAATGTACATAGGTAGTAAGCAGGGTTCATTTTAATTCCCATCCAGATTATATAACTTTTATATGTTTATATGATTTTATATAAATTTTAACATAATTTTATGTAATTATAAACAAGATTATAAACTTATCTAGTTGTCAACCCCATTTATATTTAAGTCTTACTTCAACATTAGCCACAAGAGGACTAACACTTAAGAATTGTAGTTTTTAGAATTTAATTTTTTTTTTAAAAAATCTTTTAATTTTTTTGAAATTTTTGAAATTAAATTTTAAAATGATTTTTTTAGATTTTTTTTTAAATTTTAGCAATTGCAAGAAAAAAAGTATAGTCTTGAAAAAAAGTCATGGAAAAAATACTTACACTGTTGTTATTTACAAAATATTTTCCATGTATGTATTCATGCTCATAGAAGACCAAAATTACACATATAACAAATGTAAACTAAATGAATTACTCAAAGAAAAAGTAAAGGGCCTAGAAGCAAGAAACCCTGGGACTCTGAGACTCAACCAACAGAAACTCAAATAGAAGGAAGACTATATCCAAACTGAAAACACAGTAAGGAACAAACAACTGCCAGAAAAATGAATATTTAAATGAACCTTTAGAGATAGACTAATGTCATCCATAGAGAGAGAAAAACAGCACCACCAAGAAAATGTTCAATTTTTTTCAAGCCACTGTCAAACCCAAAGAAATCTTTTATATTTCCCTTTGTTGGGGCGTAACCCCCTTCTTCAGTTTTCCCTATGCCACTGTCAACCTCCATAAGGTCTTTTGTCTGCTTTTTATTTCCCACTGTTTCTACCCCTTCATTATCCTCCCCCTTCTTCCTTCACTTCTTCCTTCAGTTCCTGCTTTTCTGAGTTCAGAATTATATTTAGACTTGATTTTAATGATTTATGCATATTTTTTATAATTTCACATAGTTCTTCAAATTCCCACCTTTCATAATGGAACTTTCCAGTTCCAAAGCTACAGTTACTTATGCAGTTCTTATTTCAGAGTTCTAGTCCACCTTAAATTTTGCTAGCTCAGCTGGTGTGGAGAAGAAGCGCATTGGGAGCTATCTTAGTCTTTTGTTCTTCCTTAATGCCCAGTTCCAAAATTACAGTTAGTTATACAATTCTTATTTCAAAGTTGTGGTCCATCTTAAATTTAGCTAATTAAGGTTAAAGTGAAACAGAAGAGAAGCGGGAGCCATCTTGATCTTTTGCGGAGAAAAAAAAACTTCATATTTTCCCAATTCTTGATTTTATTTTATTTTTTCCCTTATTATCTTCCACCTCTCATTGGCTATAGTTGCTCAAAATATATTATTTGGAACAAATTTGCATACAGCCAAACTCAGGTACGTTTCTCTTCGCCTTCTGCTTTTTCAAGTTCTGATTTATGGCAGTTAGTTAATAAAATCTTCCCACACAGGCAATATTAGGGTTATCAATTAGCAGTGAGAAAATAGTGCTTTTTTCTTCATTTTTTCTTTGTTACATTCCACCTCTCATTAATTGGAATTGCTTAAGATATATTAGTTAGAAGAAATTCAGACAAAGCAAAACTGATATGTTTGGTTTCTATTTCAAATCCAAAACCAAATTTAGAGTTTGTATTTGAGTGGATTTGTCACTTCTCTACTTTCTACTTTTCAATCCAAATTGTTTCAAGCAAATGGCTTTTTTGGGAGGGGCTAGTGATTCAACCCTCCATTTCTCCCTTTTGCCAAAATCCAGATCTGTCCATTAATATTATTTATACTCTCAAGATTCTTGCCTTTTCCAAGTTTTGAGTTATGACTGTGGGTTAATTGGATCTTCTTACCAGTCTTTCATCCCATCCTTTAAGCTCCTTTCAGTTGCTTTGGCTGGAAGCCAGCTTCTTGTACAGCCATGTTGCCATGCTGCTGCCCCTACTCCGATTCAGAGGGCAAATCTCCAACCTGTGAGGGACTTGTTGTCTCCCTCTGGGTCTGATGAGATGCTGCCCCTTCTTCGCTCCTCTCCAGGGGAGTTGTGATCCAAAAATGATCTCAGAATTGGTTTATTAGACAGGGTTCATTTGAGGCTCTTCAGATCTCACACCCCACATGTCTGTTCAGCTGGAGAACTTCCGGTCGAATCGTATTGCAAAGATGTTATGTTTGCAGAAATAAAATAAAAACTTTTTTTTAAAAAAAAAAAAGTAAAGAGACATTTCCATTTGCAACTAGTCCTCTTGTACCAACCATAATTGGGATAAGCAATTCTGTTGCTAAGGTCACAATTGTAAAGTGAACTGTCATGTGTCCATACCAACTTATGACATCAGTTCTTGTTGCAGTCATTAAGTGAATCACCCACAGTTGTTAAACATGACATTATACAATCATGACTTGTGACTTTCAGCTGGCTTTCCCATTGACTTGGTGATGGTCATAAATGGTGATCACATGACTGTGGGATACTATGACTGTTGTATATGAGCTCCAGTTGCGAAGTGCTCAATTCACAATTATGTGATTGCAGGGATACTGCAGTGACTGCACGTTTGAGGATCATTCATAAATCTCCTTTTTTGGCACTGTACTATAGTCATTGAAGTAATGTTCAGTAAACAAGGCCTTCCTGTATTTTGGGGAGAGGAAGCTCATGAAGTACTGGATACAGAATGACGTGACCAAATGCTTCCTTATTTTTAAACAGAAAACTTCCAGCCAGTAGTTGAACTGGGTGACATTGAGGTTACATCATTGGGACTTATTCAAAGCAGTGGTGGGTTTCAATTATTTTTGCCACTGGTTTGGTGGGTGTGGCTAGTTTGGGGGCATGTGACTGAATGGGCACTGCCAACTTGATGTCACTCAGTCACATGACCCACCCCAACAAAGCAAAAGTTTTGGGACTTTTTGACACTTATGACCCTCCGGCTCATAGCTCTGGATGCTGCGGGGTAGCAGTGATCATCCCAGCTTTTCCTCCATCACCCTTCCTGGCCGAATAGCCGTGGCTGGCGGGCCATGGTCTGTGGAAACGAGGTGACCATTTTACCCGGGGACCAGGGGCCTGGGTGTGTCCTAGGTGAAACTTCCCCCTGAGGTCCAGCGGGAAGCCCAGTGCCTGATTGGGAAAGAAGCCTCACAGCTGCCTCTTTGAGAACCGGCAGCCTGACCGGTGCTGCCGCTGCTCATGCCAAATGGGTGGACAAAGGGAGCGGGCTGCGGCTTTGGCCTTGGTCTGGCATGACTGTGACAGCTGTGGAGGAGGACCACTTCTCACCTCTGACTAGTCTTCCCCATGGTTGCAGCCAGAGCACCCCGCTTCTGCTGGCGCACTGAGCCTGGCTGCAAGATGTGCATGGCCAATGGCTGGTTTGGAAGCCTCCCAGCTGGCTCTCAAAGAGGTGGCTGGGAGGCTTCTTTGCCAGCCAGCCATTTCCCAGCAGCAGCGGCTGGTTGGGGGCCACCAAAAACTTGCCTTCTGGACTCTGGACCAGCCTCAGTGGCTGGTAAGTAGCCCGAAGAAAGAGATGGTGCTCAGACATGGGACTAGGGCTGGGACCTTAGGAAGGATGGGGTGGCAAGAGGGCAGCGGCTCCAGGACAAGGTTGGAGCTGGGGAATGGCACATTCCCCAACCGGGCCAAGGTGGGCGGCGAGAGGGCAGTGGAGAGAGGGCAAGGCTGGAGCTGGGGAATGGTGAATTCCCTGACCCAGCCAAGACAGGCAGCAAGAGGGTGGAAGCTCTGGGGCCTCAGGGAATGGCTTGTCACTGGGGGCCCAGTTCCTGACACAGGGCAAGCGGACGGTATGCTTACTTACTTTTGGTGAGCTGAACAGAGCAGGCAAGGCACGGAGTGACTGGCGAGGTGCATAACTGGGAGCTGGGCCATGTGGCAAAGGGGTCAGATGGGCAGGGTGAGCACCAAGTGAATGAGTGAGCATCAAGCAGGTGGGGCAAGCGAGCGTCAGGTGGGCGGGGTGAGCAGCGGCAGGGGGACTGGTTCAGGGGCATGGCCAGCCAGCCATCGCTATCGGTTCTCCGACCTTGGGAAAATGGCTGCCACCGGTTTGTGCGAATCACCTCTGATTCAAATGTGTGTTTTATCTAGCCAAGTCCAAAGGGAGAATTATTTTGGAAGAGATGAGGGAAAGAATAGGAGATGCCACTTGCTCAAATTTGGTGATTGGTTTCATTGGAAGATACTTGAGTATCAGTAAAACATTGCAGTAAATAGTTTCCCAGCTAGCATTAATTGGTACCAGAAAAGGTGAGAAAAAAGTCTTATGAACATCAATGAGATTTTTATAGTGAAGAAATTACACTATTTTGCTATATAAAAACAGAAACAAAGTCAATATTATGATGATATATTATTGGTTTCTGTATATCAAATTTCAACAGGAATATTTAACTGACAATATTTCCATTTCTTTTCAGATCTAAAACTGATGCTTTGAAAAGTGAACAACTCATAACCAAACATAATGAGGAATTATCACCATTTGATTTTTGCAACAATCTGTGGTTTTTTACTCTTAGGCAATCATGAGGCTGATGCACAGGTTAAGGAAATTAGTAAGTGTCTTCTAGTTTTAAATGATTCACTATTTAAAATTGAAATTTATCCCAGGTTTTCCTTGGAAATTTTGAAGGGAAAATATATTGCTATTGTACAATGGGTCTGCTGGAATAAATCAATGTCATATATACACAGTATATGAAAAATGGGGATATTTTTGTGAAAGGGAGCCAATTTTCATATGTTACATTTCTAAAGAGATAGATGTTCTTTTTCCAATGATACAGATGATTGATTTTATGCTTGATTATTATTTTTTGCAGTAAAGAATTAAGTAAAATTACAAAATATTTGGGAAATATTGCACATTGGTACAATTTTCAATTAATTTTAATTTGACTTTTCTTCTGTCTGATGAACAAAGAGATCATCATGTTCTTATAATATTGGTAATATACGAAGGTATTTAATATAAACCAGAGTAAAAGACGCAGAACTAGTACTATAACAACTTATTTCAGAACCTTTTTAAAATAAATCTGAAAATTCCCACAAAAAAACTGTTTCTCCCAGCTGCCCATGAACTCTTTCCATTAGCAAGTCTTCCCTCCATGCACCAGATCTCCACTTTTCTCTTTTAGTATCTGCCATGTAGTATGGGGTAGAGAAGGAAATATGCTCCAATATATTCCAGGGAAAAAGAGGGAGGGACTTTTCTCCAAAAAGGAAGTGGACTGCTGAGTATCATGGTGAAAATCAGTTACTGATTATTCTAAAGCAACTGAGCTCTCATAAAATGCTAAGCCATAAACTATTATAACCCACATTGGTTAGTTTCATGCATTAAACCAAAACTCATGACATTACAGCAGGGGTTCCCAACCCCCTTGCTGTGGCCCGCTACCGGATGTGGCTTGTTTGGAACAGGGCTGCATGAATGGTGGGCCAGCGTGCACACACGCATGTGCAGCTTAACTTGTGCAATTTTGGGCCAGCTTGCACATGTGTGGGCGCATGGGTGGGCCAATTCCCCTCTCCCTCTTCCAGGCCACCGAGCTGTAAAGGTGCGGAACCACTGCTTTACAGGCTATGTGAACTAGGGGTGAGAGAGCAAGAGAGAGATGGAGGAGAGAAGCAGAAAATCTCCTGCCACTCATTTAAGAAGTGGGTGGTCCTGTTCAATGGAAACTCATTTATGGAACTTCAGATGGACACATTAAGTGCTGTCCAAATTTTCCCCCTTTCAACATCTCTTGTCTTCTGGATTAGTCTCGGTATTCCTCAATGAGTCAATATATTTGTATATTTAATATATTCCATAATTTGTGAAGTCCCTATAAAAGAAGAAACCAAGTATATAAAAGCACCCTTTCTTACTCTTACCTTGGCAAGGAAATCACACTAAGATCATACCATGAGCAGAAAACTTTTAGATTAGATTAGATTAAGAGTTGGAAGGTACCTTGTAGGTCATCTAGTCCAAGCCCCTGCCCAAGCAGGAGACTCTACACCATTTGTGACAAATGGCAATCCAATCTCTTCCTGAAAGCCTCCAGTGATGAAACTCCCACAACTTCTGAAGGCAAGCTGTTACATTGGTTGATTGTTCTCACTGTCAGAAAATTTCTCCTTATTTCTAGGTTCTAGGTCCTTGGTCAGTTTTCATCCATTATTCCTTGTTGTCCTTGCAAATATTGCAGTGGAAACAGTTCTAGCTTAGTTTTACAAGGAAAATGCATTTCTGCAAGCTGCTTTAGAAGTTTAAAATTGCCACATCACTCAATGTTCGTTAAACAAGAATAATTTCCCGGATTTGAAAAGTTTCCATCTGCCCCAGTGTAAATGAACTCAGTGTTGTTGGTGATATAAAAGAAGAGCCTGGCTATTAATGTAGGACAAGATCTTCCTCCCCACCATGACCTCTGGAAAATCATAAATCAATGTGTTTTTTTAAAGATGTCAAAATTGGTGCTGCTGCTGATATAATATTTCTAGTGGATTCCTCTTGGAGCATTGGAAACGAAGATTTCCAACTTGTTCGGGAGTTTCTGTATGATGTTGTAAAACAATTAGATGTGGTTGGAAATGATTTTCGGTTTGGTCTGGTCCAGTTCAGCGGAAACCCTCATTCAGAATTCCAGTTAAACACCTATCATACTTTGCAAGATGTCCTCTTCCATATTTCACACATGCCTTACATGGGGGGAGGAACCAAGACCGGAAAAGGATTAGAGTTTCTAATTCGGAACCATCTAACTAAAGCTGCTGGAAGCAGAGCAAGCGATGGCATTCCCCAGGTTATTATAGTGTTAACGGATGGACGATCCCAAGATGATGTGGCTCTACCATCATCTATACTTAAAACTGCTGAGGTAAACATGTTTGCCATTGGAGTACAGGATGCAGTGGAAGGGGAATTAAAGGAAATAGCAAGTGAACCCCTTGATATGCACCTATTCAACCTAGAGAACTTTACTGCTCTCCACGGCATTGTAGGCGACTTAGTTGCCAGCATTCGCTCATCCATGGCTCCAGAAATGGCTGGAGTAGAAGGAGGGATTAAAGACATCACAGGTAACACTATCTGCTCTGCCGTTGCAATATTTGTGTCTGAGGGAATTATTTGCTACTTTTCCATAATTTTAAGCATTTTGGTATGTAGCACAAGGGCATTTCAAGGTAACAATAACTAACTTTACTTCCAGTGCTATACTAATATTTTCTATCTGTATGATGTGTGGCTAATACTAAAATAGCATGCAGTGTAGAGAAAGAATGCAAGCAAAATGATAAGGGGAAAGATTTTGAACAGAATATTGTTGCAAATATTTCCATTACTGTCAGGTTTTTTAAAAGTACTGCATGAGTTATTCCATGCTTGGATGCTTGGATGTTCCTGCCAGGGAGTGTGTAATATACAAACAAATAAAATTATTCAATTATAGCACTTACACAGAATTTTAAGATTTTACAAAATGATATAGGAGGTACAAAGAGTAAGAAATCTGTGTTTATCTGACTACTGTTACTGGTAGCTAGAAGAGAATGTTTTCCATAGTGTTTTGCAATGTATTAATTGTGGGATTTTTAGCCTCTCCTTAGTTGTAAGAGTTTGCTTGGAAAAGCCCTAAGATGTATAGTCAAAGGGTTCAAAACAAAGGGTGGGTTTTTTGGGTCTCCCTCCCCATATAATGTTTTTCTGCCATTACATGTAATTTCCCTGCCAGTCTCCTCAGGTTGTGCCTCTCCCCAGCTTTCTAATTATGTTTGTCCTCCTGGACACACAAATGGACAGAAAAGAAAGGGAACCAGAAGTCATTGACTCCCAGTTGGATAGCAGAATTAAAAAGGAAATCTCCTGTAAATCCCACCTTTACATTAAGCAGGGGAAGAGGCGAGGAAATAATCTGACTGGAATAAAAACTGTTTTATTTACAGTAATTAGTAAAAATGATGAAATAGAGTAGGAAATCTTAGTGATTTAAATTTATCAATGATTATTCTGCAAGCTTGCATCCTTAGACCTTTGTTTTTATACATCGAAATGTGTGAAAGAAATAATGTTGTAAAAATCAAAACAAAACCCAAAAGCTTTATAATATTTGCGGTGTTTTATTATTTTTTATTCTCTTTGGCTCAATTACTTTTCTGCATGATTCACAACCAAATGTTTTAATGAATAGGGCAAATAATGAGAGTCCTAGAGGAAATCAGGAAGTACTCTTCTCTGCTAAGCTATTTCATTTTATCATTTTTTTATTTATTAGATTTAACAGATTAACAGAGATTGAAGGGACCTTGTAGGTCATCTAGTCCAACCCCCCCCCCCCCCCAATCAGGAGATCTTATACCAGTGACGTGCGGTGAGGTTTATGGCTGGTGAAGCAGCAATTTTTTTAGACTTGTGGACTTCAAGTCCCAGAATTCCACAGCCAGGCATGCTCAGTTCCGATTTAAAGCAACAGCATTCGTTTTTCTCCTTTGCTAAATGTTTCCTTCTTTCTTTTTCTTCTCCTTCCCCTCCTTCCTACCTCTCTCTCTACCTCCTCCCTCTCTCAAACGCGCGCGCGCGCGCACACACACACACGCACACACACACACGCACACACAAAAGTTGCACCAGGATTCAGAAAATTTAGGTTTTCCTCCTCAGCCCAGGTTAGCAAAACCACTAGCAACATTTTGGCTGGCAGGTGTGAGTAGAAGTGGAAATTCATTCTACTGAAAACATTATTTTTGCTTATGATAGGATAATTAAAATTTCAGAAGATCCAAAGGCAAAGTATTAGAGTGTTACATAGTGCATAAACTAAAGAACTGTCTCAATATGCTCCCTCCCCCCCTCAAACACACACACACACACACAAAGTTGCACAAGGAGGATGAAGTTTGAATTCCTCCCCCTCCCTCCCACCCACACGTATCTTTTCCAGCTGTTTCAGAGAGGATTTCAACTCTGCTCTTGCCTGCCATCATGAAAAGAAAAAAAATGTAAAAGGAAAAAGGCAAGAGCTGAGGTCAGGCTGAGCTAGTTGCTGCCAGAGTCACCATGGATGACTCTGCTTAGTGCTTAACTGTTTAAAAAAGCCTCTTAAAAAGCACCCTCTACAGGAGGAGGCAGGAGAAGACATGCCTCATCTACGTCAGGAATTTTTCAGCTTTTAACCCTTGCTTAACTCTGCTTGAGTGATCATAAAACGCCAGACTAGATGAGGCACGTCGTTCTCCTGCGACCTCTGTAGAGGGTGCTTTTTTAGAGGCTTTTTTAAGCAGTTAAGCACTAAGCAGAGTCATCCATGGTGATTCTGGCAGCAACTAGCTCAGTCTGACCTCAGCTCTTGCCTTTTTCCTTTTTCATTTTCTTTTCTTTTCATGATGACAGTGGTGAGGCTCTGCCTCCCCTGCCTCCCTTGACTGCACGTCCCTGTCTTATACCATTTCTGACAAATGGTAGTCCAATCTCTTCTTAAAGCTCCCCATGCTGAAGCTCCCACAACTTTCGAAGGCAAGCTGTTCCATTGGTTGATTGTTCTCACTGTCAGAAAATTCCTCCTTATTTCTAGATTGAATCTCTCCTTGATCAGTTTCCATCGATTATTCCTTGTTTGGCCTTCAGGTGCCTTGGAAAATAGCTTGACCCCTTCCTCTCTGTGGCAGCCCCTTAAATATTGGAATACTGCTATCTCCCCTGGTCCTTCTCTTCACTAGACTAGCCATGCCCAGAATTATATGCTACTCATCATGCTATCTATATTTAAGTATAACTTTAAAAAAAGCCTATCTGAGAAATCTGTACTAATTTTACCTGCAGGGAAAAATTTTCTCACTTTTAAAACAGAATGTCCATTGAACTAGATTTCAGTGTAAAAAAAAACCACATTGCAAAAATGATGGGTTGAATGGAAGATGCATCACTTTGAGTATCCTTAGAGAATTATAAGAATCAAGATGCAAAAGACTTATTATTGGATGAATGGAAACTTCCCTTTCCTGCAATTACTTTCCTGATAGGAAAGTCCTGATCCGGACTTTCATCCCTATGGCAGTTGATCTCTCCCCTCAATGAATTAGGGTTCTGGGAGCTTCATAGGATGCTGAGCAGGACTTCCTAGTTTATTAACAGAAGACGCTTGAGCCTTGAGGCAATAACTTATCAAGACTTCACAAGCATACATACTACTCTGCAGACAGAGCTTTGTATCAATGCTTAAGGTGATAATTTTGTATTGGGTAAAAATATAATAACTGCAAATGATTGTACTAAAAATGGATGTTTCTTTCTACACATATTCAGATATGATGCTGGTTACTTGTACCCAACATTAATGTGAAGAATTCCTTTCTCTAACAATAATTTCAAAAATTTAACAGATTGGCTAATTAATTAATCTTTTTTGCATGAGTGGAAATGACACATTATGAATTTAACAATGCCCCCATATAAAATACTACAAGCAATCATTTTCAAATGCACAGTGAAAGAGATGTTCACTATTTTAGTAACTGCAAGTGTTTACTCTTCAACAATATGCTCTGTGTAATTGGAAACTTTAACGTTGAAATTGCCTTGGTATATATTACACACTACCTTAGTTACTGCTTCCTTTTCAAAACATCAGTTCTTTGCTGTTCTGAAACTCTAAAAAGCATGCTTTAATCTGCTTTTCATCAATACTTCAACTTTTCATTGTATTCTTTGGTAAAAAGATTCTTCAGCAGTGACAAATTATCCAACTATTATATATACTGTCTTCCTGTTTCGTTGTGATTTGCAGTATTTAACAGAAAGTCTATTTTTTTAAAAAAAAAATATAAAATATAAACATTTTTTAAAAGTTAGTCCAATTTGAATGTTTTTCAAACTTTCTGAGTTTCCAAGAAATCTTCATCACAAACAGTAGTCAAAAAGGGATGAGATGTGGCTGCTCTTTCAGCTATACTTTTACTAGTTAATAGGTTTAGAAAAAATGAGAGTCACTGTATATTCAGACTGGCTCTTAACGAGGTATATTTTAAAGTTAAAAGGCTGTCCCTTTTGATTGAAAGGTCTGAAAGTATATATACTATTATATACATATAATATATATAATATTATATATAATATATTATTTTGATTGAAAGGTCTGAAAGTAATTAACCCAGGATTAGATGATGGTAAGTGAGAAAGTTTGGGCTACTAGATTATGTGAACTGTTCCACGTATATCCTTCCATAAATACAACTAGGTTTTTCATTGCTCTTCCTGAGTGATGGGTGCACAGACTTGTGCAAGGCAGAGGATTCAGCACTATGATATATTTATTCCATCAGCAAGCAGAAATATTATATTATTATAGATTAGAATGATTGGATATAACTCTAAAAATTCTACTCAATTATGAGAGACTCAAAATAGATAATCCACATGATCATGATCATGTCAAAAATCCATCTTCTCAGTTGAAAAATACATTCCCCATGCAATTATTAGGTTCACTATTGTGGATCCAGAAACAGGCATAGCATATGTGGTTGGATAATTGTTATGACTGGATTTACTGCTTTAACATGATTCTGCATTACTTGATTGAATATCCAGTGGTAATATGTGAACAATTAAATCAGAAGTACATTTTTGTTGTAATGTTAACATTAATTACCATAAATGACATATGCAAGGATACTTATATATGCTTAATTTCTTTTATTTTGCACTTTGGTTTTATGTAGATTATAATTAGAAAATATGCAAATATAATAGAATAATCTAATAATCCTTAGATACAGAAAGTATATATACACACAAACATTTGGGTTTTGAATGAAGTATTTTTTAACACAATAAACCTTTAAAATATTTTCTGACCTTTAAAAATATTTTTCTTAACTCCCATAATATTATTATTATTCCATTGCATTTATTATCATTAGCCACTTGACTCAATTTGTATTTTGAAAACAAATACATGATTGCTTCATTTGCCATGCAATTCCATGTATTTTTCTCTGATTTACAATTCTTTGAAGTAAATATATAGAGAATTCCAAATTAAACTGTTTCTTATTTCTGATTCATGTTGAATCTCAAAATGGAAACGTTTTCCATTTATATTTTGCCACATCTTATGGGTATAGGAAGTAAACCCTGGACTACATATAACTGAAATGTGGCATAAGAATGTATTGTCTATAGAAAAAACCCTTCTCCCTCCATATGCACAGTTCACATTTAATGAAGTTATTTTAGAACCTCATTCTATTTTAATATGAGAGTGGCCCATCTGTGATTGCAAAATATAGTAATTTGCAAGAACATACAATATGAAAACTGTCCTTGGTGCAATTTTTCCAGAGACATTCATATTCAATCAGAATGCAGAACTGGCAGGCAAGTTTCATTGACTTTGGTCACCACATATTTTTCCCCTCCATAATCGTGTTTCTTGCTATTTTTCAAAGAAACATGTCGAAAACTATTCAACTTGCATGGATTCACTTGGTTTAATGCTTTCACCTGTTGCATTTCTCTTTTTTTCAAGCACAAGAATCTGCTGACATTATTTTCCTTATTGATGGATCAAAGAACGGCGCTGTCACTTTCTCAGCCATTCGTGATTTCATTGCAAATTTAATTGAAAGACTCTCAGTTGGAGCTGAGCTCATACGCGTTGGGGTGGTTATGTTTAGTGATGAACCCAGGACTGTATTCCCCTTGAACAGCTACACCCAAAAAGTTGATATTCTACAGGCAGTGAAGGCCCTTAGCATTCTTGGTGGCGAGGAAGCTAATATTGGAGACGCTCTTGATTTTGTCATGCAAAACCACTTCACCCACTCAGGAGGCAGCAGAATAGAGGAAGGTGTGCCACAGATTTTAGTGCTCATAAGTAACATTGAGTCTAGTGATGACATAAGAGAAGGAGTTTTAGCCATGAAGCAAGCTAGTATATTCTCATTTTGCATTGGGGTCCAAAATGCTGACAATGCAGAGCTTCAGCAAATTGCTACTGATCCAAGCTTCGTATTTACTGCCCTGGATACACGTAACCTTGGCGAACTTCAAGATCTCTTACTGCCAAACATTGTTGGAGTGGCCCAAAGGCTCATTTTGTTAGATGCCCCAACCATTCTTACAGAAGGTATGTATTTTTCAATGAACTATTATCTTCAATTTAGTTATTTTTGCTCTTATATCAAATGTTATTTGTTTGATGGTAGACTGAGGATTGAGAATGATGGGATTGAGGGTAGATGCTTATGTGTAACTGCATAAACATTGATACCATACTTCCATGACTATACACCAAGGCACATATGCTGTTATCTTTCCACCAAAGTAGTACTTACTTACGTACTTTGCCATTTTAAAAATGCACTAAGAAATAGCAGTTGGAAACAGGACTTTAGTTGGATCTCATTTTCATTATCTCCAGAACTGCAACATGCAACATGGAAAAATAGAGAGATAGATTTATGAAATAGAGATTCCAGACTAAAAAATAGCAAGTTATTTGACCTATCACCAGGACACTGATGGGTACCATTTTTCAATCTGGAATCTCAGTGACCGGAATGATTACTAAGAGTTTCATTCTACAAGTTGCTTTTATCTTTCAGATTCTACTGTTCCATGGCAGATCAGATATAGAGTGAGCATATTTTAAATTGCAATAGAATATTTATTTCATTCTAGAACCCCAGGATTGCATTGTTTCCAACCCTGTTTCAAACTTTAAATAATTCTAGGAACAAAGTGGGGTGGGTGTGTTGAAAAGGCAAGTAGGGTGGAAAAAGCTACATCTTCTTGCTTTCCAACCTCCAGGTTACCTGGGTGGTCTTTGAAAATGTTAAGGCTTTCCCCCTGGAAGTCTGGATTAGAATAATAGAATTATCTTGTATTTATGATTTAGTATAATTTACAATGGATTATGTATGAAATCAATGCTGTCTCTGTCCCGTAACCAAGTTTGAAAATGACTGGATAGGGTCCAGATAATCTGCTTCATCTATGGTACTTTGTAGTAGGATACTTCCTCAAAAGATGGTTGAATGCCAAGTGCTATTTATTTAGGACCCCACTCTGAAATCCATACAGGGAGGATCTCTCAGGAGGCATTGTACTGACAGTCCAGGTGGTCACACTTATATGCAGCCCCAGGAAGGAACCAAAAGAGAAAAGTTCTAAAACTACAGACATTTATTATATTCAATGATAATGTTTAATAATTAAATGACTTTTCAATCACTGTGAACTGTATGCAATATTTTATGGTAGTATTCCAGCTCTAAAATTAAATCTGCTCTTAAGATTGTGAAAAAAACAGTTCTTGAGCGTTTACCTAGTTTCTATGCTGATGAAATGAAAGAATATATATGAAAACAGGAAAGATGCATGTTATCTTTCTTTCAAGTGCAGTAGTTACCCTACCTATCATCTCAGGAGTTGATAGTTGAATCTTTTTATTAGTTCTTTTATAGCCCAGAGTAATACATCGTTTGGCGCTAAAAGTGATTGATGTGAATTTCACATCTGCGTCAGAATCATGTTTGCCCTAAGATGTCCCATTATCTTCCACATCACCATTTTTGGACTGAAGAGGATTCAAATGATCTGCTTCATCTAGGATACTCTGTAGTTGACTTGCTACTACTATCTCAACACCCTCCTTAATAATTTGCTGAATTATTCTATTGGGGCTAGATATGTATAGTCTGAAACACATATGCATATTATTTATTTCTTATTGATACCAATGGGTAATTAGTTTGCTTCCTCTCAGTGCTGAATTCATCATTCATTCATTCATTCATTCATTCATTCATTCATTCATTCATTCATCCATTCACATGCTGACAACCTATCTTCTGGCTTAAGGTAGCATACAAATGTCTATCTACAGTAAAATTAACTATGACAATTAAAACTATTTAACCCCCTGCTCCAATATTTTCAGCCCCATCCTAAAGTGTAACAGGGAAGAAGGGTGATGAATCAGATTAACCTACCACAGCATGTTGTTCCATATTTGAGAAAAAGTGGAAAGTATTGTTGAAGTTAAGTGTGTCTGTGGAAGACTGGGCAAAAGGATTCCCGTGGAAACTCATTGGGACAGTTTGTATAGAAGTACATGATTTTGCAATAATAAAGCTTTCTTCACAGTTCCATATGAGAGCCATTACCATGTCATTTCAAGGTGATAGATTAATTTATTTTTAATGGGAATATCATCAAGGTAGTATCAAATCCCTTTAACGTATTCTTGGAATTGTGTGCTCATTCATAAAGCTGTTCACTTACTGATTTTAGTTTCCTGCAGGTTTTGGACCTAGGTATGTTTTGCTGTTATAAAGCTGTTTAGTTACCTTCTCTTGGTCTTTACATGCATGGAAGTGGGAGGGGAGATGGATTTTTATAGGCTTTGATGTTATTCTACTGTAAAGCCAGAAAAATGCATGAATATTACCCATGAATTTTAAGCAGAAATACTGAAGTGCAAAAAAAATCATAAATATCAACTTAGATTGAATATACTGTAACTCAACAATTAAAGTAAATGTCTTGCACAACAAATAGGAATGTTTATCTAATTATGCTTGCACTGATTCAGAATTTATTCATGTTCTTCAATGAGTAAACACACTGACTGCTTATATATTGTTGCTTACAGTTGTTGAAGTCCATAAGAGAGACATAGTCTTCCTGATAGATGGTTCTTCTGCATTGGGACCTGCCCCCTTTAATGCAATTCGTGATTTCGTGGCCAAAATCATCAACAGACTGGAAATTGGACCAGATCTCATTCAAGTTGCAGTGGCACAATATGCAGATACTGTAAAACCAGAATTTTATTTTAATAGCTTCCAGACAAAAAAAGATATTGTCACCACTGTTAGGAAAATTAAACCAATGGGTGGTGCCTCACTTAACACTGGCTCAGCATTGCTGTTTGTTAAAAACAACTTCTTCACCAATGCCGCTGGGGCCAGGATTGATGAAGGTGTCCTTCCCATGTTGATTCTGATCACTGGGGGTGTGTCCAGGGATGATGTTCTCCAATCAAAACAAGAAATTGAAAGGAATGGCATCGTGGTTCTTGCTGTGGGAGCCCGAAATGCTGATCAAAGTGAACTCGAACAAATTGCCTACAGGGTTTTAACCCCCCCAGAATTCCGCACAGCTGCACTAGCACCCTTCATTCCTGTTGTTGTGGCTTTTGTAAAAGAAGACTTTTCTGTAAAACTTCCGGAAATACCATCAACAGAAGGTAATTTCTGTTCATTTTTTTTAGCACATTTTTTTTTAAAAAAGGAACTTATATATGTATGAATATTTGTTTTTTTTTTGTTTATTTATATTGCTGTTTGATTCCTGTCACTATCTGGTACCTACAGGTAGCCCTTTTTAGCGACACAATTGGGGATAGCAACTTGGTCATTGCAAAATCGTCACTAAGTGAAATTGCAACTGTACTTATTTTAGTTCAGTTTTCCTTTGTAATACTAACCTGTGAAAGTCATAAATGAGAGGATTGGTTATTAAGTTGCTTTTTCATCACTATTCTAACTTGGAACAGTTACTATACAAGGCAGTCGTTAAACAAGAACTGCCTATAGAGTCTATTCATTGCTTGAAGTTATTTATGGATAGATTTTTATTGTTCATATTTAACTATATAATTTTGATAACTAAAAATTGGTATAGAAAATATTGCATACTCTGTAACTAATATTTGAAAACATTGTTAGATATATTTTTCCATATATTTCTTCTGCCTTACATGTAGAAATGGCAGGTTCAAAGTCATTAGCATTCTCCATTTATTAATTTGATCACCGTGATGTTTCTGCTAAATTGAGCTAGCTGGAATCAGGTATCCCTTATTCAGTTTCCATACTATTTAATTATTCAGTGATTACTTAGTTCATTTACAACTGTTAGCTCTTAATTAATAGCCATAAGATATTAGTACAGAAATGCAGTGTCATTATTTTTTCTAAAGACTTGTATATCCTCCTTCAAAATAATAGAAATACTTTTTCTCTCCCATCAAAGTTAGAATTAGATAATAATCAGTTCATTAAAAATTTGGCAATCTAATTTATTTTAAGAATTGAAGGAAGGATATTTTAATCCCTGAGATGGTCAATCTACTTTCTTCTCCATCATCTATCCATCTGGTAATGTAACTGTTCACTCTAATTTTATCATACAGTTCAAAAGGAAGATGAAAACATTCATTATAACTACAAAATGTTAGTTTTCTAAATGGCCTCCCCAATAATGTTGAATGTTCATAACCATTTTGAAGTTATAGTACATCATCATTAATTTGCTAACTTTCCAGATGTCAATTACCCTTAAATTAGAATATAGTAAAATCTGCAACTTAAACCTTTTTCAAAATGTGCATTTCTTACTAATATTTTCCTGCATGGTACAAATCACTTATGACATTTTTATTTTAGAATTGAAATTAAAAATGCTCTTAAATGTTGCTTTATTTGTGAAGATACATTTCTTCCTCTCCTTTTTCTTTTTTGTAAATATGTAATATGGATGTATATTCCTCCTTTTAAAGAAATGTTCATGTATGTAATTAGATTAATCCAATTTTGCATGGAAACCAATTGCCCCATCCCACACCACCAATTTTTCAAGCATCTTCAGTGGATTTGAAAAAAATGTTGAACAGTGTGGCTGGGGCTTTATAGGGCACCAATAGGTATACTAAGGCAGATCATTTGACAATAGGCAGCAAAATATTTTACTTTTACTTTTTCCTTTGTTAGCATTTGTAAATATTACATTCCAAACGTTTCTAAACAAGATCTCCATTTATGCAGACGTTCCTAGAGTTTTGATTGAAGAACATGGAATTCTCTGTATCTATATATTGCTATCTCTCATATCTGTCTGTAACCATCAATTTGACAAAATGATGCATCACTGGACAACAATTCTTTCAACCAAGATACTTCAAAAAGGCTAAATTAAGAATGCCAGCACCCATTACTCCCTTAGGAAGGAAGGTTATAGATACTGCACTGCCAGATGTCATCATGTGATCATCATTTCAAACTCTCCCTGCCAGTTTCTCAAAAGTCACTGGAGAAGCCAGCACTTGATCATGATTGCAAAGAAAATATTTGCTTGTGGGAAGCTGGTAGGGAGTACTGGCAGTCAAGAGACTGGCAGGGAAGATAATAAATTTCTTGGATAAGTCTCCTCCAGCTGTGCAACCTGCTAATCTGCACTCATACTACACTGGCCCTGTGCACCCTTCTTGAATACACCCATGCACTGACCCCTGATTCATATAGCTCCCACAACCACCTCATCCCCATGCACCATTCCCAACTCATTTGACACTTTTCACACACTGCTGTGCATCCTTCCTGATTTGCATTGCACCACCACATGGTCTCCTTGAGCTGCACATCATCTCTGATGTACTCCTATATACTCTTCCTGACCAATACTGTACTCAACTCCCAAATGCCCTCCCCAACCCATGCTACATCCAAATCCTGTGCCCTCCCTAACCTGCATGGCACCTCTTTTGCACCCTGTGCATCCCCATGCACCCCATGCACCCTCTGCAACCTGCTCAAAATCTCTTGCATATTCCCCACATCCTTCTTGATCCAAAGTGTGCATTGCATTCCTCACCGTTGAGGGTGGTGTGTTGGAGTATGCAGAGATGTGCAAGAGGTACCACACAGATTAGGATGGTGCATGGGATTGTGTGAAAGTTGCCATGCAGATTGGGGGGGATGGGACGGGACTGCACAATAGCATGTAAAGTGTACCATATGACTCAGGGAGAATGCATAGGTGTGTGCAAGATGTACGAGTCAAGGGGTCTGGTGTGGGTTGGGGAAAGTGCATGGGAGTGCACAGGGATGCAGAAGGCTGTGACAGAGTTGTGGGGAAGGTCAGGGAAATTGCATGGGAGTATGCAACTGTTAGGTAAGTTACAATTCTGAAATGATGATCCAATGTGTTATGGTTATCTAATCCCATCTAAAACTCATCTGTTAAAATTGGATTAATTGCAAATTGTATTTGTTGACTTTCTATGGCATGGTCCATGCCTAGTAACATGGTTATAGGCTCACTTGTGATCTAAAAATTTATAGATAAAATTCAAGTTTTCAACTGGTAAAGGGGTAGAAATAGGCCCAGTTCATGGCAGGAAATTTAGCCCTTTGAACATTAAATGGTCAAAGCAGAGCACTCAATCCTGAAAAATTCATGTTACCAACTTACGTATTTTTTCCCCAATCATGTCTGATTTTCAGAGGCTGCCTGGGTAAGTCCCTGCAGTTTTCCTGGCAAAATTTTTCAGAACTGGTTTGCCATTGCCTCCTTCTTAGAGCTGAGAGAAAGTGATTGGGCCAAAGTCATCCAGCTGACTTTGTGCCTAAGGCAGAACTAGAACTCAAGGTCCCCCAATTTGTAGCCTGATGTTTTAACCACCTTTAACCAAACTGAATTAAACCTACAGGTGAAGATTTTCCAATTGACCTTATTTGACCAGATGATTAGAGTCTTTGGAAAATTTTCTAGCCCACTTATATTCTCCACTGAATTCAGGGGATAGAATCTTAATATCAAATAATCTTTACACAGTTCCACATGCACACATGCAGTTAGCAGTCATTATTTGCAAATGGAAATCTGAGAAATATCACATTTTAAAATGTAGTTGGTATGTTTTGATTAATTGTGCGGTGGATGGCTCTTGATACTCCTCTTGGTTCTTCTTTCCTTCTCTTCATGGCTGTCTTGTCTTGTCCTATCCTGTCCTGTCCTGTCCTGTCCTGTCCAGTCTTGTTGTCTCTTGAATGAGGTATACATGTGTGTACCACAGTTGCAAATGCACACATGACCAATACTGGTATGTTTTTCTATGAAGTCTCATGTTATTTTCTGTGCTCTACTGCAGTTGTAACCAAAAGAGATATCGTCTTTCTTTTGGATGGATCAGCCAACGTTGGAATTAACAACTTCGCATATGTCCGTGACTTTCTTGTGAACCTAGTTAATTCCCTTGATGTTGGAATTGATGATGTACGAATCGGCCTAGTACAATTTAGTGAGAACCCCAAAACAGAATTCTTTTTAAACTCCTTCCTAACCAAGGAAGATGTCCTTTCTCGTCTGAGGCAGTTGAGACTGCAAGGGGGGTCAATTCTGAATTCAGGAGCTGCACTAGATTTTGTGCGCTCCAATCACTTCATTGAAGCAGGTGGGAGCAGGAAAGATTCGAATGTCCCTCAGGTGCTAGTCTTCCTTGCGGCAGGGCCATCTGCTGATGCCTTCCAAGATGCTGCCAATGCCTTAGCTCGTGCGAAAGTGCTCACCTTTTGTGTTGGGGTTAGGAATGCCAAACTAGCAGAACTTCAGCAGATTGCATTTAATCCACAAATAGTATATTTTAAAGATGAATTCAGCTCTCTGCCAGCTTTACCACAGGAAATGATTAGTCCATTAACAACATATGTTAGTGGAGATGTGGAAGACATTACAATCATATCAACAGGTAATTTGATTTTTTCATATTACATTGACTTTTATCATACAGATATGTTTTGAGTGATACTAATTTTATGAACTGTTAATTATATCTTCAAAGGGATGTGATGGCTCAGCGACTAAGACACTGAGCTTGTCAATCAGAAAGGTTCAGCAGTTTGGTGGTTCAAATCCCTAGTGCTGGGTAACGGAGTGAGCTCTCGTTACTTGTCCCAGCTTCTGCCAACCTAGCAGTTCGAACGCATGTAAAAATACAAGTAGAAAATTAGGAACCCCCTTTTGGTGAGAACGTAACAGTGTTCTGTGAGCCTTCGGGGTTTAGTCATGCCAGCCACATGACCATGGAGATGTCTTCGGACAGTGCTGGCTCTTTGGCTTTGAAACGGAGATGAGTACCACCCCCTAGAGTTGGGAATGACTAGCACATATATCCAAGGGGAACCTTTATCTTTACCTAATTGTATCTTATTATATCTGACATTTTATATCTTAAATTAATAACTGGAGTCAGTGCCATGGCTATGGGTCAGGAGTGGGACAGCGAGGGTCTGCTCTACCTTTTAGGCACAGATGGCACAGTGAATAACTTTGGGCCAGTCCCTGATTCTCAACCGTGGTCCAGGAAATTGAAAAACACCACCCACTGGTCCAGCATCATATAATTTTTATTATTGTTATTATATGCATACACCCCCCAAGAAAGAGAGTGATTGGCAACTCTTTCCTAACAGAGAGAAGCAGAAAGGCCCAGCAGCAGGGGAATTGTCCAGTGGGAGAACACAACAGCCTGTTGTCCAGACTGAATATCTCACATGCCATTACCAAAATGTCTTAGTCCAGAAGGTTTTTTCTTAAGCCATCTTAGATTCAAGCCTTTTGAGCAACTGACAGGAGGAGCTTAAATTATAAATATAGGAATGCCAATAATCTTAATTTCTTACCAAAATCTTAAGATCATTGCTTGCAGGTCTCTTTCCATGGAGACTTCTTGCCACTCAGCCCTTCTGCATTTATATGTGGACATACAAATTAAAGAAATATTCTGAAGTGGAAGCTTTATGAGAAGAGTCCTGAATGGTGCAAATGCTTTCAAGGGGCTTTAAATATTAGGAGAGTGAAAGAACAAGAGATTTCATATCACATCCTTAAAAATATAGTCCCTTTTCCCAATATGAAATATTATTCCCTTCAACTGTCTGCAAAAGAGCTGAAAACAATTATGTTTTTGCAGAAGAAAAACTTTGCAGAATTAATATTATTGCTCAATATAGTAAAGTGGTAATGCCTCATTTTCAAATGCAAACTTACTTATTGATTTTACTGTCAAGGGAATTATATGCATATATGAATCAGTTCTTAGAAACACTGGTATCTGGAAGCATTATTCCTTAAAAATACATTGGGAAAATATAGATAATGACCAGATGCCAACAAGGAAAGCAGCATATATCTTTTTTGAAGGACAACAAAATATATTTATATGGAATAGGCATTTCTTTTTCTTATTAATATAATACTGTAAGAAGAACCTTATTCCTTAAAGTGATAAAGATCCCAACTTTTATATTATAGCCTCCTTGATAAAAAAAAGCAAACAGTCTACTAGTCAAGGAAAAATTTAAGCATTGGAGAGGTGGTAGAGTGATGTGCTGTCATACATATAATGAGTCCCACTAGAAATGTAATATGCATAATCCATTTAAGGAGCCAAGAGTTCATTTCCTTCAAAGTTGTAAATCACTCTATGATTCCACAGTTTCCTCTGATGCCATGTCATTTTTTCTTCAATTGTGGAAGCTTGTACCAAAGATGTAATCAAAGATGCCAAAGTGATCACCTGAGTCAAATTATATTTCTTACTAATCAAATGTGATTTGGATTTCTTGTCACATATATATATATATAGAAATTCTGTAATAAAATGATACATACTGAATATCTTTACCTCACTTCATTCCAGAAAACAAGATTGATATTTTATTTTTAATTGATGGCTCAATGAACATGGCTGGCCAGTTTCCTGCTGTTCGAGAGTTTGTGGCCCAAATTATTTCTGACCTGAATGTGGGGCCAGATGCTGTACGAATAGCTCTAGCACAATTTAGTGACAATGTAAATGTGGAGTTCAACTTTGACATCCCATCCAAGATAGAAATCGTTCAGAAAGTGAAAAAGATGAAGATGAAAGGAGGAAGGCTACTGAACATTGGAGCTGCACTAGATTATGCTGTAAAATACATCTTTGTAAGAGATGCTGGGAGCAGGATTGAAAAAGGCGTGCCACAATTCCTGGTTCTTCTTGTGGCTGGGAGATCAGATGATACTGTGGATGAAAGTGCTGATACCCTGAAACAAACTGGTGTGATTCCTTTTGTTATCCAAACCAAGACCTCGGATCCAGTTGAATTAGAAAAAATAGTTTATGCCCCTCAGTTCATTCTAAAGGTTGACACCATTTCTCAACTTGGAGACATACAACATGAATTAGTCAATCTGTTGAAAACCATAGAACTTAAACCTCAAGGTACATTTCTTTATTTTTATTTATCACTTGATGTTCATTATTTTTTAAATATTCAGACTGATTGATTGATTGGAGTGTTACCCTACTGCAATCAAACATACGTTCAGTGATTTGAAAGATCTGATTTTCTACAGCCTACTAAAACCAGTCAAAAGGTGACACATAGGTAATCAGATATAATTCTGAAACCAATATACTTTGGCAAAATTGCAAACATATTCCTCAGCTGAAAACTGACAAACCATTGTGGGGTGAACCCAAATTTAGAACAAAGTTCAGGACCAATTTTCATGGTCAATAAACTTGAAATGGGAAAAGCTAGCTAGTTCTCCTTTTAGGAATTTTATTCTGGGAAATTTCCAGGGATATCTTTTGCTACAGAAATGTATCACCCATGAAACTTCTAATAATGTCATCTCAAAATAATAACAGAAGATTCAATCAGGGCTTCACAATATCACATAAAAACCCCAGTTGTCAATAAGTGCAAGAAAAGAAAACCAATGCGAATAAAGATTTCAGTGACTCTAGGAATCTCAGAAATTAAAGAATTTTCAGCCCTGAAACTTGTATCTAGTGTTAATTTGTCAGGGCTGTGGAAATACGAAATCATTTGGGGGAAGGAAATCTCATTACCAACTCTCCCATGGACTCTTTGTAAATAAGCTGCTTTATTCTGACCGTAGTAATGGAAAAGCAACATTCCTTGGGAAATATTTCGGGGTAGAAATGTACCAGCTCTACCTTCTTTGTGATCCTGCTGCAGATGACATCAGGAAAGCAACAATCCAGAGCAGAGTCATTGGGAAATGACTACGCAATGTAGAGAGCTGAGAAAAGAAAATTTGAAAATATCAAAAATCAGTTGTATTTTGAAGGACACAATGTTATTTCAAGTCAAATAATTTCTTCAAGTTCAATAGCAGAAGATTCATCTGAGAAACTACTAGGTCTCATATTCTCCATCTGGCCTATCAGCAAATTCTGAAATGAACATCTTTGGGTTTCATGTCATTGTTCCTTTATGATGCCTTTTCATTCATTGTTTTCCCAGTTTTGTTTAACTGTGTTAGTAGATCAAGCAAAGTTAATCCACCAAAAGATAAACATGAACACATTCTAAGAAATGATTGATGTGAAGATGAATCTCATTTTTTCCTTCTGAATCTGTGAATCTGAAATTCAGAAGAAGAATGATGTATTTCTGATAGAGGATTCAGATGGCTGCAGAAGTAATTCCACAGAATTTAATACCTTTGTACAAAGAATTGCTGATAGTTTGGATATTGACCCTGATAAAGTCCAGGTTGCTGTGGCCCAGCACATTAATACTATCAGTCTGGAGTTCCTTTCAGATGACTACTCTGTGACAAGATTGAGATGATCAAGGACATCCAGAGATCCTATGGGCTCTTCACTTAACACAGGGACAGCCCTTAATTAACTTGTTAGGGATGTGTTCCTGAGCCCATCTGGAAGCAGGATATCTGAAGGTGTCCCATAGTTCCTCATTTTGCTGTCAGCTAAAAAGACAAGAGATGATGTCAAAAAAGCTTCCTTGGCTCTGAAGATGATCCTTTTAGTATTGGCGTTGAAAATGCAGATGTCACTGAGCTGCAGACAAATTCTTTTGTTTCTGAAATTGCTCTCCTTGTTTCTGGTATTAGTGGACTGAATACCTTATAGCAACTCATTTCAGACTCGTCCAACTGACCAGGGCAGAAATAGAAGCATTGGTCTCTGAGCTGATTTTTTTTCCATCACTTGGTTCAGGGGAATTTTTAAAATTATTATACTGTAATTTGCAGTATAATAAACTGCAAATTGTTAAAATAAACAAAGCAAATAAGGAACATGGGCTGCCCAAAATTAATTGCTGCTTGCTTTTCAAAAAGCATTATTTTCAACAGCCTGCTCGCTTCACAATTCTGAATGACACAATCACATTTCTAGAACCATATAATTAGTAAAGCCAAAAGCCATATCCTTATGAACATTTCTTGAGGTTTTATTTTTCTCAATCCCCCACCTCTCATTTCCATAAATAAGCCCAGTAAAGAATTTTCCTTTAAAAAAAAATATACAATCACTATTTTTCCCCATAATGCCCAGAAAGGATAATAGTTCTGGTCATTATAAAAAAAAATGATAACTGGCATCCAGGTGTCCACTAAAATTGCTGTTCTTCCAGATGCAGTGAGACACAATGAAAGAATAGTATTGAAGGGAGGGAGGAAGAAAACAAGGAAACAATTTTACCGCTTCAATTGCCATCAATGAACCCCATTATATATTGCAGTTGTTTTCAACCTTGGCAACTTGAAGATGTCTGGACTTCAACTCCCAGAATTCCCCAGCCAGCGAATGCTGGCTGGGGAATTCTGGGAGTTGAAGTCCAGACATCTTCAAGTTGCCAAGGTTGAAAAACACTGATATATTGGATAACCTCTTCTGTTCCTGGAGAAATTTACTGAATAGTTTCCCCACTATTTCCCTGCTTACAAATGGGGCAGAAAATGTTAAATAACCACTGCATAATCAAATCATTGGAGTGACTAAATAATTATTGGTTACATTCCTAGGTCACGTTTCTTTTTCTTTTCTAAATATTTTTTTGTACAGGGAGTAGGTCATGCTTGAATGCATTTATAGATACAAAAATGATGCATATAACTTTACTAGTGAACTGACTTCCCATGCATATTGACATAGAAAAATAGGCAAATATCCTTTATAATGATGATAGTCTTCTATATATTGAATATGATAGTCTCCTGCATATAGCAGTAGAATAGCTGATACTATGTGGTATTCCATTTCAGAGGGATTCTAGGCTAACTGGAGTTGCATATCACCACAAACAATTATTCTGCTAATATAGACTAGAATTTCCAGAAGTGTAAGATTCAAGCCATCACATTGATTTTTGTTAATATTTTATTCAATCGATATTTTTGTTTCTATGATACAAATGCTCTGGAAAAGTCTTACATACATTCAGTTCTAATAAAAATACATTACATGATTCAACAATTGCATAGTTAGTAAAGCAAAGAGTATATATGGGTATCCTTTACGTATTTTGAGAATTTTATGGAAGAAATAGGCAATAGAAAAAAGTAAGTAAAAATTATAAACATCATTTATCAATTTAATCAGAAACACTATTTTCCAATCAAATTTTCATAGTAAATTTTCTATAGCCTTTTAATAATATTTTGTACTGTGTGGCTGTTAATATTAGCTAATTAATTCCTTTAACCATGTTGAATTTATTTGCTAGTATAATTTTGACTGTAATCTAATATCATTTTTTTGTTGTATAGCAGATACAAAGAAAGACGTCGTTTTCCTTATTGATGGCTCTCAGTTTGCACTGTCTGAATTCCCTTCAATTCGTGAATTTATCGAACGGCTTGTAAACAATATGAATGTGGGTTCAGATGCTACTCGAGTAGCTGTAATTCAATTCAGTGATAATCCCAGAGTTGAATTTTTGCTGAATGCATATTCTACCAAGGAGGAGGTGCTAGCTGCAGTGAGAAGATTTAATCCCAGAGGTGGGAGGCAAGTGAACCTTGGTTCTGCCCTAGAATATGTGTCAAAGAATATCTTTACAAGACCTTCTGGGAGCCGCATAGAGGAAGGAGCACCTCAGTTTTTAATCCTTCTTTATTCCCACCGACCTCATGATGATACAGAGAACCCGGTACACCAGATCAAAGAGATTGGTGTGGCTCCACTTCCTATTGGAAAGAATGTGGATCCTGAGGAAATGGCCAAAATAGCACTTAGTCCTGATTATGCATTTCAAGTATCAACTTACCAAGATCTACCTAGTCTGGAACAGAAAATGTTAACCCATATTACAACATTAACTACCCAGCAGATACGGAAAATCATTACTGATACAAGTCGCCCTCCAGGTAAGGTGATTTGTAGGATTGTCTGCATAGAACATTGCCCCATCATCTACCTATCTTTCCTGCTTCCTTGTTGCAGTGACTAGCATAGAGGTGCATCATTCTTGGCATTTGGCAAGACAGAGCTGTAATATTTCTCTAGGCCCAAGCCAAGTTTTATTTCTGTATTGGGATCAGCATGACCACCATCTCACTTGGGAACCAGGGTTGCCACATTTTCAGGGATCCAAAGCACCAAACAGAATTGTAAGAGGTGTTTTTGATTAAATAAAAAAAAAAAACGAGATGAAGATAAACCATTTGACCACTGGACCTTTTGGACCAGGTTTACCTCTCAACTGACAGGACTTTAAATTCTCGACTGCTGCTACCCTAGATTCTCTTCACTGAGACAGGAGCTAGCCAGGGGTTGAAGCTATATATTAAACATGAACTCCTTTCTGTGAGAAAAAAAGCTGGTCTTATTCTGTTTTCCCATTCTCCCCACTCCTTATTGTAGTCATTGATGGTGAAGCAATGGACATCGTCTTCCTTGTCGACAGCTCTGATGATGTCAGATCAGATGGACTTGCTCACATTCGTGATTTCATTTTCCGGATTGTCCAGAAACTAGATATCCAACCAAGCAGAGTGAGAATTGCTGTTGTCCAGTTTAGCAATGAAGTGTTTCCCGAGTTCGACTTAAAAGCCTACCCGACCAAAGAGAGTGTGCTACAAGCCATACGACGCTTAAGGCACAAAGGTGGTTCTCCCCGGAATGTTGGGAAAGCTCTGGACCATGTCATGAAGACTCTCTTTATCAGATCAGCAGGAAGTAGGCGAGAAGATGGAGTCCCCCAGAAATTAATTCTCTTGCTTGGAGGGAACTCCCAGGATGATATCAGCAGGCCATCTATTCTGGTGCAGAACTCTGGGATTAGTACTCTGGGAGTTGGAACAAGACAAATAGACAGTGCGGAATTGCAAAGGATCACCAGCAATCCCCAAACTGCATTTATTGTGAGAGATTTTACTGAGCTCCCAGTAATAGAAAAACGGATCGTTGCAGGAATTTTCACAACACCAGTGCCAACTGAACTACCTACAGAGGTTATCCCAGGTCAGTCTTTTATTTTTAAATGAAACTGTGGAGTTGGAATAATATTCAGGGGGATTTAAAGAAATAGGTGTATGAAAATGAAGCTTGCTTTCTGTTTTCACTTCAATAGTACCTTTAGCTGGAGTCAACCCACTGTTTTGTATAAAATAAAATAGACAGTTTGCAACACAGCTATTGCATGAAAAGGCAAAGTTAAAAATGCAGCATTCAATTTTCATTATAACATTCAAAGATCAATATAGTTTTCACATTGTACTTTTTTGCATGTTTAATTAGAGGTTCAGTTGCTTTTGTGTAAACAAGGTAATGAAATTACCCATCTCTAATCAACAAATCTAGACCACTTGGGTAATTCTGCCTTGCAGCCTAAGCTGCTTGCCTCTGATAGAGATCTGGGTGAAATCCTGTGGGCAGATGATAGAAAAGTAAGGAAGCATGGGTCACCCAGCCTGGACAGAAGCCAAAATGGTGGATGGGTTGAATGGAACATGAACTTTGAGAGGTAAGGATCAGAAGTAGGTTGCTCCTCGTTCAGCCTGGATTGAGTGAACTGGTGGTAGTGGTGGCGGAAGGCTCCACCCCCCCTGGATGCTTCTGCTCATGTGCAGAAGCGTTGCGCACATCCAAACCAGTAGTAAAAAAAATTGGCAACCCACCACTGGTGAGGATAGTTCATTCACTGAATGGGCCACTGATGGATCAACTGAAGATTATAGAAAAAAGGTGGAGAACATATTCAGTTCTGCAATTCAAGTTGAAATGGCTGCCTAGGGCAGTGACCAGTCATTAGAGCGGAGGGGCCTTGGTACTAGAATAGAATGAAGTGCCAGAAACCATATGCTCTGGAGACTGCTTTGCTTGGGGAAATAAATAGTTTTGAACTGTATTTAGAAAACACAGGTAAGGCTAAATCTGCAAAGGGCTAAGAAGGGAAGAAGATGGCATGTTAGAAAGAGGCCGGTGACCTGCACTGATGATGAGCCAAGCAAATGTGGATCTGCACCTTGGTTATACACCAATTTCCAATTTCCACCAAGCAGTATCCTGACTAACAGGAAGCCAGCTTCCTATAATCTACTCAGCTGTCCTTACCACTCTCTGTATGGATCTTCTATCAACAGCACTGCTACCACCAAACCAAACAGTGATGCAGTTTGTTAAACCTTCTCAGTTGTGCTTCTGTAAAACATGGCCAGGACAGAAGGAGAAAGATCTTTTTCAAAATAGTGTTAGAATGAAATGGAAAGGAATAGCAGAAATTGAAAGGTACCTTGGAGGTCTTCTAGTCCAACCCCCTATAGCATTTCAGACTTTTTTTTAAAGGGGGAATGGTTGTTTTAAGTTTTCTGCATTGTTTTAGTAGTTCTTGGCACTGTCCTTTTGGGGTGTACTTCCCTCACTCTTTTTGAAAGCCTCTAGTGATGGAGATCCACAATTTCTGAAGGCAAACTATTCCATTGGTTGATTGGTCTCACCCTTAGGAAATTTCTCCTTGGTCCTAGGTTGCTTCTCTCTTTGGTTAGTTTCCATCCATTGTTTCTTGTTGGGCCTTTTGGTGCTCTGGAAAATAGATTGACTCCCTCATTTTGTAGGAGCCCCTTAAATTTCCTGACAGAACAATTAATCAGTGGAACAACTTGCCTCCAGAAGTTGTAAATGCTCCAACACTGGAAGTTTTAAAGAAGAGATTGGATAATCATTTTTCTGAAGTGGTGTAGGGTTTCCTGCCTAAGCAGGGGGTGGACTAGAAAACCTCCAAGGTACTTTTCAACTCTGTTATTCTATTCTAAATATTGGAACAGTGCTACTTTATTGTGAGTTGGATTACAGAGAAATTTTCTAACGGTGAGACCAATCAAGTTGGCCATGCCCAGTCACATGACCCATTTCCCACAGAAAACACTGGGAGCCACAAAATATGGGTAGGTGTGGCTGGGGTGTGTGTGTCATGTGACTGGGTGGGAGTGACATTGAGTTGGCCATGCCTACCCACTCACATGACCGCCCACCCACTCACATCACCACCCACCCACTCACATGACCTCAAGCCACACTCACAGAATCAATAGTAAAAAAAAGAATCCCACCACTGCCCCTAATCATCTTCGTTGCTTTTCTCGGTACTGTTTCTAGAGTCTCAACTTCGTTTTTACATTGTGGTGACCAAAACTGGATGCAGTATTCCAAGTGTAGCCTTATCAAGGCATTATAAAGTGGTATTAACATTTCATTTCAGGGCTGTCAAATTGGTGGCCTGTGGGCCAGATATGGCTCACACAGGCCATGCCCACCCCAGCTCTCAAAGACAAAAACATCACAATAGATCATGATCTGGCCCACGACACGATCGAGTTTTACACTCCTGCTTCACGTGATCTTGATCCTATCCCTCTGTTAATGCAGCCTAGAATTGTGTTGCAGCTGCAGCACACTGTTGGCTCATATTTAAAAGATTGTCCACTAGGATTCGAAGATCCCTCTCATAGTTACTACTATTGAGCAAGGTACCATCTATTTGATACTACAAAATGAAGTAATACTACTTCATTTTGTTAGATTCAAGTCTGTCAAGACCCTTCTGTGTCTTAAGCCTATCTTCTGGAGTGTTGGCTATTCCTGCCATCTTGGTGTCATCAGCAGATTTGATGAGTTCCCCATTTATCCTCTTGTCCAAATCATTGATGAAGATGTTGAAGAGTACAGGGCCTAAAACAAAGCCTTGGGGTACCCCACTGCATACTTCTCTCTGTGTAAATGCAGTTCCATTGAGGACTGCACGCCAAATGAGGTTGATCAGCCAGTTATGAATCCATTTGGTGGATTCTGTCTAACCCACGTTTTTCTATCTTAACAAGTAGTAAGTTGTAGTTTATCAAATGCCTTACCTCCAAGTAATGCTCTCCTCATCCGACACAGAAAATGCAAATACTGGTTTGCACACTTCACTAAACATAACATATAAAGAGATTGTCAGATTGTTAGTTATCTGCACCCCTAGAAACTTAATACTATTGACCACCTCTACAGCTGTAGCTTTGATACAAAGTAGAGTATAACTATGCTGGCTCTTTTTAAAATTAACAATGATCTCCTTTATTTTGTTAGCATTCAAAACCAGTTTATTTTTTTTTTGTACCAGTCCACCAGCCGGTTGTAAATTATCTGATCTATTTTAAGTGGGGCAAGAGGCGTTTCTCTAAATTGCTCTTTTCCTTTTCTCTGCATGACCTTGAATTGCCGTAGCTTATTACTTTCTCTGGATTTAATAGATGTACTTGATCATCTTGACATATTGTTTTAAAAATGGGATTCAATAAACTTTTGCATGGTAGGAGATGTTCTTATGTTCTTTTCTCCTAGTAGTGCAGAGAATTGGTCCCTTGAAATACAGTTTTAGCTTATTCACCAATAAGATATCAAAAGCTGAGAATGAGGAAAAGTGCTATTCACTGTGAAAGTGCTTATTCAGAAAATACATTATGATTGCTCTCAATAACAATGACAAGTTATATCTGAGAATTCTGTGAATACAGAAATCACGAACATTTCTAGTCATACTGATTAAAGCAAAATGTCTTAAAATGAACTGCCTAATACCTGTTTTTTTTCCTTTTAAATCTTTTAGTTGATAAAAAACAAGGTGATATTGTCTTCTTGCTGGATAGCTCTATCAATTTTGGGAGAGACAATTTCCCCAATGTTGTTGAATTTATACATGACTTAATCGATGCTATTTATGATGAAGGCGATTCCATTCGAGTTGGTTTAGTACAATACAACTCTGACGTGAGTGATGAATTCTTTCTGAGGGATTTCTCTGACAAAGAGCATATCTTAGAAGCAGTGAAGAAGATAACGTACAAAGGAGGCAGAATTGCCAACACAGGAGCAGGTGTCAAGCATATCCAAGCAAAACATTTTGTGAAGGAGGCTGGCAGCAGGAAAGACCAGAATGTCCCTCAGATTGCTCTCATTATAACAGCAGGAAAGCCAGAAGACGATGGGGAGGCAGCAGTCTTAGGGTTGTCTCAGTCGGGGGTCAAGGTCTTTGCAGTTGGTGTGAAAAACATTGACCTGAATGAAATTACTAAGCTCTCCAGTGACTCCACAACAGCTTTTAGGGCTTCAACTCCCCAGGTCCTCTCGGA
Organism: Thamnophis sirtalis; assembly: GCF_051295495.1. Classification (NCBI taxonomy): domain Eukaryota; kingdom Metazoa; phylum Chordata; class Lepidosauria; order Squamata; family Natricidae; genus Thamnophis; species Thamnophis sirtalis. The sequence goes on along the minus strand of NW_028261385.1, from coordinate 113,456,066 downwards.
GCTCAATGAGGCTGTTCTGGTGACCCTGAATGATGTCATGAGAGAACAATTATGTCGTGGTGTGGTGGAAGTCTCTAAAGGTAAAGAAAATCTTATTCAATTTGTGTTGCTGGTTGTTGTTTTTTGCTTTATTTTACATTTAGGGATCTACACAACACCGTACTATAATTTATATATGCAGCAATCCTTGCCTTTTGTTTCTCTTATTTTAATATTCAACTTCATAATAGCAAGTATAGGTGGTATTTTTATTTATTTGCATTTGAGAAAATTTATATGGCCACCCAACTCATTCTCACTGATTCCAGGTGGTGTACAAAGATAAAAACCCAATGTAAATAAATAAATAAAAAGCAAAAACTACTGCTTGGTGACAACAATTAGTCAATCAAAAAGTGACTTGATGGGATCCATCCCACTCTGAGTTTCCCAGGCTTGTTGTAAAAACCAGATCTTCGGGGCCTTGTGAAAGAGTGTCAAAATGGGGGCCAATCTTCTCTCTGTGAGATGATGTTCCACAGGGAGGGAACCAATACAGAGAAGGCCCTTCTTCTTGGTCCTTAACTTATGATCACAATTGAGTCCAAAATTTCTGTTGCCAAGCAAGACATGTTAAGTGAGTTTTACCCCATTTTACAATCTTTATTGCTGCAGTTGTTAAGTGAATGTGGCTTCTTCATTGTCTTGATCATGGGGATGCTGCAAAGGTTGTAAATATGAAAAACAGCCATAAACAACTTTTGTCAGTGCCATTATAACTTCCAACAGCCACTAAACAAATTGTTGTAAGTCAAGGATTACCTGTATGTTCTATAGTCCATTTTTAAGTGTAGCTATTTATTAATACACAAATTTAGGTTTAGGTTTTTAGGTTTTAGGTTTTATTATTATTATTATTTATAGGCCGCCCTTTTCCCTGAGGGGACTCAGGGTGGCTTACAATACATAGGGAGGGGAGTACAAGACAATAAAACATAAAACAATACATAAATAAAAAATAATACACACCATTCATCATTCGGGTGGGGACGGATTGTGACTTTTATCCCCAGCCCTGGCGGGATAGCCAGGTCTTGAGGGCTATGCGGAAGGTTTGGACGGTGGTGAGGGTACGAATCTCCACGGGGAGATCGTTCCAAAGGGTCGGAGCTACTACTGAAAAGGCTCTCCTCCGTGTAGTTGCCAGTCGACACTGACTGGCAGATGGGACTCGGAGGAGGCCTAATCTGTGCGATCTAATCGGTCGCAAGGAGGTAATTGGCAGGAGGCGGTCTCTCAAGTCTTTCTATGTTAATACCAGTTTGGGGGAAAATAACACAAAATGGTGAGACTGTCTGATTTTTCATAGAAAGCTGATCATAGTGTGATGTTGGATCAAGTGATGTATTTCTGGATATTAATGAATAGTGCAAACAGAGCAGCTATTCTTGACTAGAAATCCAGAAATTACTTTTAGATACTTATTTTTACATGGTACTGTAGGAAGTTATCACCCAGCCCTCTCCCAGAAAAATGAAATATCCTAGGAAATATTGAAAAGGCAGAATATTTCTCTGGATGTGAAAAGAAAGAAACATGTTTTAAAGACAGAATAACTTCCTGTAGCTTCCTGCCCATCCCCACTTTGTCAATGGGCCATTAAGAAGCCCAACTAGTCCCTTAACATAATAAAGACTTCTCCACTTCACCTCCAGAGGGGGATGGGATTAAGGCATGATAATATTGGCCCTTTACCCAACTCACCACATGGCATCTGAGAGCTCAACCAAACCTGGATTCAAAACGCAGCCTAGAGAGTTGCCCCTGCATGGCCCCATGGGAGTCTGACAACCAATCAGAATACAAAATCAAAATCAAAAGCCAGAGAAGGATAAAACCAAGGACTCAGCATCTCAGTCTTTCCTTCTCTTTTCTACACCAACATTGAAGCATGTGATCACTTTTTCTGTTCAGGACTCAAGCCATGTGGTCCTGTCCACAAATAAACCATCTTTCCAAGCAGCCTCCATGTCTCCAGTGTCTTTTTCCCCATGCCACTTTCCCTTTACTTTATGTTTGATAGATTTGCCATTTTTTCTATTCTAGATTGCAATCTGGATGTCATACTTGGATTTGATGTCTCAAATACTGTACAAGGGCAAAACATATTCAGTGTACAAAGAATGCTGGAATCATCAATTGAAGATATTCTGAACAGGATCAGTCAAATGCAGAAAATTAGTTGTACTCCCAACCAGGCACCCACAGTGCGTGTAGCACTTCTGGCACAGACTTCCTCTGGAATTGTAGAAGCCTTTGATTTCTCAGAGTATCAGCCGGAGTTGTTTGAAAAGTTCCAAGCCTTGCGAAATGATGGACCATATGTGCTCACAGCAGACACCCTCAAGTCTTACCAGAATAAATTTAAAACAGCTCCTACTGGAAGTACAAAGGTAAATGTTGGCTTGTTTTTCAATTTTGAAAAAGAAAATCTTTTTGCTGCATCAAAATATCATTCTATGGAACCCGCACCGCAGGTGATTGCTGTGTGGTGTCATGTATGTCCTGCTGTAATAGTGGAAGTAAAACAAATAGTTGTGAGTGTCTAGGCTACACTGATGCATATAGTATGTGACTTTGAGGAGTCTACACCTGCAGGGCTAGACCAGCCAAACTGGCCAGCTGAACTGATCTACTGGAATCAGAGAAGAAAAGGGGAGAGTGTATGGAAGTACAGTATATACATTATAATAATTTGTAGCAATTGTATTTAAAGAACTGGGCTTAGTGTGTTGCCTTGCAAAAAGTCATTGTGTCAGCACTGTATAATTGTTAATTGCCTACATCTAAGAGCCTCGGGGCATTCTTGAATATCAAATCAGTGACTGGCTGATGTTTTCACTGAGGAGCACTTCACAACTTATCTTTAGTAACACAAAGCTCTTCATTCATAGGTGGTGATCCACCTAACTGATGGCATTGATGGTGCTATGGGACCACTGGCAACTGCATCAATGAGTCTAAAGAAAGACGGTATGTTTTATAAGGCTTTATTTCATACTGACATAAAATTCATTTTAGTTGGGATTTCTGAGATTACATACATATATTCACACTGATCAAGTCTTTCCGATAAATGAATATAGAATAACCTAAAAGCCAGGGGTGGGATTCAGCCAGTTTGGACCGGTTTGGGTGAACCAGTTGTTCCGATTTTGCACAATTCGCAGAACTGGTAAAATCGACCACTGGCTAGCCCCACCCTACCCACCCCACCCTGCCCTATATAGTATCTTCCCTTTGCCATGTGGTCCAAACCGGCCACCTAATCTCCATGCCTTACCTGCTCTGCTCACCAAAGGTAAGCATGCCACCTGCTTGTCCTTTGCCTTGGGTTGAGACCCAGGGACATGCCATTCCCCAGCTCTGGACTTGCCCTGGAGCCACTGCCCACTCGGTGCCCGCCTCAGCTGGGTTGGGGAATGCACCATTCCCTGGCTCCAGTCTTGCCCTGGGCCTCCATCCACATGCCGCTGCCCCCCTCTGGCCTCAAGCTACCGCCTCCCGGGGCTGAAGCAATTTATTCAGCCTGCAGCCTGCCACACTAAACTGAGGGGAGAGGAGGGCTGAAGTGATTTGGGAATGGACTGGATGGTTCTTCTTACCTGTGAGAAGTCCCATCCAGAAAGTGTTGCAGTGGAGATCTTGGAGCTGCTTCTTCCATCCCTTGCCAAGCCTCGGTCGCTCGCGGAGATGTTCTCCAAGTCTGCAATTGCTTCTCTTGCTGGGAGAGAAAGAGTCTCTTGAGCATCAATTTAGTAGCTGTGACCTGCCGCTTTCCTCTAAGTCCCATCCAGAAAGTGCTGTGCCACAAAGAACCAGCATTCAACATAGCTGCTGGGTGGCCTTTTTGAGATTATAGAATAAAACAGATTTAACATTGAGAAATGAAGTGGAAGGGGGAGAAGCTAAATAGAACCAACTTATCTAATCCTTTCTCAGATAACAAGATAGAATACAGGATGAACATTATCCTTCAGGGATTATGAACAATTATTCAAGATGGATCCCCCCCCTCCTATCTTCTCTAGGTGTCAAGGCTCTTATTCTTGTTGGGTTGGACCCAGTATCTAATTTTGAAGAAGCAATGAAACTGGAATTTGGACGTGGCTTTACTTATAATAAACCTCTCCTAGTGAATCAGCTGGATTTAGACTTTGAAGTGACAGAGCAATTGGTAAATAACTGAAGTCTATACTTTATTCTTAATGCCATTATGGATATATATTTGCAAGTACCTATTATGTAACAATATTACATTTTTGAAGAAATGTAATCATGGTTTTTTTATGATACCTAATCTACATTTTGTCCATAAAATGTAACTTCTGTGAAGGTCAGAGATGAAAAAGTTAAAAATTACCAAAGCAGTTCCCTCAAAGAGGAAGGGACCTTTATGTAAGCCATGTTATTTGTTCTTCTCATATAACATTTTCTATATTAGTGAATGGCCTGAACAATTACTACACAGATACTGTTTAAATAGCCTCCGCCGGCCTGTCACATCTTTCTGGTCATTGCAAAGGCTATTTGTGGCTGTTATCTTTGAATAAAATATGATGAAAACTTCATCCCTTGTCCAGAATTATTGAATTGGGAAACTGCTGTGCCAAATCAATATCCCAGATGGATAAATCAATAAAGCTAATTTGAAGGCTACTGTACAGCAGACTAAAGTCTGCTAAATTCCTGAATTTGTTAGAACCTATGTTAGAACTGAGACATTTTGTATATTCCTACAAATCAGTATGGTACATCGCTGTTGTTAATTCCATAATACAGTTGAGGAAAAGGGACATTAAAGTTGTGAAAGAAGTTTGCTAAAGGTTGCCGGGTGAGACTGTGGTAGAGGTAAAATATGAACCAGCAGTTCTCTGATTTGTATGCCAATTTCCCCTCTTTTATGCTGCAAGAGCACTCTGTGATATAGCATGACTACAACTTATCTAACTATATACTAGGGTTGCATTGTATTTCAGATTTGAAAGTGAAAACATGCTTTGGAGTTACTTGGCATCTCCATGTTCTCTGCAAGACCTTTAACCTTTCCAAGCAGAAGTGTGCACAGCCCCACTAAATATTCCAGGAATCCAATTTCTTGGATTCCTGACTTACCCTCAATCTTCCCACATAATACATTCTAGATTAGGGTGTATCCATTCTTGAAAGATTGGTATTGGCAATTTGCGGTAAATTGGAGACGCCTGATGAGCCAATTCTACTTTATTATAAAGTTACATTGACAGAATCTTCCAAGCATGAAAGGGCAATTATTGCCAGACCCCCCACCCCCAAAGTAGCCTTTATAACCAGAAAAAGTAGAAAAGGTCTCTTCTCTGTCTCTTGCCCTGCCCACTAGAGTTTTGTGGAGAAGTCCTTAATTGGCTCATATATTTATCTTTCAGCCTGTTTTAGCACTGTTATCTTTGAGAAATGTATTTATTTTTCAACATATGATCAATTACTATATTGATAATATTTCTCCTCCTCTGTGTTTTCAGTACTCTTTTCATTCTCCAAGCTATTATTTCAGTTAAAGCTCAATATTGCACAAATGTAACAGTGAACAATATTGTGCACATATGTGCATTTTAATAATCTATTTTTTACTTAATTAGTAGTCTGTTTTATTCAGGACAATATTGCAGAAAGATCATGTTGTGGAGTCCCATGCAAATGTTCCGGACAACGGGGAGACAGAGGATTTCCAGGCACAGTTGGACCAAAGGTGAGATATTTAACATGGGTTTTACAGTTTATAATAAGGCATCTTTGGGAATGAGATGGATCTGTTCAAAGGAGAAATACAAAAGATGCCCAGAGTTTTGAATTCACCTGCAGTGGTTCTCTGGATCCCCACTACACTCTTGGATAGTGATCTCTATATTGTACTCATGATGTCTTATATAGAAAGCATGTTTCAATCTATGGTATCCATTTTATATATTTAAATTTCTAGTGTTAAAATTGATATGAATTTTATTTCAGTACCTTGTTTAACGAAAGGTTTTGGTTCAGAATTTGGAGCTTCTAGAGTTAATTTTGATACTCAGTGTCACATTTCACCTGTGCTTGACAGTACTTGAAATATTAAAAAAATAGAATGCAACTCTATTGAAGGCTTTGCTATGTAGGTGAAACTATAAACAAATTATATATTGATTTATGCATTAGAGATATAATTTTAAATGAATGAGATAACATGAATGCTCTCTCTCTCTATAAAATTAGAAAATTGGACCAGTGGCTGGAAAGGGTTAAATTTAAAAGATAGCACCGAGGCACTGATCATAGCAGCATAAGAAAAAGGCTTAAAACATCAGTTCTTTAGAAGCATGGGTCTACCATATTAGATAGGATCTAAGGTGCAGACTATGCATAGGGACCCCAGAGATAGTCCAATATCATACCGGCACAATGTAAGATGCAGGCAGGAGCAGCATATACTAAATGGCACAACCAAGTTGCTTCATTGTGAACAAGAACATCTGCACAATGTATGGGTTTAGACTCCCAAATGCAGGTAGGAGATCCCACAGAAGGTCATGGAGAATAAGAGGGCTAAGATCCTGTGGGACTTCCAGATCCAGATGGACAGACAGGTTCTAGACAGTCAACCAGCCATTATGGTAGTAGACAAGGCGCAGAAGACAGTGACAGTAATAGATGTAGCAGTGCCAAGTGACAGCAACATCAGAAAGAAATAGTATGAGAAGCTGAAAAGTTTCCAGGCCTAAAAGAGGAACTGGAGAGGATGTGGAAAATTAATGCCAGTGTGATCTCAATGGTGGTAGGAGCATTTGGAGCTGTAATTCCTAACCTGGGAGAATACACACACACACACACACACACACTCACACTGTTTATGTATAATCTCAAGCTTTCTTGAGATCATATTCAGATATTCACTGCAATGACTTATTATAATTTATTTGTAAAAAGGCAGAATTGAGCTTAAAGATAAAATATAGGATATTCAGAATACCAACTCAAGTTTATGTATAAATATGTTCTTTGTGTTTTAAAGGGAATTCCAGGGGAAAATGGCTATAGAGGCTATCCAGGAGATGAAGGTGGACTGGTGAGTAAATGTTTCTCAATACCTGAACTTCTACTTGCAGTAGCAAGGAAACAGAAGAAAATTATAATACTTTTGCTGTGAAGATGGATGGAGGGATGGAGGAGGAGGAATATGGTACCACAACTTTAGTGCTGCAACAATTTTGGTTTATGATGAGCAGAATATAAGCAACATTTTGCTTTTTTCTTCCATGCTACATATAGATTAAAATACAGTCTATCTTTTCTTACCTGCTATGCACATTAATAAAAAATCCAAGCCTTATAGAGTTTTCACATGCCATTTAAATTCCATGTGAATCTGGAATCACACACACAAAGACAGACATACAGACACACATAGACACACAAACATCCAGATTAAATGTGCCATTAAGTATCTCTATTTACACAGTTCCTTAACAAGGACAAACAGCTGGGCATTCAGATCAGTGGTGGGTTCCTACCGGTTCGGCCCGGTTCAGCCGAACTGGTAGTAGTTTGGTGGCCTGGGTCACTGGAACCGGCAGCAACCCAGGCCTGTGACACTCCCGAACCAGTTCTCTTGGCCATGCCATAAATTCCAACATCTTGTTTTTTGCTTCTGTGCATGCGCAAAACAATTTTTATTGCACTATGCATGCACGCGCACCATGCATCAAGCGTGCCCATGAGCAAACCAGCAGTAATGGCTGCCAGAACTCACCCCTGATTGGGGTGTCATATAAAACATTGTAACACTACTATCCAATGCTGAAAAGCTAATATTAAGCTAAACAAAATTCTCTCTTAATGGAAATTAAGTGGAGATGACTAAGGAGGCAATAATCCTATTCTTTTGTGTCTAGAGCACAAGGTGCTTCACTAAAAAAGAAAAGAACAAAGATGAATTGGGTGTGGGTAAACTCCCCCACTCCCTCCATCCTGCTCCATGTAATCAAAGATTAGGGAGCCTCTTAATGGGGATTTTTTTGAGGCACATGTTGGGCAGATTGTGATTGCATGTTAGGATTGTGATTGGATGTTAGGAGGAGAACTAAATGTCTTCTCAGAACTGTATATCAAAAATCCTCACTGTAATCCAGCTTTAAAATTTCAATTTGTGCACACAGACGTCTTTCTAAAGCTTATTGCTAGTTGGGAAACATTTTTGAGAGCATTTCTGTGGAGGTTGGAGAAACATCTTTGTTTGAGACAAGCTTTGGAATAGAGTCCATTATTCTAATATTGCATTGTATATGTCTCGTTGCCATTCTGGAGTCTGATCAAATTTTGAGCAGGCATGTGTGCATGTGTTTGGATGAAGAATATAAAAGAAAATTTGCCTCCATGAAATAAAGACACAATGGCCTTGCCCATTGCAAGTAACTGGATCCCAATAGCCCTGGATCAAATATGATCTTTGGACTGAAATTCCTTGCAATCACATGTTTTGCATTATAAAAACTGTATACTTCTACCTGACAGGATTGTCTGAATGTAGCATGATAGAAATGTCCCATATTCTAATAACATCCAATGTAATATTCTTGTTACAGAACTTGACATCTCCTTTCCTTTCTAGTATTCAGGTTTCCGTTTTCTTTAACTGCCATCTCTCAGAAATATGTCTGTGACTGAAGAAGTATCCATGTTGACTCTCATACTTCTTTCTTTTTTGTCAAAGGGTGAACGTGGACCTCCTGGGATAAATGGAACCCAAGGTTTCCAAGGCTGTCCAGGTGAAAGGGGAATGAAGGTAAAGGAAGAGAATTGGGCTCTACAGAAGAAGAACACATACTATAAGGACTTCTCAATAGACACCAACCCAGTTTACACTAGTTCACTACAATCACATTGTAGCATCTGATAAAAAATTATTCAATAGTATTGTCCAAATACTTTTGGGGATGGAGTGGGGAACCGATGGGTGAAGGCAAGCTCTAAGAAGAACAGGAGAGTAAGAAAAGAAAGTTTCCAGAAGTTAGAAACAGAATATATTTATTGAATTTACCTTAACCAATCATAGCCTACACATCTTCCCTGAATGGGCAGTGAGATTTCAGTGGATTTTTTTAAAAAAATGAAGTGTATGCATCAAGCTGTGGTCTTTTACAGATAAATTGAAACTTTCTTACTCATTGAGAAACAATCTTTTTTGCTTTTTTGTTTTCAATTTATTTTTATCTTCCATTTATTTGGAGGTCATTCCAACTTTTCCTTAATTTTATAGAAAAAATGGAAACAAGTCTTACTGTGATGGTTATCTGAATATTTTTTGACTACTCATTTTATTCTGTAGCTATAGGTTTTGAGAAATTGAATAAATTTTTAATTAGATAAATGATAATTCTTTCTTTTTTGTAGGGGGGGCGTGGATTCCCAGGAGAAAAGGTACGTAACAATTTCAATATAACCGAAGAAAAAAGAATACACATTCCCCCGTGTTATACTTTTCTCATTGTCAATTTCATCTCAGTATTTCTTTTTTGGGATTATAATAATTAATTACATTCTTTGATTCGGTAGGGCGAATTTGGGGAAAATGGACTTGATGGAATAGACGGAGAAGAGGTGAGTTATTTGAGTTACTTTTGGACTAATAAATAACATGAAATAACATTTCTTTCTGGTTACAACTCATTTCAGTAACTCACTTTGATTAATAAATTGAATTAATTTGATTGCTTTTGCCAGGGAGATAGAGGCTTTCCAGGTGTTCCTGGGGAGAGGGGGAGCCTTGGTAGACTGGTAAGTGTAATTTTTTTTAATTATTCCAAAACTTCAAAATTGAAAAGAAAAAAACTCCAAACAGCCAAATAATGTATTGCTTGTTATAGAGCTACAAGAGACTTCTGGGAAATCAGCAGAGATCTCAGATATTTTTGTTTTCTTCAGTAAAGTCCTAACTGGAGAGATTAATTAGAGATAAGATGTAGTCCAGTTGTATCACTGAATAAGCCACTCACTGGAAAAAAATGGAGGCAGCTGGTTTAGTATCCTTTTTCTGGTTATTCTCTTGCTAGAAATATCAGCCAGGTCAAGGTGAAAGTCACATTAATTTCAGGATTCCATTGTTATGGGCAAAGATTTTGACATTACGGAAATAATTTCCATAGGGTGGCAGAGGAAACAAAGGAGAAATAGGAGACCCAGGTGACCATGGACTTCGAGGTGATCCGGTAAATATGTTGAAATGTATTGAGATGTATATACTTTAGATTTCTAATTCCAGGAACAAAGAAAAAAAGAAAAAAACGGATATATTTTTTCTTTATATCTTTTTTCCTTTCCTTTCTCTTTCATATTTACTATTTTTAACTTATTATACATGTAAAATCTTTTAGTAATAGCTATTTTTAAAAAGATTAAAAATTGCAGCAGATTTAAGATGTTAACTATCAAAATGGGCAGGCTTGACACTTGCAACAATTACTTTACTTTTATTGAAATCTTGAGGTCTATGAGGTAAAACAGTGTAAAATCAAGGGGCAGGAGAGCACTTCAAAGCACATGCTGAGGATAGGAAATTGTTTTCAGAACTGAGCGACCGGTCCACTTCTATTTTTTTCTCAGTCTCCTCTATTTCAGAATCTATTGGCTGTTTGGTAAAGACCAATCTCTGGTAATGGGAAGTTGGGCAGGATGAAGCACAGTGGTGGGTTGCCAATTTTTTTTTGCTATGGTTCGGGTGCTTCTGTGCATGCACAGAAACGTCCAGGTGGGTAGGTGGAGCCTCCCGCCATTGATACTACCAGTTCACCCGATCCGGGCTGAACATGGGAGCACCCCACCTCTGATGAAGCACCTGTAAAGGTGCATGCTATTGATTTCTAAACTTGTATCTGCTATGAGCTGGAAATAGTTGGGCAGCATACAATGTCATGAGTGAGTCAATATCCAGAGGGAAGGGAGTAGTAAAACCTGGAGGTGGAGTAAAAAAAGTTAGAATCAGCCTAGAATCTCTACATAGCCACAAATTGACTGTCCAATCCCTCTTGAATTCTGTTTACCCTTATCCTTGATTCACTAGATTCCTAGGCATAGGCATGAATTGTAATAAATCAGTTTAATTGGAATATCACCTGTGGTCCTCTGATCATCTTGAATTATAACCTGTGCATCTTTGCCCTTTCACATTCATATTTTTATTTCTCAGTTTCTTCTTTCTAATGTGGTAACATCTGTGAATTTTGGTTACTTATCAAAGCCACTAGGAGATATTCATTGCATAAATCCTGTCATCTAGTAGTTAAACAGGAAAAACCAATCAGAAAAGAGAGGCAACAATCCCAATTCAGCATAACAATACATGGACTAAAATCTAGATCATAAAGACATTTGTTTCTGCATAAATTCTTCTAAAAATAATCTGAATCAATGAGAATTCCATTCATTCTTAATGAGGTTTTTATCATCATTTCATGCAAATATTAAATTCTGTGCAGAATAGAATTCAAGCAACCAGTACCCCAAATTCCAGGGATAGGACTGAATGTTTGTTTGAATGTTTATTTTATTTATATGCCACCCTTTTCCCCCGAAGGGGACTCAGGGTGGCTCACAACTCAAACCAGGGAAGGGGGATACAAACAAAAAATTAAAACGACACAAAACAATACATAATTTAAAAGACACAACAGTCATACCATTCGAGACGGGGGCAACAATTCTTTAGCCCCAGGCCTGTCGGAACAGCCAGGTTTTAAGGGCAAATTTTTCATCAATGCAGTTTTGGGCTATAAATGATTAAAACCCCAAATTACTCTGCTTTGTAAACCCAAGCAAACCAGATTTTTTCCAAGAGGCCCAGGTAATCATTAAAGTTATCTTTCCATGTCTCTTTTCCAATATAAATATGTTAGTTAGCTGAAGCAAGTTATCAAACAAGGTCAAAGTATACAGTAGTGTAAACAAGGTCTATGTATCAACACCTCTAAGTAAGGATTTCTCTTCCTATAGTCTAGTGTCCTAAATATGCACCCATGCATTTAGAAAAGTTAGAGAGAGATGAAGAAAACTGGGTTATGAGATGAGTTTTGTGGATATGTCAGGATTGAAAACAGTCTATTTCTCTGAACTGTATCCATCACTATGTTATAAACTGTGTAATAACTTTTGTCTCACTCTGCTTGCTTTTCATTGCTTGGGCTGCTTCCAGGGTACTTTTGGAACCGATAGCACTGACAGAGGACCCAAAGGAGAAAAGGGAGAACTTGGACCAGCGGTAAAATATCAATCCTTGGATTTGTAGGAGGGTTAGACAGACATGCTACCTGGCTTGGGAGACTGATCTAGAACCTCCAAAATCCAGTCAAGATTGCTTGGGAGAATTTAATGCAAACTAATGACTGGATTAATTACCTTATCAACAAGAAAAATAAAGCTGCATGAGACTATGAGACAATTAACCAGTGGAGTGGCTTTCCTTCAGAAGTTGTGGGTATTCCATCACTAGAGGTTTTAAAGAAAAGATTGGACAGCCATATGTCTGAAATGGTATATGATTTCCTGCTTGAGCAGTGGGTTGGAGTAGAAGACCTACAAGATACCTTCCAATTCTGTTATTCTGTTACAGACATTTTTGGTTTTCCCATAATAGAAATGGGAGGGATGAAGAATAAAAGTTAATAAATTAAAGATGAAATCAATGACAGGTCAGATCAACTGGTGAGATCAATCCAGAAAACAATATAATATAATCACCTAGGATAAGAAACCATCAGTAAAGCGATAGAGTATTTGGGTAAAATATAAAACTAATATCATTTATATAACTTTAATTTATATAACTAATTATAATTTCTCCAACTCAAGTTTTTCCATCCTATAAAACACTCTTTGAACTAATGATGGCATGAGCCTTAAGATCTCTCTAATTTGAAAGAAAATTTAACCAGTTTTTGAAAATCAATATAAATCCTACCTTGTCTCCTCATTATAATGTTTCATGAAAAAAGAAAGATTTTTGGCAATAAGTGAGGTCAGAATCTTTCTCAATTCCCCCATTCCAGGATCCATTCATATAAAAAACACAGGCCTAATTTAAATAAAAGAAGAAAAGAAATTTTTTCAAAAATACTTTCTACTAAAATGTTTTTATTGTCCTGTTGTGACTTACATTTGTCTCTTGTTTAGTGATAAACAATTCCAGTGTTTTGTATTTTTACAGGGAGAACTTGGAAGAGATGGACCACGGGGTGACGCAGGAGAAGCTGGAAGAGATGTGTGTATAATTTCCTCTGCTATTTGATTTGCTAATAACATAGTTTCTACAATAATAGACCTGTGTGTGTGTGAATGTATGCATATATGCATATGTGGATGATTTAGAATAATATAGGAGCACTGTAAGTAAGATCTTATAATTGTATGGGATTTGTGCTGAGATTCTCACTTTAAAACCTAATGTATTTGTTTAATTTCTATTATTTTGATATTTACTAAATATCTAAACCAAACTGAGGTAGATAGTAGGAAGAAGAGGAAAATAATCAATGGGAAAAGAACTAAATAAAGACTGATTATTGTGTTGTACTTTTGTCAACAGCGTTGCATTATTTTGGAGAAGCTCATTTAGCATCCATTGGTTAAGTGTCTGAATATGAAATATTGATTAATTCATTCGCTTTGATTTGAGATGATGTGAATTAATGTGATGCAAAACTTTGATCTGGACAGAGAACTAGGAAAGATAGCATAGTAGCATTAATAGTTTTGTGCCTGTAATAAAAGAGAGAAAGAACCCTTACTTTCACCACTAACAATCTCAGATGAAGATGGGAAGATGCCAGGGGTAGATTCCTGCCAGTTCTAACCTCTTCTATAGAAGTTCCACAAATCTACAGTGCCATTTAGAACTGGTTCCAGCCCCCTCCCCCCACCCGTCCAAACATCATCTAGATGAAGAGCAAGAGGAGGAATTCTGGGAGTTTAAGTCCACATGACTTAAAACTGTCAAGTTTGAACACCCCTGGGTTTTTTTTTCCTAAAGGGTTAGGGGTGCAAGGGTCTTGTAACTTGACAGCTTTAAGATTTGTGTGTTTCAAATGCCAGAGTTTCTGAGCTAAGCCAGAGCATTGTTAAGTGAGTTTCACCACATTTTACAAGTTGGCCACGCCCACCTAGTCACATGGCTGGCAAGCCACTCCCACAAAGCACACCATACCTACATAAGAGGTTCTAAAAAAATTTGAAACCCATCACTGGAAGATACATATCTTGATCCCAGAAGGGAACTGGGGAAGAAGGGGAAAAGGATGTTGGTTGGGATGGAGCCATGTGTAGTTGCTACAAAATTATGTTTAAGGAGTAATGATAATCAAAGTAGGAAGATTCTCTCAGTGCTTTACTTCATGTTAAGAAATAGACCTAGAGCTGGGTCAGGATGTGCACAAAACATTTATCACAAAATATACTGTCTTTGCAATGGAAACAAGACTCTCTTTTTGTGTGTGTCCTGACTACTCTGACAACTGGGACCAGTCATGCCCCTGCTGTTGTTGATTTAAACTCAGTGGGATGTTATACCAGTGGAGCATTGAAACAAACATAGAAGTTAAAACATATTCACATTTCTTCCCATTTTAGAAACAAGATGTTGAGCTTGATTCTATGGTATCTTTACTATTGTCTTTATAAGACAGAAGAAGATTGCTTGAATGTCTGCATCTTGCCTAGGAAACTATTGTTGCTTTGTGTGTGCATGTGTCTTTCTGATTGTTATGGGAAGTTATAGTTAATGTGAGCAGATGGATAAGCTGTATGTATACTTTGCTTCGTTTATTCTAAAAATTCTGTGGATGACATTTGTGTTGATAGCGTTTAACTGCAAATTTTACTTTTATGGTGTTGGTTTGGTTATCTGTTTAGTATCTATATACATTATCTATTACTAATATTGAGCTCATGTTATATTTAAAAATACAAAAAATCTAAGATGGGTTAGAATGATGAAATTCATTGAACGTTGGTATGTGGGTGCTTTCTGGACATACCTTGGTGTCTTAATACAATTAAAAAGAACTAGCAGCCCATTTATTGTAACCAGGAATCACTCCTTTGTGCAAACATGTACCAAGACAAAGTCAGTTGTTGAGCTTTCATCTGACTGGCTAAGAAGAGGGGGCAAGCACAAATCTCTTGCTTGGTCTTGCTAAATAGAAGTTAGTGTTTACAAAGATAACGTAACACAAAAATAAATTTTAAAATCTTTAGAATTAAGACACCTTGAAGTCTAAATCTTCTGTTTTCTATAGCATTTAGCTGTTGAAAGATATACATTTTCAGTTTGAGTATCTACAAGAAAAAAAATCCTCAGAGAATAAAAAGCTGTAGATAATTACCAAAATACAGAAAAATATTTTTCTAGTGATATCTCTGCATAACAATTAATGACTATTACTTGTATTTATTTCAAGGGATCACTTGGCAAAAGAGGACCACCTGGTATCAAAGTAAGTCTTTATTATGTTTTTACATGATGTATGTTTGTGCTATGTGCTATGTGTGTCTTATAAATATTGTATACACATATAGTAAGGGAGGTGAGGATAGCCAAATCTAAGTAATACCTTAATAAAAGTTGAGAAAATGAAAAATATAGAATATTGGGTTTTTTAATTCTCAGTTGTTAAATAACTGCATTTAGGAGAATTTGTTGAGAAGAATATATGGTACTTATACAGCCTACTAGTATGGTTCAGATATAAAACCATTTTAAAATCCTTTCTGGGACAAATTATGTATTATTTTTCAGGTATAAACATGCATGCACAGAATAGATATATTTTACAAACATTTCTTTCAAAAACTGCTTATGAAATTGTAATAAGCAAGACCTTTAGTCCAATAGGGCAACTTAGTTGTAAATCTTTACTTATTTATCATGTTTATATGGCTTCACATTTCACAACAGTGTGACTTTGGGTAGTGTACAAAAGTGAATTAAAAAGAAAACTCAATAAATTCATAAAAACAGTTATCCACTGAAAACAATAAAGAACAATGAAAAGCTTGTAAACAGAGAGGATGATGTTAGCTAAAGGAAGGGAGTCATTGCAATATCACCCTGATCCCCATCTTTATTCTAGTTTTCTGCAAAAAACCCTAAATATAGTATATAGTACATGGTTTTTGTGTGCACTGTATCCTTATAGCAACTCTGTAAATTAGGTTAATATAGACTGGTTGAAATTCTGACTGGCCCACATCTGTCCATGAGTTTTGTAGACATAAATGGTTAAGGAGACTGAAATTTTTAATCAAGTATGTGGGTAATCCCAGAGGAAAATAAATTTAAAACTCAAGTAATGTAAATGGCTGCATCTGAAAAAAGTTCCATCCACTGACAGAACCTACTTCCATTTGTTCCTCATGCCCAAGAAGAATGCAGATTTTAACTGAAATCAAACAAATATAAGAAAATGCCACTCTGCCTTATTAAACAGTAGCTGTATAAAAGCTTTTCTCTTTTTCTCTCTCACTCTTCCACTCCTTTTATCTCTTTATCTCCCTTTCCCTCTCTTGATGTCTACGTCCGTCCATCCATCCATCCATCCATCCATCCATCCATCCATCCATCTATCTATCTATCTATCTATCTATCTATCTATCTATCTATCTCTCTCTCTATCTCTCTATCTGTCATCTCATTACATTCTCCATTCAATTGTTTTAATTCCTTAGGGAAATAAAGGTGACCTTGGCTCACCAGGATTTAATGGAGAACAAGGAATTAAAGGCCCCCAGGTGAGTTTTTGCAACTCATTTTCAAAGAAGGGAAATGACATTGGGGGTACCCAGAGGTTGTGTTAACCCATTGCAGGAAAAGCAACAACAATTTCAATAGCAACTAATAATGTTAAGAATGTAATAGAATTGCTAAGCCACATGGGAAACACTGTAAAAATAATGGGTGTAGTCTTTTATAATACGTCAGTGGCATGATATCTGACTCATGCAAATATCTATGTGCATGCTAAATGAAGGTAGGGCTTTGTATATTATATTATGCTATCTTCTCTTGTGATGCAATTGTGCAGATTTTTTTAATAGATGGGAAACTGTAAATTCATTCATTTCTTTTCATTCAGTGATAACATAGTACTGTGGCTTTGGGAGTTCATAATAAACCTGTATTTCAAGAATTTACCAATTTTGTATCAGGACTTTTCTGCTTCAAATATTTAATTTTGCTTATTTGTACAGGGACCACCTGGCACAACTGGAATCCCTGGTCTTCAAGG
Source organism: Thamnophis sirtalis (assembly GCF_051295495.1). Taxonomy (NCBI): domain Eukaryota; kingdom Metazoa; phylum Chordata; class Lepidosauria; order Squamata; family Natricidae; genus Thamnophis; species Thamnophis sirtalis. The sequence continues at coordinate 113,438,742 of NW_028261385.1, read as the reverse complement.
AGAGCCTGGCCTCCCTGGCCAAAGGGTAAAATTAGTTCTTTCTGTCATCAAGAATGTTCTTAAAGAGAAAATTATAGACACTCTTAGATTTCTAAGGGTCTTGGCGAGAAAAAATTACATTTCTTCTTGCCCTTTGAAGTTCCTTCTTCTCTGAGATTTTGAGCCCACTTAATATACGCTTTGTATGCTCATTCCACAAGTTCGGAGATGTCTTTCCTGCCCCCCCTTTTTGTCTTCTGTAATTTTTACCCTGAAGTCATCTGCAGTGTGGCCAATGAAGATCATATTGACTATTCTCTTATTTTCTTCAATCTCAGGATCTAATGTGGTATATTGCCTAAAGGTTTGATAAATGCATTCTAGGAATTCCCCTGAATTTTCATCCTTTTTCTGTTGAATTTGATAGACCTTCCCTAAGTTCTTAACTTTTGTTTGAGTCATAACAAAACTAAGGTCGTATAGGATGTATAGAGATGTTTGTTCACGTTGTTTGCATTCGACCAGGTTTCTAGCGTGGATCTCCCATTCAGACAGTTTTACTTTTTTATTGCCTGCTCTTAAGTATTTGGTAATATGGTCTTGAATTGCTTGTGCAGTGGGGTGAGGATCATTTCTCTAACAGAGATGAATAGGCACTGTCAGCGGCTTTACTTGAATGACTAATGGTGTATGGTGACTTGCATGTTCTGGAGGAATATTTTCTGCCCATAATTACTCCACTTCAAACTCCTTTTTAGTGTTTAGTGTTTAGTGTTTGTTTATTAGGATTTGTATGCCGCCCACTCTCAAGAGACTCAGGGCGGCTTACAGATAAAAGCAGGAAGGGGGAACATATAAAAATTAAAAAACAGACATTAAAATTTCACAACATTCATAGCTCAGAATGGGGCTTGAAAAATCAACAGCCCCAGGCCTGCCGGAACAGCCAGGTCTTAATCGCTTTGCGGAAGGCTGGAAGAGTAGTAAGGGTCCAGATCTCCACAGGGAGATTGTTCCATAGAGCCGGAGCCGCTACAGAGAAGGCCCTCCCCCGGGGAGTTGCCAGCCGACATTGACCGGCAGATGGAATCCGGAGGAGGCCTAGTCTGTATGATCTTATAGGTCTCTGAGAGGTAAATGGCAGGAGGTGGTCTCTCAGGTAACCAGGTCCTAAACCATGTAGGGCTTTAAAAGTAATGACTAGCACCTTGAAACGTGTCCAGAGACCAATGGGAAGCCAGTGCAGTTCGCGGAGGATAGGTGTAACATGGGTGTACCTAGATACACCCACTATCACTCGCGCGGCTGCATTCTGGACTAACTGAAGTCTTCTGCATTCTGGACTGCATTCTGGATTAACTGAACACTCTTCAAGGGCAGCCTCATGTAGAGTGCGTTACAGTAATCCAATCAGGTATAGAAGACTCAAACCTCTTGGACCACCATTTTCACAGAATTTTTTTAAGTCTCCTGGATTGATCTTAGGGTCTCCATAATCTCTACTAAAAACCTTTCTTAAAATTTCTCAACATGCATTGAAGAGGCGTCTGAGGAACGCTTCCTCCACCACTCATGTTCTAATCTAAGACAATGCCACTGACCTGAGGTCCCGGAGACTTACAGTCACTAACAGGAACTGCAGTGGCTTAACCACCCACACAATTCTACAGCCTCATTAGGATATGCTGGTTCCGTTAGGAAAGGACGCTATCCCGGACTTAGGGGTGTGATCGGGCCCCCTCTTCCACTCTCAACCGAGTCGGTCTACAATTCCCACAATACTTGCCTGAAGGCATCTTCTTCTCAGCCAGTGTAATTTATTGACTTGTTCTGATCCCGGTCCAATTCTTGGATCGGGTACTCAAGGGGGGGTCATCTGCCTCCTCCCAGAGAAACTCTCTGTTGGCACTTGAAGGTTGGGCGAGACGGCCTTGATTGGGCACCGGTTGGTCCATGCCATCCTCAGCGAAATATCGCTCAAAGTCCTGCCGCGGTTGCCATAATTGTTGCAGAAAATAACAGGGCTTAGACATCTCAGGATCAAGAAGTTTATTTGGCAGCCAGGTTCAGAAAAGCTAGTCAAAGGCAAGCATGTAACTTCTGAACAACTCTTCTAATGGAAGCACACATTCTTATACTTTGTCAAAAGCAGCACAACATGGAAATACTTAACCCATTTCTGATTGGTTATCTTGAGGAAAGAACCCTTATAAGCAGATACTGTCTTGCTTCCCCTTTTGTCTGGGCCGCAGGTATGGAGCTCTAGTCTCATAATGACTATGTGGCTTAGTAAGAACATTAGCTGAACTCTGTGGTTTTGTGAGAACTTTAACTGAACTCTGTGACTAGGCTTCATACTTCCTGTTCTTTTGCAAGCTTCAAATTCCGTCTTTTATTTTATAATAACAAGATGAAGGGCGCTCTGAGAGACTATCCAGCCTGACCCCGTATGTTCACTCTTAATGTCCAAATCTCACTTTATGTCCTATTTTACTATGATCACCCCAGGAAGCACAACAAAAAACAGTATCTGCAAAGGCTTTTGTGGCTGTGAGGTTATCAGGCATCTTTCCTGGTAAAACAGAACATTAGGCCACAGCCCCGGGCATCTTGATCACTTATAAAATTAGATCAGCCCCAAATGGCCCAGTGGTTTTTTTTTTCTGTGAGGTTTTAAGAGAATTTGCTCTGCAATATACAAGGACCAGCATTTGGTCCTCCTCTCCCCATGCCAAAAGTAACAAAAATTCCTCCAATCCTCTTTTAAAGCCATCAAATTAACAGCCATTGCCTTGCTTTTGCCAAGAATCTGATAATAATAAAATAACCCTGGGTAATCAACTACTTCCTTTACCAAGGTCCTATTGTGAATTTCCATTCATTGGAGGACTCCTGGAGTTCGTGATTAGCAAGAGGGAGAAGACCTCCTACTGCACTTTCACTATACCATGTGGGATTTCATAGACTTTGATCATGTCTTGTCATGGTTGACTGTTTTCTAAGCCAAAGAGTTGCAAATTTTCAGGCCTTTTTCAGAAATGTGTTGGACACCCTGACAATTTTACTGACACTATATATCCTTTCCAGCTGTATTATTTCAGCTGCAGACTTTTCCCACAGTGGCTCCTGCTCTATGGAACATCCTGCCTTCGGAGATTAGAATGGCTCCAATTTTGTTAGCCTTTGTAAGGGCCTGAAAACCTGGCTATGTTCCCAAGCTTGGGGTACTGAATGTATCAAGGGCCCTGTTCCCTGGCTGTATTGTTAACTGACCAAGTATCTTGGCTGCTGTGTATATTTATTGTAATGTTTTTGTTGTTTTAAATGTTTTTAGTGTTTTGATATCTTTTTGAATTGTAAGCTGCCTGGAGTCGTTGACTCAGATGGGCAGCCTATAGACATTGAATAAATAATGAATCAGATTATATGTGACAATAGGAACTGTATACAGTAATTCCAGATGAGAATGCATCATGTATTTGTATAAGGGCGTTACGATATTGGCAGTTTTATTTTCAGTCTCTTTCTTGATTATTTCTTGTATGGAGCTTGCCTTATTCTTTTTTTCTTTTCGATTAAAGTTTTTTTTATTTTACCATTTTTATAACATATAATCACATGTATACTATTACATAATCAACATCATATTGTATTATTAAATGTTTACATTAATTCATCTTACCAACAACTCCCAAAAACCAATTATTGGCTCTTCTGCTCTCCATACACCATATTTGTATTTTATCTATCACTTTCTTCTCCCTCTCTCCTCCCCCTCCCTACCTCCTTTCTTCCCTCTGTCATCCTTCCCTTCTCAACTTCCCCTTCCTCTCTCCTTCTCCTCCCTCCCCTTACCATTCCTCATTTTCTCCTCCTCTCCCCCTCCTGCCCTCTCTCCTACCCCTCTCTTCTTCCCTTACCTTTCTCCTCTACTTCCCATTCTTCATCTCATTTACTTGGTGTATTTCAGCTTCTGAGCAAGTTCCCTTTTATGTTGATGGTATTTATAATTCTTTTTCAACATGCATATTTAATTTTTCTCCTCTTTTTAGTAAAAAAAAGGGATACAACAATATATATATATATTTATTATCACTGATAAACGGATAAGAGCCTGCGGCCTAATGGCTAAGATCTCTGCCTAGTATGCCTAGTGTGCAATATACTAAGTGTGCAATATACTAAGATCTCTGCCTAGTATGCCTAGTGTGCAATATAGCCCAGGTTCAAATCCCAGTAAGGGTATGGCTAGCTGATGAGAGCTAAATAAGCTTGAAATAGATCTATACTAGTCTCCCTTTATTTATTTATCAGCACAAAATAAAACACACACACACACACACACACACACATATATATATATATACATACATACATACATACATACATACATACATACATACATACATATATATATATATATATATATATATATATATATATATAGATTTTTACAACCCCTGGTAAGCCCCAATTATGGGAGGAAGCTAACTGCTTCCATCATCTGTCCTTCGGCTCGTCACAAGAGTCCATCATGACAGAAACCCAATATTTTTACTGTTGCCTTTGTTATATTTGTGTTTTTTTATTTGTGCTGATAAATAAATAAAGGGAGACTAGTATAGATCTATTTCAAGCTATTTAGCTCTCATCAGCTAGCCATACCCTTACTGGGATTTGAAGCCTGTGGCCTAATGGCTAAGATCTCTGCCTAGTGTGCCTAGTATGCCATATAGCCCAGGTTCAAATCCCAGTAAGGGTATGGCTAGCTGATGAGAGCTAAATAGCTTGAAATAGATCTATACTAGTCTCCCTTTATTTATTTATCAGCACAAATACACACACACACACACACACACACACACACACACACACACACACACACACACACACACACACACACACACACATATATATATATATATATATATATATATATATATATATAGTCATTGTGCTTTTAAACCACCCCCATCCCCAATCTAATTTTGGTCGAGCTGTAGACCTGATTACAATTCCCAGCTATTCTCATCATTATCTTTATATAGTTATACATCCTTGCATGTCCCCAATTTGTGATTCTGTCTTTTTATCACAATAGTTTCCCATTGTAGGTATATTTCATATTCCCTCTCCATTTTTCTATAACTTGAATTAGATTACCCTTAGTTATGTATGACAATTTTCACTGTTCAAAGTTCATTACACTTCCCTTAATGTATTATATAAAGTAACAAGCGCTAAATCTCTTAATTTTTTTCATCATCTTAATGGTTCTATATATCTCCATGTTACATAGATTTTGACCCATGCTTAGTTGTCCTTCTATTGTCATATTCATGCAAGTCAATTTAATTATCATGTTAAAAAGGTAAATCTCAAATCTCTGCTTTACAAACTCCCCATATCAGTTTCATATTCATCCATATTCCATATATTATAACTTTTATTTAGTTATCTTTCCATTATCATGTTCAAGCATATAGCAACTCCATTTTATTATCATATTTAGGAATAAAGCCCTTATCTTAACTTTATATTTTCCAATATAGTAGTTTCTAATTATCTGTTTTTTTCCTGGTAAGTCTTTTGTCCCACTTCTCTGTTCCTGTCTTCTCCCTTTTCTTTATTTTAACACATCCACTCCCTTCAAATTTCCCCAGGTGACCAAAGTAATAATTTATATTCCTCTTTGTTGGGAGATACTCTCCTGCTTCAATTTTCCTTATACCACTAACAGTCTCCACGACCACTTTTGTCAGCTTTCTTTTCTCTTTTGTTGGGACACCTCCCCATTTCACAATTTTCCCTACACCATTGCTGGGACCAAAGGAGTCTTTTGTCTGCTTTCTATTTGTCTCCGCTTCTACCCCTTCAATGTATCACCCCCCTTCTTCTTTGAGTTCTTCTATAGCTATCTGCTTCTCTGGATTCAAAATTCTAATTAGGCTTGATTTTACTGATTTTACTGATTTATGTGTCAACTTGTAAATCATTCCCATGACTACTATCAAGTTGACACAGAAAAAGGGAAAAAAGAGAGGAGAATTCGATGCATACCTTTGGCCAGAGTCAGGTCTCATATTCCTACAGCTGGCATGTGAAATGTGCATGTTCATAGCCTGCCACAGCACCTTGTTGGTGGATGTGATCTATGACACAGACAAAAGAGAGAGGATACAGGAGTAAAGTTCAGAAGCCATTAAACGAAAATCAGTTTCAGCTCCTTCTCCTTCTATTAGGTGGAGGAGGGGGCCGCGCTCCAGTCTGCAACTCCTCCCCTCAACAGGATCAGATGTCCCTCCCCTCTCTTTTGAGTGGCATGATGGCCCCTTATCAGCAAGGATGGTCTGGTCAAAATCCTCCCTCTCTTTTTCTATTGCACTCTCCAGGGATTCCATCTGGGGCTTTGGGAGCCTGGCTTGTGCCTAGTCCCAACTCCAGTCCACCTTTGCCAGCTTGCTTGAGACCCTTCCCTTTATCTGGAGACTAGGGTAAGGGAATTCAACTTCAGCTGCCTTAGGGGCTAATTTCCACCAGTACTCATCCTTTCTTGCTTCTACCATTGGGAAAGGCATCACAGTTTGGCTGCCTGGAACTTTGATGTCTGGAGCTAGCCGCATACCTCCAGCTGCAATCCATCTCTCTCTCCAACCATGGTTGTCCCAAATATTGGGGAAGTGCTTGGAGAACCCAGGATTCAGGAAACTCAGAAATCTTGATATATTTTAAAAGTCAGTTTTGGCTCTCTGTGAAGTTTCCAAAATATGACCTAATTAATTTACGAGCCTTGAGACAAAGTTCAAAAGAAATCCAGTCATTTATTAGGATTAACATTTTGGCATGTTCTTCTGTGGAGCTGAAACTGATTCCCACTTAATGGCATCTGAACTTTATACTCGTGTATCCCCTCCCTTCTGTCTGTGTCATAAATCACATCCACCAACAAGGTGCTGCGGCTGGCTATGAACGTGCGCATTACACATGCCAACTGTAGGAATATGAGCTCTGACTCTGGACAAAGGTATGCATGGAATTCTCCTCCCTTTTCTCCCTTTTTCTATGTCAACTTGATAGTAGTCATGGAAATGCTTTACAAGTTGACATTATGTATATTCTTTAAAATTCCACATTGTTCTTCAAATTCCCAGTTTTCCATGATGTCCATTTCCAAAGTTACAGTTAATTATACAGTTATGCAGTTCTTGTTTCAGAGTTCTGTTCCACCTTAAGTTTGTCTACTTCAATAGCTGTGGGGGAAAATGATGGTGGCCATCTTAGTCTTTTGTTCTACCTTAATGTCCAGATCACCACTAGACCACCTTAAATTCAAGCTGGGGCCATCTTACTCTTTTGCTGAGTGAAAAAAAGAAAGGAGAAGAAGAAAATAAAACAAAGCAAAAAATACCTTTGTATTTCCCAGTTTGGATTCCGTTATTATTCTGTTGTTATTCTTTCCCTTACCCGGCCCGGTCTCTTGTAGCTGCTCACAATATATCACTTGAAACAGGCTTGCGATCAGCGAGATTAGGGTATCCTTTTTGCCTGCTACTTTTCAAAGTTCTGATTTATGGCAGTTGGTTAATTAAAACTTCCTGCACAGTCAAAGTTAGGTTATCAGTTATCAGGAAGAAGAAGTGCTTCTTTTTTTTCTTTTGGAGTTAAGATTTATTAATTGGAAAAAGTTCAAACAGAATAAATCTTTCAAAATGTTTGGTTTCTTTTTCAAATCCAAAAGTTTAAAGTTTATATTTGAGTGGGTTTGTCATTTCTCTGCTTTCTCTTTTCTGCCCAAAATTGTTTCAAATAAATAACTTTGGGGGGGGGGCTGGTGTTTCAACCCTCCATTTTCTCTTTCTTTCTTTCTTTCTTTCTTTCTTTCTTTCTTTCTTTCTTTCTTTCTTTCTTTCTTTCTTTCTTTTTGGAAAGACCATCAATTTTATTTATGTTCTTAAGATTTCTTTGCCTTTTCCAGGTTTGATTTATGGCTGTGGGTTAGATAAATTATCTTACCAGCCGCTCATCTCTTCCGAACCCTCCTGTTCCTTTTGATTTGACAAGAAGTTCGGCATCTTGTCACACATATTTATAGGCTGTCACCCCGACTCTGATTCAGAAGACAAATCTCCAACCTGCGAGGGATCTGTTGCCTCCCCCTGGGTCTCATGAGATGCTGTCCTCTACGCCCCCACTCCAAGTGGGGGTTCTAGTCCAAATGGACCTCAAAGTTGGTTTGTCAGACAGGATTCATGTGAGGCTCTTGAGAGCCCACACCCCCCACGTTTGTCCAGCTGAAGAACTTCCTGTCAACTCTCGTGGAGTTTGCCTTTTTCATGGCAACTGCATGTTGAGTCAACCTCTTGAGCTACCTATTATGTATTCAAGGTCCTTTTTATGGTTACTTACAGGCAGATCTCATAATTGTGGACATGAAGCTAGAGTTTTGTTGCCTAGTTTGAATTGAATTTAATTTGCTATAAGCTTAACAATTCACATATTTAACAAGTTACTTTGAAATCTTTTACCATCTCATTTGATTCTCACTGCCTTAACAGTTTGGCATCCCAAGCCAGAATCATTTATGAAAGACCTTCCTTTTTATTTTCTGCAATGATAAAAATGCCTGTTCATTTCCAAATTTTGCATGTCATTTTTAATCATTCAATAATACATAAAAGGACAAGTGTCTTTATCTCATGAAAAAAAGTTTACTGAAGAGTTTTTGTTAAATGGCTTTGTCAAAGCTTTTTTGAAAATTTATAGAAATCTATACAGGCTTGTTTCCATTCACAGGCTCCATTGTGAGATTCCATTGTGGGAATCTCAGAAAACTTTAGAAGGCTGATGAGGCAAGATTCACCTTTGCAGAATCCACATTGATTTTTCATAGCAAGGCTTGTTTCTTTGTATGTTTAAGGAGTTTTCCCTTCTTTAATAATTATTTTCATCCATTTTTCAGTTACTAATATGTCCATCCTATAATTTCTTGTTTCTGTAGGGTGCTGGTGGTCCAGCTGGAGGTGTTGGGGAACGTGGTAGGTCTGGTCCTCTTGGTAAAAAGGTCAGTTTTTTTTAATAGCTCTAATAATTATTAGTTAAATAACAGAAATGGTGGCAGTTAAAATAAATCTTTTTTTCACTACCTCATATATATCTTTCCAGTCGTAACCACTACATCAAGCTGGCTCTCAAAAATATGTCTATAGAAACTAAGAATATTGTTAAAATCTTTAAATATTTAATTTGAGATCACAATATCATTAAGCTTTCTCATTGGAATGTTGAAAAGCATATTGTATCTTGTTTAATTTTAAAAGTGCATGGGAAAACACAAGTTTAATGGTTGACATTTACTCAAAAAATACTGGATTCTTTATCCGTCCTATTTTAGCAACTTGGAAGTTCTCCTGAACTCAGAGATATACTTGAAGGAACAGCTTCAGCTGGTGCACAACTTATGTTTCCTCTGTGAATGGGAAGCTTTGGTGACAGTACCTCATTAAAGTTAAATTACTGTAGTACACACATTATTTGGGCTGCCATTGAAGACTACCCAGAGATTACAGTGGGTGCAAAATGTGATAGCTTGCTTGCTGACAGGTGAAATTTGCCTTACCAAGATAACACCTTTGCTGCAGTTACTATATTGGCTCCCAGTAGGCGTTTGACTGCAATGCCTTAAAACTTTTGAGTGGCTCAAGGCCCTGTTACCTGTAGAACCAACTTCTCTGACCAGAACTTGTCCATCCCCTGTGCTTAATCCAAGAATTATTCCTTTGGATTCCACCCTGTGGCCTGTCAGGAGAAGGGGAGTCCAGTGACAGGCTTACTCAGTGGCTCCCCATTTGTGGAATAGCTTTCCCCTTGAGGTCCTCCACTATTGACTTTGAGGAAGTGCTTTATTGCTACTCCTTCGGGACTCTGATAATGCTTACTCCCTGGACTACTGTTACTTTATATTTGGTTGTTAAGATTTTTTTAATATTAGTATAACATTGACATTGTTGGAAGTAATATGCTGACTTTTTAAATCACTTATAGAGGAGTGTAAAGCACTATGAAATGGTATATAAGTCTAATTGCTATTTCTATTGCTAATACTATTATTCTCTAAGCACTGTGTGTATATATTACATGATACATTCAAATAAATATTTCAGGGTGAAGCTGGTGAGCCTGGTCCAAAGGGGCCCATTGGTCCTCCTGGCCCCCGAGGAGAAATGGTGAGTGTTACTAGGAACCAGTATTACTCAGTACTCAAAGATCAAGTATAACAGATTCCAGGGATAATCAAGATTTTCTTGTTAAACATTGAGAATATTGTCCACATGTTTCTTGATTAGAAACCTTGTCTGTTCCCTGCAGGTCAGTCCAGATGGCTTACAAGCCATTTCACAGGGTCCCATCCACTCCTGTAGTTGAAAGAACATTCTTAGTATTAAATTGTTTAGAATGTAATGCCTTTTATGATACAGCAAATGTGCAAAGAGACTTTTCAGGATCCCAGGACTGTTCCTTATTTTGATTTGTGCCTTTGCATCTTGTAGGGAGATGATGGACGAGATGGAGTTGGCAAGGAAGGACCTAAAGGCAGAACCGTATGTTTAGGATCATTTTTTAGACTTATAAAAACATCTGAAATTTCCTTAATCCATACAGCATGGGCAACAGCAGAATTTGCAGCAAGGAAACCAAAGGTCTCTTGCCTTCTAAGACAAGACTGCCTGTTTTCTTTTGTTCTTCCTTGGCGATAACAACACCCACCTTCCCACACCCAATTTTGACAATATCTCTGATTTTCTTCCAAGCTTTTTTGTGTCCATGTCTCAAATCTACTTTTCCTTGGCCTTTCCTTCTCTTCCCCATACCTGTTCAGTAGGCAAAATAAATGAAATATAAAATCTGTAGTCTGCAAGCTGCCCTTCTGGTTTTATCTCTTCATAAGTAAGTTTTCTTCTTCATTGAACCTTCCTGATTTGCTTAATTCAATTCTATGGATAATTATTAATTGATGCCAGTAGAGGTAGTTTTTTAAAAACCTTTTTAAACACACTCATGTGAGAAAGTTTTAAGTATTTGGAACAATGAGTTTGGGTGAAAAGATTAAACTTCATTATAAGGAGTGTGGTCTGATTTGAGCCATCCTCAGTGTTAAAGTAACATACTTTTGGGATTTGTGATTCCCTGAATTTAACTGCACAGAATCGCCATGGAGGCTTTATTATTATATTGTGATTCTTCCAAAGAGTTATATTGATCATTTGGGTTTTACAGCAGAACAAAATCTTCAGTAGTGCCTCTGTTGATACCTATAATCACTAGAAAAGAGATCAGGGGAGGTGGGAGGAAGCCAACTCTTGTGATTCTAAGACTTCAATTTCTTTTCTCCACAGGGACAACCCGGTTTCCCAGGATACCCAGGATCACGGGTATTTAAAACACTTTCTAGTCTTTGCAGAGTACTTAAACTCCTATGTGATCTTTATTAGAGAGTAAATGCTCTGCTTCTCATTTTGGATTAGGGCGTACCTGGAGATCACGGTGATGATGGTAAACCTGGACCCAAAGGAAGCAGTGGTGAACGGGTAATGCCATTTCATCCTTTGACTCATCTCCCCCCCAATGATTTTCTTTGTTCTAAATGTCATTTTGTAACTATTACTGGCAGAGCTATTGTGTACTTAATTAGAAGAAAGATAACAAAGTAAAAGTTGTATCACCCTGGCAGTGTAATAGGAGATGGGTTATTCCCATCTTTTATAATAGTACTTATTTAAATATCATTGCCGAGTTGGTATTGCTACTTTATTGTAAATACTAGAAGGGCCCCCTATCTGGAGAGCTAGAAGGCATTGATTTCATTCACTTGTGATTGGCTGGACAAGATGCTTTACATTGCCTGTATCCACACATATGTTCATTGAAGTCCTATCTTTTCACCAGATGGAAGCCCTATCTTTTCACTAGATAATGTGTGTCTATACATATGTACGTACATACGTACGTACGTATACACACACATGTATAACAGAATAACAGAGTTGAGAGGGATCTGGTAGGTCATCTAGTCCAACCACTCCGTGCATTTTATATATCTTCCACTCTACTACCAAATTAGTCTAGATAGATTAACAGAGTTGGAAGGGTCCTTGTAGATCATCTAGTCCAACCCCCTGCCCAATCAGGAGACCTACACCATTTCTGATAGATGGCAGTCCAATCTCTTCTTGAAAGTCTCCAGTGATGAAACTCCCACAATTTCTGAAGAAAAGCTGTTGGAAAAAAATATAATGTTTTGGGTTTTAGTAGCTGCCTCCCTCAAAAGCAATCTTATTGGTTCACATCTAATCTTACATTATTAGAGAAATGAATTTTATTATTTATAATATGCTTTTAACTAGATGACCCTCAAGAAAGATTAAAAATAGCACAATGATATATAACCCAAATTCCTTTTATCCAACAAGACTGACTGAATTACAACAAATAAAAGAGATGTGAAAAATAAATGATTGCTAATTTAAACAAACCTTCAAGATTAAAGTAATGGTAACAATTGTTGGGTACTGTAGATACCTAGTGAATATAGGATAAAGGAGGAGAATCTATGGAGTCAGAGCAATGGAGAATACTGCAGTGGAATCTTCAATGTAATATTAGGAATAGATCCAGAAACCTGAACAAATGAGGACATATTTAATTAATTTGAAAGAGCAGAGATGAATAATATGAAAAAATATTTATGATCTGAGTCTAATGCCTAGTTTCCCTTTTTAGGGACGTTCAGGGGAACCTGGCCAAGGTGGTCAGAAAGGAGAGAGTGGATATCCAGGACCACCTGTAAGTTTTTTATTATTCTGGTTATTGCTTTAGTAACTACACCTTACTAGTATACTTTGCCCTTTCTTTTCATATAATTTGCAAATAAACTCACATGTTGTAAAGTTAAATTAAAATCCATTCTCTTACGTAAACTCATAAGAACCACAAAAATTGAGATGTGACTTTAATATGTTTACACTGCACATTCTTGACTTGCTTGCATCATTTAAAAGTATTCTAGATTGTACATAGATTAAGTAAAATTGTAGGAACTGATAACTGTTACTGAACTAATTGTGGCTAGCTTATGTGGGAATTCTGCCATGAGCCTGTTCAGATACCAATACAAAAGCTAAAGACCTACATTTTACTGAGTTACAATAAAATAAAGTACAGCTATGAAAATTCAAAAGTTATAAATTTTGAAGTTTCACTTTGGATTCTGAGATAAAAACTTTGTAAATATTTCAGGTTTTGCAATATGTTTCCCACATTTTGTTAAGTAGGATACTTTTTAAAATTGCTCAGGGAGCTTCAGCTATATAGAAATGTAGATGTAGATATCTATTGTAGTGTAGATAAATGTAATGTATCAATGTATATAATGTACATTAAAAGTAGAAATCTAATATAGTAAACCAGCAGGATTTTGTCTTCCCCTGTGTTGAGATGCATACCGATAAGGAACAGATAGCAATAGCACTTCAACTTCTGCATTTAAGCTTTTTTGCTGCCATCAGTTTTCCATGTTTCTGTGTTTTTATCTGAATTCATTATATCTGCTAGACATGGCAAGATATCCCAATCTGTAAAATAAAAGAGATTAAAAAAACTTTTAAAAACTTTAAGAAAAACATACAGGAGAGCCCTTAATTCAAGGAGATGTGATAGTAAAACTGGCTGAAACTGAATGCACAGTGTTATTTTGATAGAACGCTTTACTTCTTCCATGAGTGGCTTCCTTCTGGATCAGCCTGCACAAAATCAGCCTCTAAGACTGGCTTTTTGTGCTCTTGGAAACTCACGTACAAGGCTTTCTCCCCCAATCTCTGGACTTTGTTCTCCCATATGATTAATTAAGTGTCTTAACTTGTCAAGTCAATTTTAAACAAGCGTAGTTAAATTTATTCACAGTAAATTATATCTACATTTTTAATCTTTCTTTCAGGGATTTATGGGTAGTAAAGGAGAGTCTAGAGACGTAAGTCAACCATTAATTTATCGTATCAGATCTTTTGTATTTCTTCATGCTGGAAACCTTTTTTTCACTCTCTCTCTCTCTCTCTTTTACTTTAAAGCACTGTACACTTATACGCAATATCAAAGATAAATGCCGTAAGTCTATTTCTTTTGCCTCTGGTCTTGATGTAGTTGGCTTTTTGGTAGAGATTATAAAGTAATTTCTTTCTTTTCCTTCTTTCTGTTATTATTCACAGCTTGCTGTTATGGTAAGTTCATTTTAAATTACTCAATATCTGCAGTCAGATGAAAAACCGACATACACAACTTCTTTGAAAGACAAGCATTGAATTATTCACTGGTAAACTCTGTCTCTTCCTTTTTGGGAGTGAGGGGAAGGGGGCTGTACGGCTAATACCTTTTTTCTCATAATACTTGCTTCTTAATGTCCCCGGTTTCTGCAGGTCCAAAAGAATGTCCTGTTTATCCAACTGAATTGGCCTTTGCTCTTGATACTGCTGCTGGTGGAAATGCAGACACTTTCAACAGAATGAAGGACACAGTAGTGTCAATTGTTAACAATATCACAATTGCAGAAAGCAACTGCCCCAGAGGTGCCCGAGTAGCACTGGTTACATACAACAGTGAAGTTACCACTGAGATACGTTTTGCTGACTCCAGAAAGAAGAAGGAGTTGGTAAAACTAATCAAGGACCTCCAATTTGTTCAGACATCCAAACAACGTAGCTTAGAAACAGCCATGGGATTTGTGGCTAGGAATACTTTCAAGCGTGCACGTAGTGGCTTCCTTATGAGGAAAGTGGCTGTGTTCTTCACCAATGGGCCCACAAAAGCATCTCCACAGTTGAATGAAGCAGTACTAAGACTCTACATTTCTGGAGTTGTACCTGTATTCCTTACAAACAGAGAGGACAAGGCCCTTATCAATGCATTACAGGTTTGCTTCCTTTTGTTTTTCTCCTCCTTGCAGAATCTTTCCAGGAATCAATCAATCAATCAATCAATCATTGTTATAGGATTCAGTCAGTTACTTCTGTCTTTCAGGAGCGCTCAACAAAATGGCTTAATTTTGTTATTTTTTATATTGATTACTGTCCCTGGATCACTGAGCATACAATATTTTGGATTTGAAAAGGAAAAGGTTGCTTCAGAGTATTTGCAGCCATGTGCAGAGCACTTGTGACCACTCCCTAAACCAAATGCATCTTTTCCCCAGATTGTGCTACAGCTGTGAGCAACAACCATTTAATCCTGGGAAAAGATGCTGCTGCATAGAGAATTCATATATGAATGAATCAAACTTACATCTGTCAGCGTGAAAGCTTTGTGGTTTATCAGCAGTAGCCAGGCAAAGTTTTAAAAGCAGCAGTCAATGTGGATGCTTTTGCATATAGTTCTTTTTGCCCAGGAAATGCCTACAAAACTTCCCTCACATGTTTTTTCTGAGCATGGTAAAATAAAAAAAATCAAGATGGCAACCACAGTTGTGCAATTGAAGCTCTGTACTGTTGTGACCAACATCTTGATTTTTTTAAAAATCATATGCTGTGGACACCCATAAGATCCCTTAAATCCATCCACAATAGGAAATTGACTGTCTTCAGAAAGGAGTGGGAGCTTGCCAATTAATGTGGCAGGTTTCTGTTTTTGTTTGTTAGTTTCCATACGTTCAAAATAATAATTTGACTCCAGAGATCTATTGTATACTTGATATTCTATGCATTCAGTGGGACTTAGTTCTTCCTCCTGTATCTGTTTGTAATAATAATAATAATAACAACAACAGTTCCTAGGTCCTTGGTTAGGACTCGAGCTGTTGAGCTACCAACCAGCCCCAAAGGCTGTGAATCTCACCAAAGATTAACATAATAATAATAATAATAATAATAATAATAATAATAATAATAATAAACAGTACTAAAGATTTAAGAAAAAGCATATCATGTGGTGGTGGGGAATACCCTGAGGATGGGGGAAGTTGGCAGAAATGACTGTCTATCCAAGCAGGAGCATCTGGCTTCTGATCATGTAAACAGTTGTTTGGATATAAGCCATAAAGTCCATTAATAGCGTATGGCTGCTTCTTTTCCAGCTGAAGCTGTCAAATCAGTATATACTGTGGATGAAAGAAGAGACTAAGGAGATGGCAATTATTATGTCATTGTTTTGAAAAAGATGGTCTTGCACTCAGATTAATTAAAACATAAGAAAACCTCTTTGTTAGAATAATGTGTGGCAACCATTATTTTTGAATGTATCCTTAAAAGGATTAAAAGGAAAATTCTCAGACAATGGCGGGAAATCTACATAGAACAATAATTTTCTGAAATAGCTTCTTAATTTGAATAGCATCAAGATAAGTAATCTTTCCCAGAGATGGATGGTATCCCAGTTAAAATCATCCTATACAGTTTGCTCATTTGATAGTGTAGTCACATTAATTGGATTTGAGAATTCATGCATGATCTAGGTTTAAGAGGTCATTGTTGACATCCCTCCCTCCCTCTCTCTCACACACATTTTCTCCTACCTCTTCTACTAGAGCTCAAGATAACAATATAATAATTCATTCTCCATTTTATGATCACAATAGTTTTAGAAACTAGTTGGGTTTGTACTTAATTCAAAGCCCCTTCATGAGTTTTGTGACTAAGTATATACTATTAGTTTTTCACATCACATTTCTTGTGAGTAAGTTAATATGGATGGTGGATAAACCAAGAAGCTGCAGTTGAGATTTCATTTTCAAATTTAGGCCCACATGTTGTAAGTCCTACCCCCAGATATTCTGGAGGTAAAGTAGGAGATAAAGAATGGACAAACTGTTCATTGGATAAATCTGAATTGGACCTTATAGCCAACTGTACTTTCATGTTGAATCCTTCTCTCAATGACACAGAAGGGTAGGCTTTGAATCTAAAAAATAAATATACAGAACAATTTACAAAAATGTACTGAGATCTGTATCTATGTTCAAGTGGAATTAAGAAAAGCTAACCCCTTTCTTGATACTGTATATTTTAAAAACTCTGGGCAATTTAACAAATTGTTTCCAGAATTCCATTGACTGCATGTTTCTCTTCTTGTTTTTAGATAAACAACACTGGTGGACAGGCTTTAGCATTTACTGGTGGTGCTGGTCAACTGGCTGCAACTATTAGGAAAGTGTTCACATGCCATATTTGTCTAGGTAAAATATGTGACATATTTTTTTACTTGAGATATTTGTGTACTATGACAAAATCAATTTGTAAGCAGTCTGCTTGAAGATTTTTGACAAATTAGAGGGAACCAAGGAAATTTGAGAGGGTTTTTTGGTTTGTTTTAAGCTCTGCCATGTAAGGGCTGTGTTGCATGGATGGACCTGCCTTCTTTTCAACCTTGGACTAGATCAGAATGCCTTATAAGGCCATGGTCAGAAACCATTCTGGAACCAGCAGTTCAGTCTGAGCAGGCTTCAAGAATCTTGTGAACAATTGTATTTGTTTTTTTACTGTTACTAATGCTTCCTCTGTTTCTAATAGTGCTGTTCAAGGGACATTTTGTTTTTACATTTCTGTTCTCATGATCATTCACCACTGGTGTTCTTTTAGTAGTGATGAAACCCAGATGAAATTTAAATCTATAATTAGCCTCGTTAAAGCAATACTACAATTTTCTCATAATGTAGTCATTCAGTTGCCACATGCAATGGTTCCCATTGTAGTGGAAAATTTTGTGGTGGAAACTTTTATGGGCCAGTCAAGGAGTTTTATAATCACTCTAAACAAATCCAGAAATAAAGCATTTTTCAATGCATAATTTGAAGCTACTGCCAATTATGCTTTGGTTTTTGGTAGATGCTTTGGTTTTTTGGCACAATTGACGATTGTATATCTTGCTGTTTTTGTCCAACTGATGGACAAAAAAAGGGCACTGCAAATATTAATTATGTAATAATTATATATTTATTTGTCTAGATGTATGTGATCCTGATCCCAGCTGTGGTATCCCGAGCGGTAGCTTTGGCAGAGACAGACGGGCAGCGTCTACAGATGTTGACATTGATATAGCATTCATCCTGGATAGCTCTGAGAGCACCACTCAAATGCAGTTCAAAGAAATTAAGAGCTACATTTCATATATTGTAAACCAACTGGAAACTAGTTCTGATCCCAAGTTATCTCAACACCATGCCAGGGTTGCCATTGTCCAACATGCTCCCTTTGAGTTTCAATCAAACTCAAGCATATCTCCTGTCAAAGTTGAATTGTCACTGACAGATTATGGCCCAAGGGACAAATTAACAGATTTCATTCAAAACCAAATGTCACAACTATATGGAACACGGGCTGTGGCAACTGCAGTAGACTATACAATGAGGCATATTTTTGAGAGTGCACCAAATCCCAGAGATCACAAAGTCATTGTTTTGATGATGACAGGAGGCATTGAAAAGGAAGAACTTGAACACCTTCAGAAAGTTATTGTAGAAGCTAAATGTAAAGGATATTTTTTTGTCATTATTGGCATTGGTAGGAATATTAATATTCCAAGCATCTACAGCTTGGCAAGTGAGCCTAA
Organism: Thamnophis sirtalis; assembly: GCF_051295495.1. Taxonomy (NCBI): domain Eukaryota; kingdom Metazoa; phylum Chordata; class Lepidosauria; order Squamata; family Natricidae; genus Thamnophis; species Thamnophis sirtalis. Next base: position 113,420,178 of record NW_028261385.1, on the reverse strand, counting down.
TGATGTCTTCTTCAAATATGTTGATGAGGCATCACAACTTCATGAAGAACCATTGCTACGTTTTGGAAGCCTGTTGCCGTCCTTCATCAACAGTAAGTAGATGCTTAATATGTTAGTGAAAGGTAGAGAGTTAAAAGGGTTAGACCGAAGAACACCTGAATCTGGGAGGAAAAACTTTCTTTTATAGTTTAGGGTGCAAGACTGTACAGTCAAAGAACAATGTTGCAAAATAAACCTAAAACCATATATTTGACTGAGTGCTTCAGTCAGTGTCTGCCTGCCTGCCTGCCTGCCTGCCTGCCCGCCCGCCCGCCCGCCCATCCATCCATCCATCCATCCATCCATCCATCCATCCATCCATCCATCCATCCATCCATCCATCCATCTTAGAAACTATCCAGTTCTCTCACAGAGGGAGTCTGGGTGGAATATAAAATATTAAACCATAAAAACTATATATAAAGTTTAAAAAGAGGCAAAGATAGTTAACATTCAATGTTTAAAATGAATTAAAAGATGGGGAGTGGGGCTTTAGAGCAATAAGCAGCCCCATAGCTTTTTGATTCTCTGTGAGTCCCAAGCAAAACAGCAGAGCCTAAAATTTGGCAGTTTTGGATTGGATTAAAAGGATTACATAGATCTAATTAGTCATATTTAAGTAAAAAGTTTGCCAGCCAAATTGGATGCTTTGATCCTAGAATTGCAGGATCAGATGGATTTCTCTGAAAGGATTCCTGGATTTTGATTTGATTAAAATGATTACTATTAAATTTGGAACCATTAATCCTTCTGAGTAAACACAATTTGCATGCATCTTAGATGCCTCTTAATTTCTAGTTCCTCTGTTATAAATATTAAATTTGGGAAAAAATATCAGTGTTTTTATACAAAGTGTCCTGTTTCCTATTTAAACAAATAGCAAACCCTTTAATTCTACCTAAAGAAAAGGCCCATGCTTGCTCAATCTCTCTCTCTCTTTTCTTTTTTCGCTTTAAAAATTATTAACAAGTTACATTTAAAAATAGTAAGAAAAATGCCATGCAGCTGTGTATCTAGACATAAAACGGATATAATTTGAAACCACGGAACAAAAAACAGCACTATTTTTTGCTAGATTAATGCCAAAAGAGAACTCATGTAATCTACTAGTGTATATCTCTATAGTAATAATAGAGAAAATATTGGGAAACGCCAAGCCAGGAAGCAGGGATAGGGGTGGGTGAAGCCTCAAGTGCTGAATTAGCCTCAAGTTCTTATGTGGCTGCAACAGATCCAGAACTAACCTCCTCACCCAGGTCCTTGAGCTCCACAGAGCTGTATGTATTTGTTCCCAGGCTGAGGATGGGAAATTCCTGTATAATAGGCAGAATATAATAAAGCAGTAAACCTGAACTCTACACATGTAGGCTTGACTCCTTGTGCTGACAGAAAATTACTAAATCTAAATAAATGTTCGAACAGGGGTGTCAAACTTGCGGCCCACGGGCCAGATGCATCACCCACTGGCCACATCCATGTTAGTGAAGGGGGAAAAAGTTATCATACATCACATGACAAAACGTGATGCCGCAAATTTTATTCTGTGTTAGAATGTGTAAATAAAGATATGGTTTAAATTCCTATAATATGTTTGGAAAATGAGAAAATATTTATGCATTCTCCCTTGTGTTTTAGGTGAAAATTCCTTTTACTTGTCTCCAGATATCAGGAAAAAATGTGATTTGTTCCAGGGTGACCAGCCAATCAAAAAATTTGGCCAAAAACAACTGTAAGTCTTTAGAGTTCATTTTCATTGTCAGAAAGTAAATTTTCCTCCAGATACCAAATAATGTGTGTGAGAATGAGACCCCTCTCTTCATTATGCTTGTCATGTTATCTCTATTTTTTTCTATTTTATTGATTGCATTGTAATTTTTTTGCTTGATTCTTCTCAGTCACCCAGTCATTGTGAATTGAGTGGCATACAAATTTAATAAAGTATTAAATTATTATTATTATTTGCAACAACAGAATTATATCACAGCGGACAGTTGTTTCACCGGATTTGGCATTGATTACTAGTCAGGCCCTACCCAGGGGCCTAGGACGTCATAATGTATTTTTGTAATATGCGTGCAGGTCCAAGCAGTGCGTCTTTTTGCATTTGACTGATGGTGGTTTTGTCAATTTTTAACTGTTTTAAATGTAATTTAAAAGTGCTTTTGGAATAGCACCCAGTGTAGCGATTACCACTGGAATTATCACTGCTGGTTAGTGCCATAATCGTTGAATTTCGATTTTTAAGTCCTGGTATTTTGCAATTTTTTCATATTCCTTCTCGTCGACTCTGCTATCACCTGGTATTGCGATATCTATGATTGTAACCTTATTTTTTCTTCAACCAGTATAATGTCTGGTGTACTATGCGCCAGTATTTTGTCCATTTGTATACGAAAATCCCATAAGATCTTGACCATCTGATTTTCAGTGACTTTTTCAGGCTTATGTTCCCATCAGTTTGTTGCTGTTTTAATATTATAATTTTTGCACAAATTCCAATGGATCATTTGTGCTACTGAATTGTGCCGCAATTTATAATCAGTCTGCGCAATTTTTTTACAGCAGCTGAATATGTGATCAACAGTTTCATCAGCTTCTTTGCAAAGTCTGCATTTGGCATCATCAGAGGATTTTTTGATTTTGGTCTTAATGGCATGCCAAAAGTGCTTTTGGAATGGCACCCAGTGTGCTATTTGTGCGGATAGCTTGTTCTTGTGCAGCCAGGATTAGTGACTCTGTTTCTTTCTTTAATGTACCTGCTTCCTTAATTATTATTATTGTTGTTGTTGGTTGTTATTGTTATTGCTATTGTTATTATATTTATTGCCTTGAATGGGAAATAAATATGGGTTTAGAGCAATATAAACCTGTTTCTTATATGGGTAGAAAGCAGTATCCTCACTTGACCCTATCTTTGTCCCATCTCTAACCCTTAAGTTCTCTTTAACTATATTTAATTGTCCTGGGTTTAAATCATATTTTTTCCTTTAAGGCCAATAGCATTCAGTGATGGCTGCAAGTTGTATAAAAAGTACTATGTTCTGTGAGCACTCTATCAGATTAAGTTTGGTGACTAATGGTACATGAGAGTTCTTATTCTTCCTTATAAGCGGATGTAGGCTTGCCTCTCTCCCCATCTCTTGTCTATGTAAAGAAAGAAAAAGAAGGATGATAAATTCCTAAACATAACCAATGATTTTGAATTTGGCAACCTTTGTGATGCTGATCTTTTTTTCCCTAACAACCCCCCCCCCCCAAGTATTCAACTTGGATATGGCAGAATAGGTCATAGGAAGAAATGTTTGGCTAGAGTCCTGGAGTCTGGCTCTCCCCATCCCGGATACTGTGCTTGATTTGTGTATATTTTACCTGTGTGGCTGATGATTTGCTGAAAAGGGAGAGCAGCACATTCTCAAGAATCAAGCAGATGTTTTGTCCCTCACACACTGCGCAGGCATGATGAGAACAGTCCCATTTAACATTGGGTCAAAATGGACTAAAGGGATATGAAATGGAGCAGCCGTATATTTTGCAAGATGACTAGAGAGCTCATTAATTCATCAACAGAAAGAAGCTTCTTTTCCAGACCTGATTACTTCAGCTTTAGATTTTCTCATCTGGTGGTCAACTGGATCAACAGAAGACCCTTCCTAATGTCTGTTTGGGAAGCTATCGCAGATAGCTTTTAATCAGAACAATTACTTCACTAACTGTTGAAAAACCAGTATCTTTAAGATGATCTTTTGTTCTTTCTGCTTTGAAGATGTATTCATATATTAGAAAACATACTAGAAAATATTCATATATACTTATACTAAAAAATGCTCCTGTCTAGAAAATCCCATATACTTTTCTGACCACATTTACTTTTTAAGAACATATATTAATACTGGGGGCATCTTAATAAAATTACTATCCTTCAGATAAAGCGTGCAATAAAATTGCTAAAAATTGTAAAATGCTTTTGTTCAGAAAGGAGCATTGGATTTTTAAAAAGCTGCTGTCTTAAATAACTCTACCAAACAAGTGCAAAAGAGTGCAGATGCAGATTTTGAAACAAAGACTTAAACGTGTCTTGATTATTTACAGTATGCACACCTATAACTATTTCTGTTTCTTCTAACAGAACTATTCCAAATAATGTTACTGTCACACCTGCTGTAACAGAAAAATCAAAAGGTAAGGTACATCTTCCTGCTATTGCTAGACAGATTTAAATATTTTACTTTACAATAATTTGCTATTTACTGTTTTGTTTACAAAAGATTACTATGTTTAACTTCAAATACCATATCTTTGCTTCAGTAAAAGAGGTATGTATGAAAAGAAATCCTGCAGATTATATTTTAAAATAATAATTGGAAAAGTTACAAGAAGCAGGAATGGACAATATTATTTTACAAAGGAAAACAGCTGAAAGTGGGAAGAGTTGAGGTTTCCTTAGAAATTCTTTTCAGTGGTTGCAAGTTTCAGGAGGGGAGGCTTCCCCCCCCCCTTTAAAACAACATAAGCAGATATTGTGGGTTTTTTCGTGTTTGACTTTAAATGTAGTTTCAGATTTCAGATTTCAGATTTAATTTATTTGTATGCCGCCCTTCTCCGGGAGGGACTCAGGGCGGCGAACAACTCAAAAGGGGAAAGGGGATACAAACACAATACATATAATTAAAATACACAAGAGTCATACAGCCATACAAGTCAAGAGGGGAGGGGAACTCATCAACCCCAGGCCTGCCGGCACAGCCAGGTTTTAACGGCTTTCTGGAAGGCCTGGAGAGGGGTGAGGGTCCGAATCTCCGCAGGGAGTTCATTCCAGAGGGCCGGAGCTGCAACAGAGAAGGCCCTCCCCCGGGTAGTAGCCAGATGGCATTGGCTGGTAGACGGAACCTGGAGGAGGCCGACCCTGTGCGATCTAACGGGTCTGTGGGAGGTAATTGGCAGAAGGCGGTCTCTCAAGTACCCAGGTCCAATAGTTTGTATTTAAGGCGCTTAATTACAGCTTCTTTTTGTGTTTTCGAGTGCAAAATGTGATCCGTTCATTTTTTATGCCTATTAGCAGGCAGGTCTTAAGTAAATGATTTACAAAATAAGTATATGTCAACTGGGTTCTGGAAATGTTTGCAATCTTTTTTTAGATTGCAAATAGTACACAGTTCCACGTGCAATTAAAGGTTCTAGCATATTGGAATATTCTTAGCTTATTATAGATATTTTCCCCCCACCTTCCCTGTTGGGTGATTTTTGTGTTCGGTAAGATCAGCTAAGTTTTTATGAATATCTTTTTTTATATAAGTCTTATCCTGAACATCCTTAAAATCCTGAATTTATTAATTCTGTTCTTTTATTAGTTTTTTCTTTTCTTCAACAGTGATTAAACATAATGGAGAAGTCCAAATAACTGATATCACTGAAAACAGTGCTAAGCTGCATTGGATGATTCCTGAGCCTCAGAATGTCTATGTCTATCACATCACAGTCTCCTCAGCACATGACCACTCCATAGTTTTGAAGCTTAATTTAACTAACAATGAAAGAGTCATTGGAGATCTTCAGAGTGGACAAAAGTATCATGTTGCTATCACAGGTTATCATAATGCCCAGGCCAAAGCTACTTATAGGGGAACATTTAATACAAGTAAGTTATCTTGGGTATTTAAATTAAGTGCATTGTTTTTTCTATCAATTTTGGTTTTTGGATATAAGAAGAAGCAAACCAGTATGTTGTCCTAATAGTAATGACACATAGCCCAATTAATACTATGTATTTGGGTCACATTTATAAGCAGCATTATATGCTATAGTGAGGTATTCATTTGATAGATTTTTACAGTAGGAGAAAAAGATAATATTGTAACAATTTGATTAATATTGATCTGCAACTTCCAAGTGTCTACTCAGAAGGAATAATGCCTTCTTCCTGCATTTTTACATTGCTGAAGCATAATTTCTAGTGAGAAATCTATTTCTGAATGAAGTGCCTGATTTGAATACTACCTTCGTTATATTTCAGGCAAGTTTGCTCAAAATGTCTCTTTTAAAAACGAAGTTCATAATAAGTAATCATAACTAGATTACTAGATATAGTCAGTTGTTACATAATATTCAAAATATACATCTGTATATTATTATATTTCCATGATTTTAATTGATTGCTAGGCACTGTGCTTGCTAAAATTGTAATGTTAAAACACACTATAGCTTTCTTTTTCTTTATGTATGATTGCATATAAAGCTGAAGAAGTGTTGTGTGCAATGTCTCAATTAGTCTGGATGTAAGTAAAAAAGTTTATTGCTGTGACTTGAGTCCTCCTGAGCCCACCCTCACTATTGCTTGGCTTGCTTTCTACAGAGAGCATGCCAGCAGCCAAGATCCCTTCAGCAGGAGCAGCAGGAGCAGCAGGAGCAGCAGGAGCAGCAGGAGCAGCAGGAGCAGCAGGAGCAGCAGGAGCAGCAGGAGCAGCAGGAGCAGCAGGAGCAGCAGCAGCAACCAATGTAATGGTGAACACTGAACCTTTGAATGTCCCTGAAAAAGGTGAGTCCAAGCTATGAAAGATCTCAGAGGTATTGGAAATGAAAGTTTGGATGGATTAAACCAGAAGTCCCTAAACATTTTGGCACCAGGGACAAGTTCCGTGGAGAGAGGTTTTTCTACAGACTAGAGGGATGTGGTTTTGCATGCTGCCTGCATCCCATGGATGCGGCTGTTTGTGTAGACTGGTTTCTGGCATGTTGTGGACCTGTGCCGGTCCACGGACCAGGGGTTGGGGACTCCTGGATTAAACTATGTTCTAGAGAAAACATCTAAAATGGCACCAACATGATATGCTACCTGAAACGAAGGATACTGGTTGATTTTTGTGGAACAGTAAAATATGTAAACTAAAGGGTAAACATAATGTGCCAGGGAAGTTTTTATCTCAAAGTAAGTGGCAAGCCATGAACCCCAGATGTCCCACGCTTTATACTAGAGTTTCCATTAGCTAGAGCCAGCAAGTAGTACTATTATTGTTGATTCTCAATGGAGCATGACAGGATTGTAGAAATTAAAGCTGGATTCTAATACAGGGTGATTTTGAAAATTCCAAAAGAGCTAAGAGGATGCTCAAATGAAATGTACCATATTGTGTACAATTCTTCTGTAGTGAGATGCATTGGTTCGTATGTATGTATGTATGTATGTATGTATGTATGTATGTATATGTATGTATGTATGTATGTATGCATGCATGTATGTATGTAAGCTTTTCACATTGTATAAAGGTGTGTAAAAAGGAAGAATAGCTGGTTTTGCACAGCCCTGCAATAGTCTTTCGGGGAAAATGCCCACAATTGCACTTTTTACAGATCCTTTGACCCTAGTAAGGGTAAGACATTCTTCAGAATTGTAAGGTTTAAAGCTTTAGGAAATTGTAAGTAAAGAAAAAATCCTAGGAACTGATTACATTTCTTCAGTGATTACAGCTAGGGAGACTTGATCTGCTATCTTAATGATCTTCTTCCCAAAAGAAGGCCTATCACTACTGTTCTAGTAGTACTATCCATTTGCATTTTGGAGGGCAAATGTTGGCTCATTCACTCCTTCAGCAGACAATTACTTAGCTTCATATCCTGCAACTGCATATTGGTATAAATGTATCCCTATCTGCAGTTCTTTCAAAGTAGCCATGTCTTACCTTATGCTATGTCAATTGGTAGTTGCATAGGGCAACTGTGTGACAAACATCTGTTTTAAAGGATTGTGGTCAGGTGCTGTGTTCATGTATCAAAGGTTCATTTTTGAATTATTTCCAAAGCCCTGCCAACCCTAATAGACCACCAGTCATCCTAGCATAAAATGTTTCTGCGGGTAATGGAAAATATATTTTCTTATGGCTCATTGGAAAAGTCTGAGTTATGTGATGTTGTGTCACTGTAAAATCCTGTGCTCATTTCTTTGCCATATGTCTTAGCTCAAGTAATTATTTATTTTTGTAACCAACCATTAACAAATCACTGTGTTAAACTCAGTTATTAACAATATGTAGATAATTCACATTTGTTCTGAATGTGATTGTTGTGTTAATTTTTTTGTTATAATAATTTATGTTAATATGACAAGTTTATGAAATTGTCATAATTTTAATGAAACTTCTGTTAAAATCAGTTTTTATTTTGCTGCCATTCTGATTCACCTGTTCATAAGATTTGAAAAACTATGGTAGATAATATAATTTTACAAAACTAAGATGGGTTGAATTGATATTGGATTTGTTATTTTTCAAAATTTGATACTATCTTTACTGCTAACAATATTTGAACTTCCTTGTGCATTGCCCATTAATAGGAAAGATATAAGCCACATAATTCTTTCAAATTTCAAATTCAGATGAGTATTTTATTTTGCTTTGTTTTAGCTTCCCATAATCTATTGTTTCTGTTTGTTTCTGTTTTTTTTCTGTTGCATATTATGAATTCTGGCCTGAACTTCCATGCCAGGCATTTCTAATAATGTTCATGATCATGGTAGAACTCACATTTTTTTAAAGTCTGCAAACTTCTGTAAGACCATATGAAAAAAAAATACTAGGATTTCCTTTCATTCAAATTGATAACTGAAGGTTTGATGAAAGGTACTAGATATCTTCATACAGGCTACCCAGCAATGCTGTTTTGAATATGCTATTCCCTTTTATGAAGTTAATCATAGAAAAATGTAGAAAACTATTTTTATAAGAGATAAATTCTGAAAGAGAACTTTGAAAACATTGAGCTTTGCAAAGCTTTAGTTGGAAATTGGTGGAGATATCTTTTCCCTAAACATAGTAGATTTTACATATTTGCATTACAGATTAATTTCTTTAATCATTTTCATCTTTGTCTGTCTAATTCCATTATTCTTCTCTTTATAATGTCCATAACTGCACTTATTTTTCTGTTATCAATTTTCAGCCTTTATGACACAGTTGTTGCAGCACTGAACTGGTTCTTCAAAGTCTCTTGTCCATGTCTAGTTTAACTTCTTTTCAACTATTCTTTTGCAAGTGAGCCATGTAAATTTCATGTAATAATGATAACCCTTTTCTTTCGGACTTGTATTCACTTATAAAAGTTCCTAGTGTGAGAAAATCCCCTCTAGTCACATCACATTGTTTTTGAAGATGCCATGACATGATTTTGGGTGGAGACAGTAGGAAACTGTGTGCATTGTGTGTGTCTGTGTGCTCATGTACACTCTTCCAAATGGCTATGGGAAGTGCTTCACTGAATAGCCTGTGTTTTTGAGACAAGATAATGCCTTATTGTTCAACCAAGAAGAAGGAATAAACTTCAGTATAGATGTAGAAAGCAAAATATAAAGTAAAGAATATAAACATTTCAAGTATAGGTAGTCCTTGACTTACAACTATTTGTTTAGTGACCATTCGAAGTTACAATGACCCTGAAAAAAGTGATATGACCTTTTTCACACTTACAACTGTTGTAGGATCCCCATAGCCATGTGATCAAAATTTGAGTGCTTGGCAACTGGCATGTATTTATGGCAGTTGCAGTGTCCCAGGATCATGTGATCACCATTTGTAACTTTTCCAGCCAGCCTCCAATAAGCAAAGTTAAGGGTGGGGGGAGCCAGATTCACTTAATGGCTGCATGGTCCACCTAACATCTGCAGTGATTTGCTTAAAACTGTGGCAAAGGGGGACATAAAATGGGCCAAAATTCACTTAAAATTCAAGATTTTGGGCTCAATTGTGATTATAAGTCGAGGACTATCTGTAAAGTGGATAAAATGATTTTAAAAATTGTATGACCAACTTCATTGAAAGAACTGTTTTGTAAACAGTATATTAACCCCTAATTAATTATTCTATGTTATTTTTATTATTTTAAATCTCTTTTTTCCTCCGAGCTTATATTTAGGTCACACCATTGTCCAATTCTAACACAATTAAGGTTTTATTCAAATAATCCTAAATCCTCCAAGCAACGGCTACTCTGCTTTTTGTATTGAGAAGAGCCTGGGAATCTCAGCTCTTGCCAACCCATAAGACTCTAAGATTGTAAATTCAATTTCCTTCTCCTGGCAAATACTTTAAAAGTGTGATAGTGTCATAGGAAGCACTTCCAGAACTAGGCAACACTCGACAAATTCACAGTATAGCTTAATAATCAACTTCCTTTTAAACTCTGGGTTCACTTGCCCTCAGTTGAGCAGTATAGTGAGTGCTGACATCAGTACAGTACTGGTCCTTAATTGAGAAGGTCAACAAATCCAAATAAGTGGACAGGAAGTAGAATAAAGGCTCCACAGGAAAAGATGTGCTGAAATTCACTTTCTACATCTAAGAAGGTACAGGTCTTACAAGAAGGGTATTATTTGTACTGAGGGTAGGATTGGCCCATTGGTAATAAAATAAGAACAGTGTAATTTCAGGAAACAACCATACAGATCCAGTGGGTTGTAAAATTTGCGACTATATCCTTTTTGCATTTTCTCCACTCTGCTTTTTATATTTCTGACTGCTACTCTGCACTGGATTTGGCTAATGACTTAACAGAGGCATGCAGAAATGTAGCACTTTTACAGCCCATCTGTGTAAGACATGAGTCAATACAATATTTACACTCATGCACTGGCTGCCTGGCATATCTTTGATTTTATTAGCAGTGCAAGATTATTATTTTCCATATAGTTTCTGTAAAAATCATTAGTGAAAGATTGTATTCTACTTCTTTTTTGTTTGTTGAAAATGTTTATTTTTGGGGGGTTTGGCATCTTGTGCCTTTTTCGAAGCTTTTAATATTTTCAGGGTCATTTAACCTTTGCACATGTTGAAATTCAAATTTAACAGATCCTTGCTTACTGGACCTTGACATGGGCACGCAGTGCAAGGAGTATCAGGTTAAGTGGTACTTTGACTACAAAAACAAGATCTGCACCCAGGTTTGGTATGGTGGGTGTAACGGTAATGCCAATAGATTTGAGACAGAAGCTGACTGCATTAGCAGATGTATGAAGCCATGTAAGTACCAAATAGGATTAACCCATTTTGTACTTTCAATATTGTGAAATAAAGTTTCCAAACAGAGGGGAAAAATAGTTTAAACACAAATTCCACACACTTTTTCTCTACAGCAGATGAGAAAGACACGCAGCTTCCTTTCCTTGAGAAAAGTCATTTGTCAGGTAAAGTCAGAAATGGAGAGGATTGTACTTCCAACCATTTGTCCTAAAACTATGTCTTGGATGCTTGTCATGGCCGTTGGTCAAAGATAACCATACAGTGTGCCTTCATGTTGTTTTTTCACAATAATAATCCCATATTTTCTGTCTCTGTTTGCATGCAACCTTAATATCTAAAAAGAAACCCCAGTATTGGTGTAAAAATATTATAGAATGCAGCTACAATTTATTTATTTCCTACGTGGAGAGGGCAGTCTCGGTTTCAAAAAGTACTTCCTCAAGAATGGTAGACAAGTTTCAGATTCCATAGTGGAGGAACTTCATAATGTTGCTTTAACTTTGTGGCAAAAAATAGTGCCTGCATCTGGGGCACAAAAATCCAGATTACCATAAGGTTGTAGCAAGGAGACAGGGATTTTCTTTTTGCAGACCAAATATGGTTACCTTAGTTAGTAGGAGGTTGTTGAACTTCCTTTTTGTTTCTTTTAGTTGAAACTTCTTTCAGTTCTTTTTATTGTCTACATATGGACTTAGAAGAGATATTCTCTTTTTTTCATAGACAGTGTGGCCATTCCTTACCATTCAATCAAAACACTCACTTAAAATGATGCCATGGAAGTTTTCTCCATCCTGCCCTGCATTGAGAACCCGATGCTAGCAGGAGTTTTAAAAACCCAAATACTTTCTTCCAAGACTAACATCTCTAAAGAAGTCAGGATTTGGGCCAAAGGGAAAGCTCTTCAAAGAAATTTAAGAAGCAGATCCTGTAAGGGTTGGGGTTGGTTTTTTGTTTATTTTTGCCATCCACACATCCTAGTTGGTTTTAGTAATAGGAAAATCTGAATGGGAGAATTAATAATCTTTGACTCTAAAAAGATAAAAGCTGCTAAGAATAGAATGAAATGATTCTAGAACTGAAATGTAAAAAAAAAAAAAAACCTTGGACAGCCAGTTTATAGAATATGGAGCTGAATGAGTTAATGATCTGGCTAAATGTAAGGCAACTTCCCACATTGTATCCTAAGACCAAACTTTATACATCAGAACATTTGACTTCACAGCTAATTTGTGAGTCTGCATTATCAGTCAGCTGGTTATAAAAACTTTCAGTTACAAGATCTTTGAAACCCTCTATTTAGAAATTCTCATAGATAAACAATTTTAGAAATCTATGGCATAGGGGACTAAAAGACAACATATCTTTGGATCTTACATCCAAGCTCCATATTTAGATAGGTTTCTAGAACTTGTGGAGAATGTCCAAGTCACTGTATTCTTCTACCGCTAGTCAGTGCTCTCTTTATGCTAATCTTCAAAGCAAACTTGGAACATTTTCAAGCACTGCCTTTTGGATATCAACAAAGAAGAAATAATATGTAATATGAACATTATTTCATTTTTCATGTTTCCAGAAGAATATCTTCTATTTCACCATTAGGAACATTTTGCTCTAAGGTCATGTGCAGATGGTGGATAAGTAGATGCAATTTATTAAATGAGAGAAAAGATGTTACTTCTTGTATAGCAATAAGTTGAAACCTTGATTTAATGGACAAGAGAAATATCTACAATGTCTGAGTGTCCATCAAATATGAATGTACATTATTGTTATAATCTGTAGCATTTCCATATTTAAATCATTCACAATTGTTGTAAATTGACACAATGACATAAATGGAAGCAAGTGACATAAAATAAGTCAAATGTCCAAGAGGTTTTGTGTGAATGGATTAGGCTTCAGATGATTTTTTTAAAGAACATCCAAAAATGCAGGTCATCCCCAAGTTATATAATCTTTGGTGGCTAGTGCTGAAGTTCTATATGCCTAACCAATAAGAGAAGCCTATTTATGTTTTCTTGAAAATCTATTAGGACCAAGCGTGGAGGTGGGAGATGCAGGGATAGGACTTCACAAATATTAAACCACTCACAATAAGCAATCAATCAGAATTTGGAGACACTAATGCCAATATACATATGTATTGTTTTATAATACTTCTTAGTTATCTACTAAATATAAAATATACAACAGCTGTTTTCTTCTCTTGGTTATCCATTGCTTTTTGGATTGTTACCAATAGGTATGGTGATATAGGAATGTTATTCTCTCTTGCTTAAGCTTTCTTATAAACATCTGAAAATTGCCAATGTTTACTGTGACATTAGGTTAATATTCTCTGGAGAGACATTATCTAGGAATGTGATGTGATGCAGAATTCCACAGACTTCACTTAATGCTCCATCATTATTTCTAAATAGTGACTCTAGGAATACCAATCTCCCCATCTTTCCACTCATCCATACCTATCTGTCTGATCCTGTAGGAGTTCCTGCTGTGGCATAATGCTAGTCAAGGAATGAAATAGCATAATAGCTAGGTAGCAAAATCTAATCTTGGTATTCTGCACTAACAACTTCAAATCAGAGCATTTGGCATCATTGCCATCTCTGATGAAAACATGAAATAATTGACAAAGTTATCTTGACATTATTCACTTTATATAATAATATCTCTGCATTTGCTCAAATATTTTTTTTCTGAGCACATGTTCTATAGGTGGAAGGCCACTGCAAATTCATCATCAGCAAATGGGACTAAGAAAAATTCCAGCTTGAAATCCTGGAATTCTTACATATCAGGGTCAATACTACTGGCACAGATTATCAATGTAACCAAGATTTAGAAGAGCCCATTAAAAACATAAGCATGGAAATGTTTAAATGCTAAATATTAAGAAGATAAAAGTATACTTAGGTAATTCATTGTTGACAACAAAAAAGTAAAGGAAATGGATAGGTTTACATTTGTTTGCTATAGTAAAATAAGAAGCTGAAGCTGAAGCTCTTGGAGAACAAGAGAACATAAGGTGAATGGAAACTTTGAGAAGTTCATGAAAAATAATAACATTTCAGTTATCCCAAGGATTAGAATAGTTAAAGCAACCCCCTTTTTAGTAGTAATATAAATTACTGAAATGGGCATGGCAAAAAATGAAATAAAAGTTTTTTTTTTCTGATTATGGACCTGAAGATGGTTACTAAGAGGCAATCAATCAATTGGTCCTAGAAACAAAAAAGACCAATTGCCTCATTAAAGCTTTTTAAAAAATTGAAACAAGCAGAAACACACATTTAGTGCATCTCATGCACATGAACTTTGGGTGGGGGACTATATTTGGGGAGTTTGAGGAAAGATGAGGAGGAAAAGATCAATGAGAACCCTTGAATGACTTTGGAGAAACTATGGATTGTCATATGCCTGACATACTGTAGGTTGAGAAACCAGGCTTAATAGCAGTAACTGTGAGAGGGATGTATTTTAATGGACAATCAATTAAATATGGGCCAACAGTGTGCAGCGGCAGACAAAAAAAACCTAACATAATCCTAAATTGTATTTACAGAGGGATTCAATCAATATCAATACCACTCTATAAAGCCTTAGTAAGGCCACACATAGAATACTGCATCCAGTTTTGGTCACCACCAGGGCTGGATTTTCCTATAGGCTAACTAGGCTTCAACCTAGGGCCTCAAGATCAAGAGGGGCCTACATTCAAATTATTAGCAAAATTAAAATTACACTATTCTAAAAACAGTGAACACTAAAACACTGAACCGAAAATAAGGAGAAATTCTACGCATATGACTAATAAACAAACATAAAAATGTATTGGTTAAGATCGTTCCAGCACCTCAGCAGTTGGGGAGCCCGCCCATGTTCCCGGCACCGGTGGTCGGGCGAGAGGCGCGGCTGCTCCCAGTATCCCCCCTGTCGACGCGGAGCCCACCAGCGGCCAGGCAGGTGAGGGCGAGGGGGCCGAGCCGGGCAGCTAAGCGCAGCTGCCTTTGCCGCAGAGCAGAGCCGCCCTCCGTCGGGAGACCAGCTATATATATTGATATATATTGATATATATCACAGTAATGATGTATTTTATTGTCTCTCATGTAATTTACAAATTTAAAAATGGGAGGTGAAAGGGCCTCATAAGTGGAATAGCCTAGGGCCTCTTTTCATCTAAATCCGGCCCTGGTCACCACACTATGAAAAAGATGTTGAGACTCTAAAAAAAGTGTAGAGAAGTGCAACAGGATGATTAGGGGCCTGGAAGCTAAAACATATGAAGAACGGTTGTTGGGATTGGGTATCTCTATTTAAATGAAAACAAGGACCAGGGGAGAACTGATAGCCGTGTTCCAATATTTGAGGTGCTGCCACAGAGAGGAAGGGGTCAACCTATTTTCCAAAGCACCTGTGGGCCAGACAAGGAATAATGGATAGAAACTGATCAAGGAGAGGTTCAAAACTAGAAATAAGAAGAAATTTTCTGACATTGAGAACAATCAATCACTGGAACAACTTCAGAAGTTGTGGAAGTTTCATCACTGAAAGCTTTCGAGAAGAGACTGGACAGCTATCTGTCAGAAATGGTATAGGGCAGAGGTGGGTTCCTACCAGTTCACACCTATTCGGTAGAACCGGTTCGTCAAATCTACCAAACCGGTTAGAAGAGGTTCCACCAGTGGACCCAGAAAATAGGCCACACCTACAGAAGAGGTTCCAAAATTTTTTGAAACCCACCACTGGTATAGGGTCTCCTGTTTGAGCAGGGGGTTGTTGTTGGACTAGATGACCTACAAGGTCCCTTCCAACTCTGTTATTCTAAATACATTATTCTACATACAAAACATGATCTATCCATCCCCAGGGTCTGGAACTTTAATTAACTAATTAGATTTCAATAGGGAGACATATTTTTATTTTGCACTATCCTAATTGTGTTTTTCTGACCTTAATTTTGCCTGAAGTATTTTTAAAACAAGGTGAAAATATAAACTAGTCAATTATTGAGCTAGAACAGCAACAAGAGATGGTTATTAAAAAAAATCCCTGTTTCTTCCATGAAGCAGATGGAAAGGAACCAGCAAATGAACCCTATTGAATCATTGTCCAGTTTGATTGAAAACATATTGATACAAATTTTCATTGGAAGTTTATGAAACTTATTCTTGGTAAATTTGTTTTGGGACTGCTTGCCATTGGTTTCAGAAATATATTCAATAACATTTGTAATTAAGAGTATATAGTGAATAATCTTATCTATTTCACTGAAATCCAAATTTTTATACAAGATCATTTCCAGTAAGAACTAATCACAAACATTATTCTTATCATAATACCATCCTGTTAAATAATGGGATTCGTTAGCTGTTTAGTTAAAATTGGTGAAATAATAGGTATTCCATGATCCTTGTCTCTTCTCCATAATATTAGAAGTAAATAACAATCGGACCCAAATTTTTGTTAATAACAAACCTACAAGAAATCACAATGAAATGAAAAAATACCCTTTGGCTATATGATAAACAATAATTTTCTCCACAAACTGTGCAGATACTTGATTGTTCATATATTTTTTATTTGTGTAGGATAAACAGGGACACAGTGGCTCAATGGCTGAGATTCTGAGCTTGTCGATCAGCAAGGTCGACGGGTTTAATCCCTAGCGCTGTGTAACTGAGTGAGCTCCCATTATTTGCCCCAGCTTCTGCCAACCTAGCAGTTCGAAAGCATGTAAAAATTCAAGTAGAAAAATAGAGACCACTTTGGTGGGAAGGTAACAGCATTCCGTGTGTCTTCGGCGTTTAGTCATGCCAGCCACATGACCACGGAGACGTCTTTGGACAGCACTCGCTCTTTGGCTTTGAAATGGAGATGAGCACTGCCCCCTGGAGTCGGGCACGACTAGCACATATGTGCGAGGGGAATCTTTACCTTTTTTAACTGTTGTGAGGAGAAAATGAAGCACTGAAGAACTGTTGCATCTTCTTTTTAAGAAGACACTATACAATAATAACATGCAGAATTAAATTTAGTTTACATTTATTTCCACCCAGGCTCTAGGTTGTGCATGCTCATTATAGGCATCACAGCCATAGTAACATAACTGGTCTCAACATTTACAGGACAGAAAGTGCACATGAAGAATTTACCCAGGAGGAAATTTCCAAGAATGAAATTAAGAAGCAGAGCAAAAATGGTAGCAAGAGAAGGTATGAGTAAAAGAAAAAAAATCTGAAATTAATTTGATCAAGGAAAATGTGTGTATTGAAAGATGATAGCTAGTATCATCCCTAAAACAAAAACAGGCAAAGAGATAACTGAATAAAATTAGGTTTGTAATAAAGTCCTGAGCTCCATTCTAATCAGAATAAAAGATTCTTCACTAGATATGTGAACGGTTGAGTTTACTATAATCCACCTTCATAATCTTTTTGTTCTATTATTTCTTCTAACCATTTTTGAATTTTGGTCCAGAATTCTTTGGCTTTCTGACATGTCCACCACATATCATAGAAGGTCCCCTGTTGGTGGTTACATTTCCAGTGATCCCTATTACTGTGGCAGGAATCCAGAGTCCCCCCCCCCAGCGTAGTTGTGGGCATAAACTGAATCCCATACATTAAAGTTCTTTATTTTGCTTGTTGAACCTGGGGGTGATGCGGCAGAGTAGTTTGGGTGTAGCTGGTCTAAGGTGAACCTTAGCCGGCGACCCATTAGAAGCTTGGAAAGGCTTCTCCCAGTGATAGCACTTGGTGTGATGTGCTGTATGAGGAGGAATTGATCAACCCATGTTTGCCAATCTCCCAGGCCCATCCTGGATAGGGCCTCTTTTGCAGATCTCACCATTCTCTCCACCTGACCATTGGAGACCAGATGAAATGGAGCGACCAGGGCATGTATGATTCCCTGTGCTGCTAAGTAGGTCTCAAACTGCATGGCCGTAAATTGGGGCCCCTTGTCAGAGACCAAGATATTGGGCAGGCCGTGAGTGAAGAAAAGTCTCTGTAGTGCCTTTATGATCGCTTCTGCCGTGGTAGAGGTCATGAGGACTACTTCTAGCCATTTCGAGTAGGCATCCACAATTACCATGAAAGTCTGGCCGTGAACTGGGCCAGCGAAATTTATGTGCATCCTAGACCATGGTGCTTGAGGTTGCTCCCACTCCTTAGTGGGCGCCTCTGGGGGAGCTGGTCTGGACTCCTGGCACAGTGTGCAGGTAGCAGGGGTGGGTTTCGACCGGTTCGCACCGGTCCCTGCGATCCGGTTGGTCACCGAACCCGGAAGTAAGTAACTTCCGGGAACGGCGAAGCCCCCCCCGCGCCCGTGCGCCCCCGCACACCCGTGCCCGCTCCTTACCCGGTTTTTTCGAATTTTGCGCTTTCCACACATGCGCAGAACGCCTGCGCGATCCTCCAGGAGCAGCTGGAGCATTGCGCAGACGCTAGTATGCATGCGTGCGCCGTGTGCGTGTGCGCACGTGCCGCATGTGTGCGCGAGGATGCCGCGTGCATGCACGCGCACGCTGCGTGCGTGTGCGAGGACGCCGCCGGCCTCGTTCCAACCGATCCGGTTGGAACGGGGCGAGAAACCCACCCCTGGCAGGTAGCCACCCGTTCTTCTATCTCCCTGTCCATGTTAGGCAACCACACATAACTCCTGGCCAAAGACTTTATCCTGACAATTCCAGGATGCCCTATGTACAAAGCATCTAATACTGCAATGCGCAGTTTGGATGGAACAATGACCCAGTCCCCCCACAGTAAACAACCATTTATTACAGACAGTTCATCATGTTTGCAGTAAAACATTTTAAATTCAGACCCGACAGGCCCCTTGGGCCACCCCCTCCACACCCAGTTCAAAACCTGTTTGAGTGTAGAGTCTTTTGCAGAGTGGCGAGCAATGTCACTAGACGAGACAGGACCAGTCTCTAGGCAATCAGTGAGGAGGACTGGCACCTCGGGGGTATGGCCAGCAAGCAGTTCAGACAGTGGGCATCGACTCAGGCGTCGGCATGCCCCAATGTAGAGCCAGGTCGATGGACGAGGCAATAACTGTAGGCCGTGAGGAAGATTGTCCATCTGGTCATTCGCGGCGACAAAGAAGAAGGAGTAGGCCGGTCCCCAGCCAGCAAGCCCAGTAGTGGTTTGTGGTACATGATAAGTTCAAAGTCACAGCCATAGAGGTACTCTTGGAACCTTTTAACACCAGCAACTGCAGCCAGAGCCTCATGGTCCAGTTGGCTGTAGTTCTGCTCGGCAGCAGACGAAGTTCGTGAGTAATAGGCGATGAGCACATTGGTTCCATTGGGCATGCGGTGACTGAGGATGGCTCTGATGCCAAACGGGGAAAGTGTTGCATGTTAGAACAAGTGGTAGGGTCTGGCTGTATTGGACCAAAAATGTGTCCGCTGACAGCAGTCTCTTCACCATGGCAAATGCAGATGCTTCGGCTTTGCCCCAGGACCACTTTGTATTCTTTGAAAGAAGCCGATGTAAAGGTTCAGTAACTGTGGCTTTCTGTTTGAGAAAGATACTGTAGAAGTTAAGGAGCCTGAGGAACGCCTGCAGCTCAGTCTGATTGCGAAGTGTAGGGGCGTCCTGGATTGCCTTAATTTGTTTGTCGGTCAGGTGAATCCCACAGCTGTCGATGAGGTACCCTAGAAATTCAACCCTTGGCATGTTAATTTGGCATTTTTCCTTTTTGAGGCGGAGGCCTTTGTCTCTGATTCTGGCCAGAACAGATCACAATCTTTTAAATAATTGTGCCTTATTTGCAGCCGATACCAAGGTGTCGTCAAAATAGGGGACAACTCCTGGAATCCCCTGCAAAAGCTGTTCCATGATGCTTTGGAACAGTCCAGGGGTGATACTAACTCCAAATTGCAGGCAGTTGCATTTGAATGCACCCCTGTGCATCACAATGGTTTGGGTCTCGGCCATGATGCCCTCTACAGACAACTGCTGGTATGCCTGCGCCATGTCTAATTTTGCGAAAACTTTTCCGGGGCCTAATGAATGTAGTAAATGCTGTACAATGGGTACAGGATAAGCGCTTTGTTGCAAAGCTTTGTTTATCATGCACTTGTAGTCTGGGCAGATGTGGACAGACCTGTCAGACTTGACAGGTGTCACAATAGGGGTGTCCCAGCGTACATGATCTACCTGCTCTAGGATTCCCTGGCCTATCAATTTGTCCAGTTCCAAATCAATTTTTGGGCAGAGAGTGAAAGGTACTCTCCTGGGTTTCAGCCTGATGGGGGCTACATTGGGGTCCAAATTAAAAGATATTGGGGTCTCCACATACTTACCTAGACCGGTGCCGAAGATGTCCTTGAACTCCTTAAGGACTACCAGGGGACTATCAGTGCTTTCGCCTTGTATGGTGTTGATTCCGGTCACTTCTAGGCCCAGGGCTTTGAACCAGGAGGCTCTGCAGGTCTCCGTTGACTACCATCACTGGTAGCTGGCCGCAGAAAGTCTTGAAAGTCTTCACCTGGAAGGTGCCCTGGCCCATGATGGGGACTCGGTTCCCCTGGTAGTCGTGAAGGCGGATGTCAGGAACCCATAGATGCTGCTTCTTAAGGCTAGGGGTAGCCTGCTTGAGTGCTGCCCAAGGCACTATGGTCAAGGATGATCCAGTGTCAATCTCCATTTTGCATGGAGAGTCCTCGATGAGGACTGTCAGCTTTTTTGGCCGCTTCGTGCGGACTTGGCCTATGGAGATGTGGTAGAGTCTGACACTGAAATCCTGAAGTGAACCCACAGAATCAACAGTAATTTAAATCTTGTCTGAATTCTCCTCCAGATGGTCTGTCTGGTCTCCTATATCTTGGAAATAGGGGAAGGAAAAGAGAAGTAGTCTATATTTGGGAGTAATTGGAATAATGTTTGGAAATGTTTATTTCACTTGTATGCCGCCCTATTCCCAAGGGACTCAGGGTGGCGAACAAACCAAAATGAGGGGGGGGGATACAAACAACAAACGAGACAAAAACAAGTTAAAAAGATAAACAACAGTCACAACAAATTCGAGTGGGGCTGGGAACTCATCAGCCCCAGGCCTGCCGAAATAGCCAGGTCTTAATAGCTTTGCGGAAAGCCTGAAGGGTGGTGAGGGTCCGGATCTCCATGGGGAGATCGTTCCAAAGGGCTGGGGCAGCCACAGAGAAGGCCCTCCCCCGAGTGGTCGACAGTCGACATTGGCTAGTGGATGGTATTTGGAGGAGGCCCAATCTGTGGGATCTAATTGGTCAGAGGGAGGTAATTGGTAGGAGGCGGTCTCTCAGGTACCCAGGTCCAATACCATGTAGGGCTTTAAAAGTAACGACTAGCACTTTGAAGCGCGTCTGGAGCCCAATAGGCAACTAGTGCAGCTCGCGGAGGATAGGTGTAACGTGGGTGTACCGAGGCACACCCACAATTGCTCATGCAGCTGCATTCTGGATAAGCTGAAGTCTCCGGATGCTCTTCAAGGGCAGCCCCATGTAGAGCACCTTACAGTAGTCCAGTCTTGAAGTCACAAGAGCGTGAGTGACTGTTCTGAGGGCCTCCCGGTTCAGGTAGGGATGCAATAGGTGTACCAGGTGAACCTGGGCAAATGTCCCCCTACTCACAGCCGACAGATGATGTTCTAGAGTCAGCTGTGGGTCCAGGAGGACTCCCAAATTGCAAACCCTGTCTGAGGGGCGTATAATTTCACCCCCAGCCTGAGAGATGGAATACAAGGCCAATCTTTGGGAGGGAAAAACACAAGCCACTCGGTCTTGTTGGGATTGAGTGCAAGCTTGTTCACACCCATCCAGACCTGACAGCCTCCAGGCACTGGCACATCACTTCAACCGCTTCACTGAGTTGGCACGGGGCGGACAGATACAGCTGAGTATCGTCCGCATATTGGTAGTATTTTATCCCGTGCCGTCGTATGATCTCACCCAGCAGCTTCATGTAGATATTAAATAGGAGGGGGGACAGGACAGAACCCTGGGGCACCCCATAGTTGAGGGGCCTAGGGGTCGATCTCTGCCCTTCGACCAACACCGACTGCGACCTGTCCGAGATGTAGGAGGAGAACCACCGAAGAGCGGTGCCTCCCGCTCCCACGCCCCGCAACCGCCGCAGAAGGATACCATGGTCGATGGTATCAAAGGCCGCTGAGAGGTCGAGGAGCACTAGGATAGAGGCGTGGCCCCTATCCCTGGCTCTCCAGAGATCATCGATTAGCGCGACCAAAGCAGTTTCTGTGCTGTAGCCAGGGCTGAATCCGGACTGAAAGGAATCCAGATAATCGGTTTCATCCAAGGACTGCCGGAGTTGAAAGGCCAGTACTAGTAGCAGTTACTAGTAGTAACTGCTTGATATTGCTCCCAGTGGCTTCATAGTAATTTTAGATAGCAGGCAAGACAAATTGGAACTTTGTGGGATTCCCCAGGACAATGACTAAGAGATTTTTTTTCCAAAGGTAACTTCTGATAATTTCCAAAAAAAGTAAGAACCATGTCATCACAAGACAGTAGGTTTTCTCTTTAAAAAATACTACAGCCATTGGGATCAAAAGCAGCTAAAAGATCCAAGCTCAACAGGGCCACACATTTCTCTCTCCCAGTCGAAATTAAGGCCATCTCTACATGCTAAAAAGTTCCTGGAGTGACAAAAGCTGCTTTATTACTCAAGGTTTAAATATGAAATGTTGAATCCTGGCTTGTAGTTATAAAAACAGATGACATCTTATGTAAGGCTTCTAACAGTTTTAAATTTAAATCCTGGTCCTTCATGCTGCCCTTCACCTTTTTCTGGTGGAATACTTCCTGAGAAAACCTCATGAGCCAAAATAGAAGTTGACTGGAGAAATTTCCCTGTTATCCAACAATACAACCATCTTTTGGAGTAGTTACTATACAGTTTCTTTTACTTTTCTTTGCACAGATTGGAAGAACTACTTTTTATCCCTCTTGGTTTCAGGGATTTCACCAATAACAGAGTTACTTTTAAGTACCATTTCCTTTCAACCTCATATTTGGGTTCTTTCTTTGTTTTCAGAATTCAGTAAAGTCTTTGTGCAGCTTATATTGGCTGCTTGTGTTGTCATGTCTCCATTCTGACAACACCCCACCCCCCAACCCAAGTTGTTTGCAATTTTGTATTTAGTTTCTTTCTTTTTTAAACTGCATCCCCCATTAGCTTCTCCTTTTGAGGAAGCCTATTTAGCATTAATCTTAACTGTCAAAATCTGTTTCTGGAATTCTAAGATCAATGTAATTCATTTAGCTTTAATTTTCTTGAAAATGTATGATTGTTTCTTTTCCCCACATTCCCTGTAAAAAAGGAAGAAGCATTTGATGGTGCAAGAAGTAGAAACACAAATATTTCTCTTCTCTAATTTATTTAGCAAGATGTGGAATATCTCAGACGATTCAGCAGAAGGCTGTAAGGCACAAATACACATGCGAGAAAAAGATACATTTTTACCAACTGTTATTTAAAGATTTATTTTAAAATAATATTTTTATTAAAATTTCAATTACAATAACAAAAGATAATACAAACTAAAAAGAAAAATAAACTTTAAAAGTGCAAGAAAGAAAAAAAGTAACAGAAAAAAGAAAGAAAATTATTTCTAAAGAATGTTGCTTTTCATGCTCAAAAGAAAGTTCATAGATACATTTTCTACTTGGATAATTGCAAATAGTCCTCTGTTAACAACCATTTGTTTAGTAATTGTTCAATGTTATGGTGGTGAACAAGGAGTCTTGCAATCAATCCTTGAAGTTGCAGCTGTTGCCGTATCCCTCTGGTCATATGACAACTAGCTTGCAATTAATAATGTTGCAACATCCTGGGACCATGTGATTGCTATTTGTGATCTTCAGTGTCAGCTTCTCATGCAAAGTCAGGAAGCTAGTAGGAGGTCCCAAATAGTGACTAAGTGGTGCACCTGGTGACCACAACTGGGACTGCTACCACGGCTATTGTAAGTTGGCATGGTCATGTATTGCACTTTACAATTGTGTCATGTAACAACATAATTCCCAGTTCCAATCACTGTCATTAACCAAGGGATATCTATGCTCCACCCAAGTAACATATTTATATTTGCACACACATTCATTTAAAAAAAATGAATTAAAAACCCATTTTGCTTATTTTCATACCAGCAGCCTGCTCTCTGCAAATCACTGCAAATTTTGAAATGTCTTTATTCACATCAAATATTTTTAGCCACATATTTTCTTATATCCTGTAACTGCTTTAAATAAACAGAAGAGTCTGTTCTTCTTTCACTCTCCATAAAGTATTCTTCCATTAGATAATATATCTGCAACTTATCCAAGGCCTTCTTGTGCCGTATACTTTGTAGATTGTGCCTCACTACAAATTCAAAAGCCAAAAGGTGCTGTAAAGTACATGGGATGGGAAGATAGCATCCGTTAGCAGTCAGGCTTTTTCTAGCATTGCATGTCTGCCTGTTGTAGATGCCAGGCTATGCTGGGAAAACTGTCTTTGGTTATGAAGTTATTGAGAGCTCTAACATTAGCATCTTTTTGCCTTCAAACTGGGAGCACTGGACATCTGTAGTATTTTGATTTATTTTTTTAGGGAATAAATAACAAGTGTAAACTATTCCTGGTTTCATGGATGTCTTCTGAATCAAGGAAAATGTCCCATCATAGACTAGGATTATGTATATGAGTTAGACTCTTCACTTTGTTGAATAGAATATATCTTGCCAGGTATTTCTTTTAATTTAATAAATTTCTGATTCATGCAATGTTAGCAAACTCAGGGAATTTAGGATGCTGTTGGTACCTCATGCATATGCAAGGAAGTCATTCTACTTTGAATAATACACCTATATGTTCTTTCTTAAAACATCAGGCTTTGGATCATTTCAGATTTTATTTATCTGATTTGGATGTATTTGTTCAATATATTTTTTTGAAAGATCTTCAAAGTTACCCCCCTGGAAGCCCTGGAAGCTATCTTTTTCTTTGGATCTTCAGGGCTGCCACACTTAGTGCTGTGGGACTGACACCCCCTTCAGATTAAAAATACACGACAAATGAGAGATTTAATCTAAGTTTCTCTTTATATGAAAAATAAACAATTCATTTTAGATTTCAATGTTATATGAATATAGCAATAGTAACAGCATTTAGACTTATATACCGCTTCATAGTTCTTTACAGCCCTCTCCAAGCGGTTTAGACTCGGCATATTGTGCTCAACAATCTGAGTCCTCATTTTACCAACCTCGGAAGGATGGAAGATTGAGTTGACCTTGAGTTGGTGAGACCCAAACTGCCAAACTGCTAGCAGCCAGTGATCAGCAGAAGTAGCCAACAATGCTGCGTTCTGCTACTGTGGCTCAGTATAACAAATAAAAACATGGCACCGAATCTATGTAGGTACCTTAAAACAATCCCATGTGAGACTTGGAGGTAATATTGTTTATATGGGTAAACTGGGCCATTTTTAAAAAATGTATGCGTTAATTAGGCTCAAAGGAACACCAGGTTGGACAGCATCAGTAGACAGATCATTCAAAAGATCAGTTTATGATGATGACAATATTATCAAAGTACCAGGACAATTTTCAACCATGACATTATTTCTTGGCACAAATACTTCAAATGACCTTCTTTTTTCCCATTACTTGGAAATTTAACCCAGACAGCTGAACATTAGAATGATGCAAATAATTATTTAATGAAATGGTTGTTTAAGCTACCTTTCAGAGATCATTAAGTAATTCTTAGACTTAAGAAAACACAGGCTAACACAAGATAACACATTATCTTGATGTTATTAAAAACTAAAAATATTTAAAACAAGAATAGGAAGGCAATATGTGTAACTTGTTTGATTAATTATATTTGATCTGGATATCATTGTACTGAACACATGTATGCATACACACAGAGAGCCTTCCTGGATTTGAGCACAATTTCTGGTAGCTATAGAGGCATGTCCATGTAGTTTTCTTGGCAGCTATGTAAAAAATGCTTTGCCATATGCCATTGCCTTCTTCTAAGACATTTCTTTGACTTCCCAGTCTCTCTGGGGTTTTCTGATCATCTCTCAACTGAGGACTAAGCAAATAAGACTCTCTTGGATTTTCCCGCCATATTAGCCAAGATCCTGGTAGCTATTACCCATTCAGCTGCATTCACATGTTTACGAGTGACATTTATAAAACAATACACTGAATCTATTGTGCTTAATGTACAAACAAAGTATTGGTAGATCTGATATTGCTTAAGCAGAATGTAAAAGTCTAGCTGACTTTAGAAATTAATGAAGCAATATCAGAACTAATAACATTTCTACACACGCACACACACACACACACACACACACACACACAAAATGCCCAGTTACTGACAAACCTTAACCCAGCAATTCTCAGTCATTCCCACACTATGGGGACCCATGCAGTTGTAGCTTCCAGATATTCTTCAAGGGCAGTCACATGTAGAATGAATACTTGCAAAATCATTGTTATCAGGAGCACGTTGTATATTTCTGAAGTTTGGGTTTTTTAAATTGAACTGTTCTATGTCTATTTTTACTTGAAATTTTACTTGAAATTTCTATTTAGTTTAATTCCATAGCTCCTTGTACTCTATCAATATTTAAAGGTATGACAAAGCAAGACCTAAAGTTCTCTTCTTTTTAAGATACCTTCCAGGAATTCCATTGGCCTTAACTTGTATTACTTCCTCATTTGAGGACGATTTCTCTCTTTTACAACAGATCATCCTTTATTTTCTTTTAATTCTGCATGCTGCTGTATATAATAAAACTGAATACTACTTTATATGTGTGTATTACTGTTCCAGAAGAAAGCATGCTCATTGTCACTGGAAATGCTTTATCGTGCATTGTTCAGGTGAATGTGTGTGAACTTTTTGGTGACTAACATTCACATAAAGTGTTCTTTTATTTTTTTTATACGAAGTGATGTACTGATTATTTGTCTTTTGGTTTGCAGGCACAGGTATCTGTCAGTTGAAGAAAGAAGATGGTACTTGCAGGGATTTTGTTCTAAAATGGTATTTTGATCCAAAAACCGGAAGTTGTGCTAGATTCTGGTATGGTGGCTGTGGTGGAAATGAAAATAGATTTAACACACAAAAAGACTGTGAAAAAGTCTGTGTTTCAGGTAACAAATAGATAATTGTTTAACTGCATTCTTTTATTTCTAAGAACAAGTGATTAATAAGTGTGTAAAACAATTATGGTATGTTTCACTGTTACATGGCATTGTTTATATGGTAATATGCAGAGAGAGGTCATAGACATTGTATTGACAAGTCCTAAAATGTAGTGCCAAATGTTTCTAGTGGTTTGCTGTATTAAACCAAAATTTGAATCATAGACAAGAAAATATTTTTTAAAAGATAGTAAACATGTTTGGTGGCATAAAGTTGCTCAGCTTTCCATAGTGTATTTTAATATAGTTTCTGAGGTCTTTCTGATTATGTAGATTTAGATAAATGAGAAAGGAAAGCCTGCCCAGGGTTGCATGTATAGAAGTCATCTAGACTGCATAGACACGTTAAGATTGAGGGTGTGGTGCAGGGATAGGTTGCAAGCGGTACGCCCCAGTATGAGTGTACCGGTGCCTGCCAGGAGCACCAAGTACCGTTCCGGTATGGTGCTCTGGAGGGCCCATCCACCTGCCCGAGCTCCTTACCTGTTTTTGAGCTCTTCGGTGCTTCCGCGCATACAGCGTATGGCATCTGTGCTATGCTCCACTGAGCAGCTGCAGTGTCACAGAGGTGTCGTGGAGGTAAGGATGCATGCACACGCTGCACACATGCATGTGGGGGACGCCGGGCCCCATTGCACTGTACCGGTTGCAATGGGATCCGGAATCCACCTCTGGTGCGGTGGCAAGCCACAGCTTACTTTATGCAGTCAGTCCTGGAACTGCTATAGAAAACAGCAATTGCTTCAAAATTCTTGCGTACCTTTATGTATTTTGTTAAATTCATCAGACAATATTTTCATGAAAATGTTTCAGAACTGAAATTTTAATAAAATATTGTTCATTTTCCAGCTCACATCAAGTCTGGTGTTGTGACAATGATTGGAACTTAATTACAGCAAAATATCAACAGATACCTCTAAGAAAACCAGGAGTCAGCCATTGCCAAAATACCCCATGTAGAAGCTAAGGGTATAAGGCTCCCTTGCACTGTGCTATTTCTGCTTTACTTTCTGCCCAAACCTTGAAGAAAGTATTTGCTGCACGATTTTATCAATATGGTGCTAAAGTGTTTGTGGATTGAATGCTCATTGTGTCTGGGATATACTCTGTAATTTCAACAGTATGTAGTATTTTACCCACTACCAATTCTATTTGTTTCAACAAATTAGTGTTTACTTTGGATTCTACCAGCATTACCTATTTTGGCTATTGTAAGAATTCTAAAAGAATGTGGAAAAAAACATTGCCATTGTTATATACTTGCTTTTATCATTGTCATAACTGAACATAACTTTAGATGGAAAGCCTTATGTCTGTTGTGAGAAAAAAAGGAGTCAACTTTTCATTCTACTTTTACTTTTGCTGGATTAGACTTTATATCAATTTTGCTTTATGTATGTGTGATCAATCACACTAGTAACAAATTCAGCATTTGCTGATACTGGTACACTGCTGGGATAACAACAAAGTTCAAAAGTTTTTAAAATATGGTGTAGAAGGTTTCTGGCAATCTTCTAATGTAATGTGTTTTATAATTTTTAATATTTTTTTGCTGGGGTAAGAATTCTTCATTATTTTGTTTCTAGGAAATCTTTACAAAAGAACTTTTAAATAAAATTTAAGTGAGATTTTGAAAGTCTCCGCATTTCATTGTGTATGTGGTGGTGCTTTTTACAATAAAACATGATTCTATAAAAATGGGCTTTGCCATCTGGTCTTGTGATTACACATCAAATGGAACTTAAGGCAGTAGCCAGAGCTTTGAAAGCTTAAAACAGCTTCCTGTTTTTTTGCCTGCCTTGAACAGCTAGATCATAGGTCCTCAAACTATGGCCCTTGAGGCAGATGTGGCCCACTGAAGCCATTAATCCAGCCCACACAGCACCATGACGCTGCCCTGCCCACACTACCCCGCTCACCGTTCAGCCGAGTGCTGGTGTCAGATCCCTAAAAGTGATACTGCCATTCGATTGGGAGAAGGAGAGCCTCGGAGTTAATTCATTAGCTACATCTGAAACAACTGAGTTTTACTGGTTTCTTGTCACAGGGAGACTGAAGGTCCCAACATCTCTGGAGGGATGTTTATGGTAGCCATGTGGAATATCTTACTTTGATGTCTAACTAGAGATAGCCATGGGAATGTGTATTTTATTGACTCCCAGGGCAGAAGAGTTAAGGAAGCATCTTCATACTTGTATATTGGTCAGAATCTGCATTCAGATAAAGGGGAGCGGTCATTATCAGCTTAATCCCATTTGCATGGCCTAAAGGTTTTCAGATGCTGTTTTGCTTCTAATGGTTTCCATCCTGCTGGATTAAAGGTTCCTTTTGAAATAATCTGTTTCAAGAGTCTTTACTTTCTCAAGTTAGGAGAGGAGCTATTTCAGTTGGACTTACCTTCGTGAGCCTCACAGGCTGGAACTGAAAGATAAGGCCAATTTTAGCCTGCAGAGATGTTCTGGAGGCAGGGAGGTAAAAAATGGGGCACACAGATGCCCCAGGAGGCCAAAATATGAGCTTTCACTATTTTTGGCCTGTAGAGACTTTCTGGAGGTGGGGGATGTAAAAATGGGGCGTGCGGATGTTCCAGGAGGCCAAAAATGGGCCTGTTTTCACCTCTTCTACCTCCAAAAAAGCTAGATAGATAGATAGATAGATGATAGATAGATAGATAGATGATAGATAGATAGATAGATAGATAGATAGATAGATAGATAGATAGATAGATAGATAGATAGATAAATAGATGATAGACAGACAGACAGACAGACTTATCGATTGTAAGCTCCTTGTGACTGAGAAGAATTGCTGCAAAAATGGACCACTAGATTCCTAAACAACTGAAAAAATGATCTAGTAAAAAGAAAAGTCAATCAAAAGAACAAAATGCAAACAAAAGCAAATAAAAGTTTAATTTGGGTGCATTGTTTAATGGACTGTTAAATTGGCCACACCCAGCTAGTCACATGACCATCTAGCCACACCAACCTAACTGGTCTGCCCCCCCCCCCCACAGTCTGAGGGAATTGGCCCCCTGTTTAAAATAGTTTGAAAATCCCTAAGTTAATATTCATTTAGGCATCTGGGATCTAAGGGTGAAAAGCAATTGGAAAAATTATAAGACACAAGACATATATAAGTTAAAGAGGAATAGGATAAAAAAATGCTACTGATGATGTTACCTAGTCTGGTAACAAAACATCCAGAAACTAAACTGAAACAAGCTTTGAGAGCAAACTCCTATCAAAATTATAAGACTGTGCACCACTAAGCCTTAAAAAACAACTTGGCTATTATGCAAAATGGTTGCTAAATGAAAAAGACATGATAGAGAGAAAAAGGGACGGGGAGAGATGTGATGATCACTGGTTGCTGTCTTCTCATTCAGATAAATTCTTAAATTCTTAAATTTGTATTTATTAATCAAATTTGTATAGCTGACCATTTCACAAAAGCAACTTCTCTATTTTTTGCCCCCTTGCAAAGCAGAGAGATTGCTTCAACAAGCTTTCCTTTCCTAAACAGCTTTTATTCACAGCTTGCTGCTTCAAACTGAGCAGACTTTAATCAGTTTCACACTGAAGGCTTTTGTTGGCAGGCACAGGACATTTGGTCATAAATGTGCACATTGGTTAGAAACGGCATCCTGTTGTTGCAGAAAATAAAGAGATAGGACTGCGAGATCAAGATAAGCTTTATTTTGGCCAAAAGGTCCAGACAGAGATAACAATTTCTAACATCTAGACAAGAACCCAAAGGACAGTTTCTTTTATACCTTTCTAAGAGGTATAGGCATTCGCTTTCTGTTCTTTTGTAAGCTGCAAACTCTGCCTATGTGACCTTCTAATATAGAAGTAAAGGGGGCCTGAAAGGCTGTCCAGTCTGACCCAGTAGGTTTCACACTTAACAGTGACGTGCAGTGAGGTTTATGTCTGGTGAGGCACTGACGTCATCACAATCTTTTTATTAAAACGCCTTTTTAATAAAAGGATCTGCACTGTTTTGTCCTGTCCTTGCGCGTGTCGAAGGGGTGGTGGGCAAGAGCGTATTGCCGAGGACCATATGCG
Source organism: Thamnophis sirtalis (assembly GCF_051295495.1). Taxonomy (NCBI): domain Eukaryota; kingdom Metazoa; phylum Chordata; class Lepidosauria; order Squamata; family Natricidae; genus Thamnophis; species Thamnophis sirtalis. Next base: position 113,388,854 of record NW_028261385.1, on the reverse strand, counting down.
GTGACCACCAGTAGCCAACAACAACAAAAAAAAGAGATTGGGGGGGGGAGAGCAAGGAGCCGAGGAGTTCCTTGTTGTGTTTTCCACAAGGGAGGACAGTCCCTCCGGGGCGGGGGGGAGAGAGAGATGGTGATGATGATGATGACAATTAAGTATCAAAAGCCTTTTGAGTTTGACAATGTAATACGTTATCCAAAATTATAAATAATCCTATTTTCAGTTGCATTTTTTGCCATCTCTGTTTTTTTCTTTTAAAAAATCAGACTTGCTTCCAATTTGTGCCTTCTGGCAAACTACAGTTTTCTTGGCAAGAGATCTAACTTGTCATTGCTTTCATCATAGGTCTGAGAACGTTTCTTTCTTTCTTTCTTTCTTTCTTTCTTTCCTTCCTTCCTTCCTTCCTTCCTTCCTTCCTTCCTTCTTTCTTTCTTTCTTTCCCTTTCTTTCCCCAATTTGTTTGAGCTAAAACTAAAAAGTCAGACTAGATGAGGCATGCAGTTCTCCTGCCTCATAGTAGAGGGCGCTTTTTAAAGGCTTTTTTAAACAGTTAGGCAGTCATTCAGGGTGAGGCAGCAGCTAACTAGCCTCATGTCAGCACTCACCTTTTTCCTTTTACATTTTTTTTCATCATGAGAGCGGTGAGGCTGTGCCTCACTTGCCTCACCTGACTGCACATCACTGCTAAGAGGCAAGGGAAGTGGCAGAGGAGTGCTGGAGGTGTTCTGCTGTACTGTACTCCCGACTCACCTAGCTTAACATGCAGGCACAGAAGGGAATGTGATGGGACTGAAAGTGAGAGTCCTTCCCCACGCGGCTTGTGTGGAGGTGGTGGCTCAGTCTTGCCTCACCTGGAACTGGTGGGAAGGCTCAGGTCTCATGCGGGCCTTCGTGGAAGGGCTGGGTTCTTCTTCATTGCATGAGACAGGCAGTTAAAACTGCTCCTCCAGCTGCAGGGGGGCGGCCATGAACCCCTAAATGTAGTGATGGAGTTGTCTTCCCCGCTTCTCGCCGGCTTTGCCCCCTTCCTTCTCTGCAGCCCACTGAATGGGCGCATTAGTAAACAGCTACACAAGAGCCTGTCCCACCTGACCTGAGCACACAGACACCCTCGGCCAGTCTGTCATGCTGTGTAGAAATTGAGCTGCTGCGTCCATAAAAAATTGCAGGGGAAGCTGAAATTTTGGAATGTGTTTCTTAAGGGGAAGAGCATCTACTTCGCTTGAACTACTTTCTTATGTAAATAAGGATTGAACAGCATACAAAAGAGGTTGTAGATTGTAATCCTTTCATGCTGGAGCAGGGTGTGATTTTGCAGCTATTTCATAGATGCACATTTTTTTCTATAGTATTACTATTGTTAATAGGTTTCTTTTTAAAATCATCTGGATTAATAAACAATCTTAATCTTGCCCACTGCTGGAAATACTCCAGAAAATGTGTTTTAAATTAGTAATAATTTTTATAGCATTAGCTGGCTGGCTGGCTGATCTGAAAGAGGGAGGCACATTTTTTTCAGAATAGTTTGTGGAATTGAGACAAGTGGTTCGCAAGCATTGACACACCTATCAAAAGTAGCTTACAGTGCAGTTTAACATTATGTCCTGACTACATCCTTGTGTTTTTCTCCAAAATGAATTGTCATTGCCCTGATCTTATTCCCAGTAATGAGTGAAATATCTTTAATCATTAGTTGTACTAGCTATAAAGTGGCATTTTCCTCATAAGTCCATATTATTTCAATCATAGTTACAAAGTGTAAATTAGTATTGCTTATTATCTGTTATTTTGAGATCAGCAACTTATTGTGGGGAACAAAAATGAATTTGGGAAGTGGCACATCTCTCCAGTGTTCACAAGACAGACACCACTTGCATTCCTGACAACAGCAGAGGTCCAGCAATACTTGGTTTCTGGCTTTGTCAGGCCTAAAGAACCATGAACAACACATGGACTTACTTCTTTTATTTTTTTTATTTTCAAAGCAAACACAACACATAAAATCTTCCTTCTTTACATACTGTAGAAAGTGTATCAGTTGGCTACAAAAGACTTTCGTGCATCTCTTCCACAATCATCAAGCATAATTCATATTAGCTCAAGTATTTTAACCCAGATATTTATACATGTTACCCGTATACCTCCATTTTTATTTGACTATAATTGTTTAAATGTCCTTCATCATAAAATATACCAAGATTTAGTACATAACCACATACTGGCATTTCATTTAATAGTTATTGAAATCCTCCAATAACACTGAATCCTTATGTCCTATTCTAGCTCAACATCCATAATCTTTAATAACAAAAATTTCTAAGCCTCCTTTCCAAATCACTGTTGGCAATTTACATCCAGTTTCCTTATGTTGTATACATACATACATATGCATGTTAGATGCTCTAACTCTTCCAACTTCTTCTCTATCCTCTCAAATGTGTTTGATAATTTCTGTATTTTTAAGAATATCTTTTGCAGACTTAAAGTTTCTTTCTGTTGTTGAAATTGTGCCATTATCTCCAGCTAACAAACACTGCTGTGCTAGCTTGGAATGTTTTAACAAAATTAAGCATAGATTCACAATAAAGTTTTATTTTCACTTTTCTCTGGTTAAATATATACTTCAAAGGGACATGTGTATGCTTTTCTTCTTATCACTCTCTATAAACAAGCAGTGAGACCTTGGAGTGCTAAGCCAGGATAATCAGTGAGAAAAGTAAGAGTGTTTTGTTTCCAATACACAAACCTCCAGCCTCCAAGTAGCAGTGTTATTGTTAAAAATTTCTTTGTTTCTTTTTGTATCTTTTTTGTATTTCAAGTTTAAAAAGGTCAGATTCTTGAATGAGTTAGAAGAACACCCACAGTAATGAAAGAGGAGAATTTTGGTCCATAGGTTACAAAGAGTAATAAAAAAAAAATAGAAGAAAACTTAATCCATTCATTTTAAAAGGCTTGCATAAATTATATCCATGAACATAGCATTTAAAAAGTAAGATAACCCACTGTCCAAAACCATTCCAAACTTAATTCTGCTGCTTATTTCTTCTGTTCTACAATTTAAATTAATTTTAAGTTTTTAATAGGCAGTCTCTTTTAAAATGGTAAAAATTCCTCACCAGCTGGAAACACTTTCTCTTTCCATATCCTTCCATTTTGGAGCTGCCCCGACTTCATCAGCCTAATGGCTGGATTTTTTGTCATGGGCTTGAAGAACCTCTCTTTGATCGATCAGGGACTTTGCAATGTTCCTGAGATCAGCAAGACGTATTCTTCCTGTTCACCATCTCTGCGGGACGGTTTATGTCCGATTGGACCACCCAATGGCAAAAGTATCAGCTGCTGTCTTGGAGCATCGAGACCGCAACATCCGTATCATCGCGACATTGACTCCTCCTCCCGAAGTTTCTTTATTGTTGCTCACCTACAATCTTGCTAGACTACAGCAATTACCTGCAATAATTATATAAATAATTGTAGTCCTAATCAAAATTGACTCCAGATTATTGAACATGGTGATTTAAGACTCCTGCTAAGTGACTTAAAACCAGACATTGGGAAACTTGTATCACTTCATCAAGCCCATCCATCATATTAAGGATTTACCGAACAGTGAAGTAGTTACTAAAGAGTTTACTAAGTTACTAGTCACTAAGGTTCTTGATAAATGACTATCAGACTTTGAAAACCTGATATCACTGGATCATGTTCAACAATTTTGTTGAATTAACATTAACTAAAAAGGTTTTTAAATTGGATTTTGAATAAATGTACAATTAATTGTTACAGTTTTGAATTTTACCATTACTATCTTCCATCATGCAAACCGCCCAGTCACATGACCCCCTCCCCAGTCATGCCCACCAAGCCACGCCCACAGAACTGGTACTAAAAAAATTGAATTCCACCACTGGGTGGGGGGCACTGAGGATCAATTAGTAGCACCAAGGGGGCATTGGACTGGAACCACTGCTCTATACCAATGACGGAATCTTGAAGGATCCCTCTGTTAAAGTATTTTAGGACTGCTAGATTCCTCTCACAGTTACAGCTCTTGAGCCAAGTACCATCTATTGTATACCTTTGCATCTTGTTTTTCTTATCTACTTTTCTCACCATTGAATTTCATTTTGTTGCATAGATCCCAGTGTTCGAATTTATCAACATCCTTCTGAGCCTTGAGCCTATCTTCTGGGGTATTGGCTATTCCTGCCAGCTTGGTTTTGTGTGCAAATTTGATGAGTTCCCCTTTTATCTACTTATCTAAACCATTTATAAAGAGCTCTGGGCCTGAGATAAAGTCTTAGACTACACCACTGCATACTTTCTCCCATGTTGATGCAGTTCCATTAAGGACAGCATGTTAAGTACTCTTCTTTATGGCAGCCCCTTGAATAGTGAAACACTGCTGTCATTTTACCCCTAGTTCTTCTTTTCACTAGGCTAGGTAATTTCCCAATTTCCTCTTCATATGTTTTTGCCCCCTAATCGTCTTTGTTGCAAGTGTGATCTTACCAAGGCATTATAAAGTGGTAAAATATAACATAAAATATAAAATGTTGAGTTCCATTTCCTCTCAACTACTCGTCTTCTTTTTGCCATTTTCTTCCATTTATTCACCAATTGTTTCCCTGACATTTTTCTTGTTTTTTACATATTGAAATAAGCCTTTAAAATTGTTTTTTGACATTTGTTGCAATCATTGGTTTATTTTGAACCTCATCTTTCCTGACCATCTTTGCTGCATGGAGGTATTCAGGTTATATGGAAGTATCCTGTTTTAGTTATGTTCCCCTCTTTTCACTTTTTTATCCTTGCATTTGTCAACACCTCAAAAGGTGGTTTCCTATAAAATGTGAAGCATTGTTTTTTCAAAATCAAATTTAAGAATTCCTTTTGAAGGATGATGCCCGCCATCCACACTTGGGAAAGAATCATACACATTACCTTGGCACAAAGAAAAAAAGTTGGTTTGAACAAATTCTGGAAGAAAGTCCCCTAACATTTAGATTTTGGATGACAGTCCTCAATTACAACAGATGCTGCCTGCAAGAGTGCATTGGGATCTAAAAAAGAATACTTTGGAAGTAGACAAAAAGCCAAGGAAGAGAATTGAACTGAATCCAATTATAAAGTTGGAAGGGATATTGGAGATCTTCTTGTACAATGTGCTGCTCATATAAACAGGGAAGGGATGTCCATTATGGACATATTCACAGAGATGCATGCTAATATCATAAGCAAATATCTTTATCTGTACAACTCAAAAAACAAACTTTGCAAAGCACATGAAAGTCAACAAAACCTTTAGAAATTATTTGTTTTAGATGTTCTCTTTCTATGTAACACTTAGCCTCTGCTTCAGTTTGGCCATGCTTAAACTGCCTCAATAACATCTGCAAACTCATGACTTTACACTTAATCCTCTTGACTTTTAAATTGTTAAAGTACTTGGCCTTGTACATGGATTTTTGTATGTCTCTGTGTTAGTGTTGACTTCTGGCAACTGCCTAGAGTAATCCCTGCAGTTTTCTTAGAAATATTTCAGAAGTAGTTTACTTTTGCCCGCTTCCCAGTGCTGATAGAAAGTGACTGGCCCAAGGTTACCAAGCTGGCTTTGTGCCTAAGGTGGGATTAGAAGTTATGGTGGTCCAGTCTCTAGCCAGTGCCTTAAACACTAAACCAAACAGGTTTTTCACATGGAGAATAAACCAAGTCCCTCTTTTTTGTGGCAGCCCTTCAAATATTGGAAGAATGCTAGCATGTCACCCTTAGACCTTTTCTTCATTAGGCTAGACATACCCAGTTCCTACAACCGTTCATTGTATGATAAATTTCTTCTGGGATTCTTGTGCATTCCTTTCATTCTAGACTTATTTTCTTAGATGCTTCACAAAATTACAGAAATCTTTTTTTTTCTGGAGGTACTGTCCAGCACCTTTGTGTTCTATTTAAACCACCAATTTTAAGATTTTTTTTCATGCAAAAAAAAATGTAAGAAAAATGCACAGAGAAATCATAAACAATGGACAGATTAAAAAGAAAATGGGACATATAAGGTCTGGTATAGGTTGTGGGTAGACATACAGAATCATGGAATCATAGAATTATAAAGTTGGAAGGGATATTGGAGATCTTCTTGTACAATGTGCTGCTCATATAAACAGGGAAGAAGAAATAATATTCTCTTATTTAAATTCAGTTGATTCAGTATGGTGGTGCCTAACTTCCAGTTTTCTTTTGGTGATGGAAAATATCTAAAATGTTGTATAGGCACCAGTTTTTAATTTTGCCAATTGCTGAGAATTCTTAAAATAGATTTGAAGTTCTTTAAGTGTTGTCTACATTTCTGAATCAAATTCCTTCTCTCTTTTTATGTTAAAAAGCATTAAGACTAAACAAGAATAATTGAAGCAAAACATGTATACTGTCACAAAGAAAAGAGGGACAAATTATTTACCTGAGAGCTAGACAAGAAGTAATGGATGGAAACTCATCAAGAAAAAATCCAACCTAGAAGAAAAAAGAAATTTCTTAACAGTGAGAACAATTAATCAGTAAAACAAGTTATTCTCATAAATTGAAGGTGCTCCATCATTGCAGGTGTTTAAGAAGAGATTGAAGCCATTTGTTCAGAATGGTATAGTGTGTACTGCAATGACATGCAGTGAGGTTTATGGCTGGCGAGGCACTGATGTCCTCACAATCAGATTTACAAACATTAAAATCCTAAAAATTATCTTATCCAATATTTGATTGGCAGCAGTTGAAGGGTTATGTTTAAGGTCTCATATCAGCATTCTTTACACATACTGTAGCAAACAAAAAGCACATTTGCTATCAGAGCAGATATTGGGGAGGGGGGCAAGGAGGAAAAGGGTCCATTCCCTCTCCCTCAGACCCCTGGGAAGGAAGGAAGGAAGTGGGAGGGAAAGGAAAGGAAATGGAAAAGAAGAAAAAGGAAAGGAAAGGAAAAGAGAAAGGAAAAGAAAGGGAAAAGGGAAGGAAATGGCAAAGAAGAAAGGAAAGGATGAAGAAGGGAGGGGAAGGAAAGGGAAAAGAAAAAAGAAGGGAAAGGAAATAAGGAAAGGAAAGGAAAAGAAAGGAAAGGAAAAAGGAAAGGAGAAAGGAAAGGAAAAGAGAAAGGAAAGGAGAAAGGAAAGGAAAAAGGAAAGGAAATAGAAAAGAAGGAAAGGAAAAAGGAAAGGAAATGGGAAAGAAGAAAGGAAAGGATGAAGAAGGGAGGGAAAGGGAAGTGAAAAGAAAAAAGAAGGGAAAGGAAATAAGGAAAGGAAAAGGGAAAGGAAATGGGAAAGAAGAAAGGAAAGGATGAAGAAGGGAAGAAAAGGGAAGAGAAAAGAAAAAAGAAGGTAAAGGAAATAAGGAAAGGAAGGGAGAAAGGAAAGAAGAAAGGAAAGGAAAAGAGAAAGGAAAATGGAAAGAAAAGGAAAAGGAAAGGAAGATAGAAGAAGGATAGAAAGGGAAAGGAATGGATTGGTACTGCTCAAAAATCAAGTCTCAAGATCCTGTTGACCACTTTGGCTCAGGCAGTCCAATTCCATGCTGCTTCCCTCTCTCCACAAAGCGAAGGGAGAAGTCAACGCAATGCCTGAGAAACGCCGGATGTGCAGAGAAATGCAGGCTACAACCAGCGAATCGCATTTTCCCAGGAACCAACGAAGCCCCAGAGGACCAATGGGAATTCTCTCTTCTGCAGCATCATCAGTCTCCGGGCAGAGACTTCCTTGACTTCAGGAGAGAGTTTGGTGCAGAGAGAGGAGGGAGGGAGGGGGATTTTTTAAAATCATTTTAACACATTAAAAAACACTGTGCGGCAGTTGGAAACTGGTGCACAGTGTTTTCTTGTTATGTGTGCAGCCGCGCAGCCGCGCATCTTAGAGGGAACATTGCCCACTGACTAACCCACCTATTACTCGGAAGCTTTGGTAGGCTCGCATCCCCCCACAATCTTCCTCCCTTTGCAATTCATGCAAGGTTAACTCAACAGAGAAGAGTCAATCCAAATGGCAACTGGCATTGCATTTATTAAAGAAAAAAGAAAAAAAGGAAATTTGAAGGAAAAGAGGGCGCGTGGGGTGGGGTGGGGGCATCAGAAACGGAGAAAGAGAGGAGGAAGAGCGGGTGCGACGGTGCAGCTTTAAATAGAATGACAGAGTTGAAGCCTCTAAAAAATCACCCTCTACTATGAGACAGAAGAACTGTGTGCCTCACCTACCTCAGGATTTTTTAGGCTTTTAACCCTCGCTTAACTCTGCTCGAGTGATCATAAAACACCTTAGAAGTCAGACTAGACTAGATGAGGCACACAGTTCTCCTGCCTCATAGTAGAGGCGCTTTTTAGAGGCTTTTTAAAACAGTTTAGGTTTAGGTTTAGGTTTATTAGCATTTGTAGGCCGCCCTTTTCCCTGAGGGGACTCAGGGCGGCTCACACAAAACCAGGAAGGGGGGGGATACAACATTAAGATAACAACATATAATAAAATAATAGGCAACATACATTCATCATTCGGGCGGGGTAACGATCCTTATCCCCAGGCCTGACGGGCGAGCCAGTTCTTCAAGGCTATGCGGAAGGCTTGGACGGTGGAGAGGGTACGAATCTCCACGGGGAGCTCGTTCCAAAGGGTCGGGGCTACTGCTGAGAAGGCCCTCCTCCTTGTAGTTGCCAGCCGACACTGGCTGGCTGATGGGATGCAGAGGAGGCCTAGTCTATGGGATCTTATAGGTCGCAGGGAAGTAATTGGCAGAAGGCGGTCTCTCAAGTATCCAGATCCACTGCCATGTAGGGCTTTATGGGTGATTAATAGCACCTTGAAGCGCATCCGGAGATCGACAGGTAGCCAGCGCAGCTCGCGGAGGATAGGTGTTATGCGGGTGAATCGAGGTGCACCCGCAATCACTCGCGCGGCTGCGTTCTGCACTAGCTGAAGTCGCCGGATGCTCCTCAAGGGTAGCCCCATGTAGAGCACGTTGCAGTATTCCAGCCTAGAGGTCACAAGGGCCCGAGTGACTGTTGTGAGAGCCTCCCGATTCAGGTAGGGTCGCAACTGGCGCACCAGGCGTACCTGGGCGAATGCCCCCCTGGTCACAGCCGTTAAATGGTGGTCGAATGACAGCTGTGGATCCAGGAGGACTCCCAAGTTGCGAACCCTCTCTGAGGGGTGTAAAATTTGACCCCCCAGCCTGAGTGTTGGAATATTGGCCAAATCTTTGGGAGGAAAACACAACAGCCACTCGGTCTTTTCTGGGTTGAGCACAAGCTTGTTAACCCTCATCCAGTCCATGACGGCCTCAAGGCCCCGGCTCATCACATCAACCGCTTCATTGATTTGGCACGGGGCGGACAGATACAATTGAGTATCGTCCGCATATTGATGGTATCTAATCCCGTGCCTACGGATGATCTCTCCCAGCGGTTTCATGTAGATGTTAAATAGTAGGGGGGATAAGACCGAGCCCTGCGGCACCCCATAATTTAGGGGCCTAGGGGACGATCTCTGCCCCCCCACTAACACCGACTGCGACCTGTCCGAGAGGTAGGAGGAGAACCACCGTAGCACGGTGCCTCCCACTCCCACCCCCCGCAGTCGTCGCAGAAGGATACCATGGTCGATGGTATCGAAAGCCGCTGAGAGGTCAAGGAGGACCAGGATGGAGGAATGTCCTTCATCTCTGGCTCTCCAAAGATCATCCATCAATGCGACCAAAGCGGTTTCTGTGCTGTAACCGGGTCTGAAGCCTGACTGGAAGGGGTCTAGATAGTTTGCTTCCTCCAAGGACCGTTGGAGCTGGAAGGCCACCACCTTCTCAACAACCTTCCCCAAGAAGGGAAGGTTGGAGACCGGGCGATAGCTGTTAAGAACAGCTGGATCCAAAGATGGTTTCTTCAGGAGGGGTCTCACCACCGCCGCTTTCAGCGCGGCGGGGAAGTTCCCCTCCCGAAGGGAGGCGGTTACAACCGCCTGGATCCAGCCTCGTGTCACCTCACTGCAGTTAGTAACCAGCCATGAGGGACACGGATCCAGAACACAGGTGGAGGAACTTACAGCTCTCATGGCCTTGTCCACATCCCCGGGGGTAACGTCCTGAAACTCAACCCAGCGCTGTTCTACTTGGTCCCCCTGTGCCTCGGCTGGAACTGCAGGTGTGGAGTCCAAGTCCGACTGAAACCGAGCAATTTTGTCCGCTAGGAATTGGGCATATTCTTCAGCTCTGCCCTGCAGGGGTTCCCCCGTCTCCCTTTTGTTCAATAGGGAGCGGGTTATCCTAAACAGGGCGGCTGGACGAGACTCAGCGGATGCGACCAGGGTGGCTATGTGCGATCTTTTTGCTGCCCTAAGTGCTCTGGTATATTCCCTGGTGCAGGTGGTTACCATTGCTCGGTTCGATTCGGACTTATCGGACCTCCAACGGTGCTCTAGGCATCTCCTCCGGCGCTTCATCTCCCGGAGCTCCTCGGTGAACCAAGGGGGTCTCCGGGATCCGCCGCCTCGGAGGAGCCGCAGTGGCGCAATCCGGTCGAGGGCCTCCGACGCTGCCGAGTGCCATGCAGCAGCCAGAGTCTCCACCGGACTGTGGGCGAAAGTGTCAGGAATAACCCCAAGCTCTGTCTGGAACCTTGACGGCTCCATAAGACGCCTGGGGCGGAACCACCTGGTCGGTTCCTCCTCCCTACAGTGGGGGTTTGGCCTCCGGAAGTCGAGCCTCAGTAGGCAATGGTCTGACCACGACAGGGGTATGATGTCGCTCCCCCTCAGACCAAGATCACAAATCCACTGCTCCGAGAGAAATACAAGGTCAAGCATGTGTCCCGCTGAGTGGGTTGGGCCTCGAATTACTTGGGTCAAGCCCATGGCTGTCATGGAAGCCATGAACTCCTGCGCCCCATCAGAGTTTTCACCGAGCGACGGCAAATTAAAGTCCCCCAGGACCATCAACCTAGGGAACTCAACTGCCAGCTCGGCTACCGACTCGAGGAGCGAGGGGAGGGCTGCTGCAACGCTGTTGGGAGGCAGGTACGTTAGCAGCAAACCCACTTGACCCTTGAGGTCCAACTTTAACAGTTTCATTTAGGCAGTCATTCACCGTGAGGCAGCAGCTAGCTAGTCTCACCTCAGCACTCGCCTTTTTCGTTTTACATTTTTTTCCCCTTTTCATGATGACAGTGGTGAGGCTGTGCCTCCCCTGCCTGCCCTGACTGCACGTCACTGGCATACTGCTTGATCAAGGAGTTGGACTAGAAGATCTCCAAGGTTCTTCCTATCTCTGTTATTCTGTTACATTTGAAATGAAACCACAATTTTTAAAATTAGGTGTAATTGCAAAGTACACCAATAAAAATGTCATAATTTATTAAGATATATCCTTATAGCTGTGAGGATAAACTTTGCAAAACACTGGGGAAAAGATATGGTACCAACAGTAACAAATTGGGAACTCAAAGAGTATGTAACAATTATGTAGCAAGGTAAACAGATACATTTAGAAAATGGTACTTAAAGCTTATGCTAATAGATACAAAGAAGGAGGAAATTATAAATATTTACTTATATTATTTATAGAACTGTTTTTCTTTTTCTTTAAACATTTATAAACAATATACTAATTGTTCATAAATGTCCATCTGTTTTATCATAAAAATTTAATCCACTCTGTTTGGTAGTTAATTATTCATAGATTTTACTGGAAAATGTACTTTCGTTTTACATAAAATAAGATTATAGTAAGATTAAATATAATAAAACAAGGACAGAGTACTGCTAATGTACCTTTTAAAACAGGGAAAATTAATATAGCTCTATAAATGCATATCTGCTTATGCTGTATTATTGTTAAAGTTTTAATTGGTAAAAAATGCATTTTCCTTTCAATATTTGTATTCTGAAATCAAACTTTGCAAAACTTCCAGGAGCGTAACTATTCATCATAAAGTGAGCTCATTAGGAATGCTTCTTTTGTGTTTAAGTGTGATTGCAAATTTGAATGGAAGATCTATTGCCTTAATTTAAGTGAAATATTCTCTCCTCTCCTAATTTTGGAAGATCTTATAGGTTTCCATTACTCCACTACTCTTCTCTTGCTTAGCCTGCTGTGCTCCTTTTGTTTCTACAGATATTCAGATAAGGGTGCAACATCTGTTTTGAATCTTCCCAAGCTGTGTCAGTTGAGGAAGAAGAAGAACTTCCTGTCCTTCCCTGACAGATAACAAAACATCTGGAATCGGGTCATGGCCAATTGCTGGGAGCACACCCATGCAATAAATTTCAAAAAGATGAATTCAGTTCTAGCCTTACTATATTTTGAGATAGTTTATGCATTAGTGGATATTTTTAAACAGGACACTGGCTTTCCCTTCAACAGAAAAGTCAGAATAGTGAGATCTATTAGAATGCAATATATATTTATTGTATTTATTCATATATCATATTTACAAGAAGGGGAAATAAAGAGTACAGAAAGGAAAACACCTGAATTGCCATATGAAATCTGAGCTTAACAAATTACATCATGGGACTAACCACAAACCACACTCACAATGCTGGGGACCTCTTCATTTCCCACTTTGGAATAGCATTGCAGACTTAAGATATGGACACTCAATGTGCTGTGCAAAGATGCTTGAAAACTGCTGAAGATTGCTGCTGAATTGTAATGTTTAATACCATGGCAGAAGAGGAAAAGAATAATGTCATCACAGTTTACAATAACACCACTTTGCCTTAATAACCACATTCTTCTGCCCTGATCAAAGGGTTGACAACCCATGATTTTAAAAGTTAGCGGTTGACATTTAGTGTCCCAGAATGAAATTAAGTTTCTCCCTTACCTTAAGCCACAATCTTCATGACACTTTGCCACAACTATCTTGGAGGGAAAGTAAAATGCCCTTTGGGGAGTGAGACCAGAGGTGATTTCTGGGAGTGTTAAGGAACAGGCCTCTCACACTTCTCACTTGCCAGCATCAACTGGCAACTGAAAGAGCCATTTCCGTTTCTTTGCTTCCCAAGTTCCTTTCATAGCTGTCAGCTACTGAATCCCGTCTTTTCAAAGACCTCCTTTCCCAACTAAGGAAAAGAAAGGAAAACAGATTACACTGTGTTATTTGAGGAGCAAAAAGGGAACAGGGTTGTGCACAATAATGCATCTAAGGAATATTTGCCTTCTTCATTGTTACCGTATATTTTGCACTATAAGACACACCAGACCATAAGATGCACATTAGTTTAGTGGAGGAAAACAAGAAAAAAACATCTGCCTCTTCCTCCCAGTATCCATCTGGTATTCATCTGGCTAGCGTCCTTGCAGCAAACAGCCTGGTCAACTTCAGCATGTTATTGCAGCCCCAGCACATGGCTCATCAGGGCTCTGCTCCATTGCACCCATCATTGGTCAACTGAGCTGAGCTGCCATGGCTACAGAGAAACATTGGAGCCTTTGCTGCCAAGCAGCTGATTGGTGGTTAAATTGGGCTCCCAGAATTTCACCAATCAGCTGTTCTAGGCAGCGGTGATCGCACTGCTGCCATCTATTGCTACTACTGCCTATTGCTGCTGATCGCTGTCACCACCATTCACTGTCACCACCATTTTCCACCAACAATCATGGCCACCATTCACTGCCTGTTTGCTGTTCACTACCACTGATAGCCACTGATTGCTGCCACCTATCACCGCCATCTCCATTCGGCACCAATTGGCAGTGATTGGTGATGGCAGCAATCTTCGCTGCCTAGAACAGCTGATTGGAGATATTCCAGGAGGCCGATCCAACTGCTAATCAGCTGGTTGGCAGCGAAGACTCCAGTGTTGCCTGACGGTGGCAAATGGCAGCAGCAGTCACTGGCAGCGACAGTGACAGGCAGCAGTGGTGGCAGGCAGTGGCGACAGGTGGCAGAGGCGACAGGCAGTGGCAACATGTAGCGGTGGTGGCAGGCGGCGGTGGCAGTCAGTGACAGCCGGTGGCAGCAAACACCACTGCTGCACCAATCCCCTCCCCCACCCCAATATTCGCTCTATAAGACGCACAGATTTCCACCAACTTATTTTTTTGTGGGGGAGTGCATCTTATAGTGCAAAATATACAGTATATTCTAAAAATAATATATGATCTTGAGCTGGACTTTTCTTATTAAAAATCCTTGCTTCATCCATTCCCCAGGAGGCCTGGCTGCCTAACAATTAGTCAGTTGCAATGATCCACTTTCATAAAACTTAATCACAGGGGCAATCTCTTCCTCATGGAGTTATTTCCACTCTCTTTTTTCAATCTGTATGTTTATATTATGTGAATTATAATCTGTTACTATTTGACTAGATTTATATGCTGGCCCAACAGTTGTTTCATCACTTTTTCTAGACACAAATGTATGCTTGGGAGAGATCTCCTTTAAGTTTCATCATTTTGCATTATTTTATATTTGAACCTTAAGTGTGATGTGGGAGAAGCCTAACAAAGCCAAAGTGGAGTTCCAAAGTTGTCAACTGCCCAATAACATCAGCTGCATATTAGTCAGTGTTACAACTGATAGATGTTTTCCTCCACCTGTAAAAAGCAAAGGGGGGTGATCACAAAGCAGAGGGGGTGGGATGAGTATTTGTTTATAACAGAATTTGCCTGTGTGTTCCAAAAGAAGCAGAATATGAATTGGCAGTATAGCAAAAAAAATTCTAATGGATTTGTGCCAATACAAGGAGGGATGTATACCATCTGAACTCAGTTGTGAGAAAGTGGCTAGAATGTGTGGATAGGGGCGGGGAGGCGGGGCGGGGGGGGGGAGAGAATTATAACAAAAAACATGAAATTTTGAAATGGCAGAATAGATTGCATTTTTGAAATTTATCTGAGAAGAACTATTTTTAAATGCTACTTATAAAAAAGCAATGAAATACATAGCAGAAAATATGCTGGCTTTCTCCCTGCATGATGCTTTCATAAGGGTGCAAAAATACATTCTCCCTTCTCTTTGTTAGCCTAATGTGGTTCAGTCCAGTTACCACTTGTTCCAGGAATAATGTTGCAAAAGACTGATACTGAGAGCTATAGCTTTAATAAGTGCAAATGCAAAGCAAGGTCTGAAGCAGGAGAAATGCTTTGCATCAGACCTAGAGCCTTAGCCCCGAAATCCACTTCCCTGCCCAGCAGAGGAGTGGGAAGGCCTTTAAAAACCTACAGAAAAAGGCAGAAAAAATGTGATGCCTCTGGTATGAAGGATCTTCATAATGCCAAGCACATTTTTTGAATGCTTCACACATATCATTCCAAACATTCATGAATGACAGAAATAGAAAAGTCATTTAACAGATAAAGCCCAACCTTCTTCTCAGTGCAAGAACTATTATGAAAGCATCACAGATGGAGCCCATTACCTCCATCTGAAAGTGTACTACTGCAAATCTGCTTTTACCACCACTTGCAAAACATTCAACCACCACCTGCATTCCTATAATTTAAATCTGTTTCTGGCACTCTTGGACAAGAAAGGAGAAGTCCTGACCTTCTTTAGGGTAACCAATATTTGAAGAGCAGTGGGGACACAAAGCATATACAGCATGACCAGGTGTCAGGCTTAGCAAATGAATGTTTGAGAGTGCTGACTCTTGAAAACTGGTAGCTCAAAAATAGCTCTGATTAACTTATATTAAAATGTACAGAGAAATAATAAACATGAAACACATCAAACAAGAAATTAAAATCCTAGCACAAAGGGTTGTTCTGCTGTGAAAATAAAGGAAAAAATATCTTCTAAATGCATAAAAAAGTGTTTAAAAAGAAAAAGAATGGTTCGCTTTATGTATTTTTTTAAAAAAATAAGCATGCATACACACATTCACACACACACACTTTTCAGCCTAGCAAAACACACTTGGCTTTCGTGACCCAAAGTGGTGAGCCTTGGAGGAATATATTTAAAATGTGGGTCCATGTTTTGAGTTGAGGGTTTTGAAGGGCAAGAATGTTGATTTAGTGAACTCATTTTGCTACTTAAAAACTCATCAGAATGGAGAAATTTGGCTTAGAGAAGAAAGAGAAGAAATAGCTTCCCACCTGTGTCCTCAAGAGCCCCAATTGCCCCAAAAAGAAGACAGTCCCATCCACTACAGTGAAATTAGTTCTGTTTTTTTTGGAGACCATCAAACAGGGAATGAAGGCAAAACCTCCAAAAGCTAAGCTTTATCCATTATTAGTTTTGTTAGTTAATTTGACTTTGAGGCTTCTTTTGGTTTCAGTTGTTTCAGTTCTCTAGGTTAAGTTTTCATGTTCAATAAAGCTACATTTCTGAAGTGAATATGGAACTTGTTCAGTAGCCTATAAAGGGATAGTTCAAAAAGAAAAGGACTGATACACTTCACTTTCTGCTTCAACATCAAAGGCTCCTCAGGTGTTCACTTGAAAGTGCAGGCAGTTTCCACCAGGTAGAGAAGGGGATTACACCCCCAGCCTTTCCCTGCCTCCCTTTGACTCCTTGGCTTTCAAGCAGCTGCTTGAAAGATGCTTCCCTCCAGTTCTCTGCTGAGTGTCCAGAAGTGGAAAAGTGGGGGAGAGGCGGCAAAAGAACACCCATTCTTTCCCCAGTTTGATGATCCCCATGCCTCCACTGAAATGACAGAGGAGGGCCAGAACTGCTGGCTCTAGAGCTGCTTTCCCCTGCTGCCCCCCCCAACCCTGCTGAGGCAAAACCTCTCCAATCAACTCCCACTCAGCATTCTGGCTTAGCAAAAAATGCAGTCAGGCCACAAATCAGAGCCTTTGTGGGTTAAAAAATTGCAAGGAAAAGGGAATGTCAGCACTAATGAATCTTTGTCTTATGGGGAAAAAGTGTTTCAATTTTTAGTATGATTGTTCTATTAGAATACATTCATTACGTTTAATTCTTATAATGCTGCTGTTTTCCCTGCATCTTGATGAAAAGAGAAAGTGATCTGTCAGATTTTATTTCTTTTACTTACATTGTTTAAACTGATGATCAATCAAGAGTTAAAAGCACAATTTAGTGGGGGGTGTGTGGTTAAATTCTGGCAAGCTTTATGGTTCCATGGAAATCTGTCATTTGGTGAGAGGAGAAGCTGTTGTGACTGAAAAGTGAAATGTATCGGGAGATAATGAAACTATTCTGGGGATGGAGAGGTTTTTGCCCTTTTAAGCAAAGGTAAAGGCATGACAGACAAAGCTAAGCCCTACAGAAACTTATTTTTGCTCTTCTTTCTGCAGTCACAGTGGCAAACTTTCCTCTAATGAAATAGCAATTGTTTCCATATCTGTACTGGAATGCAATTGCTGACTATTTTCTGGCATTGCTACCTACTTCCTTAAAAGGCCTGAGAAAACTCAGCTGCAAACCCTGATGATAGCAGTTTGTTATTGTGTGGGAGATGCGGCCAGCTCTTAAAACTCTATGCTCAAACTGCATATAGAAAATATAATGTTGCCTTAAATGAGATTATACTCAAGAAGAGGAGAGTAAGGTGACATTTTCTCATTTGTTCCAAGTTCCTTTCTTTTTATAGAGAATTCTTTATGGCCAAGGAATTTGTCTCTGGTGCATACAGTAAGCTCACAGTTACATATAAACAGCAAGTAATAGGTCATAAGTTATAGTTACAGTTAATCATAAGTAACAAACAACAACTAATAAATCATAAGAAACCAATAGGAAAAGACAGTAGGAAAGATGAAAAGATGAGAAAAGATAAGAAATGAGACAATGCTGTGGGAATTAAGAGTTCAGCAGAGTATTATACGTAGTTGTTTTGGCATGCAATACTCTATAGCCACATCCTGAGGGGAGGCATTGAAACAGTTTAGTCCAGGACATGAGGGGTCTGTAGATATTTTCTCAGCCTTCTTTTTGACATGGGTAATATACAAGTTCTCAATAGAAGGCAGGCTGGTTGCAATTATTTTTTCTGCAGTCCTATCTGTTGAAATCTGTATCTGTCCTGTTTGGCTGTTGTACCAAACCAGACTGTTATAGAAGTATAAATGACAGACTCAATAATTCCTCTGTAGAACTGTATCAGATGCTCCTGGGACAGTCTGAACTTTCTGAGTTGATGAAGGAAGAACACCATTTGTTGTGCCTTTTTAGTGATGTTTCTAATGTTAGGTGTCCATTTCAAATTCTGGAAAGGTCTCTATTGCTGATACTGTGTTATCTAATATTATAAGAGGTGGTAGAATAGGAGGGTGCCTCCTAAAATCCATTTTCATCTCTATAGTTTTAAGTGTGTTCAGCTCCAGATTGTTCCAGCTGTACCACAGGACCAGTTGATCTAGCTCCCATCTACAGGCAGACTCATCATTGTGTTGAATGAAACCAATGATGGTTGACCATTTAAATACAAGATAGCAGTATGCTACAGCCACAAAAAGAAACCAATGCAGTCCTAGGCTGCATTAATAGAGGGATAGAATTAAGATCACACAAAGTGTTAATACTACTTTATACAGCCTTGGTGAAATCAGACTTGGAATATTATGCTCAGATTTGGTTGCTGACCAGAGGGCACAGACAAGAGCAACAAAGATGATTAGGGGACTGAAGGCTAAAACACATGAAGAACAGTTGCAGGAATTGTGTATGTCTAGTCAAAAGAAGAGAAGGACTGGGGTGACATGGTAGAAGTCTTTCAATATCTAAGGGGTTGCCACAAAGAAGCAGGAGTAACCTATTCTCCAAAGCACTGAAGGAGGAACAAGAAGCAATGAATGAAAACCTATGAAAGAGAGATCCAATCTAGAATTAAGGAGAAATTTCCTGACAGTGAGAACTATTAATCAGTGAAACGGTTTGCTTTCAGAAGTTGTGGGTATGCCATCATTGAAGGTTTTTAAGAAGAGATTGGACAGCCAATTGTCTGACATGATATGGGGAAATGATAGCGAACCTTTTTGGCACCAAGTGCCAAAAAGGGAGTGAGGGCACACACTCGTCTAGGATGCAACCCAGAAAAGGAACTGCCAAGGGGGTGTGAGCACACCAGATATGAACTTCTGGTTTCCAGTGGGCACATGTGCACCAGCCAGCTAGACTTCCTGTTACTGGAGTGCATGCATGCATGACAATCATCTGGCTGGTGTGCATGCTTGCACCAAAAAACAGAAGAACAGCTCTTCCAGTTTCTCGCACTGCCACATGCAAGAAAGCAAGCTGATTGTTGTGCACTCATGTCCACCAGAAATGCAGAAGAGTAATGGGTGATGCCATGTGTGCCAGCCGACATGGCTCCATGTGCCACTTTGGGCATGTGTGCCAAAGGTTCACCATCATGGATATAGCGTCTCCAGCTTGAGCAGGGATTGAACTAGAAATCTTCAAAGGTCCCTTTCAACTCTGTTATACAACATATCATTTTGAATTGAGAATGTTTCTGCTTTTCAAGGATACATGTAATCCTCAACTTATGACCACAATTGAGCTCAACATTTCCATTGCTAAGCAAGACAGTTGTTAAGTGAATGTTGCCTCATTTTATGACCCTTCTTGGCACAGCTTTTAAGTGAATCACTGCCGTTATTAAGTGAGTCATGTGAACATTAATAGAATCTGACTTTCTCCATTGACCTTGCTTGTCAGAAGCTGGCTGAGAAGGTTATAAATAGTGATCATGTAGCTATGGGACATTCCAACTGTCATAAATACATGCTAGTTGCTAAACACCCAAATTTTGATCACATGACTATGGGGGTGCTGCAATGATCGTGTGAAACCCAATCATGTCACTTTTTTGAGTGCTGTTGTAACTTTGAACTGCTATGGAAACAAATGGTTTTATGTTGAGGACTACCTGCATTCCTCATTCTCCGTCAGTTATTGCACTGTATGTAAAAGACCACTATATTGCTACAGAATTGCATGAAACCCAAAACCAAAGATGAAAATTCCTAGAATGCATATGGGTCAATATATATATATAAAAAGAATGACATGGCCATTGGTGCATACTATAGGCACCCAATCAAGCAGAAAAAATAGATATTTTTTTCCCAACAAACTAACAAACATATGTAAGAAACGCATTACAATAGTAGGGCAGTAATAATTCTGCACCAAGTGAGAAATCAAATAAGTTTCTAACCAACCTAGCTGACAACTTTCTTGTCAAAAAGGTAAAGGAGGGAATTAAAGGGACAGCCATAGTAGACTTAATACTTACAGACAGAGAAGAAGTGATAGAGGGAGTTGAAACTGCAGGAATCTAGGGTGAGAGTGACCATGTCCTACTAGAATTCAACATAATGCAAACAAAAGCAATAGAACATAATGATACCAAGAAGAAAGGGGCTGACATCATGATGTCATGACATGCGATATTGGTGCTTCGAGATCACAATCGATATTTCTGCCATTGGACGGTCCATTTGGACATAAACCATCCCGCAGAGACAGTGATTGAGAAGGGCACCTCCTGCTGATCTCAGGGACACCGCAAAGTCCCTGAAAGATCCAGGAATAGCCTTTTTTTTCCAGCGACAGAAACACAGCTAATGAAGCTGCTGAAGTTGGGACAGCTCCAGAATGGGAAGAAAGCGGAAAGAGAAAGTGTGTCGAATTGATGAGGAAATTTTATTATTAGAAAAAGAGACTACCCCAAAAAATTAAGTTAAATTAAAATTGAAGATAGAAGACTGTAAGCGGCAAAATTAATCTATATTAAACTTATTGTGTTATCCTGTTTCTAATTTTTTTTCATGGATGGAACTTTTGCAAAGACTGCCTATTTTTTAAACTGAATGGATTAATTTTTCTTCTTTTTTCACTTTTGCTTACATCTATGGATTAAATAAAATTTTCCTTCTTTTTTTATAATGCTTGATTGGATTGATTTGATTGTTTTTGATCTCCGTTTAAGGATTTTTTTTCTTTCTTAAGCTTGGAATATAAAGAAGATAATAAGAAGGATTATAAAGAGGGTTGTAACAACAGGAGGAAAAGCAGTTCCACTGCCACTTAGAGGTTGGAGGCTGCATACATTGTTTTTTCTTCTTTCTCTTTGATCACTTGAGATTCAAGGTTCTTTCAGTTTTTTTACTGATAATGATAGTAGGAAGAGCATAAGTTGTTTATACCAGTGCTTTTTGGGAGTTCTATCACTAGCTATTGGAGGGAAGACAACATTCTGACTTGAAACATAATAAACGAACCTGTTTGAAGTTTATTAAAATAGCCTTGAATCCTATGGTGACAGTACCTGCAAAATTGGAAGAATGGCGCAACAGGAAAAAGAAACTGTAACATTGCAAATGATTATGTTTGAAATTCAAAATCTATTAGTTGTGACAGACAGAATTTAAAAGAGATTGGAGAATACGGAATACAAAACAGAAAAATTTGATGGAAAAACTGAGGATGTTGAAGAATGTAGAGGACAGAGTTCAAAAATAGAAGAAAAAAATGAGCAAAGAGATAAGAAAACTGTGGATACTGAGCGTGGTTGGTAATGGCAAGAACGGAATATGGAAAGGGGAGGTAGATGGATTGGAATTTATCCCAGACTTCAAAGCATAGAAGAAGAAAAGAGAGAAAAATTGACGGAGATAAGGAGAGAAATCTTGACAGAAGCACCAGTGATAACCAAAGATTAGCTGATGGAAAGAGCAGATGCTGGGTTTCGAGCTTTTATGAGATACAAAAGAAACAACATGTTGCGAAGAGAAGTTCATACAAGATTTATTAAGAAAGTAACTAGAATATTAATGCTAAAAATGGCAAGAGATATACTATTCCACTATTACTGGAAAGATACAGTTTGATGTAATGAAAATGTATAATAAAAGCTAAGCTAAATTTAGTTTACTAGTAGTATGTATAAAATGAAGTGACAATAGCTATAGTTAAATAATGATTAATAATTATAACAATACATATAATATTAGTTTGATAATATGAAATTTTATATAAATGACACATGGAGAATATGAGAGGAAGTTTAAAAGCTTTATCTAGAATATGTTATAAAGGTGTATTACGATTGGATGATTTTAGGATGATTTAATAGAATGTTATCATATAATCCTATTCTAGATTTTGAATATTATATGGATGTAAAAACAATTATAGTCAAATTAAGGTTGAGCTATAATATTCGTGATATACATGAATATATGTGAATTTAAAATATGCGATTTGATATGAAAAGCAGGTGATGACTATGGAAGAGATGCATGAAAATACTGTAACCAACTGACACACTTTATACAATTTACAACAGAAGATGTTTTTTATTTTTATGTTTGTTTGTCTTTGTTCAAAAATAAATTTAAAAAAAAATATTTTAAAAAGAAAATAATACCAGAGTCTTAGATTTCAAAAGAGCTGATTTTAATAAACTCAGAGAACTTGGGAAAGATTCCTGGGATGAAAATCCTAAAGAAGAAAACAACTCAAGAATCTTGGGAAATTCTGAAAAATATGATCATAAAAGCCCAGACCAGAATAATACCTACCACTGTGAAAGAAAAACAAGAAATCCGAGAAAAAACCAACATGGCTGCACAAAGATCTCTCTGACAAATTGAAAGACAAAAATGACAAGTACAAAAAATGGAAAGATGGACCCACAACTAAGGCAGAATATCAGCACATAGCCAGAATCTGCAAAGACAAAGTCGGGAAAGCAAAGACTCAGACTGAACAAAGACTCACAACAAAAATCAAAGATAAAAAAAGTTTCTTCCAACATAAATATAACAAGAAAAAAAATCAAGGAAATAGTCGGTCTGTCAGCCCTGGATGCTATCTTTATCTTTGGAGCTCCAGGGCTGCCATATTAAGTGCCAGGGAAAATGGGAGGGGGGTTGCACAGAATAGAGGAGGATTAGCCATAACAATATTTCTTTCTCTGGGAGTTGGCATGTGGCTTGGGGGCCGTCTCCAGTTGGGATATTGAAATGATTGGACCATGTGATGGACTTGTGGGTCCAGGGGATGGATCTTTCTTTTGGGCGGGGAAAACCTGGAACGCTCAGATTTGGTTTTTTCCAGATGTGCCAATATGACATCTCTAATAAAATGAACTTTGAGGAACTTCAAGCCTCAGTGTCTTCTTTCATTGGGGGTGTTGCTTGGAACCTTGACATTAACCCAGATGCGTTTTAAACAACAACCAGCTCCCTGAGCACTGTGGTGCTTTCCAGGGTCCTGAGCCCTGAACACCAACCCATCACCCGGGTGGCATAAAAACTCAGGGAAGATGGAGGAGAAAGTGGCAACTGAGGAGGGAATTACCGATACTGGTATGATGGTCCACTTTGAGATCATCTACTGGTGCGAACAGAAGAAGGAATACCAACTGGGTGCTTGGCCCAAAGAGCTGACAACTCAGCAGCCCACTCAGCTGGACCCCTCCCTGAGGGAAGAAGCTGTTGCAGCCAGCATCCTTCCACTCAGCCTGGGACGATGGACGACCTGGCCTCCCCCAACAGTTTCAATCCATTGGGGTGACAACTCCTGCTGGAGTTGGGCTGCAACATCATCTGGACCTCAGGGGTTTGTGAGACAATCCCCCCTTATCAGCTGGTCTTCATGCTGCCTCCTGCTGAGTATATTTCCCCCGGCTGGGCTTTTTACCCCGGCCAGGGGTGGGCGGATTGCCAGTGGGTGCCAGAACCAGCCCTGCAGCCAGCACCAATTCTGCAGCTAGCCCTGACAGTTGCATCCCCTGTGGCACCACTGGCACCACCACCACTGAGGTTCCAGGTGACTTTTGACAGAACCCTGAGAAGTTGGCATACTTCTTCAATCGGGTCTAGGCTTACATCAATCATTATGGGGATCAATACCAGACCAATCATCTCAGCCATAGGAGATGGGATAAATGAAGGGGAGGCAGCAGATTGGATAGCCCAACAACACAATGAGGGCGCTGCTGGACTATGCTGATGAGTTCGTCTGGTCGCTCTGGATCAGATTTGAAGATACTGACCACAGGCAGGAGACAGAAGTGCAGATTAAGGCCCTGAAGTAACAGGCCCACTCCCCTAAACAGTTCATCTGGGAATTCCAGAGAGTAACTGGGAAGCTTAGCAGAAGTGGTATTCAGCAGGTTCTGACCAGTTCTGGAGAACCGGTAACAGACATTTTGAGTAGTTCAGAGTGCCACCTATGACTGGCCCCACCCCCATCTATTCTCTGCCTCCTGAGTCCCAGCTGATTGGTGGGAAATGGGGATTTTGCAGTAACCTTCCCCTGGAGTGGGGAGAGAATGTAGATTTTACAGTATCCTTCCCATGCCAAGCCCACCAAGCCATGGTACGCCCACCAAGCCACACCTACAGAACCGGTAGTAAACATTTTTGAATCCCACCACTGAAGCTTAGGCACTGGCCTGAGTCACTCCTTGTCCACTACTTCAAGGAAGCCATAGACCCAGAACTAAGAAAGGTTTGTGGCATTAGTGGGATACCAGACCTAGTGCCCAATCTCCATCAGCAACCCAGGGAAGATGGACAACCAGAAAGCTGCTGGATGTGGGGTGATTTGCCCTGCAAGCCATAGATATCCCCCCTCCCCTTTGCAAAGGAAAGGACCCTCCGGTCAGGGTCCCTAACCCCAATGTGAGCAGCAGTGAAGATGACCCAATAGTAAGTGAAGCCATTTGTCCCTTCACTGTCAAAATCAGACTAATAATGCCAGAAACCGGGGTGCAGGGGGACAGACAGGCCATGATAGACACCGGCTGCACTAGATGCCTCATCATCATCCCATTGTTGAGGAGTTAGGGATAAAGACAAGGACCCTAATTTGCCCCATATACTTTGAGCAAGTAGATGGGACACTAATAGATGGAGTCCCTGCCACACTAGTCACTGAACTTGTCAGGCTGGAAATGGGACAACATGAGAACTCATCCAATTCGTAGTAGCCTCCAAGATGACAGAATCAGTCATATTGGGTGTCAGCGTTCCAAGTATCATGTAGAATTAAATCAGAGTCCAAGGCAAAATTATCCTTAAAGTTCCAATTTAATAAATCAGACATCTTAGCACATCTGTGTTAATCCCAATTCTGGAAATTACATCAGAATCCCACCTAGTTAAAAGTTCATGATCTTGTCCCCACACCGACAATCCATCACATGGTCCAATCTTCTTCTTCCATGCTGGCATCTCCACCCAGTTGCTTCCGGTCAGGTGTAAAAGTGCGGAGACAAAAGATGACCTTGGCCTTCTAAAAAAGAATGATAACAATACATTCCACAATCCTACTCCTGTCTATTCCCCCCCTCCTATCAACTATACTAATGAAGCAGCATAATGAAATAAGAGAAAGTGTGGCAGGCCAAAATTCTAAAAGGAATATAATTGCAGGCCTGACATTGGGGCTTGCTTGGCTAGACAACTGGGGACCCTTACCGCTGATCCTCCCTGATATTTGCCAACTGGCAATGAGAGCCAGCAGGCCTTCTATGTTGAAAGTAGCCACCACAGAGGCACCCCCAGCCTGTCCCCAGGTCCCTAGAGAATACCAAGACCTGGCCAATGCCTTTAGCGAGGAAAACCGCAACATCCTCCCTCCTCACCGCCCCACTAACTGTGTGATTGAAATTAAACCGGGAGCTAAACTACCAAAGCCAAAGATGTATTTTATGCCTCGAAGGAGATGGCCAAACTGAGAAAATACATCAATGCCAACCTTGCCAGATCCAATCCCCAAAATCCAAAGTAGCAGCCCCATACTATTTAAGGAGCAAAAAGATGTGTGTGTGTGTGTGTGTGTGTGTGAGAGAGAGAGAGAGAGAGAGAGAGAGAGAGAGAGAGACAGAGAGACAGAGAGACAGAGAGACAGAGAGACAGAGAGAGACAGAGAGAGAGAGAGAGAGAGGGAGAGAGAGAGACAGACTTTGCATGGATTTTCACAGAATTCATGTGGTGTGCATAGAGTACACCTAACCCTCATGAAAGACATGATGAACCATCTGTCAAAAGGCAACATGTTCACCAAGCTAGACTTGAGAGGTTTATTACTGGGTGCACATCCAAGAGAGAGACAAATTGAAGACCATATTTAATTGCCTGCTGGGCAGCTTCCAGTTTAGAGTCACGGCATTCATGCAGCTGATTAGCGAGGTGCTGCATGAACACCTGTATAAGGGAGTCCTAGTTTACTTGGACAACATTCTCATCTTCAGTGAAACACTAGAAGAACACATTAAACTAATGCGGCAAGTCTTGAAGAAGCCCCTAGCAGTGAAGTTCTACACAAAGCTTTCTAAGTACAAATTCCATAAGACCTCCCTCAACTACCTGGGCTACCAAGTGTCAAGCTAGGGAATTGAGATGGATCCAGGGAAAGTGAAAGCAGTGCTAGATTAGCAACCCCCTTGCGCACGCAAACAACTCCAAAGCTTCTTAGGGTTCACAAATTTTTACCGACAATTTATACCCACTTTTGCTGAGATGGCCTTACCCCTAACCAAACTGCTGAAGATTGGGCACCTGCCATCAAATCTATGGCCGAATCAACCATTGGCCTGGATGCTAGACTGTCAGAAAGCATTTGAAAAATTAAAGCATCTTTTCGCAGAAGAGCCAATTCTTCAGCATCCTGAACCTGAAAGGCAATTTATCGCCCAAGATGATACCAGCAATGTTGTGGTGGTGCTAATGCTCCTCCAAAAGTACCCTCAGGGTCAACTGTTGCTATGTGCTTACATGTCCCAAAAACTGACAGACACTGAGCGGCGATGAGTGATTTGGGAGAAGGAAGCCTTTGCCTTTCTCTGTAGCCTCCTCTTGTGGAGACACTTCCTAGAGGGAGCCAAGGTGCCATTTGAGGTATGGACTGGCCATAAGAATCTTGAAGCCTTGAAAACTCCTCAGAAACTTTCTCCCAAACAAATTCGCTGGGTGCAATATTTCTGGTGATACAACTTTGAACTCAAATACTGTGTAGATGTTGGGGGGGGGGGACCTGTTGGCAGACACACTATCCAGGAAAGCCCAATTCAAGAGCCAGCAGGAAGAACTCATCTATGCCATCATCCAAGCCCCCAAAATCACTGTTCAGATCACTACCAGGAGTCAAACCAGATGTGAGACCAAGTCCTTGGAAGAAAATCTGGCCACTGAGTTAAAAGTGACACTTCCAACAGATCAATGGCTCACTGAGAATTAAGAGACATTAACCATGAGGGAAGGACTAGCCTAGAAGGGGTCTAAACTTTACGTCCCCAACAGCTTGAAACAGCAAGTCCTACAACACTAGACATCTAAAACAATCTAAGAAATATTAACATTTCTACTTGACAATCACCCAGAATGTAGGTTAGTATTTCTGTGGTCTGGTTATTTGTCTAACTAGAGTTATTATTTCTCTATTAGTATCATAGTTAGTTTATATTAATGGATAAACATTCAGTGGTAATTTAAAACATTCTAAAAGATACTATCATCTCTACTTAATAATCAGTCAAATATTAACTAGCTTTTTTCCATCAATTGGCATTATTAACCAGTATCTTTCCAGTAACAAAATAGCCTTTCATCTCTCGCCAATTCTATATCCAAAACCTTTCCAGGGTTTAAAACTTCTCTCCGCACATTGAAGCTTAAATGATCTCTCATGTAATTTTGTTGCCCTTGAGTTGTTATTAATATAAGCTGAACTTTAGTTGTCAGTTTTGTTTCTGAATAGATTTGTCTTATTACCTCCATCTTTTTCACTCTTTCTTTTTCTCCTACATCTTGAAGATTGGGGTGGAACAACAGATTATCAAAGTCACTTTTCCCGTTTCCCTTCTTTCCACTTTCACTCACGTTTACTCCATTTATAAGTTTATCAAACTTCTTATCTTTGTTTCCTGTATTTCCATTCACTTCCTTAATTTCTGGGGCTATAACCCCATCATCTTTTTCTGTGATATCCCATAGCTTGTCCCATTTCTTGTAGAATCTCTCGAATCCTTCTGAGATGTTTTGAAGTCCAGCCAAAATGTTTTGAATTAACAAGTTTTCTTCATCTGAGTATTGCTCCATTTTTTTAGAATAAGGAATAATATAGGGAAAGAGCAAAAAGAGGGGTTAGGTACAATCTGCCGTCCTAACCTATCAGAGATTTTGAAGAATATATCTATTTTTATTTTAGATGAATGTTCTTTTATGGTTTTCAAAGAATAAGGGTTCTAAAATTTTTCTTTCCTTTTCCAATTCTTGTCAAGGTATTTTCCATACACCACTATTTGTAACGTTGAGACTTATCAGGTTTTAAAGAGACATTCCAAGTTCTTTTGTTTAGCAGTTACAGTCAGTATAGTCAGATAAGAGTGAACAAAGAAAACAGTTGTTACAGCAGCAAAAGAAAAAAAAGCTTCAGATTTGGGCTTTCAAGTGGCGGATTCAATCCTTTTTAAAACCTCTTTCCTTAAGTATCTCCAATATAATATTGCAACAAGTAGAAGAAGAAATTTATTGAAGTAAAAAGAGCTTTAATTTAAGCCAAAAAAGTTAAAGTGGTAAAGGAAAATAAGGAAAAAAGAGATCCCTTCACCTCAAGCGGAAAAAACAGGAGCGTTACAATCACTCAATCCACAAAAGATTACAAGCAAGAGTGAAAAACTTTCTAAGGCAGTCCAATGGGGATTAAGTACGCCGCTTTGTTCTTGCTTAATGGACTAATTAAGCTTAAGAAAAGAGTTCCTTAGGGCAATCTTCTAAAAGAAAAGAAAAAAAACCTCACCAGTAGAAACACTTTCATTTCATTCTCTCTTCCATGGAGCGGTCTCCAACTATGTCAGCCGGGGGTGGGTGGCTATTTGCCACCGGTTGGAAGCTCTCCCCTTGGGTCGATCAGGGACTTTGCGATATCCCTGCGACCAGCAAGGTCTTGGCTTCCCAGTCACCATCTCTTCGAGATGGTTTAGGTCCTGCCGGTCCATCCAGGGGCAAAAGTGTCATTGATGGATTCGGACAGCTGAATCCAAACATTGTATCATTGCAACATGGCTCCTCCCATCAGGTGGATCAATGTGTTCAATATCAATGGCCTGTCCACCTGCACCAGCTCATCCTGCAGGTCGTCCGACAGCCCATCTTGAAAAGTGTCCATGAGAGCTGCCTCATTCCAGGCTGAATCTTGGCTAAGTAGCCGGAATTCCCTGACATAATCCTGCAAGAAGCCCCGGCCCTGCTGCAGTGTCTTGAGCAGTCCAGTGGCTGTTTCCTCCTTAATGGGGTCCTCATACATGACTCTGAGATGCTCACAAAACCCCCTGAAATTGTCCATCAAAGGGCTAGCCTGGGACCACAAAGGAGTAGCCCAACGAGTTGCAGAGCCTGAGAGCAAGCTGATAATGAATCCCACCATAGCCCTATCAGTGGGAAAGTCCTCCGCTCTCAGACTGATAAAGAGCTGGCATTGTCCCAGGAAAGGTAGAAACATGGCTTGGGTGCCGTCAAACTTGTCAGGCACAGCAACCGGACATTTCCTCCAAGGCTGGGAAGGGGAATAAGAGGCCCTTTAAGCTGAGCTATCTGGTCAGCCAGCAAAGCCAGCTTCTGCGACATTTGAGTGCTTTCAGCACAGAACTGCTCCATGGTGGCTCAATGTAGCTTTTGTTTTGTATAGGGCAAGACACAAACTGTTCTCCCCCCCCCCCCCCGACCTGCAAATCACCCAGACACAGGCTTGGCTGTTTGCCACTCTTTAATCACGGCTTTATCGTCTCCTTTGGCTGAAGGCCCAGACAAGACTCACATACAAGACTAGTTGGCATCAACCCAAAATCAAACAGGCACAGATACAAGACAGACAGAGTATTCCAATACTGTTTCAAATGGTTGTGTCTTGCAAATGATCCCTCCACACTTCTTCACTTATATACTCTTTTGGGAAGGGCCAAGCCACAACCACCTGGGCTTAATTATTGTCTCTGAGTCTGCCTCCGGACCTGCTGCTTCCATTTCTCCATCCTTTTTAGCCTGGCATAAGGAACAAACTGCCTTGAATCCTCCCCACTATTCCATGCCTCAGGTGCCTCCTGGTGGCCAACTAGCCTCTCTGGTCCCTGCTCTGAGTCTGAACCCTGCCCAGGGTCCTCCACATCTTCCCTGGCAGACTCATATAGTTCCTCCCTATCCGAGTCCATCAGCAGCTGGGCCACAACACTCTACTATCTACCCTAGTCCACTCCAATGAAATCCTTTAGAACTGAACAATCGGTGGGAGGAGCCAACGTTGCGATGACACATCGCACGGACCCGACCATCCGGGTCTGTCGTTGAAACTTTTGTCTTTGGACGGTCCAGTAGGACCTAAACGTCCCGAAGAGACAGTGACAGGGAAGCCAAAGCCTTGCTGGTCACAGGGACATTGCAAAGTCCCTGTTTGACCCAAGGGTAGCACAACTGAGGACAAAGAGGCAGCCCCAGGCTGGCATAGTCGGAGACGGCTCCTGAAGGAAGAGACGAAGCGAAAGCGTTCCATCTGGTGAGGTTTTTTTTTTTTACTTTTAGAAGATCCATGTTAAGAAACCTTTTTTCTTAAAAAATAATAATAACAACTAGTCCCCAAAATAAGAATAAAACGGCAATTTGGACTGCTACTAGAAGATTTCCTGCTCTAGTTAGTAATGATGTTTTGTGGATTGAAGTAATTGCAACATTTCCTGTCTCCCTGCTTGTAGTCTATGGACTGATTTTTTTTTTCTATTTTTTTCTTTTTTACTGCCCTAATTTTTTTTGTTGGCTAAATTAAATTTCTTCTCCTACTTCAACAATTTTTTTTCTTTCTATTGGTTAAAACTATATGAAAGATATTTAAGGGAAAGCAAAAGAAATAACAATTGACTAATTATTGAATCTGCCATCTGGAAGCCAAAGTATGAACTTTGTTTCTGTTTTGGATACAATGTATCCTTTGTTCTGCTTCACTTGGTTTCACTGACCTTGCAATGGAAGGGTTTGGAATTTGCTTATAATACTTGATAAGACTCAAAGCACGAAACCTGTTTTTGTTAGTGCTCTGGTAAATATTTTGGCAAGAGAAGGAAAAGACAAGCAAGAATAAAAACCCTCCTATTTTAAAAACTTTGAAAGAACTGGTGTTTAAGATTCAAAATAAATACAGACACATTTCCTAAAATTTTGATAGACTAGAGTGGCAGATTCCTTTTCCTATTTTTTTTCTTTTATATTTCTTTGCATTTTGAAAAATGGATCAATATTCAGAGGAAGAAAATCTAATAATCCAAAACATCCTGGCTGGACTTCAAAATATTGCAGAAGGACTTGAGAGATTTGACAACAAATGGGACAGTTTATGGGGTGCTAGAGTTAAAGAGGAGGGGGTTGGAGCCCCAGAGATCAAAGAAGAGAATGGAAACATAGAAAATAAAGATAAGATGTCAGATGAATCCATTAATGGACTACATATGAGTGAAAATGAAAAGAAGGGAAGCTGGAAAAGTGTTTTTGACAACTTGGAGCCTTTCTTTCAACTTCAAAATGCAGGAGGGAAAAAAAGAGTGAAAAAGATGGAACTAAGAAGATAAATATATCCAGAAACAAGTTTGATAACCAAAGCTAAGCCTACGTTAATAACAATTAAAGAGCAAGCTACAGAGTGCGGAGAGAAATGTTAAACTCTGAAAAGATTCTAATAACTGAAATGACACAACTGCTGGTGAGAGAGAAAGGATTATTTTGCTACTGGAAAGACACTGGCTGATAATGCCAATTGATGATAAAAATTAGCTAATTTTTGATGATTAATAAGTAGGGATTTTAGTATTTTGTAGACTCTTATAGATTAACATTGAATGTTTAGTTGCTAACATATAATATATCATGATATTAACAATGAAAGGATAACCTTAATTAGGATAAATAACCAGGCCTCAAATTGCAACTGAGTTTTGGTGGTAAAGCCTATTAATTTGTGTTTCAGACCTTGTTATGAAACTATAAATAATTTGGATTAGAATAATAGGTGATGTGACGTAAATAGCAAACAATTTTTTTTCTTTTCTTCTCTGTCTTTCTCTAATTACAATAATAAAAGGAAATGTTAATGCATATCTTGGAGATTATCAACTAGACACTTTAATTTGAATTAGAAATGGCGAACAATTGTTCTTTTTTTCTGTCTTTCACCTATAAAAACAAAAGGGAAGGTTAATATATACTTTGGTGATTATTAACTAGAAATGTCAACATTTCCCCTTTTCCCTTTAGATTGTCTTAGACTTTAAATGGTCATTTTGTTAACACATATTAATACATTGTCATTTAGAGATTGTTGCTTTTTGCGTTTGTGGAGAGAAGAAGAGAGAAAAATGTAAATAACCCCTAGTTAACTATAATAATGATAAAGATATGTTAGAGAGAGGAAATGTTAGATGTCCTACTAATTGACTTTTTTTTCCTTAGAATATGTTATAAAGATATAAAGATATGGCAGATTGACTGGAACTGGGGCAAGGGGGAAATAAATGCCAGCAGGTGGTTGTGTTTTTGAATTTTAACTAAATGAAAATTGTGGTATGGTGATAGTAAAATATATAAATTTTTAACATATACAATTTAAACTAAATGGAATATATGTGATTGTGGACAGAACGCACGAAATGTACTTGTGACCAATGGATATGCTTTCTACAAGATGTAATGAAAGATGATGCCTTTCTTTTTGTGTTTTTTCCTGTAATAAAACTAGTAAAAAATATATTAAAAAAAAGAATTGAACAATCACTTTCATGGCCTCCCTCTGGAAGAAACTATACAGACACCCACAAAAAAAAGCATTCATTCATATTTTCTTTAAAAGGGACACAACCCAGCATTCCTGAAATAGGAAGAAAAGTATTCCAGACTTCCTTAGGGAAAAAAGTGAATATTGGTGATAGTAGATTCAATTCTTAGGGGAACAGAAACTATGCTCTGCAGATCAGGCAATAGCAATAGTTAGCAATAGTTAGGCTTATATACCGCTTCATAGGGCTTTCAGCCCTCTCTAAGCGGTTTACAGAGTCAGCATATTGCCCCCAACAACAATCTGGGTCCTCATTTTACCCACCTCGGAAGGATGGAAGGCTGAGTCAACCTTGAGCCTGGTGGGATTTGAACAGCCAAACTGCTGAACTGCAGTGCTGCATTTAACCACTGCACCACCTCGGCAGTCAATTTAGGGAGTCTCCTGGAGCAAAAATTAAAGATATAACTGAGTAACTTACTAGAATAATCAACCCCATGGATTATTATCCCTTTCTTCTCCTACATATGGAGACCAATGACACAACAAATGAATTTAAAAACAATAACAAGAGATTACAAAAAGCTACAAAAGAAAGTTAAAGAATTAGGAGCACAAGTGATTTTTTTAAAACAATTTTTATTTGTTTTTGAACAAGGACAAACAAACATAAAAATAAAAATAGAAAAACCATCTTCCATTACAAATTGTAGAAAGTGTGTCAGTTGGTTACAGTATTTCCATGCATCTCTTCCATAGTCACCACCTACTTTTCATATCAAATCGCATATTTTAAATTCACCTATATTCATGTATATCACAATTATTATATCTCAACCTTAATTTGACTATAATTGTTTTTACATCCTTTTATATATAATATTCAAAATATAGAATAGGATTATATGATAACATTCCTTTAAATCATCCTAAGATCATCCAATCATAATACATCTTTATAACATATTCTAGATAAAGCTTTTAAACCTCCTCTCATAATCTCTATGTGTTGTTTATATAAAATTTCATATTATCAAATTAATATATCTATATGAATTGTTATCATTATTAATCATGATTTAACTATAGCTATTGTTGTTTCATTTTATACATACTACTAGTAAACTAAATTTAGCTTAATTTTTTATTATACATTTTCATTGCATCAACCTATATCTTTCCAGTAATAGTCTTATATCTCTTGCCATTTGTAGCATTAATGTTCTAGTTACTTTCTTAATAAATATTGTATAAACTTCTCTTTGCAACATGTTATTCCATTCATATCTCATAAAAGCTTGAAACCCAACATCTGCTCTTTCCATCAGCTAATCTTTGGTTATCACTGGTGCTTCTGTCAAGATTTCTCTCCTTATCGCCATCAATTTTTCTCTCTTTTCTTCTTCTGTGCTTTGAAGTCTGGAGTAGAGTTCCAATCCATCTATCTCCCCTTTCCATATTCCCCTCTTGCCATTATCAACCATGCTCACTTTGTTGTCTGTACCCACAGTTTTCTTATCTCTTTGCTCATTTTTTCTTCCATCGTTTGAACTCTGTCCTCCACTTTTTTCATTTGGTAAACATCCTCAGTTTCTCCATCAGATTTTTCTGTTTTGTATTCCGTATTCTCCAATCTCTTTTCAATTCTCTCTGTCACAACTAATAGATTTTGAATTTCAAACATAATCATTTTCAATGTTACAGTTTGTTTTTCCTGCTGAGCCATTCTTTCAGTTTTGCAGACCCTGCCACTATAGGGTTCAAGGCTATTTTAATAAACTTCAAACAGGTTCATTTATTATCTTTCAAGTCAAAATGTTGTCTTCCCTACAATAGCTAGTGATAGAACTTCCAAAAGGCACCTGTATAAACAACTTGTGCTCTTCCTACTATCATTGTCAGTAAACAAACTGAAAGAAACTTGAATCTCAAGTGATCAAGAAAAAGAAGAAAAAACAATGTATCCAGCCTCCAGCCTCTAAGTGGCAGTGTAACTGCTTTTCCTTCTGTTGTTGCAACCCTCTTTATAATCCTTCTTATTATCTTCTTTATATTCCAAGCTTAAGAAAGAAAAAAAAAACTTAAATGGAGATAAAAAACAATCCAACCAATCAAATCAAGCATTATAAAAAAGAGGAGAATTTTAATCTATAGGTATAAGCAAAAGTTAAAAAAGAAGAAGAAAGAATTAATCCATTCAGTTTAAAAAATAGGGAGCCCCTGCAAAAGTTCCATCCATGAAAAAAAAATTAGAAACAAGATAACACACTAAGTTCAATGCAGATCAATCTTACTTCCTACAGTCTTCTGTCTTCAATCTTAACTTAACTTAATTTTTTTTCTTGGGTAGTCTCTTCCTCTAATAATAAAATTTCCTCGTCAATTCAACACACTTTCTCTTTCCACTTTTTCCCCATTCCGGAGCTGTCCCAACTTCAGCAGCTTCATTAGCTGCATTTCTGTCACCGGAAAAAAAGGCTATTCCTGGATCTTTCAGGGACTTTGTGATGTTCCTGAGATCAGCAAGAGGTGCCCTTCTCAGTCACCATGTCTATGGGACAGTTTAGGTCCGAATGGACTGTCTAGTGGTAGAAATATCGACTGTGATCTCGGAGCACCAAGATCACACGTCATGCCATCGTAACGTCAGCTCTCCTTCCCCTACACAAGTGATGTTTTCATCTATACTGTAAGGGCTCTTCTCCTAACTTAAGAAAGTGAAAACTCTTGAAATGGAGTATTTCAAAAGGAACCTTTTATTAAGGAGAAGAATGGAAGCCATTAAAGTCAAAACAACATCTGAATCCACTTAGGCAATTCAAGTAGAATTAAAGCAGTAGAGACCCCTCCCATTTGTTAGAATGCAGATTCTAGCCAATACACAAGTGTGAAGATGTTTCCTTTATCAATTGCCCTGTGAGCCGAATAAACATACATTCCCATGGCTATCTTCCATTACACAGTAAAGTGTAATGTCCAAGATGGCCATCATTAACATTCCCACAAAAGATGATGGGATCTCAAGGCACTTTAGCACCAGAAAACTAGTTGTAAAATATCAATTGTCATAGGCACTGCTAATAAATTGACTCCAAGGCCACCCTCCTCCCAATTGAATGGCAGTATCATTTTTAGGGATCTGACATATACTTCCAACAAAAGGCCAACATCCAATGAGGGAGCAAAGGATTTTAGAAATGAACCACTGGCTTAAAAATTGGTGTCATCAACAGAACTTCAGCTTCCTAGAACCATGGTCTGCATTACCTACAGGAAGGGCTACTGGCAAGAGATGGAGTGAACATCACAAGAACTGGAAAGAATATCTTTGGAAAATGACAGGCTTGTCTTATCAAAAGGGCTTTAAACTAAAATTGAGGGGAGTGAGGGCAATCTTCATAACTTTATAACCTAGTTACAAGCAAAAACCACTAGATAATCAATCTATAAGGAGGAAGGGAGTAAAGAAAAAAGAAGTTTAAAAAACCATAATGAAGTAGAGAGTGATGGACAGGATGTAAATCCCAGTTACAAAGTAGGAGATATAAGAAACATACCCAAGACCCATAATAAAGGACTCAAATGCCATACACCAAGTTTAGGGGACAAAGAGGGTGAACCTGAAATATTAGTACATGAAGGCAGATATGATATAGTTGCCATTACTGAAACTTGGTGGGATGAAACTCATGACTGAAATCTACTCATGGAAGGATATAAACTATTCAAAAGAAACAGACCTAACACAAGAGGATGTGCAGTTGCATTATATTTAAAAAAAGGTCACTACATCGCTACAGAATACACAAAACCAAGGATGAAAACCTCCTAGAATCCATATGGGTCAATATAAAAGGAAAAATAATGACATTGCTAAAGGCATATGCTACAGGCCACCCAACTAAGCAGAAGTAATAGTGATTAATGATGAAAGGCCTGATGACTAAAACATGTGAAGAATGGTTGCAGGCTTTGGGTTTGGCTAGTCTAGAGAAAAGAAGGATTAGGGGAGACATGATAGCAGTATTCCAGTATTTGAGAGGCTGCCACAAAGAGGTCAATTTATTATCCAAAGGATGAGAGGGCAGAGCAAGAAACAATTGATGGAAATTAATCAAGGAGAAAAGCAACCTGGAATTGAGAAGAAACTTCCTAACAGTGAGTACAATTAACCAATGGAACAGCTTGCCTTCAGAGGTCATGGGTACGTCATCCCTGGAGGTTTTTAAGAAGAGACTGCACAGTCACTTGTCTGAAATGGTATAAGATCTCTTGCTTGAGTAGAAGGCTGGACTAGAAGACCTTCAAGTCCCTTCCAGCTGAATTCTGATTCTAATTCCTGCTATGCAGATATAGTTCCATTAAGGACTACATGTTGAATGAGGTTGGTCAGCCAATTATGATTATCATCATTTGGTGAATGAATATTCTGCTGTCATTCAATACAAGCAAAATTTTAACATTACCTTCTGCTATTTGTTAGTGGATGAAGTAATTGCTACTAAGTAAACATTTCAATGAACCATTTGTTTTTTTTGGGTCTCAAGAGTTTTTCAGCTTCTAGCCTGAGTAACTAACATGGAGGAGAAAGTGCAGCAGGGTGAGATTGATTGAAACCATATTACTTCCATTGGTCCCAGATTAAAAATAAATCAGTGGTTGGGTTTTTTTTTTTAAGCAATCCTACTGCTCACTAAGCTGTTCTCTTTCTTCCTCTGTTTTATTCCTTGCCAAGTATTTGTCTGGAAATTCTTGAATTCTGCTCCAAAGATTGCAAAAGCTCTATAAAATATCTGTTTTTCACAGATGGGTTTTTGCAGTGACACATTGCACAATTACTTGTGCGGACAGCTAGAAGGGACAGCTCACTCCTAAGGGTTAAGGAGAATTAGAGTTTGGAAAAAAGCATTTAAAAATCTGAAATTTATCCAAAAATCTTCTGAGTTGGACATCATGCTGGAAATCTTATGACACCAAGTTCTTCTCATGAGAATGCCACTCTTTCCCAGCTGTAATGTCCTGGGAATAACTCCAGATGTCTGTTCTGGATTTTGGATTAACCACAAAAAGACCACCCTCAAAAACCTAGTCTACAGTTTTTACTTAGCTATGATGGTGGTGTGTGCAACATGATGTGGTTCTACCAGTTCTGTGGGTGTGGCTAGATGGGAGGCATGTGACTGAGTGGGCATTGCCTATTTAACATCATGCATACACATGCACATGCAGTCACATCCCCCCCCCCAACTAGCCATGCCCACAGACGCACAAAAATTTGTTTTGCCAGCTGGGAGGCAGCAAAGAAGCCTCGGTTTCCCCACTGCTGTGGCTCTTGAAGGAAGGAGGCAGGGATGCTGGCCCAGTGCTTGCTTCCCTTTCTGCTCACTGCTGCTCGCCCCTTCACCCCCTCACTGCTCTCTCAGCCAGCCACCCAGTTAAGCAGGGCAGATGGGTCTTGGGCTGCAGCTGGTGGGGAGGAGGTGGTAATGGTCTGTCCCATGGGGGGGGGGTAAGTGGTAAGGGAAGCAATCCCTGTGCTGTGGAATGGCCAGCCTCCCCTGCCACTGCACCCTTGCCTTCCACGTGGAGCCTCTGCTGGCGGGGTGCCTCCCATTTTGCCCCACACGTGTCCCTCCACCTCTGCTGCTTCTACAGTGAATGGTCTCCTTCTGCGGCGGTTGTGGGAGGTGGGAGTGGGAGGCACCATTCTTTGGTGGTTCTCCTTCTACCTCTCGGACAGGTCGCAGTCAGTTAAAAGACGCCAGTCGTCCGCGTCTCGCCGCCGCCGCCGCCCTCGCTCGGTGAATCAGCTGTTAGGCTGCTCAGCTGTTAGGCGCAATGGAGGCTGAATTAAGCCTTCGGGAGCGATGTTTTTGAAATTTCGTCTGGTCCTAGAGAGTTCTGAAGATCTTAATCTCACCCAGGCTCTTTCTGGAGACTTTGCGGCTCGTTTGGAAGGCTAACCAGTGCTTTTTCGCCAGATTACAGGGAGCGAAAAAGCCCGGCCGCCATTCCAAACCCGCACATGCGCAGGTGGGAGGGGGGGGAAGAAGAAGAATAACAGCTCCCAAAAGAAACCAGCATGGCTGCATAAAGAACTCTCTGACAAATTGAAAGACAAAAAAGATAAGTATAAAAAGTGGAAAGGTGGGGGGACATAACTAAGGCAGA
Organism: Thamnophis sirtalis; assembly: GCF_051295495.1. Lineage (NCBI taxonomy): Eukaryota > Metazoa > Chordata > Lepidosauria > Squamata > Natricidae > Thamnophis > Thamnophis sirtalis. Next base: position 113,349,985 of record NW_028261385.1, on the reverse strand, counting down.
ATATCAGCAAATAGCCCGAGCATGTAAAGATGAAGTAAGGAAAGCTCACAATGAAAAAAGGCTTGCCACAAAAGTAAAAAATAACAAAAATGTTTTTTCCAATATGTTAAAAACAAGAAAAAAAGTTAAGGAAACAATTGGTCCATTGCTGGGAGAAAGTGGCAAGAAGATGACAAGCAACAGGGAGAAAGCAGAACTATTTAACTCATACTTTGCATCTGTCTTTACACAAAGGAATAAAACAGTGCAACCTATCAAAAACAGCACCACAAAAATCAGATTAGGAACACAAGTTGAAATAGGGAAGGAAATGATAAGTGACACCTGTCTACCATAGACAAGTTCAAATCACCAGGACCGGATGGATTACACCCCAGGGTCCTGAAGGAACTGGCAGATGAGATCTCAGAACCACTGAACTATATCTTTCAGAGATCTTGGAGCACCGGGGAACTGCCAGAGGACTGGAAAAGAGCTGATATGGTTCCCATATTCAAAAAAGGGGGGGAAAACAGATCCAGGAAACTACAGACCTATCAGCCTGACCTCAATACCAGGAAAGATTCTGGAAAAAATAATCAAGCAATGAATTAGCGAACACCTAGAAGCAAACAAAGCCAAAAGCCAACATGGGTTTGTCAAAAACAGATCATGCCAGACTAATTTTATTGCATTCTTTGGCAAAGTGACAAAATTAGTGGACCAGAGTGTTGCAGAAAATGACAGGCTTTAGACTTCTCAGGATACAGGAAAGGTTTATTTGGCAACCAGGTTCAGAAAGTTAGCGAAATGGCTAACATTGCAAATTCTGAACAACCTTCATCATCAAAGCATGCATTCTTATACATTCTCAAAAGCATTGCAACACGGAAATACTTAACTCATTTCTTATTGGTTATTTTGGGGAAAAGGCCTTATAAATAGATGAGGGTCTTACTTCTCCTTTTGTTACAGGTATGGACTATGTGTCATTAACGAACTTTATCTGAACCTTGTGGTTTGGACTTTTGACATAAGGACGTTGGCTAGAACATCTTGTGGTTAGAGGCTGATGACATTTCCTTTAAGCAAGCTTCTAACTATCCTTTTTATGCTACATCTTCATTCTTATATTTTTAATCCATATTTTATTCAACTTTATTCCCCCCTTCTAGACTCTATTAATACCCACAATTGAGTCTAGCCTGTTAGATTAACAATATAAGCATGCAGGATACAGAATAGCAAAAAAGCAAGGATATAAGCAATACACATCTTAGGGCTTATCTTCTGGAATCACTTTCTCCACTTCTAAGGGTGCAATTTGAATATACGAGCTAGTATCTGAAACTTCATCTTCCTTGAGGGTATATGGGATTAGGCTTTCCATTAACATTAACTCCTTTTCAGCCCGTATTTCTTTTACAGACCTCATAACGAGCTGTTTAAGCAAGGGTATTATGCAAGGGAGGAAGGCTAAATTTGCAATTCCACTTAATAAAAGAAATAGCATTTAATCCAACCTGTTCCCGGTAGCCAAGAGAACCATTCATCTGTCCCTTGTATTCTTTAACCAATTGAGGAAGCTGGGTTTCGTAGTTCTTTAACTAACCCCCTCCCCCGACTGCTCCTGATCTATTCATATAGAAACAGCAATCTTCTCCCAGGAATACACATAGCCCACCTTTTTCAGCAGTTAAAAGATCTATGGCACGCCGGTTCAGTAATTTGGTTCAGGCTTTCTTGGAATTCTTCCAACAGCTGCCTGAACTGTGTAATGGAGTGGGTCATTCCGCCTATGCCCGTTCCAACTGCAGTCCCTATTCTCAAGATCGCTAATAGTGGAATTAAGAGCAGCACTCTTTTCCATGAGGGGTACAGGGAGGGCCTGTTCCTCATTTACAGCCCATTTTAGGGAGGAGATGCATGTGCCAGTCCAATTGGTGGGTAAACATAGATATGCATTTAACCCACATAGAAGAAAACTCCATTTCCTCCTCCACATATACCGATGTTCACGAAGAAGGCATGGGCTTGGAGGTTCCTTTCATTAGCCCAGTTGCGGAAGGTGGGAGTGGGAGGCACCGTTCTTCGGTGGTTCTCCTCCTACCTCTCAGACAGGTTGCAGTCAGTGTTGGTTGGAGGGCAGAGATCGACCCCTAGGCCCCTCAATTATGGGGTGCCGCAGGGTTCGGTCCTGTCCCCCCTCCTATTCAACATCTACATGAAGCCACTGGGTGAGATCATACGCCGGCACGGGATTAAATATCATCAATATGCGGATGATACACAATTGTATCTGTCCACCCCGTGCCAACTCAGTGAAGTAGTAGAAATGATGTGCCAGTGCCTGGAGGCTGTCAGGGTCTGGATGGAATGAACAAGCTGGCGCTCAATCCTGACAAGACCAAGTGGCTATTGATGCTCCCTCCCAAAGATGGTCCAGCTATTCCATCTTTCAGCCTGGGGGGTGAAACTATACGCCCCTCAGAGAGGGCCCTCAATTTGGGAGTCCTCCTGGATCCGCAGCTGACTTTAGAACATCATCTGTCGGCTGTGACCAGGGGGACCTTTGCCCAGGTTCGCCTGGTGCACCAATTGTGGCCCTACCTGGACCGGGAGGCCCTTTGGATAGTCACTCATGCCCTCGTCACCTCAAGACTGGATTACTATAACGCGCTCTACATGGGGCTGCCCTTGAAGAGTATTCGAAGACTTCAGCTTGTCCAGAACGCAGCCGCACGAGCGATTGTGGGTGCACCTCGGTACACCCACGTTACACCTATCCTCCGCGAGCTGCACTGGCTGTCCATTGGTCTCCAGACACACTTCAAGGTGCTAGTCGTTACTTTTAAAGCCCTACATGGTATCGGACCTGGGTACTTGAGAGACCTGCCAGTCACCTCCCAAAGATCTATTAGATCCCACAGATTAGGCCTCCTCCGAATTCCATCTGCCGGCCAATGTCGGCTGGCGACTCCTCGGGGGAGGGCCTTCTCTGTGGCTGCTCCAGCCCTCTGGAACGATCTCACCATGGAGATCCAGACCCTCACCACCCTTCCGGCTTTCCGCAAAGCAGTTAAGACCTGGCTGTTCCGGCAGGCTTGGGGCTATTGAACTATCCAGCCCCATTCGAGGTTATGGCTGTTGTAGAATTTTAAATTGTTGTTTTTTATTTTATTTTTTGTATCCCCTCCCTTTTTATTGTTAGCCGCCCTGAGTCTCTCAGGAATAGGGCAGCATACAAACTTAATAAAATGAAATGCAATGAATGAATGATGCACAAGGAGGGTGACCCTATAATTTCTACACCAACTGCTATGGGGCCAACGATGAGGAGACGGCTCATCCCCAGTCTTTTAAGTGCATCATACAGATTGCCATGTAGCTGGGCTTCTGCCATTTTAGTTCCCCATCTACCTCCCTTGTCAAAGACAATTGTAGCTCTGGTCTTTTCCCCAAAATCTGGCTCAACTGGAACAGCATTGTAAGATGAAGAGGTTGCAGACAAGCACAACCAGCATTTTTGGCCTAACTCCAGCACTCTTAACATATAGTTCCCTTTCTCAATTGTTGCAGGGGGCCGTTATCCCTATGCTTTGCCCTTTTTCTTACAGGGTTAGTCAGATGGTTGCCTTTAGGTGTTGGGATTGTCTTATGGTTCTGTCCCCAAGCATAAATAATGTGCTGTTGACGGGAGTGAACCTGTTCCACATCCTGTAACTTGATTCCACCCTGTTCTCTGGGATTTTTGACATCCTTCAAGAGCAAGGGGGGTTGCTCAGGTATTTTTGCAACATTGGGAACTACTATTCAAGACATTATCACTTAGCAAGCCTGTTGCCAATAACAGCCAGAGCCACAAAAGGCTCAGAATTGTCCCTCACACAAAACTTCTCCTAACACAATCCTTTTAACCTACTGAATCACCATGTCACGGAGAAGGCAGGGGTTATATATGGTTTGAGGAAGGGCAATATCAGCTTTGGGCAATCCACAAAACCAAATCTTATTTGCTTAAACATATCACCCACAATCCAAAACTCCAATTATACTGCATAGAACCCATTCCCACAGTTTCTCAAACATAAGTGTCATCAGAAGATTCATACTCCTTTGTCACAGTCAATGATTTTAGCCTCAGCACCTGTCTTTCTCTGGAAGGGACAATTCCTGAGGGATGAATATGCAATACAACAAATAAGTAGATTCACTAAAGCGAGAGATAGTGCAGTTATGACTATGAATACTTGGCTTGCCATTTCCTGACAGATGCTCAAACTTTCTAATACATCTTATATCTAATAAATGAAACATTGTCTTCCTCCTCCAAATCTTCAGCCATACATCGAGAAGTCAGCTTCCAAGGGGTGACTTCAGTAGAGCCTCTTCTGCCCTGTTTGTTCTGCCTGTTGCCGGTAGGGCAGTTTTTAGGGGGCGTTTCTTTAAGCATATCACTAGAATACGGGCTTCATCCTGGTCTGCCTCCCAATACTCATCAGCAGCTGGCTTAACTCGAGTCCAGTGAATCCAAAACTTGGATTCCAACACTTTTACTGCAAGTGGAGAACACATGACCATAGAATACGGGCCCTTCCATCTAGGTTTCAAATTGTCCCCTTTCCAGTGTTTTACCCATACTCTGTCTCCCATGTGAATATTATGACTAGAGGTGCTCAGAAATGGTGAACTGAGGGACACACAATATTTTTGGATTTCTTGTATTTGCTTGTTTAATTCTTTCACCATTTGGTTCACCCATGAGGCCCCTATTTGACCTAGGTACCCTATATGATTTTTCAAGTTAGCATTTATAACTCAGGAACGTGCAGTCACTAGAGGCAGGGGAGGAGGGGCCTCACCAGTCTCCTGAGGAAAAGGAAAGAATTTTAAAGAATTTTTTAAAAATAATTAAAGCCAAGGTAGTTGCTACCAGACTCCAAGTCACAGTGAATTGGAGTCTGTGCTTAGTGTTAGCTATAGGAGGAGGCGACAGAACTATGGGCCTCCTTTGCATAAGGAATTTTTCGCCTTTTAAAAGTTAAGCAAGGGTTAAAAAGCAAAAAAAATTGTATGCAAAGGAGGCACTGATTCTCCCACTTCCTGATCTGGGAGCAGCGAATCATGCCTTGTTGCAGTTGAGCACGCTTACGTTGCGCGGGTTATTTCAGAGGGCGCGCTTCAGAGGAGAGAGGAGTGGGGAGAAGGAGGAGGCTCACTCTTGTCAGAAGAGACCGCACGAGAGCCTTGCCGTCTCTTACATCCCAAAGCTGGGTGGGTGTGGGAGCTTTGGTGGCCCCAATTCTTCTCTGAGGGGGGTGTCTCCTGAGGCTGCTGGCTAGATAGACTCCCGAGGAGCGACCCCTTCCCTCCTAGTCCTCCTCCCATCTTTACCCAGACAAAAACATGCCAAGAATGGCACCGGGGGCTGCTCTCCAGCGGCAGCTGGGCAGCCATTCACCCTGTGGGTGGTTGGAAACACCTGCGCATTTCAGCCAGCCATAAAATGCTTAGCCGGGGGGTTCCTTGCAAGAGCGAGGCAGGAGAAGCCCTCGATTCTTTCTTGTGGAGACGGGCACTTTGCATCGCGGGAGCCGCCAAGCGCCTTTGCTGCAGACCCGGGTATGGGCTTCCCAGCACCACACCTGGGTCTGCAGCAAAGGCGCTTGGCGGCTCCTGCAGCACTTTGCATCATGGGAGCTGCCAAGCACCTTTGCTGCAGACCTGGGTGCTTGGCGGCTCCCACGATGCAAATTCCCCCCCACTGCTGAGGCCGACCGCTGCCCCGCTGAGCTGCTTCGCCAAAGGCTGGGAAGGAACTTCGCTGGAGTTGGCGAGTCTTTGAAGAGATGCCCAGCTGAGCGAGGACACAGAGGAGGAGGAGGAGAAAAGGTCTCCCCCGCCATGTCCTTGCCTCCTATCGCGTCGCCACCTTCAGCCATCCCCTGACTGCAACCGAGGAAGCAACACCAGCTGCTGCCGCTGGTGGTGGCTTCTCGAAAGCCAGTGGTGGTGCTGGTGATGGGCCCCCTCACTCCAGGCAGGGCTCCTTGGAAAGGGTGCGGCGTGGCTTCCGAGCGATCTGCCGGCTTCTCCAGTTTCTGGCCCAGCACCTCCTTGCAGAAGAAGCTGCCGTGCGGCAAAGCAGCCAAAGGCAGCAGGAACGCCCCGCCGGGCGAAGGAGGGGAGATGGCAGTGGCAGTGGCTGCTTTAAGCGTGGCCTTGTCTCGCCACTGGGGCCGCTCCAGGCCGCCAGCCGCTGGCACATGCTCCTGCGAGAGCCTTTGCGCAGCGCCGGGAGGCCGTGGAAAAGCTTTGCTCCGCTTCTCGCTCAGCCTTCCCCCAGAGGCGATCCGGGTCTTGCAGCGGCAGAGCCTGGAGAAGCAGAGGCCGCAGGCCGGGGCAGCGGGTGGGTGGCGGCATCGGAGGCAGCGGGGCACTTTGCATTGCAGCAGCCTCCAAGTGCCTTTGCTGCAGACCTGGGCACTTGGCGGCTCCCACGATGCAAAGTGCACCACCGAGGCCGACTTCTGCCCCGCTGGCTGCAGGCCGGGGCAGCAGTCAGGCGGCGGCATCGGGGCGGCATGGATGTTGGCATCGGCGGTGGTGGGGCACTTTGCATCACGGGAACTTCATCAGCCACGGCTGCCGCTTCCTCCGCTGCCACCACTTTCCCCTCTACCCGCTATCAAGCCGCTTTTTTTCTTTTTGCCTCACCAGGCATAAACCTCACCGCACATCACTGTTATAACTGGGGGGTCTCCCAAACATCATTTCAAAAGGAGATAACCTAATTCCCTTTCGTGTAGTGCATCACACAGACCAAAGTGCCAGTGGCAATGCATTCACCCATTTATGACTAGCATTGCCTTATATAGCCCACACTTGGGCATGTCTGTGAAGTCAACAACTATTGAATCCATAGGGTAATACCCTTTAGGTTGGCTCCCAGGGGAAAGTCTAGGTCCTTGCCTTGGATTAACTTGGGCACACATGTTATATCTTTCGCTGGCATGAGCACATAGAGAGTGAAGGCGATTGATGTATGCTATATGTTGAAGTGCCTCGGCTAATGCAGTTTTCGCCATGTGCGTTGTTGAATGGGACTCCACCACTTGCCAAGCAATATTAGCAGGTACAAAGATTCTTCCGTCTGGAAGTACATACCATTCTCGCTTCTTTATCAGCCGCCCTATTCCCTCTGGCTTTTTCAGCTTGTCCCTTCTGATGCCTTTACAATGCATAACATTTTAAATGCAGCTATTAGCATTTCAATTAGGAAGGGGTGTTTGATTTCCTTCCGTGAGGCCATTAAAAGACCTCTTTCTCTGTAACCAGCAGCATGAACATGCAAAGTGAGAAAGGCGTATTTAGGGTCAGTCCATATATTTACTCTTTCATCCTTTGTCCTCTCTAATGCATGGATTAAAGCCCATAATTCTGCTACTTGGGCACTAGGAGCCGAGGTGGCGCAGTGGTTAGGGTGCAGTACTGCAGGCCACTTCAGCTGACTGTTATCTGCAGTTCAGCGGTTCTAATCTCACCGGCTCAAGGTTGACGCAGCCTTCCATCCTTCCGAGGTGGGTGAAATGAGGACCTAGACTGTGGGGGCGATATGCTGACTTTGTAAACCGCTTAGAGAGGGCTGAAAGTATATAAGTATACTTTCAGCCCTATATAAGTCTAACTGCTATTGCTATTGCTACTAGTGCCTTTTGAGTCAGGAATGCCTGATATTTGTAAATTCTAGGGTTTGTTAACCATAAATATCCCTTCGTTTCTAAAATTCTTTGAATTGCGTGGCTGGTGTAATTTGTTAGATTCCTCCATTAAGAGAGTAGCAGCCAGCCTTTTGCATCAACTGTTCGTATAGATAAGCCATAAGTTGTTGCCAACTTCCCTTTTCTTATCAGAGCCTGAGATAATTCTGACTTTAGGGCTTTGTACACTTGTTTCTGCTTTAAACCCCAAACAAAGGGTTCTTTTTCACCCTCCTTCATAGATGTGTAAGGAGGTTTGGCTAGAAGTGCGAAATTTGAGTACCCCAAGGCTCTGTTTTAGGCCCAGTACTCTTCAACATCTTCATCAATGATTTAGATAAGGGAATAAATGGGGAACTCATCAAATTTGCAGATGACACTAAGCTGGCAGGAATAGCAAACACTCCAGAAGATAGGCTAAAGATACAGAAGGATCTTGACAAACTTGAACATTGGGCACTATCTAATAAAATGAAATTCAATGGTGAAAAGAGTAAGGTTCTACATTTAGACAAGATAAATGAAATGCACAGGTACAGTATAGGTGGTAACTTGCTCAATAGTAGTAACTGTGAGAGGGATCTTGGAGTCCTAGTGGACAGCCATTTAAATATGAGCCAGCAGTGTGCAGCAGCTGCCAAAAAAGCCAACACAGTTCTAGGCTACATAAACAGAGGGATAGAATCAAGATCACGTGAAGGGTTAATACCACTTTATAATGCCTTGGTAAGGCCACACTTGGAATACTGCATTCAGTTTTGGTCACCACGATGTAGAAAAGATGTGGAGACTCTAGAAAGAGTGCAGAGAAGAGCAACAAAGATGATTAGGGAACTGGAGACTAAAACATATGAAGAAGGGTTGCAGGAACTGGGTATGTCTAGTTTAATGAAAAGAAGGACTAGGGAAGACATGATAGCATTGTTCCAATATCTCAAGAGTTGCCACAAAGAAGAGGGAGTCAAACTATTCTCCAAGGCACCTGTGGGTAGAACAAGAAGCAATGGGTAGAAACTAATCAAGGAGAAAAGCAACTTAGAACTGAGGAGAAATTTCCTGACAGTTAGAACAATTAATCAGTGGAACAACTTGCCTCCAGAAGCCCCAATGCTGGAAGTCTTTAAGAAGATGTTGGATAGCTATTTCTCTGGAATGCTATACGGTTTCCTGCCTAGGCAGGGGGTTGGATTAGAAGAGCTCCAAGGTCCCTTCCAACTCTGCTATTGTATTGTATTGTATTGCATTGTATTGTGTTGTTATATTCTGTGTGCCTGCATAGAACATTAAAACCTAAGACCATGTGGGGAAGGGGGTGGAATGGGGGAGAGATTAGTTATTTGTTGTTATTGGATCAACCACCCCACTATGCTCTCAGTAATCAGATCCTATTTGAGGTAGTTTCTAGACTTGAGCACCACATAATTTAAAATAGGAATAACTTTGGAGGAGAGCTTATAACCATGCCAATGAAGAACAGTTGAAAGATCTGCCTAAACTCTGAAAGGATAACTGGGGGGAGATCTGATAGCAGTCTTCAAATATCTAAAGATAGTACACACAGAAGGATTTATTTTATATTGTGCAGAGAGCAGGATCAAAACTAATGGTTTAAAATTACAAAGAAGGAGGCTCAGGTTAGACCTCAGGAGGAACTCTATAGGAGTTCTATAGGAACTCTCAGCCAGTGGAAGAGGCTGATATATGTATGCTAGCTACATTAGTTTCAGAGTACTAAACAGAACCAAAATTCAGTTCAGCATGCATAACTCTTCAATTATGCATAACTTGTATGAGTAATCATTGTTTCATTTCTAACAGTGTCATTTTCATGTCTAAATAATTCTTGTTTTTCAACAATTTTCTCTCTGCATTCAGATTTTTCTATCTCTATTTTTCAAATGTGGATATATTAAAGTGGTGTAGCTGGAATGAATGGGGAAGGTTAAGTTATGTAAGTCAAATATCCCTAAACTGCAAACTTTCTTTTTGGCCTTGATCATGCCATTTAATATTTTTCTCCTTACCAGATTTCCTCTTGCAAGGAAAAAAATGGAAAAGTGAATGAGGGAACATGAAGGGGTTATTGTATGCAGTGGAAAGCAATATCATCAACAGTCACACAAAGTCACATAAAATTCTAAGAATAAGGATGGTGATTGATCCATTTGGAAATATCTTAGGTTTCCAAGGTACTGTGAGCTCTAAATACAAACTGAGTCACTGGGATTGAGTATTCTTTGCCAAGTTCTTAGGAAAAAAGAAGCCATGTATTAATTTATTCCTTTGGCTAGGAAGAAAACCACATTAATCCACAGAGCTGCCAGAAAGTACATCTCATGAAGCCAACATTTGCTGCTTTGGCTTCTTCCCTTTCTAAAGCAGGAAATCCCAGTAGTTCAGATTGCTATGAACTAAAGGTCATGTGAACTGGTTGTTGTTTAAATCAAATGATTCCACAAACCCTTTTGCCAATGATATTTACTTCAGCATTTCTTAATGTCTCATTATCCTTTGAGAAGAAGGGTTCTGCTGTAAAATCAAAATCCAGCCTATGAGACCAAGGTCCACCAGGATCCAGGGTGTCTTCTACATGAAACCACTATAGCTTATATCCAATCCATAACCTTAGTAGTTCTACTTGCAACTTAAAGTACACTCATGCTTGCATGTGGGAGAGCCTACAAAGAATGGCAGTGTAAGGCAAATTTCAAATCAGAAGACTTCAGAAACATTTCAAAATGTTCTCTATCAGTGGTCCTCCAAAGAGGATAATAGAGAGTCTGCTATTTTATATTAATGGGAGTCTTTATGTCCTATGAGTTATGGCGGCTTCACGTAGGCCTCTTGAATACAGGAGAAAAACTATGTGTTCATGGCAAGATCCTCCTCCTTGTCCTCAACACAGATAGAGGAGAGGAGAGTGGACCTTTATAGCAATAGCAATAGCAGTTAGACTTATATAGCACTTCATAGGGCTTTCAGCCCTCTCTAAGTGGTTTACAGAGTCAGCATATCGCCCCCACGGTCTGGGTCCTCATTTCACCCACCTCAGAAGGATGGAAGGCTGAGTCAACCTTGAGCCGGTGAGATTTGAACCGCTGAACTGCAGATAACAGTCAGCTGAAGTGGCCTGCGGTACTGCACCCTAACCACTGCGCCACCTCAGCCCTTCATGAGGTGCAGCAAGCCATATGTCCAAAAGGAGACTTGGCTCACAGAGCCAAGTGATAAGAGGTTGAAAAAGTGAACAAAACATCTTGGATAGTGAGAGAAGGAAGAAAAAATAACTAGAAAGTTTACAGAATGTATTGCACATTTGTCTGTCCTTGAAAATTCTGCCACTGAAGTGAAATTAGCTCCAAAAACCATACAGGTATTCTGTGAATATATAAACTAGAACATATGCAACTGTGATATTTAAAAACCACCCCTCTCCCTCATACAGCAATTCTTGGCTATAATATACCGGGTGACTTTCCAGACTCACATACCTACTAGAATGAAATGGGGTGCCATCCTACATTGGCATTGCCTGGAGGAAGTGTAAAGGAAAAATGATGGTTACAAAATAAATAAATAGAATTAATAATTACATTGGATATTTCATTGTAACCAATAATTGTAACCTTTTGATTGTTAACAGTTCTCCACCATGGGGCAGGAGGGAGAGTATAGATCTTGGCATGTTCCTGAAATGGTAATGGTGCTCTTAGACAATCAAAATTGTGCATTCTTACATTCCTCACCAAAATCCTTAATTTTTCCATCTACATTCCACCAAAGGAGCAGAAATACTTCCCTCCAATCAGTGGGTCTTATTCCCTGAACATTTTTATCCTAAGTAAAAACTTATATAATCCATGCCTTCAATCTTCTTATCTCCTCAATCCACAAACTTGTTATGTCAAGCAGAAACGAGAAGAAGACATTTTCCTTATGATACCTATTGTTATTTCAATATACTAATAAAAATGTCACTTCAGTCAGGAAATGTGATGGTTTTTAAAGGGTTACAGAGAAGACACTTAAGGAACCCTTCTTTTTATCTTGATTAAAGCTTTCTCATGCACCTTAACACAGAGAGAGCTTTTCATCTCATTCCACACTATGTCCCATCTTAGCTTTCATTGGTGTATAGGTATGAGATGACAAATGTTTTCACATCAGAAAAACATTATAGGCAAATGTTTTTCTACATGGAGACAAATGAATATGTCAGGAATTCACCTATATCCACTATTTTTCCATGCAGCAAATTCCAATGTCCATTTGTATAATAAATATCCAAAACTGTTAAGGAGTCAATTTTTATGTAATTCATCTTATTTATATAATACAGCTTGTCATGGAGAAAACCATCTGTGTGGCCACTAAAGAAGCATGTATGATATTCAATCATATGAAAAAATTGAATACATTCAGGTTAAGTATTGTATTACCTGAAAAAAAGACTGCCTATGTACCCAAGTGAATAATATAGTATTTAAGGCAACAGTAGAAGTATTTGTGAAGTACTCACTATGGTTTTTTTCAACTAGCTTCAGGAAAAAAGCATTTCCTTTTCAAATTATTCAAAAGAGAAGAAAGTGTCATGGAAATTCTCACAATATAAGCATGGCATTCTTTTGTTTAGTTTAGCTACAGCATGATTAAGGTGTGCATATAATCTTATGCTTTTTATTTGTGATGAAGCTCATAGAAATTACAGCTATTTTGCTGAACAAATATCACCTTTGAAAAAGGTTCTATTATGACTCCAGAAAAGTTTTTAAAAGTTTAGGAAAGATTCCCTAAATTGAAGAAGGATGGTAACTGATTTTGACAAGTACTGCGGTTTTTATGAACTGTATTAATAGTCTATAATTATCACCACACCCTCTTAATTCTTACCAAATTGCAGACCTTGGCTGACTGCAACTACTCACCATTTTATGAGTTTTATCCTTCCGGTCTTCCTCTCCTTTGCACACAGCATGTAGTGACTGACACACACACACACACACACACACACACACACACACACACACACACACACACACACGGTTAGTAATAATAAAGTTCAGGTATATTATATCCTGATTGTCAGTTCTAGCTCCCTTAGGAAAGATTTTGTCTTGGATAATCAGAGAAATCTTGTCTCTCACAGAACACATATATATGAATTTTAATATGGTCTTTGGCCAACCAACACAATAGACCCTATAACTATGTTTCTTAAAATAAATAATATTGGCTTAACACAATCAGTAAGGTTGGTTACATCAAGAACAAGCTCTTTTCTTTCTAGAAAGATAAAAAAACATGTTAATTATATTAGAGTTCCAATTTGCAAGACAGTACATCTTTTACCTGGAACCTAAGCTTCCCCCTTCCATATACAATATGCCATTATACAGTGTACCATTAAGCATACAATACAGAAGGAATATGTCATCATTTCCAAGCCACAAAAGTCCCAGGATGATGATACAGGAACTTTAAAATATGAGCTTTAAAAATATCTTCTTTAGTATGAATGAGGTAACTATGTTAAAAGATAGAAGATAAGAGTCATAAGACTGGAAGGGACTACAGAGATCTTCTAGTTCAATCCTGTGCTCAAGTGGAGACCCTATATCATCCCAGCCAAATGGTGGTCCAATCTCTTCTTAAAAATCTTCATGATAGAGCACTCACAATTTCTGGAGGCAAGCTGTTCCACTGATTAATTGTTCTCACTTTCAAGACATTTCTCCTTATTTCTAGGTTAGATCTCTCTTTAACAAGCTTCTTGTCCTGCCCTCTGGTGCTTTAGAGACTATGTCAAGCCCCACCTTTCTCTGGCAGCTCCTCAAATACTGGAAGACAGTGTGAGAAGTGTTATATCCCAATATATTTTATTTTTTATATTAGTTCCATCTTCCCTTAAAACATTAACAGAATCCACAATGGTCTGAGAATCAGTGTCTAGATAGGCTAGACATACCCAGCTCCCTCAATTCTTCATCATACAGTTTAGTCTCCAGGCCCATCATCTTCATTGCTCTTCTCTGCACACTTTCTAGGGCAGTGTTGGAGAACCTATTCGGCACTGAGTGCTGAAACGGGAGCGCACACATACATATGGGAGTGCAGGAAACTGGAAGAGCAGCTCCCCGGCATGCATGCACAACAGAAACCAGAAGACCAGGTGGATGGCATGCATGCATGCATGCATGCACTGAAACCAGAAGCTCCGTTTCCCAGCATGTGCACTGGGGAGCTGCTCTTCTGGTTTCTGGTGCTCCCAAGCACGCAAAGACCAGAAGAGCTATGGGCAACAGCTGCCATCCCCAGAGACATGGCTCTGGGTGCAACTTCTGGCACGCATGCCATAGGTTTGCCATCACAGTTTTAGGGCCTCAGCATCTTTTTTGTACTGTGGTGGCCAGAATTGGGTGCAGTATTCCAAGTGTAGTGCAGTATAAAGTGGAATTATCTTGTCTCAGGATCTTGATGCTATCCCTCTGTTGATTCAGCCGAGGATTGCATTGGCTTTTTTGGCAGCTATAGCAAGTTGTACACTCACACTTAAGTGGTGGTCCACTAACACCTAGGTTCCTCTCACTGTTACTATTGTTGTGTCAGGTACCACCTATTTTGTACCTAATATGGACCCTTATAGAGGAAATAGATTGCTAAAGTTAGAAAATATACATTTGTGTATAATTTGGTCCTTTGCTGTCCAAAGGAAAATATATACAATACAATACAATACAGTACAGTACAGTACAGTACAGTACAGTACAGTACAGTACAGTACAATACAATACAATACAATACAATACAATACAATACAATACAATACAATACAATACAATACAATACAATACAATACAATACAATAGCAGAGTTGGAAGGGACTAAGTCGACCCCCTGCCTAGGCAGGAAACCCTATACCATTTCAGACAAATGGCTATCCAACATCTTCTTAAAGACTTCCAGTGTTGGGGCATTCACAACTTCTGGAGGCATGCTGTTCCACTGATTAATTGTTCCAACTGTCAGGAAATTTCTCCTCAGTTCTAAGTTGCTTCTCTCCTTGATTAGTTTCCACCCATTGCTTCTTGTTCTACCCTCAGGTGCCTTGGAGAATAGTTTGACTCCCTCTTCTTTGTGGCAACCCCTGAGATATTGGAACACTGCTATCATGTCTTCCCTAGTCCTTCTTTTCATTAAACTAGACATACCCAGTTCCTGCAACCGTTCTTCATATGTTTTAGTCTCCAGTCCCCTAATCATCTTTGTTGCTCTTCTCTGCACTCTTTCTAGAGTCTCCACAACTTTTCTACATCGTGGAGACCAAAACTGAATGCAGTATGCCAAGTGTGGCCTTACCAAGGCATTATAAAGTGGTATTAACACTTCATGTGATCTTGATTCTATCCTTCTGTTTATGTAGCCTAGAACTGTGTTGACTTTTTTGGCAGGTACTGCACACTGCTGGCTCATATTTAAATGGCTGTCCACTAGGACTCCAAGATCCCTCTCACAGTTATTACTATTGAGCAAGGTACCACCTATACTGTACCTGTGCATTTCGTTTTTCTTGCCTAAATGTAGAACCTTACTCTTTTCACCATTGAATTTCATTTTATTAGATAGTGCCCAATGATCAAGTTTGTCAAGATCCTTCTGTATCTTAAGCCTGTCTTCTGGAGTGTTTGCTATTCCTGCCAGCTTGGTATCATCTGCGGATAGTCACTCATGCCCTCGTCACCTCAAGACTGGACTACTGTAACGGGCTCTACGTGGGGCTGCCCTTGAAGAGTGTTCGAAGACTTCAGCTTGTCCAGAACGCAGCCGCGTGAGCGATTTTGGGTGCACCTCGGTACACCCACGTTACACCTATCCTCCGCGAGTTGCACTGGCTGCCCATTGGTCTCCGGACACGCTTCAAGGTGCTAGTCGTTACTTTTAAAGCCCTACATGGTATCGGACCTGGGTACTTGAGTGACCGCCTCCTGCCAGTTACCTCCCAAAGACCTATTAGATCCTTCTAGGTGTTCGCTAGGTGTACCAAAACTGAGGTCACAGCAGATCATCTGAGCCTAAGATAATAGATTCTGGTGCTTAATACCGTAAAGTTACAGAATCCCCCCCCCCCCATTCTTCTCTGAGTTTGGAAATGCAAAGAAAATATCATTTCATTTTTTATTTCTTTCTGACACCTTCAACATGATTTCTCCAGTGTTGTGGGCATACTCAAGTGAGAAAGTGGTTTAACTTAAGTTTTATGAATCAAAATCTTCCAAAGAAGAGCTCAAAGGGTTGTGGGAAGACATCCCCCCTAGAAGAATGAAATATTTTGAGGACTATTAAAAAGGATAGAATATTATATTTCTCTGGATGAGAAATAGAGAAACATGTTTTTTTAGAGGAAGGAAACAGGCTCACTCTTAATAGCCCCCACCTTTCTTAATAGCCCTCAGCAAATGTCAGCACTTAAGAGATAAAGAGATAGCTAGCTCTATTCATAGGCAAAAATTCCCTGCAGCAACAACTGAACAAAGGTAGGATTAGCCCTCAGCCACAATAGAAATTGCATCAGCCAAACTCCAACCAAGCTTAGCTCACACAAATTTTCATGCTGTTTTTCAGGCCATTTTAGGTCTAAAAATGGCCTGAAAACAGCCAAAAAACAGCCATATGTGTGCAAGCCAGATGGTCTTTGGGTTTCTTGTGGTGGTCTCTCATGAGGAATAAGACATGCAGGCAAGATGTCTCGGGATGAGAGCTCAGAACAGAGTCTGAAAACTCCCTTTTATTCTTATTACACTCATTAGCATACAATGTTATCACTTAGGGCCAGAGCTTGCCTGTGGCCAGTTATTTTTAGGATTTATTCATCCTGTTTTCCACATTCCCATGCGCTTTCATTGTTTCGTGTACACTACGGCACATCCTGTGGGAGCAGGTCTCTGCCATTATTCCCACATCTCCTCCTTTTTTATATTATCAACAGAGACCTCCTCTAAGTTCAGACGGACCTCGGTTTCCATGGCCAGAGCATCTGCCCTATTAGAGGGAAGGAGGGTTTTGCATGTTTGTAGCGGGGATGGGAGGCATTGAATACAACAACAAAGTAACACCAGCAATACAATGATGGTTATTACCACAGGAATCAGTGACCTCAGCCAGGAACCATCAGGTAGCCAGGACCACAGAGCCCCCCATAAGTCGATGGTACCAGAACCATCACTATGCAGGGGGTTGTTACGTACCAAGGACTCCATTTTTTCCACTGTGGCAGAAATATTAGGTTGATTATCATGAATGTACATGCAACAATGTGAATGAATCAAAGCATAAACACCACCTTTTGCAGCCAAAATAATATCCAAAGCAAAACGATTCTGCAATGTTACACTATGTATTTCCCCCAGTTCCTGATTAACTAATTTTAGAGCAGTAATAGTTTCATTAAACATAACAACAGTCCAATTATTTAACTTATGCAAATCTCTATAATTCATTGCAATGCCTAGTGGAGGGAGAACACCTCTAGAAAATTGAGTCCAGGATGATCCTCCCAATGTCAGGGGGGATTCAGAGAAGGTGTCTCGTTTATTTTGAATTCTTCCACT
Source organism: Thamnophis sirtalis (assembly GCF_051295495.1). Lineage (NCBI taxonomy): Eukaryota > Metazoa > Chordata > Lepidosauria > Squamata > Natricidae > Thamnophis > Thamnophis sirtalis. Next base: position 113,332,641 of record NW_028261385.1, on the reverse strand, counting down.
AGGTAATTCTTCCATAGCATATATAGCCGGAGCCAACAATCCCAACGTACATACACCTTGCCAATTTCGTGGAGTCTGTCGGCAAGCCCTTCTACCACATATGAGCCACATATTAGGTATGTCATAAGTTCCTTTTTTCGAGGAGTTGGCAAACTGTACCATGGCCTGCATTTGACTGCAAGCCCAGTATTTATTGACTCCATCTGGCGCTGTTGTATTAATGGCATTACAACAAGTAGCCAATCCATTCCACGGAATCAGAGTCTCACAATTAGTGTAGGTGCCAAGATATGTTGCATTCCTCCATTGGCCTGTGCTGGAAAAACAGTAATGAGCAGGTTCCTGCACACGGTTGGCTACAGCATATGTGATGTCAAGCAAACTTTGTGTTCTAGGCCAGGTAGCTTGTTTCCATCCTGTTTCATTAAAGGGAATAGTGTGTAACACCATGCCACCTTTGCTATCCATTGGGATATGTAAGCAAATCCAACAATTAGTTAAATTAAAAAGTTGTGAAACCTTCCTTAAGTCCTGTAAATAAGAATTGGGACCCGAAGCCCCCAAGTCATGTGTACTACACCGAGGGAACGTCAGCAGGCACCATGTAAGGCCGAACACAGCGAGCAGGTGTCCAGATAATTTCACCATGGTCTTCAATTGCAGCGTAACCACAGCCCCAAGTAATGAGGGAGGCAGGACCTTTCCAGGACGGGTCCGGCAGACGTCGGTAGTACACTTGTGGAGGTGGAGTGTCTGCGGGAGAAGCAGAAAAATGCCTGCTGGCGGCCGTGAGACCTGGGGTGCCGGTAACATTAAGAAAGTTGAGAGTGTAAAGAGTAAGATTTAAAACATTTTGTATTCCAGGTAAGCCGGGGTTATTTTCCCCTTTATTTTTGGAGTGTGCAGCAAGAGCAGTTTTCAAAGTTTGATTAGCTCGTTCCACAATGGCTTGACCAGTGGAGTTATAAGGAATACCAAATTTATGGATAATGGACCAGCAATGGCAAAACGCCGCAAAGGTGGAACTAGTGTAAGCCGGGCCATTATCAGTTTTCAACTCTGTTGGGTTACCCAAAATACAGAAAGTCCGAATGCAATGATTAATAATATGTTTGGTGGCCTCACCCCGTTGGCAAATATTGAGTCACATCCATTTGCCACAATTGACAACTTTGTGTCCCTCGAGGGTTGACACCTTGGGGAACTGCATGTGCTTGAAGGCTACAGGTAGGACATTGTTGAATAATGGCTGATGCCTCCTGAGCTGAAATGGGAAAATTGTTTCATAAGAGCTTTTTTATTCTGATGAAAATAGGCATGACTATCCCATGCAGTAACCGGCGAAAGGACTAAAATGGAGGAGGCTGTAGAAGCAGCTCCATCCGCCCGGGCATTGCCCTCTTGAAACATGCCCAGAAAAGGCAAGTGGCTACGAATATGGGCGGGGAAGAAGGGACAAACACGACGCTGCAAAAGGAGTTGAAGGGTAAGAAAAAGGCTTAAGAGAGAATCGTCCAAAGAGGGAGAAACATAGGAATTAGACAAAGAAATAAGAACACGATACACATATCCAAAATCAAATTAAAGGGTAAATGGGGAAAAGTCTGAAAAGCCAAAATCGTAGCGGCAAGTTCAGCACGTTGAGCAGAGGATTGAGGCGGGGTGATTTTTGCGTGCCAGGATCCATCCTGTTGCCACACACAAGAACCATATGTTTTTCCCCCATCCACAAAAAGCGTCAACGTATCCGAGAGAGGGGAGGTTACCAAGGAAGTGGACAGGGAAAGGGGAACGTTGAGGAAAAGTTGAAAACAGGGATCAGAAGGTAAATGACAAGACACAAAACCTGACCAATCAGCCAAGGAAAGTTGTAAGACATCAGATGTGGCCAAGAGGGGTTCCCAAACAGTAAGAGAAATGGGGACATACAAACCACCAAGATCAAAACCAATAAGGCATTTAGCTCGAAAGCGAGCCTTATTTATTAAAAGAGCCATTAAATGAGGCCTCGGAACTTGGTGGAGGACTGCACCAATTTTCCTCCATGTGTCGGCTTTTAAGGAGCCATGTTCCAGATAAGATGGACAGTTAGCCCAAACGTAAGCAAGCAATTTGACAGCCTCTGATTTAGAGAGAGGCTTGGTAATTTTTTGGTCTTGGGTGCTTAAATATTTTTTCCTGCCTAATTGCCTAAGCTCTTCAACATGAACTTTCTGAGCTGCAGACATTCCACTCCCCATACTTACAAATTAGAGTCAGTCGCCAGCGACGTCGTCGGGTGCACCGAGCCTATTCCAGGCGGCAAGCAGAGGGTTAGCAGGGACGTATCCGTCGGCATAGGATCACGTCGGGGTCACCACGTGTGGTGGTCTCTCATGAGGAATAAGACACACAGGGAAGATTTCTCAGGATGAGAGCTCAGAACAGAGTCCAAAAACTCCCTTTTATTCTTATTACACTCATTAGCATACAATGTTATCACTTAGGGCCAGAGCTTGCCTGTGGCCAGTTATTTTTAGGATTCATTCATCCTGTTTTCCACATTCCCATGCGCTTTCATTGTTTCGTGTACACTATGGCACATCCTGTGGGAGCAGGTCTCTGCCATTATTCCCACAGTTTCTGGTGCTCCAGTGCGTGTGCATGCACATGCATGCACTTACATTCCGGCTTGGGCACTCTGTGCCAAAAAGGTTCACCATCACAGCCTTAGATAAATTGGTTTTTTTGACTAGTGGAATGCATTCTATTTAGGCTAACCTTAAAGAATCTCCAAAAACTCTAATTAATGCTGCTCACCTTGAATATTATTATGCTGGTTTTGATAGACTTGCACTAATTTTCTTTTGTTTTCTCAGTACTTATTATGGGTACTTATCTATGTCAAAACTGAACAGCCCTCTGTCAACAGAGGGAGAGGAATACGACATCATCTATCTCAACACAGTCTTTTCAACATTTCCAAGAAGGCTCCACACCCATTTGCACTACTCAGGTGACCCTGATGACACAGATAAACCTCCAGTGACCTTAATGACCTGCTAAAAGAATGCAAACAACCAGCTGTCTGCAAGGAGTATAAATCCTTCCATTCCCTACAGAAGCTTCTTGGATGAGAAGTGAAATGTCCTCAAAGGAAAACAAGAAAGTCCAGTTGCCTCTTGAGGAAAAAAAAGAAGCACTTTTGGAATTGGAATAAACCGAAAACTATAAAGATGCCCAATCAGTACTGGAATCAGCAAAGTTAGAAGCTCAAACTTAATTTTCACAAGCTAATGGATAAAGCCTCCACATGCATAAAACAATGTATTAGGGAGGATGGAAATACGTTCCATTTTACATACATAAAAATATGTATTATGTACTCTCTCTGAAATATAAGAAAATATTATATTTCCAGTTCCAAAAAGCAAATGGAAAAGACTCAAAACAGTTGTTCTAAGCCATAGATATCCAAAACCAAATAATTTCATAAGAAAATATTGCTTTGCAATAGATGTACTGTAGTTGAAGGTACATACCATATTCTCCTTCTTTGAGTAGTCCATGTGCAAATGCAAGGCACAGTGTGAGAATTTAGCTTTAAGATGTCGTTGTTTAAAGATTTGTCATTCTTTTGAATCAGCCTAATGATGCTTAGGCTAACTCTCACATTTGGATGATGTTAGCATATTTAGCCTGAGTAAAATTTGAGATGGGGTTTTTTACAGGATTTTACAGAATCATTTAGTTTTACACAAAATGTGATTGAAAGAAAAACAGACTTATTTAGTCATAATCTATTTCCTCAGTGAAAATCATTATGGGAGAATTCATCTAATGGAGAACAATAGTATAAAAAAAATACAGCGAATGTTTGCTTTAGTCTGAAGTTGAAATAAGTAATTCAGTGAAATGTGCTAAAAGGTTGCTATCGTTATATATACTATAGTAGTGCTTCTACTTAGTTTCAAGAGTAAACATCCATACCAAGCTGAAATTTCAGCTCCTGATTCAGAGATTTCTGTAAAGAGTCTCTATAGCCAAGCTCTGCCATTTTGTATTTTAAAGATTCAGCATCAAAAGAATTTGGTTCTTGTGCTTCTTGCACATAAATAATAGCCACCAGACCAGTCAGTTAAAGAGTGGTTCTCAGTCTGGACCTCTTTTTCTGGCAAGACTTGCATCTTTTGTTCTTCAAATGCTCCATACTCAGGAGAGGTCAGGACACAGACTTTGACTTGTTATGTTTGGCCAAGAAGAAGGCACAAGTGTCCCAAACTCACATGGGTTTCTTAAAGTATTCTCACAGTTCAAATGCTCAGGAGACTCCAGGACACAGCCTTTGATTTGTGTCCCAAGCTCCACTGGATTCTTAAAGTCCCACCCAATATATCAATAAGGCACCTTCACAATGAGTTTTGCTTACATTAATATTATATGTCTGCACAGGAAATATAAAGTATCTCTTTCTCTAAAATGTGCAAATAGAAAAAAATAGATTTATTTGAAAAATGGAAGTAGGGTGGATTTTCACTCCTTAACACTTTCTGGTTATTTTTCTGTGCACTTTACCTACAGTGCAGAGTCTACCAATTCCCCAATTTGTGTTCATTGACTATACAAGGTAAATAATCAGGTTTGTTTGTAGGAACTGTTCAACATACGAGATTGGAAAATTCCAAGATGGAACTTGAGGAAACTATGGAGAAGAGTTGCCAGGAGGCAATCATGTGGTGATAGCCCAATAGCATCGGCCCATAAGAAAATGGGAAAATGAGCAGAAGAAATAAATCCTGAGAGGAATAAAAATTAACAAATGATTATGGCAAATGTTCATGGATCAGCAACTTCAGAAGTGTAACTAGAAAGAGATGAGGGATGTTAGCAACTGCATTTGACTTATATTGTCTGCCATGTTGAACTATGTTGGAGGTTTTCCTCTCAATTGATCTTAAGTCAAGAGGAGAAGGGCAAGAAGGGCACCCAACATCCAAGAAATAACATGTATTATATTATATTGTTTTCAATGATATGTGGCAATTAAAACACAAACAAAAAATGTGGGCAATCATGGCAAGTGGTTTTGTTTTAGCAGTCCCTGCACAAGCAAGAAATGGAAGTCAACATGTCTTGTAAATGGTTTTTGAGGTTATTTAATTAGGATTTTATTCCTCCATATAATTTAAAATTCCTTCTGACTCATATAACAGCCATTATGATATGGAATGGTCAGTTCCACTTCTATCATCATCAAAAATTAATCTTGTTTTTTTATTCATACTATTTTCTATTGTTTATATATGGTTTTCATGTGGCACTTGTTTGCTGTCTTACCCTACTTGTCATATTTGTGATGTACAAACTAAAAGATTGCAAGTGTAGCATCAGATAATCATGTGGTCACCCCCCCCCCCCCCACAAAATGTATGGAAGCAAAATTATGTAATCAACAGGATATCCCAAAGATGGCACATCAACCTCCATAGTTTGCTTATGGCAAAAAAAGAGAGGGAATGAGCGACCCATGGTACTGGCTAGAGGCTAGTGTTATCATAAGTGCAGAGAGAAGATAAGGTTATCTGCTAAAAGGGATCATCATCAGGAAACAGGTAAGAAGTCACAATAAAGCTGTCTTCTGGGACCTAGGGGGAACCCTTGAGCTGCGATTTCCTGCCTCGTAGCCGGAGCGTCATGAGTGAAACGGGATGGTGGGCGGTGAATGGAGAATGGAGAGCGTCTGCAGCTGCCGGCATGGATGTGGTCGGTGGCGGCCGTGGCAGCAGGATGCCCTGCCTGGGGTTTCTGCCACTCCCCTGGTGTTATCCCAGTTGCTTCCCCCCCAACATGGTTATGGACATGATAGGCTGGATCAGCGGGGAGTGGCTGAGGCAGATGGCATGGATATTGATGCCAGCGGAAGATGGCTTCAGTAGTTGGCATGGGCGCAGTTGGAGTGGGGGGGTCCTTTGTTGTGGCCCCCTCCGGTATCACCACCATTGCCTGGGCCACCGTAGTGTGCCATTTGGCCATTTGGCCCCTCCTCTTGTGACACTATGGACTGGGTCAACAGAGTGCGGCCCTGGAGACGGATATGAGTGCGGCTGGCATGGATGGAGCTTAGTTGTTGGAGTTGTTGGAGCAGCCACCGCTGCCACCTCTATCCTCACCACCACCATCACTGGCCGCTTCACCACCTCGCAATTTATCATCTGCTGTGATTTTGACATCTGGCCGTTACCCCTACATATTGTCCTTAACATCAACCATTGCTATGATGGACATAAGCTTTCCGCTACCCCCTTGAACACTGTCGGCTGCCCCCCCTTGTGGACATGTCAGCTCCCCATTCCATCTCCCCGTGATGTCATCCCATTTGGTTGATGCCACAATCTCCTCTATGTTATACTGCAACAGAACTTTACTCCCTTTGGGAACTCCCCCTTTCCCGGGGATGGCCTTGTTGCCTATCAAGACGCTTCCTTAATGATGGATCTTGGGATCCTGAGAGGTGGCATGTGAAGAAGAGACTTCTTAGAGGTTTCTTACAGGGGTTTCTTAATCAAATTTTAAAGGGGGGAAGGAGGGCTGATCCGGATGGCTCATACAGGCTTGGGGGGGGGGAGTCTGCCAGGGCACAGGCCAGAGCTAACTAATGTGCACAGGTCGATGGGCACGGGTCGGGATTGCTGGGAAGGATTGGGATTCCAGGGGAGACATTAAGCCATTCCATTGGGGAGTTTACCATCTCTAATGTTTGTGGAAGAGGCAGATATTGTGGGGGCTGAGGGCCAAATTATGTTCGGGGGATGCAGGTTCGCTATTTAAGAACGATCACACGTTCTGACCCTCATCGCCCTTCTCGCACCCCTGGGTGCTTGGGATTACAGGACCCTGGTCTCTGGCTGGTGTTGCTTAACGCCAGGTCCGTGGTACATAAGGCTTCCCTCATTTACGACCTCATACAAGAGGGTAGAGCGGACCTGGCGTGCATTACAGAGACCTGGTTGGGCCATGGGGGGGGGTGTTCCCCTTAGTGAATTATACCCACCAGGTTTCTGGGCGTTTCACTAGCCAAGAGCCGAGGGAAGGGGTGGGGGTGGCAGTGGTTATTAGGGAAAGTCTTGGACTTCAGGAAGTCACTGTGCCTCAGATAGGCGGGTATGAGTCCCTTTTTGTGAAATGGAGCCTTGGAGTTCATGTGGGCCTTTTTGTTATGTACCTGTCTCCCTGCTACGTTTCATCGGCCCTGCCGGAGCTGCTACATATGTTAACCGGATTGGCGGTTGTTTCCCCAGGCTTATGATCCTGGGGGATTTTAATCTGCTTTCCATTGGCAAGACATCTGAGTCAGCTCGGGAGTTCATGACTTCCATGATGGCTATGGACCTAACTCAGTTAATTCAAGACCCCACCCATAACAGGGGACACATGCTTGACCTGATTTTCATCTCTGGGCAGTGGATGAATTATCTAGATTAAGGGGATATTTCTGTCCAACCCTTGTCATGGTCTAATCATTTCCTCATCAGGCTTGAGTTCCATACTGCCACCCTTCGCCGTAGGGAGGCGGAACCGACTAGAAGGTTCTGCCCCAGGCGCCTGATGGACCCTGAAAGGATGCAGCCACTGGGGCCTTGGACCATGTTGTGCCTTTGCAGCCTCTGACCCGGTGTCAATCTTGGGTAGCTCCCTGGTTTACCGAGAAGCTCTGGGAGATGAAATGCCAGAAAAGATGCCTAGAGAGTGGTTGGAGGGCCAGCCGGTCTGAATCTGATCGAACACTAGTAAGAATTCATATTAAATCCTACTTAGTGGCGATAAAAGTGGCAAAACAGCAACATTTTTTCCGCTCTTATCGCATCCGCAGATAACTGCCCAGCTGCCCTGTTTAGGGTGACCCGCTCCTTACTTAACTAAGGAACTGGGGAAGACCCCTTGCAAGGTAGGGCTGATGAATTTGTTTAGTATCTGCAGGATAAAATCGCTCAGATTCAGACAGGCTTGGACTCTGACTGGGTAGATTTGGGCGAGTCAACAGGGATGAATCTTGTGGAGACTATCTGGGATGAGTTTGACCCTGTGACCCCTGAGGGATGGACAGGATTATGGGGAGACTCAGTGCTGCTTGAAGGTGGCGGTGGTGAGGCTCCTCCTTAAGAAGCCTTCCCTGGACCCAGCCACTTTAGTCAACTATCATCTGGTCTCCAACCTTCGCTTTGTAGCGAAGGTTGTCAAGCGTGTGGTAGCACATCAGCTTCCCCAGTACCTGGATGAAGTTGCCTACCTGGATCCATTTCAATCAGGTTTCAGTCCTGGGTACAGCATGGAGACAGCATTGGTCACGTTGGTTGATGATCTCTGGCGGGCCCAGGACAGGGACTGCTCCTCTGTCCTAGTCCTATTAGATCTCTCGGCAGCTTTTGATACCATTGACCATGGTATCCTACTGCAACGACTCGGGGGGTTGGGAGTGGCACCTGTCGGATTGGTCACAGTTCATGTTGATGGGAGGACAGGGATCATTCCCGAGGTGTGTCACTTGTGGGGTGCCCCAGGGGTCGGTTCTCTCACCCCTCCTGTTCAACATATATATGAAACCACTGGGCGAGATCATCTGTGGTTTGGGGGTACGGTATCATCAATATGCTGATGATACCCAACTTTTCATCTCTACTCCAAACCATTCAAACGATGCCCTCGATGTGATGTCCCGATGCCTGGAGGCTGTGCGGATCTGGATGGGGAGGAACAGACTCAAGCTCAATCCCTCCAAGACTGAGTGACTGTGGTTTCCATCATCCCGATTTGTGCATCTTGTTCCATCTATGATGATAGGAGGAGAAACTTTACCCCCCCTCAGAGAGTTCTGGGAGTCCTCCTGGATATGCAGCTTAGTTTAGAAGAACACCTGATGGCCGTGACCAGGGGGGCCTTTTACCAGGTTCGCCTGATACGTCAGTTGCGCCCCTTTCTGGATCGGGATGCTCTGTGGACAGTCACTCATGTCCTCGTCCTTTCTCACCTGGACTACAGTAATGCTCTCTACATGGGGCTGCCCTTGAAGAGCACCCAGAGGCTTCAACTGGTCCAGAATGCGGCCGCGCAGGTTATCATGGGGGTACCTAGGTGCTGCCATGTTACACTCCTTTTAGGCAGCCTGCACTGGCTGCAGGTTGTCTTCCAGGTGTGATTCAAGGTACTAATTATGACCTTTAAAGCACTCCATGGCTTAGGCCCAGGGTACCTGCGAGATCACCTACTGCCACCAGTAGCCTCCCACCGTCCAGTGCGATCCCACAGAGTTGGCCTTCTCATGGTGCCATCAGCTAGACAGTGTCAGCTAGCAACCCCCAGGAGGAGAGCCTTCTCTGTGGGAGCGCCTTCCCTCTGGAATGAGCTGCCCCCGGAGCTTGGCATAATCCCCAATCTCCAGTCCTTCCGACACGCCTAAAAAATTGGCTTTTCCAGCAAGCCGACCTGGCCTGAATAGAATAAAATATATGATTAATTTGGTTGTTAATTTTAATTTTATTTTTTACTTTTTATTGTAAATATCAATTGGATTTTTTTTTGATACTTTATTTAATGTTCCTTTTAATTTTTGTAATATGTGTTTTCTTTTATGTTGTACTCTTTGCTCCTTCAAAAATGACAGCCACACACACAGCTTGCAAAAGGATGTCTTTATCAGTCTGGCTCAAGCTGGCTGCAAGCCCAGAATAAACATAGATAAATGGCTCTTACAAAAAGTCTTCACTCAAACTAAATACCAAACAGAGTTACGTGAATCCAGACACTTGGCTAAAGGCTTCTCTCAATGGTTACACACGTACGGAGAAGGATGGATGACATTGACTTCTGCAACTAAGGCGTGGCACCATCAGTCTTTTATCCACAGGAGGAGAGCCTAAACGAGCCCCAGCTGCTTGATATCTTCTCCCGGGAGCATCCTGAAACCACTCACTGATAGCAGCTCCAAAGGCTCCTACCGAGCCACAACACATATGTGGCATTGGTTTCTTAGCCTGGTCTACCTTATAGGGCTGTTAGATTCCATTGTAATTGTTTCAGGACAATTTGCATTGAATGTTTCTTCTCCTTCTCCCCCACGCCACATTTGCTTCAGATTGACCATTCCAAATGTAGTGATCAGAGGATAATGAATGAATTAGTAGATATTTTATATAGGCAAGCAGTGGTAATATTTTATGGATTAGGTTTTTGCCTAAGCTTGGTATACTAACTTGTCTAACTACATTGTCTTTGCTTACAAGTCATGCCCCTAACACTCTTAAACAATTGAAAAAATGAATAAAAAAGAAATTATTCAAATAAACCAAAAGATAATTTTGTTGCCCGTGGCTACTTGACTCTACTCAACTTTAGGGGAAAAAAATGTGAACCACCTAATTTTATTAGGACATCATCATCACATCTTGTGCTAAGCACATTTATTAGCTCAAGTGATGGAAAATGGGAGGTCAAGGGTGCATGCCTCTCCAGCTATAGGGTAATACCATGCAGCAACATAATCATGAGTGTGCTTCTTAGTTAGAATAAGTAAGTAAGAGGTACATGAGGGGATTTGATTCATAGCATAGAAATCTGCCAAGAGAAGTCCATTTGCTACCACTGAAAATAAACATTATATTCTTGCTGTACCACAGAATCCTACTACAAGCAGAGAGAAATAAGGAAAAAATTGTTGACATGAAAATGGCAAGCTAGTTTTAAAAATGAGGGAAAGATTGTCAGGATCTGAGTAACCCATTTTTTTGGACTAACAGTGCATTTGAAGGAAAGTGAATATTCTGTTCATTAAGAAAGTTACCTACACAAAATAGGAAATACTCTGCCTGAAACTGCCAAAGCAGTGATGACTTGGCTGCTCCATCTATAGTTGAAAAGATAGGAATTGAAATACTTGGGCTCTCTCAGCTGGCCTGCATTCTTATGCTTGTCATCCCTGCTGGCAAAGACTGGCAAGGAAAGCAACTGTCAGATCCGTGAATCTGCCATTCTTCAAGAGAAGAAGGGAGTCCTATACTTGGGAATGGGTGGGGAGGGAGGACAATGTTGACTGCATCGTTCAAGAAGCAAAACTTAGAACGTTTTCTTATCACTTTCCTAGCTTTCTGGCTGCTTTTGACCTGCTTGTTCTTTAGCTGACCTTGCCTTAGGTTCTTCAAGTTGCTCAAGTCTCCACGAAATTTTTTGATCTTCAATTCCAACTGAATTTTCCATTTAGGCTTCCTCTTCTTGCCTCTTTGGTTCTTTTGCATTTTCAAACCAAATTCTTTTGGTGGTTACGAAGGCTGCTGCATACATCAGCTGGTTTGTTTGAGCTAATGTAGTGATTCAGATGGTTTGCACAGCCTCATTGACCTTTTTTAATACATTTCCCAATTCTTTCCAGTTCACTTGGTTCACTTTCAGCAAACATGCTCTTTCAGCATCTTCCATTTGATGCTTTGTTTTCTCAGCTAATGGAGCACTATATGTTGGTCCTTGTTCTTCAGTGCTTTCTTGTTCTTTATCTTCATTGATTTTAGCAACCTCTTCCCCTCTTTCTTCTTCAGTTTGCTTTTGAGTTTGCAAATCATTCTTGGTGTTACTCTTCTTCGTTGGTATACTCAGACCATTAATTGCTTTCTCTTTAATTCCTGTTAATACTGTTGCAGTGAAAAATTGTGGCTCAAATTACACATCGTTGGTCCATTAGCCTTTGTTCACTGATATCACAGTCCATGTGATTCCCCCTCCAGATCTGATACATTCATTTTTTTTAAATCCACATTTTGCTGCCTCAGATAGATAGTAAGCTTTCAAAATAGAGATGCTTTCTTCCCTAGTCCAGATTTTTCTATAACATCTCACTTTATTCATCATCTTAAAAGTTCTATATGTCCATGTTTCATATATGCTTAATTGTTAATTAATTAATTGTTAATTAATAAATAATAAGTAGGCCATGCTTAATTGCCTCCTATTGTCATAGTCAATCAATTAGCAACTCAGCTTAATTATCATATATAAAAGTGAATCACAAACCTCTGCTTTACAATCTCCCCATAGTTTCATATTTGTCCATATTCCATATGTTTTAATCTTTATTTAATTATTTTTCCATTATCATATTCAGCCAGTTAGTAACTCCATTTTATTGTCATATTTAGGAATAATCCCCTTATCTTAGCTTTATATTTTCCCATATAACAATTTCTAGTTGTCCGATTTTTTTCCTAGTAAGTCTTTTCTCCCACTTCTCTATTCCTGCCTTCTCCCTTTTCTTTGTTTTGACATGTCCACCCTCTTCAATTTTCCCCAAGCCTCTGTCAAAAAAATCTTTTATATTTCTTTTTGTTGGCGCATAACCTCCTATTTCAATTTTCCTTATGCCACTGTCAACCTCCAAAACATCTTTTGTCTGCTTTTTATTCCCTTTTGTTGGGACAGATCCCCCCTTTACAATTTTCCCTACACAACTGCCAAGCCCTATGGAGTTTTTTGTCTGCTTTTTATTTCCCACCATTTCTACCCCTTCATTGTCTCTCCTCCTCCCTACTTCTTTTCTTTCTTTTTTAAATACCTGCTTCTCTGAATTCAGAATTCTGTTTAGACTTGATTTTAATTATTTATGCATATATATATATATATATATATATATATATATATATATATATATATATATATATATATATATATATATATATATATATATATATATATATATATATATATATATATATATATATATATATATATATATATATATATAATGTTTTCATTCTATACAATCACATATTCACTGTGTTTAATCAGGGCATATAGAAAATGCCCTCTACAATACAAACCCAGTATACCACCTTGGCCCGCCATACACCCTCTTTCAACCCCCTCCAACTTTCATTCTTCCTTCTCACACACCCCTCTACGCCTACTTCCCCTCCCCTTCTTTCTAACCTTAACCCTATCACTCCCTCTCCATTCCCTCCCTCCCTTCTCCTCCTCCTCTCTCTCACCCTCTCCACCCTCCTTCTTCTTTCACTCGACTCTTTCCTTCGGTATCTATTACCTTCCAGTATATTCGGTTTGTTCTATTTTTGCACTAACATTGATAAGCCACAGTATACAAATACAATCATGGAATTTAACACATATTGTATTTTCCCCCTCCCCCCTCCCCCTAAATCCCCACCTCCCTTCCCTCCCCCCGACTTCCCAAAGACCATACGTGGTATAACTTTTGAACAATCACAGTCTAAAATATCTCTACATTGAACTCAGCTTCTTACTGTTACCCAAATTTTAAACAATTTAAATTATTACTGATACTAAGCATAAACTATCTGGAGTTTCTTAGTCCCATATTTACTTTTTATGTAATCAATCCATTTTTTCCAGTCTCGTTTATATCTCTCGTTTGAATGTTCTTTGAGATATGCTGAGATTTTGGCCATTTCGGCTAAGTTCATAACTTTCAAAGTCCATTCTTGAATTGTAGGTAAATCTTTCTTCTTCCAATACTGCGCCACCAAGAGTCTTGCTGCCGTTATTAAATACAGAACCAAATTAGTCTCTGCTGCTGTAAAATCAATACATATACCCAGTAAAAACAACTGGGGGGTAAATTTTATCCTTCTTTTAAAGATGTTTTGCAGGATCCACCATATTTTTATCCAAAATGCCTTGACATTACGACATGTCCACCATATATGAAAATATGTAGCATCACAAGAACCACATCTCCAACATTTAGGTTGAACATTTGGATACATAGAGGCAAGCTTTTTAGGATCTAGGTGCCATCTATAAAACATCTTATAAAAATTTTCTCTCAAGTTTTGTGCTTGTGTAAATTTCACATTTCTTACCCAGATTCTTTCCCATGTTTCAAGCATTATTGGTTCCTCGATATTCTGAGCCCATTTTATCATACAATCCTTAATCAGTTCCGTTTCAGAATCCATCTGTACTAATACATTATATATCCTCTTTATATGCATTGAGCTTTGATCTCTTATTTGTTTAAACAAATTATCCTCAACTTTTACAAAGCCAATTTTTTTATCTGTTTTCCACCTAGCCTGTAGTTGACCATACTGAAACCACGTTTGAACTACCTTCTCTTCTTTAAGTACCTCTAAAGATTTTAGTTCCATCACCCCTCTTTCTGAGATAAGAAGTTGTCTATAGGTGGTTCTATCGTGTTTTTGTTCTACATTCATATTTTCAATTGCATGTCTAGGAATTGCCCACATGGGCACTTTATCATTTAATTTATGTTGATATTTTTTCCAAACCCGCAATAAAGCATTTCTTAAGATGTGATTTTTAAATTTCTTATCCGTTTTTTTGTTAAATAACAAGTAAGCATGCCAACCATATAACAAGTCATATCCCTCGATATTCAAAATTCTGTCATTAGTTAGATGAATCCAATCACTAATTGCAGATAGTGCCACTGCGTCATAGTATAATTTTAAGTTAGGTAATTTCAATCCTCCTCTTTCACGTGCATCTTGCATTATTTTCATCTTTACCCTCGGCTTCTTTCCTGCCCACACAAATTTGTTGATACCCTTCTGCCATTCTAAAAGATTCGCATCTCTTTTAAGTATTGGTAACATTTGAAAAAGAAATAAAAATTTTGGTAAAATGTTCATTTTTACTGCCGCTATTCTACCCATCAAGGACAAATGCAGTTTTTCCCACCTTTTCAACTCCAACTGTGTACTATGCCAAAGTGATTTATGCATATTTTTTTTAATTGCACGTAGTTCTTCAAATTCCCACCTTTCCATAATCTCCAGTCCCAAAATTACAGTTGGTTATACAATTCTTATTTCAGAGTTCTGGTCCACCTTAAATTTATCTACTTCAGCTGCTGTGGAGAAGGGCAACGGGAGCCATCTTGGTCTTTTGTTCTTCCTTAATGTCCAGTTCCAAAATTGCAGTTAGTTATACAGATCTTATTTTGAAGTTCTGGACCACCTTAAATTTAGCTAATTCAATTAATGTGAAAACAGAAAAGAAGCTGGAGCCATTTTGATCTTTTGCAGACAAAAAAAAAAGAAAACTTCATATTTCCCCAGTTCTTAATTTTGTTATTATTTTTCCTTGGTACTTTCCGCTTCTCGTCGGCTATAATTGCTCAAAATATATTAATTGGAACAAACTTGCATACAGCAAAATTTGGGTATGTTTCTTTTCCCTCCTGCTTTTCCAAGTTCTGATTTATGGCAGTTGGTTAATTAAAATTTCCTAAACAGGGAAGATTAGGTTATCAGTTGTCAGTAAGGAGATGGTGTTTTTTTATCTTTCTTCCTTGTTGCATTCCAGTTCTCATTAATTGGAGTTGCTTAAGATATGTTAGTTAAAAGCCACACAGATGAAGCAAATTTTCACACTCCTAGACTCCTTTAAAATGCAATCTTTTCAAGTCCAAAACCAAATTTAGAGTTTGTGTTTAAGTGGGTTTGTCACTTCTCTTCTTTCTCCAAATTATTTCAAGCAAATGGCTCTCTTTGGGGTTAGTGAGTCAGTCCTCCATTTCCCCACTTCTTTCTTTTCACAAAAATCCCGATCTGTCCAACAATGTTATTTATGCTCTCAAGATTCTTTGCCTTTTCCAAATTCTGTTTTATAACTGTGTGTTAATAGATCTTACCAGGCTTTCATCTTGCATCTGCATGCTCCTGTTCAGCTGCTTTGGCCTGGAGCCAGCTCTTGTGCAGCCATGTTGCCATGCTGTCACCCCGGCTCCGATTCAGAGGGCAAATCTCTCATCTACGAGGGACCTGTTACACTCCCTCTGGATCTGATGAGACACTGCCCCTTCTTTGCCGCCCACCCCACAGGGGGGTTCTGATCTAAAAATGGATCTCGGAGACAGTTTGTCAGACAGGGTTCATATGAGACTCTTCAGAGTTCACATCTCCCATGTCTGCCCAGCTGGAGAACTTCAGGTCAAATCTGTTTTTTGATCTCTTAAATGGTAATTTTCCTTTTCTATCTCATCAGCTTTTACTATCTCTTCTTTTTCTTTTTACATCGTCATTTTTCCTCCTTTCCTCTGATCTTTCTATTTTCTCCTCTACTTTCTGTATTTCATATTCATTATTCAATGTCATTTGCTCATAATTTTCGGGTCTTACAACTACATCATGTATCAATTCCTTTATCCTTTATCATTCCTATGATTCCTTGTCATCATTTCCTGCGTACCTTGTAGAATCAATAATATTTCTTTTAATAATACACTTATTTCCCCCTGTTGTACCATTTCGCCTTATTTTAATGAATTAAAAAGTTATTCAGTAATCTATCAAGATTACAATGTCCCAATTATTCATCACACCAGGAGAGCCAATATTAGAGCAGTTCACAAAATCACTCCATAAAATAGTCCATTAGAAACCTTCTTTCAGGGGTTGGACTAGAAGACCTCAAAGGTCCCTTCCAGCTCTATTCTGAATTAAAAAGTTAGAAGTATATAGATAAATAATATTGTTGCTCAAGTTTGGTCTACCTCATTGCAGAGAAGAGCAACAAAGATTATTAGGGAACTGGAGGCAAAAACATATGAATGATTGCAGAAACTGGGTATATGTAGTTTAATGAAGAAAAGGACTAATGAAGAAAAGGACTAGGGATGGCATGATAGCAATCCCAATATTTGAGGGATTATCATACAGAAGGTGGGGTGTCTGAAATGGCATAGGGTCTCCTGCTTGAGTAGGGGATTGGACTAGAAGACCTCTTAGGTAACTTCCAACTCTGTTATTCTGTTATTGGACTGACAGTAAATCAACCCCCTGACTTATTTGCATTTAGTTGTCAAATGTCTGAAAAATGAGGCATGAAGTAATGCAAAATATATCTGTTCCCAGGAGTGAGCTTGGGTCCTGTATGACCTGGCTTGGGGCTGTAGAAAAGTCCTAACAGCCTGGAAATTTCTAGAATGACCAAGGCAAATAACAGAAAGAGCCCGCATATCAGAAATGTGCTGAAGTTAAATTGCTTTTCTTTATCCTGTATGTTATGGTCTGATACTTTTTAAACAAAAAAGAGAAAGAAAAAGGAAGGAGCATAAGATGGGGTGAGAGCTTATTATTATTATAGATAATATAAATATATTATCTACAGTTGGAGATAATACCCAGGAACACATTGACAGGAAAATGGACACTAGTGGTTCCTTTGCTAGAGCCTATTAATTCTGTTAGCAGGAGACTGATTCTCAGCCAATGTTCCTGCTAACCAATTTTTCATTTAATTTGAGGTGACTTGATAGTCTTCTCTGTCAAGAAACCATTATGTTTCTGCTCCAAATACGCTAGGCAACTGTGATGGCACAAGTTGTAAAGTCAGGGCTATATTCTAATCCTGTTCATGCATGCCAGGGGCACCACACTGGGTTGAAGAAGATTAGAGAAAAGCAGTCCCCCCCCCCAGCCTTTGAGGTGGGAGATGTTTGAATAGGAACAGGCTGATCCTCATAAAGAAGGCAATTAAGAACATCAGAGAGGCTTTACGTGGTGTGCTTGTTCTTTTCGATACCTGAGGGACTTCCTCCTCCAACTATCACACATTGAAGTGCTGGTGATGTGATGAGAAAAATCATGTGAATTTACTAAACATAAGCACACATTTATTTTAGCAGTGACTGCTGATTAAGATTATGGACAGTTGTTTTAATATTTAGTCTTGGAAATCAATGCAAAAACACAATTTGGGATTGACATGATATGATTAGCAGCACTGTGTGCCTGGAAAAGACATATTGACCTATTAATAGTAGCAAGGGTAAACAGAAATTGTAAAAAACATTGTGCCAGAGTTAATGTAAACAGGCAGGATAATGAAAAACATATACATTTGCTTTTTCAAAGTTGAGGTCTATCAAACTTTATTTAACTGTAACCTAGAATTATGTATATGATGAAGAATAGCCAAATGTTTCCCGAAATTCAGACCAATAATAGACATTAATGTGAGTTTAGTTTAGATTGCTTTTGGCTTCTGATGCTTAAAGATAGACATAGATAATCTATTCAGTCAGTAAAGGGTAACTCTAGCTCCAACATTTCTTATTATCTGATCCTTATGCTATGTCTTATATTCAGAAATGATGAAAACTATACATTATCCTCCTTTTATATGAGATCCTGTTGGGCCATACCAAAGGTGTCCTTAGTTGTTTTCTTCACGCCTAAGCATATCCCAGAGTTTCTCCAATAGAAGGTCATTTCCTATCCAGGGATCCTAAGCAATTTCAAGGGGAAATTTACAACATTTTTTAAACTTTTCCTTGAGGCATGGTAATCAAGCTTTGAATTTTGAGCATTACTAAGATTAGGAAATAATTTCCTACCTAGCAGTCACAAAACGTCTATGAATCACCATCATTTTTATGCAATTTAAATTATTATTTATGTTATAAAACATTATTTCAGAATTAGTTTTAATATTTTGTCTATTAAAAGGTGTTCATTAAAAATCTTAATTATATCAAAAGTGTCAATGGAGCTTTATGGATTGGAGTTTTCAATTCAATTGATTTTAATAAAATTCATAGAAATTGATGATTCATTGATACTCAGTACTAGCAGTTAGATTATGCTCCTCTCAGAAATGTTTGTGTCTCCACCATCTCAACTGTTATGTGATTAGTAATCTATCCATAGTCTGTGTGCATATAATCTTACATTACTTCTTGCACAGTCTAACTTGATGAAACTATTAATGGAAGTAGAGGCAAACAGGTGTAACACAAGTTCTGTTCACTTCATTTTTAGCTCCCTGATCCTCATGATTACTCTTCTTGTCTTGTTGTTTGAGTTCTAGTTTCTCTGAATTCTTCTTGATGTATTTGTGAGAAATGGACATAAAGCAGAACTGAGTAGCACTACAAACCTTCATAGCTTGGAAATTATACCTTTTTAAATGCAGCTTATATTTGCATTTGATTATTTTTGTAGATATATCATATTGATTATTCACACTCATTCACAATTAATTACTTATCCAAGATTTTTTCACAAGTAGTATTGTTCCATGTGAGGTCTGTACATTTAATTTTTTATTTCTTAAGTGAAGAGCTTTGCATTCTTTCTTTATAGTTTCATTGTCACATTTTAGCCATTTCCCTTAGTAAATAATTTTAAATTTTGTTTCTGTCTTCTTGAGGATTACTTATTTAGTGTTAGCAATTAGTGTTATGCAGGTTTTTTTGATCCAGTGACCAAAAATGGCTTCAGGACATTTGGGAGTTTGAATGGTACCTAATGGTGACTTATTAAGAATTTTCCCAGATGTCAAATGTAGTTATGTATAGACATAGAGAATAGATAGCTATTTGAGATTATAAATTCAACTGATTTGTTCCAAAAGCTATATTGTTATTGTTCTGTCCTTGCTACACATTACTCTGTGTGTAGCTTGAAATGCAGCTAAACCCATCTATTCTTCAATAAAACAGACCATGTGTGTAGATCTGGATGCTTTATTAAAAAGAACAGGATGATGAAACTGGTGTTGGAAAAAATATCCATCTGGTTCAGTTCCAAGAGCGGAAAAAGACACTGGAAATATGGAGGCTGATTGGAAAGATGGTTTAATGGAGCAGAACCATCAAGCACATGATCCTGGCGCAGCTGCCAGCATGGAGTAGAGAATGAGGATAATTTATACCTTCTTTGAGACAAGTTTTAGTTTTAGATATTTTGTGGACAGGTAAACTCTATTTCCCAACTTAAACTCCAGTTGGGTGGACCGGTGCTATTAGACAGTCTCTTGTCATGGTCGAATCATTTCCACATCAGGCTTGACTTCCATACTGCTACCCCTCACCGCAGGGAGGCGGAATCGACTAGATGGTTCTGCCCCAGGCGCCTGATGGACCCTGAAATGTTCCTGATGGAGCTTGGGACTTTTCCTGAATCCCTTGCTCACAACTCGACCGAAGCCCTAGTGGAAGCCTGAGATAGGGCGACCACTGGGCTTTGGATAGTGTTGTGCCTTTGCGGCCTCTGATCCGGTGTCGATCCCGGGTAGCTCCCTGGTTTACCGAGGAGCTCCGGGAGATGAAACGCCGGAAAAGACGCCTAGAGAGTGGTTGGAGGGCCAGCCAGTCCGAATCTGATCAAACACTAGTAAGGATTCATATTAAATCCTACTTCGTGGTGATAAAAGCAGCAAAATGGCAACATTATTCTGCTCTTATCGCATCCACAGATAACTGTCCAACCGCCCTGTTTAGGGTGACCCGCTCCTTACTTAGCCAAGGAGCTGGGAAAGACCCCTTGCAGGGTAGGGCTGAAGAATTTGTTCAGTATCTGCAGGATAAAATCGCTCAGATCCGGATGGGCCTGGACTCTGACTGGGTAGATTCAGGCGAGTCAACGGGGATGAATCTTGTGGAGACCATCTGGGATGAGTTTGATCCTGTGACCCTCGAGGGCATGGACAGGATTATGGGGAGACTCAGTGCTGCCACTTGTGTGCTGGTCTCGTGTCCCTCTTGGTTAGTCTCGGCTTCCCAGGAGGTGACTCGAGGCTGGCTCCAGGCGATTACCAACGCTTCTTTGAGAGGGTACCTAGGTGCTTCCATGTTACACCCCTTTTAGGCGGCCTGCACTGGTTGCCGGTTGTCTTCCAGGTGTGATTCAAGGTACTAATTATGACCTTTAAAGCGCTCCATGGCTTAAGCCCAGGGTACCTGCGAGACCACTTACTGCCACCAGTAGCCTCCCATCGTCCAGTGCGATCCCAAAGAGTTGGCCTCTTCAGGGTGCCGTCGGCCAGACAGTGTCAACTGGTGACCCCCAGGGGGAGAGCCTTCTCTGTGGGAGCACCTTCCCTCTGGAATGAGCTGCCTCCAGAGCTTCGTATAATCCCCAACCTCCGGGCTTCCGATGCACCCTAAAAAGTTGGCTTTTCCAGCAAGCCAGCCTGGCCTGAACAAAACAAATCAAAGTATTGATTATTGTTAATTTTAATTTGAATTCTTTTAAAAAATGTGTCATTGTTAATTTTAATTGGGGTTGGGTATATCCTATTTAATTTCTTTTTAACTTTTGTACTATGTGTTTCTTTTAATGTTGTACGCCGCCTTGAGTTCTTGGGAGAAGGGCGGCATATAAATCGAATAAATCTCAAACCTTCAGGTAGCCCAAGTGCCCCCTTGTTTGGAGTCTTGACTCTGTTCAAGGATGTGGAGTCGCAAGGTGTTGGACATGTATAACTTAGATCCCTTCCAACCCAGTCCATCCTTAAGGGCTAGTATTCCTGGGTTGTCCTTGTGCCATTGGTCACCTGGTAGTTTGTCTTTCAGCTTTTGGGTCGTCCCCCTCTTATCATGTCTCTCCTTAGGGTGGCTTTTGCCATGGTCAGTGATTGCAATGCTGGCTGAGGAAAGAGTATAATCTCATGAACTACCTCTTCCCATTTGCTGTGGTATTGTGGCTTCTGCGACAGAGCATCGGCGAGAAGGCTCTTCTCTCCTTGGATGTACTTCAGTTCAAAATTGAACCACTTGAAGTATTGCACCCACCTGACCTGTTTGGGGGATAGCTTGTGGGGTGTCTTTAATCCTTCTAGGTTTTTGTGATCAGTCCACACTTTGAAAGGCATGGGGGCACCCTTGAGGAAGTGCCTCCAGATCAGTAGGACCCATCAGATTGCATAAGCTTCCTTCTCTCACACTGCCCACCTTCTCTAGGTCTCCATCAGCTTCCTTGAGGTGTAAGCGCAGGAATGTAAGGTA
This sequence comes from Thamnophis sirtalis, assembly GCF_051295495.1. Taxonomy (NCBI): domain Eukaryota; kingdom Metazoa; phylum Chordata; class Lepidosauria; order Squamata; family Natricidae; genus Thamnophis; species Thamnophis sirtalis. Next base: position 113,310,890 of record NW_028261385.1, on the reverse strand, counting down.
CCCTCTGCGTCTTTCTGAAGGAGGGCCATTCTGCTCAAAGGCGTGTGGGCACTCCAGGGTCCATTTGAGGGGTTGACTCAGCTGTAGCTGTTGCAGACCCTTCCCCATTTTCAGCAGATTGGTGATGGGCTGGGCAATTTCATCAAAGGTGGTGATGAATTGCCAGTAGAAGTTCACAAACCCCAGGAAACTTTGTAGCTGTTTGCATGTGTATGGTGGCTGCCAATCCAATACCACTTTCACTTTTCCTGGATCCATCTTTATCCCTTCACTTGATACCCTAGGTAGTCTAGACAGATCTTGTGGAATTCACATTTTGACAATTTTGCATATAGTTTGGCCACCAGGAGTTTTGTAGCATTTGGCGCACTAGCTTCACATGTTCTTCTATGGTCTTGGTGAGAATGTCAACCAAGTACATGAGAATCCTTTTGTAAAGGGGGCCATGCAGCAACTCATTTATCGTGGTGCTCCCCGTAACCCAAAGGGCATCATCTTGGAAGCTACCAAGGGGACAGATGAAGGCAGTTTTCTACTCATCTCCTTCCCTCATCTGAAACCTGTAGTACACCTCTCATAGGTCCAGTTTGGTGAATATCTTCCCCTTGGCCAGGTGGGCCAACATGTCCTTCATGAGAGGGAGTAGGTAGGTGTTCTCCATGCATACAGCGTTGATCCCCCTAAAATTGATGCACAGCCTCATCAACCCATCTTTCTTTTTCTTGAAAAGGACCGGGGCGACCACCTTAGACTTTGCCATTTGAATGAATCCATGGGTTAGGTTGGCATCAATGTACTTTCTTAACTTCATCTCTTTTGGGGTCATGGAGTACATCTGTGGCTTGGATAGTTTGGCCCCAGCACAAGCTCAATGGCACAGTCAGTAGGACGGTGAGGTGGAAGCACACCTGCTGTAGACCACTTTGTATCTGGATCCTGGCTGAACCAGGACTGGTGGCAGTGGCTGATAGGTGAAGGTCCATGGGGAGCTGGCCAGCCACAGTTGGCATAATGGCTTCCCCCATATTGCCTCGGCTCTGGTAGCTGAAGTGAGAGTGGGACGAAGGTCCATGGTGAGCCGAGTCCCTCCGAGCAGCTTCAATTCTGCCATCTGGGGTTGAGGACGGTTGTGGCTTGTCCCACTGGGGTCCCCTGGGTAGATTCCTAACTCCCGGTAATGGGCCAGCCCCTGGGGATCATGCAGCTTTGATTCACCCAGGACTTCGACTCACCCACTCTCCTCTTTGGGCAGTTATGGCCATTACCCTCCTTGGCAGCTCCTCCAATAGGCTTTTTCCCACTGAGCCAGGCACCCTCCTCCGCTGATCTTGCCCACCACTGGGCATTCGCAGGGGCTTGCCATTTGTTCAGGCAGTCTTCACTACCATCATCCTTTGTCTTTCCTGGGTCTTCTTACTCCCTGGGCTGACCAGGGAGCAGCCAGGGCTCAGGACCCCAGAATGTAGCTCTGGTTGGAGCGAAGTAATTTTTAGAGTACTGGTTTGATGTCAGGCTCCAAGTAATGCAGCCTTCATAAAATGAAACCCGAGGCATTGCTATTCCTCAAAGAACAACTTTATTTAGATACAGCATTTTGCCGCTACTGGTGAAAAGCCAGTACTAAAGTTCCCAGGCTTTTCACCCCAATATGTTTCCATTTTCTCAAGTTTCCAAAACAATCAGTCACATTGTCCAATCAAGATGAGAGTTGGTTGCTTGATGACTTCACTCCTCCTCCTCCAGTCAGTGAGCCATTGAAATGTGCATGACTCATCTGAAGGCTCCATCCTCCTCCAGCTCAATGCTGTGTCAAATTGAACCAATGTTAGAACACACCAGGATACAAACAATTCCACATCCACTTAACGTTCAGGCTTGACACTGAGTTTCTTTCTCCCTTAAGATTTCTCTTTCTCTTTTAGGGGAGATATGATATTCTGCCTTTTTAATATTTTCTAAAATATTTCATTCTTCTAGGAGTGGTTGGTGCTAACTTTCTACAATATCCCCCCTTTTTTCCAAAATATGTGGGTGACACACACATTTTTCTGGCCAAAGATTAAAAATTGATGTGATCAGGGAGATTTGATGGGTGCGTTTAATTTTTGATAGAGGCAGCAAAAAAGTATCCCTTCACTCCCAAAAGGGGAGCTTTCAACCCATGAAGGTCTAGCAGCTCGAGCAAAAGTTCTGGAAAGAAATTTAGTGTCCAATTTTCTATGCCAATCATTTTCAGATGTTAGATATCATTTTCTGTGAGCTTCCAGTCAGGTTTTAAGCAAGCACAAGTCCCAAAATTCTACACAGCCATGGTTTTGCTTTAAATAACTATAGGCTGCCCATTTCCAAGAGTTGCTTTTTTGAACCTGCCTTAGTTCTTAGTTTAGTGCATCCAAGATTTTTGAGGCCAAATTGAGGTTAGCCAGTGTGCAATCTATTTAGTATTTTTCAAATTTCCCTCCCACCAGACAGAATTTCCCTCCCACCAGATAGAAGTCCAAGGTGTTCAGAATGTGCTGTGCCAACCACTCCCAAATGCAATCCCTCCATGAGTCCATTTAAATGATTACAACATAAATGAGACAAGCAAAAAACTTTACAATGAATTTCTGCCCTCCCCTGTCTCTTGAGGTTTAGGTTTAGGTTTATTGGGATTTATATGCCGCCCTTTTCCCTGAGGGGACTCAGGGCGGCTTACAACCACAGGGGAGGGGAGGTGCAAGGTCAAAACAAAACAATTGGTGAACAAAAGAAAAATAATAAAACACAACTTTCATTCAGCAATCAAACACTCGGGCGGGTGATTGGAAACCTATTCCCAGGCCTGCTGGGAGAGCCAGATCTTGAGGATTGAAAAGAGTATTTAGACTTCACTGGTCAACCTCAGGGTCCTCTCTTTCAAGTCTGTTAGGTGTTAGTTTGGCTTTGTGGTATGGCTGGTCAGTCAGACTTGGGAAGATCTGCTCCACTCTGGTTGCTGTGATGACTTTCTTGGTAGATGACTAAATGGAGGATCTCCTCTGGAGGCAGAATCTGGGTCAGTGTGACCTGCTTCCACAGGTTGCAGAGTTGTCTGTGCAGGGCTGAGAGACATGAGAACAGCCCCCTTCCCCCCTTTGTGGGTGATCCTCCCAGGAAAGTCGTTGGAGGATAAGTCATGGAGAGGTGGAGAGGTAGGTGGGTAGATAGCTTGCAGGCAGAGTTTGAGGGGGGTGGAAATATCAGTACATGCTTCAGGAAAAAGATGGACACATAAAACCACTTAAACACATACAGCAAATGCAAGATTGAAATTTTTCTGTAAATGAACTTAAAACATTCCCTTATAACCTTGGTCTGTTCTTAAAGGTACAGAGAGGGAAGGAAAAAAATGAACACATTTCTTTTCACCCTGTTTTGTGGGCCAGACAAACCAGGTGAAGGCATTTTTTTCATTGCTTTAACTCTCTTTTTATAACATTCTGCATTTTTAATATTTACTAAAATATTTCATTCTTCTAGAAGGGATGGGTGCTAACTTTCTACACTGGGAAAAATAGGAACACATAGAATAAGAACCCAAATACAAAATAACCAGTGTTGAGTTGCTGGTGAGCATAACAATTAACAAATACAGATAAATCTAAATCTTACCAGTGATGCTGTGTGTATGGGATGCAGATTTTTATCCTCAGATGAATATGTGCCACAGATTAGACTGAATTCTTCCTGGTGCTTCTGTTTCCTCCAAACGCTAAAGGAAATGTAGTCTGGCTTTCCAGAATGCACTTATTTTCTGGAATGAGGTATGCTGGAAAGATGACCCTTGAAGGTCCGGGTCTCAATAAAGATTCATATTTGGCCACAAGATAGACCTCAATATACATTAAAGAACAACAATAGCAATAAATATACATAATTACATATACAAACTTTATGCTGGAAGCATGACAGTTATTTGTTTTTCTAGCATTTGAATTAAATTTAGACACTATGATTTGATCATGCTGTGTAGTCATCTTAAGAATAGAACAAAACATATTATTACTTTCTTTCCTTTCAATAAGAAGATGGTCTTACTTCAGTCTTTTCCTTAACATATGAACACACATTCAAACTAAATGCAATCTATGTGAGACTCAGAAGATTCTTCAAAAGTCAATATTATACTGATGCTGCTTAGAATTTTGCAAAAAAAAAATCTGAATCAACAGAACTGGCTCTTAGTTCTCATAAAAATAAAGGGAAAATCATTTTGACATTCCTATTTTATCTTGCATATTTATCCTGAGCCTGATGATACTACTTTTATATTGGGAGTATCATACTGGTGCTATTAAGTATGTTAGAGCAAGACAAGAGGAAAATTTAAAAATATTTGTAAAATGTGCCCATGATTGTTACCTCCTTCAGTTTCTCGTGTAAGGGATACTTTCTGAACTGCGGTTATAGCTTTTCTCCAGTTCCACTTTGCATTGCAGTATTTTTTACAAAAATAATTATCCATCCAGTCATTCAATCAATGAAACAGAATTACATTTATGAAATAATTAAGATAACTCTCTGCAAGCTTGTATGTCCTCTTATATTCTCACTTCTCCTCCAGAATATCTTCATCCTTCTTGGAGTCCAGACAGAACTGCCCTGCCATCAGTAAGGAATAAGTTAAAATATGATCTGGATCAGAGGTGGGTTCCTACCAGTTCGCACCTATTCGGTAGAACTGGTTCATCAAATTTACCGTACCGGTTAGAAGAGGTTCCACCAGTGGACCCGGAAAGCAGACCACACCTACAGAAGAGGTTCCCAAATTTTTTGAAACCCATCCCTGATCTGGATCCTGTGAGACCAGAATATTACTGTCCTACAAGCATTATCAACTACCAAACATAATTTACCATACCTATTATAGCATTGCAGGGAGGTAGTCCTGGACAAAGTTCTACTGCTCATTTAAAATATAACAAATACAATATAATATACACCTTATACAAAGCAGAGACTATGCTACAACCTTATTCATACATATAGTGGAAATCCAGAAATATTCAGTCATATAAACACTTATGATTGCTAATAAAGGAGAATATTTGTGGCTCAGGATCCTTGGTGCTCTCCGAGCTTGCTCATTTTCTTGCAGACATTTCATGATTTACACTTAAGATTGCACACCGAAATCCATTCCTCTTTGATGATAGAGACCAGCCAATGGTGAATACATACACATGGAATCCATCAAGGACTTGTACCAGGTGGTACCTGACTCAATAGTAGTAACTGTGAGGGAAATCTAAGAGCCCTAGTAGACAACCACTTAAATATGAGCTAGCACTGTGCTGCAACTGTCAAAAAAGCTAGTGCAGTCTTAATGAAGGCATAGTTTCAAGATCACATGAAGCAGGGGTGGGTTCTGGGTGCCTTTACTGCCAGTTTGATTGCATGCACAGTTTCATTAAAATTGTTCTGTGCATGCACAGAACTAAAAAACAAGATGTTGGCAATGACCGAGGAACCAGTTCAGGGGCATGGCAGGCCTGGATTGCTACCGGTTCCAATGACCCAGGCCGCCATACCACTACCGGTTCCACTGAACCGGGCCAAACCGGTAGGAACCCACCTCTGACGTGAAGTGATAGTACCGCTTTACATTGCGTTGGTGAAACCACACTTGGAATATTGTATCCAATTTTGGTCACCACTTTACAAAAAAAATGTTGAGATTCTAGAAAGAGTGCAGGGAAGAGCAAAAAAGATGATTAGGGGAGCAGCAGAGGATAAAACATGTGATGAATAGTTGCAGGAGCTGGGATATGTCTAGTCTAACAAAGAGAAGGACTGGGATGACATGATAGCAGTAGAGCTGCCACAGAGAAAAGGAGGTCAACCTATTCTCCAAAGCATCTGAGGATAGGATGAGAAGTAATAATTGATAACTTATCAAATAGAGATCCAACCTAGAATTAAGGAGAAATTTCCTGACAGTGAGATCAACTAATCAGTAGAATGGTTTGCCTCCAGAAGTTGTGGGTGCTCCATTGCTGGAATGGTATAGGGTTGGATTTGAGCAGGGAGTTGAACTAAGACCTCCAAGATCACTTCCAACTTTGTTATTTTGTTATTTCAGCTGAGCAGAACAAGGTGCAATACAAAATTTATCAGCACGAGCCACATCCCTGTTAGATGTTTTCCATATAGATGCCATTAAGAACGAAGCACATTCAGAAGGAAAAGGCAATTAAAGCAGTGGTGGGTCTCCATTTATTTTACTACCAGTTCGCTCGTGCTGCGCTTCTCCACATGCATAGAAGTATCCGGGTGGGTGGGTGGAGCCTCCCGCCACTGTTACTACCAGTTCGCCTGATCCAGGCTGAACTGGGAGCAACTCACCTCTGATTTAAAGGCCTGAGACAAGGAATCTGGTATGCCCTAGTGCAAGTGCTACCATGTAATAGGGGTAGGTAGCACGGAGATCAGAGAAATAAAGAAGTAATTTCTGAGTTTTACTGGACCTGAGTGGAAAGGCTAAACTTGTGGATTTTGTATTTTTTCAGGTCAGCACCCTGCTGACAATGGGCATAGCCTACATCTCATGGACTCTACAGAGGATAGGATGGCCCTTGTGCCAAACAAACAGAATGAGGCAAATAACTTAGCTAGTCTTTTTCCCCTTGTCATGCAAATTCAAATGACAATCCCAAGGTTCAGACATCTGCAAAGCTTTCTCATGATAGAAACCCTCTGGAAGCCACTTAATGGTAAAGGCCCCTTTTGGTGTCACTCAGGCTTTTTGTTTTTCCTTTTTGTACCACTTCCGTTAAAGCTCCTTCATGGCAGAAATATTTATTTTATTTCCTGGCAACTGGAAGTAATTAATAACTTCAGCGTAGAGGATATGAAAAGCCAGATGTTCTTGCCCTACTTAGAAAAGCCAAGAAAAGAGTGCAGCACCTGTGCCCAGTTGTTTCTACAGTCACCCTGGGATCCAGAGGGACCCATGTTTGCTGAGGAGGTTTATATATACATAGATATAGATATAGATTAAGGTGACCAGATTTTCAGATTGGTAAAGAGGGACACCTTTGACCGGGGGGGGGGGGGGGGGCTTGATTAAAAATTTTATACGGAGCAACAAAAATTTTCATATAACGCAAAAATAGTATTGTAATTTTTTTTATTTCAACATAACTACAATTTACAAATATAAATTGTAACTCTTGCCAAACATCAACATTTTGATCACGTGACCATGAGGATGCTGCAACAGTCGCTAAGTGTGAAAATGGTCACTAAGTGTGAAAAATGGTCATCAGTCACTTTTTTCAATGCCATTATAACTTTGGTCATTATACCACCTTTCTTGCCACAGTTCTTAAGTAAATAACTGCAGCTGATAAGTTAGTAACATAAGTGAATCTGGTTTCCCAAATTGCCTTTGTCAAAAGGTGATTATATGACCCCAGGACACTGAAACCATCATAAATACGAATCTGTTGCCAAACATCAAAATTTTGATCGCGTGACCATGAGGATGCTGCAATGGTCACTAAGTGTGAAAATGGTAGCTAAGTGTGAAAAATGGTCATCAGTCACTTTTTTCAATGCCATTGTAACTTTGGTCACTATACCACCTTTCTTGCCACAGTTCTTAAGTGAATAACTGCAGCTGGTATTTTGTATTTTGGATAGAATCTTTTTTTAAATAGTCTAAGACAATTTTAAAAAAGAATCCACACAGAATAAATTGAAGTAAAACATTTCAAAGTATTGTGCATAGAATTTTTAAAAATGGTTTCACTTCAATATTTTTTGGATAGAAATCTTTTTTTAAATAGTCTAAGACAATTTAAAAAAAGAGTCCACACAGAATAAAACTTTTAAAAAATCCTATGCAAAATAAGTAAAATATTATTTTAAAATACATGAAAAAATAAAAGAAAAAAACCCAGCTCACTTACCAGCAGGCACAAGTGAGCACTCCAAGTAAATCCAGAATGATATAGATGTTAATACAAAGAATTGAGCAAATTAAAATGATGAAATTAGTCAGGGAAATATTTTTCAAAGAAATTTTGCCACCATTTTTTTCTACACGAGCCGACCTCCAACCTCCGTGCCCCTCCCCACAGGCGCATGCTTCCCTCTTCTCTCTGACAGCCATCTGGTTAAAAAGCCATCCCCCATGGCATTTTTCCCTGGCGGGGCTCCGCAGAACATCCCAAACTGATGCCACCACATCTGCCCTGTTTGGCGACAGGTCCTCTTCAGAAGGGTGAGGCCCCGCTGGTCATCCTCCCATTCCTCGTCTTCTGGCCACGGCCATACGCTGTGGAAAACATAGGTGCATGGACACTGCACAATTACAGCCCAGAGCAGGACCAAAGCCCCTCTCCCAACTGGCCCTTCCTACCTCAGAGGGCTTCGGAGGGAAGCTTCTGCAGAAGCCGGGCGAGTGAGAACAAGTTCCCGTCGTTATGAAGTCTCCAAGGCTGTAATTGTATGGGATGTGTCCATGCACCTATGTTTTCCACAGTGTGGAGCCGCAACAAGGCTCTGCGCAGCCAGCAATGACTCCAGAGCCCATGCGGGAAGATAAGGAATGCGAGGGAGACCCTGTCCTCCACGGATGGGCTCCAGAGTCATCGCAGCGACTCCATGCTGTGGAAAACATAGGCGCACGCGCACACCCCATACAATTACAGTCTCAGAGACTTCATAACGACGGGAACCTGTTCTCACTCACCTGGGCTTCTGCAGAAGCCTCCCTCCGAAGCCCTATGAGGGAGGAAGGGCCAGTTGGGAGAGGCGCTTTGATGCTGCTTTAGCCTGTAATTGCGCAAGTGTGTGTGCGCCTATGTTTTCCACAGCGTGGGGCCATGGCCAGAAGGAGCCCACCAGGGAAAAATGCCGATGGCAGGTACTTTTAACCATATATTTTGGTCTTATGACTACAGAATGCTGCAAAAAACCATAAATGCAGGCCAGTTGTTGAGTGTTTCAAATGTGATTGGAACACTCAACAAGGTGACCATATGTGTGTGTGTGTGAGAGAGAGAGAGAGACAGAGACAGAGAGAGAGAGACAGAGACAGACACAGACACAGACACAGACACAGACAGACAGACAGACAGACAGACAGACAGAGACAGACAGACAGACAGACAGAGACAGACAGAGGCACATCGAGAGGGGGGAGGGAGAGAGGGAGGGAATCAGAGAGAGACAGAGAGACACAGAGAGAGAGACAGAGAGGGGGAAGGAAGGGAGGGAGAGACAGGCAGATAGACAGACACACAGAGATAGACAGAGAGAGACAGAAAGAGAAAGAGAAAGGAAGGAAGAAAGAAAGAAAAAAAGAAAGAAAAAGGAAGAAAAAGAAAGTCGGAGAGAGAGATGGAAGAAAGAAAGAAAGAAAGAAAGAAAGAAAGAAAGAAAGAAAGAAAGAAAGAAAGAAAGAAAGAAAAAGAATGAGAACTTATGACCACAATTGAGCCCAAAATTTTGGTTCCTAAGCAAGAGCGTCGTTAAGTGAGTTTCACCACATTTTCCAAGTTGGCCAAGGTCACCCAATCATATTACTGCCGAGCAACTCCCACAAAACAGGCCACACCTACAGAATAGGTTCTAAAAAAAATTGAAACCCACCACGAAGTAGAACCATTCTATTCATGATCAGCAAACCCCTTTCCTGTGTTTTATAGAATGATTCCTGCATCCTTTCAAGATCTGGGAATCCCCTCCAAAATTCCATGTGAACTATTTGAATAAGAAAATGCCAAGACAAATAAGACTGAACTGTGAGCATATCTCAGGAATGTTTTTTTTTCTTTCCCAGACTACAATTTTTTTCTTCCCTTTTCCAGACAAGAAAGGTAAATCACCAACTAGCTTTCTGAAAGTTTCTGTCACATTTTGGATGAATTCAGACCGTCTCAAATTTCACTTCACTACAAAGCTATTTTCTAGCCAAGCCTGAACTACATCTCTGTATTTCTTCTCAGTGTGCAGATTATTCTTGCTATAGCTGACCAGATTTCAACTTGATTCCAGAAGTGGAAAAAATAAAATAAATGGGGAAAAGTTTATGAAGAAATGTAAAAATATGAACTAGATGTTTTAATTCTGTAATAATGTGCAAAAAAGACAGAATTCTCTTTTAAATGGTAACGGCTGTTTTAAAAATCATAATAGTATTAATTTTGGTGCAAACAAATCTTCCCTTTAATATGGTATTTATTATTTCATATCTATGAACAAAGAAAAAGAACTCATAATTTAGTGGATCGAGGGTAGAGGAGACACGAGAGCCAGGACTACAATAGAACTCAGGTTTATTCACAAGCTAGTTGACAGCGATTCGAATGTATCTTTTACTTGACAATGTATTTATACAGGCTGTTAGAAACAGATGGACCAAAGGGTGCTCTTGAAGCGTCTGGCAACTGCTGACGCTGCGCCCTGACTAATCGGGTTGGCTTGGGTGGCTAGCAACAGACTATGCTGTGCCTCAGCCAATCAGGGCACAGCCTGGTCTGTTGCTGGCCTCCCGGTCGTAACTCGAGGACTTTCTGAGTTCTCAACACCCCTTCCCCCTGGGTTACAGCACATGCCCAACATTCGAGCATGCGTAGTCATCTAGATAGGTGGGGCGGCGCCGGACCCGCCCAGACCTCCTCAGTTCTCCAGGAGTCGTCGGAGGGGTGAGACCTGCTAGTCATAGCTCCTCCCTGAAGGGAGTGGAGCTCCGAGTGGTGCCATCTTGGGACGGCCCAGAAGGCGGGCTCAACATAACAGGTAGGCCGGGCTGAGGGGGCACGGCAACAGGGGAAGTGTCGCGTTGCCGGGAGGCGGCAACCGGCGAAGGATTGTTGCAGGAACTTGGCGCGAAAACCGGACCGGGTTGAGTTTGCGGATGGGGCGCCAACCAACAGGGGGTGTCCGGGTAGGTGGGGCCTGAACTGGGGAAGGCCCTGTCGTTTGAAACCATGTCGGGTTGAGGAAAGTCAACTGCAGGTTGGAACCCTGCAACAAAGGGGTAGGAGGGGCCTGCCTGGGAAAAGGCCTCAAACTGGAGCATTGGGAACGGCTGGCAGGCAGCTGTGTCGTTGATCCACATGGCGCCTCCACTTGGATCTATCGGCCAGTCCGACCCTGTAGGAACAGGGGCTGGTTATGGACACAACAGAGGCAGCCACCCATTTAGGTTCCCCAGAGAACAAGCATGCCCAAACCAGATCCCCCACGAGGAAGGAACGGGGAGGGGAACCCCCCAGGTTGCACGGCTGATCCCCCGAATAGAGCGGATGAAGCCTATCCAGGGGGGTCCGCAGGAGCCGGCCCATCAAGAACTCCACAGGGCTTTTGTTGGTCGTTGGGCAGGGGGTGGAATGTTGGCTTAGCAGGTAAGCCGCCACCTTCGAATGCCAGTCGCCCCAGTTCATCCGGCCAAGTGCCTCCTTGGCCGATCAGACCGCGCGCTCTGCCATACTCTGTAAGCTTTTTGGATATCCATAAAACTGGCCATGGAATTTAATAGAGAAGTCCAATGGATCTGTCTTCTGACCTCAGCAAAGGAAACTACTCCTATGGCTCTGCCTTAGAGGTCATGAGATTATACTATAAAATACTGAGGATAATGCTTTGTTGTTGTTAGTTGCGAAGTTGTGTCCGACCCATCGTGACCCCATGGACAATGTTCCTCCAGCCTTCCTGTCCTTTACTACCCTCTGGAGTCCATTTAAGCTCACGCCTACTGCTTCGATGATTCCATCCAGCCACCTCATTCTCCAATCCTGTGACCCCTATTGAGTTTTCTAAATTTCCTGGCAAATTAGTGTAGCACTTTTACTGCATCATCTTTTAAGATTTTGAATAGCTCAGCTGGAATACTATCATTTTCACTAGCTTTGTTGTTGCTCATATTTTCTAAGGCCCATTTGACTTCACATTCTAGGATCTTTGGTTCAAGGTCAGTGAACACCCCATCATGGTTATCAGGGACGTTAAGCTCATTCTTGTATAGTTCTGTGTAATTTTGCCGCTTCTTCTTAATCTCTTCTGCCTCTGTTAGGTCCCTGTCATTTGGTCCTTTATCATGCCGATTTTTGTATGAAACTTTCCCTTCATATCTCCAATTTTCTTGAAAAGATCTCTGGTCCTCCCTATTCTATTGTTTTTTTCTATTTCTTTGCACTGTTCATTTAATAAGGCATTCTTATCTCTTCTAGCTATTCTCTGGAATTCTTCATTCAACTGGGTGTATCTTTCTCTTTCTCCCTTGCCTTTTGCTTCCCTTCTTTTCTCAGCTATTTACAAATCTTCTTCAGACAGTCATTTTGCTTTCTTGCATTTCTTTTTCTCTGTGGTGGTTTTAGTGGCTACCTCTTGTCCAATGCTGTGAACCTCCATCCATAGTTCTTCAGGCACTCTCATTTAGTTTATATCTATTTTCCCTACTTTCTTCAATTTAAGCCTAAATTTTGTGATGAGAAGTTCATGATCTGAACTTCAGCTCCTGGCCTTGTTTTTACTGACTGTATAGAGCTTCTCCATCTTTGGCTGCAGAGCACATAGTCAATCCGATTTCACTGTTGACCGTCTGGTGATGTCCATGTGAAGAGTTGTCTCTTGGGTTGTTGGAAAAGAGTGTTCTTTATGACCATCATATTCTCTTGAAAAAATTATATCAGCCTGTGCCCTGCTTCATTTTGTACTCTAAGGCGAAACTTACCTGTTATTCTGGTTATCTTTTGGCTTCCTACTTTAGCATTCCAATCCCCCATAATGATAAGGACATCATTTTTTGTTTGTTAATTCTATAAAGTGCTGTAGGGCTTCATAGAACTGGTCAATTTCATCCTCTTTGGCACCAGTGGTTGGGGCGTAGACTTGGACTGCTGTGATGTTGAATGGTTTGCCTTAGATTCAAACTGAGATCATTCTATAATTTTGGGGATTGTATCCAGTATTGCTTTTCCTATTCTTTTATTGACTACGAAAGCTACTCCATTTCTTCTGAGAGATTCTTGCCAGCAGATACCTGATGGTCATGTGAATTAAATTCACCCATTCCTGTCCATTTCCATTTTAGTTAGCTTATTCCTAAGATGTCAATGTTCAGTCTTGTCATCTCTTGTTTGACCATGTCCAGCTTGCCTTGATTCATGGATCCTTACATTCCAGGTTCCTTTGGAGTATAGATCTTTACAGCATCAGCCTTTTCTTTCACCACCAGATACATCCACAGCTGAGCGTCCTTTCAGCTTTGGCCCAGTCACTGCACTCTTTCTGGTGCTACTAGTACTAGCTCTTCTCCAGTAGCTTACCTTCCGACCTGAGGGGCTCATGTTCCAGCGTCATATCTTTTTGCCTTTTGGTACTGACCATGGGATAATGCTATGATTGTACTATTAATTGATCCTGTCAAGATTTTAAGAAGTGAAGATTTGAATTAAGAATAATTTGTTCAACTAAGCTAGGAATAAAGTGGCACATTTATTTTCCTATACAGTAGCTCTAAACTGACTCTTTAGAGCTAATAACAGAACAGAGAACATATGCCGAAGCAACTGCTAAATCCTATGTATTTCAGGTTAATGATTTCTATTTTTTTTACCAAAATTGCTAACCACATTGTTTTTACTGCTACTGCAGCTATGTAATAGTACAAATTATGTGCAGAATTCTTTTTTTATTGATACATTGGAAATTCTGTTTTTATGTCACTGCTTTATTGCAAACATCAACTGCTAAGTCTCCTTATATTCTGCAGAAAAAGGATTACTAAAAGTTTCACATATTGTACACAGATTAGCTTCAGACCTTGCATCATAAATTATCTCTGTGTTTGTTCTAATAACATCTGCAGACATTGGATGGTACCCAAAGTCTTAAATCAGATTTGAATTAGGATAAAAAATGAATTTTGAGCCATTCTAATATGTGGGGCCAACTCTGTTAGTGTCAAATACAGAACTCAGAGAGAACTTGCTGAGAAAAAAAAATAAAAATGTTTTCTATCATTGTTTTCTTTAAAAACAATCAAAGAATCTATCAAGAACTTTATTTATATGGTCTGTACCCAAAGAAAACAAATAGGTAAAGGCAGTAAATCACTGCTTTAAAAGGTAGGTGGAAGATTCAGAAAGATTTTGATAGACTTGAACACTGAGCCCTATCCAACAACATAAATTCTCTATTGAGAAAAGTAAAGTTTTATACTTAGACAAGAAAAAAAACAAATGCACAGGTATAGAATATGTGATATCTGGCTCAACAAAGTAACTGTGACAGGGATTTAGGAGTCTTAGTGGACACCACTTAAGTATGACCCAGCAGTATGCTGCAATTGCCAAAAAAGCCAATGCAGTTCCAGACTGCATCAACAAAGGGATAGTATGACGATCATGTGAAATGATACTACTGCTTTATACTGCTTTAGTAAGATTGCTTGGAATACTGCATCCAGTTTTGGTCTCCACAATACAAAAAAGATGTTGAGACTCTAGAAAGAGTGTAGACAAGAGAAACTAAAATGATTAGTGGGCTGGAGGTTAAAATACACAATGAACCATTGCAGGATCTGTTGTAGGAGGATCTGGATATGTCTAGTCTAAAGAAGAAAGGGGCTAGAGGTGAAATGCTATTCTTCCAGTATTTCAGGAGCTTTCACAGAAAAGAGAGGGTCAACCTCATCTCCAAAGCAACTGAGGGCAGGACAAGAATTAATCAATGGAAACTTATTAAGGAAAGATCCAACCTAGACCTACAAAAATAAGAGTTAATCAGTGGAATGACTAGCCTACAGAAATTGTGAGTGCTCCAACACTGGAGGTTTTAAAGAAGAGATTGGACAGGCATTTTTCTGTAATGATTTAGCGTCTCTTGCTTTAGGGGGTAGACTAGAAGACCTCTAAGGTCTCTTCCAACTCTGTTATTCTCTTATTTTGTCATTAACTCTATTATCTGATCCAACTTTTCTACCTTGTCATGACTTGATAGTGTCACTCAATATGAGGCATCAAGCATATATAAGGTGACTTTTATTACTTCTCTCATTTTTATTGCACTTTCTTGCAGCTGATAAGTAGATCAGCAAAATGTTGTTTTCTTTCAATCCTACTGGTGCATTTTCTTTCTTCCACTATTTTTCAGTGTGATCAGCAAATTCAGTGTAAACTAACTTATCTAAGTAAGTTGTAGGAGGGCTGTACCCTTTTGCAAATGCAAGATATTCTTCAAATTCCCCATGTCTTCACCAATAACCCTCATCTGTCAAGTTCGCTTTTGTTAATAGATCTCATAATACCAGTTTAGTAGATGAGGCTTACAAAGATTCCCTTTAAGTGAGTCATTTGATGGTATAGTCGGCAAGAGACTATAGCAATTTCTCCAGACTGCTGCAGTTTCTAATTAACATAATGTAAGCAAAATTTCTATTGGGGTAACAGAGTACAAGCTGTAAGATCTTCTGCATCCCATTATCCCTATAACTTATACAGAGAAAAATATGGGAAATTTCTGGTGTTTCTAGACATAGTTGAACTGTTTCCATTAATGGCATTCTGACAATTTCAGAACGGAAATGAGCAAATACTAAGAAAGTGTCCTTCTTAGGCACAATTATATTAAAGTAATCAAAGTAAGCAGAGAAAGAAGTTAATACAAGGGAAAATTTAAGCAAAGGCTTCAGAAATTCCTTGGCTGCTTTGGTTGCTGGAGAGAACAACAGTGACATCTACTGAGTATCAGGTGATGTTAGGCTTTCTCTACTAAGATTCCAGGTGGGCAATATATCTATCACTACTGTCTCTAAGGGAATTAAGGCAACCTTCATTTAAAACTAAAAAAAAGTCATAATAATTTAAAAATCATCTTGTTGTATCCAGCCCAGGGGTATTTTTATCTAACTCTTTCTCACAGTCAGCTATGGGCATTACATAATGTAACAACTGATTCGCCCAGAACCAAAAATGTGAGCATGCACACAGCATCTAACACACAGCAATTATAAAGGACAGGATAGCGCTGAGGTGGGTGGGCAGGCCCAGCCACTGGTCAGAACTACCAATTTACCTGAACCAGTCCAAACCGGCAGCATCTGCTCACAGTGGCCATCCAGATGAAATATTCAGAGGTGAGAATAGAATACCAACAAATAGCCTTAATCTGCAGGGTTGGGGAGTCAAAAAAGGTAAGGCTCAAAATGAACTAAAGTTTGCAATAAATGCCACCCCCCAAAAGTGTTTATTTTGATGTAATAAACAAGAAGGAAGTCAAGAAAATGATCAGGCGACTAATGATCGACCGAGAAGGTGGCAAGAAGGTGATAGGAAACAGGAAGCTTAATTCCTTCTCTGTCCTTATGCAAAAGGAAAGAATAGCTCAACTATAAAAAGCAGCAGTATAGGTGACAGAACAGGTTTGTGGGACAAAATAGGCAAGATATTGTTAAGAAACATTTATCTACTTTGGATGAGTTCAAATTAGCGGGAGCAGATTATTTACATCTAAGAGTAATGAAGAAGCTGTCACATATAATCTCAGAGCCAGTGAATGAAACTTTTCAGAGCTCATGGAGCACTGGGAAATTGCCATAGGACTAGAAAAGAGTTGGTGTGTTTCTAAGCTTCAATGGGTGTGTGGGGGGGGGGGTGATGGATCCAGGAAACTACAGATCAATCCACTTGACAGCAATATCTGGAAAAATCCTGGAAAAGAGCATCAAGCTACAGATTTGTGATAAATGAACAAATTCACAATTCAAAAAGATTTATTTACAGAAAAATAAAAAGTGTTTGCAAAGGCAGCCTCCAAGTCTCCTCCCAAGTGGATCAAGTAAAAGGAGAGCAAAGTCTTTCATTCTAAAGAGTCAACTTGACATTTTCTTGAGAGGCCCCTATCTCTTATATGGTTTTTCTGGTGCCTTTCATCTGAGCAGATGGCTTCCTATTGTATATAACCACCTGTAAACGGCTTGTAATAACAAATATTATCTAGTCCTGTTTACTGAAAACATTTTGTGTTTAGCAAATGCCCAGTACTTATTACACATTTTAGGCAAGAATATAATGGCTTATACATTTAACATTGTAAAAGAATACAAAAGCAACCTTCTAACATTTTATAAAAGAGTAACTTAATATCATTTCCTTCAGGCTTGAAAGAGCATTAATCAAATTTGCAGATTACACCAAAACTGGGAAGGATTGCTAATAATTTGGAAGATAGACTCAAAATTCAGAAGGATCTTGACAGACTTGAACACAGCCCTATCCAATAAGATACAGTTGATTGTAGAGAAAAGAAAGGTCCTGCACATAGGTAGGAAAAACTAAACACATAGGAACCAAAAAGCAGTACCTGGCTCAACAGTATACCTGTATAGGTATCAGATCCCTAAAAGTGATACTGCCATTCAATTGGGAGGAAGGGGGCCTTGGAGTTGATTTATTAGCAGTGCCTGTGACAACTGCTAGCACCAAAGTGCCTTAAGATCTCCTCATCTTTTGTGGGAATGTTTATTATGGCCATGTGGGATGTTTCACTTTAATGTCTAATGGAAGATAGCCATGGGAATGTATGTTTATTCAGCTCTCAGGGCAGTTGACAAAGGATACATCTTCACACTTGTGTATTGGCTAAAATCTGCATTTTAACTAATGGGAGGGGTCTCTACTGCTTTAATTCTACTTGCATTGCTTAAAGGGATTCAGATGTTGCTTTGAATTCAATGGCTGCCATTCTACTTAATAAAAGGTTCCTTTTGAAATACTCTGTTTCAAGAGTCTTCACTTTATTACATTAGGAGAGGAGCCCGTACAATAGGTGACCTGGGGGACCAACACTTAAGTATGAGCCAGCAGTGTGCTGCAGCTGCCAAAAAATCTAATGCAGTCCTAGGATGCATCAAGAAAGGGATAGCATCAAGAACACACACTTTGATAGTACCTCTCTATACTGCGCTAGTAAGGACACACCTGGAATATTGTATCGAGTTCTAACAATACACCATAATGCAAAAGATATGCTGAGGCTTTAGAAAAAGTGCATTGAAAAGCAACAAGGATGATAAGATGACTAGAGTCTAAACTAGGGGTGTCAAACTCAAGGCCCGTGGATCAGATCTGTCCTGTGGGGCTGACCTGGAACTATCAAAGAACTGGCCCACGGTGCATCTGCCATCCAAAATGGGTCTTGCAGGAATCCACATGTGCCTCCTGCAGCCCCCATTCTTGGCCTCCCTGGCCTCCAGCAGCACTCTGCTGGCAAGAAACAGGTCACATAGTGCTCAGTCCCCACCCGCAGCCCATTGTCAGTCTCCTCCAGCACTCTACCTGCCAAAAACAGCAGAAAAAAACATGGCCTTTGTAAAAGAAAAAAAACAAGAAAGCAAGTTTCTCTAGGCATCATATTCTTGCTTGGTTTAAATGAAGCTAGAAGTAGATTTTGTTCTTTAAAAATTGTCTCAGAGCTCTTACTATAATAATGAAGCAGAAATATCCTCAACTGAAGGAAGAGGTGGAAGGACTGTGTGCTTCAGGTTTATTTCTCCTAGTACCTGGCAGTATTTGCCATAGACAAAAGGGTATGTAATCTGTGACTTTACTAGAGAAAGAGAATACATGAGGTTCTAGTGGTGGGGATAAAATAAGGGGGAAATGTTGTTAGATTAAAGTGATTTAAAATCAGAGTGAGGAAAAGGCTTATCTTGAACAGCAGTCTGATGGTTATTGTTTTTTGTTTGGTAATGCCTTCCACCATGAACTCAACAATGGCCAACCTGCCAAGGTGGCACAGTGGTTAAATGCAGCACTGCAGGCTACTGCTAGATCAGCAGGTCAGCGGTTCAAATCTCACCGGCTCAGGGTTGACTCAGCCTTCCATCCTTCCGAGGTGGGTAAAATGAGGACCCAGATTGTTGGGGGCAATATGCTGACTCTCTGTAAACCGCTTAGAGAGACCTGAAAGGCCTATGAAGCGGTATATAAGTCTACTGCTATTGCTATTGCTATTGCTATTTCTTCTTGCTCAAGTGGGGCATCTTAGTGCTCCAGAGCTGGCTTTCTCCTCTTCCTTGAAACCTGGACAGCTATCCTCTATGAAGAATGATGTCCTCCCTCCCCCAGCATTCTCTTCCTAATGCTCCATTTTCTCCCTCCCTTTGATCACAACTGCAAATTTTGTCTATTTGTTCAACATCATTGTAGTTGTTTGGGAATGTACCATTTTATGTTGATTAGCTTTCTTCTGCCAGTGGGTCTGTGCAGCACTTGAGATTCAGTTCTCAAAAGATTCTTTGGAGCATGAAGCCATGAAAAATAACACCTATCTGCAAAATTTTTAAATTAGCTGCATCTTTTCAGGCAGCTACAGAAGGAAGAACATGACCAAAAATTTCCCGGACTCTCTAATTTCCCTTTATGTTATTTGTGGGTGTTGCTTAGTGGGCATCATATGACTGGGTGGGTGTGGCCAACTTGATGTCATTCATGGCAAGGTGGGGCGGCAACTTGCTGTGAGTGACATTGAGTTGACCATGCCCACTCAGTCATATGACCGATGCTGCAGAGACAGGGTGATTTCCTACATACCTTCTCCCCCACCACTGCTACCCTTGAGCTGATAAGATAAAAGTGCATCTAAAGATTGTGACTGCCTGCCGAGGCTGCCTGCCCAATGCTGGCAAAAGGAGGCTGGGCGGGGGAGAGAAGGGTTGATAGAAATGCCCCATTTTCCATCTCCATTGGGCTGTCTGCGACACGCTGGGATGTGGGGGAGCAAAAAGCCTACTGGCTACTCACCAGCATGATGACTGCCTTTGCATAGGGCTGGATGGTGGGCAGCATCAAAGTACATTAAAGGGACAGGCTGCGGCAGCTACCTTCCGAGCAACCCTGCTGTGAAGGGAGGCAGAAAAGTTCAGCCAATCTTATCCTCCTTCTCAGGCATACACACAGAGCAAACACGCAAACATCTCACGGCACTGGGACCTTCTGCCAGGAGACAGCATGTGGGTGAATCCCTCTGGCACCATGAGACGTGTGCATGTTTGCTCTGTATGTATCAGTGGTGAGTTTCAAAAATTGTTGGAACCTACTCTGTGGGTGTGGCCTCCTTTGTGGGAGTGGCTTGCCACCCGTGTGACTGGATGGGAGTGGCTTGCTGCCCATGTGACCGGATGAGAGTGGCTTGCCACCCATGTGACCGGATATGAAATTATGAATTAGTACTTAGGTTGGTCCAAGTAGCTATTCAGAAGTTAGTGGTTAGAAGCAATCGTAAAGCAAGATATGGAATTAAAACCAAAAATATTTTGTTGGCTATTTGAAAGGGAGTATACTATATATTTAATTTTACACATGTTAGTAGCTGCTGGAATTGTGTTTGCACAACAGTGGAAAAACAGAGATATGTAAATGAATAAATATTACAATGTGCAGGAATAAATAAATTGACAATTAAAATCAAGAAGGCTCTGAATACTTTTTCACGTGGGATTGGTTTTAGCAATTGCCAACTAACGGAAACAGACATTAGAAATCCAAAAGTATGAAAGAAAACACCAATTATGTAAGGAAAGGTCCCTAAAATGTATAAGGAAATATTACTAGATCATTATTAATGTGTAGATAACTGCGGGACATTACACACCCACCAGTGGTGGATTCAAAAAATTTTACACACCTCTTCTGTAGGTGTGGCCTGCTTTCCTGGTCCACTGGTGGAACCTCTTCTAACTGGTTCGGTAGATTTGATGAACCGATTCTACCGAATAGGTGCGAACTGGTAGGAACCCACCTCTGGTATGTATGTTTGAGGCCAAGAAGAAGGAGAGAAGCAGCAGGTTGAATGCTGTTTCTCTCTGCCACCGCGCTTTCTGGATGGGACTTACAGGACTCCCTTCTTCTCACAGGATTGTCTGCCAGGCCTGGCATGCTGCGGACGGCCCTTTGCCCAGCAGCAGGATCACCCAGCAGCAGGGAGGGAGAAGGGGCAGCGGCAGCCACTAGCATTGAGGGGGAGAGTGCTACATAAAGGAGGACAAGCATAGGAATGCCATTGCCTTCTCTCTCTTCCTACCCGCTTCTGGGTGATCCCGCTGCTGGGAGCATCTGCATTCTAAAATTAAGGAGAAATTTCTTGACAGTGAAGATAATTAATGGAACAGCTTCCCTCCTGGAATTGTGGGTGCTCCATCACTGAGGTTTTCTAGAAATGATTGGACAGCCATTTGTTTGGAATGATATAAGATCATGATGGCGAACCTACGGCACTCATGCCAGATGTGGCACAAAGAGCCTTCTCTGGGGGCACGCGCACCAGCTCCAATTACGTTTCTCCATTGCGTTTCACTCAATCAATTCCTTCTCATGAAAGAAAAAGATCTCACGAAGTTGGAATTGAATGAGTAAACTTTTTCACTCACGCTCTTCACAATGGGAGAGGCGGGGTCTCGTCCTCCTCCTGAAGCCCATTATGATGCAGAGCCACAATGTGACCCATATGTCTCTTTCACCCCTCTGCTGTGGATTCCTGTTGCCCTGTCATGGCAGAGAGATGAAAGAGCTGTCACCCTGTAATGGCAACGGTGATGACCAGAGCCTTAGTGCAGGAGTGACGTGCCCCCACACTTGCCGTTGCATGGCAACAAAATTCCAACTTTTTCATGGTACATTTTCTTTTGCCATCAAGAGGACTGGGAGAGAATGGTGGGGGCAGATCGTGTGGGGTGGGGGCCATCCCCCAAGCCTAGCCTTCCTCCTCCCTCAACAGTGGGGTCAAGAGAAAGAAGGGGGCAACGTGGGAAAGTATTCCCCTCCCCCAGCTGAGCACTGAACACAAAAGCCTAAGGGATGGGGATGGCCCAGAAGAAGCACCATCATTGGCGATCTGGACAGTGGAGAGGCCTGGCCAGTGTCTCACAGCGAGACACTGTTCGGCACCTCCAGATGTGAGCTGCCACCTTTAAAACATGCCGTGCCTTTGAGGAAGCCTGGCAATGATGGTTGGGGCCATGGGAGGGGGGAGCGGAGGCATCAGAGCATGCTCCGTTATCCCAATGTGGAATTGAGTGGGGGGGTAGGGGAAAGTGTAGGGGGCTTCTAGGAGGAGAAGCCTGTCTAGCTTTCCTTTTGGCTTGAGGTGGGGGGAAGACCCAATAAAATTCCAATTTCCCCCAATAAATGGGGAAAATAAAGGATGGTCCAGAGTCCAAAAAGGGGGGTGGGGTCTGTTCATCAGAGGATCGGAGAGGAAATCAGTTGAAATCTGGGTGGGAGGCTATTCAGAGAGGAATCTGCCTGGGTCTCTTCTTCCCTCCCCCTTAGTTTTCCCCCTTCCCAGCTTTCTTCCCTAGCCTTGTTTTAAGGGAAGGGGGAAGCAAGGTGGGACAATAGTAGCTAAAAGTCTGTGAGTGGGGAGCATATAGAGAACCTCCTTTGTGGCTCTTTAGCTCCCCCACCCACTTTGGAGCATTTTGCGTGGGAAAGCAAAGGGACTTGATTGGAGGCAAAGGGCATAAAATGCAGCAGCAGCTCCAGACCACACCAAGTTCTCAGACTGGTAGACCTCCAATCCTCTATATATATATATACTCCCCCAAGTCCAGAGGGAACTCCCTCCTGGATTTCCTGGTTCATGTTTCTGAATCCTGAGGGGGAGGGGGTTGGGGGGAGGACAGATATGCCACAAAATGTGTGCTTAAATCTTGCACTAGTACAAAGTCGTGATTATTAAAGATGGGGATGGGGAAAAGATGCCATTCCTTTCCCAAGGAGCCAGGGAAAGTGGAATAAAAATGTGGTGTGTGTGTGTGTGTGTGTGTGTGTGTGTGTGTGTGTGTGTGTAAATAACAGCCCGGAATAGCTTCAGCCACAAACAACAGCTGCTATTATTTTTGCTGAGAGCTTCTAAGCTACACAGCATTCTTTAATAAATACTAAACATAACAAACCATAATATACAGGATTAAAGGATGAACGGTGAAATCAGAGGAGAGAAGAAGGAAGGAAGGATGGAAGGAAGGAAGAAGGAAAGAAGGAAGAAGGATGTGATGGCCCTCCACAGGCTACTGCACTACACTCCCATAAGTCCTGAGTTGTGCACTGGGTTAAAGAAATCCAGTGTCACCAGGGAGAAGTCAAGTAGTGAAAGAGTGATTGAAATACCTCACAAAACCTTCAGGTTAAATTCTCATGTTGGCACTTTGTGATAAATAAGTGGGTTTTGGTTGCAGTTTGGGCACTCGGTTCCTAAAAGGTCACTGATATAAGATCTCCTGCCTTGGGCTAGAGGTTGAACTAGAAAACCCCCAATGTCCCTCTCAGCCCTATAATTCTATAAATTATATCACTGCACTTCTGATAATGCTAATATTTCACTGCACCATTTCTTTGGAACTCTGTAGTTGGCTAATTTTAGGGTTGTGCTGGGAAAAAAATGCATTGCACTATATACATTGATTTATTTATGGGGCAGCCAGAGGATTTGTGGAAATACCCTGTTTTTTCATGCTGCAATATTCTGAGGTCTACAGTCTCACTTGTAATGGAATGTTGGCAGCTTGCAGGCATATCCGGGAGGTAGTTGGGATATATAATGTCCAAATGGGAAATCCCTGACTCTCTGCTCTCATCCACATGGAAGGTAGGCTTCCATCCTATCCCACCTTCAGGGGTTAGCTTTCTTTAAGATGTCTCTTTCTGGAGGAAGAAAAAGGAAGGACTTTTCTGTTGTTGTTCCTTCTTTTCTAGAGCACCAGAGCAATTAGGAGTGACAGGCTACTTCCCTAAACAGAATGAATGTAACACATATTAAGTATAACAAGCCAATCAAAGTCATGAATGCTGGGCATGAAAAAGAAAATGGGGAGAGGTAAAAAGAAATTAGGGTTCCTACCAAGAGCAACCCATCTTTTTTCTCAAAAAATTACCAGATAGATTTCAGTACCCAGTAGGCTAATTTGTCTACAGCTGTTTATTCTTTTTCTCTAATAGAAGTATTTTCTAATGTTTATATTTCAATTACAAGGCAGTATACCTTTTTTCTCCTCACTTTAAGATGTTTAGTTGTCTAGTTTAGACTTCAGAAAATCCCTCATTTCATAAAAAATTACAATTCCTTGAGGACCTGCTCCATTGTGCTGGAAAGCCATCACAACGCCACTGTGGTGCTTGAATGCACTGCATATAACTTGTTCAGCATAAACATACAGCTTCTGTTTGATGCTTCCCTCCCTTCTGACAAAGTTGTGATTCAAATGTTCTGTACCAACTGTACTTGGATGCAGTTTAAATACTATTCTGAACATAATGTCCATCATCAAATTACTTTATATTTAATGGTGTTCTCTACATTCTGAATCATTCTCTGGGCAGCCAAGAACAATTTGTGAAATCCAAATTTATTGGATTTAAAACATAGTTTTAACTTCTCTGTATGGTGAAGCCTCCCCTTCTTTTTCCCTTCCAAGAAAGTTTCCTAAGATACAGAAATTGAAGATATGAAGTTTCATTCTGAGAATCTTTCTTGACAAGGGCATTGGGTGTTCCTTCCATTTCAATTAGCTCCACTTATTTATTTGTTTGATTGATTATTAACTCTATGTATTTGCTGCCCTTCTTGCCACAAGGCTAACCTGGCTTGCTTGCAAAGTTAAAAACAATAAAATTATGTCAATATAAAATTATTTAAAAATATAAATTATGGTAAAAAGATGGGGAGGGGAGAACAGAGTGTGCAGGGGTGAGATGGGATCTGCTATTAGTCCATCAGTGCCCTCCAGTTTGACACTTGCCCATTGGGCCCCAAGCCAACTGGCAGAGTCAGGTCTTTAGGTCCTTATGGAAGTTCAGGCATGAGAGACTATCCTGTAGCTCTTAAGAACTTGAATCTGCGCTCTGAAGTTGGGAAGAATAAATGGGTGGAGGAGCAGAATCCATTTTTATGGGATCTTCATAAAATGAAGGGTATGGGTAATAAGGTAATAAAGTAGGGATGGTTAATGCAGGAAAAGAAAGGAAAGGTGGTGTCAGAGAGGGAGGAAAATGGAGTAAATTGCATTAATATGAGATTGACAAGTGAGGCAATTGAAACAGAACTGTTATCTGGTTTTCAATCCTTTTACAGTTCTCAGGGGAACAGTTTTGTCATTTTCTACAATAAGGTAAGGAAAGAGTTCATACATCATGGCATATGATGTATGTCAGGGAAGCTACAAGCCCTTTATCCAATTCAATTCAATTTATTACAATCATAGACTAGAGACTAAGCCCTTTATCCAATGGCATGTTAGAGCATGTTAGGTCTTGAGCATATTTCATGGATTGAGTTTCAACTTGTCTCTCCTGAGGAAGTGGACAAGGCCATGGGAGCAGTGAGTGCCTCCACCTGTATACTGGACCCGTGCCCCTCCTGACTGGTCTCGACCAGCAGGGAGGTGACACGCAACTGGATCCGGACGATAGTCAACACCTCTCTCCGGGAGGGAATTTTCCCACTCCTCCTAAAGGATGCGGTGGTGAGACCCCTCCTGAAGAAACCATCTCTGGACCCAGCCATTTTGAGCAACTATCGTCCAGTCTCCAACCTGCCCTTTGTTGGGAAGGTTGTTGAGAAAGTGGTGGCCTCTCAACTCCGACGGTTCTTGGATGAAACCGATTATCTGGATCCCTTTCAGTCGTGTTTCAGGCCTGGTTACAGCACGGAAACTGCTTTGGTCGCGCTGATTGATGATCTTTGGTGAGCCAGGGATAGGGGTCACTCCTCTATCCTTGTGCTCCTTGACCTTGACCTCTCAGCAGCCTTTGATACCATTGACCATGGTATTCTTCTGTGACGGTTGCGAGAGGTGGGAGTGGGAGGCACCGTCCTTCGGTGGTTCTCCTCCTACCTCTCGGACAGGTCGCAGTCGGTGTTGGTGGGAGGGCAGAAGTCGACCCCTAGGCCCCTCAATTATAGGGTGCCGCAGGGTTCGGTCCTGTCCCCCCTCCTATTTATCATCTACATGAAGCCACTGGGTGAGATCATACGCCAGCACGGGATTAAGTACCACCAATATGCGGATGATACGCAGTTGTATCTGTCCGCCCCGTGCCAACTCAGCGAAGCAGTAGAAGTGATGTGCCAGTGCCTGGAGGCTGTTAGGGTCTGGATGGGAGTAAACAAGTTGGCACTCAATCCAGACAAGACCGAGTGGCTACTGATGTTCCCTCCCAAAGATTGGCCAAGTATTCCATCTCTCAGGCTGGGGGGTGAAATTATACGCCCCTCAGAGAGGGTTCGCAATTTGGGAGTCCTCCTGGATCCCCAGCTGACTTTAGAACACCATTTGTCGGCTGTGACCAGGGGGACCTTTGCCCAGGTTCACCTGGTGCACCAGTTGTGACCCTACCTGGATCGGGAGGCCTTTCAGACAGTCACTCACACCCTTGTGACCTCAAGACTGGATTACTGTAATGCACTCTACATGGGGCTGCCCTTGAAGAGTGTTCGAAGACTTCAGCTAGTTCAGAAGGCAGCCACGCGAGCGATCGTGGGTGCACCCTGGTACACCCTCATTACACCTATCCTCTGGCTACCCATTAGTCTCTGGACCCGCTTCAAGGTGCTAGTCGTTACTTATAAAGCCCTACATGGCATCGGACCTGGGTACCTGAGAGATCGCCTCCTGCCAATTACCTCCCATAGACCGATCAGATCGCACAGACTAGGCCTTCTCCGGATCCCATCTGCCAGCCAATGTTGGCTGGCGACTCCCCGGGGGAGAGCCTTCTCTGTTGCAGCTCCAGCCCTCTGGAACGAGCTCCCCGTGGAGATCTGGACCCTTACTACTCTCCCGGCCTTCGGTAAAGCCACTAAGATTTGGCTGCTCCGGCAGGCTGGGGGGCTGTTGAAATAGCCAGCCCCACTGTAACTATGAATGTTGTGTATTTTAAATTGTTGTTTGTCTATTTGTCTATTTATCCCCTCCCTTTGTTTATTGTAAGCCGCCTGGAGTCCTTCAGGAGTGAGCGGCATACAAGACCAATAAAATACAAAAATACAAATACAAATACTGGGAATGCAAAAATCATTGGAAAGATCAACAATATCCTGTAGTTTTATCTATGATTATGATGCCTGTGCCTCAGTGTTGACTCCTCTTAGCAAATTTTTTGGAAGTAGTTTGACATTGCCTTTTTCCTAGGGCTGAAAGAACGTGACTGGCCCATCACAACCTAGTTCACTTTGTATCGAAGGCAGGACTCAAACTCAAAATCTCCCAATTTCCAGCCCGTTGTCTTAACCACACCATAAAACTATCTCTTCCTGTATTATGATACTATTCTTCATATATTTTAGTCTGCTTCTGTCACTGCTGTTGCCACTACCAAGAGTTGTAGAATGGAATTGCCTGGTAACCAAGGGAATTAGGTGACGCTCCCCCTGCAAGCTAAGTGATATCTAATTTTGTGCACATTCTTTAGTATTGTTGTTGTTATTAGTTGCAGTCGTGTCCGACCCATCGTGACCCCATTGACAAACGTTCCTCCAGGCCTTCCTGTCCTTTACTATCCTCTGGAGTCCATTTAAGATCATGCTTATATTATCCATTTTCCTATTTGGGGCAGCCTTAAGTGACTTTAAACTCATCATTACCTTTCTATGCTGAGATTGGATCTATTTTCACACTTCTTTTTCATTCCTGTGGAAACCCATGGTAGACCCTGTTTTTTACATTGCAGTGCAAATATGAAGCAGTGCCAGAAAGCCTCCGTTTCCACAGTTTGTTTATTTTTTTTCAAATATTTTTTTATTTTTTAAATTTTCTTAAATACCATTTTAAGTATACATTCACATAATTGTGCAATTTCCCAAAAAAATTCTTCTTGTTCGTCATTTGGGGTGTGTATTACCACTAATAATATATTTCTCATGTTCATCATTATTTCCACCAGCAGTGTTCTCCCCTCCCCGTCTTCAAAATTTTTATTTGATTTTATTGTCTTTCTAATATATAATGCTATTCCCTTTTTGCTTTGGTCAGCCAGAGTCATATATAAATTTCCTAGTTTTGCCTGCTCCAAAAATTTTCTGTGTTGCTTTCTAATATGTACTTCCTGTAAGCATATAATGTCCAATTTCAACTTCTCTAATTTGTTGAATGTTCTTCTTTTTGTTGCTGAGTTTAATCCATTTATATTAATGGAGATTACCTTTATTTCTTCCTCCATGTCACTGGTTTATAGGTTTAGTTGATCTAGTCATTCTTAGCTCCCTCTGCTCCTTTGTCTCTTTGGCCCTTGCTCCTTCTCTTAGTGCTTTCTCTTCCTGTTCTTTCTCCATCTCCCTTTGATCTTTCCCCTTAGCTTCCTGGCATTTAGCTCCTTCCTCTTCTCTTACCAGCATTCCCTCCTGTGCTGCTATATGTTGTTCATAAAATAATTCTGCTTTCTTTAGTGTATCTAGTCTCTACCTTTGTTCGTGCCAATTTACCAAAATCCCTTCTGGAACAAGCCATCTAAAACTCACTCCTTTTTTGATCAGACTCTTAGTCAGAAAGTGATATTCCTTTCTTATTTCTTTGACTTTCCTTGGGACTTGCTTCAATACCACTATCTCTCTAGTCTTGTATTTTGTTGTGGTACTTATTGCTGCTTGCAATATTTCATTTTTAGAGGGTTTTTTTTGACAAATCTTACATATACCTCTCTGGGCAAGTTGTTTCTAATTGGATATCTTGTACATACTCTAAATGTCTTGTCCATTCCACCTAGGATATATTCCTTACTCATTTCTGTAGCCCCTGAGAGAATTTCTGTGATCTTCTCTGCTAAATTCTCTCCTTTCTCCTCTTCTATGTTCTGGAGTCTTAGATAGAATTCAGATCTTTCCATCTCCCACAAAACACTGACTCCATCTTGCTTTTTATCAATTGCTGTCAGCCTATAATCCATCTCCTCCACTTTTCTCTCTGTTATCTCTGCCTTTTCTTCCACCTTCTGCAGTCTCTGCTCGTTTTTACACACCATTTCCTTGACTTCTTTCAATTCATCTTCCACTTCGTCCACTTTCTCTTCTACTCTGTTTATATACTCCTTAATATCCACATGTATGTCTTGCAACATACTTTTTAGCTCCAAAATTGCTTTGTCTTGTTGTGTTCCTGTGCCTGCTGCTTTCTGTGTCATTGAACCGGGTGGGATGTCTATTGCAGATGCATATGATGTTATTTTCTTCATCTTGGTATTTGGTTCTGACATTATTGTATTTAAATTGTAGTCATGTTTTGTAATCCAAAAAATAATTAGTAGATTAATTGTAATCCTGGAGTCACTCACACCGGCCCAAGCACCAGCCTCCAATAAACTGACCCCTATTTTGGGCTCCATCTTTAGGTTCTTGCTACCTTAATCCATTCACTTTATAATGGCCATGTGAAGTAAAAAAAGGAGAAAAAAATAGGAAACAAGGAGAAAAAATAATAAACACATAACGAATATTGGTCAAAAAGCACTCACACACACCCAAGGAGAGGGAAAAAATGAGAGGGGGCACAAAATAAATTCCACAATGGCAGGCCACACCTCATTGCAAGAGGTAAAAAAGGATTTAAAAATGAAGAAAAAAGATAAAAATTGAGTAGATAAAAAATGACCCAAAGTAACCAAGTGAACAGGGGTGGGGGAGGACACTTTAGTATGAGTTGTCTGGGTTATCCAAATTTCTTCC
This sequence comes from Thamnophis sirtalis, assembly GCF_051295495.1. NCBI lineage: Eukaryota > Metazoa > Chordata > Lepidosauria > Squamata > Natricidae > Thamnophis > Thamnophis sirtalis. The sequence continues at coordinate 113,281,202 of NW_028261385.1, read as the reverse complement.
CTCCCTTTTCTTTGGAAAAAGAGGAAGACATTCTCAGCAGCCCATAACAATGTAGCCAGCAAAGGCAAGGCAATGTTTACACAGCTGATTTTATTTATTTCTTCTAGAGGAATTTTATCAGTTCATTGTTATCCACATTGGTTCAAGGTCAACTCTTCTTAGGCAGCTTTTATTGGGCACCATTTACTACTAGACAGCAATGTAAACAATTAATTCAACATATTTTCTTTTAAGTTCCTGGCTTCGAAAGCAAATCTCAGTGATTCTCGAAAGTTACCAAGAAAATCAAAGGCATAGAATGAAAGTTAAACACCGAGAGCTTCTGATTTGCTTTCTAACATCCTTAAGCAGTTCTCAAAATCTATCACTTCCCTTTTTCTATCTATCGGCTCCGTCTGTTCACTGCTGGCCCGAGGGAGGGAGAATTTTGTAAAGTCCGCCCCCCCCTTTTTTTCTGCCACTCTCTCTTTAAAAAGCTTTAACCGGAGGTTAAAAAGTTAATTAACAGGAATGTTGCACTTTCAAGCACTCTTATTATCTCATCCAGACGTTCACCATGTTGATTCTCGTGCTCTGTCTGGCCTTCCAGCTGTGGTAACTCTCGTTGGCTACCTTTCCTGCTTTGGCTCTGAAGGCAAATGCAGGCATTTTAGGGGAGTTGCGGGTTCTCCAACCACACCTACTTGCTCCCCCCCCTCTTCACTGTCCCCCCAGGACAGCTATGGTAGGGTTAAAAAATAATCCCCCCCCCCCGATTAAGCAGGAATCTGTGGATCTGTTTCCACAGTTTGTTTATGTACAAGTATTCTTGCTTACTGTAACAATGGCTATGGGATAGAGGTCACCAACCTTTTGGACCTCAGGGACCACTAAATTCATAATTTTAAATTCCGTGGACCATTAATATGATCTGGCTAATGACTGGCTGGATGGGCGTGGCTAGGTGGTCATATGACTGACTTGGGCATGGCCAATTCAATGTCACTCACATCAAGAGGTGCCTCACCAGCCTCTATCGCTCCTCCTCTCCCAGCTCCTCCTCACCTGCCCACCCGGGCTCCTTAGGGCCCCAAAAGGAAGCAGTTGTTGGAGCTAAGCAGCCACCCTTAGAAAGAGTTGGCAAAACAGCTGGCTCAGTTCAAATTGGATCTGAGCAAGAAGGAGGCCAAGCAGAAGCACCTCATTGAGGACTATGAGCCCAGGCTTTTCAAGCAGAGGGAAGACCCGCGGGAGTGCAAAGCCAGCTACCGGTGCCTGGAGGCTCAGCGGGCTGAGGTAGTCAACCAATTTCAGGCCATGATGCAGTCCCACTGGAACAAGGCCCTCTGGAACTTTGCCACCAGCAGCGCTTCCCTCCAGCCTTTGCCCAAAGCCCCACACCAGGAGGCTGAAGCAGATCCCAAGTCAGAATTTCTCTCCACCTCCAACCCACACAAAAAGATCCCAAAGGGGGAGACTCTCTGCAGCAACACAAACATACATTGCATGTATTCATCCCAGGGGCCATAGTTTGATGGGCCCTGATTTAGTGCCATATAAAAAATGCAAATAATTTTTCTGTGGACCTCCAAAATTTTCTCATGGACCACCAGTGGTGCACGGACCACCAGTTGGTGACCACTGAGGTAGATAATACAGAGTACAGAATTATAGAGTTGGAAGGGATCTTTGAGGTCTTCTAGTCCAGTGCTCCTCAATCTTTTGGGCACCAGGGACAGGTTCCATGGAGAAAGGTTTTTCCACAGACTATGAAGATAAGCCTTCACTTGTTTGCATGGCCCAGTTGCTGGCATGCCATGGACTTGTGCCGGTCCATGGACTGGGGTTTGAGGACCCCTGTTCTAGTCCAACCTCCTGCTCAAGAAGGAGATCCTATACCATTCTGCATAAATGGATGTCCAATCTCTTCTTAAACACCTCCAGTGATGGAGCATCCACAACTTTTGGAGACAAGCTGTTCCAGTGATTAATTGTTATAACTGGTAAAAAAATTCTCCTTAATTTTTGATTGGATCTATCTTCCATTATCTCTTGTCCTGCCATAAACTGTGAGCCATGAACATCTTTGCATGCATGTTCAATAAGATGTCTAAAAACAGGCTAAGTTTCCTTGGCTCCTAGGGAAAAACATTGGGGAGAAAAATGGCTACATTAGATTAGATAGATAGATCAGATTAACCTAGTTGGAAGGGACCTTGTAGGTCTTCTAATCATACCCACCACCCAAGCAGGAGACCCTACACCATTTCTGACAAATGGCAATCCAATATCTTCTTGAAAGCCTCCAATGGTGAAGCTCCCACAACTTCTGAAGGCAAACTGTTCCATTGGTTGATTGTTCTCACTGTCAGAAAATTTCTCCTTGTTTCTTGGTTGAATCTCACCTTGGTCAGTTTCCATCCATTATTCCTTGTCTGGCCTTCAGGTGCTTTGGAAAATAACTTGACTCCCTACTCTCTGTGGCAGCCCCTCAAATATTGGAACATTGCTATCATGTCTCCCCTGGTCCTTCTCTTCACTAGACTAGCCATGCCCAGTTCATGTAACCATTCTTCAGTTCCCTAATCATCCTGATTGCTCTTCTCTACACTTTTTCTAGAGTCTCAACATTTTTATAGTGTGGTGACCAAAACTGGATACATTATTCTAGATGTCATCTTATTGCTAAATTGCTCGTGGCCTCAGGTTTTGCTTCTGTTCTCCTAAATTCTACAAGTTGATCCTCCCTCCCTCTGTGTTGCCTACTTTGAGAAAAGTATCCTTTAAGATCTCTCATATCTGAATAAGGAAGAAATGAATTATAGCTCTATTAGACGCTGACATTTATTCTTCAGGGTGTTTTTTTTAAACTCCTATGGATATACTCATTGCTATGAATTTTCAACTGGTTTGCTACATTCACATATTTTATTTAAAGGAAAGGAATGGGATAAGGGAGACCAAGAAGCTGATTTCAGGTGAGATTTAGCTAGTTAGGCAATTAAGTGTGGTGCATAAAAACTGGAATTTCAAAACTATATTTGTGGAACAAGAGATTTCAGCATCTTGAGCTTGAAGAAGCTGGCTATAAAAATGCTTACCTTATGCAAAACAATTCCATTTCCTTCTCAAAGTGCCTGGAAAGGGACTCTTTAGTTAGATTACTGTATTTTTATTGCACCACATACAACGAAATTAAATGCCATCTTCAGTGTACATTATAATTATAAAAATAAAACACAAACACATATCCTTCACATTCTATACAATTAAACTGAAAACCGATGTTGCATTAATATTGCACTATACAGCAGAATTCAATATAGTTACTGGCATGGGAAAGATGCTGTTTTTCAGCTTATTTCAGTGGTGGGCTGCAATTTTTTTAATAACCAGTTCTCTGCCTTAATGGCTGGTTGGGTGGGCATAGCTGGGTGGGCATGGCTGGGTGGGTGTCATGTGACTGAGTGGGCATCGCTCACTCTATGTCACTTGTGTGGGTGGTACCTGTATGGCACAGGCAGGGTTGGGGAGGGAATCCGGTGGGGGGTGGGCAGGAGGAAATAAAGAACCAGTGTGTGTGCTTGTGTGTGCATGCGTGCACGCACGTGTGTGTGTGTGTACATGAGACAGAGACAGACAGAGGGGGGGGGGGAGAGAATACCACCGCCAGCCCTGATATAACTGTCCAAGATTGGATCCCCCCCCTCTCTCTCTCTCCCTCCCTCTCTCTCCCTCTCTCTGTCTCTCTCTCACACACACACTGCTTTAGACAGGCTTAGAATGTCCACCAGGCCTGGAATGTTGCAGATGCCCCTCACTCGCCCCTTTGCCTGGCTCACATTCTCCTTCCCCAGTCTAGCTTGATACAGGCAGCAACGCAGCTCACATTGCCCTTTCCAAGTCAGTGAGGCTGGGTGCTGGTGAGGACTGGCTTTTTGCCTAGCTTTGTCTGGACAGGGGAAAATGGACAGGGGCCTGGGGAGGAAGCCTGCATCAAGCTAGACTGGGAAAGCTATCTGTGAGAGGAAGAGAAGTTGGCTAAGCAGCAACTACTAGCATTCAGGGGAGAGTTTCCACACAGAAACAGGAGCACACATAAATGCTGCCCTTCTCCCTCTCTGTCTCCATTACTGGGCTAGCAGACAGTGGGAGAGTACAAGGTTTCTGCTTCTGCAATGAGGAGACCTGAGAAAAATCTGAAATTTGCTGGAGGAGATTCAGGGAGCCCCTATAGCCTTTATTGTCATTGTACAAAATAAAAACAATGAAATTGGTTAGAAATTGGAAAGTGTCGGTGTGGGAAATTCTTCAGTTTGTTCTTTACCCTAAAAAAGGCAAGCATTTTTCTTTCCTGAAGCGATTCAGTCTTTCCAGATGGAAAGAGCACACTCATCATGGTTTTGGCATCAGAGCCCTCCAGCCCTGTCTTCAGATGAATTGAGCCCAAGTGTTTGCTTAACCACTTCAAGCAGCCACCATCCAGGGCTTCCAAGGTCAGGAGGAGGAGGAGAACAATAAGGACTCCTATGGGTAAAAGACTAGCTGGCATGTGTAGAGAGAGGAAACGTGACTAGCAAATGCTACTAAGAAGAAACATTGATGAATTCTTTAGGCTAGAAAATGGGAGGCAAAATATGATATTTCACTGAGGTTTTCAGTCTTTTTTTAAAAAAATAAAAAGACTCACTGATAGCTCAGAAAAGCATAAAAAAAAAAACTACTGAGTCCAACTCATTCCTTAATGCAGGAATTCAGCTTAAAGAATCCCAGATGGCTGTCTAGCTTCTTTATAAACATGTCCAATAAAGGGAAGCTCACTGCTTTACTGGGTAATTGTTTCCACTGGTAAGTTGCTTTTACCATTAAGAATTTCCCACTAATATTGAAAACCTGGCTTATTATCTAAATCCATTATGCTACGACCTGCATTCTGGACTAAAGCAGGTTTTACTCTTCATATTTGTGGCATTTCCCCCCCCCCCCAGTTGTTTGAAGACAATTCCTTTAACCACATTTTCCCAAGATTAAGCATGCCTGGCTCCTTCAGTCTGTTTTCATCACTTGGATTCCAATCTTTTGATAATCTTGTTTATTCTTCTTTGAACCAGTTTCCGGAATCTTTCTTAAAGTGTGGTGAACAGACTTAGATGCAGCACTTGTGGTCAGACAAATGTAGAATAAAGTGGAATTTCCCATATCAATAGGTCAGGCGGAGCTAGTTAGCTGAAGAGGGGTGATCGTGGTCAGATCGCTCTTGCCACCTCCATCAGCAGCATGGGTGCCTCGGCGGAAGTATGGATCACTCTGTCCCTCTGTCTCTGTCTCTCTCTCACACACACAAACACAAGTTCGATCAGATTGCTCTCTTGCTCTCTCTCTGCCTCATTCCAAGTGCCCTATGTGTACGCAGATGCCCCATTTGCTTGCAAGCATGCAATGAGTGTTAAGTAGTTAAGTGGAAAGTAGTTGGGGAGGGGAATTAGACCATGGCAGGGTCCCTACAGGAGAGCCCTTTTAAGGATTATGTATTAATAGAACAGCAACTAACTTACCCCTGTTCCTAAACACTAAAGGTATTTAACATAAAAAACAGAGGAGCTCTGATCAACTATCAGAGCCATCATTTTGACAGTTTTGCTGTACTGTCGTCTAAGGACACCCCCATGAAATGCAAGCATGGGATAAACCGAGCTTGGCTTGTTTTAAGGGCCCACAAACTACTAGCAAAATTGGCATTTGATCACAAGGCAAGGAGGCATTGAGAAATGTTTCCCCTTTTGCATTTGAGCATCCAAGCAGGGACAGGAAAGACAAAGAAAAAGAAGGAAAGAGGATGTAATGATCTGTATGCTTTGTGTTATATCTCAAGTTCAATTGTTATGCCCAATTCTTTATGCATGTTAGGAAACAGTTAACATTTCTAGTCATGTGATCTGGGGGCAGGAAGTTGTTGTAAAATGGTTGCTGCTGAGTAAAGACAAGCCTCTGGTTCAAGCTCCTTGCTGTCTGCCTTTATATTGTGTTAAATCATCACAGAGGGGAAGAGAGCAAGGAAGGAAAAAAAGAAAGAGGAGAAGAGAGCAAGGAAGGAATATATATATATATATATATATATATATATATATATATATATATATATATATATATATATATATATATATATATATATATATACACACACACACACACACACACACACACACATACATACATATATACACATATACATACATACATATACATACATACATACATACATACATATATACATACATAAATACATACGGGTGGCTATTAGAGGCCATTTCTCTCTTTCTCTTTTTCTTTCTCCCTGTCCCTCTCCCCCCCCCCTCTCATCGTGTATTTCATTTCTCTCCTTGTGTTCGTAGCTGGTAAGGGATTTATCTCTCCATGTATATGATTGTATATTTCTATATATAAACCACTATTAATTGTATAAAGGATTTGTGTGCTGTGTGCTGTATTTTATTCCTGGGTTTTTCTCATAATAATAGTCAAGCTGCCAAAACTATGACAGTGAGCTCCACAATGCCAATGCTCCTGAGTTGATCGGTTTATGATGGCTATCCGCTGCCAGTTCGACAACCGCCTGGTGGACCAAAAAGCCAGCGACTACATCAGAACCGTGAAACAGGACCGCCAGTCAAATACACTGAGGAATTCTGAAATCTCACCTGCAGGGTGGCTGTAGGAACTGTATTGCTACAAGAGAACTCCCAGGGAATCTTTCAACCCTGTGCCTACACCTCCAAAAATCTAACTGATACAGAACAGAGGTGGGCGGTGTGGGAGAAGGAAGGTTATGCAGTTCGATGGGCATTGCTAATATGGCAGCATTTCTCAGAAGGGTCTAAACACCTATTTGAAGTGTGGATAGTTCACAATAATTTGGAAGCCTTAAAAACCCTGTGGAAGCAAGCCTGCTGGGCACAGTATTTTAATTGCTTTAATTTTACCCTGTGCTACATCCTTGTGGGGGGGGGGACTTTCTAGCAGATGCCCTATCCAAACTACCACAATACAGCACTGCCTCACCCAAAATTATCCAACTGGTCATTCCATCAAACCAATTGGCAGCAACAGTGATCACAAGGGGTCAGGGGAAAGCCGAACCAGACATTACCTGGTAAGTGGTAGACAAACTTAAAATTGCCTTAAAAGATTATGAATAGCTAATAGCTGACAAAGAACAGGCCACCCTCAAGGATGGACTGGCCTGGGTAGGGGTAAAATTATATGCCCTTGCCCACCCACGTTGTGGGCTGTGGTTTTACAGACTTGCCATGACTCGGAGACAGTGAGGCATTTTGGCTTTGTAAAAATTCTGTTTAGTCCAACAGCAATTTTGGTGGCAGTCCCTCAAAAAAGAGCTATGTGGCTAGCTGCCCAGTGTATGGTTTGGCAAAAAGATGACCAAGGAAACCTATGGGACTACTACAAAAAGTGGCAAACCCCATACACCTCAGAAAGGGATCTCTATAGAGTTTATAGTAGAACTGCCTGAGAGTGCAGGGAACACCATGATTTAGGTGGCTGAAGACTTATGCTCAAAACAAGTCCATTTCATTCTATGCCCAAAGATTCCATCAGCCCACACACTAGCCAACTGTTTTTGCAACATGTTTATAGGCTTCATTGCATCCCTGATCGCATCATCTCAGACTGGGGAGTACAATTCACTTGCAGTTTTGGCACAAATTTTTGAAATTGATGGGACCCACACAGGGCTTAAGCTCTTCCCATCATCCACAAATGAATGGAGGGTACAAGACAGCTAAGACAGTACTGGAACAATACCTCAGATGATATATTAATTATCAACAATTGGACTGATCTCTTGCCATTTAATAATTCAGTGCATAGCTGCACTAGGTTTACTTCCCTTTAATGTAGCCTTGGATCAGGACTTTGTAGTAATCCCCGAGCTGCCCCCGGAAATCCCCCAAACCCCTCATTAGTAGAGTAGATACAACAAAGCAAAATATGTGGCCAATAGCCCACAAGGGCTACTGGCCCTTTAGAAGAAGTGCAACAAGCGGCAGACTGGAAAAAAATGCACCAAGCCAAAGGAGTTTAAAGTGGGCAACAGAATACAACTAATCCCTGGATTATGAGTGCTCATTTAGCACCATTCGAAGTTACAAGATAAGAGCCCCCTTGTATTCACAAGCAAGTCCCAAAATTACAAATGTTGCAGCACCACAATAGTTGTCCGCCCTTACAAACAACTGCAGGTCTGCAACATTCATCCTATTCCCCCCACCCCTGATCCCCACAACTGCTTCCCCCTCTCATCCTGCCGCTTCAGGCTCACTTACCTTACAAGATCAGTCTCCGCTCTGCCACGGTTTCTTTGCTTTTGAGGCAGAGGAGAGTTGATGGAAGCTCCTGGGTGCTGTAATGTCATCCTCTTTTACAGAGAGTGAGTGCCTGAATTCTCATGAGATCATGGACCCCAGAAACTTTCATTCTCAGTGTAAAAAGTATTTGTGGTGCCTGTCTCCTGCTCCTCCCACCCAATTCCTTTCCACCACTGGGACACTTTTTGCCAAGACAGAGACCTGACAGAGACTGGAATCTTCACAGAGCGATTTACTCTATTTTGAAATGCCCCATAGACGAATGAAACCTTTGAAAATGGAACAAATTCCTCTGTTTCAAAGGCTCCATAGGTGTCTATGGGGCATTTCAAAACAAAGCAAATCCCTCCATTTTCAAAGGGTTCATAGGTGCCTATGGAGCATTTCAAAACCGAGCAAATCCCTCTGTTTTCAAAGGCCCCATCTGCATGCGGATGAAGTGTCCAGTCTCCATCATATCTCCATCTGGCTGAAAAGATGGTGGCGGAAAGGGATTGGGGGAGGGGGAAGAGTAAGAGACAGATGCCACAAACACTTTTCACACCCAGGAGGTTCCATCAACTCTTCTCTCCCTCAAAACGACAGAGACCACGGTAGAGAGGAGACAGATCTTTGCAAGCAGCAAGAAGGCAATTCCGAGGCTGTGTCTGGAGCAGGCTTCGCTGCTGGATGAGACAGGCTGGGAAGTGCAAGAATCGCAGGAGGCCGCAGGCGCACACAGGCCTGGCCCACTCCATCCCAGTATGCATGCATGTGTACAGGCTGGGAAGGTGGCAGTCCAGCATAGCCTCATTCATGGCTTGCCCATTGGCTGCCACAACTACCTTCTACTCTTCCTTGTGGATCAGGGGATGCAATCATTGCTGCTGCTGTTGTCAGCAGCCCACTCCCCCTCTCCAGCTGCATGCACACTGGCCAACTGCTCATGTTGGAGCGCCGGAAACCTGAAAATCAGGTGGCCAGCGCACATGTGCATACTGGCCACATGGTGTTTGGGTTTCTGGTGCACACATGCACACAAAGACCAGCTGGCTGTTGTGCATATGTGCACCAGAAACCAGAAGAGCAGCTGGCCAGTGTGCATAGGGCTGGAGAAGGGGAGCGGGCTGCTGATGACAGTGGCACACAGAAGTGTTCAGTGAGAAATAATGTGACATGCTAATGTAAATGTGAAGCTCCCTAAACCAAAAATGTAGCCCATGATCCCAAAGGAAATGAGTACATCGACAAAAACCTAGCAAGAGGCTTCACCCAGCTACCAAAATCCCGTGCGGCCACTCCCATGCTGTTCAAAGAGGAAAAAGACAGGATGATGAGTCTGTGCATGGACTTTAGGGGGATAAATGGCATTTGTGTAGGAAACATGTACCCTCACCCTCTAATGAAAGACATGCTGGCTTATCTAGCAAAAGGGAAGATCTTCATTAAGCTAGACCTGAGCGAGGCATACAAGATGAGGATCAAAAAGTGGGATGAATGGAAGACTGCTTTTAACTGCCCACTGGGCAGCTTCCAATTCAATGTATTGCCATTCGGGCTCTAATGGCCCCCTGCGGTCTTCATGCAACTCATAAATGAAGTGCTGCATGAGCACCTATTCAAGGGGGTCCTAGTGTACTTAGTGACATTCTTAATCAAAACAATGGAGGAGCACATCAGACTGGTCCACCAGGCACTAAAGAAACTCCTGGTTGCAAATCTATATGCCAAGCTACCCAAATGTGAGTTCCATAAGACCCACTTCAATTACCTAAGCTATCGAGTGTCGAGTGAAGGGGTAGAAATGGACTCAGGAAAAGTAAAAGGCATCCTGAATTGGCAGCTCCCTCACACCCGTAAGCAACGGCAGAGCTTTTGGGGGTTTGTAAACTTCTACTGACAGTTCATCCCCTCTTACACCAAAACAGCCCTGCCCATCACCAAACTGCTAAAAACAGAGAAAGGGGGGAACCACAATCCAGCCATCCACTAGAGTCGACACTGGAGTGGACTGTGGACTGCCGGGGAACATTTGATAAACTCAAATGGCTATTCGTGGAGGAACCAGTCCTAAAGCACCCAAACCCCAAGGAGCCATACATCATTCAGGCAGGATGTAGCCATAGGTGCAGTCCTCCAGAAGAATAAGGAGGTGAGTCTCTAACCATGTGCCTCCACCTCCATAAAACTCACTGACACTGAACAAAGATGGGTGGTGTAGGAGAAAGAGGCTTTTGTGGTCCGTTGGACACTATTAATCTGGTGGCACATCCTAGAAGGGGGCCAAGTGCTGTTTGAAATATGGACTGATCAGAAAAAGATGGAGACCCTTAGGATCCCTTGGAAACCCTCTCCCAAACAAGTTTGATTGGCACAGTATTTTAACCTATTAAACTTCATGCTGAAATACATCCCATAAGGGGAAAATTGCCTAGCAGATGCCTTGTCCTGAATGCCCCAGTACAAGAGTAAGTGTGAAGAGGTGTTCAACACCATAATTCCCATCCCCCAGAAGGCAGCACAAGTCACTACAAGGAAACAGACTCAGAAGCGATTGAGCGAGCAGGGGAAGAACTAATTCAAAAGCTCAGAGCTGAGCTGCAAACCAACCCAATTCCGGGGCAACGAACAACTCCTGATCTTCCAAGATGCATTGGAATGGAAAGATCCCAAATTGTATGTCCCCAGCACCCTCTGGATTTTGGACACCCTCCGGGTCCAAGTTCTGCAAAGAAGCCACGACTCCAAGCAAGCCGGCCATTTTGGATTCCTAAAGACATGGCATCTCGTGTGAAGACAATTTTGGTGGCCAGCAATGAAAAAGAACATTGAAAGCTATGTAAAAAGCTGTGCTACATGCACAGCAATTTTAAAAAGACCTGGAAAATCCTCAGGTTTGTTACAAGTGGCTGAACCATCATGACCCTGGGAGGAAATAGCAATGGACTTTATTGTGGAACTCCCAGAAAGTGGGGGGGGGGGACATTGTATTTTGGACAGTTATCGATCTTTTTTCCAAACAGGCTTGCTTCATCACCTGCTGTGGCCTCCTTTCAGACCATAAACTGCCTAAGCTGCTCCTGAAGCACAATTACTGACTGCATGGAGTCCCAAAGAGGATCATATCTGACCCGGGGTCCACTTCATGGCCAAATTCTGGAGTGAGTTTGTAAAGTCAATTGGGTCTTCCCAGGGGCTTAGTTCAGCTTTTCACCCAAGTACTAATGGGGTGGCGAAACGTACAAACCCAATGATAGAGCAGTACTTGAGATACTATGTAAACTATTAACAAACCAATTGGGCTGATCTGCTACCATTTGCTGAGGTGGCATACAACAGCATTGTACATAGCAGCATGGGCTTCAATCCTTTCAAGGTGACCACAGGAGTGAATTTGTACCAATGCCTGAGTTTCCTTAGAAGCCCCCTTCCTCAGTAAGCCTGACTGAATGGGTAGACTCCCTACAGGAGGCTTGGGGGAATGTGAAACTCGCCAAAGCCACCAAGATAGGAAAAGAGTAGGTAGACAAAAGCCAATCCTCCTAGAAGCCATTTCACATAGGGAAGAAAGTTTATCTCTCCAGCAAATACCTGAAACTAAAGCTGCCATCTAGAAAACTGGGTCCTAATTTTATAGGACCTCTTCCCATCATAAAAATCATTAACGGTGGAGCTGAAGCTCCCATGCCTATTGGGAAAAATACAGCCAGTTTTCCACAGTAGTTTTTTGAAGCTGATAATAGGATCAGAGCAAAGGCCAGTAGCTTGGGAAGCCCCAGGTCCCACCGCAGTGCAGGGGGAGACCTATTACAAAGTAAAAGAATCCTGAATTCTAGACTGCACAATAGCAAAACATTTTAGCATAGAACTTTCATAAGTACTTATGACATATTATCAATATATAACAAATTTACAACAGTATCAGCCACTTTTATGCTCAGAATGTCTATTATTGGATAAAACAGACCAATGAATTCAGTATTGAATAAAATATTAAAGAAAATAAAGGAAATGTTATGAGTTTCATGAGATATCCTAAACATAAGGAAATTATTAGTAAAAGCTAGAGAATGGAAATATTACATTTTAATTTACTTAATTAAAAATATTTATTTGGCTACAATGCTCCTAAGTTTTTCAGGATTGCTGCAAACCCTGAAAATTCCAGGATTTCTTTTTTTAAAGTTTTTTTTATTTAACACACAAAACATTGGACACAGTGTAACCATACTGGCAATGTCTTTGCCATACATACTAAAATATAAAGTTAAATATAACCACCTTGCTTATTTACATTTGGTCTGCTCAGTATTCACAAATATAAAGACATCTTACTTCCATCTTACTTTGATCTTTGATCTTGTCTTATACGTTTTCACTGTTATAGCTACATACATAATTCTAATTTTCCATTCTATAGATCCTAGTCATTTCTTATTTTGGGTCCCTTTTCTATTCCAACCATCAATAAAATTTATCCCAGATCTGTTTCGTTTTTATTCTTCAATTCCCACGTCAGTCTATCTATTTCAGCGTAAGTCAGAATTTTTCTAATCATTTCCTTTTCTTGTAGAATTTCCCTGTTTTTTCCAGTTTTGGGCAAAGACCATTCTTGCTGCCATTATAATACATATTGTTAAGTAGATTACCCCCTTGTTATATTTGTTGTTTATAATTCCCCCCAAAACATAATTCTGGTTTAAATTCTATTTCCTCTTTGGTTAGCTCTATCAGCCACATTTGAATTTTTTGCCAATATTCTTTTGCTTTTTTTACACAACCACCACATATAGCAGTACATGCCTGATTCATGATCACATTTCCAACAATTTGGTGATAAATTTCTAAACATTTTGCTAATCTCACCGGCAGAAGATGCTACCTTTAAACATTTTATATAAATTTTCTTTATACGATATTGCCAATGTTATTTTTCTATTTCTTTCCCATAATTCTTGCTATTTTTCCAGTTGTATATTGTAACCAAAGTTTATCACCCAGGCTATCACTGTTTCCTTAACCTGCTCTTCTTCCATCATATAGTCCAATCAAAATTTATAAACCTTCTTTACCAATTTATCATTTGTCCCCAAAAAGATCTTATCTATTGTCATCAACTCCCTATTAATGATTCACTTTTTTATATCTTTCAAGTAATGTGATTGGATTTGTAAATAGGACCACTATTCCAATTCTACCCCCCGCTTTTTTAATTCTTGCCTCAATTTCAATCTCCCTTCTTTGTTTATTATATCCTTATAGGTAACCTATTTTCCCTGATTGATAAGGTGTGGGTGCACTAACGCTTCTAATGTGGATAACCAAATTGGAACCTTTCTATCGTTGTTGTTTTTTTTGCTTACATTTATTCTATATCTCCAATAACTCCTGTCTGATGAAATGTCTTTGAAAATATGCTACTTGTTTCCCGTACCACGAAAATGCATGCCACCCTAGATGTAAATCGTGGCCCTCTAATTTTAGCAATCTTTTGTTTTTTTTAACTCTATCCATTCTTTTACTCAAGTGAGCGTTGTTGCTTGGTGATATAATTCCCACTCTGGTGCACCAAATCCTCCTCTATCTTTTATATCTTTCAAAAGTTTAAATTTAATCCTTTGTTTCTTCCCTTGCCAAATGTATTCCGATGTCATTTTATTCAGTTTTCCAAAATACTTTTTATCCAATTTTATAGGGATATTTTGAAACAAGAAGAGCAATATTCATCTTGATCACCGCTATTCTTCCCATTAAAGAAAGTCTCAAATATTTCCACCTCTCCAAATCATCCTTTATACAATTTCTTAGCTTAACATAATTGTCCTCTTTGATTGATGTGCATTCCTCCTTCTGTTTATCCATCATATTTTTAATGATCATTTTAGTTTTATCTTTGTTAATTTTCAGTTGGGATGCTTCTCCATAATCTTCTAATACCTCCATAAGTCTCAAACCCAAATTTAGTGGTTTTTCAAGAATAAAAGGTGTTGTCTGCAAATGCTTGCAATTTATATACTTCTTTCCTAATTTCCAGACCTTTAATTTGTGCTTCTTTCCATATTATCCTCATTAACACTTCTAAAGTCAATATGAATAGCAATGGGAATAAGGAACACCCTTGCCTGAATTTTGAACTTTTTTTGTTACCTCTCCATTCACTATTACTTTGGCTTCTTGTTTAGAGTAAATCGCCCAGAACATATTTAAAAATTTGTCACCATGACAAATTAAAATTCAAGGAATTTTAATTGCTGTAGCATGAATTACCATTTAATGTTATCGAAAGCTTTTTGGGTGTGTAAAAATAACAATGCCACCTGTGTTCTACTGTGTATTTCTAAGACAGCTAATATTATTCTTATATTGTTCATTTGTCTTTTTGGCAAAAAACCATTTTGATCAGTGTATATAAACTTGTTTAGGAATCTTTTTTAATATTCAGCTATTATAGATGTGAATATCTTATAGTCTGTATTTAGAAGAGATATAGACCTATAGATCTTAGTGTCCTGTCCAAATTATCTTTTGGTATCAGTTCCAGGTGGCCGTGATCGCTGCGCTGCCGCCCAAAAATGCTGTTACCACAGTCTCTGCCACCTGGAATCACCTGAGAAGAGGCAGGTGAAGCGGGCACTGCAGAGATCATGGTAACAGCGTTTTTGGGTAGCTGTGCAGCAATCTCAGGAACCAAAGGCTTTGAATCAAGCTTGATTGTACCTCATTCCAGGTTTTTAACTTTCCAATATAGCATCCTGAGAAAAACATTCATGGAGAGATTTTTCCCCTTTCTCAAACCCACCCAGCATCATCGGGATCTTGGCTAGTGAAAGAAGCGCGAGATGGAAACTTTGGAATTTGGGAGCACCAGGTCAAAAGTCTCCCTGGAACCTGATTTTGCCCCAAGACTAAGGAAGCGAGGTTGCCAAGAGGGCTGTGAACAAGTCCAGTTGTTCAAGGAGGCAGCCTTGCCAGGTCATTTTCTTTGGGCTTCCCTTTTGACTCTCAGGTGCTGCCGCGAGGAACCGTTAATCCAAATAGAAGGGATCTCTTCCACTCTCGGCTGTTGCAAAGCCCAACCCAACATGCAAACTGGAAGTTGGTTCCTGAACTTCCGGTTTGTGTGTTGGGTTGTTTTTTTGCCCTCTGGACGCTTCAGGGAATCCTCTGGAGGGCAAAAAATGGCCAAAAATGAAAGCCGAAGTCAGCTGGCCAGTGCGTGCATGTGCACTGGAGCTGACAGGACAATGCCTTGCATGCCTGACAAATAGCTCCACATTCCACCTGTGGCACACGTGCCATAGGTTCGCCATCATGGCCCTAGGGCCTATATTATTTTAGACAAGTGGTATCCAGACTCTTCTTCAAAACCTCCAGTGATGAAGCATCCACAACTTCTGAAGGCAAGCTGTTCCACTGGTTAATTGTTCTGCCAGGAAGTTTCTCATTAATTTCAGGTTGCTTCTCTCCTTGATTAGTTTCCATCCATTGTTTGTCTTGCCTTCTGGTGCTTTGCAAAATAAGTTGATCCTCTCCTCTTTGTGGTAGCCCCTCAAATACTAGAACACTGCTATCATGTCACCTCTAGTCCTTCTTTCTCTAGACTAGCCACAACCAATTCCTGCAACCGTTCATGTTTTAGTTCCCAGGCCTTTAATCAACTACTTGGTAGTGATTATAGGATGGTGATCTAGAGAGGGCAGAGCTTATTAACTATTTTACTTCATTTTTTCTTTCCTGGACTTATTACAGATTAACAGTTGGTAGGGACTTTGTAGGTCATCTAGTCCTACCCGCAGGCCCAAGCAGGAGACCATACACCATTTTTGACAAATGGCAGTCCAATCTTTTCTTGAAAGAAAGTAGGCTGTGTTCAGATAGACCTAGGTAGAAGAGTTGACAGCAGCAACTCTAGAGGAAGAAAAGGCTGTTTCTTCTTTTTCTGACACTGTCAACATTATTTCTCATACTCTTTAAGGACCATGTTGGTTTTTCATCCACACCTAAACCAGAAGATTAGAATAAACATACTATTGCAATAATTTCAATTTCTTCCAGTTGGTCCATACAATATAACTACTTCTACATGCACTTTTTTCTTATTTCCCCCCCAGCATTTTTTAAGTTTCCTAAAATTATTCCCAATTTTACTTTTTTTAAAGACAGATTCTTTCTACCACCTCTTCTTTCAATAACTGGGCCATCCTAGTCAATTTCTTTTCTATATTGGCTACATTTAGAAAGGGTGCCATTCTTCCATTCTTTTTCTTTCAACCCTTGTCCTTCCAAAATAAACCATATAGGCATTTAGATTAGACAACTGCTATTTTTCTAGCAGAATCACCTACAGTCACAGAAAATTAAAATTAGAAGGAATCTTAGACATCTACTCAAACTCTTGCTCAGGATCCATTAAGCTATCCTGACTGAACCTCTTTTGTTGTAGTTTCAATCCCCTGGCTATGGGGCAATATATAGTAGAATAAGTTCATTCCTTCTTCTATGTGAGAACACACACACACACACACACACACACACACACACAGAGGCCCCATTTGGCAGTTCTCTGAACTCATTTAATTTTTTCATTGTCTTTTCAAACTATGGAACTCACAGCTGAATACCACACACAAAATGCAGTTGTTTCTTTGTAGTCCAGGTTTGGATCAAGTACAAACTTTTTGATTATCAGAGACACTTCATCAGTGTGTTGAATTCCAGGTAGCCCACAATATTTCTTAGAACTAGTAAGCAATTAGTAATTTTATCAGTGGAGGACTCCATTAGTTTGGCATGATTTGTTTATGAAAAACCGATACTGGCTCCCATTAATTTTAGCCTGCCTGTGTTTGAGGATTTTGCCCATACAAAGAGCAAGCTAGCAGGTTTGTAATTTTCTTGTTCTTCTTCCTTCCCTTTTCTGTAGATGGAAATGACATTGATCTTCCCCAGTATTCTGGGACTTCACCAATTCTCAAAGATTACTGCAATAATCTGGGAATTTTGCAATAATCTGTGAATTAGTTCAGTCCTGAATTAACCTCAGTGCTGCAATAATCTCTGCTAATTACTAAATACTGTAGAATATAATCCATTTGGTCAGAGAAACTTGAATTTAATACAATTTGTTAAGTTTTCTGTTATCACCTTGTCTTCCCTAAACAGTAGCTTCCTCATTCTTATATAACAATGCCCAGCTAAATTGATGGTCCTTCGGAGAAAAGATAGATACAAAATCATTATCTATGGTCACTTCACCACCGCTTTCATCACCGACTTAAACTTTGGCTTTCTTTCTATTTCTAATATATCCTAAGAATCTCTTTTTTTGTTATCTTTCGTATGTCTCACAAACCTTGGTTAATTCTGAACTGCTGCAATTTAATTATATTTTATGTAATTATTCTAATTCCTATAGTATATGTTTGGAATTTGCATCAGTTTTAAAGCAGTTGCCTCTGGATTTATAGGGTTTCTGGTGCGTGCACCGAACCAGCAGTAAAACTAGTGGGAACCCACCCCTGCTCTTTGTACTGTACAATATACAACAAATATGACCATCCTCCCCCCCCCACACACACCTAACCAATAATAGTTTTATAACCATTTCCTGAAATAACCTTGAAGTTATTATGTAAAAATAACAATATAATTTCTGTGTTAAATGTACCATATTTTTCGGAGTATAAGATGCACTGGAGTATAAGACGCACCAAGGTTTTGAAGAGGCAATTTTTTAAAAAAAGTAGGTCGGTAGATAGAGGGAGAGAAAGAGAGAGAAATACAGTAGTTAGGTAGGTAGGTAGATACAGAGAGAAATAGAGAGATAGAGAAATAGAGTTGGTAGGTAGGGGGGAGAGAGAAATAGAGAGTTAAATACAGTAGGTAGGGAGAGAGTAGGTAGGTTGGTAGATAGAGGGGGGGAGAAATACAGTAGGTAGGTAGGTAGGTAGATGTTTCCAGGTGTATTTATCCATGTGCTCGAGAAGGAAATCACTGACAAACTGCAGCACCTAAGACTTTGTTTCTGCTGGCACAGTACTTGATCAATCTAATTCTCATCAATCAGTTCAAGAGCTTTCCAAAAGGGGAACATTTTTTTTGCACTCTGCAAGCCTCCCAAAAACGAGCCCGTTCCCCCCCCCAAAGGCATGAATAGGCTTGGGGGGGCTTGCAGACTGCTCCTGGGGGGTGGGGGCCAAAAACGAGCAAAAAACGGCCCGTTATTCACAAAAATGGGCTCATTTTTTGTCAAAGAAATTGCATGCATAGCCTTATGGAGACTTATAGAGTGCTGCTGGGGGGAGGCAAAAAAGGGCTGTTTTTTGCTCATTTCTGCCTTGCTCTCTGAAAGGCTTCACAAGGGTATGCACTGCCTTTTGGTGAAGGGGGGGGGGCTTTGGGAGGCAAAAAAATGCTGTATTCGATGTATAAGACGCACCCACATTTTCAGCCTCTTTTTTGAGGAAAAAAGGTGCGTCTTACACTCCGAAAAATACTGTAAGTTCTTACTATTTATAGTTTTACCTTTTTTTGGCTTCTCCTATTGTGCTTCACGTGGTTAACACAGCACATTCTATTTAATATTGTTTAACTCAAACCACTTACTGTATTTTTCAGAGTATAAGACACACCTTTTTTCCTCAAAAGAGGCTGAAAATCTGGGTGCATCTTACACATCGAATACAGCATTTTTTGCCTCCCGAAGCCCCACCCCCTTCACAAAAATGGCCATGCATACCCTTACCGAGGCTTTCAGAGAGCTCCTGGGGGCTGGGGAGGACAGAAATGAGCAAAAAAAGGACCATTTTTGCCCCCCAGCCCCAACAGCACTTTATAAGCCTTCATAAGGCTATGCATGCAATTTTTTTGACACACAGGCCCATTTTTGCGAAAAATGGGCCATTTTTTGCTTGTTCCCCCCCCCCCCCCACCCGGACAACTCTGCAAACCCCCTCAAGGCTATTCATGCCTTTTTCTTAAAAAAGGGGGCCTGTTTTCACAAAAAACGGGCCGTTTTGGGGAGGTTTGCAGAGTGCAAAAACTTTTTTTTCCTTTTGGAAAGATCTTTAACTGATCGATGAGAATTACATTGATCAAGTGCTGTGCCAGCAGAAAGAAAGTCTTAAGGTGCTGCAGATTGTCAGCGATTTCCTTCTCCAGCACATGGATACACCAGGAAATATCTACCTACTCTCTTTCTCCCTACCTACCTATTGTATTTCTATCTCTTTCTATTTCTCTCTATCTATCCCTCTACCTACCTACCTACCTACACACATATACTCTCTTTACCTACCTACTGTATTTGTCTCTCTTTCTTTCTCTCCCTCTCTCTCACTCTATCTACCTACTTACTTTTTTTAAAAAAATGCCTCTTCAAAACCTTGGTGTGTCTTATACTCTGAAAAATACGGTAAAATCTTTTTGTTCTCAAGGAACAAATGTTCTCTATCTTTTGTAACTTACTGCATCACTCCATACTTACACTGTAGTTAAACAAGTTTACATTTAACATGGTTAGGATCTTACTGTTAAAATATCACCAAGTATTCTTTAATGAACATAGATTTCACACATGCAAATTTGTATACACAAACTCATAGTTAGTCTGAGTGCTAAAGTAATGCTAAACCTATATATATCTCTTGAAGAAAAATTAACTTTAAAAATAGACCAGAATGATGTAAATATATTTTAATAATACCAAAACTAAGCTTCCCATCTATTCTGAGGTTTTCAAATAAATAGCAAAATCAATAGTTAATCCCTTTAGATACTCTTAAAGTAACTGTGCAGAAACTAGGACTCTTGCACTCAAACACATCCAAAACAGTTAAGAACATACAGTAATAATGCACTAGGAAAGAAGTGTCACTACAAAGAACAGATACCAACAATTTCTGAACAGATCATTAAATGATGTCTAATAACAAGGGAGGAAAAAAACTCACAACTCTAGGAACATGCCATATAAAAATGATAAAGCAAAATGTGTACTTTCTTCCCACATTAGCAAGACTCCAACACAGAAACGTTCTACTGAAGTTCAATAATTATTTTATCTACTGGCTTTAGCAACCAGATGTTGTTTCTTGTGAGCACAAGGAACATCCAGAAGTCAATCTAAATATTCTGGTTTAAACAGAAGCAAGTTATCAGTTTGAGAAATCAGCTGATGCTTTTAAAAATCTCAAACCAGAATGCTAACAGGACTGTTATACAAGAACTATTAGCCATGCATATATTCTACCAAGTACATATTTTGGTATCTCTCAGATTTAATGTGTGCTTATATTCAAGAACAGATCTTTTAAGGTATATTAAAATAATAGCCTTCAAAATCTGCCATTAGGTATTCCAATGTGTGACAAGCCAAAGCAGAAACTCATTGTAAATGTATAGCTATATATAATCAAACAAAGACACTGCAATGTTTTCTGATAATTTTAAGAGCATTGCTTGACTGCATTTTGATCTTCCTTATCCTTTTCAATGTTTGGTTTTCAGCTGAGCCATAGTAGTGGTTAATTTTTCCTCCAATTTATGATAAGATTACAAATGGGGAACAGCTACTTCTTCCACAATGAGTTATTTAAGTCTACATACTCAGCCAATTAAATATGGGAATTAAATTGAAAGACTTGCTCCAATAAAATCAATATGGTAAAATGTAAAATTATGTTACACTGTAGCACATACACTGCAACACTGAACACAAACAAATTGCAAATGAATCTCAAAGTACATAGCATATCATGGATGAGTGATCAGAGTTTTCAATTTTCAAGGAAAGCTACATAGTCAGTTAATCTGGCCAATTGCTGTTCATTAGGAATTGGTGGAACTGGAGCAGGTTCTACAAAGAAAGCAGAAAACATGATGAGAACAGAAACTACATTATTATTTCCATCCTACAAAGATGACAAGCTGTACTTCTGGAGGCTGCAGGTGTATCCTTTGCCTCCTTCTGCTGTTTCTGAATGATCTGGATAGATCAAAATTTCATTCATGGCCACAGTAAATGGGTAATTAACAAATCCTTCAATGCCCTTACCCACATTATCATTAGAAAGTCTACAAATACTAAGAATGTAATGCTTACTCTTAGATATTTTATAACTTTTAATACAAGTTCCTGAACAACATCAAGATACTAATATGCCAATATAGGAACGTGAGCGGTATTGAAAATAAAAACAGCTATTGGCTATGTGCTTTGTAGCACAAGGGAAATAATTATTTAAAACTTCAGAAGCTTCCACTTCTGCATAAAGGAAAAAATGAGTAGGCTTCAAATTCCTACATATAATCTTGTGCCATGTTAATTTATTTAAACAGACAAAAATACAATGCTAGAACATTTTTAGACAAGCAAGGTTATAAAATATTAATAGATTTACTGCAGTGGTGGGATTCAATTTTTTTTACTACTGGTTCTGTGGGTGTGGCTTGGTGAGGAGGGCATGTGACTGAGTGGGCATGGCCAACTCATCATCACTCATGGCAAGGTGGGGCGGCACCTTGCTGTGACATTGAGTTGGCCACGCCCAGCCACATGAGCGATCCTACAGGGACAGGGCGATTTCCTATGTACTTCGCCATCCCCTGCCGCCCTTGAGCTGACAAAATAAAAGCCCATCTAGAGATCACGGCTGCCTGCCAAGCCTGCTTGCCAAATGCTGGCAAAAAGAGGCTGGGGGAAAAAAAGACAAGGGCCAATGGAAACTCCCCTTTTTCTGCCTCCATTGGACTGTCTGTGTCGTGCTGGATTGGGATGGAGGGGGGGGAAGCAAAAAGCCTACTCGGCTACTCATCAACATGATGGCTGCCTTTGCACGGGGCTGGACAGCAGGCAGCATCGAAGTGCCATAAAGGGGCCGGCCACAGGAGCTGTTTTTCGAGCAACTCCACTGCAAAGGGAGGCAGAAAAGTTAGTCCAAGTTGTCTCCTTGAGATGTGTGTGTGTGTTTGCTCTGTGTGTATGCCCGAGAAGGAGATGACTTGTCTGAACGTTTCTGCCTCACTTCGCAGTGGAGGACGGCAGCTCCTGCAGCCTGTCCCTTTATGGTTCCCCCCCCCCCAATTGAAATACCTTAAAGAGACAGACTGCAGGGGCTGCCTTCTGAGCAGCTCTGCCGGGCCTGGATGCGGCAGGTTTCCGGGCAGTTCCAAAATTAAATGGAGAAAGAAGCATACCTCAGGAGGGAGACCTGCTGAGGGACCTGCTGTTTGCCCGAAGGGCCACCTTGGGACAACATGACAAGGTTTGGCTTCCTTTTTGGCCCGGCTCTCAGTTGCCGCCTGCTCACCCTCCCCTTCATCTCGGGTTTCGCATACAGGGTGACTTGCTGCTTCTGAGTGTTGAACAAATGACCCTTGGGTCAAGCGTCGTGCTGGATGCCTAGACCAAGTGCTTTCTTTTGGGCCTCTCTCCTGGAGCTGGGCCTGAAACACGGCTGAGTCTCGATGTGTCATCCCTCCCGCCTGCAGTCCTTTGGCTGAGCACAGCAGGCCTCTCCCCCACCGTTACCCTTATCTTCTCAGGCCAGTTGAAGAGTGGCCACATGGGAGGCAGCTGGGCGAGTGAGCAAAGGAAGGCTCACCAGGCAGGAATCAACAGGGCCACGTGGTCAAGGCAAGCATGGGAACCAGTCCAGAAAGCAGCGGTTATACCGCTGGCATGACTCTAGGCATTGCCCAAGGCAGGCAAGGCACGAAAAGGAGTTAATAGGAGAAGGGGCAGTCAGTGATGCGATTTACCAGTTCTCCGAACTGTGCATAATCATTACTATTGGTTCAAAAGAACCGGTCCAAACCAGCTGAATCTCACCTCTGATTTATTTATAAAATGTATACAGCCACCTATTCTATGCACAAAATAATTCTAGGTGGTTTACAGCAGGCAATAAATAGTATTCACAAACCATTTTTAAATATAGAATAATAATTGCTCTACAATGCCCCAACATCTCATCAACTATATGAGTTGCTGGACTGATTTGATTCTTAGCCTTATGCTTGGGGAAAAAGCCAGGTCTCGATGACCTACTGTAAGTTTAAGATGACACAGGCCCTCTAGACTTCCAAATAGCTGTTCCAAAGGACTGGGGCAGCTACAGAGACAAACCTGATATATGCATACCTGATAGTGGATGAAACCTATTAAATGTAGGCTCCTGAGGACCTGAAATACATAACAGCAAAACCCATCTATCAAATAAACACATTGTTAGAGATTTTTGAAATGTAGAATATAAAACTCCCCCACCCACCCACCCAAGGCTCTTCTAGTTTAGAAGAGAACATAAAAAGTAACACAATCTCATACATAATAAAGAAAATAGAAAAAGAAATAGCAAATATAAGCATGTTTACAAAATTACCTCTTACCCTATGATTATAAAAACACTTTTTTCTATTATCCAGTATTTTTCTAAACATCAAAAGTCATGTAGTTTTTTTTTCTGTCTCATGCAAATCTATAAGGAATTTCCACTCATAAATACATTTTCTGTCAATTAATCCCAAATGTTTTCAATTATACATTAGTCTTTAAAATCTACATTAGTGTATTAATTTGTATCCAATTTTTATTGCTTGTTTCCATGTCCATCATTCATAAAAGAAAGTTTCTTCATGCTGTTCAGAATTCCAGCAAAAATTCTAAATACTCCTATATATTCTAAACAATTTACTGCATTTTTCGAAGTATAAGGTGCATTTTCCTCCCTCTAAAAGTCAGTGAAAATTTTGGTGCATCTTATACATCGAATGTTGCATTAGCTGGGGGTTTGACATACCTGGGGAGGAGGGGAAGGGAGTTGGTGTAGCAGCAACAAGCAGCTGATTGGTGGTATTCTGGGAGGCCAATCCAACTGCCAATTGGCTGCAAAGGCTCCAATGTTCCCTGGCTGAGGCAGCAATGCAGAGGTGGGATTCAGCCAATTCAGCCAAACCACTTGTGTGTGCAGTTCAGAGAATCAGCTGATTCCCCCACTAGCTGGCCTAGGCATGCTCTTGCCTACCCGCCCTGCTCGTTGAACAGTTTGCTGAGGACGTCCTGCCTTTCAGTGCTGGAGAGGGTGGGCAAGGGAAGCAGCCGGGTTGCAGCCTTAATTGGGATGAGCGTCAATTTTCCCCAAGCTGGACATGGCATGGCTTTCTGCCCCACACTTACCACAATCATCAATGCAATTTGGGAGTGGCAGACTATGTTTTACTAACACAGGCAGGCATGCTAAAGCCTGCCTGTTTAACTTTGTAAAGATAACATCATTAGAATTTTTTTTTCAGGAGCAAAAGAACCACCAATGTCCTAAAATTCTCAGCTTGCTATTGTTAGTTTAGGGCAGGGGAGGAAGAGTACCCAACTCCCGGACTGACTGACTTCTTCTCAGCACCTCTTTCTCTGCTTTGGTGTCGGCCATCAAAGACAAGGCTATTGTGGGCAGAAGAGCTGTGGTGCAGTAGAGAAGTGGCAAAGGAGCAGCCAGCTTGAGGGAAGGAGGCTGCTTCCTCTTTTCCCTACTCCTTGTCACTGAACCCCAGTGAAAGTAGCTGAGGCACCTCCTCCCAAAATGTCGGGGACTGTCAAATATTACTGGTGCAGTAATGCTTAGCTCTGGACCTGGCCTCCTGCCATGGCCACATAAGCCAGCCAATAAAGGGAAACTCGCCAAGTAGGTTGTGGAGGTTCCACTCCTTCCCAAAGAAGTAAAGGGAACTCCAGCCAGAGAGGCTTCTCCAGTCCCCACAGGAGAGAGCAGCAGAGGCGATGACCCAATGGTAAGTACAGCCATCCACCCCTTTACTATCAAAACCAGAACAGTAGTGCCAGAAACTAAGGGGAAGTAGAAGCCGTGATAGACATGGGCTACTCCTGATGCTTCGAGCAGATTGATGGGATACTAATTGGCAGGGCCCCTGCCATCTTAGTCACTGAGCTCGTGAGACTGGAGATGGACCATCATCGAGAATTCATCCATTTTATCATAGCTCCAAAAATGACTGAATCAATTATAATAGGCCTCTAATGGCTAGACAAATGGGGCCCAACCATCACATAGGAGGACAGCTATAGAAAAATAAACATTGGCATTGGGCCACTGCCAGCCATAAAGCCAGACCGCTACCAGAAGGCCACGAACCCCAATAGCGCCAGTGAACCCAAAGCTCCAGTCCCCGCTACCAACAGACCACCTGGTAGCCCGAAAATGCTAAAAGAATACCGAGACCTGTCGGGGTATTTTAACGAAGAAGAATGCAACTTCCTCCCCCATCACTGCACAACAGATTGAGTGATTGAATTCATGCCAGGAGCTAAACTGCCCAAATCAAAAATGTATTCCATGACTCCTAAAGAAATGGAGCAGTTGAGAGAATACATTGATGCCAACTTAACACAGGACTTTATCCAGCCCACAAAGTCCAAAGTGGCTGCCCCAGTAGTCTTTAAAATAAAATGATAAAAGACTGGGGGAATGAGGTTTTGCGTGGATTTTTGTGGAATTAATGCCTTGGAGAACACCTACCACCTCTGCCTCATGACATGCTAAGCCACTTAGCCGAGGTGAATGGAAAACAGCATTTAACACCCCTCTTGGATGGTATCAATTCAAAGTGCTACCATTTGGGCTACAGGGGGCCCCTGCAATATTTATGCAATTAATAAATGAAGTGTTGCGGGAGCATCTATATAAGGGCTGCATAGTCTATATTGATGACATTTTATTATATTCTGAGACCAGGGCAGAACATGTAAAACTAGTCCAGGCAGTTCTGAACAAACTTCGCTCTGCAAAACTTTATGCTAAACTCTCCAAATGTGAATTCCACCAAGAAAAAATTGATTACTTAGGATACTGCATTTTACACCAGGGCATAGAAATGGATCCTTCGAAAGTGCAATCGGTACTTGACTGGGAACCACCTAGAACACGTAAACAGTTGCAAAGCTTCCTGGGATTCGCCAACTTTTACCGGCAGTTTATCCCTGCTTTCGCCCAAATTGCTCTCCCCCTCACCAAGCTCTTAAAAATGAAGGGGGAGGGAAACCCAAAACTGAAACAGCCATTGAATTGGACAATGGAATGCCAAGCGGCATTTGAAAAACTTAAAAGGCTGTTTTCGGCAGAACTGATCCTAAAGCACCAGACACAGAGAAACCATTCGTCATACAAGCAGATGCTAGCGATGTGGTGATAGGAGCAGTCTTACTTCAGAAAAATGAGCAAGACAAATTACAACTATGCACTTACATATCCAAAAAATTGAATGAATCTGAGCAAAGGTCGGCCATTTGGGAGAAAGTTCGATTAGCTCTTATAACCTGAAGACATTTCCTAGAGGGGAGTAAGATCCCTTCTGAAGTCTGGACGGATCATAAAAATTTAGAAGCCCTAAAGACCCCAAGGAAACTCTCTCCAAAACAAGTACGATGGGCTCAGTACTTTAAAAGGTTTGAATTTATGCTCAGATACCTCCCGGGGGGGGAAATTTCCTGGCAGATGCACTATCCAGGAAACCGCAATACAATAGTATGAAGCCAAACATAATTAAACCTATGATACAAGACAATCAACTAGCCGCTAGAGTAACCACCAGATCCCAGGGAAAACGAGACACTCTGGAGGACAAAGACATCACCCAAACTTTTAAACAAACTTTAACCACCGATGAATGCTTTTTGAGCCACAAAGACAGCTGTCTGATGAAAGATAACCTAGCTTGGATGGGAGGGAAGTTTAGGATTTAGGATTTATTTCATTTATATGCCGCCCTTTTCCCCGAAGGGGACTCAGGGCGGCTCACAATTCGGTCAGGGAAGGGGGTACAGACAGGGGATAAAAAGACGAAACATAACAATACACAATTTAAAAACACACAACAACCATACCATTCGAGGAGGGGGCAAAAGCTCTTTAGCCCCAGGTCTGTCGGAACAGCCAGGTTTTAAGGGCTTTGCAGAAGGCCTGGAGGGTGGTGAGGGTTTGAATCTCCATGGGGAGCTCGTTCCAGAGGGTCGGAGCAGCCACAAAGAAGGCTCTCCTCCGGGTAGTCGCCAGTCGGCATTGGCCGGCGGATGGAATTCGGAGGAGGCCTAATCTGTGGGATCTGATCGGTTTATTGGAGGCAATTGGCAGCAGGCGGTCTCTCAAGTACCCAGGTCCAATACCATGAAGGGCTTTATAAGTGACGACTAGCGCCTTGAAGCGTATCCGAAGACCAATAGGCAGCCAGTGCAGCTCGCGGAGGATAGGTGTTACGTGGGTGAACCGAGGTACACCCACGATTGTTCGCGCGGCTGCATTCTGGACAAGCTGAAGTCTCCGAATGCCCTTCAAGGGCTGCCCCATGTAGAGCACGTTGCAGTAGTCCAGTCTAGAGGTCAAGTTGTATGTTCCAGCCAGAGGTCAAGTTGTATGTTCCAGCCAGCCAAATACTGTACTTAATGGAAGGGTGCCACAACTCCAAACCAGCAGGACACTTTGGTTTTGTAAAAACTTTACATCTAATTAAAAGGCAATTTTGGTGGCCATAACTAAAAAAGGACATAGAGAGCTATGTAGCCAGCTGTCCAATATGTGCGGCAGCCAAAAGACACCAAGGCAAGATGCCAGGACTGTTACAGAAGGTAGCCGAGCCCTCAGCACCCTGGAAGGAGATAGCGATGGATTTTATTGTTGAACTACCAGAAAGCGCAGGGAATACTGTCATTTGGGTCGTAACAGACTTGTTTTCAAAACAGACATATTTTATACCATGCCAAACGATCCCAACTGCCAAAAGTCTAATCAAGTTATTCCTGATACACATTTATTGCCTTCATGGAGCCCCGCAGAGAATCATCTCTGACAGAGGGGTCCAATTCACCTCAAAATTTTGCAGGGCATTCTTAAACTTACTGGGCACCACCCAAGGACTGAGCTCCAGTCACCATCTGTGCACCAATGGTCAAACTGAAAATCGGAACATGGTTCTAGAACAATCCCTTAGATGTTTTATTAATTTTCAACAGGACAACTGGGTTGATCTTTTACCTTTTGCAGAAGTGGCCTTCAATAACGCTGTGCACTCAAGCACTGGGTTCACCCCTTTTAGAGTAGCAACAGGCCAGGATTTCAACCCCATGCCTGAACTACCCACAGAAGAACCCACTATCTCCTCACTAAAAAAAAGGATAGACAACCTACGAAACACATGGATAGTTGTTAGATTAGCGTTACAGGAAGCTAGAGAGGCTTTCAAAACTCAAGCTGACAAAAAAAGAGTAGATCCCAAACCCTTCCATGTTGGAGACAGAGTATACCTGTCGACAAAATTCCTGAAGTCGTTGCAACCATCAAAGAAATTAGGGCTACATTTTATCGGACCTTTCCCGATCACCAAAGTTATCAACCCAGTAACATTAGAATTACTCCTTCCAAAGACACTCAGACAAGTCCATCCAGTGTTTCACATTAGTTTACTCAAATGAGAAGTAATCTCACAACTCAGACCACATGCACCTGCACCTCCTGTTCCTATCATGATAGAAAGCGAACATTTTGAAATTAAGGAAATCCTGGACTCTAGGACCCACTGGGGGAAACCCCAATACTTAGTTGCTTGGAAGCATTTACCTTCAGCCCAAAATGAACGGGTAGAGAAACACCACGTTAGGGCCCCTGCTCTACTGAAAAAATTTCACTCCCAATATCCTGACAAACCTTTTAAAAATACTATGATGCAATTTCTTTTCCTATTTTTTCACAGGTGGATCTCTCTTTTTTCTAAAGAACGGCAGCATGTCAGATCCCTAAAAGTGAACTGCCATTCAATTGGGAGGAGGGGAGCCTCGGAGTTAAAACATTAGCTACATCTGTAACAACTGAGTTTTACAACTCATTACAACTTGATTCTCTGAGAATCAAGGACACCTTGCCCTGCACCTGGAGTGGTGTGACTGGGAGGCTTCTCCAGTTGGGACGGTGCCTGATTGGACCATGTGATGGACATGTGGGTGCTGGGCAGGGACATGAATTTTCATTTGGGTGGGGAAAACCTGGAAGCTTTCAGATTCAGGTTTTCCCAGATGTGCCAACATGACATCTCTAATAAAATGGAACTTTGAGGAAACTCAAGCCTCAGAGTCTTAGGGGTGTTACTTGAAACCCTGACAGTTTGTTTTTCATTATAGTTCCAAATATTCCAGAGTATCTAACACTGTCATTTAGCTATTTTTTAAATAAAAAGCCCAACAATAGAACATAGAATTATAGGCTGAAAGATAACTTGCAGATCTTTTAGTCCAATCCCTGGTCAAGACATAAGACCATATTCCCTCCTGGGCAATGATTGTCCAGTCTATTCTTGAAAAACCCCAATGATGGAACACCCACAACTCCAGGAGGCAAACTATTCCATTGAATCATTTGATCCTCATAACTGATTCACTTGATCCTCATGGGGGGGAAATTCTGATTTTTTTTCCAGTTTTTCAATTAAAACCATTGTAAACAATTATTAATCATTATCAAATAATGATATTGGTCTTTAGTTTCTTGCAAAGTCAAATCTTGTCTTTCTTTCAATATTAATATTATAGCAAGAGTCTTCCCAAGTATGTGACATCTTTCCTCCTTGTAAAATAGAATTCATTATACTTTGAAGCATTATAAGTGTTCAATCCTCAAAACAGACTAATAGAGACTCAATAACCCAACTAGACCTTTCCTAGTTTACTTTTTTTAGTAGCTTCTGAAATTTCTCTTATTGTTATAATCCCATTAATAATTCATTTTTCTGTAATGCTTAGTCATTTTGCTTTCTGAAATATATCTTTATTTTCTCCACTGAAATGTCATGTTCTCTATACAAATTATAATATTGGCAAAATATTTGTGTATAGCCACGCTATCCATGTATACAGTATTTCCTCCTTGTAATTTTAGCATCATTTTCTTTCTCTTAATATTTTATAAGCCATTCACTTCCCTTGGTTTATTCCCAAATTCAAAATTTCTTTCATATAGCTCCATTTTATTTCCATTTTGAAGAGCAGGGGTATTGCAGTGGTTAGAATGCAGTACTGCAGGCTACTTCTGCTGACTGACTGCAATTTGGCAGTTCAATTCTCAGCAGGCTCAAAGTTGACTCAGCCTTCCATCCTTCCAAGGTTGGTAAAATGAATACCCAGATTGTTGGGGCGATATGGTGTCTCTATACACCACTTAGTGAGGGCTGTAAAGCATTGTGAAGCGGTATATAAGTCTAAATGCTATTGCTATTTCTCTTATTGCTAACATGGATACTTGTTGCTATAAGATCTTAATTTGTTCAGAAATACTTATATAGCTTGTGGATTTTTAAAAATCTTTTCTTTTTATCTTATCCAAAATATTTTTTGTATTTTCTCTGAAAAAGTATTTGGTAAGATCTAATATCTCTACCATAGAAATTTTAGTAGCCAAATATCTTGAAAACCAAATCATGTCTATTCTTGAAAGGGATCTGTGTCATTCTGAAAAACAAGTGTACTACCTTGAATTGACGTTCTTCCATCTTCATATATCAACCAACCCTAAATTGTCCATCAAACTAAATAAGACTCGTGGTAATTCACCTTGAGTAATTGTAATATTTTTCTCAAAAGGCCTATCCAATTGGGGGTGAGACTATTCCACTCCAATCCTCCATCAAACACCAAATTTCATAAGCAAAGTCTCTCATTAACCTGTTTGTAAAAAGTCACTTAACTCCTCTCCAAAGCTCTTAAGCAAACCCTACAACCATAAGATAAAAGAAAAGTGAATATTGGGCTGTTAACTAAGTACAGAAATAATAAACTAGAAATAATACACTTATAAATTATGAAAATGTGCAAGTTGGATCTACTGTATGTTCCAGTCTATCCTGGTAGCAGTTCTTTTAAATCTATTTATAAACTTTCTGGATGTGCAAAGAAAGTAGTGAAGGTAATACAATAAAAATACTAGGATTTTACTCCTAATAAAATAAAATAAAGGTTTTGCTAGAAGCAAATGCAATTCAAGATAAGAAATTGCAGAATGATTGTTGTAGCAGACATAGCCCAGAGTCATCTCAGATAGTTTGAAGAACAATTTTCAGCAAAGAAGTAAACCACATTACAAGCCTTTATTATCAATATAGAATATAAATTTAAACTAGAAAAATGACTTAAATTTGACAACTTAAATGGTACTCAAAATTGTAACCACATTTAACTGTAACTACATTTCACTCAATACAGGCATGTCAGTTAAGGCCACTGAAAAATATGCTCAACTGAGTCTTTATTGCCAAGAACCAGACAGAGAAAGCAAGCTGAGGCACTTCCTGTTTATTTCTATTTAAGCTTTACATTCTAGAATATCCATTTAATTAAAACATCCTGCACCCATTCAAATAGATCATTTATTTGACATGACATCTTAGGAGTATCGCACTATTTTAAACATTTCAAAGAGATGTTGGCATGTAAATACTAATTACATTTTCAGTTGTGTGCAGCAAAGGCAGGCAAGCAATGTTAAGTTATCCTGAAGTGTCACCTCCCTTCCATTTCCCTCCCCCTTCCACAAATCCTCATGGAACTAGAGCTCCACCTACCTGGCTTTTTAGGCATAATCATTCGAGTTGACAAATCTGCTTGCCATCCCTGATCAAGAACTCCTAAAATTAAAATATAGTTCATTAGGTATAATTCGATTCATACACATGCTTCAATATGGAAAACATTGGATGGGATTAATTTCCTGATTTCTTTTATTTCTTGTTTTTTATTCCTTGCTATATTTCCATTTCCTATAAAGTGAACTATTGTTAGTTTTCCTTTTATTCAGTCAGTTATCCTTTAACTGTAATATAATAAGTGAACTAAGCGCAAATTTTAGAAAACATACTTTTGTTTTTAAAATTATTTCATACTGGGCCCAGAAACCAGTTTTATAGTCTTTATCAAAGGAATGAAACAATCTAATGAAATATTTCTACATTGCAACATAAATTGATAATCTTCAAAAAATATCAGTGAAGTAAAATTGTAAGCAATTCTAAAAATGTGCATAGGTTTAGAAAAGCTGTGATTCATTTTTGTTTACAAAATATAGTTGTAAGAACTGAAAGTCCTGTAACACAATTCTAATAAAATCCTTGTTTAGTGACTGCCTCAGATACTGTTCACTTTTGCAACAGTGATAAAAAAGTAACTCTGACCAATCTTCCCATATATATGACCTTCACAGATCTGTAAAGCAAAGGAAATCTGAAAATCATAAGCAGTTTCACTTAGTGACTGTTTCACTTAACAACCTTAACTTAGCTGGTCTCAACTGTGATTGCTAAACAAGACTGTACTGATCAAAAACTTAATACTCAATTTCAAAGTTACATAACAGATGATGCATACT
The DNA here is from genome assembly GCF_051295495.1 of Thamnophis sirtalis. NCBI lineage: Eukaryota > Metazoa > Chordata > Lepidosauria > Squamata > Natricidae > Thamnophis > Thamnophis sirtalis. Next base: position 113,248,450 of record NW_028261385.1, on the reverse strand, counting down.
AATATTAAGGTAAAGGCATGACTATTATTTGACAATGGATTTTTCAACCTAGGCTGCAAGATGATTAAAGATGTCATAAACTGTGGAGGAAAGTTATGATAACATAAAATCAGCTTCCACCACCACCAAATCATATAGAGCAGCGTTTAGAAAACTGGGCGTCTGAGCTACCAGATGTCTAAATATATTCATACAAGCTCAAAGTTGAGTATCTGCAACATTTATTTGCAACTCAGGTATTTTCAGTACCTTTTACGGCTTCTTCTACAGGAAGTCCAACAAAGGCTGCAAAGTCGTCTGCACTTATAGCAGGATATGCCCGAGAGACTAGTCCAAATGCTCGTCGCCTCGTTGCATCTATTAGAGAGGTAATTAATGCAAAGCTAGTTTACCAAGAATAGGAAAACACTTTGTATTCTTAAATAGGTTTCTCTTAAGACAAATCGGAAATGTGCACATTTATATGGGAGATGACTGGTTAGATGTAACATCTGATTCCTTTAAATACGAAGTATCCTATCAAAATACATTAAAATGTATTTTACTTCAACATTTGCTTTTGATGAACTATAATCAAAAACTTAAAACATTAAATTCTGAATTCCAATTTATAAAGAATGTCAATCTTAATCAAATCTCACATTATTTGTTATGTCAAGTATTATCTCAAATTAAGCAGCAGTGGCAGCAATCACAGCTGAAAATGACATTTCTCCTGCGAACTGATATCAGGGTTTTGGAAATGGAAGAGCCTGTCAAGATATAATTATCAATGAAGGTGAAAATCTGTTAAGCATGGCTCCAAAATGAATAGACTAATGATATCATGGTATTCATGGCAGACAAGTTTCTGTTGGCTTGTTGAAAACTGATAAAGTATAGCTCAAATTTAAATTCTCTAACAAATATTCAATCTAATGCTGCATACATTTCCTTTGGCAAAGTACAAGTTGAAATTTCTGCACAAACCTCAGGTTGCATTAACTAAGATATTGTTATATCTGAGCAGAAATTCTCCTTAAAGGTAGTTGTTCTTGGCAGAGTAGAAGGCATGAATAAAAAGTAATTCATAAACAATACTTGTTCTTGATACAACTTTTTTCCATATTTCATATCCTTAATCTGATAATAACCATCTTCCCAGGAAACCTTCCAACTCAAAGCTACCAATGTAATAACTTTGGAGGAAAACCTATTATTACTATTTTTAAAATTAAACTTATATGCTGCCCATCTCATCAAAGGCAACACTATTACAATATACCGTATTTTTCAGAGTATAAGATGCACCTTTTTTCCCTCAAAAAAGAGGCTGAAAATCTGGGTGCATCTTATACACTAAATACAGCATTTTTTGCCTCCTGAAACCCCGCTCCCTTTGCAAAAATGGCTGCGCATAGCTTGTAGGAGGCTTTCAGAGAGTTCCTGGGGGCTGGGGAGGGCAGAAATGAGCAAAAAGCTGGTTGCTTTTTGCTCAATTTTGCCCCCCCCCTCCAGCAGCACTCTATAGCTGTGATGGCGAACCTATGGCACACATGCCACAAGTGGCACACGGAGCCATTTCTTAGGGCACGCAAAGTGTTGCCCTGTCAGCTCCAGTGCGCATGCACGCGCTGGCCAACTAATTTTGGCCTTTATTTTTGTCCATTTTTTGCCTCAGGAGGCTTTCCTGAAGCCTTCGGAGGGCGAAAAACAACCCAACACACAAACCGGAAGTTTGGGAATGGACTTCCGGTTTGCACATTGGGTCGTTTTTCTCCGGAGGCTTCAGGACGGAATCTAGAACTTGAAAGGACAATAAATATAAATCCAACGAGAGGAGAGAGGTGTAAAAGATTTTGCTGAAATGCCTTCCACCCTCTCTCCCCCCCGCCTCCCCCCCCCATCAATACAGGGCTCTGTGCTCCTTCTTCACAGCCCATAGTTGCAGGTGTCTGCAAAGCCAGGCAAGAAAGGAGAAGAAAAGAGTGGTGGAACTCTCCAAGGATGAGCAAAGCTGAAACATCTACAGCTGCTGTGGCTGTAAAACAGAACTTCTCCGTCTCTTTGCTCCCTGGCACGCTTGGCTGAGGTTCCCCAATCCGTCTCTCTCTCTCTGCGCCCCCCCCCCCAATTGTTCAGCATGAACTGGGAGGAAACTCGCAGAGGAAAAGGGGGAGGAAGGAAAGGGGGAAGAAACAGGGGAGAAAGAGAGGGAGAAAGAGAAACAGAGAGAAAAAGAGAAACGCAACAGAGAAGATACTGGGCCCCAATGGGCTTGCTTTTAAGAAAAGAGTTTGGGGAGTTGGACGTGGTAGTTCAATAGTTCCAAGGGTTAAATAAAATAGCAAAGAGAGTTGGGGAGGGGGAGGTAGAGAACATCAATTCCCTCGGAAAATGAGAAGCTGATTTCAAGAAAATGTTTCATCCTACTGCAGGGCTGTGGGCCACAGTGTTTGCACGTGGAAGGCAAGAAAGCGTCCCGCTTCACTGAGTGATCTGCTACTTTTACTTCTTTATGTTTTTCCTTATGTTTTTCCTACAGCGTATGTCCCCCACCCCCAATCGCCCACCCAACAAAGAGAAGTTCCAAAAGTTCCAGCAAAAGGGGCGAGGAGAGTAAAGGAAGATCCTAAGTTAGAAGATCCCAAACAAAGTTTGAAAGGCTGGGTCTCAAACCGAACTGGCTTAACTGGGATGGGGGGAATAGGGGGTAGAGCTTCATCAAGGACCCTCCTCTCCTTTCCCCTCCTGGTATCGCCCCCTTTACCCCCCAAAAGCAGAGGGAGTCAGTATTTAGAGGGAGCATCTCCCAACTTCCCCCCTTTGTGTGTCACTCTTTCTCTCTCTTTCCCTCTCTCTCTTTCTCCCCCCTTCCCTTCCTCCTTCTTTTCCTCTGCACGGTTCTCCCCAGTTGTTCACGCTGAGCCATTGGGGGAGGGCAGAGGGAGAGAGAGAGGCAGATTGAGGGCAGCAAAGAGACGGAGGCATCCCATTTTGAGAAGCCTCACTTTGCAAAGGATCCCTGAGAGGAGGAAAAGCCTCTCTTCACAAAATATCACTGTTTTGAGAAGCCTATCTTCGCAAAAGATCGCTGAGAGGAGGAAAAGGGAGGTTTCCCCACCCCACTCAGTGCTATTTTCGATGGGAGGCTTCCCCCCCCCTCTCAGAGCTGTTTTGGGATGTCAAAAGGGGGGAATGTTGTGTGTATCCACAGGGCGAGCATGTGGGGGGAGTCATGTGCACATGTGCAGGGGGCGCATGGGAGGAGCATTACATTATGGGTGTGGGCACATAAGTGCGTGCAAGAGCGCGCATCCGTGCGATTTCGGCACCCGAGGAAAAAAAGGTTAGCCATCACTGCTCTATAGGCTTCCTAGTGCCTTGTTTTGACAAAAAAAAGGGTTGTTTTTTCTTGTCCCCCCCCCCCCGAACACTCCACAAGCCTCCTAAAGGCTATTCATATACTCTGAAAAATACAGTACATCTACCCTGAAGCATATACTGAAACCATAACCAACAGTAGCTATTCACAGATTACCCCTTCTTAAACTGTACATGCAACTCTTCTTTCTTCATTCCACCCCACACCTTTCCTCTCCTTTCTATAACCCATTTCCTACATCAACTAGCCTCTTTTTATTAGCTGGTATGTCCAATTCCTGAAGGCAAAGCCCTTAAAAGGTAATAGGGAAGGAAGCATGGGACCACCCAAGCCAGTGTTTTTATTTCCTTTCATGGTTAATAACATGCACAATTTTAACTAAGAAATGTTTACCTTTCAGTGCTTCCATAATTGGCTGAATAGATTCAGACCACTGATATGCATCAATTGTTGTATATATTCCAGGGAAATCTCTTTGCCAGATTCGCTGCCCTACTGCCCAAATGGCACCAAGTTCAAGATTTGCCTGCAAAGAAAGAATTGAGAATAAAGCTGTGGCTGTTTGACAAGACAAAACAAATATGCTTTTAGCTATACAGAATATTTTGGCACCTCTTCTCTAGGCCTGCTGCCATATCTATGAAGCACCCAGTACTTCAGCAGGCAGGATGTTCTACAACCATAATTTGAGAAAGGTGTTTAAGGTATATTAATTTAGAGAAAAGATAAGAAACCTGATATATTTCAGTGTTCTGAACTACAATTCCCATCAGTATTGGCATGCCCAACATATACATAATAAATATTATATTGCATTATTTTTCACATATCTAATATAGTCCTTAGCATCTTATAATAATGTAATAAAAGTTGAGAAAGCAATGTTTAATAACATGGAAGTTCAGGATTCACAATTGAGGCATCATAGATTAAGTTCTACTAACCACAACCGGCACCACCTGTTGAATGGAGATATCAACAAATCTTGTTTTTCAAATTAAGAATCACCTCCATTATGTCATTCATAACATCCATTGCCACATTCTGCAGGTATTCCCTCTTTGTCCACATCAAGATAATTGCAGGATAACCTAAGATTATACTGCAGCTGACTAAATCTAAAAAAAATGGTAACTAAAAATAAATAAATAATTAAGTAAAGAAAAAAAAGTAAAATATATTAAAAACTAACATGAGCTGCTGAAGAGGGCTAAACCTGCTGCTGGCTTTGCTGCCACCTTTTTTTTAAAAAGCCCTTTACTTTTATTTCTCATCAGCTGCTGTTTGGGCTACAGAGAATTTTATTTTGCAATCGGGCTAGTGAAATATCAGGGAAAAGCACATAATGTTGTGCCACTGCAATTATTATTCATTGGTCTGACCCATGACAAGAATAGATCCTGACATACATGCTAGTATGTGAAGGGCTTTGTTTTAACTGTCCTTTGTTTTAAAGTACTTTGATCTGATTTTTCATGGCAACTTTGATCTTATTACAGTGCAAAAAAACCCCACCCTTAATGTGCACATTATGCAACATTCTGATTGCTGTTGTCTACTAAATCATTTCTAAACCTCATTATTATTAAAATTAATGTTAAACATATAAGCTGCCTGACTCTGGACAATAAGTTTTGACAGTTACAAATAAAATGTTAAGAACAAGAAAAAAATACAATAAGACAAAAATGAAGAATAAGGAAAATGAGAATGATTAAAAAACAGGGGCTTCACTCACCCCCACAAAAGACCTGTGCGAAGAACTAGGTTTTCAAATCCCTTCCAAACATCAGCCAAGTCAGAGCTATACAGATCTCAGGAGGAATCTCATTTCAGAGGGCAGGCAACGCTACAGAGAAGGCACATTTTTGGTGTCCTGATAGATGGCATTATTTAATTGAAGGAACCCAAATGATCAAATTGGCCAGCAGATACTGTGTGATCCTATAGTCCCTCAAGTAACCAGGCACCATGCCACATCAGGCTTTATAGGTAATGACCAAAACTTCAAATTGCATCTGAAAGCAAACTAAGAACCAGTCAATTTGCAAAGAGAGGTACAGGGTTATATGTTACCAAAGTATGTCCATCACTGCCTGTGCTACTACATTCTGGACCAACTGAAACTTCTGGGTGGTCTTCAAGGACAACTTCACAAAGCATGTGGCATAGCAATAGCAATAGCAGTTAGACCTATATACCGCTTCATAGGGCTTTCAGCCCTCTCTAAGCGGTTTTACAGAGTCAGCATATTGCCCCCAACAATCCGGGTCCTCATTTTACCCACCTTGGAAGGATGGAAGGCTGAGTCAACCTTGAGCCGGTGAGATTTGAACAGCCGAACTGCAGAACTGCAGTCAGCTGAAGTAGCCTACAGTGCTGCACTCTAACCACTGCACCACCTCGGCTCTTTTAGTAGTTAAGCCATGAGATGACCAGAGCATGAGTGACTATCTAAAGACCTCCCATCTAGGAAACAGCACAACTGGTGTGCCTGTGCAAAGCCTTCTTGGCCATAGCTGACACTTCCTGGACTGTGAGTCTAGGAAGATTCAGGTTGCACAAACCCTTCAGTCAGTAAATGCAAATCCATCAAAGGTCAGAGATGGAATATTCCCAGATCTTAGCATGCCAAACATCCAGTCACTTGGGGTCAGGATTCCAAGTAACACCACCAAGGAAATTAGACTCTGAGCCTTGAAGTTCCTCAAAGTTCCATTTTATTAGAGATGTCATTTTGGCACATCTGGGAAAACCCAACTCTGAGAGTTCTAGGTTTTCCCCAGCCAAAAGAAAGTCAGATCCATCTTCTGCACCCACAAGTCCAACACATGATCCAATCAATTCACTGTCCCAACTAGAGACAACCCCCCAGTCACTCCCATCCAGGTGCAGGCCAAATGCCCTTGACTCCAGAGAAAGAAACATTGTTATGGCTAATCCTCCACTGACTCCTGATAAACCCCCTCCTGTTTTCCCAGGCACTAAATGTGACAGCCCAGAAGCTCCAAAGAAAAAAGATGGCTTCCAGAGTTGACACTTGGTCTTTGTAGTATTGAGTTAGAGACAGTTGCTTCCCATTCAAACTCACATAGTCTCCAGGCCCTTGGCCCATCCATTATCATATATATATCATCCATATGCTGAACCCTAAATCAGCAGATGATCTCACCCAGTGGCTTCATGTAGATGTTGAAAAGGAAGGGAGAGAATAGAATCCTGCAGCACCCCATAAAGGAGGCTTTGGGGAATAACTTTCCCCCAGCAATATCGATTAGAACAGCCCTGAGGAAAAGAAGGCAACCATTGTAAAACTGTGCTCTGATCCACAGAATTGGCTTAAGACAATACCTTGATTGACAGTATCAAAAGACAGAGATTAAGAAACACAAATGGATGCACCACCTCCATCCCAATTCTATCACGTGCAACCAAAACTGTCTCAGCACTAGCCTAAAAACAGACTGGAATATATCTAGAATAGTGTTTCTCAACCTTGGCAATTCTAAGATTTCAACTTCCAGAACTGAATGCTCACTGGGAAAATTCTGGGAGTTGGAAGTTATCGCAGCTTAAATTTGTCAAGATTGAAAAACACTAGTCCAGATAAGTCGCTTCTTCCATGATTCTTCTCAGCTGCAGACCCACCACCTTCTCAACAACCTTCCCCTCCATTTTTTATAAAGTGTAGCTCAGTAGTCAGACTACTAACACAGCTGAACTTAGCCCTATAATTCAAAAACACATTATAAACATTTGAATAAAATGCAAAAACAATAATGTTCCCAAATACTAAGATCAGCAGGAACAAAACTTTGTATTCAGCACACATTTTTAAATAATAAAAATGTAGTGGGGAAACATGGTTCTGATAATACTGTTTTTTGTTCTGTAGCACTGAAAAATACTTACAGACTTAATAGCAGTAGGAATTCTCTTCCAGAGATAACGGGCATTATTCCTAATAAAAATAAACCAGTGAAAAATGAAATCTATTTAATAATGTTTATTTACCATAAGTTTCCAGCTACATCCTTCTGAGAACACATTAATATGCACTGTACATACAAAGGCAAAAGAATACAGCTTTCATACTGTACCTATCATATAGAACATGGGAAGGGATTTTGGAAGTCTTTTAATTCAACCCTCTGCCAAATGCTAGAATCTTCAGACCATCCCAGACAAAACACCCTTCAATCTAGGAAATCTCCAGCAATGAAGCACCCTTTAACAGGCAAGATGTTCTACAACCATAATTTATAACTTGTTTTTCTACAGTATAAACCCTAAAGTTTCAGCTACAAATTTCCATAATATAACACAAAAGTTTAGGCATTTATCTCATGCATTACATCCTTATCATGAATTGGTTTTATGTGCATGTTCAAAATATATTGTATTCTATCTTATAGGTGGCACTGTAATACTGTTATCTAAAAACTCCAAAACAGCAAAAAAAAAAAAAAAAAAAAAAAAAAAGCTTCCCCAATAGTTGCTAAGAATGACTAATTTGAGTTAATCAATTATTTACTTTTAAATTTGTGGTAATATGTTGTTCAAGTAAAGGGAAAGATACTCTGATACTCACCTTACAGAAATACATTCCAATCTATGAAGTAATTTGCTTATTTTAATTGTGATGCTTCTGACATGAATAAACAAAACAAATAATTTGCTTTTCAACAAAGTAGACCACAACCTACTTCTTAGTAAGCTAGAAAAAAGTGGGGTAGTGTCATTACCAGATAGATTCGTAACTGGTTGACAAACCGTACCCAACCAGTAGTCTTTTTTTTCTTAATAAATTTTATTTTGTTCGTACAAACTTCACATCTTTGCAACACATTACATTTTTTTACCTATCTGTTGTGTCTGTTTTATCTATACCAATAAATCTTTTATAACTATGACTTCATATTTGTGCATTTACATTATTTCATACATTTTTTCCATTCTATATGTAATATTCTATATATACTATGTGTAACAGTTTTTACTACATTTACATCATTTTGTGTAATATTTATTTGCTATAGTTATCTCATATTTCAATCTTTTAATCCTTTTCTGGTTTTGTAGTTGTCTATTGTTTTGTTGATCTTTCTTCCTATCTTTTTTGCTTTCCTTCTTTTCCCCTTTTTTCCTCTAGCCAATTGTACAATTAATCCCATACGAAGTAATATTCAGATTCGTCCTTCTCTTTTAGTTCTTTCGTGAGCCTATTCATCTCTGCACATTCCAATATTTTTTTAAATTACATTTTCTTCTGTTGGTATATAATTATTTTTCCAGTTTTGTGCAAATATAATTCTCGCTGCCGTAACGATGTGTAAAATTAAGTATCTAATATTTTTTTCATAATTTCCTTTTATAATCCCTAGTGCAATTGATGTGTAATAATGTCCTCTAGTCAATCTTTTATTTTTTTCCAATACTTTTTCACAGCTGTGCACGTTCATCACATATGGTAGTATGTTCCATGTTGTTTGTTGCATTTCCAGCAGATAGGTGAACACTCCGGGAACATTTTTGCAATTCTTGCTGGTGGAAGGTGCCATCTGTAGAACATCTTGTACATGTTCTCTCTATAAGCCATTGCCATTGTTAATTTGTAGTTTATTTCCCAATTTTTTTTCCCATTCCGCCAATTCTATACTATACCCAAAATTTATCGCCCATGTTATCATCGTTTCTTTCACAGTTTCTTCCTTTTTAAATTTTAATAAGTAGTGATATATTTTTTAATCAATTTTTCTTCGGTTCCCTGTAAAATTTTATCCAACTCTTGTGGCTCCTTATAGAATCTTTGCCTTTTTTATACCTTGCCTGTATTTGTAAATAGGGCCACCAGCCAATATCTATTCCCTCGTCTTTCAGTTCTTGCTTTGTTTTTAGCCTTTCTTGATTGTCTAAGATGTCTTTATATCTTATTATCTTGTTTAAGTCCAATACTTTCGGGTATATCAGAGCTTCCATGGTGGATAGCCAGGTTGGGATTTTATTATAATGTTTTGTTTTGATTTTTAACCATGTTTGTAGTAGAGCTTTTCTAATTAAATGTTTTTGGAAATAGCTATGAATCTTGTCTTTCCCATTCCAGATAAAGGCGTGCCAACCCAATTCCAAATTATAACCTTCTACTGTTAAAAATCTTCTGTTTTTTAAATTGATCCAGTCCTTTATCCAGGTGAGAGCTGCTGCTTGGTAATAAAGCTCCCAATCGGTAAGTCCGAGTCCTCCTCTTTCTCTACTGTCTTGTAACAATTTTAATTTAATTTGTGGTTTTTTCCCTGACCAAATAAACTGTGTAATTAATTTATTTAAATCTATGGGAAAATTTTTGGTAGTATATTCATTTTAATGACGGCAATTCTTCCCACTAAGGATATTTGTAGTTTCTCCAATTTTCCAGATCTTTCTTAATTATCTGAATCGTTTTAACATAATTATCTTCTTTAATTGTTGAGCATTTCCCTGTCAGCCAAATTCCTAGATACTTTACTTTTGTTGCTATTTGCATTCCCATGTTTTCCTCTAATTCTTGCTCTTGTTTTTTAGTAAAATTCTTCGTAATGATCTTTGTTTTGTTCTTATTAATTTTAAGTCCTGCTACCTTACCAAATTCCTCTATTTTTTTGATTAATTTAATTCCTGATTTTAATGGATCGTCTAATATGAATACCATATCGTCCAAAAATGCCTGTTTTATATTCCTCTTTTTAAATTGTTAATTCCTTTATTTCTTGATTGCTTCTAATTTCTGTTAGTAGAACTTCCAGTGATAGTATAAATAATAAAGGTGATAATGGACAATCCTGTCTCATTCCTTTCCATATCTTAACTTCTTTTGTAGTGTCACTATTTATTATTATTTTGCTGTCTGGGCCGATATCTCATCATTTTTAACTGTGTGATTATGAAATGTCAATTCAAGTTATCAAAGGCCTTCTGGGCATCTAAGAAGATCAGTGCAACTTGTTTTCCCGGATTCTTTTCATAATATTCTAGTGTATTTATAATTATCCTCATATTGTTTTCTAATTGACATTTTGGTAAGAAGCCATTTTGATCTGTGTGGATAATTTCATTTAATTTTTTTTTTAATTCGCTCTGCCATTATTGATGTAAAGATTTTATAATCTGTGTTTAGTAAAGAAATTGATCTGTAATTTTTTATTTGTTGGTGGTCCGAATCGTCTTTGGGTATCAATGTTATATATGCTTCCCTCCATGATTTTGATAACTTTGCTTCTATAAGTGCTTCATTAAATAAGTCTAAAATCACTGTTTCTGTCTGCTCTTGCATGGCTTTATAAAATTCTACAGGTATACCATCTGGGCCCGGTGTTTTATTATTATTTTGTCTCTTCAATGCTTCCTTTAATTTTATCACTGTGGGTTTTTTGTTTAGCATTTCTCTTCTCTCTTCTTCAATTTCATGTAGATTCCTTGTATTTAAGTATTGTTCGATACTATGTTGTAATATATTTTCTTGCTGTACAAATTCTCAAAAAAATTCTGTACTATTTTTTTTCCTCTTTCCGGTATTGTATGTTTCCCCTTTCATCTTGTAAGTGATGTATTATTCTTTTTTTCTTTTTTCAATTTGTGTGCTAACCATCTTCCCGGTTTATTCGCATTTTCAAAATAGTTTTATTTTGCAAATTTGATTTTTTGGGGCCATCTCTTCTTGTGTCAAGAAGTTTAATTTGTGTTTTATTAGTTCTTTTTTCTCCTTTATTTTTGATTCTTGTGGAGTTTTTTGCAGGTACATTTACAATTCTTTAAGTTCTTTCTCTAATGATTCTTGTTTTTGTCTCTTTTCCTTATTTTTCCTTGCCAAATATGCTATTGTCAGCCCTCTTGTAAAAGCTTTTGTAGCATCCCATAGATTTTGTAACAATGTTTCTTCTCTCTTATTTACTTCCTAGAAAAGTTTCAATTCTATTTCTATCATTTTTATATATTCTTTACTTTCACTATCCTTTGATTTATTGACCTTTTTTTTTTCTTTTTGGTCCTTTCCATATTATTTTTATTGGGTTGTGATCCGCCCAGCTTTTTGTCATTATTTCAATCTGTTCTGTATCTCTTCTCAATTCTTGGGTTGATCAAATCATATTTAACCTTGAGCATGATTTGTGGGGATTTGAATAATATGTAAATTGTTTGTTTCCTATATTCCTTTCTCTGCATACATCTTTCAGGCTCAATTCCTAAACCATTTTGAAAAACATAGATGGTAGCATTCTTTTTTCCCCTTATTTATTTTGTTACTCTTGTAGTCATCGTTGATATCTGTTATAGCATTGAAGTCGCCAATTAGACATATATCCTCATATTCTATTTCTGTTATTTTTTGGTGGATCTTCTTGTAAAAATTTTTGGTTTTTATTTGTGACGTATATTGCTGTGAGAAGAATTTTTCTTTGTTCTGTTTCTATTTCTATCATTAAAATCCTCCCTTCTTCATCTGCATATATTTTTTTTGCATTTATCCATTCTTTGATGTATATTGCAATTCCTCTTTTTTTGTGCTAGTGTTGTAAATAGTTTTCCTAACTTTGGATATTCTAGAGGTTTGTTATATTGGTTTTAATATGTACCTCCTTGAAGGCATACCATGTCCATATTCATTTTTTGTAATCTAGTCAAAGTTTTCCTTCTCTTTTCCGGTGAGTTTAATCCATTTATATTTAGTGAGAGTAACTTAATTTCTTGTTCCATTGCGTTATTTGTATGCCGCCCTTAGTTTTCTTGCATTTCTTGTCTCTATTCCTATTTTACCACCTTCTTGTTCTATTTGTTCTCTTTCCTGTCTTCTTCTTTGTTCTCTTTCTTCCTCCCTGTTTTCAACTGACTGTTTTTCTTGACTTCGACTCTCTGGTTCCTCTTTACTTTCTTGTTCTTCCTCAGCGTTGAAATGATGTTCAAAGAACTCATGTGCTTTCTCAACTGTGTCTATTTTATATCTTTTATCCTGCCAGGTAATCATCACTCCCTCTGGTGTGAGCCATCTGAACATTACATTGTACCTTATTAGTTGTTGTGTAAGGAACTGATATTGCCTTCTCTGGTCTCTCACTATTTTCAGGATTTGTCTCAGGATTTGTATCACTCTTCCTTTATATGTCATTTATTCTTCTCTCACTTTCTTATATATTTCATCTCTTACCGGTTTTCTAGCAAAGCATATTTGGATTTCTTTGGGAGCCTGTGTGTCAGCCTCTGTTTTGCTGCTTGCTTTTCTGCTGCCAATGAAATGGGGAAGGGGGGGCATGGTATTTGGGTGTGGGAAATATTCTGTGCAGGAGGACTGTAATAAAGGAGTTGTTCTCACCATCTACTGTGCATGTGGCAGAGAGGGAGTTTCCCGCCGATGCCAACTGTCTGGCATACCAACCCGATGATTTTTGAAGATGTCTCCCACATGACACCTGTGAAGTAATTGGATTGGACTATGGGCTGGGGTTACCAAGGGGAGGGGAATGGGTCAAATATTGATATCTATGATTGCGCACGCTTTTGTCTCAGATCCTGCTTTGCTTAACTACTATTTACTTGTAACCAGTAAAAGTACTCTTAATTCTGCAAAATGGAGTTGAGTGGTTTCTTTCTTGGTTATTAAGTGAAGCAGCCCTGACACTGTGTCTCCTGGCATAATTTGTGTGGATTCGATATACCTCGTCTGTGTCCCTTCTCGTTTCTTGTTTGTTCTTTTGTAATATGTTTGCAACACTCTCTGTGATTGTTTCCCCTAAATCCACCTCCTTTTCTTCTACTATATTTTGAAAGCACAGAAAGAAGCTAGCTTTTTCAAGTTCCAGAAACACTATTTTCCCCCTAATTGTCTGTTTAGTGTAGTCAGCTTATCTACCGTCTCTATTCGGTTCTCCGTTTTTTCTACCTTTGTTTCTACTTTTTGAATTTTTAGTTCATTTTTTGTTATTTCGCTTTGTATTTTCCCTATTCTATCATCTATTCTTCTAATTTCACTCTTCATTTCCCCATTTCAAGTTTAATTTCATTATTTCTCCTAGTTTCTTCATGATTTTTTGTAATTGTTCCTTGTGTTTTCAGCATTGTTTCTTGTATCATTGCTAATGGATCTTGCATACACTGAAAGTTCGTTGTTGAGCTTGTTTTCTCTATACCCATTGTGCTCTCAATTGTGCACTGATTTGAGGGTGAAGATGTTGCTGATGTTGGATTGGATACTGCCTTTCTATTCATTTTAGTAATTGTTGTACTTGTCATTTTTGATTTTAATTTCCTTACAATTTTTCCCACAAATAACAACTCTCTGCCCACTGCTTGTTTCCACTCTTATACCAGCCCCTTTAATCTTTGAACTTTCCCTCTTCCATGCACATTTCAATTCAATTCAATATCATCAATCCTACAATCTAACAACTTAATTTCTATATATTCAGGTTAGTATGCAAGTCAATCCACACAATATTCATGCAATATTGAATATATTTAACCTAACATGTTCTTAATTTGATTCAGTATGCAACCTTTTATCGTCTCTTTAATAATTTCAAACTAACATCCCCCACTTCAACACTATATTACTAATTTTTTTACTACAATATGTTTAGGCTAATAAATCCTTAATTTTAATTCTTATATAATATTATGTCATCTATTTATAACATTGATAATTTCAAAGTATCACCAATAGTTCATAACAATATTTTATCTCACCACAGTTCAGTTTATATTTATATTTCTTCTTTCAATGTTCTCCTTCTATTTTTTAAATCCGATTTCAGAGATCACAAAAAACAAAATATTTTTCCAGATTGCATCAACAATATTATATACTGTTATTTAATTCTTATTTCTTTCTCCACTAGATGGCGCTGTTACTCTTCTTTCGTATAGGGTTTTTCTTTTTCCTCCAAAAAGTCCAATTTGCTTTTCTATATTTCACTTTCTCTCGAGTATTCCAAAATAGTTCTCTCCTCTTCTTCACAATTGTCATTGTTTTGTCTGTCTCCAATTTCTGTTTATTGTCCAAATCTCTCCTTATTTAGTTCTGTTCTCAAGTCACTCCAACCTTCTATTGCTATAGGAAATTGCTTGATTTCCCTCTTCTTGTAGCTGCCGATATTAAGCTGTATCTAGCTCATTTCAAAGCTTTGAAATTCTAGCTCAATGAGTCTTTAATAGAATTTATACCTTTTTAGTTGTTTTAAATATTCTCACCAATGCTGTTGTGTTGCTATTTTCTCTCCCTCATGTGCGGTAGTCACCACCCAAAATCGGCCATGGACGCTGATTTCTTCTCCGGTGATTTCAAGGGCTTTTCCTCGTCTGATAGGGAAGTTGCTTGCTTCCTCCTTCAGCACCCGGGCTTCCCCTCTCTCCTGTTGATCCCTCCAGGTTCAACTCGTCCTTTTTCAGGATCTTCACAACAGAAACTCGAGCAAAGCTAGTAGACCTACCATTTCTTCGCCCTCATGGAAGTGACATCACCACAAGGAAGCCCAATGAGTAGTCCTTAATGGGTCTACGTCTATAAGGAGGGAAATAAGCAGTGGGGTACCATAAGGTTCCGTTTTAGACGGGGTACTCTTTAATATCTTCACAAACAACTTAGATGAGGGAATAGAAGGGGAACTTACGAAATCTGCAGATGATACTAAGTTGGCAAGAATAGCTAACACCCTAGAACGGGTGTCGGCAATCCGCAGCTACAGAGCAGCATGTGGCTCTTTCAGCCTTCTGATGCAGCTCCCAATACTGCTGCTGTTGCCTTGCACAGCACAGTGAAATTTAGTGCACTTCACAATGGGGGAGAAGGGTTCCCTCTTCCTCCTTCTGGAGTCCATTATGACGTGGGGGCCACAATACGACTCTGCCCCACTCACCCCTGGCAACAGCAGCATTGTCGTTGGCTTGCTCTTCCCTCTCGGATATCAGCTGCTTTTCCTGCAGAGCCTGCAGCCCACAGGTGTTGTGATGCCCCGCCTTCCTGCTGGCAAGATGGTCTTCGGCTCTCCGCCGACCAGAAGATCGTTGGCGCACTGCTCGTAGGCTGGTCAGCCTGCGGACGTCAGATTCCCATCACCCAGCACCAGTTCAGGTGTTCCTTCTGCCCCCCCCCCTTCCAGGTTTGGCAAAGCCATGCAGGGTTTGACAGCATTGTGGGTCAGGCCAGTGTCAGGGTGGAGAGCAGGTTGCGCATGTCTAGCACCAACAAAGGCCAGAAGTAGACACCACCATTTCCAGCTGGAGAGAGAGAGAGAGAGAGAGAGAGAAAGGGAGGGAGACAGAGAGAGAGGAGAGACAGACAGAGAGAGAGAGAGGAGAGAGAGAGGAGAGAGAGAGAGAGATAGAAGGGACAAAGGAGAGAGAGGGGAGAGAGGAGAGAGAAGGATAAAAAGAGAGAGGACAGAAAGAGAGAGAAGGAAAGAGACAGAGGAGAGGAAGAGAGAGAGGAAGGGAGAAAAAGAGGAGTGAACAACACACCTGAAGCCAGGTATGGGAAGAGATGGCTGGGAGAGGGATGAAGTGTGGCCGGGCGGGGCAAATAATTTAATCACTGGTTCTCTACCTTAATGATTGGCTGGGTAAGCGTGGCTGGGGGGAGGGGGGGGGTCATGTGACTGGGTGGGAGTGAGTGACACTGAGTTGGCTACGCCCACCCAGTCACACCAGTTGTTAAATTATTGGCTTCCAGTATTTTCTTTTCTATGGGAAACAGGTCCAAATGGCTCTTTGAGTGTTTAAGGTTGCAGAGCCCTACACTAGAAGATAGACTTGAACACTGGGCCCTATCTAACAAAATGAAATTCAATGTAGAGAAAAGTAAAGTTTTACACTTAAGCAACCCCCATCCCCAAAGTACAGACATAGATTGGGTGAAACCAGACTTAATAGCAGTGAGAGGGATCTTGGAGTCTTAGGGGACAACCAGCTAAATATGAGCCAGCAGTGTGCAGCGGCAGCCAAAAAAGCCAATGCAATCCTAAACTGCATTAACAGAGGGATGCAATCAAGATCAAGTGAGGTACTAATACCAATCTATAAAGCCTTAGTAAGACCACACCTAGAATACTGCATCCAGTTTTGGTCACCACACTATAAAAAAATGTTGAGACTCTAAAAAAAGTGCAGAGAAGAACAACCAGGATGATTAGGGGACTGGAGACTAAAACATGGAGAACGGTTACAGGAACTGGGCATGGCTAGTCTAGTGAAGGACCAGGGGAGACATGATAGCAGTGTTCCAATATTTGAGGGGCTGCCACAGAGAGGAAGAGGTCAAGCTATTTTCTAAGGCACCTGAAGGCCAGACAAGGAATAATGGATGGAAACTGACCAAGGAGAGATTCAACCTAGAAATAAGGAGAAATTTTCTGACAATGAGATCAACCAATGGAACAGCTTGCCTTTGGAAGTTGTGGGAGCTTCATCACTGGAGGCTTTCAAGAAGAGATTGGACTGCCATCTGTCAGAAATGGTGCAGGGTCTCCTGCTTGGGTGGGGAGTTGGACTAGATGACCTATAAGGTCCCATCCAATTCTGTTAATCTAATCTAAACCTAAAAGCAATATGAGCAAATTCAAAATCCTACTTGTATTAACTAGCAAAGGTTGGTTTAGTAAAAATCAATTAAAGTACAGCATACTTCAGCTATAGCTACATCATATGCTTTTGCTTTTACAACTTGATTTGGAATGCTAAGTATCTTTTTTGCCAATTAATGTAAATTTATCTAATTCTAAAAATATTATCTGAATTGTGTCAATATGCTTATACATGTCTAATAGGTACAGACCTATTTAAATGTATTACTTACATATCATTATGCAGAAGATACAAAGCCAGGAGTTGAGCATAAACAGGTGATGTTGTTATTCCTCCAGGGGCCTTAAAAAATCAACATAAAATTAGATTGTGTCCTATACAAAGCAGTACATAGCTGAGATCAAAGAACACTGGTAAAAGCCAATTCCTTCCCTCTAAAAAGAAGATTTGGGCAGTCAGATGCTTTCCAGATGCACAATACAGCCCATTCTCACCTCTGTGCAGTGAGAAAATACATTTCAATATCTTAAATCTCTGGTCAAAATACTTCACTAAATATGTTTTTATTTCATTCAGATATAACATTACTTCATCCTACCCTCAAACTCAGTTTGGAGGACAACCAATTTGCTTTAGGACCTATCCATGCCTTTTACAAGCATTGTCTAATTATTCTAATTAACAAAGCTTGATAAAGAAAATTAAAAGAACAATAATGAGGGACTGTTGAAATACACAGACTTCAATCTGGCAAAGAAGAATAAGGCATGTACATTTATGAGAAAGTGGTTATTCGTAACATTATTTGCCTCAACTAATGAAAGGCAAAGATTTCAAGGAGCTAGTAAAATACAGGAAGTCCTTGAGTTACAACCACAATTGAGCCCAAAATTTATGTTGCTAAGTGAAACATTTGTTACGTGAGTTTGCCACATTTTATGACTTTTCTTGCCACAGTTAAGTGAATCATTGCAAATATAATTAACATGATTGTTACTAATGATCTCAGTACACAGCAGCCATCATATATATGAACCAGTTGCCCAGCATCTGAATTTTGATGTGACAATAAAGATGCTGCAACAGTCAAGTGTAAAAAATGTCATAAATCACTTTTTATAGCCATTGTAACTTTGAAGGATCACTAAATGAACTGTTGTCAGTCGAGGACTACCTGTACTCTTAAAATTACTGAGGCAATAAGAGATAGATTACAATTATCACCAGTGGAAAATTACAATACAAATAGTACTGTTTAGAATCCCTATTTCATACAAAATTCCAACAGAATTAAGCTGACCTGTTTTGACCAGGCCTAGTATTTAAACCAAAATGTGTAGAGCTATTTTGGTTGTAGTAACTATGTAGTTACTGTTTGTATTATTTTTAATACAATTTAAATTTATCCTTTTTAATGCAGTTCATACAGGTAGACCACATTTTACAATGACAATTGGGAACAGGATTACCAGGTGTAATATATGACATCATGTAACCACATCACTTAGTGAAGGCAATTCTGGTTGCTATTATAATTCCAGGGCTGTGTGGTTTATTAAGCAGGAAGAGGCAGAAGGGGGGAGGGGGCACGTGTGCACATGCAGGTTTGGGAACAGGAGTTGGTGGTGGGAAATGTGAACCATCCAGCCAGATGAAAGTGCAGGTAGACCAGGAGTCCTGAACAAGCAGGGGAGTGGTATGGATGGCACATACCATGGAGAATGAGGTTCCTGGGACCCATACTCTGTAGGAGGTCTCCTTGGGAGAAAAAGTGGCAGAAGTGATTTACAGGACTGACTTGTAACTTTCCCTGGAGGTTTCCCCAATGGCTTTACTTATGGGAAAGTGGCAAAGAAATTCGCAAATGGCAATATGATTGCAGGGATGCTGTGACAGCCACAACTTTGGAGCCTAAGTCCCTTGTTTAATTTTAAACAAATGGTTATAACTCGAGGATTACCTGCACATATGTATTATAAAGTCCACTGTGTTTAATGACGGAGGGAAGAAACAGGCTGCATTTAACTGGCATGTCTAATTTATGTAACTAATGTTAATGTAGATATTATGTAAGATGTATACCACCTGATTTTCAACAACTGTGGGCAGCTCACAACAACAGAGAAAGAAATTGGAACAATATCAATAGAACATAAAGATAATATGAAAAGGATTGTATGGTATCCTGAGTCTGCAATGCTTCTGAAAAATATATTGCTCTCCTTAAATTTAGCAGATTTCCAAGACTCTCTAAGTGTGAAATCACCACTACACAATTATAGAACTTTTCTCATTGACATTTTCAATGTCCCAGAGCGTTTTCCGTTTGCTATATTGCAGCCAAGACATCAGACCAGACTTGCTTGCCTACTCTCCAGCCAGCATTCGCTACGTCCAAGAGTGGTTGGAGTGGTTTATTCAGGAGGGCTGGCGGGAAGAGCACGTGCCTGGTACCACGCGTGCCAGCCCACCTCGCGCGGCCCAGAGTTCCTGCTCCCCCTCCCTCGCGCCGCGTTTCCATGGTCGCTCCACCCCCACCCCATTACCTCCAGCTCCTGAGTCTCACACTGCTCCAGTAGCTTTCGGTAACTGAAAGCGCCGCTCGTCGCCGTCATCACCGCCACTGGCATCTTGGCGCCTCGCGCCCTCTTCGAAACAACTCTTGCCAGACACTGCCCAAACAAGCGGGGAAATGGAAACTTCCTGGAGGCGGGCAAGCACTCGCCCATCCTATTTCCACTTCCGGCCCCGAAAATAAACATCAGGGGCGTCTTCGCCGGATTGTGCGCTTGGTGGGCGTGTCGAACCTGCGTTTGTGAAAACAAATAGATATATGCAGAGATGGAAGTTAGAGTGATACATTGACTAAACTTCCGGTTTCAATGGATTCTTCCCCACCCCTTTTGATTAGGAAAATGGGAAAGCGTCTTGAAGCATTTCATCAAATTTCCACGCACAACTATCATCACGGTGATTATGCATTTGTTTCTCTTGAAAAATATTAACATAAAAAGCTATTCTAGATATATACACGAGAAAGTCCGTGTTCTTTTATTCAAGTTTTCAAAACGGAAATATTTCCAAATTGCCTCGGGAAGCATGTGGCTAACCGAAGTTGCAGTCCTGATATTGGCTGTTGTTAATAATGATGAAGACAAAATACAATTGCAATATAAAAATAGGGCAGAATGGTGTCGCAAAAAATAAAGCCGCTATCAGTATTTTAAAATATTATATTACTCAGTTATATGATTAATAGAACATGTGCCTTCCTAGGCGATGAGTTAATACACAATTCTGCCCCAAGGATCGAAAGACCTGTTGATAATACTCCTTAGTTGCTCAGGTTATAGCCCTAATCATTTAGTACTTCAGGCTAAAGTAAAATTGAAAACTGTCTATTTAATCACTGGCTTATGGCCTACATTTGACTCAGAACTTCCTAATTAATAGCTTATTCATTTCATGAGCCAGATATTCCAGATATATTTCAATATTAAAAAAAAACTTCGAAATCTTATTTTTTCTTCAACTCAAGAGGTAGCCCAACTCATCTCACAGGGTTGTTGTGGGAAAACAGGAGTATTAGGTATGCTAACTGCTTTGAGTTCTACATTAAAAAGATGGGATAAAATAATTTGATATATAGTATCAAGATCTAAAAATTGAAATGGACAAATTGTGGCATAAACTGACCATGCTGGTCCCAGTGCTTATTGGCACACTGGGTACCATACCCTCTTGTGAGTTGAGCCTGTTGAACTTAACTATGTGGACAAGGTCCTCTCAGCTGCTAATTTGACCACTTGTGTATTAGCTTATTAAAATTGCACAGGAGGGAGATGCAGGACTGAGTCTGGGTAATATTTAACTCCTTGAAAAGAGGAGTGATCCCATCAGCTCTTAAAGAGGCAGTGATGTACCTCCTCCTCGAAAGACCAATGTTTAACCCAACCAAGCTGGACAGTTTTCACCCAGTTTCCAATCTTCTGTTCTTAGGAAAGATTGTGAAGAGAGTGGCTGCATGGCAGCTGCAGAGGACTTTGGATGGATTATCTAGACTATTCAATTGAGGTTCAGGCCTTGATTTGAGACTGAAATGGCATTGTTCTCACTCATGGATAACCTCTAGTGAGAGCAGGATAGAGGTAGTGCATCCATCCTAGCTCTTCTTGATCTTTCTGTGGCATTCTATATCATTGCTCATGGTATTCTTCTGGGCCAGCTCTGGGAGTTGGGGGTGAGTGGCACTGTATTGTGCTGGTTCTCCTCCTATTGGGCCCAGTTGCAGTCAGTGTTGATAGAAGAAAAGAGATCTAACCTATGGCCCCTACTTTGTGGGATGCCTCAGAGTTCAATTTTCTCTCCTCTCCTATTTAAGATCTACATGATGCCACTGGGTGAGGGGTTTCTTTGGTTTGGGGTGAGATATCATCAGTATGCCGATGATACCCAGCTTTATATCTCTGAACCAAGCCCCTTGAGAGATGCTGTGAACATCTTATTCCAGTATCTGGAGGGTGTTCAGGTTTGGATGGGGCAAAACCGGCTATGACCCAATCTGGCAAAACAGAGTGCCTATGGATATTTGGACCTTCTGGAGACAAATTTCTTCCACCTTTAGTTCTGGATAGGGTGGCATTACCCCAGACAGACCAGACCGGCTGCACAATCTTGGGGTCTTCCTAGATTCAAAGCTCGTGTTTGAAAAGCAAGTAGCAACCATGGTTAGGAGAGCCTATTCACATCTTCAGGCACCCATTCCTGGACCAGGAGACCCTGCTCACTGTCACCCATGCCCTTGTTATCTTCTTCTTAGATTACTATAACATGGTCTACATAAGGCTGAACTTGAAAAGTATTCATGGTGTAAAATGCGGCTGGCATGGATAATAAATAAATAATAATAAATTAACACTACTACTGTGTGAGCTGCACAAGTTGTTGGTGTGTTTCTGAGTGAAATTCAAGTTCTGGTTGTCACCTTTAAAGTCTTGCATGGCTTGGGATCAAATTATCTGAAGGGCCATCTTTTTCCAAGAGTTTCTATCCATCCAATCTAATCCAACAGGTTGGGCATGCTGCAGTGCTAAACAATATTGATAGGCAGGAATAAGAAAATGCCCTTTTTCAGTTATAGCCCTGCTTTGTTTTATATTTTTTCCTTGGAGATTAGAATGGCTCCAACCCTGATAGGTTTTTGCAAAGCTTTAAAAACTTGGCTATGTCTCCAGACATGGAACTCAGAATGTTTGCATGGCCCTGTTACTTGGCTTTACTATTAGTTGATTAATCATCATGGTTACTGTTTATACTTACTTATTTTATGGGTGTTTTATTAGTTTAATGTTTTTAAAATTGTTTTATAATTTTAGAATTGTAAGTCATCCAGAGTCACTTGGCTGAGTTGGGTGGCTATAGAAATTCAATGAATTAATGAATAAATGAATGGCCAACAAATTTTGGACAGCACTTGGTAGAAAATCTGTAATGGACAAAATTTCCATCTGTCAATTGCAAAAGACCATTCTGCACCTATATTACACTGATACATTACAACATCCCAGGTTCTTGGAAAGAACCTGAGGAGTATAAAGGCCAGCACCAACTAAATAACTGGCAGTTGTGATTTCACATTTGTTTGTATAAAATAATAGACCAGAAAAAAATGACAAAGAATTCTGTCTTTCATCTATGCAGCGAAGTTGATGGACTACTTACCAAGGAAAATAGGTGCGAATGGAAAATTGCAAATACACCAGACAGTTGAAGAAGAAAAAAGGGCATTGGAAGAATTTCAGAAGGACAGTAAAGAAGATGCACTGAAGTTAGTATATCAGGAAGGCTTACAAAGAACTGGAGAGACCAAATCAGCCTACAAGAAAAACCAAATGAAGAATAAAAAACAGACATAGCAAGGCAAGGTATTAAGTATATTTTTAAAAATTAGCGGGGAGAGTAGATAACAATAATAGCAACAGCACTTAGACTTATATCCCGTTTCACAGTGCTTTTACAGCCATCTCTAAGCAGTTTCCATAGCTAACATATTGCCCCCAACAATCTGGGTCCTCATTTTACCAACTTTGGAAGGATGGAAGACTAAACCTTGAGCCCATCAGGATTGAACTGCTGGCAATGGGCAGAGCTAGCCTGCAATATTGCATTCTAACCATTGCGCCACCACGTCTCTTTCCAAGACTTGGCAATGGTTAAATGCAAGAAAATTGTAGAAAAAGACAAAGGATCTAATTCTGGCTGCACAAGACCAAGCCTTAAGAACAAATGCATACAATGTAAGAATTGAGAAGATAGCAATAGGCAGCAAATGCCATCTAGACAAAGAAGGTGAAGAAATAGCTGCTTGTAAGAAGATGGCATACACTGATTACAAACAATGGCAAGACAAAGTAGCAACAATGGTGCATTGAAAGATCTATAATAACTACCATTTGCCTGCAAGCAAGAACTAGGGGGATTACCAAATAGACCTATATGATAGAAGCAGCTTTGTGCAAGATCAGTGGTACAATAGAAGACACAGTTGTTGGCTAATAGACTGGGGAGGCTAATATCAAAGAAAGGAAGATTCACTATCACCACTACTGTTTGTCAATGTATTGACTCTTCTATGAACAATCCTGAACAAGGCAGGCCATGACTTGCAAGCATTAGAAACATCTGCCAGGTTCTACTGCCTCCTTTACATGGATAATTTGTAACTGTATTGAAAAGCACCATCTGAAACAGAATTGCTGCTCAACACTGTCCGTATATACTACCAAGATACTGCAATAGAGTTGGACTTCACAAATGTGTCACCCTTACCATCCTTACCGTCAACAGGAGAAAAATAGTGAAAACTGAAGGAATCAAAATTAAGAAAATTACTGCAGATACTTGGGTATCCTTCAGACTGGCAACATTAAGCACACTGAAGTTAAGAGAAATGAATACATTAGGAGAATGAAGAAGATCTTAAAGTCCAAACTAGTGATGGAAATATCATTAAGGCAAATAACAACTGGTCTCTTCCAATCATTAGATACACAGCTGGAATAGTTGACTAGTCTTAAGTAAAAGAAAATAAAGACACTAATGTGCTCTGGGACTTCAGAATTTAAGCAAACAAGTACTGTATTTTTCGGAATATACCCTCAAAAAGAGGGTGAAAATCTGGGTGTGTCTTATACACTGAATACAGCATTTTTTGGTCTACCGAAACCCTGTCCCCTTTGCAAAAATGGCCGTGCAGAGGGTTTGGGAAGCTTGCAAAGTGATCCTGAGAGCAGGGATGGGCAAAAAAGAGCAAAAAACTGGGCTGTTTTTGGCCCCCCAGCCCCCAGGAGCACTCTACAAGCCTCCCAAACCCTCTACATGCCCTCCCTTTTTGTGCAAAAAAACCAGGCCATTTTTTGCTTGTTTTTGCCCCCTCCCCAGCCCTCGGGAGCACTCCAAGTGCTTCCCAAAGCTCTGCATGCCCTCCCCCTTTTTTTTGCAAAAAAACCCAAGTTGTGCAGAGTTCAAAAACTTTTTTAAAAAATTTACCTCTTCAAAATCATGGTGCGTCTTATACTCTGCTGTATCTTATAGTCCGAAAAATACAGTACTTGCCATCTCACACCCCAGACGTAACAATTGTTGAGAAGAAAGACAAAGAATCTGCATAGGAAATGTTCCAATACCTGGGGACAACAGAAGAGAAGAGAAAGAACTGGAGAAAATTTTATGTTTTAATATATCAACTGTCAAGATTAGACAACAAGATTTTGGCAATCTCAAATAAAAATATTAAAATTCAACACATTTTTGTGAATTAATAACTCATTTTTAACAACTTGCAGTTAGAATTTACAATCGCTAATTGCAATAACCTGATGAATTTGCATTAAAGATTTTATATGTCTAACTGAAACAGAAAGGAATTGTGAAGTCCTAGAAGTTATGCCTATTTGGTAGAGGATAAACTACTAGATGTGAACTAATTCTTCACATTGATTTCTCTGCCTTTCTTCTTTTCTCCAGTTGATGGTGGTACTGTACTGATAATTATAATCAACTAAATATGCCAGCTATAATATCTCACTAAAGAATCAGCTTTGTCTTTTAGCCTTCAGAGAAATATCTGTGCTATATTGATTTATTTGTTGGCTGATTAGTGATGCAACTTTAAAATATACTGTATTTTACTCTATTATTTCCTCTTTATTGATCAGAGCATTCTGTTAGTTTTAAATAAATAACATTTTTGTCTTGTCGTCCTCCCCTCCCTACACACACACAATAACCATATTTTTTGGAGTATAAAACAATCCGGAGTATAAGACGCACCAAGGTTTTGAAGAGGCAAATTTAAAAAAAAAGTTTTTGCACTCTGCTGACCTCCCCAAAATAACCCATTTTTCACGAAAACCTTTTTAAAAAATGTCAGAATAGCCTTTAGGAGACTTGTAGAGTGCTCCTGGGGGCTGGGGAGGGGGCAAAACTGAACAAAAAATGGTCCGTTTTTTGCTCATTTCTGGCCTTCCCAGCCCCCAGGAGCACTCTGCAAGGCTCCTAAAGGCTATGCATGGTCATTTTGGTGAAGGGGGCGGGGATTTGGGAGGTAAAAAATGCTGTATTTAGTGTATAAGATGCACCCAGATTTTCAGCCTCTTTTGAGGGAAAAAGGTGCGTTTTACACTCCTAAAAATACGGTAAGAATAACATAATATTCTAAATCACATGAAATCCCTTTACGACTATTTTGGAGGAAGCCTACTAATTACAAAAAGGTAAAAAGGTTAGGTTGAATTGGGGGGAAATATATACAGTAAAAAATGGTCAGATTTTTGCAAATAAACTATATTCCATTTCTGTCATTTGTATTTTGAAATGCCTTTTCATTCTTACTGTGCAAGAAGATGACAGAGAAAACAAGACAAATACTTTTGGGGAAAACACATTATTGTTAAATCCCAAGTCAGTAAAAATATACTAAAACAGATAAGTATTTTGAAATTACATTACAGATTGGCTAGGAGGTTTTTGGTATTTGAATACATATTTACTTTTAAAGATATGTACAATATTATAAATTTTAAAAAAAACCATAAAATTAGGAAGTTCTACAGGATCCATAATGTTAATCACCCTCATTGAAACTATGTAATATGACCTTCTTAGCGATGAATTCTCTTCTCTTGGAGACAGGATGATAAAACTGCCTTTCTTCTCTCATCAGTGTGAGAGGTGTTTTTAAAAATGGATGTTATAATGTTCTCATGATGTAAATAAATATCTATTTTATTCAGCCTGTGAAAACAGATGTTACAATAATACTTGAAGATAGCTCCTAGTCTCCCACAGCCTTGTCTTCTTGAGGCTAAAAATGCTCTTTTGTTTCTTTCAGAAGTTTTTTTTCTTGGTTGCTCTCTTCTTATAAGTTCTAGTTTGTCAGTGTCTTTGTTAAACTATGGTGCCAAGAACTCAGTTCTGACCAATACAGAATAGAGATGAGTTTCTCTTGAATTTGACACTGTAATTTTGTTGATATAGCATGCAGTAGAATTGTTTTTGTTCTTTCTTCTTAGCTGCATCCATTTTGAAACTCATCTTGTTGAAATTCATTACTCTACCCCTGGGATTGTGAACCTATGGCAAGCTTGCCACAGGTGGCACGCGGAGCCATTTGTCAGGGCATGCGAGGCGTTGCCCTGTCAGCTGGCCAGCGTGTATGCACGTGCTGGCCAGATGAGTTCAGCCTTTTTAAAAGCCATTTTTCACCCTCCCCAGGCTCCAGAGGCTTTATAGGACTTCTCCTCCCCCCCCCCCCCCGAGGCCCTCCAGAGGCTTCAGGAGCTTCCCTGAAGCCTCCGGAGCGCAAAAAAAATGGCCCTATGGGCAAACCGGAAGTTCAGGAACGGATTTCCAGTTTGCTCGTAGGGTCGGTTTAAGCCCTCCAGAGGTTTCAGGGACCATCAGGAGGCTTCCCTGATGTTGTGGGCGCTCCACCAGCCAGAGCACAGTTGGAGCCACACGGGCTGCTCTGGGAGCCCCGAAACCTCAGCTTGAAGGCATATGCCCAGGCTGGAGGAGCACCCACAACAGACTGACCATCTCCAGGGAGATCCAGGGATACTGCTGGCAGGTGGGGCGCGTTTAGCTGGGTGGGGCAGTTGCGTGACTTCAGCCCGTAGCAGGCCACCATAGCCACCCCACCAAGAGGAGCACTTGCCTCCAAAGGCTGTGGGGAGTGGCAGGCGCTCCTAAAAAGCATCACCACCACTGGATCCCCACCAGCCTCTGACCATGCGCCATGGTGTGCTTTAGCTACTGGATGGTGCTGGGCAACTTCTGCAAGGCAGACGCCCCTCCCCCCAATGTCCTAGAGTTGCCAATCCTTCTGCCGGCCCAAAAGGAAGCTTCTGCTACCAGCTTTACAGGCGCTGCAGAGGTGCACAACTTTCCATCGGCTTTCCCTCGATGGCGTGGATCTGGAGCCCTTACGATGCTGCCATGGCTGGATTCTCTCTCCAGCTGCAAAGCACTGCAACCAACCAGGCAACAGCCCGAGGAAGGCGAGGGCACATGGGACGAAGAGCTCTTTCTCCTACTCTTCTCTGGTGATCTTGCAAAAAAACAGGGACTCCCTCTCAGATGCTCCTGGTCTATAAAGGCGGCGGCAGAAGCTTCTTCTTGGGCCGGCAGAAGGATTGGCAACTCTAGGCAGACAAGCTTCTCATGGGATCTCTTGTGGGGTATAGTAGTTCCATATAGTTGTGTCTGGGGTCCTAGCAATCTTGGAAAAGGAGGTGCATGATTGCAGAGGACGAAGGCGCTCCCCTTCACTCTTGGAGGTAGGGGCTGCTGCTTTATTGCGCACCTCCTTTGTTTCTCCAGCCCCTCACTTGTCCTGGTGGCACAGCCCCCTGCCCCGCCACCAAGGGTGAAGGGAAGCGCCTTCGCCCTCGGCTATCACTCACCTCCTTTCTCTGCCTGCCCCAATGAGCGAAGGAGGCTCTGGTCACTAAACTGCCCACCCACATTCAAACCAGGCCACCTCCTCTCTCGCCACATGGGCTCTCTGAAGGGGGAAGGAAGGTCTCTCCCAAGACCCGCTTCCCTTACCTTGTGGCGCAGTTCCAGTACAGCGGGATATTCTTTCTTTCGCTGTTATGGGGGCGTGACCAGACCACTACCGGTTCAGTCTGGTCTGCCAGATTTTCATTACCTCTTCTGATGTACCGTACTGTACCGGGAGGAACCCACCTCTGGGTGAATTTTATTTGACATGCTAGCAAAACAACCTGGGTTCAGATTTAGATATCTTAGAAAGCTTTATAAAATCTTAGTTTAAAATATTGGCAGTGCTTCTGAAGGAAAACTGCAGGAGGAAATGAAACTAAAGTACTGTATTTTTCGGAGTATAAGATGCATCTTTTCATTACCTCTTCTGATGTACCGTACTGCACCTCCCGGTACAGTACGGTACATCAGAAAAGGTAATGAAAATCTGGCAGACCACACTGAACTTTTTTTCCCCCCTCAAAAAAAAGGCTGAAAATCTGGGTGCGTCTTATACACTGAATACAGCATTTTTGGCCTCCTGAAACGCCACCCCCTTCACCAAAATGGCTGTGCATAGCTTGTAGGAAGCTTTTAGAGAGCTCCTGGGGGCTGGGGAGGGCAGAAATGAGCAAAAAAAATTTATCCCCCCCCCCAGCCCCCAGGAGCACTCTATAAGCAATGTTCCCTCTAATTTTTTTTCAGTGTGAGGGGAAAAGTATAGTGTTTGAGCAGCACATTTTCATACCTGAGCACCTGGATTTTTTTCACAGATGTCACCCAAGACAACGAAATTAGTGTTATTTGAAACTCAATTCTACCATGTAAATATCCATTAAGTAAAGAAATCTCCCTATACAGGTAGTCCTCAATCTACGACCATAATTGAGCCCAAAGTTTTTATTGCTAAATGAGACATTTGTTAAGTGAGTTTTGCCCCATTTTACAACCTTTCTTGCTACAGTTAAGTGAATCACTGCGGTTAAATCAGTAACCTGGTTGTTAAGTCAGTCTGACTTTCCTACTGACTTTCCTTGGCAGATGGTTGCAAAAGGTGACCCCAGGACACTGCAACCGTCATAAATATGAGGCAGTTGCCAAAGATCCAAATTTTGATCCTATGACCATGGGGATGCTGCAATGATCATGTGTGAAGAACAGCTGTAATTCACTTTTTTCAGTGCTGATGTAGCTTTAGTCATTAAGTGAACTGTTGTAAGTTGAGGACTATACTTTCTCCCTTACTATCCAATAGTCTGCAGTGATTTAGCAAGTTATGAATAAATTACCAACTGATGTAGATTAGCAATTGGAGCACTTAAAGAAGCAAACAAAGAGGGGAGAGGAAGGAAGGGAGGAAGGAAAGAAGGGAGAGGGAGAGAGAATCAGAGACAGAGGGAGAGACAAAAAAGGAAAGAGGAGAAAGAGAAAAAGAAAGGGGAGAGGAGGGTGGGAGGATAAGAAAAAGAGGCAGAAAAAAGAAAGAGAGAGAAAGAGGAAAGGAAGAAAGAAGGAAGGAAGGAAGGAAAGAAAAAAGGAAGAAAAAAGGAAGAAAGAAAAGAGGAGAGTAGAGAAGGAATAGAGGCCAAAAAAGCAAACAAGGAAAAGTAGGGAAAAAACTTTCACTGGAAAACACTATTTTTCCATCAGTGCAAAACTTTCCTAAACAAGGTTAATTTTCTGGATTTTGACTTTCCGGTCCAGGTGGACCAAGAAGCCTTTATTTTCTTTTTCTAAAATCAAATAAAATCTGCAGAGCACCAGCACGCCATATGAAAAAGAATTTGTATTTGCAAGTAGGTTGATCACCAATCCATGACAAATAAGCTGAAATGCAATATTTAAAACATTCTTACTAAACAGCAGTCTGCCTTCGCTGGATGGCTTGGATCTCTCGCTGACTCTCCATGAAAGCACCGAGATAGAAACAGCCCTCCTGTGCGACATTGACAGTAGGGAGATGGGGGAGGGGTGCCTCGCCCTCTCCTGGGGAGCCCTGTCTGGGGAAGAACCCCCCTCCTCCGGCCTCGGGACCGTCGGTTTCTCCGACGGGTCTCCCCCCCCTCCTCTGCCCCCGACCGACTTCCTTTTCTGGGCTTTTTGCAAATGAGCCGGACGCAGCCGAATCTCTCTCTCTCTCTCTGTGTGTGTGTGTGTGTGTGCGCGCGCGGGTTGCCCAATCCAGTTCCTCCCTCCGTAGTTTTGAACCTGGGAGGAACTGGTTTGGGCAACCCGAGAGCTCCGCCTGACGCCCGAAGGGCTTTGCACGAAGAAACGCGGCTTGAGGCGCAAGGACGGTCCTGGCTGTGGGGCGCAGGCCCCTAAAAGCCTCTCTTTGGTTCCCTCCTCCTCCCCCTCCTTCCACAGCCTGCGTGACGCCCTAGGCTGAGAGCTGCTGCTGCTGCACAGCTGAGGGAGGGAGAGCGAAAGCAGAGGCGGGGCGCCAAGCTTTGGTTAAGGCAGGCAAGGGAAACCGCGAGCCGAAAGGAAGTCTTGCTGGGAAGACGCGGCAGCAGGGCTTTAAAGGGCTCCCCCCTCCCCAGCCAGCCAACCCACCCAGCCCATTCTTCCCCCGCCACAACTGTATCCAACAGGCCAAGTTGCTGGGAGGAGAAAGTTTGGGCTGCAGGACATGAGATTCCTCTGGGGAGGTCCTTTGCGGGCGGCCAGTTCCAGCCGCCTGCAAAGGACTTCCCACGTTTGCTTTGAAAGAAATCTCTGCGCGGCAGTTAGAAACTTCTGCGCGGGGATTTCTTTCCATGTGCGCGGCCGCGCACGCGCGCACCTTAGAGGGAACAGTGTCTATAAGCTTCCTAAAGGCTATCCATGCCCTTTTTTAAAAGAAACAAAAAACAGGCCCGTTTTTTGCTCATCCCCCCCCCCCCGAGCACTCTGCAAGCCCCCTAAAGGCTATTCATGCCTTTTGGGGGGGATGGGCCATTTTTGGGAGGTTTGCAGAATGCAAAAACTTTTTTTTTAAATTTGCATCTTCAAAACCTTGGTGCGTCTTATACTCCAGTATGTCTTATAGTCCAAAAAATATGGTATGTTTTTAAAAAAAACAATAAAAATAATTTGATTTTAGAATATGATTTTTGAAATCTTCAAGGATTTAGAAAATCTCTGAAAAGAACTAACATTCATTTATTAAAATATCATTGTTAATACACATCTTATAATTAAATAATTAAATTAAACTCATGGCAACTTGATGAATGAGTGCTGGATAGATGTAAATGAGAATTATATTACAAAGAAACCATGGCTTATCACTCTCCACATAGGATGGTATGGAGGTCCATGAGGAAGTTGTGTTATTGAAATCAAACAATTCTGAAAGCAGAATTGGTTTGCTCTGGTCCTGGGGGGAAGAGGGGATCACATGCCTTGAAGATCTTGAAGAAAAAGGAAAGGGATGCTGAGAGAGCCTGAGTTTTATACCGTCTCTTGGATCCTGCCTTGGAGCTTCCTGTTCCTGTGTAAGAAATGTATTCTGATTGATGGTCCAACACCCAGGGGGCAGAGGTCTTAGCTAACTTTGTAGGCTGTCTGTCTTTTGAGTTCCAAGCTTCGTTGAGAGGTTGCTGGGTGATGATGTAATGAAAGGGCTTAGGATTCCTATTATGGTTCTCCCTGAAGGAGGTAGATCTTTGTTATGTAGAATAGACTGGCTCAGGCTTTAATGGCCCATTGACAAAGGTACGGGGTATGGGGCTGAGTTTCTGCCTCTCTTTTAGGGAGAATAGCTGGATACCCAGGCTCCGCTATGAAACTATGTGATCGGACTTGATAAATCAACACTTACAGTTTGAAAATTAAAGAGTAATTACGACCAGCCTCTCTTCTCCCTTCTCTCCCTCAGTCTAACTCCTTAACATTAGAGTGTTTTTCAGGTGGGAGGAGGAGTAGAATGTCTAAACCCCCAGCCCACAGGCTGGATGAGTCACGCGCTGGTCACGCCCATGCCAGGCAATTAAAACAGAATTATTTTCAGGTGGGGAGGGGGAGTAGACCGTCTAACGCCTTAGCATCAGAGCAGGTTAATAATAATAATATAAGAAATACTAATGATCTGATGGTCATTTCGAAAAATCCTTTCATAGATTTTCACCGGTATAGGTATGCAGGTCTTGGCGTATTTGCTCCGATCACGCTTTGCTCGCACAAGCACAAAGCCAAAGGCATCAGCTTGAAGATGATGAGTGTGACCTTGTTGAAACGTCGCCAAGATACTGTCAATCTTATACGGAAAAAGACCCAAATACACCAAAGAAAATTGGGAATGCAGCAAGCAGTATGCATTTTGTTCAAATAATCCAAGACTAGCTTTAAACCACTTGCCTTATTCTCTCAGATACCCTCATTCATATATATTTACAGTCTTTTCAAATCTGTAAACTACAAAGCATTATTGAAAAGAGAAGTGCAATACTTCAGAAAGCAAAGCTGGGGTACTTTGGCATTAGCAATGTCATATTTCAAAATCCACAAATTTCTCTCCAAGATGTTTTAGTCTTTTCAAGTCAATGCAAAAGCAGACTATACATGCATTGCCCAATTATTCTTGTTGCATCTCAGTGTACTCTAGCCTCAAGTCTCTCTTTCCTTGGACTGAACAGATGCAATTTAGTCAGTATCAAGAACAATACATTCACGACTTCTTGACACACTCAACTTATTGAGGTCATGCTCAAAAACAAAACTTCTCAAAACAATTACTGTATAAAGTAATGCATTTTCCACATTTTATATTTTTCCTATGGATACTGGGCTCCATGACTAACATGTCCACTCAAATTCTATACATTTTTACTCAAAGGTCAATAATGTTTGCTAAATTTCAAGTGCAGTCAAGTATATCTCAGCCTACAAAATTCCCAATGACCACCAGATGGTATCAAAGATATAATGTATAAAGCTCAAACTCCTTGCCACCTAAGGATTGTTTAGATTACTGCAGCCCAGATATAGCAGTCCTATGTTGTCCTCAGAGATTACCCTTCCCACTTTTCCAACAACTGCACCACCCAAAACAAAGAGCTCAAGCACATACTTACCATAGCTTTGATCCCATGATGAAAAACTATAGGACAACTTATTAATATCTAGGAGCTTGAACTTTTGATCATTATAGGAATAGGAAGTTAGCCCCCATCGCTCTCCTAGGAATATGAGATATTTTAGGAAATATTAAAAGGACAGAATAGTGTCTTAATAGTTTCTTATATTTAAAAAACAAAGAAAGAGAGAATACATTATTTCTTTCAGATTCTGTGCTACTCTATCCATGTTCAATCATATTAATTATCTATTATATCTAAGAAATTCAAAAACAATCAACTAATGCTTTGTTAGAGCGCTCAATTTGTGACAGCTTTATTAAAATGCCAAAGGCTTGCCTGCAAAGAACTGGAACAATTCAGTTGGTTTATATAAAATAATATCTTTCAGGAAGGAAGTCATTTATATGCTTTTCTTGAAAGCAGACATAATCATTTTTAGAGCACGATTCTCAAGAGATGTAGAAGGGTGTGGAGAAACTTTACTTTGGCTTTATATCAATATTCTGCTTACCCTGTGGGTTAAATTAAACTTCCTATTATTATAGCTGATGTTCGGTTAGAAGGTTTTTTTCCCCCCTTCTATAAGTAAGTTTTCTAAGAAGTGAAAAATGCCTCTGAATAGAGACTTAAGTCTTACAACATAAATTCCCATTTATTACAGCAATAGTTCTATCCACATGACATACAAAAGGAAAGAGATGACTATTTTAGTTTTGCTTACTTTTGTTGTATACAAAAACATGCTGGGCAGAGGGAAAAGATCACATCCTGCAGTCTTAGCATGACAGTTCTGTGATTTATTCCAATGGTCACCAACTATTTTGGCACTTTGAAAAATGATCACCATGATATCTAACAGAAAGCAAAACCGTCTACCAATCACACCAGCTATCCAGGATTCTCTGTTTCTCCTCAGCATACTTCTGCTTTATAATCTTTGAAAAATAAACTCATGTTTGACATGCAATCTGTTTGGTGCCAAGATGCTGGATGCATCAGCATTTGAGGATGCCATGTTGAAGACTGAGACACTCAAATGACATCTTTCTTTTTCTAGTATTCACCAACAGAACACTGTGATGTGATGTTCTTAGTTCTTTCACAACTCTTTCGACTATTACCTAGTTTTCCTAGCATACATTTTTATCAAATACTGTGTATAAACTAATTCATAAGACCAGGAAAGGCAACCTTGCATAAAATGCATTCACAAAATCTGACCTTCCATATTGATGTTGCACATATCTCAAAGCAATACTCTGTTGGAAGGAAGCATGCAGTGGGATGCCACAAGGCTCTGTTCAGTACTCTTCAACATCTTCATAAAAAAATTAAATGAGGGAATAGAATAGACACTTGTCAAATTTGCAGATAACACCAATCTGGGGGAGAGAAGGGAATAGCTAACACTTTAGAAGATAGGCTCAGATCCAGAAAGATCTTGACAGATTTGAGCATTGGGCCATATTCAACAAAATTCAGTTCTGTGGTAAGAAAAGTAAGGTTTCGCACCAAGGCAAGAAAAACCAAAACATATAAGTATAGAATACATAGTATCTGGCTTAACAGCAGTAACTGTGAGAGAGATCTAGGAGTCCTAGTGAACAACCACTTAAATGTGAGCCAGCAGTGTGCCACTGCTGCCAAAAAAGCCAACGCAGTCCTAGGCTGCATCAATAGAGGGATAGAATCCAGATCATGTAAAGTTTTGATCACCACAAAAAAAAAGATATTGAGACTTCAGAAAGAATGCAGAAAAGAGCAACACAAATGATTAGGGCAGTAATCCCCAGCCTCTGTACCTTGATAGCCTAGCTGGAAGGAAGAGGGGAACTGGGCCGCGTTGTGCAAAATGAGCTGCGCATGCACTGACCCACCACTCGCTCCCCTCTACCCCCCACCTGGGTCACCAAGCTGCAGAGATTGGGGACCACTGGCCCAATCATTTTTGTTGCTCTTCTCTGCATTCTTTCTTGAGTCTCAACATTGGTTTTGTATTGTGGTGATCCATGTGTGGTCTTACAATGGTAGCATAAAGTGGTATTAACACTTCACATGATCTTGATTCTATCTCATGCTCTGGCCCACCACTTGTTCAGCCCAATTCTGAATAGGCCACGGCCCAGGGAGTGGGGACCCCTGGAAACTAAGCCACACAATGAACGGTTGTGGGAACTGGGAGTGTCTAGTCTAATAAAGAGAAGGATCAGGGTGATATAATAAGTCTTACAATATTTGAGGGGCTGACATAAAAAGGAGGGGGTAAACCTATTCTTCAAAGCACCTGAAGACAAGAAGTAACAGATGGAAGCTTATGAAAGAGAGAAGCAACCTAGAATTAAGGAGAAATTTCCTGTCAGTGAGGACAATTAACCAGTGGAATGGCTTGCCTCCAGAAGTTGTGAGTGCTCCATCATTGAAGGTTTTTAAGAAGAGAATTGACAGCCATTTGTCCAGAATGGCTAGAGTCTGGAGAACAGAAGGATTGGGGTGACATGATAGCAGTGTTCTAATATTTGAGGAGCTGAAACAAAGAAGAGGGGGGTCAACTGATTTACCAAAGTAAAAGAAGACAAGATAAGAAACAATGGATGGAGACTAATCAAGGAGATAAGCAACCTGGAATGAAGGAGAAACTTCCTAACTATGATTTTATATATATAAAAAAGTTTTTTTATTTTTTAAACAAACAAAAACAAACATACATATAACATAAAAATATCAATTACATATGTGTTTAGCATGTCGTTTGGTCACAAACATTTGTGCATCACCACTTTCAATTGTATATAAAATCAGCAATTATCAACCCAATATACATGAGTACATTGTTATCATTGTAAATCATATATTCAGTTTACTCTTATAATTCCTTCATTTTAGACATGTATTCTAAGAATCAAATTCATATGTATGCCAACTATCTTGTTACATCATTATAAATCTATTTAATAATAACATATATTTATAGTATCACCTGTCTTATTCTGGTATTTCTTGCAGTATATAAAAAAGGTTCACCATTTTATATTTGTGTATCATTACTTTCAATTGTATGTAAAATCATATCAAATGTATATAACTACATCTTTATCATTGTGTCTCATATATTCAACTACAATTATTATTTTTTCATTTTAAACAAGATGTTCTAAATATTCAATTCATATGTATGTATGTATGTATGTATGTATGTATGTATGTATGTATGTATGCATGCATGCATGTATGTATGTATATATGTATAAAGTCACAACCCCTGGTATGCCCAAATATGGGAGGAAGATCACTACTTCCATTCTCTGTCCTTCGGCTCGTCACAAGAGACCATCCAGACAGAAACCCAATATTTTTTACTGTTTTACTATTTTACTATTTTACTATTTTTATTTATATGTATATATATCAATATTCCATTACATTGTTATAAATCTATATAATCTATATGATAGTAATATGTCTTTATGGTATCTCCTATCACATTCTATTATTACAATTCAAGATTGTGATAATTGTATCCATTGATAGAACAAGTCCCAGATCTTATAAAATTGTTCATCTTCTTGTTCTCTAATTTCAAATGTCAATTTACTCATTTCAGCACATTCCATTGTTTTTTGAATAAGGTCCTCCTGCGTTGGTATTTTCTCATTTTTCCAATTTTTTGCAAATGCAATTCTAGCTGCCGTTAAAATATTTACAATCAAATATTTCAAGTCTTTATTGTATGTACTGTATCTGGTATAATACCCGATAAAAAGTATCTGGTTTAAAGTCT
The DNA here is from genome assembly GCF_051295495.1 of Thamnophis sirtalis. NCBI lineage: Eukaryota > Metazoa > Chordata > Lepidosauria > Squamata > Natricidae > Thamnophis > Thamnophis sirtalis. The sequence continues at coordinate 113,211,654 of NW_028261385.1, read as the reverse complement.
GTGTGTTTCTGTGTCATTTTCTTCAACCACATGTGGATTTTAGTCCAATACCTTTTAGCTTCTATGCAAGTCCACCACATGTTGTAATATGATCCCGGTGTCTGATGACATTTCCAACACTTTTCCGATTTATTCTTGGACATTCTTGCTATTCTCGTTGGGGGTAGGTGCCACCTGTAAAACAGCTTATACAAATTTTCCTTTAAGCTGTTGACATTGTCATTTTATAATTTTGAGACCACAATTTCTCCCATTTCTCTAGTTCAATCCCATGTCCAAATTTTTTCCCCCAAGTTATCATAGGTTCTTTAACTTGTTGTTCTTTTAGCTTAACCTCTAGTAAATGTCCATATAGTTTTTTAATTACTTTTTCATCAGTACTTGTCAAGATTTTATCTAACTCAGTCTTTTTATCATAGAAACCTTCCATTTTGCAGTCTTTGTCATATCTAGGTTGTATTTGCACATATGAAAACCAATTCATTTCTATTCCTTCCTGTTTCAGCTCTTGCATAGATTTGAGTTTACCCTCTGCATTCAATATTTCACCATATATAACTGTTCCTTTTTGTATATTATTGGATATGAAAAGGCTTCAATAGTTGATAGCCAGTTTTTAGGTAATATTGCTTTTTAATCTTCTCCCAATTCAATAACAAAGCCTCCCGTAAGTAGTGTCTTCTAAAATAACCATGTGTTTTGATTCCTTTATACCATAAAAAAGCATGCATCCCAACAATATGTCATGCCTTTCTAAAGTCAGTAGTCTGGAATTCCTTAGTGTTATCCACTCCTTAACCCACATCAAACTTGTTGCCTGGTGATATAGTTCCCAATTGGGTAGGCCCATGCCTCCCCTTATTCTAGCATCTTGTAACGACTTTAATTTTATTCTTGCTTTTTTCCCCTGCCAAATGAACTTCAATACTATTTTATTTAATTTGTCAAAGTAATTTTTCCCTAGTCTAATTGGAATTGTCTGGAACAGATATAGAATTATAGGTAAAATGTTCATTTTGATTGTAGAAATTCTCCCTGTCATTGATAATTGTTCTCTTTAAGCGTGCTACATCTTGCAGTTAAATATATCCCCAAATATTTAACCTTGTTTGTAACTTGGCTCTCCAGTGCTTCTGCCAATTCTTCCTTTAGTCTTGATGATATATTCTTTGTCAAAATTTTCATTTTATCTTTATTTATTTTCAAGCCAGCTACTTTCCCATATTCCTCTAATTTTTTGTGCTAATTCCTCCTTTTCCAATAGATCCATTTTGTGCTTATTTATATCCATTTTTTATTTTATTTTTATTTTAATATCCTTTTTTTGTGGAGACTTCTGTAACACTTTTTCAAGGGCCTTGTAATCATTCTCTAAGCCTTTAAGAAGTTGTCTTTTCTTTATGTTTCCATTTCTTGTATAGTCTATTATCAAACCTCTAGCCTTCATTTTCTTTAAAGAAAAAAGCCAGTTATTTTTCCATTTTCTGTACAAAATCCTTCTCTTTTAATATTGTATTATTTAATTTCCATCTGGATCTCTTTCATTGTCCTTTCCATTTAATTATGATTGAATTGTGATCTGCCCAAGTACTTGTTTCAATTTCAAGTTCCTGTACATTACAACTCAGTTCCATTGTAGCCCACATCATGTCAATTCTAGAGTATGATAAGTGTCTATTTGAATAGAAAGTGTATTGTTTTTTCGTAGGATTTCTTTCTCTCCAAACATCTTTAAGATTTATTTCATCTGGCATTTTAAAAACGGCTTTAGGTAGTGGTTTTCTATTTATCTTTGTAATTTTTTCTGTTTTATAGTCCAAATTTTGATCTACAATTCCATTAAAATCTCCCATCATGCAAATATCAGCATAGTCCAATTCAATTATTTTCCTATGTATTTTTCTGTAAAATTCATCTTGTTTATCATTAGGGGCATATATTGCAATTAAAAGTATTTTGTTCGAGTTGACCATAATTTTCACCATCAATATTCTTTCCTCATCGTCTGTATAAATTTGTTTTGATGGAATCGTATCTTTAACATAAAAGATAACTCCTCTTTTCTTACAGATTGCCAATGCTGTAAATATTTTCCCCAATTTTGGTTGCACCAATAAATGTTCATGCTGTTTTTAAATATGTACTTCTTGTAAGCAGATTATATCCAATTTTATTCTTTCTAATTTATGAAATATTCTTCTTTTAATTGCTGAGTTAAGTCCATTTATGTTAATTGAGATCGTTTTCTCTCTCTTCCATATCTATATTTTATAATTAGGATTTATAGCTCTAGTTGATCTCAGTTCTCGTTGTTCTCTAATGTCGACACCACCTGTAGCTCCCTATTCTCTAAGTATCGCTCTAAGTCCTGCTGCGGTCGCCAGAATTGATGCAAAAAATGATAGGCTTTAGACTTCTCAGGATACAGGAAAAGTTTATTTGGCAGCCAGGTTCAGAAAGCTAGCCCATGGCTAGTATTGCAAGTTCTGAACATCCTTCATTATCGAAGCACACATTCTTATACATTCTCAAAGGCAGCGTAACACGGAAACACTTAACTCATTTCTTGGTGGTTACCTTGAGGAGAAAGCCTTATAAGGAGATGGGGTCTTACTTCTCCTTCTGTTATGGAGTACGTATCATTAACAAACTTTAATTGAACCTTGGACTTTTGACATAGGTTTTGACATAGGTTTTAACATAGGGACATCTTGTGGTTAGGCACTTGCTTCCTGTTCTTTTGCAAGCTGCAACTCTGCCTGTGTGGCTTTAATATAGAAGTAAAGGGGCTGTGAGAGGCTGACTCATATTTAATTGTCTAGTAGGACTCCAAGAGCCCTGTCACAATTACTGCTATTAAGCTTGGTTTCACCCAGTCTATATGTATATTTTTGGTTTTTCTTGCTTAAGTGTAAGAATGTACTTTTCTCTACATTGAATGTCATTTTGTTAGATAGAGCCCAGTGGTTAAGTCTGTCGAGATCCATCTGGATCTTGAGCCTGTCATCTAGGCTGTTGGCTATTCCTGTCAGCTTGGTATAATCTGCAAATTTGATGAGTTCCCCATCTATTCCCTTATCTAAGTCATTTATAAGATATTGAAGAGTACTGGGCTTAAGACAGAACCTTGTGGTACCTCACTACTCGCTATGTAGACTTAGACCTATTAAGGACTACTCATTGAGTATGGTTTGTTAGCCAGTTGTGAATCCATCTGGTGGTGATGCTATCTATCCCACTTTTTTCTAGCTTACTAAGAATTAGGTTGGAGTCTACTTTGTTGAAGCCTTGCTGAAGTCTACCTACACTATGTCCCCAGCATTTTGCTGGTCTACTAATTTAGTCACTTTGTCAAAGAATGAAATAAAATTGATTTGGTATGATCTGTTTTTAACAAAGATTAAAGATGATTAAACAAAAATTTGCTTTTAAAGTATACTTAATTCTCCAAATAATGTATTTTGAAGGGTAGGCATCAGATTCTTCTCTCTTGGAGATGTAAAAGATTTAAGGAATCATTGACCAATATGATTGATATAGTCACATGAAATTTGGGTACCATTTTGGAATAGTATTTTAATAAGGATAAATATATTTTTGGGCAAATCTCTCAATGGTAAAGTTGATCTTGAATTATATATTACAATTCTGCAATCTGACCATTTTTGAGGAATAGCATTGTGTGTATGTGTGTGTGTGTGTGTGTGTGATGGTAAAAAGAATTGTATTAAGGTACTGAAAAAATGATATTATTTCAACATATAGTTAGGCTTTGGAAACACACGTCTTATCAATTCTGGCAAAGGCAATATTTATTACTAATGAAATGAAACAAGATTTCCTTTTTTGGAATATGTTACAGTATTATTAGAATTATTTTTCTTTTTTATCTGATTATAATTACAAAGTATTTTTTGGTAAATCATTCATTATCTATTTGTTCAACATGTATAAGTGGTAATAAGCCTCTGTCTTGCACCTTTTATATTCTGGATATTATGCATTTATTTCTCTTTCTCCAACACAGTCATGACATGGGGAAAAATCCTAAAAACATATATGTACCTTGGAAAAAAGGAACTGCTTGGATTCTGGGAAAGAACTATTTCCTTCTGCATTATTTCTCTGGGCCTCAGTTCTCCAACCCCCACCTTTATGCCACTTACAAATTTATTGTTTTCAGTCAGTCCATGAGTTTATAGTCCTTCATCAACTCTGATTTCAGTCAGTACAAAACATATACCCAAATGTTGCCCAAAGGAATCTCTGTTTTAATTTGTGCTGCAGAAAATTGCTTGCAATTTAAGTACATTCCTGCAAATGCCCCCCAGTGAATTGCAATTACAAAATGAATTTCTGGCTAATGATGAAGGAGGGTTTTTTTGTTTCAAAATAATTTCAAATCCAGATTAGTGAAATAAACACCCCAGGTCATCTTAGTTTGAATCAGACTGTTTGCAAAAAGGACATCAAAGCTTTATCAAGTGCTGTTTTTGATCTAAACAGTTGTAAAAATGTATAAAGTAGTGTGACTGTCCAGATTGCTTGTTTTGGGAAATTCATTTTTATTTGTCTGATATAGACTCTCCATTTTAATTTCATTTGTGAAAGATACCTTAGCCTGCCAAGAAAAATAGTCCTCACTTTTCAGAGATGGTCCTTTATCCCTTTCGTTCTATAAATTTTTTTCTAGTACTGTATATCTTCTAGTTTAACAAAATCCTCCAATTTATGAATGACTTCCAGTGATAACGATCTATTTAAGGGACTCCATCCTGATTGGTAAATATAATTGTCATGTCTTCTGTCACAAAAGTGACAGAACTCTCTTCCATCTCTGATGCTGCATTGTGAAATACTAGATGTCACTGTTGAGAGACTGCTCACTCTATGAGGCAATCTCAACATATGCAAATATATTTGGAAAAATGTCACATCAAAATCCAGTGGGTTTAGTCCAATTTACCTCTTGCCAGGACTGCAATTAGATCATTCATAATTTCACTTCAGAAGTCATTGCTTAACATATTTCATCATCTTCTCTATGCCAAATGGTGACATCTAGTCCATGTTCCTTAGCTCAATTTTCTTCACACAAAAAGTATGACATTGTCTTAAAAACTCTCTCACACATAAAGACTATCACTTAGAAATCTGAAAGTGGTGTTTTATCATCAGCATGCAGTGGCTAATCAAGTTTGTGGAGCTCTATCTGCTATTCTTCTACTGAATTTCCTAGGGGATATTCTACTATGTACATGATTAAGCAGCGTTACACATTCAAACAGTAACATCCAAATGATTTAAAATGACACTTCCATAGCAGATGCAGCATGTAGATTCATGGATGTCTAATGACAATTGGCAATTTGGGATTTGAGAAATAATGGCTTTAGGGGTAGAGGAATCTGTCAACCTCATTTTCTCCCACATTCTGCTTTGGGCAAATTTAATTTTTTTTCTAGTGCACTGTATGTGCATTCTGTTTCAGATTATTTCTTCTGATTATTTAGAGGATTATTTAGAAGGTCTATATGCCACCTTATTCCAAAATGTCCATGTGGTTTACAGAGTTGCATATTGTATGCAAACAGTTTTCTCTAATATAATACTGTACACAGTTCTCCTGCATTCTGCTTTTCCAACATTTGTATTTAAATAAACTGATGAACTGCATTGAAACATTTGAGGAAATATACATTTCAAAAGATAATAAAAGATTTGGTTCATGTATCACTTCAAAAATGTGGAATTAGAGGCATTCAGTGTCAAATGTAAATTGAATTAATTTCTTTCTGTTCTCCAACTAGCAACATTGTTTATCATTTAGAAATAGAAATGGAATCATAGGACTGGAAGGGCTCTAAGAGGTCTTCTGGTCCAATTCCCTGCCCAAGGCAGGAGTTCTTATTCCATCCTGGACCAATGGTTGTCCAGTCTTCTTAAAAATGTCCAACAATGGGCAGCCACACTTCCAGGGGGCAAGCTGCATCATTGACTAATCATTTTCATTGGTTAATAGATTTCTCCTTAGTTTCAGATTGGATCTCCCTCTGAGAAACTCCCTTTCTTTGCTTCTGCTTTGCTGAGTCCCTCTGGGAATAGGGCGGCATATAAATACAATAAACCTTAAACCTTCTTATCCTGCCATCAGAGGCTTTGGAAAATAAATTGACCACCTCTTCCCCATGATAACCCTTTAAGTATTGGAAGACCAATCCTTCCAATTCCCCCCAGCTTATTGTCATCTGCAAATGTGATTTCTTTCAGGGTAATAATAATTTAATAGCTGACCAGCTGCTGCAATGTTATAAGACTCTAAGGCTGTAATACTGAAATGATGATACAATGAGAATGAGTCAGCAGGGTTATTTGACTGCTAGCACTTTAAGAGACTGTAATATGAAAGAGACCCTGTGAGGGCTTATCTGTGTGTGTGTGTGTGTGTGTGTGTGTGTGTGTGTGTGTGTGTGTGTGTGTGTGTGTGCTTCCATGCTGTAGTTGATTATTATTATTTTTAAATATTTTTTAAATTTTTTGTTCTCTACAATTATAGGTATACATTCACATAGTTATTATTCTTTTTTTACATTCATGGTTCTTATACATTTGTCATTCCATTTATAGAATTATAATATTCCATTTGGGTTGCTTTGTTTACCATCCCTCGCCTGTTTTGACACCACCTTCTTCCTTTCTTTTTTCCCTCCCTCCCTTCTCTACTTCCTTCCTTCCTCCTTTCCCTTCCTTTTTTAAATATTTTTTTAGACAAACACAAACACACAATATATATAACATAAAAGCCTCTTCAACTACACACAGTGTGTCGATTGGTTACAAAGTCTTTCTGTGTCCTTTCCGTAGTCATCACTTGAATTTTATCAAGATTCAAATATTGACAATCAAGATACCTTTGTATACATTGTTATTATGTTTCCTCCTATTCTAACTCATTCTATCATTTTAGCATTGATAACATTCTCTAATAATTTCCAATTCTCCCATTATTTTTCCCCCATTGTTAGTATCATCAATCTAATATACATGTATACAAATTGCTATAATTAGTAAACATCCATTAATCCTAGCTATTATTACATCCTTTCAACATAATGCATATTAAATTTGAAGTAAATTTATATTATGACATTTTATTACATCATCCTGAAATCATTCAATAATATTACATCTATATATTCTATTCTATATAGAATTGTTTATCTTTTATAAAAAGGTTTTTCAACATCATCTCCATGATCCTCACTTACAGTTTGTATAAGATTTCATATTATCAATCTAGTATATATAAATGCTTTGTTATCATTATTAATCATTTATTTGACTATAGCTATTATTACGTTGTACATGACACTCAAAATTTAACTATATTTAACTAAATTTATTGTGACATCATTCTATTATTTTAGCATTGATAACATTCTCTAATAATTTTCAATTCCATGTTTTTTCCCCATTATTAGTATCATCAATCTAATATAGCCTAGCTATTATTACATCCTTTCAACATAAGGCATATTTATTATGACATTTTATAAATTTATATTATGACATTTTATTACATCATCCTGAAATCATCCAATGATATTACATCTTTCTATTCTATTCTATATAAAATTGTTTAGCTTTTAGAAAAATGCTTTTCAACGTCATCTCCATAATCCTCACTTACAGTATTGTATAAAATTTAATCATTTATTTGAATATAGCTATTATTATGTTGTACATAGCACTCAAAACTTAACTACATTTAACTAAAATTTATTGTAACATTTCATTTTATCATCCTGTATCCTTCCAGAGATAGTGTAGTCCAATATCTCTTGCCATTTATAAAGTCTGTATTCTAAGTGTTTTCTTGATAAGTCTTATGTGGACTTCTCTTAAGAACTTCTTCATTGCATGTCTTATAAGAATTCTAAATCCTCTATCTGCTCTTTTTTTCAGCTTAATTTTTGTTATCATTAGTGCTTTTGCCGAGATCACGCTCATTATTTCTGCCAAATTTTCTCTCCTTTCTTCATCTATTTTCTGACCTCCGAAATGAAGATCCTGTTCATCAATTTCTCCATTCCATATTTCACACTTGTCATTTCCCTCCACTCTCAGTTTGCTGTCAGTGTCAACAATTTTCTTATCACTTTCATATGTCTGTTATTTTTTCAGCTCTGTCCTCAAACTTCATCGCTGTCCCCGTACTTTCCGTATTTTGATCTATAATTTCAAGTCCATTTTCAATTCTCTCTATAATTATTAAAACTTTTTGAATTTCTAAGAAAATTATTTGCAAAGTTAGTGCCTTTTCTTCTTCACGTTGTGCCATTTTCCAGGTTATAAACACTGCCAAAACATCTGAGACTTTTTAGGTCAAACAAATTCAGTGGAGTTTTTCAAATCAAAGTTTTCTCTTTCCTTCAAAGGAACACCTGTATCAACAAAATGTTTTCCACTGAGCCTTTCAGTAAACAAAGTTTATAGCTTTATCAGATATTGCCAAGCCTAGAGCCACTAGATAGCAGTGTCACCTCTTTTCCATTTGTCTTTGTCTCTCTCTGTAACCACCAAGTTTCGAGAGAAAGGGGAAAAAGTAAAAATTATGCTCTGTCCAAGCCTTACGAAAGAAAAAGTTTTTAATTCACGAATATAAAAAATGGAGAAAGTATAGAGGAAGAAGGAAAAAAAGAGACCAGTCCAGTTTAAAAGTAAGAGGCATTTGTAAAGAGTCCATCCATAGAAAACAAACCAAGTTAAGGTAGAAAAGATAACACGTTAGTCTTAAATCAAAGTTAATTCACCGCTTATTTCTTCAGTCTTCAATTTTATTTTAAATTCCAATTCTTTTGGGTTTTCCTTTCTCTAATAATATTTTTTTTCTCACCAATTCGACACCATTCCTGTACTACTTCTGTTTCAGAGGCTTGTCACAACCTTCTGCAGCCATTTTGGTTGCTTCTCTTGTAGCTGACAAAAAGAGCTTTCTCCTGGATCAATCAGGGGCTTTGCGATGCCCCTGAAATCAGCAAAACATGCTCTTCTCTATCACTGTTCCTTTAGAACAGTTTAGGTCCAAAAAGACCATCCAGGAACAGTGATATCGACAACAATCCTGGACTCCCAAGATTGCATGTCATGTCGTTGCGACGTCAAGCACCTCCCCTTCCCTCCTTTCCCTTCCTTCTTCCCTTATTTCTCCCCTAATCCTCTCTACCCCTTCCCCTTCCTACCCTCTCTCCTTCTCTCCTTCTCCTTTCCAGCTTCCTCTCCTCACCTCTCTCTTCCTTCCCTCCTTTTCTTCTCATTTCCTCTCCTCCTCTCTTTTTCTATTGTTGCAGGTGTCTCTTCCAGCTCTTAATTTATATTTTCTTGGGGTGATATTTGGGGTGGCAAACCCCAAAATTGTTGAATATCATTTCTTGTTTCTTTTCCTTCCCTCACTCTCTCTTTTTTTAAAAAAGAATATTTTTCTTTTTTGGACAAAGACAGACAACACATAACACATAGAACCTTCTTCAATCACATACAGCATGTCGTTTGGTTACAGAGTTTTTGTGCATCATTTACATAGTCCTCTCAATTTTATATAAAATCACAAATTATCAATCTAGTCTATATACATTATTATCATTGTACATCATTTATTTGACTATAATTATTATTCCTTCATTTTGAACGAAATATTCTAGGTATTGGATTCATTTATATTATAACAATTCATTACATCATCCTAAATCTATTCAATGATCATATACCTTTGTATTGTTATCTGTATTATTCTATTATTCTTACATTATAAAAATTCTCCAACGTTTTTCATTTCCATGTTCTTTTATCTAACCACTGGTAAAATAAATCCCATACCTTATAAAATTGTTCATCTTCTTGTTCTCTAATTTCAAATGTCAATTTACTCATTTCAGCACCTTCCATTATTTTCTGAATAACTTCCTCCTGCGTTGGTATTTTCTCATTTTTCCAATTTTTTGCAAATACAATTCTAGCTGCTGTTAACACATTTACAATCAAATATTTCAAGTCTGTATTGTATATTTCCGGTAATATTCCCAATAAAAAAATCTCAGGTTTAAAGTCTATATGTTTCTGAGTCATTTTTTCCAACCAAGTGTGGATTTTAATCCACTATCTTTTAGCTTCTATGCATGTCCACCACATATGGTAATATGAACCCGGTATCTGATGACATTTCCAACATTTTTCTGATTTGTCCTTGAACATTCTTGCTATTCTCGCTGGAGGTAAGTGCCACCTGTAAAACATCTTATACAAGTTTTCTTTATATGCTGTTGACATTGTCATTTTATAATTTTGTGACCATAATTTTTGCCATTTCTCTAAATCAATTCCATGACCAAAATTTCCCCCCAATCAATCATAGATTCTTTAACTTGTTTTTCTTCTAGTTGAACCTCTAATAAGTATCCATATAATTTTAATCACCTTTTCATCAGTACCTGTCAGAATTTTATCCAAATCAGTCATTTTATCATAAAACCTTCTATTTTAAAATCTTTATCATATCTAGAATGCATTTGCATGTATGAAAACCAGTTCATTCGTATACCTTGTTCTTCTAATTCTTGCATAGATTTAAGTTCACCCTTAGCATTCAATATTTCACCATATCTAACTGTTTGTTCCTTTTTGTATATTATTGAATATGAAAATGCTTCAATAGTTGATAACCAGACTGGAATTTTTAAATAATGTTGCCTTTTAATCTTCTCCCAGTTTAATAACAAGGCCTCCCATATGTAATGCCTTCTGAAATACCCCTGTGTTTTAGTTCCCTTATACCATAAGAAAGCGTGCCAACCCAACAACAAATCATGACCTTCTAACGTCAATAATCTAAAGTTTCTTAACTCTATCCATTCCCATGCTGTAGTTAATTATTGATTGCCTGATTTTGCCTAGTACATGTATGTATATATTCCTTGTAGATAAACCACTATTTGAAAGACAACCTGTTTACTCTATTTTGCTCCTGGATTGTCTCAAAATAGCCACACTGTGCTCACTCTGACAATGTCCCCTTTTCTAGGTTATTTATGAAGATGTTGAAGAGTACTGAGCCCAAGATGGAACCTTGATGTATCCCTGCATACTTTCCTCCGTGTAGATGTACTTCCATTGAGGGCCACAAGCTGAGTGTTGTTGGTCAACCAACTGCTATCCATCTGCTTGTGGTACTATTTCACATAGTTCTATTTTACCAAATAGGACAAGTCCTGATACTAAGCCCAATGGGGCTTTTCAAGATATGGGCTAAAATAAACCTCCCCCCCAAAAAATACCCCCCCAAAAAACTACTAAAACAACCCTGCTGGCCATGAACCTGACCTTGTCCGGGGAGGGCTATGATAGTTTCCATGCCCCCCCCACGGTGGCCCTCTGGAGTTGGGCCAGGCCCAGCTGATCCACAGATTCTTCAGCAGCCCGCTGCCTGGCCTGGGCACACATCACCAGACCCAACTGCTGGCCTTGCACTTTGGCAGTGGCTTCGGGCCCGAACTTAGCACCTCCTGCTTGCACAGCGAGTGCCTCCTCAGCTTTTTGGGAAGGCAACCGCCACCCCCAGCTCTCCTGGCCAGGCAGAATTCCTGCCCGCCAGTGCCCCATTTCAATTCATGAGTCATGGCGGTGGTGGCAGCGGTGGAGGCATGCATGGGGCAGCTGCCTTGGTGAGCCACCTGTTGCCCTCCCCTATCCTGGCTGCTGGGGGACTTCATGCCACTGGTGCGTGAGCAGTTTCCGCTGCTGCCAGCCTCGGACCTCCAGGTGGCTCTGCAGCAGCACCAGAACATGGCGCTGATGATGAAGCAGATGGCGGCCACCCACAGCCAATCTCAGCGCTTCCATCCGCCCGTCCTGCAGCAGGTCAGGCACCACCAACATCTTCATGCTGCCAGTGGCCATGGCCATCACCAGTCTTTGCACCAGCACCCAGGCAAAGCCGCTTTCAAGGTGCAGGAAGGTGTTTGGTTCCCACCACCTCGTCCTCCAGCAGGTAGTGGAGATTTGCAACACCACTATTGCTATAGTTTTGAGTGTATTTAGTTCAAGATTGTTCTGGTTGCACCACAAGGCTAGTTTTTCAACTGACTGTATGCAGATTAGTTGTCTCAAAAGAGACCAATCACTGTTGTATCATCTACAAGCTTCAATACTTTAACAGAGAGATCTTTTGAGGTGCAGTCATTGGTGTTTAGAGAGAAGAGGAGAAAGCATACAGCCCTGGGGGGTTCCTGTGCTAATTGTACATGTATCTGATGTGCTTTTGCCTAGCTTCACCTGTTGTTTCATGTCTGTTAGGAAGCTTATGATCCATTTACAAGTGTGGTCAGGTACAGCTAACTGATTTAGTTTGGTTAGAAGAATATCTGGAATTCTGAGCTGAAGTCTATAAAGAGGACCCTTGCATGGGTCTTTGGAAATTCAAGATGTCATCTGGGTATTTGACTTTAGCCCACATAATCTGGTCAACTAGAGTTCATAATGTATTCTTTACACAAGCTTGTGGAGAAACATACACAGCAATTAGGAGAAATGAGGAAAACTCTCATGGAGAATAAAATAGTTTGCAGTTGATAATTAATGTCTCTAAGTCCATATCACAGAATTTCTTTAGTACAGTTATATCTTGTGACCAGCGGCTGTTAATATATAAACATAAACATCCTATCTTCTTTTTACCAGATGTTTCTGCAATTCTGTCTGCTCTTTGTATCTGAAACCCTGGGATATGCAGGCTGCTATCATCAATTGACTCATTTAGCCAGGTTTCAGTGAAGCAGAGAGCTACTGAGTTATAAAAATCAGAATTGCATCTATTTAAAAGAAGTATTTCATTCACCTTATTAGCGAGTCAGCATAAATTAGTCAGAAATAGTGAAGGGAGAGAGGGTTTTATCTCTCTTTTCCTTAGTCTATTCAAAATTCCTATTCACTTACTCCTTTTTTTGCCTCCAGCGTCTCTTCCATTTGTTTATGTTTATCCATTTTTCAGAGGAAGTTGCTTCTTCCTGTGTTAGAAACTCTTTTGCATTTGTAAAGACAGAAGGAGTGAAATCACAGAAAGCTGCCCATGAAGAAAACTGTAGGAAGTTAGCACCCACCCCTCTCCTAGAAAAATGAAATATTCTAGGAAATATTAAAAAGGCAGAATATTATATTTCCTTGGATGAGAAAAGGAGAAACATATTTTTAAAGACAAAGCAGTTTCCTGCAGCTCCCTGCCCCTCTTCAGCTTCAGGGTGATGGGATTAAGACATGGCCCTCAGGACATGATAGGATTAGCTCTCTACCCATCTCATCACATGGCACCTGAGAAGATTACATCACTCAGCAAGGTTCAACCAAGCCTGGGACACAGACAGCCTAGAGAGTTGCCACTGCATGGCCCCATGGCAACGAATCAGAATACACGCTCAAATTCAAAAGCCCAGAGAGGATATAAAACTCAGGCACTCTCAGCTTCTCGCCCCCTTTTTTTCTTCACCCAACATTTTCAAGGCATGTGATCCTGTCCACCATAATACCATCTTTCCAAACAGTCTGCATGTTTCCAGTGTCTTTCTCCCCACTTGGAACTGAACCCAGAAGGACATTTCTTCCAACAGAAACATTGCTTGATGCTTAGTAGTTGGTTTCTTGAGTATGAAATCCGTAGTGAATCACAGAGAATGATTAAAAAACAGCAAAACTATCAGCATTTCACCAAGGCTGCCGTCCACAGTGCCATCTTAGTCATTTTATCAAAACAGGCAATAAGGTTTGTTTGACATGATCTGCTTTTAACAAACTCAGGCAGGCTTCTAGTAATTGCCTTGTACATTTCTAGGTGCTCACAAATCAGCTGCTTGATTATCTTTTCCAGGATTTTCCCAGATATTAATGTCAAGCTGATTGATCTGTAGTTTCCTGGATGCACTTTCCCCTTGTTTGTAGATTAGAACCATCTCGGGTCTTTTCCAGTCCTCTGGCAGTTCTCCTCTCCTCCAGGAGCATTGAAAGATTCTGTTCAGTGGTTCCAAGATGACATCTGCCAGCTTCTTCAGAATCCTTGGATGTAAATCACCCATTCCTGGCAATTTAAACTCATTCAAGATAGGTGTTCTCTTACCAATTCTTTGCCTGTTTTGACCTACATTCCTGCTCTGTGCTTGATTTCCCTTTCGTGTAAGGACAGATGCAAAGAAGGAATTGTGCAGTTCTGCTTTTCCCTGCTGCCTGTCACCTTGTCATCTTCTCTCTCATTAATGGATCTAACATTTCCTCAATTTTCTTCTTGTTCCTTATGTTTTGAAAGAAACATTATTATTGTTGTTGTTTGGCCCTTATTCCCTCTCTTAATTTGTTGAAGTAAAGCAGTGTTTCTCAACCTTGGCAACTTGAAGATGTCCGGACTTTAACTCCCAGAATTCCCCAGCTGGGGAATTCTGGAAGTTGAAGTCCGGACATCTTCAAGTTGCCAAGGTTGAGAAACACTGGTCTAAAGTCTAAAACATTAGTCAGATTTTTTTTTTCAGTTACCCATGCCTGCATTATGGTGAATTCTAGTATAACATGGTCACTCCTCCAGAAAGGTCCTACAATTTCCATTCCTTCAACCATTTTATTCGTATTAGTAAGATTAGTAAGTCCAGTACAGTTGACCCTCTAGTTCTTTCCTTTACTGTTTGGATGACAAAGTTGCCACCTACATATATAAGGATTCTCTTCAATCTCCCAGTCGCTGCAGAGGACTTTAAAAAAAATATCTCCATATAATTTCCCAAACCAAAGGCCATCCTCCTATAATGAGTTGAATCCCTTTTTCCTAAATTGCCGAGATAAACTAAGAAGTGAGATGGAACATGCTGAAGAAATTTGGCCAAGAGGGAATAGTGTTTCTTAACATGCCAAACTCTGTCACTACAATATCATATAAACCAGTTTTTCTCTCATCTTTAGCAATCTTAAGACATTTAGATTTCAACTTCTAGAATTCCCCAGCCAGCAAAGAAAATTCTGGCAATTAAAGTTCACACATCTTAAAATTGCTAAGGTTGAGAAATAGTGATATAACCCTTTCATTTTTAAGTTCTACATTGGATGTTTTTCATAGGGAATGTTCCATGACATTCTTGCCAATGTACTTCAGCTAGTTCTGGCAGAAGTGAAAACTGAAAAGCAAATATCTTCTTGCCTTTTTAGCCTACTTCACCAGTTTCTGGCCCTGCAGTTCCTTTGCACATTTGGCTTTCTATCTGCTGCTCATGGGGTCTCTTCTATCTTTCCCAGCTTTCCTGAAATGTCAATGCAGTCAAAGTCTGAGTAATACTTACTGCAGAATATAGCTCTCATGGGGCTTATTTTAAAACACTTATATGACTGGAAAAGTTATCTCCTCCAAAAATGAGTAACCTCAAATAATTTTAATTAACAGATGTCTCATAAATAAGTATGTAAGATTCAATCACAAGCTGTCCTAAAGCAGTAACACAGTGTTCTGAAGCTGTACAGATTGAGCAGTAATATAACATTCCATGTTGACTGAATAAATACAGAATATGCAGTCATGCTTACTAAGAAATATTTGGATGACACAAACCCAAACTCATATTGAAGTTATTTCATAAATCAGCTTTTCCAGATTTTGAGAAATATTGCAAGAAATAAAATACCCTTGTCCTAACATTTATTTCATATTAGACTGTGCTGATGTCATGAAGAATATTGCCAAAAAAAAGCAGGTGTGCCCTTCTTTCTTTTCAGAACAAAATAGGATAGATTGTATAATGTGCCTATATAAATAAGTATTGTCCAGGAAAATATTTATAGAGGCAAAGGTTTTGGTCCTCAGCCACTTACACTATTTGAGGCACTATCTGAGGGGCATAGAAAGACAAGATTAGTCTTGTATGATCCCTTGACTTATCAGGTGGTTTGATACCAATCTAAGTTCTGGCCTATGGGTATTCAACTCAGTCTGTATTTTTTTCTTGCTTTTTGTTAGCAATGGCTCTGTAGAGATTCTATCCCTTGTGTGTGAGAACGTTTTAGTAGAGATTCTTTGTAGAACTGCAGCATTCACCTTTACTACAAAGCTGAGCCTGGCTCAGAAGTACTACTAAGGCTTTCTGTGTTAATTAAATGATTTTCAGCCCTAAAAATTCTGAGAATTCCTGAGAATTCTTCTGAGGTCACTGACATTCAAATCGCCAGTAAAATAAAATATCAGGACAAGCACTCTTCAATAGAGGATTCGTTTTTGGCTTCTTAATCATATTGTGCAAGCTTTCAGTTTCTAGTCTGTCTAATCAAATAAAATAACATTGAATTTTGTGTCAACATAATACATACATTGTCCTACTGATTCTGAAAACCACCTACTGCAGGGTCAGAGAAGACATAATTATTTCCATAATCCTAGGGATAAATTGCTGTGGTGATCAGCTACCATTCTGCAGCATGCAGATTTAGATAGGTTTTACATGTATTTCATCCTTTGACTTGAAATGAGTATCATTCTTTTTCATAGCTCCTGTCATTTCCCTATGACACTTCAGCAAGCAAAAAATAATAATCTGTCAAAAAAGATGAATTATGACAGTACTACTGTACATTTATTGTTATTAACAAAATCTACCTTCTACATGGGATATCAGATGTGTGATGAGAAACCATCCAAAGCAGGAGATACACAAGGACAGATTTGTCAAACTTTGTTTTTCTGTAACTCTCAGCTCACCCACCAAAAGTGTTGGAGTGAATTTGCTACATTAACTTCAATGAATTTAAAACTAGTTCTGACCTAACCCAAGAGCTCATATCTTTTTAGACTGAAAGGCTAAACCATTGTTTCCTGGAGCAGAAGTGGGATCTGCAGATTGTAGGACAAACACTGCATTATCCTACATATAGAGATGGATTTTGCTCTAGTTACTTTTCCCTGGGAAGGAGATTAAGATTATTCTACCTTTCATCATTAGTGTTGCTATATAATTTTCCAATCAAAAATTCACAATGGGGTTTTTATGAAATAAAGTTATTTCAAACTGAGCCTTCCAGCAGGAAATTACCAAAAAAGGTACTTTTGAAATCTTTCATAGCAGATATGAAACAGAACCCCTAGGTCTCTGCCTACCTCCTTAATTATTATCCTTTTTAAATGAGAGATTCATTCTATGTTGTAGTCTGTAATAGTGATTTGATTTTTTCTGGTTTCAGGGTGGAGAGGATATCAGGGGTGGGTTTCAAAAGTTTACTATCTATTCTGTAGGCATGGCTTGGCAGCCATGTGACTGGGTGTGGCCAATTTGATGTCACTCACCAGGAAATGTCATGGATTGGGTAAAATGTGGTGAAGCTCACTTAACAATGCTCTTGCTTAGCAACCCAAATTTTGGGCTCAATTGTAGTCAAAAGTCAAGGACTATCTCTGCCTTCCTCTGCATGGCACCTTGTCCTAGTAAACTCCTTCTCCTTTCTGGCAATTTTCCTCTCTGTTAGAAGCACCAAAATAATCCAGATAATGTAAGGTTTCCTGCTGCAGCAAGGGGTTGGACTAGATGACCTCCAAGTAGCCTTCTAGCCCTAAATTGCTGTGCTGTTTTTCTTTCATTCTACTAACAAAGAAACCTGTCTGAGGTTCATTCCACATTCCTGCCAGATAGAGATAATAAGATAATGAGCCTATAGAAAGTTTGGCTCCATTCACAAGCAGGGAATCATCCAAACCCTTCCCAGGAGCTTTTCAATTTAAAGCTTCAATTTAAAGTTTGCAGCATTAAGACTTGTGGACTTCAACTCCAAGAATTCCACAGCCAGGCATGCTCAGTTCCGATTTAAAGTGACAGCATCTGTTTTTCTCCTTTGCTGAATCTCGGCTAAAATTGGGTTTCTTTCTCTTTCTTTCTCCATTTCCTTCTTTCCTCCCTCACTTCCTCCCTCCCTCCCTCCTCTCTCTCTCTCAAACACACACACACACACACACAACTTGGATTGGATATGTCTCTCCTACCCCCCTTTCCCCCTTCTCTCTCAAGCACACACCCACACACCCAGAGAAGTTGGATTGGATATCTCTCCCAATGGCTTGAAAGCAGCTCCTCTGCCACCACCACCCATTCCCCTGCTGCCTTCCTCAAACACTTCCCCCATTGCAAATGCAGCATGCTGTTCGGGTGGGGAATGCCTGGAACACAATAAAGCTCACCCACTCATCTCCTGCTGGTAGGCTGGGCTGAGACGAGAAGAGGCGATAAGAGCCCAGTAAAAGTAGGAGGTTGAGGGAAAGTGTGTGTGCTACAGCATGCCCCTTTGCCTGGCTTCCCTCCTCCTCTGATCTCCTCAGTGCTAGCTCGTGCTCCCCCTCCCCAGTCTAGTTTGATTGCAGGCGGAGCCACATTGCCTTTTCAAGCCTGCAGTCCATTGACTGGCTTTTTGCATAGTTTTATCCTGCTGTTGGGGGAGAGGAAATGACTTCCTCCCCAGGCCCCCATCCATTTCTCACACACACAGAGCTGGATAAAGCTATGCAATAAGCCAGCCCTCACCAGCGCCCAGTTCACTGACTGCAGGCTTGCAAAATGGGAGCTTCTGCCTGCATCAAACTACACCTAGGGAGGGAGAGAGCATGAGCGAGCTAGGGCCCTTCCCTCCAGCCTTTGCCCAAAGCCTCGCACCACACCAGAAGAATGAAGTTTGAATTCCTCCCCCCCTCCGACCCACACGTACCTTTTCCAGCTGCTTCAGAGAGGGCTTCAACACTACTCTTGCCTCAGGTCCTCTGAAGAAGCTTGCTTCCTTTTCTTTGAGAAGCACCTTGTAAACAGGGGCAGGCCAGGGGGCCGTACCGGTATGGGGGTGTGACCAGACTGCCACACTATAGGTACTCAAATGTATGGCTGATTTCTGGTCCCGGTACGCCCATACCGGTGTTTACCAGGTGGAACCCTCCTCTGGAGGATATAGTCTTTAATGTGTTTAAATAAATGATGATAGGAATTTCTGAGGTTTCTGTATACATTTGTATTTGTACATATACAGCTATTTATATGCTCACACTTTTTAGTAGAAAGATAGAACTAATAAAAGCTCTATTGATTTGAGTGAAGTTTGTCTAGAATAACTCACCACAGCCAACTCGCTATTGGACAACTCATCATGGCTAGCTTACTATAGGACAACTTGCTGAAGACAATTCAATGCTATAATAATTGTTTCATTCAGTTATTTTTATTATAGGTGACCACATTTTCTTTGAAATTATTCTCTTATATTTCTAGATTAATTTTCTTTAGTATTATTGGTCAATGGTGATGGTTCCATTGAAATTAATTAAACTTTTGTATTTGTTAAATTGTCCCATGGCGAGTTGTCCCACGGTGAGTTGGCCGCGGAAAGTTGTTCTGCAGTGAGTTAGCTGCAGCAAATTGGCCACAGCAAGTTGGCCAGTGAGTTGGTCATGGAGAGTTGACCACTGTGAGTTATCCCATTCCATCTCTAAGAACATTAAATCTGAATTCATTTCATGTACTTATTTATTTCCAGAAGGAATATAAAAGAGAGCAGCCAGATTTATGAGAGGTTAATGCTGTACTTTTGGAGTCATTCATAGTAAAAACAAACCTGGATCTTCATATATTATGTCATCACCTAAGATAGCCGAATTCCTACTGGCATCAATGGATGGGTATTCATGAGGGTGAAGGTTTTCTCTTAAGATACCTTTCAGATATAATATCACTAATGGTAATGGTCTATTAGAAGCAAATTAGGTGTTTAAAGGAAGGAGTTTTGAAAAATACAATGATTTTCCAGGGTTGCAAAATCATTGTAAGTGCACCTCATAAAAGCTATTCTGAAATTTATCAGTTAATTTATTAAACTCATATTGCTGATTATCAAAACCTTTCTTTAGTCTGAAGACTTACCCAAGGTTTCATCAGATGGGGTATTCTGCAGATCTTGCTCAAATTGTTCCATGTTTTGTCTAAAGGTATTATAAGAATAAAGTAGTAATAACTGTGAAAGTCCATAATTTTGGAATAAATTTGTATCTATATATAGTAGGCAGTTGTCCATTAAGAGCTACAAAAAATACCCTGTGGTGTTAATGAGAGAAAATTTATTACACTTATATTCAGTAATGTTTTTATTCATTTTTCAAAGAATTAAATGGTATTAGAAAAATAGAAAGATGATGACACAAGGATAAAAAGGCAGGAAAATTAATCTTGACTAAAACTTATTTTAGCAAAAAGTTATCATTTCATTTTGATTAAATATCGTTTCTCCTCTAAAGTCTTTGTCTAATACTAACATTAATTTTTGCATGGCCTTATTCCCTAAAACGCTAAGTGTGAATGTAAAAAACATTTTCTTTTAGATATTGCTGTACTTTGGTGAGAGAGCTTATAATAAGTAATCCAAAAGTTTAGGGAGGCCTAAACTATTGGAAGCTGTTGTTTCACCTGTTTTTGCTATAAACAAAAGTTATCTAGGTCATTTCTCTCTTGATAAAGTGACAGCAACCCCAACATTGGTATGGCTGCCTGAGGCCAAACTGATTAGATCACAACTCACAGCTGTGGAGCACAACAGGTCAATGAGATAATCTGGAATGCACAACACCCTAGATTTCTTCCTAAGTATTTCCATTAAAAATCAGTAAGATTGAAAAAGTTCTCAGACTAAAAGTTAAGGAGCATCTCCTGTTATTGCAAATAATACTGGATGTGTTTCAGAGGTTGGTTCCTATCAATTCGTCCCGGTTCGGCGAAAACGGTAGTGGTATGCCAGCCTGGGTTGCAGAACCAGCAGCAACCCAGGCTGGCCATGCCCCCGAACTGATTCCCTGGTGACCACTGTCACTATTGATTTTGGATTTCCATTGATCTGCGCATGTGCACACAGTGTGCATCCAGCACATGCACGCAATACATGCGCATGAGCAAACTGGCAGTAACGCCGGCTGAAACCCACCCCTGATGTGTTTCATGTTTTATTATGCAGGGAGGGTTCTTTTTTAATGCACTTGCATGATTTATGCCTCTAATAAAGGTTCTACAGACTTCTTTTGATTATAGGATTTCTAAGCCTATAGAGTCAGGAATCCTAATGACCTGAGAAGTTTCCCATGCCAGACAATACACTGAACTAGTCTACTGTATCTACTATAAAGCAATTGTTAAGATTGAGCTGCTTTGCTTCTTTCAAACCTTCTTTTCAACTTGCCAATGAACTGGGGGGAGGGAAATTGAATATGGAGAAATGTACACAGAGATCATGAGAGCATGGAGCCAACAAGGTTACCACTGCAGGTGCTTGAGAAAGAGATGGACCATTCTCATAACAAAAGACTGTCTCATAATTGAACAATGTGATCAACCAGGAGTGGGGAGAAGGAGAAAGTATTGTTTAACAGGGCGAGCATTTGCATGGGAAATCAGAGCTGGTTTTGTTTCTTCAGTACCAACATGGCATATCCAATAAAGTTTTATTTTTGGGAATTCAACTCTTCTGAGAGTGTTTCCTTGTTTTGGATTCACTAATTGGCAGTTGACATTAAATCAGCTCTCATAACTCAACTCAGCCTATTCAGATAACTCTGAGAGAGCTGTCACCTAACAATGCCTGGAACAGAGCAAAAAGCTGGTTCCACAAAGAAGTCTCGATCACTCCTCCTTGGGAGGCACCAGTAGTTAATCAAGAAAATTCTGGGGTGCAGCCGGTGGTAACCCAATCCAAAGTGAGAGCAGAGAAGATAGAGTAGCCACCGGTGCATGAGGAGGGGATAATGACCAGTTCCATTTGACCTGATCTGAAGGGGCCATGGCCAAGCGGAGTGGGGAAAGCAGCCAAGTTGGAGTTCCCTTTGGATCTGTCTGGAGTTGTCATGACTCAAGGGAGCAAATGGAAGGCCCAGAGGACTGTAGACTGGGAAGAGCCAGGGGACTGGAAATTCTTAACAGCATGCTGTAGCCCATCTGTGGAAAAACAACATGAGAGATTTGTCAGAATGGAGATGCAGGGAGCAGCACTGGTGAATCTGTCAGTCTTGGGAGCAGGCTTGGGACAGACCATTGTCAGCAGCTACTTCCCCTTCTCCACCACAAAGAGTGTGCCTGGGGAGTATTGTCCAAGGATTTGGGGCTCCCCCAGCAAGGCTGTGGTCCCCCACTTTGGGCCAAGCCCAAGGAATCCCTGCAGCAACAGGAGCCCAGGCTCAAGCAGCCTCCTAGGGGAGGGCTGCCAATGGGCTATGTGCTAGTTCAGGATGATCAGAAGCCCCCACATCTAAAAGCCATATTTTACATATGACTGGAAAAACTACCCTACTTCCTCAACCAGGCATGGGATTCTCTGGTGTGATACAAGGCAATGTACCTTGATGAATGCTTGCATGAACACCATCATTTCGAGCCTAAAGGATGAGGTGGCAGAAGGGTGATGTACCTCCACAATGAAGGAGTGACCAAGCTAACAAATGTGAATGTCCTCCTGAATGAAATTCAAGCCAGGTTTGGAGACCCTGTGTAAGGATTGCGTCTCCTCCTAGCTTAAGAAAGTGAAGACTGTTGAAACAAAATATTTCAAATGGAAACTTTGAGTAAGCGGAAGTGAAAGCAATAGGTTCAGAGAAATGTTTGAATCCCCTTAGGGAAGCAAGTAGAATTAAAGCAGTAGAGACCCCTCCCGTTAATCAGAATGCAGATTTTAGCCAATACACAAGTGTGAAGGTGGTTCCTTTACCAGCTGCCCTGAGAATTGGTTTGCTTACCAGTGGTTCATCTTCTGGATCACTTTTTTTCCTCTCTCAAACTCTGCCTGCAAGCTATCTACCCCTAACCCCCTCTTGCCTCCAATCCTCCAAGGATGCTTTTTCTGTAGGGGAGGAGATCTTGTTCCCATGTCTTTCAGCCTTGCACAGATGAACAGAGCACATGGATCCAGATGCCTCCAGAGGAGACTCTCCATCCATTTGAGCCAGGAATTGGGTTTGGATCCAGTCCTCCACTGAATGTCCAGCAACCAGAATGAAGCCTAACTCACCAGCCTTACCACCAAACCAAGCATGCCACACTAGCAGACATGAAATGATCCTGAAATGAAGAAGTAAAAGCCAAAAGATTTTTCAATTCCCAGAAGACAGCTGAAAAGACTATGGGGAGGATGGAAATTGATTATAAGGTTTTCTTTCTCTGCTTCATTCACAGAAACTGATTGTAAGGTTTTCTTTCTTGACTCATTTATATTGTAATCATTTTACTGTACTCATGTAAGAATTGTATTTGAGAGTGGCTGGCACAGCAAGATCTGAATACCTTAAATTTCTGTCTGGTGGGAGGGAAATTCGTCCAAAATGTCTGTATTTTATGTGTTATAGAAGTAGCTACACTGCCCAGTAAAGCAGGATATGTTGGACTGGTGGTCTCAGGAGTAGGAAACCCAGGGCTCATTGTGTGTAATTTTAAAAATACTAAATAGTCTGGATTCCACACTAGCTAATCTCAATTTGGCCTCACTAAAATAAGAGCTAGGGCAGATTCAAGAACCATCCCTTGGAAATGGGCAGCCTGTAGTTCTTTAAAAGGCAGAACCATGGCTGTGAAGGATTTTTGGGACTTGTGGTTGCTTGTAACCTGTCTGGAAGCTCACATAAAGTGATATCAAACATCTGAAAATAATTTGTATAGAAAATTGAATACTGTAAATTTCTTTCCAAATCTTTTACCCTGGTTGCTAGACCTTCATGGTTGAAAGCTCTATGGAAGCCACTGAAGGGATGCTTCTGCTGTCTCTTCCAATGCTTTTCCATCAGAAGAAAAGTCTTCCTGATCTGACCAATTTTAATCTTTTATCAAAAACATGTGTGTTCCACTCACATATTTTGAAAAAAAAAAGGAGGGATTGTAGGAAGTTATCACTCAGCCCTCTCCCAGAAAAATAAAATATCCTATATTTCTCTGGATGTGAAAAGGAAGAAACATGTTTCAAAAAGACAAAGAAACTCTCCCTGCAGCTTCCTGCCCCCACCCACTTTGTCCATGAGCCATTAAAGCCTGAGCTAGTCCCTTTACATAATAAAAGAGTTCTCCCCTTCAGCTCCAGGGGGATGGGATTAAGGCATGATAATATTCGCCCTTTACTCAACTGCCACATGGCATCTGAGAATTCAACCAAACCTGGACTCAGCCTAAAGAGTTGCTCCTTCATGGCCCCATGTGAGCCTGACAACCAATCAGAATACATTTCTTGCAGATAGGTTAGGATCTGGATGGGAGTGAACAAACTTGTGCTCAATCCAGATAACCCAGAACATTGGTAGATTTCTGCCAGTTCGCACCGGTTCAGGCGAACCAGTTCATGAAATCCAGCAAGCCGGTGAGAGGAGGTTCGACTGGTGGACCCGGAAGTAACTTCCGGAATGCCTGCACCGGCCCTGTTGCTCGATCGCCCTTGCTGTCCTGTCGCAGTGCGCTTGCTCCCCCTCCCTTCTGCACTAAACTAGGCTAGCCCAGCCCACCACTCACTGATTGGCTGGAGTCCAGCCAATCAGTAAGCGGGCTGGAGGCGACCTGTTTAAAAGCGTTAAAAGGGACTGCCACACTAATATTCTATTGTACTATGCTGTTTCATTAGTGGGGAATTGGGAGGGGGAATAGTAAGGAGTAGAATGTGATGTTGCCAAAATAAAATCCTTTCTAGAATCCAAGGGCATTCTTTGTCTCTACACCTCTGCAGCTGACTGGAACTGGATGGGTGGAACTGCCAGCATGGCAGTGGAAGGTTGGACCATGTGATGGACTTGTGGGTGTGGGAGCAAGATCATGAACTCTCAACTGGGTGGGGAAAACCAGGAAGCTCAGATTTGGGTTTTCACAGATGTACCAACATGACTCTTTTAATAAATTGGAACTTTGAGCAATACTTTGCCTTGGAGTCTGATTTAATTTTGGATGTTATTTGGAACCCTGACAGACACTACATTAGGAATGCATTATTATTAGTGTGGGAGAAAATTAAAGAACAACATTATTTGAAAATACCGGTCTGGGTCTCCACAATGGAGGCACTGATTTATCCAAATGTTATTGTTATAGAGAATATTACCAGATATAAAGATATTTTAAATGAAAAGGGGGGACCTAAAACTAAACAGGAACTAAGTGACCAAGGGATTGGGCTAACATGGTGGCCATATGTGCAGATATAATCTAGATATGAGAAGGATGTTAAAATGTATGGCTTGTATAGAGAATTAACAGAATTAGATCAGATATTAACACGGACAGATGAAAAATTAATAAAGAAAACATAAAGGTACTTGTTAAGTATTAAGATGGAAGATGACAAGTAAAAGAGACAATGATAGTATCGGCTAAAAATTTTGGCTATTCAATTGAGTTAGATAAATGGCAGAAACTATGGGGTAGAAATTATAAATTAAGAATGTCTACTTGAGAGACCGCCTCCTGCCAGTCACCTCCCAAAGACCTATTAGATCCCACAGACTAGGCCTCCTCCGAATTCCATCTGCCGGCCAATATTGGCTGGTGACCCCCTGGGGGGAGAGCCTTCTCTGTGGCTGCTCCGGCCCTATGGAACGATCTCCCCATTGAGATCCGGACCCTTACTACCCTTCCAGCCTTCCGCAAAGCAACTAAGACCTGGCTGTTCCGGCAGGCCTGGGGCTGTTGAATTATCCAGCCCCATTCGAGGTTACGACTGTTGTTGAATTTTAAATTGCTGTTTTCTATTTTTATTTTTGTACCCCCTCCCCTTTTTATTGTTAGGTGCCCTGAGTCTTCCGGGAATAGGGCGGCATACAAGCCAAATAAATCAAATCAATCATACAAAGAAAACCTTTATAAAATGTTTTATAGATGGCACTTTCCACCCTCAAGGTTAGCAAAAATGTTTAAGGACAAATATGTAAAATGTTAGAAATACCAGTAGACACCTGCTTTGTATTATCATATGTGGTGGACATGTCAAGAAGCAACAAAATATTGGAAAAAATGAAAAACAGCATATTGATTTGAAACCACAGACATTTTGTTGGGTATTTTACTGGACAAATATAATAAAGGGAATGAATATTTGATTTTACATGTACTAACTGCAGCTAGAATAGTATTTGCACACCAATGGAAAACTGAAGAGATTCCAATAGTTGAAAGGATGATCAAATATATATTAAAGTGTGCAAAAATGGATAGGCCAGTCCTGTGTTGGCAGACGTATGGCATGCATGCCACAGGTGACACGCGAAGCCATATTTGCCAGCACAGCAGCCCTTGGGAGTCCTCAGCTCCGGCGTGCATGCACCCCCTGGCCAGCTGATTTTCAGCCTTCCAAGGGGAGGCTGTTTTTGCCTGGGGAGGGCAAAAATACCCCCCAGCATTGCTCATGCATGCGCGGTAGGGATGGATCACTCGCGCATGCACAGGTAGGTGGGACGTGTGCGATAGAAAAAGGTTAGCCATCATTGGGATAGGTTAACACTTATTATTAAGGAAAAGAAAGAAACTGAATTTTTTTTTTTACTTCGGACATTTTTTATCAATGGTTAGTTAACAAAAACAGGAGCTAAAAATAGGGAAATATATGGAAGGACCAGTAATATAAGGAAAGTATGTTAAATTGGTTAAAAAAATATTATTATTATTTTTTTGCCATTGTAACTTTTTAAATAAAATTTTTGAAAAACAAACTTTTACAAATATTTACTTCCCTCCCCCCACCCACCCCCCAAATGCCCCCCAACCTCCCCCCCCGACTTCCCAGAACCAATACAGCGTATAAATCTTTAACAAAAACAATCTAAAATACATTTAAAAAGTAAAAAAGATAGTTAATAACGTCTTTCAATTGAGCTTTAGCTCCTCCTTGCTAGACTAGCTCTAGACAATTTATATCATTCCTGGTCTTTAATCATAAGCTATCTGAAATTTCTTAATCCCATATTTATTTTGAGTGTATCAGTCCATCTTTTCCACTCCAGTTTAAATCTCTCGTTTGAATGGTCCTTAAGATATGCAGATATTTTAGCCATCTCAGCTAGGTTTGTTACTTTCAATGTCCATTCTTGAATAGTAGGCAAATCTTCCTTCTTCCAATATTGCGCCACCAACAATCTAGCTGCAGTTATTAAATGCAAAATCAAATTAATCTCTAAGCTGTACAATCAGTAATTATACCTAACAAAAATAACTGAGGGGTAAACTTTATCCTTTTTTTAAGAACATTTTGCATAATCCACCATATTTTACGTTCTACATGGGGCAGCCCTTGAAGAGCATTCGGAGACTTCAACTGGTCCAGAATGCAGCCGTGCGAGCGATTGTAGGTGTACCTCGATACACCCACGTTACACCTATCCTCCGCGAGCTGCACTGGCTTCCAATCGGTCTCCGGATACGCTTCAAGGTGCTAGTTATTACTTATAAAGCCCTTCATGGTATTGGACCTGGGTACTTGATAGACCGCCTGCTGCCAATTACCTCCCAAAGACCCATTAGATCGCACAGGGTTGGCCTCCTCCGGGTTCCATCCACCAGCCAATGCCATCTGGCTATGACCCGGGGGAGGGCCTTCTCTGTTGCAGCTCCGGCCCTTTGGAACGAACTCCCCGCGGAGATTCGGACCCTCACCTCTCTCCCTGCTTTCCGAAAAGCCGTTAAAACCTGGCTGTGTCGGCAGGCCTGGGGTTGATGAGCTCCCTTCCCCTCTCGACAGGTGTGGTTGTTGGTCATTTTAAATGTCTATTTTGTACTTGTATGTTTCCCCTTCCCGTTTAAGTTGTTCGCCGCCCTGAGTCCCTTTTGGGGAATAGGGCGGCATATAAATAAAATAAAACTTAAACTTAAACTTTAATCCAAAATGCTTTAACCTTTTTGCAAGTCCACCATATGTGAAAATATGTAGCATCCACACAATCACATCTCCAGCATTTAGGTTGTAAATTCGGATACATAGAAGCCAATTTTTTAGGATCTAAATGCCATCTATAAAACATCTTATAAAAGTTTTCTCTCAAATTTTGGGCTTGTGTAAATTTTACATTTCTTACCCAAATCTTTTCCCATGTGTCCAGCATTATTGGTTCTTCAAAATTTTGAGCCCACTTTATCATACAGTCTTTAACTAATTCTGTTTCCGAGTCCATTTCTATTAGTACATTATATAATCTCTTTATATGCATTGGACTTTGATCTCTAATTTGTTTGAGTAAATTATCCTCGACTTGCATAAAACCGTTTTTTTGACCTATTTTCCATCTGGCCTGTAACTGCTCATACTGAAACCATGTTTGAATTACCTTTTTCTCTTTTAATACATCCAAGGGCTTTAATTGTAGTACACCTCTTTCTAAGGTAAGAAGCTGTCTGTAAGTAATTACATCCTGTTTTTGTACTATGTTCATATTTTCTATTGCATGTCTAGGAACTGCCCACATGGGTATCTTATCATTTAGTTTGTATTGATATTTTTTCCAGACCCGCAGTAGAGCATTCCTTAAAATATGACTTTTGAAATTCTTATCCACCTTTTTGTTGTATAGCAGATAAGCATGCCAACCATATACCAAATCATGCCCTTCAATATTAAGTATTCTATCATCTGTAAATTAATCCAGTCACTAATTACAGATAAGACTACTGCTTCATAATATAGTTTATAATAAGTTTATTTTAAATCCTGACACTTGGCCATATTGATTAATCATATTCATTAAAACCTTACTAGATTCCTGTGGTTGGGTTAATGTTATAACCAAGTCATCCGCAAAAGCACGTACTCTATATTCTTGCTGTCTAATCTTAATTCCCTGTAAGTCCTCTGAACCCCGTATTTTATTCAACAATAGTTCCAAAGTTATGATAAACAATAATGGGGATAAGGGACAACCCTGCCTTGTACCTTTCTCAATTTTAAATAAATCTGTTAAACTTCCATTAACTATGATTTGAGCTGTTTGTTCCTGATATATTGCTTTAATTGATTGTAAAAAGTGCTCTCCTATCTGCATTTTTTGCAATATTTTCAGCAGGAATTGCCAATTCACTCGATCAAAGTCTTTCTCAGCATCTAAAAATATAAGCGCAGCAGGGATTTGGTTATTCTTTCCCAAGTATTCTAATGTATTAACAATTAGTCTTACATTACTTCTCATTTGTCTCCCTTGAATAAAACCTGTTTGGTCATTATGAATCAATTGCTGAATAACCAACATTACACCTATTCGCTAGTCTTTTAGTAAAAAATTTATAATCTATATTGAGTAATGATATAGGTCTATAATTTTTTGGTTGAGTAAGATCTTGATCTTCTTTAGGTATCAGGGATATGAAGGCTGTCTTCCAAGATGGGGGTACCTTCCCTTCCACTTGGATCTTATTAAATAAATCCTTAAGAGGTTCTACCATTTCTAATTGTACATTTTTGTAATAAGCCGCCGTCAAACCATCTATACCCAGTGCTTTCCCTGCCTTTAGCTGTTTAATTACCTGGAGAATTTCCCCTGAAGTTATTGGTTGATTCAGTCTTTCCCTCTGCTCGTCTTTAACTATGGGTATTTTTTCTTTGTCCGGGTATCTATCTATATCTAAGCCTTGAATTTTATCATTCGTGTACAATCTTATAAAGAATTCACGAAAGACCTTTTGAATCTCATCCTGTTGGTGCACTTCCTTCCTTTTATAATGTAGTTTCGATATATTACGAGATTTCTGTTTTTTCCTAATCAAATATGCTAACCATCTACAAGATTTATTTGCATTACAGAAGGTGTTATGTTTTGCATATAGCAAATTGGTAGCTACCTGGTCTGACATCAGCATATTAAATTGCTGTCTTAATAAGGTAATTGCTTCTTTAATCTTTTTGTCTCCTGGTTTTAAAATTAACTCCTGCTCTCTCTTCCTAATTTCATCTTCAAGTTCAATTCTCTTTTCCCCCTGTTTGTGTCTATGTAATCTATTTAAATTTATCAAAACTCCTCTCATATATGCTTTACTTGCGTCCCATACCATTTCCATAGATGTACCCTTATTCATATTGAAAGCAAAGTATTCTCTTAACATTTTTTTACATTCATTAATATTTTTCTCATATCTAAATAGATTTTCATTCAGTCTCCAAGTCCTTCTTGCTTGCATCCCAACTCCCAACACCATCCAAACTGGGTTATGATCTGATAAAACTCTGGAACATATCTTCGTCTTCTTTACCCTAGAAAGCAAATCATTGGTTGTTAGTATAAAGTCAATCCTAGAAAAGGATTGGTGTCCATCTATCAGAAAAAAAGTGAAGTTGTATTCTTCTGCATTCCTTTCTCACCAAATATCTCTCAATTCAAAATCATCTATCATGTCAAAAAAGGACTTAGGTAGTTTCGCTCGCATTTGGATATTTTGCCGAAAAGTCTTCTTATCTTTCTTGGTATCCACAACACCATTCCAATCACCCAGTAATATGCAGGATCTATAGTCCCAATGTACTAATTTAGCATGAAGTATTTTATAAAATTTGTCTTGTTGAGAGCATATATTCCCAATAGCAGTATCCTTTTTCCTTCTAATACCAGATCTATTGCAATGTATCTTCCTTGGGAGTCTGCTTCAATTAATTCAGCTTTCATGTCCTTTCTTAAATAGATAACTATACCATTTTTCTTCTCTGGAGCAGAAGCTATAAAGTGTTGTCCAAGTCTTGTATTAATCAAGTATTTTTGATCAGTTGATCTAATATGAGTCTCTTGCAAGCAAATTATGTCATTCTTGAATTGTTTAAGATAGTAATTTATTTTCTTCCTTTTCTGTGGGGAATTTAAACCATTAACGTTCCAAGTTAGGAACTTAGTTGTCATCTTTAGCTCCCTGAAGCTTTTTAAGAGCCATCTGGATATCCTGAAATTTAATCTTTGGCCTGGCTCCTCCCATTGCTTCTAAACTAAGACCTGTAGCTTCTTGAACGGTGGCATGTATTTGTTGTGATTGTTGCTTTTTTAATTCTTGTTCCATTCACCTGGTAATCACATGGGTTTGTCTTTGTTCCTTGGCTCCTTGTACCTCTGAGAGAGGAAGTTGACCCAACCTTGTTGATACTTGAGTGGTTTGCTGTCTATCCTGTCCATCTTGTTCTCTTTCTCTGGGTCCAGGAGGGGTGATGTCCAGCCTTCAATATGTTATTGTAGAAATCTCGAGCCTTCCATACTGAATTAAGACGATATCTTTGCCCCTGATAGGTGAGTGTAAGTCCGGCTGGCGCCTCCCATCTGAACTGTTACTGACGATTTTTAAGCTCTTCAACTAAAAAAGCAGTTTTTTCTTGATCTCAACATTTTAAGTGGTATCTCCTTCAAAACAGTCACCTCCTGACCCCCAATTTGAAGCTTAGTTTTGTAAGACTCTTGCAGTATCGTGTTCCTCATGTCTCTAGTAGCAAAGTACACCACAATGTCTCTTGGTAGTTCCTTTTGTCTGGCAAGCCAGGACTTGACACGATAAACCTTTTCAATTTGCCATTCATAATTCCCTCCTGACCTTCCCATCAATTGATCAAAGGCTTCTGAGAAGATCTGCTTCAAATTTGCTTGATTTTTCTCTTGACGGCCTCTTATCCTTAAGGCAAATTCCATTTGTCTATACTGTAACATTACAATTTCATTTTCTGCATCGCCAACCTTTTGTTGAACCACATCCATTTTTGTTGCCAGATTAATATTAGAGTCACTAAGATCTTCTAAGCTGTCTTCAATTCCCAAGACGTAGCCTGAGAGGCAGTTAAAAGCCACCAGAATATCGTCTCTAATTCCCTGGTTCCGAGTCATAAACTCTTCGGACAGTTCTTTGTGAGCAGCAGATATCTCTTCCTTAATTTTAACTTCCATCGCAGCTGCATGATTTTTTTAAAGCTTCAACTAATTATTTTTGCAAAATTTCTCTGGTCAGGAGCTCCCCTGCAGAAGTAAGTGGGGGGGAGTAGTGACTGTAATTTACTAGTGGGAGCAGGCGAGCTTCCTGCACTTTTGGACTTGTTAGGGGGGGGGAACTTTTGCTTAGAAACCATTCCAGGTTTAATCTTCTTTAGCCAATTAGTAAGTCCAGGCAAGCCGATTACACAGCAATTGCTATTTAGTTTGATAATAAATCACTTCCTGATCTTTAAATGTTCTGAGCTCCGTAAAAATGTCGTCAAAACCCGACCCCTCCTACAAAGCTGCTCGGTGCCATTTTGTGTGTCTTTCTAGAAAGTAATTGTCAGAAGGAATTCTTTAAAAATGAAGCTAAAGATTTATACATACAATTAGGAGTTCACGAGTATTAGTCCTGCCCGTTTTGGAATCAGCAATAAATCAATCTTTGTGCTGAGGGTGGGAGAAGTCCTTCGTTCTGCAGCAAAAAGCAGAAGAAATTCTTGACACGGAGATTAACTATGCTGCCGGGTGGCCCCCCCTCCCGTCCCAGATTTATAGTCAGGGGGGTTAGTTGGAGCACTGCCCAAACATAATTTACTCACCTTCTTATTCTAGGCCCGAAGAAGAGGTAATCAAACTGCCAAACAATTGATGGATGCTGTTTATACAGTTTAACGCAGCCAAGATTCCAGAGCTGTTAAAAACAACAACTCCCACAGGCCCCGCCCAACCGGAAGCCCCCAGTTAAACAAATATTATTGTTATTATTAACAATACTATTATAACTGATACTAATGCAATGAATACTGTTGTAAACTCTTTGACTATTATTTCCTAAAACAATTTGTACTCAGACAACACTTCAATTGAACACAATACAGAGTTGGAAGGGACCTTGGAGGTCTTCTAGTCCAACCCCCTACCTAGGCAGGAAACCCTATACCATTTCAGACAAATGGCTATCCAACATCTTCTTAAAGACTTCCACTGTTGGAGCATTCACAACTTCTGGAGGCAAGCTGTTCCACTGATTAATTGTTCTAACTGTCAGGAAATTTCTCCTCAGTTCTAAGTTGCTTCTCTCCTTGATTAGTTTCCACCCATTGCTTCTTGTTCTACCCTCAGGTGCCTTGGAGAATAGTTTGACTACCTCTTCTTTGTGACAACCCTGAGATATTGGAACATTGCTATCATGTCTCCCCTAGTCCTTCTTTTCATTAAACTAGACATACCCAGTTCCTGCAACCGTTCTTCATATGTTTTAGTCTCCAGTCCCCTAATCATCTTTGATGCTCTTCTCTGCACTCTTTCTAGAGTCCCCACATCTTTTCTACATTGTGGTGACACTGTTAATTGAAACTGGAATTTTTGTATGTTATAAAATAAAAACTTATTATAAAAAAAGATCCTAAGTAGTACCATGGTTTTTGTCTTTGGCTGAAAAAGTTTCAGTTTTATAGGAAATGGAAGGGATTTCAGGGTCTACTTCTAGCAAGCTGCCTTTGAATCTTCTTGAAGTGAATCAGAAGGTTTAGAAAGGACCTTCTTGCCATCGTCTTGGAAGGCTAATGTATTGGAAGGAGGCAGCTGCAACGTTGGGGAAGGCTGTGGTTGCAGTTCTAGTAAGCTTGCTAACTAGATGGATCTCATAGCTAACTTGACCTGCTCACCGCTAGTTGGAAGTACAGATGGGATTAAACATGTCATCATGGTGGCATCATGTGACGTATTGGGACTTTTCCCCCCTTTGCTAAACTGGGTGTGGGCATGGCCAGCGCATGACACATTTGGCCCACAGGCCGGGAATTTGACAGCCCTGGATTAAGTTAAAAGCCTTAAATTTTAAAGTGTGGTTTACTTCTTTTTTCTAATTACCGTAACTCATTTTGTAAATTGCTTCCAGGAAAAAGTACCACAAAAGCTAAAAATCAATAGACAGTAATCAAATTAGTGCACAGGGAGAAAAATTGATGACTTTTTATCCCTGAGGAACATGGAAAGGACAATTTGATATATCACAGTCCAAAGCTCTGCCTCAGGGAACACAGATTCACTATTTTCTTGCATCTGGGCTTCAAAGGGGACTTGTGCTGATTAATAGAAGAGAGTGGGAGGGAGTAGGGAGTGCCCTGTAAAATTTAAATCAAGGAACTGCTGTGTGATGTGCATAGATACACCATACAGGCTGTAATCCACAATGAATAAAGAGAGATGTCTCTGGCAGGACATGAATGGCAGAGGAAAGAGTCTGAGGGAAGAACACATATGCGAAATTTTTCTGCACCATGTTCAAAAGAAATGGAAATTGGGTGGGTCTTGAAGCCCTATCTCATATAGGATTTCTTTTCCATACAACTAACCAACATTGCCTTCTGTACAGATTATTCCAATTTTCCTGCATTCTTACAAAAATGTGACATCCAGAAATTGTCTCAGTGCTTTCAGATATATCCAGTCCTGGGCAGAATGATGTACAAGGTATTCCTTCCTGCTGTAAATTGGAAAATATAATTGGGTTAAGACAGATTACAGTTAAATGAACTACATTGTAACTGGGACCTTGGAGGGCTTCTAGTTTAAACCCCTGCCTAAGGCAAGAGTCCTTACATCATTCCAGGCAAATGACCAATCTTTTCTTGAAAACCTCCAACAATGGAGCTGTTGTGGCACAGTGGTTAGAATGCAGTACTGCAAGTTAAGTCTGCTGATAGCCAAGAGATTGATTCTGACTGGCTCAAGGTTGGTTCATCCTTCAATCTTTCCAAGGTTGGTAAAATGAGGACACAGATTGTTGGGAAAAATATGCTGACTATGTAAACCCCTTAGAGAGGGCTGTAAAGCACCATTAAGCTGTATATAAATCTAAGTGCTATTGCTATTCACAATTTCTAGAGGTAACCCATTCTATTGATTAATTGTTCTGTCAGGAAGTTTCTCCTCAGTTCCAATTTCCACCTATTGCTTCTTGTCCTGCCCTCAGATGCTTTGGAGTGCAAACTGTCCCCTCCTTCCCTGTGACAGTGCTTCAAATATTGAAAGACATCTACCGTGTCACCTCTAACCTTCTCTTCTTTAGGCTAGACATTCATAATTCCCTTAGCTGTTCCTCATATGGTTTAGCCTCCAGATGCCTTATCATCTTTGTTGTCTCTTTGCACACTATTAAACCTGTCTCAGCTCGAACCTTTAAGTAAGAACAATCCTTGACTCCATTTAGTGAGAAAGATATAATTTACTAAAGGTCAAACAGAATACAATAAAGCAAAGCGAGAGCTGAAATTTGCATGCCTAAATCCCTAAGTCTAACTCCCCACCCCACCCCTAAGTCACTTCCCACTACTGATTCCCATTGTACAAACATGTTTTGGGAATGATCTTTTTAACTGTGGACTGGCCAATATGCACTGCATGTCATTCCCAACTGTCTGACCTTGAAGTTGTGTCTCCAGAAGGTATGGTGAATAGTGAACTTTTCTCCCTCCTATTCAACTCCCTCCTCCCAAAGTTCATGGCAAACTGGCATTGAATGAATGCAAAGTGCAGGCGTAAGATGGCAGTTCTGACATTCTGCCCCCCTTGGAAAAGGGCTTGATTGAATGGAGAAAAGAAAAGAGAGAGTGGTTAATCAGGAGGATTTATCAGTGGGGTTATGGTGCTATGGAATTTATCTAATAATATTGGGGCTTGCACATGTTAGGCAGCTACCTATTCAGTTTTAGAAGGGGCAAAGTCTTTTCAGAGAATTAAATATTCAAGTTTGCCCTATGGATGTGTGAGTCAAAGATGTATTTTACTTCAAAGTATTGTTCAGCGTCAATAAAAATGGGGAAAGGATTGGGTTCAGCTGGTGATTGCAATTGTGATGTTGTTGCCGGTTTCAGGAGGCTGTAGTGGCAAACACTATGGATTCTTCTGAGGGTTTTTGTTAGTTTCAGTTTGACAGTGACTGAGTTGATCACCTTGGATAAGGGGAAAGGGCCAATATATTTAGGCCTAAGCTTTTTTGAAGGTTGCCTGGATTGCAAATGTTTGGTGGAAAGACACACTTCATCTCTGACATTGTAATTTTTCTGTGGGGATCTTTTTTGTTGGCATATTTCTTGTAGGTATTCCTAGCGTCATGCAGTGCTTTATAGACCACTGGCCATGTAGTTTGCAATGATATCACCCATTCAGCCAGTACAATGTGTTTTTTCATTGATGTGCACATGGGACAACTAGCCACATACCCTTCTGTGTCTTTCTTTATGTTTGGCCACTAAAATTGGTGTCTGAGAAGATGCAGGATTTTGACAAAGCCAATATGCCCTGCAGGTTTGGAGTTGTGGCTCCATTGTAAGATTAGAGGCCTTTGACTTGCGGGCACATAGTTTGGTTCTGATCCAAACAAGGCCATCCTATACAGTGACATCTTCTTTGTTAACCAGTGTGAACCAGTTGTCTCCTTCCAGGGTCGCTCTCAAAGATTAGGTGAGGTCAGTGGTTATATTGGGTTTTATTTTATTCCATACCCTTGTTATTGCT
The DNA here is from genome assembly GCF_051295495.1 of Thamnophis sirtalis. Taxonomy (NCBI): domain Eukaryota; kingdom Metazoa; phylum Chordata; class Lepidosauria; order Squamata; family Natricidae; genus Thamnophis; species Thamnophis sirtalis. The sequence continues at coordinate 113,175,182 of NW_028261385.1, read as the reverse complement.
GGGCCCAGTTTGGTTGGATGGGATAATGGAATTCACAACATCTTTTTTGGTGCTATTATATTGTCATAATCTGGAGAGGGTATCAGCAAGGAAATTTTCCCTCCAGGCAGGTAACATAGCATAAAGTTAAATTGATTGAAATATTGCACCCATCTCACTTGTTCAGGTGAAAGTTTCCATGGAGTTTTCACTGCTCTTCAGAAAATTTCTCAAAGTGAATAACACTCATCTCACTGCATAAGACTCTTTTCCCACACTGTTCACCTGCACTCAGCATCAGACAGTTTCCTGGATGTGTAAGCACAAGGTTTCAGACAGCCTTGTTGGTCCTTTTGAAGAAGGATGTTGCTCATCACTGTAGGAAGTTATCATCCAGCCCACTCCCAGAAAAATGAAATACCCTAGGAAATATTGAAAAGGCAGAATATTTCTCTGGATGTGAAAAGGAAGAAACATGTTTCAAAAAGACAAAGAAACTCTCCCTGCAGCTTACTGCCCCCATCCACTTTGTCCATGAGCCATTAAAGCCTGAGCTAGTCCATTTACATAATAAAAAAGTTCTCCCCTTCAGCTCCAGGGGGATGGTATTAAGGCAGTGTTTTTCAACCACTGTGCCGCGGCACACTAGTGTGCCGTGACATAGTGTAAGGTGTGCCGTGGGAAAAACACCTGCCTATAGTCAATATAGGCACAGAGTTAAATTTTTTTAACATTTTCTAATGGTGGTGTGCCTCGTGATTTTTTTCATGAAAAAAGTGTGCCTTTGCACAAAAAAGGTTGAAAAACACTGTATTAAGGCATGATAATATTGGCCCTTTACTCAACTGACCACATGGAATCTGAGAATTCAACCAAACCTGGACTCAGCCTAAAGAGTTTCCCCTTCATGGCCCCATGTGAGTCTGACAACCAATCAGAATACATTTCTTGCACAAGAGGAGGAGGCAGATAGGTGGGGCCGAACAGATTATAAAAAGCCCTGCAAGCCCCTCCCTCAGCCCTTCTTCTCCTTTACCCAACACCTAGAAGCATATGATCACCTTTTCCCCCAGGATCTCAAGCCATGTGGTCCTGTTACCCATTAAACCATCTTTCTAAGCAGCCTGCATGTTTCCAGTGTCTTTTTTCCCCACTTGGAACTGAACACAGAAGGACATTTATTCCAACAATTGGCGACCCAGATGGGACTCCTAACTAACCTAACCAATGGATATGGCCCAGATAAGCCTCCCTTGCCAGCATAGACCCCATTGATTCTGTGGGAGAATTTTTCCTGGCCCTTACCCATTTGGAACTAGGTTTTAAAGGGGTTTTGAGTTTTGAGCACAAAGGCTGCTTGGAAAGAAGGATTAGTATCATGCTAAATTTAAATTTGTAGAATTAAGGAGAGTGAGTGTGAGTGTGTGTGCATGCACGTGTGTAGGCTTAATCTGGATTGCAGTGGGATATCACCTGTCTGAGATGTGAAACCTCCTGTTTGAAGGAAAGGAGCTGAGTGAGGCACAATTGCTAATACTAAGGAATTGTAAGGAACCCTGTGACTACCAATAGAAGCAAAGCCCTAGGCAATTAGAAAAATTAGACTAAATTAATAGAAACACCAGTACTTGTCTGCAAATAATCAGAAAAATTCTTCTGGATTTGAACTCTTCCAAATCTAAAAACCTTAGCCTGAAAAAAGGAGTGTCAGTACTTTTCTGCTGGGGTCAGAAAAGTCTCCGGGACTGTTCTTTTTTTCCTCAGTCCGAAAACTGTGATCTGAGGGTTCCCTCTGAGGGGAGGGCACATACTTTATAGGGAATCAAAGTCTCCCCAGATACTTTTTTGTCAGCAAACCAATAGCCTGTTGACCTAACTAAGCCAAATTGTGAAAATCCCACATCGAAAAGGGAAAAACATGGGAAGCTGAGTTCAAAGGTCCTGAATGGAACCCCCCTGGGAGAGTTGTAGCATGAATAAAAAGAAAGAAAATATGTAGGAAATGGGCTTTGCTGATGGATGACATAGGAAAACCAATTTGGCTAAATAAAGGTACTGAAAAGAAAAGGGAAAATGGTGGGTTTTTTGTTTTTTTTTTCTTATCTGTCTCTTTTTCTATCTTCTAAGAAACCATGTGGTTTCTTTGTTAAGATTTGTGCCTTCCCCAATTTAACTGAGATTTATGGCGGGAATGATTATGTGTGTGTGAAACTCAAGAGTTTTGTTGTCCCCTCTTTGTCTGTCTGTCTGTCTGTCTCTCTCTCTCTCTTTGTGTGTGTGTGTGTGTTTGTGTGTGTCTAAGTCTTTGTGTGCCCTCAAGGTAATTGTAACTGTAAAATGTCTCCCCTCACCCACCCACCCACCTCCAAAAAGAGCCTTTGGTCTGTCTGTTTGGCCAACATACAGAGTAAAGAGAAATATATACGCTTTCTTCCTTCTCTCTCTCAGTACCTTAAAGTAACAAACCAGGGAATGTTTTAAGTTCATTTACAAGAAAAGTTTTTATCCTTGCATTTATTGTGTGTTTGAATGATTTTACCTGTTCATCTCTTTCCTGAAGCATGTGAATCCAGCTCCCTTTTCTCATCTGTGATATCCCCATATTGTTACCAGTTTATCTGTTTAGTAACTGCAATACTCATATTTTTCTCTCTCAAACTCTGCCTGCAAGCTATCTACCCCCCTCATTCCCCCCTTCCCTCCAATCCTCCAAGGATGCCTTTTCGGTGGGGGAGGAGATCTTGTTCCCATGTCTTTCAGCCCTGCACAGATGAGCAGAGCACATGGATCCAGATGCCTCCAGAGGAGACCCTCCATCCATTTGAGCCAGGAATTGGGTTTGGATCCAGTCCTCCACTGAATGTCCAGCAATCAGAGTGAAGCCTAACTCACCAGCCTTACCACCAACATCACAACATCACTAGCATCTGCTTGGGTGATAAAAGGGTTGTCAGGATCAGGGTGCTAGAGAATGGGTTCAGCAGCGAGCAATCTCTTGAGCTTCTTGAATGCCGCTTGGCATCCCATTGACTATTTAAGGGGCCGCACCATCCTGGGTTTTCCCTCCCCTTTGGTTTTGAGTAGGTTAGTTATTGGCAAGGTGATTTGGCAAAAGCAGGGATGAATTGTCTATAGAAGTTTGCAAAACGTAGAAAGCTCTACAGTTGTCTTCAGGTGTGGGGCGTTTCCCACTCATGTACTGTTTGTACCTTTTCTGGGTCCATATCCACCCCTTCGTGAGAGATAAGGTACCCTAAATAGTCCAATGTAGTTTTATAAAACTCACACTTGGAGAGCTTCACATATAATTAAGCAGCTATGGTATGCAGCTGCATGCCATTCCCAGCTCTCTGACCTTGAAGTTGTCTCTTGAGAAGGTATGGTAAGTAACTTTCCCCCTCCCTTCCCCAAAAGTTCATGGCTGACTGGCATTGAATGAATGCAAAGCGCATGTGTGAGATGGCAGTTCTGACACACTGTCAGTTGTCCCATTCATTTAGCTAGCAAAGTAATACTCCTGGGACATTGTTTAACCAATTGTACCTTAAAATGGGTACAGAAGAAAAGTGAAGCCAGCTCTGATATTTTCACATGCAATAAGCATAATTAACTATCTCTTTCTCCCTTGACTTGCCCATAGTTGTTATTCACTCTCCAATCACTTACATTCCTTTTTGTTTGGGGAACAGACTCTTTGTTCTGGCAGACATCACCAGCAAATGACCTTGGGAGACTGGCATTGTCCCACAGGTTTTGAGCCAGCATTCTTGGCATTCTTTTAACTGCCCTCATTACCTCCCTGCATCCCTCCCATCATAGCTAATTGGCTGGCTATAAGCAAGAATTGTTATGCAAACCAATTTACAGCAATGACCTTTCTAGGGCCTCAGCATCTTGTTGGTATTATGAGGCTTACCACTGATAAATCAATAAAGAGACTCCATTTTAGTGGGTGCTAATAATTAATGATCTTAAAATTAATAAACTTAGTAAAGTTATACAACTTAATATATACATAAGAAGACATTGTAAAAATAGAAGATTTTTATAAAATGGTATATGGTAAGCTAAATTACAGATTGTTTTCATTATTAGCAGCTAAAATCTAAAAGATACACTCAAAAGTGTTCAGGAAGCAAAATTTATTGTTTGTTGTTTAGTACAGTATCAATAGACAGACAACAACAGAAACAACAGATAGATCGTAGATAAGAGTTTTGGGGATACTTTGGAATTCATTTAAAGAATTTAGTTGTAGTAAAATAACAGCTTAAGATAATAGCCTCTAGTGGGAAAAGACATGTGAAATACAATGTGTAGGAAATTTACAAAGCAAAAGAAGTATTAAATGTATATTTTAAAATTTATACTCAGGAGTTTCATTACACTTTAAATTGGAACTTGATCAATTTAATGCATTGAATACAGAAATTTATTTAAAATAACGAAAATAGCTGTGTTGGGAACAGGGAGAAAAACTGGGAAATTATTGGCTTAGTGTTTGAAACATTTGAAATAAAAGTATGCCCATGATAACAGATACTGTGGAGATAATTTAGAATGAGTACAATGACTTTAACTGCAAATGCTATATATACATTTAGTACGGGGATGTTTTTATAAATAAAATTAAATAAATCTTCAAGATATCTCAGCTGCATGTTTGGAAGATTTGCCTGCACTCTTAACATTACAAGTAACTTGTAATATATCGTGAAACCTTGAAAAGCTCCAAATGGAGTAACTACATGCTGCTATAAACATTTCAAGAAGCAAATAACTTCCATTCTAATAGAGTATAATTAATAGTATAGATCTATTTCAAGCTATTTAGTTCTCATCAGCTAGCCATACCCTTACTGGATTCGAACCTGTGGTGTATTGCATCTTAGGCAGACGTCTTAGCCATTAAGCCACAGGCCCTCCTCCTTATCAGCAGAAGCCAGGGAGGAAGGTATATATTTAGTGTCACAACCCCTGGTATGCCCCAATTATGGGAGGAAGCTAACTGCTTCCATTATCTGTCAATCGGCTCGTCACAAGAGTCCATCACGACAGAAACCCAATATTAAAAATATACTGCAGCTTCCATTGCTCTCTCTGGGGTGGACATTGCCTTGCAGCCTGCGAAGCCTGGGTTTTCCATGGTGTTGGAGTAGCAAATTTGCTCCTGCAGGCTCTTGCGATATGCCGTCTGTGATCGCAGAGTTAGCAGATGGCGTCTCAGAAACGGCAGGCAGATTGCTGGTGGTTTCCTCCACAGTGGCGCAAGACAGGAAATGGGGTTCAAATTCTCGCACTATTCTACGCTTCTCTCTGCGCATATGGTAGACCTCCTGTTCGCTGTCAGAGAGATCTCGCTCTGTAGTCTCGCGATGCACTTCAGCTGCTCTGCACGTGTTCTTGGGGCGGTTTTGTCTCTGCAGCGTTTCCATCAACTTGGTCAAGGACTCTGTTGCTCTGCCCTTCTCTAATGTGATTTGCAGCGTAAGGTTGGTCTTTTCCAGCAACCTTCACTGCAGGTTGATGTCTCGCACCCCATAAATGATTCTGTCTAGTAGCAGTTCATCGAGATCATGAAACTCACAATATGCTGCTGCCTTACGACGTGTGGCAACATATTGGTTGATTTCCCCTTCCTTCTGGTTTTGAAGGTTGAATTTGTGCCTCCACACATATTTAGATGGTTTGGGAGTATAGTGTCTCCTCAGCATCTGTTGAAGCACCGACCAAGTGACTGACTGTACTGGTGTTGGCTCAGATAGGTCCTTGGTGTCAAATACCTCTGGCCACAGTAGCTCAGGAACATGGCTTTCTTTCAGCCTTCGGACAGGCCTAGGAGGTCATTGGCTTCGAGGAAGCATTCAAACCTCATCATATACAAGTCCCAGTGCTCGGTGGCTCGGTCGTATGGAGCTGGTGGGGCATGCATAGTCATCTTGATTCAGTCAAGGCAGATTTGAATTTGCTGCTTAAAGATGGCTGCTCGATGCTGCATTTAGCTCTGGGCTAGATTGTGTTGCTGGATTGTCAGTCAGCTCTTTTTGTGCCTAGTTGCATACCAATCCCATCCTCATCGTCAGTGTTAGATTGGGTGAATGGATGAGGCAGACTCAGGCTAACAATAACAACAGCTTGTCAAGCATGCCTCCTTCAATATCCAAGAAAAGAAAACCTCGGCTCCATTTTAATAGAGATAAAGTACTTTTACTAGATATGAAGTGAAAACAGCTAAAGGAAAGCAAGAACTTATTGTCCAATATGCAACTCCCTAAGGTGTCATGTGGGGTGCATCTTCAAACAGTCTCATCAAGTTGGTATGCTTGACCAAGTCCAAACATCAGTCACCAGCATGCACAGAAGATGGTGAGAACAAGACTCCTCCAGTACAATATAATTCCCTTCTCTAATACTATGCACACACACCCCGTTCCTATGGCAGCCGATAGCAAGCAAGTGTAGCAAGCAAAACAGAGGCTGACATCTGGCCCTCCTTCAGAAAGAGATATCATCCCTGCAGGAAAAGAGAGAGGGAAAACAATACAAAATAACAAAGTATATACATCTATCATAAAATCAAGGCTTATCAGGATAGCTGGTGTAGAACTTCCCCAAAAGTCTGTGAGCCCTAACATGAGATTTGTCTGGGAAGGGGGAAAATGTTTCCAGGAGACCAAATACTGAATGTGACCTCTATGTTTTCTGGAGTCCAAGATTTCTTTAACTTCAAAATGGTGCTCTCCCTCAATAAGAATAAGGACCGGAGGTGAAGGTTGAGGTGTACAAAACGAAGAGGTGTGCTCTGGTTTTAACAGGTTCACATGAAACACGGGATAAATTCTGCTAAGGTTCTTTGGCAACTCCAATCTCACTGATACAAGATTTATGGTTTTCACAATGGAGAACAGACCTACGTATTTTGGGCCCAACTCCTTCGATTTTTGTGTGGTTTGCAGGAATGTAATGGATAAAAACACTTTATCCCCAACTCTGTACTCTTTTGGCTTTGTCCTTTTCTTATCCACTTGTTTTTTGTGAGCTTCATGAGCTGCATCTAATGTTTTGCGGGTCATGGGCCAAAAGTGCCGAAGTTGATCACTCCATTCAGATAAGGATAAAATTTGCGGTTTTTCCTGAGGCAATTCAGGAATTGGTACAAAGTCCTGACCAAACACTACTTTAAAAGGGGTCATGCCGGTACTGCTGTGAACAGAATTATTGTACACCACCTCTCATTTGGTAACAGTTCCACCCAATTATCCTGTTGATAATTGATGAAACATCAGAGGTACTGCTGCAAAACTGAGTTAGTCCATTCACAAGCTCTGTTAGTCTGAGGATGATGGGCGGAGCTTAGCCCCTAGGCAGAGCCAAACAATTTCAGGAACTCTTTCCAAAAGAGGGAGGTTAATGGAACCCCGCTGTCTGAAATTATGCATTCAGGGACACCATGTAACCTATATACATGTGAAATAACAATTTAGCCAAAGACTTCGCTGACGGGATCTTGGAGCAAGGCACAAAATGAACCTGTTTGGAAAACAAATCAGTGATAACCCAAATAACGGTATACCCCAGACTTTCCAGTAGTTCAACAATAAAGTCCATTGAGATCTCCTTCCATGGGGCTCCAGGATGGGCGACACTTTGGAGGAGACCCTGGGGCTTTCCTGAGGGTCTTTTCCTGGCCGCACAGATGGGACAACTGTCTATGTAGGACTCAATGTCTTTTTTCAATGAAGGCCACCAAAATTGCCTCTTAATCAATTGTCTTTACAAATCCAAAATGGCCCACCGTTCTCAAATCATGGACCCAGTGAAGAATGACAGGTTTCAGGTTAGCAGGAACATACAGTTTAGCCCCCACCCAAGCCACTCCATCCTTCATGGTGCATTCATCAGAATGTTCCTTGAACCAGTCATCGGATTCAAGACCCTCCTTGAGTTTGTTCATTAGGTCCATATTCACATCCAAGTCAGCTGGGTTCTGTCTTCTAGTAATCATTGGGGCAGCCAGATTCTTAGCTGGGATGACTGGATGAACCACACTCAGTTTGGAGCTGTTGTACTGGGGAAGCCTGGACAAGGCATCAGCCATAAAGTTCTCCCCCCCCCCCCCAACAGGATGTATTTCAGGGTAAAGTTGAAACAGTTGAAGTGTGCCCAACGCACTTGTTTAGGTGACAGTTTACGTGGACTTTTCAAGGCTTCTGAATTTCTAGGATCAGTCCATACTTCAAAAGGGTGTTTTGCCCCTTCTAGGAAATGTTGCCAAGTCATCAAAGCCCATCTGACAGCAAAAGCTTCCTTTTCCTATATGGCCCATCTCCTCTCTGTCTCTCTAAGCTTACGTGAGGTGTAAGCGCACAGTTGCAATTTACCCTCAGTGTTCGTTTGAAGTAATATTGCTCCCACCGCCATGTCACTGGCATCAGCCTGTACCACGAATGGCTCATCCATATCAGGGTGTTTCAGAACTGGTTCTGCTGCAAAGAGTCACTTTAATTTCTTGAAAGCAGCTTGATACTCCATAGTCCAGTTCAGAGGCTTCCCCGGCTTCGGTTTTGTTTCTCTTTTAGATTTTAGAAGACTCGTAATGGGCAGAGCGATGCTAGTGAACAAGGGAATAAATTGACGATAAAAATTTGCAAATCCCAGTAATAAATCCCAGGGTAATCCCAGTATGAGGGGCCGATCCATCCAAGGTGCCACGGTGAAACTCAAGGTTTCTTGGTGATCCCCCATTCACATTTCTATTGGTTTGATTACAAAATGGGCAGGGGCACCCCCAGCGATTGACCCATCCAACTGGCAAAAGGCAATGGGTACTTTAAAAGTTCTCAGTCTTAAACCCATTTTCTCCACCACCTCTGGGCTGATTACACATCGGGTGCATCCAGAGTCTAAAAGAGCCAGCATCTTCCCCTGGGCTCCAGTTGATGGCACTTTTAATTCTACTGGGATGGTCATGGGGCTCAATTGGGGATTCACCAAGTGGTTGTCATCTGAATCATGTTCACTTTCCCCACTGGAAGAGGAGGGTTCCTTCTGCTCCTGGCCTGTAGGAAGGAAGGACATCAGCACCTCCCATGCCTTCCAGGGCAGTTTCACAGCGTCTCCCTAGCTGCCAGTCAGGTTCCTCCCCAGCAGCCGGGATCAGTAGTGAGCCATGCCAAGCGTAGCAGCTGGGCTCCCAATGCCCCTCCTTTTCTGTTTTTGGTGCCTCCTTGGACCTCCCCCTCATATGCACAAACAGGTCATGGAACACCTGTGTGTACCCAAACTCAGGCCTCCCCTGCTGGGTTAAAGGTATCATCCTGCTTTTCGCCTTTTGATTTATGAGTAGGTCATCAAAACATTTCCTCAGGGCAGTCATAAACCCCTTGTAATCCCTCAGCAGGGGGGAATCATCTTTACGCAAGGCTATCATCAAGGCAGCTGCTTTGCCTCCCAAAGCCATAGCAACACTTCTCACTTTGGCAACTTCCGATGAGAAAAACTTTCCCATACTGTTGCATGTAATCCCAAACTTGCAGTAACCCCCCCCCCAGTTCTTTGGGATCCCCTCCATGATTTATGGAGGAGATCCCCGAAGACACCAAATGCCTCAGATTCCCCACTTGGAGTGATTTACTCCAAGTGGAGGAATCTGGGGCATTTGGTGCCTTTGGGGGTTTCCCCCCCTCCTTGGGGAAGCTCGTACTGCTGCTGCTGTGGCTAGGGCCCCCCCTCTTGCTCAGCTCTGGCAGCTGTTCCCAGGGACGTTTCAGGGCTAACCAGGTCTTCTACTCCCCCCTCCGCCTGTTTGGCTAATTCACTCTCCCTTTCAGTGATACTTACACAGACGCATTGTCCTTCCCAAGCTTCCTGAAGAAGGTGTAACGCATGGGTCATCATGAGATCTTCTCTTTCAGCTGCCTGCCAGTCATCCTCTTGTTTTCAGCTGGTTATGACCCTTGCCATTGTCTTCTTCTTCTGCTGGTTGCAGAGGTTTGACATTTGGGTGCTCCCCACATGGAAGCTTTTAACTCCGGAATAGGTGCGAAGGGAGATCTTGCTTAATGTCAAGCATGTCTCCTTCAATATCCAAAAAAGGAAAACCTCAGCTCCATTTTTATAGAGATAAAGTACTTTTACTAGATATGAAGTGAAAACAGATAAAGGAAAGCAAGATCTGAGCCAGAAAGGCGGGAACATATACATATCAAATGTTTACCCAGCACCCTCCCCCCGATTCCCCAACCCAATGTCCAATCTGCAACTCCCTAAGATGTCATGTGGGGTGCATCTTCAAACAGCCTCATCAAGTTGGTATGTGGAATGATTGGCCTTGACCAAGTCCAAACATCAGCCACCAGCATGTGCAGAAGATGGTGAGAACAAGACTCCTCCAGTACAATATAATTCTCTTCCCTAATACTATGCACACATACCCTCGTTCCTATGGCAGGCAATAGCAAGCAAGTGTAGCAAGCAAAACAGAGGCTGACACAGCTCTTTATTATCAACACTATGTACAATCCAGCAAAGACTCTGTCTGGCAGTAACCTTTTTATAGGGAGTTGTCAGACATCTTAACCAATCACCTTTGAGTATTTTCCCACAGATCATAGGACCTTGGTGGAAAATATCATATTCTCAGCACTACCATCTGTACTACTAGATCTAGCAAAATTGAATTTTTCAGATTCACTTTCTTTTTGCCTCTGGAAAGCAGAATTAGGCATGATGAGTTTTTCTTCTGCTGTAAAAAAGCAAAATGACTCAGAGTGGCCAGGGGTGAAATTCAGCAGGTTCTGACACGTTCTGGAGAACTGGTAGCAAAAATTTTGAGTAGTTTGGGGAACCTGCAAATACAATCTCTGACTGGCCCCAGAGGGGGATGGGAATGGAGATTTTGCAATATCCTTCCCCCAGGAATGGGGATGGAATGGAGATTTTGCAGTATCTTTTCCCTGCAATGCCTACCAAGCCACGCTGACAGAACCAGTAGTAAAAAAAATTGAATTTCACCAATGAGAGTGGCAATAGATATATTTTAAATATATGGTGGAATGTATTTTAGAATCACACCTTCAGTACTTCCTTAGCATTTCTCTTCAGCAAATTTTCCTCTGATTTAAAATCTGCCTTCTTCTTTGGTTTACAGCCCTTCCCTATTTGTATTTAATCTTGGCACAAACATGCTCTGGCAATTTTATTTTTCTGCCATCTCCCCACCATGTTGCCTCCATCTCATCTACAACTGAAGCATCTTTCAGACTGTTCTGCTACAAACAAGATTTCTCCCCTTTTTCCACACTGCCAGTTTTGTCCCGATTATAATGCAATGTGTTGTTAAACAGATTCATACATTACAGAAATCCAAAAATAGATTAAAATTAATCTATCAATATAATTGATTAAATAATACTTAAGATGTATAGTGGGCAGAGAAATCAAATAATAATCTGCTGATACTTTATGGGAAGTTCAGCACAAAGACTGTTTGAAGCTAATGTGCAAAGTAATCAAATGTGTAATTATGAATAATTATTCATTTCAATGACAGAAAAATAAGAATTAAGTTGGAAATCAAAGCAATTTGAAAAATGATTTTCTTCAATGGAACATACAAAAATGTCTACAGAGTAAAAAAAAAAAACCTAAAGTTTGCTGTAGGTTTAAGATAAGAGCCTCGCTGGTGCAGTGGTTAGAATGCAGTGCTGCAGGCCACTTCTGCTGACTATTGGCTGCCTGCAATTTTGAATTGGCAGTTCAAATTCCACCAGGCTCAAGGTTGACTCAGCCTTCCATCCTTCCAAGGTGGGTAAAATGAGAACCAAGATTGTTGGGTACAATATGCTGACTCTGTAAAACTGCTTAGAGAGAGCTGTAAAGCACTACAAAGTGGTATATAAGTCTAAGTGCTATAAAGAAACATTGGTTTTAACAATATGAAAGGGAGATGTTCATGCTAGGAGAAAGGTGTTAGTACTGATAAAGTAAAAAATATTTTAATAAGCTGACACTTCATTCTAGTAATAATGATTACATAAATTTTAAATTAAAGGACCTATAAAAGGGTGTGGAAAGGCAGCCTCACTGCAACCATCCATCCAAAGCAATTTGCCAACTCTGCCATCTAGCCCTCTGTTAAAATTTACTTCCTTATCTTCACTTCTTGTTCCTGTTCTATATAAATGGGAGAGAATGGTAGGTGGGTTTCTGTTTCTGTTGGCTAGCAGGAAGAAAGAGATTCAAAGAAAGAGGAATCTACCAGTCTTTTATCTTAAAGAGCTCTGCACATTATAAATATTTAAGTATTGTTTTAAATGTAAGCCAGAAATCTCAAATATTCAAAGACAAACAATTGCATGTGACTTTTGTTTTGGAAGGAAAATCTCTACAATTTTATTCTGCAGAAAAAGCTATGACTGTTAGGTGTGGGACAAAAAGTGAGTAGAGCTAAGCTCTGATAAAATGAATTTCCTCTCTGTACCCAAGTATTTCCATTCTGTGAGGACTTTAGCTTTCATAGAAGGACCTATCTTTCACACACAATTTCAAGCATTGGTTGAATATTACACTATTTGAGAGATAATCCAAAGTATCCTTTGTTATCACCTGAGTGTTAGGTTAGACACCAGCAACAGAGTCTTTTTCATGTTCCTTCAGGATAATTAAATTTCCCCAGGATGAAAGAGTGCTTCATTAACAGGCTTTATTTATCAGTGACTCCAATGGCAACCAGTTTCACTGAGACTTCTGTGAAGGAGATCGCAAAGGGAAAGGATCGTAGTACATGTTCATGGCCGAAAAGTTCCTGCTCTTCCTCTACAACTTCGGAGGAAACTCTTCTAATATCTTTTTTAAAATCTACAGCTGCTATCTTACCAGAATGTTCCTAATAGTTAGGAGAACTAACATTTAACCCAAAGCAACCTTCAATTATGTTAAATCTACTGCATTGCATATCTCAAGACTTATATATCTTGCAATGCATTGTTCATCCCATGCCCATTTATATTTACTCTTAAACAATAGTTACCTGAACCACTTTCCTTTAATTACGAAGTATAGTAGTTCCTTAATTATATTGCGCTATTGGTTAATTCAGACATGGTTAATCTAATTGTAGAATGGCAGACTAGAAGAAATGGGGGTAAAACTTGTCTTCTCAAATTAACAGTTATACAGGTGGTCCTTTACTTATGACCACACCTGAGTCCAAAATTTCTGTTGTTAAGTGAGACATTTGCTATCTGATTTTTGCCCCATTTTATGACTTTTCTTGCCACAGTTGTTTAGTAAATCACTGCAGTTCATAAGTTAATATCCTGGTTAAGTGAATCTGGCTTTACCATTGATTTTGCTTGTCAGAAGGTTGCAACAGGTGATCACATGAGCCTGGAACACAGCAAAGGTCATAAATATGAACCAGTTGCCAAGAATCTGAATTTTAATCACATGATCATAGGGATGCTACAAAGGTCATAACTATGAAAAACGGTAATAAGTCACATTTTTCAGTGCCATTGTAAATTTGAACGGTTGCTGAATGAATTGTTGTAAATTAAGGACTACCTGTAGGCTGCTAGAGAATTAGATGTCATCAGATTTGCTATCATCATACAAATAATACCAGTTAGATAAATGTTTAACCATATTACAATATTGTAGTTAAGATATTGAACCTTGATTTGGTCCTAGTTATGTCTACTGCACTTATGGAAACTCATTTTGTGGATTGGTGCCTTTAACTGTCTCTCAATTTAACTCATAGGGTTGACATGGAGGAAAATTGAATGAGTATGTGTCATGATGCCACATGGAAAAGATGGACCTTGGGTCATGATATTATGACATACATTTTTATCATTATATCATGATAGCTAGGTGATAATGCAGTACCTTAAATTGAAGAATTTCAGATTATAGATCTAAAATCTTTGCTCCTTGCATGGAATAAAGACTTAGGTACTCAAGTCAACATCCACAGATTTTCCATTAGCTTTTTGCTAATGTGTAAAAACTATTCCCATGAGTTGGAATTCCAACTATTCCAAAGACTGAAAATAAAGAGATGATTCTTTCAAGTGTGACTTCCACCACACTTTACCACTGTGATCTGATAACCCTATGAAGTTACCGACAATTAAAAAGTAGTTGCTGCTGATGTATCGTAACCTGTCGTTAGGTCTGCATTTACATAACAATTTTATATAATTAGCTACTATTTTGGCTGCAGGCTCCCAGTAAGAGAAGTTTTCATTTTCTCATTTTTCATACATAGCTGTGTAGTTTTGATGGCCAGGCCGCAATATTTCGTGATTTTTTCTAGTTCTTTTTCTTCGACTCTAGCATCTCCTGATACAGTGGTATCAACAAACTGTACGCTTTGGCCCTCTCCAACTGTGATATTTTGTGTGTTGTGTTCCAAATGATGATCCATCTGTATTTGAAAGTTGCACAAGATCTTCATCTTTTCATTTTCAATAACTTTTTCCACTTTATGTTCCCATGACTTTCTATACAGATAAATCATATTTTTTTACATAATGACCAATTTTGTTGCTATTACATGTTGTTTTAGTTCTTCCGTGATTTCCGTTATTGTTTTTTCCTCCAGGTTGTATTTTTTGTGTAAACTATTTTTTCAGCTTTTTGTTCTTTAATTTTCCTTCTTTCAAGTACTTCAGATTGCTGACATCCCCTCGTAGTTTTTTTAATTGTCTTTTCAAGTCGAATTTTCCACTTTGGTGTTCCAGTGGGTTTCTTTTTTTGCATTTTATAACTGAGTTCAGCAGTTATAACTGCGACTGTGCTATAGTTGGTTGGTTTTATATAATGTGCTGGATGGGATGGAAGTTAAAATGTTATTCACAGCAGTTAACAGATCTCCCACTCATTTGCTATGCACTTCACAAATGGTAGGTAGCCTTTTACTTTCTACATTTTCTTTGATGTGGTTTTCAATTTTTTCTTTCAGCATTTTTGCTAGATCACTTTGCTCTACATTTTCGAGTTGTTGCACAGGAGAATCTTCATCCTGTATGTTGATTTCTTTCACTGGCTGGTCAGTTTGTTCAGGTGTTGGAGTAGTTTCTTCAGCTTGTTCATCATTACTTCTTGTGTTTTTTTAGCCAATATTTCTAGATGTTGCATTTCCACATCTGTGAAAACTTTATTATGGATGATGAAGTGTCTTTGATCCATTAAACTTTGTTTGGTTATGTCACTTTCTGGGTGTTTTTCCTTCCACAGTTGCATCATTACTTTTTGAAATCCCCCGGCTGTTGGTTCTGCCTGGTAGTAATATTTGAGGATTTGTCGATTTTCTTTGGTTGTCCAAGTTTTGTGCTTTGGTTCCAGTCACTTTGCAGTTGTATACCCTGGTTCCATGGCAGTAACAACTGAGCCCCATAGCCCCTTTTTTGACAGATGTCGAGGAGCCATAGCATCTGCCACCATCCTTGTTGACCCAGGCGACCCGATCTGGAATTGTGTTGATTTCTTCTCATCATTAGTGATGGTAGGTGCCTGGGTTGGTTCTTGGTGGCTAAACCACTACTGATCCAAAGACAATAATCCCTTAACCATCGGAACTGCACTGGATAGCTGTCCAGGCCCAACCATGGCCGGAAAGTGGTCTACCTTCCTGTTTGGTGGTAGGAAGGCAGGATCAGGAAGGGGGAAGAGGCCTACCTTCCTGTTTGGTGATAGGAAGGCAGGGTCAGGAATATTATTATTATCAGGAATATTAAAGATCCTTTTTATCCATTATCTCTCACCCTTTTGGAAATTTTGGAAATTTTTTGGAAATTTCCCTTCTTCTCTTTTTAGCTTGCCTTCCATATTCCTCACTTAGGTCCTCATCTACATCTTTCATTTTCTTTTCTTTTTTAATCATATTTTTTCTATTTATGATTTAAATTGTAAGCTACCCAGAAACACTTTTCAGAGTGAGATGAAGGGCATATACATTTAACAAATAAATTTTAAAAGACTTGGTGAAAACTTTGCATTTATCGCCATTAAAGTTTTGTGCTATTATTACAATTGATGGCTGCACTGACAGATATTGAGATTCAGCATTTTTATCTGCCTGCCTAAGGACCTGGGATATACAGGTGTGGGTGTCTGATGGTGGTAGGCATAGCGTCTGTAGGCTGTCAGCTGTTCCAAATTCCAATTCGCATTTGCTATTGACCAACAGTGACTTTGTCAATCCGATGGTGTGCAAGTGGCACTCCAATTTTGGGATTGCGATGAAGCGAGGGGTCTGACTCTTAGGGGGACCTCTTCTGTCCTTTTGATAATTGTGCTGAGAGTTTTTCATCTCCCTAGTGGGGAAATGAGCCACTCAAAAAAGAAGTAAATTAGCCCAATAAGATTTCTTATTCATAATCGCAAACTGGCCTGGCAGCCACTGCCTGGTCTTTGAGAGGCCTCCAGGCCAGCCTCTTTCTTTTTTTTTAAATATTTTTTTATTTTTAATTTAAAACAAACACAACATCCTTCTTTGCATGCTGTGGAAAGTGTATCAGTTGGTTACAAAAAGACTTTCATGCATCTCTTCCTCAGTCAACAAACATAATTCATATTAACTCAAGTATTTTAACTCAAATATGTATACACGTCACCATCATCATATCTCCATTTTCATTTGACTATAATTGTTTGAACGTCCTTTATCATAAAATATACCAAGATTTAATACATAACCACATACTGGCCTTTCATTTACTATTTCTAAAATCCTCCACTAACACTAAATCCTTATGTCCTATTCTAGCTAAACATCCATAATATTTAATAACAAAATTTTCTAATCCTCCTTTCCAAATCACTGTTTAGAATTTACATCCAGTTTCCTTATGTTATATCCATATCTATATATACGTTGTTATTCTTATCCCTCCTTTATTTAACTATATCCTGTATCATAACAGACACTACCGCCTACCCCATATCCAGAGTGTCTTATTATCCAAAAGCCTGTGGAGTAGTCTGCCACTGAGGCTTTGTGGGGTAAAAAAAACAGCATAAAAATTTAATAGCCCTAAGAGAGCTTGCATTTTGTTTTTGTTTTTGTTTTTTGGGATTGGTGCCTTTTTAATGGCTTCCATCTTTGATGGAGTCGGGTGTAGGTCATATGAATCTATGAGGTACCCCTGTAATTCAACTTTGGGCACTCCTATCTTACATTTTGACTGTTTTAGTTTGAGTCCAACCTGTTTAAATGGCATGGTTCATATTTTGCTGATCAGTTCTGACTGGCTTTTAGCAGAAATTAGAATGTCGTCTAAATAAAGGACGATGCCAGGGATGTCCTGGAGCAAATGCTCCATTAGGCTTTGAAATAGGCCAGGGGCTACGCTCACCCCAATTAGAGGTGGCGGCATTTGAAAGCTCCCCGATGCGTGACTGTTTATGCCTCAGCAATGGCATCATCAATGGGGAGCTGCTGGTATGCCTGCTAGATCTAGTTTTGCGAAGCTGGTGCTCTGGCCTAGAGAGTGAAGCAAGTGCTTGACTACCGGGACTGGGTAGGGATTGGATTGTATGGCTCTATTGAGGGTGCACTTATAGTTGGCATATATTCAAATAGAGCCATCAGGTCTAATGGGAATAACGATAGGCGTTTCCCATCTGGTTTGATCCATGGGTTCAAGGATGTCCTGGGATATCAATTTATCCAATTCTGCATCCACTTTAGAATGGAGCGCAAAAGGCACCCTTCTAGGTTTGAGGCAAATTGGGGTGATCTGGGGGTCTAAATTAAAGAAAATGGGATTCCTCTTATATTTACCCAAGGTGTCATCAAAAACTGCTGCAAATTCATCAGAAGTGGTGGAATGAATGCCGGATTTACTAAATCCCAGCAATTCAAACTGGTCCAACTCTAGCAAGCTAGGAAGGGTGTCAGTCATTACAATTAGTTGAAGTTGGCCTGTGAAAGTATTGCTTTCGACCCAGAACTTGCCACTTCTTAAACTATTTTAGGAAGTGGCACGTTCTGGGTCGAAAGCAATACTTTCACAGGGATGTGATTTCCCTGATAATTCTGCAGTTTAAAGTTGCAGGGATTCAAGCATCTTTTGGACATGGTGGGCACCAATCTCTTAAGGGTGCTTCATACTATGGACTTTGAGGAGACAGTGTCACTTCCATTAGGCAAGGGGCTCCCTCAATGTTGATAGTGAGGTAGATCTTGTTCCTTGAGCCAGTGGTTCCATGGCTGACATCTACCTCAGTAACACGATGATCGCAGGAGATGGCAAAAATGTCTTCTTTGGGTTTTGATGGTCTTCCGCTTGACTGCCTGACATACAGAGGTTCTGATGACTGGGTAGTGATCAGCAGGGAGGCATGGCAGACCTTTGCTAGATGGCCCTTTTTCCCACACTGACAGCAAATGGTGGTTTTGAACTTGCAGGTTGACCTGGAATGATTCCCACCACAGCCCAACCATGGTACCTAAGGGATTTTTTTTCAGGATCCATCTCTTCTTCAGGGACAATTTGAGGTGGCTTATTTTGTCCTCATTGTCTGTTGTGTTCTCCACGTCTACCTCATCATGGTGAACGACTATAGTTCGATAACAACTGTCAGGGTTTGGGACCTTTGTATCTCTGCCGTTTACCTGTTGGACAATTCGGACATTCGAGCCTCATCCAGTGCCAACAGGAGTTTGATCTCCATCTTGGCTAACAGGTGGCATTGCAGCCTCATGTCCCCCTCATGCCACAGACCAGTTGGCAAAGGAGGACATCCTCCAGATCTCTAAAATCACAATAAAATGTGGCTGTCCTGAGGGAGGCCATATACTGATTTATAGACTCTCCCTCCTCCTGGTTCCTTTGACAGAACGTGTGCCACCGAGCTATGTGGGACAGAGCTGATGCATAGTGGTTCTTCAGCTTATCGAGTAGAGTCTCCCAGGGCACAATATAGCAGCTTTATTCTTTATATAGCAGCTGTCAAATGGAGCAGCCAATCATGAGGCTTCATTCTCCCACCGAGCGCTGTCAACAGCTCAGCCAATGGGAGGCACCTCTGTATTGGCATGCTCGTGAAACAAGGACATAACAATATTCATATGCTACAGCCTCTAGAAGCTCATAAAATGCAAATAATAATTTATCAGGATTGTATTGTTCTCATCTCTTGGCTATAACAGAACATTTGAATGCTAAGAGAGTATATTTCTTTTAGAATAAGGAATTGCAAGTATAGAGATACTATTCCAAAAGCCTACTAAATTCCTAACATGTTGATCAAAAAAATATTCTGAAAAACATATAGTACTATTCATGTATAGATTGGGTTCATTTAATTATCCAGGAATAACTGCTGCCTTTCTAAACATTAAGATCAATGTTTGTTGATTTGAATATTGGCTTGCAGTTTGACAGATAGGAATACTATTGACATCCATTAGTAGCTGTACAAGGAACCCAAAGCCCAGTGCCAATTAGGTCATGGGCTCTCTCACCCTTTCTACCTGGCCAGCAATCTGCTTCTTTCCAGCAGAAGCAGAAAGGTTTTGTGGGAGCCATGTCAATTGGGAACTGGGGGAGATGAAATCTAGCACTTTTGAGGAGTGGCAAGAAGTTTTTAAAGAGGGACTACTAATGGCATCTGCTTTCATATTGTCCCAGTACTGTGTTTAATTGTTGGTTGCAGTTGGGAGATAGTTTTGTTTGCACTTTCATAGCAGAGGCAAGTGTAATGCAAGGGCAGAAGGCCAAGCAAACTTCTTCAGAGGCAACTCCTGTGCAGTCTGTCCGATTCATCATCAAAATAGGAACATCAACAATTTCAGAGATTACCTGAATCTTTACCTTCCCTTATCTTTTCAAAATGAGTAGTCTGTAAAATATATCCTAGTGATGTATCTTTTTCATCAGCATATTCATACCTTCTGAGCAGCTCCATTGTCAGAAAAAAAACATTTGCAGAAAGCAGCAGCTTGTCAGACCTCTGAACTTTCACATTCATAACTCAACATTTTTTCTTATTTCTGTTATGGAATTAGTTCCTACTATTTAAAACCAGTACCTTACTGCCTTAGGTGTTTGGCAACCAGACCATTTGACTTGAAATACTGAGCCAGAAGTGGTAGTTTCTTCTATTTATCTTTCTGAGAAGCTAACTACAAAGCCATGTTTTGTCTATTTCAATAATATTTTTCTTATAGTCTTTTAACTAAGCAGGAATCCTTTGGTTGCTGACTTGAAAAGTTTTAAATTTTTGAGTAAATCTACAACATGAACAACATAAACTGATAAAAGCACGGTTTTATTCATCATTATCAGAGTGCATCTTTATAAGACTGCAGACCATAGATCTTGCAATCTTCTGTGAATGTGAAATGGCACACTATAAATACAAATTTATTTATTTATCTATTTGAGAGACCGCCTTCTGCCAATTACCTCCCTGCGTCCCATCAGATCAAAAAAATATTCTGAAAAACATATAGTACTATCAGATCGCATAGAGTTGGCCTCCTCCGTATTCCATCTGCCAGTCAGTGCCGATTGGCGACTACTCGGAGGAGAGCCTTCTCTGTTGCGGCTCCGACACTATGGAACAATCTCCCCGTGGAGATTCGTACCCTCACCACCGTCCAGGCCTTCCGCACAGCCCTCAAGAACTGGCTAGCCCGTCAGGCCTGGGGATAATCTTATTTTCGCCCCTCCCGAATGCTGAGTGAATGTTGAGTTTTATTGTCTAATTTACTTTGTGCACATTTCTTTTTGGTATTGTCCTACACTCCCCTTCCTTTTTTGATTGTAAGCCGCCCTGAGTCCCCTCAGGGAAAAGGGCGGCCTATAAATAAATAAATCTACAAATCTACAAATTACATCTTCTGTTTATTGAAGTAAAAGCACCATATTGCATGGAAACTTGTTGTTTAACACAGGATAGTATCCGCATTGGGCAACATTTTCTGACCACAGGCTGTGCTTCATTATTTTTCTTTCTTTTTTCCTGTGCCTCCCCAAATTATAGGGGGTATTATTAACAAATAGACCCAAATATGTTTGCACATTTACAGTATCTTCTTTGAGAGGCATAATTTAGAGTGAAAAATTGATCTGCTTAGTGTCATAGAAATTTAATTTACTGTACCTAATTTGAACCATTTAGGAACACCCTATCCTCCCTCCAAAAAGCTACAGAAAATCAGATATTTCTGTTCCAGGGAGCCACAAAATTGGAAATTGGGGGGGGGGGCTATTTTTACGCCATAGGCAGCAGGTTGCCTATTATGTGCGTTTTCTTTTTAGCAGTAACAGAGATTGAGTATCCGTTATTTTTCAGTGTATAGATTTCAGACACAAAGAGAATGGTATGGACAGTTTTACAACCCACCCACCCCCCAAAGCGCTGTCTCTGGTAAGAACATTTACACAAAAGGAATTTCCTTCCTTCCAAACTCTTGAAGATGCTTGTCCTCATCAGTCATCTTGATAAGAATGAAGGGAGAGAAAGCACAGAAGCACCGCATATAGTGGCTTCTAAGGCAGAGCGATCCTATTGAATGTCAGTTGTACAATTGCAGCATCATATAGTTGGGTGGAGTGGTGAGAATGAGTGAGAAAAATCCATAATATAATCACTGCTTCTCATCTCTGAAGGAAGTATAAGCTTCATCTACTTACTTATTTTTCTTCTAGCAATACATAAAAATAGAAATATACAAAGTATACAAATTCAAAGTTTAAAACTTCCATTATACAAGTGGGAAAACATCAATTCTAAATTCTCCTTCTCACTTAAAAAAGAAGATGAAAGGGACAGGCTTCCCTGATTCTCTGTGGTTTTGCTTGCAGGGGTTTTTGTCAGTGAATCATGAATCAGTTATTGTGACAGTGGAGACTAACTTAATTCAAACATCATGAAACTCTTAATAAGAGGTAAAAAAAAGGGGGCAGAATGATATCAAGGGTGTCGTGACTGTTCTCCAGGGTGGAAACAGTGAAGGGAATCCCCTGGTATTAATAGAGTATACTCCTAGGGAACATGCATAGGGCTAGTTACAAAGATAATACAGGCAGTATTGACTTATAACTATTTGTTTAGTAATTGTTCGAAGTTATAACAGCGATGACACCCATGTTCATATGATTCCAATTTAGTGCTCGGCAACCAGCTCACATTTGCAATCGATTGCAGCATCCTGCAGCCTTGTGATCATGATTTGCAAGCTTTTTCGTCAGTTTCCAGAAGAATGGCTTCACATAACCATAATGATTTGCTTAATGACCATAATTAAAATGGTCGTGAAATCAGATCTGACTCAACTTATGACTATAACAATTTATGCTGAAAATTTTTGACCCAGAAATTGTAAATTGAGGACTATTTGTATGTATGTTAGTCTTTATGGATGCAATTACCAGGAAAGTACATGAGCCAAAGGGCTTGTTATCTCTTAACAGCACACTGCTAGCAGGAAAAAAAACAACCCATAACAGCATTCTGTTTATTCATTGCTTCATTAGCACGTGTTTAAGTTTGCATTTTATCTCATATACAAACCTACATAAACTTTCAATTTTCCCTGCTATCTAATAATAATGAGTTTCCTTCCTTGTAAGAGGCTTCCACCATTTCTCTTTTCAGAAACTGATTTTATTAAGGCTGCCAAGTAGTACGTCTTCAAGCCTTTGAGAACTGAGGCTGCAACAATTGTTTATCGAAAAATAATCCTTTTATTTACACATCAATCAATTGCTATGGTTTTCCTTTTTTTTAATGGGGTTATCCTACAATCAAATTGCTATCAGTTTGACAGGAATTATAAACATTCCTCATATTTTCACTACAAGAAAACAATCTGGTTATATATCACAATGTGCGGTGAAATTGTGATATAAACTTTGGTAAACTTTATGTAAAGAATTAAGGTCAAGGAGAATCTTTTTTCATAGCTGTTACTCTAAAAAAATAAGTTTCTTACATGAGCAAAACCTTCCAAGTTCTTACACTCACATTCCTTTTAGGTCATTCACAGGACAATCTTTTCTCTATGGAATCAGAACTATAAAACATCTTGGCCATGACATGAACTCACCAGCACCCTTAAGAAAGTCACGTCCTCTCAATTCTAGGGCCTCTTTGGAATATTTATTCTGTCTTAGGAGGAAAAAAAAGTTGTAAACTTTTTTGGTAGCTCCAACCCCTGATTGTATGTAAAATGAACCACAACTCCACTAGTACCAGCAAACCAGCATGTTGTTGACTGGGACTCCTGCTTCATCATCAGCACTTCTAGATTAGGAAGGTAAATTCCTCCTTACTTACTGCATGAGAGTAACAATTGCCTTCTTCTTTTTTATTTCACACCATCTCTTTACAGTTTCTCCCAAGAAACAGTATGAAACATGCCTTAATACAAAGCTAAGATTGACTACATTATTTATGACAACATTTGACAGTGAAGTCTGCAATATGAAGTTTCTCTTATATTTGTAACTTTGGGTAAAATATATGAAATATATCCACTTTATTAAAGCAAAGCATATTTTTAGTTTTCCTCCAAACAATGTCTTCCCAATTCTCCAAAAAGGCAAACAAATTAGCAAATGGAAAGTAATACAGAGGCAAGTTGCATGGGAGAAATAGGAAGAGAACTCAGGAAAAGAGGTAGGAGGTGGAATGGATAGTTCTGGAATTAAACAGTGGGAGGGGTAGAGTTGGGAGGAAAAGTTAGATTGCATAATCAAATAGAAGGAATAAAAGACCTAAGGAACAAATATGGGAAGAAAACTAAAAAGAAAATAAGATTAAAGGTTCAGATGTGGGTAAGAGATGATGGATAAAGGAAAATAGAGTAAAAGAATATTTTTATGAATATATTTCAATAATGTATATTAATATTAGAACTATACAGTTCTACAGTTGGCAGTTTAAAGCTATAGGTTTGTTGTGACCTTGGAAAAGAGAACTAACAACTCTGTCTGGAACTTAGCATGAGAATCTCAGTAGTGGCTGTGATTTCTTTTTCTATTTACCTTTATGTTTTCTTTTTCCCACTTCATTGCTTCCCCCTCAAACTTAGTTATTTGTAGCTGATTAGAGGCTTTTGGTAGCAGAAGCTACCAAAAGCTTTTTGCTTTTTTTCCTTTTCTCTCTCTTAGCTCAATCTTTTTATTTTTCTTAAAGCAACCATGTTTCTTCTCCTTTCCTTTTTCCTTTTTGATAGATATAACTATTTTCCCCTCTCCTTTTCTTTTCTCTTTTTTCTTCCTTTTCCCTTTTGGATTTATGATTCTGTTTTCATATGATACTGAATTGGATTAAGTTAAAGAAGAACCTGAAGATCATAACTGCCCTTTTTTCCCCTCTTCCTATTTTTATTGTGACTGATCTGCTAAAATCTTTTGCCCCCAATTCTCTTTCATTTTTTCCTTTTTGCAAACATCTGGAACCAATTGAATTAGGGCTCATAAGAGCCTGAAGTCCCCCCTTTTTCCCCCCTCCTATTTCTGTTTTTCTCTCCATTTTTTGGTTTTGTTTTTATTTTAGGATCATTTTGGATTACAAATACCCTACACATAAATGGTTTAAGGAATAGAAGAACCCAAAGATTTTGTACTTCCCAGCCAATAAAGCTCATTAACTTGGTGGAAATGAGTAAAAAGATAATGACTTCAATATCAACTTCATCTTCTTCACCATCTGGAGGGCAAAGATCAATCCAGATGATGTTGCAGCAGGAAAAAGACAAAGAAGGGATGCTATAAATGATTTTGCAACGGATCCAAAAGATAAAATTAAGAACCAAAAATATTGAAAAGCGAACAGAAAAAAACAGATGAGAAAGTTGAGAACATCCATCAAATGATGATGAAATTTGAAGATAGATTCCAGAAAATTGAAGAAAAAGATGAACAAAGAGACAAGAAAATCATAGATATTGATAATCGATTAAGTGTGGTCAAAAAAGAGAAAAGTGGAATATTAGGATGGGAGATTGACAGATCAGAATTCTACCTCAGATTCCAAAACATAGAAGAAGAAAAGGAAGAGAACTTGGTAGAGATAATGATAGAAATTCTCACAGGCACCTTGGAGATAACCAAAGAGAAGATGATGGATGGCATAGACAAGGTGTATTGAGTCTTTACAAGATATGCAATGAAAAACAAACTCCCAAGAGAAGTCCACATAAGATTTACTAAGAAAACAATTAGGACACAAATACTACAGATGGCAAGAGACAAAACATTGAAATACAAAGACAAAGAGATTGTGATTCTGAAACAGGTAGCAAGAAGACTGAGAGAGATAAGAAGAGAATATCATTTTTGACTAAAATTCTATAGAAAAAAAGGAGTTAATTATAGATGGCTGATCCCAGAAGGTTTGATGTTTCTATGGCAAGGACAAAGACATAGGATAGATTCAATTGATAAAGCCGAACTATTCTATGCAGAATACTTTAGAGGGAAAGAGGGAGAGACAGGAAAAGAAGAATCATTAATTGAACTACAAGATAATGGACAGGCTGTGACTGTAAAAGAAGAAGGTGCAGTAGGTGGCACTGGGGATACTAAAGAACAATGAGAACCAAGATCTATTAGAGCACTAAACCCTACCTAAAAAACATAAACATGGAGAATAAAAAATTAATTTCAATAAATATAAATGGATTTAACTCAGCTATTAAAAGAAGGAAAACATTTCATAAATTAGAGAAATTAAAAGTGGACATAATTTGCCTTCAAGAAGTACACATTAAAAAAACAACAGGAACAATTATTGATACAACCTAAACTAGGGAAAATACTTACTACATTGCCACATTGCAAGAAAAGAGGAGTGGTTCTGTATATTAAGGATACAATTTCAGCAGAGCAAACCTACACAGATGATGATGGAAGAATCTTAATGGTGAAAATTATGAACAATAACAAGAAAATACTTTTAATAGTAATTTATGCTCCTAAAGATAGCCAAGAGCAATTTTATAAAAAATTACATATGAAAATAATTGAATTGGACTATGTTAATATTTCTATGATGGGAGACTTTAATGGAATTGTAGATCAGAATATGGACTATAAAACACAAAAACAACAAAACTAAATAGAAAGATTCTTCCTAAATCCTTTTTTTAAATGATTGATGAAATAGACTTAAAAGATATATGGAGAGAAAGAAACCCCAAAATAGACAATATACCTTCTACTCAAACAGACATTTATCATGGTCCAGATTAGATATGATATGGATCTCAATGGAATTGATTTGCAATATACAGGAAATTGACATAGAAACAAGTGCCTGGGCAGATCACAATCCAATGACAATTAAGTGGAAAACACAAAGGAGAAGATCTAGATGGACTTTAAATGATACTTTATTAAAAGAAAAGGATTTTGTACAAAAATAGAGAAAGAATTGGCATTTTTCTTCAAAGAAAATAAAAAAGAGGACACATCAATGCAGAATCTCTGGGATACAATGAAGGCCTATGCCAGAGGCTTGATAATAGACTATACAAGAAAAAGAAATAAAGATAAGACAAGCTTTTAAAATATTAGATGATGACTACAAGAGACTTGAAAAAGAGCTACAGAAGGCCACACAGACTAAAAAGGATATTAAAGTAAAAATGGACACAACTAAACAAAATGGGGCTAATGGAAAAGGAGGAATTAGCACAAAAAATTAGAAGTGCTAAACAGAATAATTTTGAAAATGCAAATAAACCAGGGAGATGGCTAGCGTGTAAATTGAAAAAAGAGAGAGAATCAAGAAAAATAATGCAACTAATAGATGACCAAGGGCAAATTTGTTATGGAAACAGAGAGAAGAAAAAAATATACAAAAATACTATGGCAAATTATATGAACAAGAGAAGATAGAGGAGGAAAGAATTAAACAATATGTGCAAAAAGCAAATTTACCCCAGATAACTAAAGAAACTGAAATTATGCTAGAAGGTAATATAACAATGATGGAATTAGTTGAAGTCCTTAAAAAACAAAACATCGGAAAAGCTCCAGGTCCAGATGGACTACCTGTGGAATTTTATAAGACTTTACAGGAATCGTCGTATCTCCCATTGTTAGAAGTTAGGAACGAAGCCATGTTAAAGATGAAGATACCCAAATCTTGGTCAGAAGCTTATATAACACTGGTGCCAAAGGAGGACACCGACCCACAGCAAATTAAGAATTATAGACCAATTTCTCTGCTTAATTCAGATTATAAAATATTTGCCTCAATACTGGCAGAAAGACTCAAAAGATACTTAAATAACTTTATTATCCTGATCAAAATGGATTTCTGCCAAAGAGACAACTTAAAGATAATATGAGAATAATCCTGGACACTTTGAAATATTATGAGGCACATCCTGAAAAACAAATGGTGTTGATATTCTTAGATGCTCAGAAGGCTTTTGATAATGTGAATTGGTGATTTATGTTGCTACAGTTAGAACAGATGGGCTTTGGTAAGAAATTTATTCAAACCATACAAACCATATACCACAAACAAACAGCAAAGATAATGATAAATGGAGAATTGACAGATTCCAGTGATATTGGGAAAGGGACAAAACAAGGTTGCCCACTATCACACCTGTTGTTTGTCTTAACATTAGAAGTCTTAAATAGAAACATTAGAGAAGATAAAGACATAAAAGGAATGGAAATTTAAAAAGAATAATATAAATTGCAAGCATTCACAGATGAACTAGTCTTCATTTTAGAGGATCCATTGGAAACTGCACCTAAATTGATAGAAAAAATGGAGGAATACGGAAAAGTAGCAGGTTTGAAAATAAATAAAGACAAAACAAAGATTTTGACAAAGAACATGCTAGCAAGACAAAAGGAAGTATTGGCAGAAGCTTCGAAGATTCAGGTCACAAACAAGGTTAAATATTTGGCGATATATTTGACAGCAAGATGTAGTACACTTAAAGCGAACAATTATTATAAACTTAAACAATAAATTATGACAGACCTGGCCAAATGGGAAAACGTACAACTATCGCTAATAGGAAGAATACCAACTATCAAGATGAATATACTACCCAGGATTTTGTATTTGTTCCAGAAAATTCCAATTAGATTAGGGAAAGATTTCTTTGAAGACCTTAACAAAATAGTATTGAAGTACGTTTGGCAGGGAAAGAAAGCAAGAATAAAACTTAAACTGTTACACGATGCTAGAATAAGAGGAGGATTTGGTCTACCTAACTGGGAGTTATATTACCAGGCAACAAGCTTGATGTGGGTTAAGGAATGGATAACATTAAGACACTCTAGATTATGAACCTTAGAAGGTCATGATTTGTTGTTGGGTTGGCATGCTTTCTTATGGTATAAGGAAACTAAAACACAGGGGTATTTCAGAAGGCATTATATACAGGAGGCCTTGTTATTAAACTGGGAGAAGATTAAAAGGCAACATTATTTAGGAAATATGAACAACAAAATAGGTGGAAAACATGTCTTTGAATATTATAGTGATATGAAAGTTAAAATATGGATAGAAAATAGTGGGGAATAATAATAATTATATATTAAAGTTAAGATATACAAAAGGACAGAACGTTGGTTCAGAAATGAAAGATAATAAAAGGCATGTATAAATAATAGGAAATAATGGAAATGAAATGTAATATTTAGGAAAAATAAGACTATATTTATGTGTACTGAAATGTATGTTACCCAGTTACCACACTATTCACATACTGATATGCATAAAGATTATAAAAAATAAAAAGGTGATTGAAAAAAAAAGGTGCTGAGACTGGAAGGAATGAAAACAAATGTTGAGAAAAACTGTGCCATTGGGAAGGATTCTCAATCTAAGTATAAGGAATTTTTCTATCTTCTGATGAAGAAGGTTCTAGCTTGTGAAATTAGACCAAGCCACTCAATTGTCTTCAGAATGCCTTTCTTGATGTCAGCCCTAACTTAACAGCCTAAGCAGACACAACTTATTTTCCCATTTCCTCCCTCCCATTCCCCCTCTCTCCCAGCCATCATTGAAAAGAAATGAATACAAATAAATCATACTCCACCACTTGGTGTGCTCTCCATCAAAGGATTTGCTGCCTGGCTTCAGCGTGGGATACATCATTAACCACTTCTCACCTTCATAAAAGGTGCTACATTTTTAATCATTGCCTGGCTTAATGTCAATATAATGTGTCCTATGTACAATCCCAGGTTCCCCTCTTTATCTTTTTCCTTTTTGCCTTTTTTTAATACAAGTTGTATTTTGGCTGGAACAAAAAAAGTATGGCTTCACTGAAAGGATTTAGAGAAACCTGCAGGAGAGTATTTGTTAAGAACAAACTGTCTATTGGATATTAGAGTCTAATGAAATTTGTCTTTGTTGCGTTTAGCCCGTTTCTTTTTTACTTTTTGTACAAAGTCAGGCTTATTAAAATTCACAGTGAGCCCAATACAAAAGCTCTATCTTAGGATCTATAGGCCTGCTTATTAATGCAGAATGTTTGATTCAAAATTGACCAGGGCAGGACAGTTTTAAAAGACTTTCCTTTTTGTTTGGGGTTAAAAAAAAGAAAACATGCTGATCATTGTCTTTTTCAGTTGTTTAAGTAGCAATTGAATATATATGAAGTATATATGGTGACTCAGCAGAGGCTGAGCTAGAAGACACTCTGACTGGGAAGGAGTACCACAAGCAAGCAGTCACCAGCATTGCTCTGCAGTGATCTGTCTGAGGCTACCTCAAGGCAATGGAAGTCCACTGTCCATGGTTAAGAAGTTCCAGCATTTGGAACTTGTCAGTGTTCTCAAAGTTCAACTTTATAGGGGATACTCAAGAAAGTCTTTTATCTTGGACACCTTTTCTGTGTGTGTATTTGAGTGATGTTCGGAGCAGGAACTGCAGGACCCAATTCTGATTTGGAAAAATAACCAGTCCAGTTCTGAAACTGGTATATGTCAGGGCAAAGAGAAGTACAAAGCCTAGACATTAATTGAGTACCTTATGGAAAGAGATCTCATCCTTTATCCAGGAGAATTATACTCCCAAACTTATATCACCCAAATGGCTTGCATTTAACACTAAAACTAAAATTGTTCCTGCTACTTTCGGTTCTGTAACTTCATGATGATAATTTGATGGCTGAGTTGCAGATACAAAAGTAAACAATACGGTAGATCTAAGATTACAAAAAGATGGCAATTTATAAAACATAAATCAACCATCTTGCAAAAAATAATAATTATTTAATGCATAACTGCAAATTCTAGATGGGCTAAAGTGAACATGCTTGACCACCAATAGCAGATTACAATAATCAACTCTCCTCCTTATATGTAACAAAATAGCCTCATATAATCTTTAGTGTAAGTTATATCCACCTATAATGAATCTGCTGTATTCTAGAACTGCTGCTGCATATGAAATCTGAACTTTCAGTTATTGGTTCAAGACTCAGTTTCGAACTGTAGCAAAAGCTCAGGTATCAACTCTTCCCTGGTCTAATTGGAGCAGATCAGACAGTTCCATTGGGTTCCAAATTGCAACAGACTTCATCAGGGCATAGGTGCTTAAGAGCAATGTGGACTGTGGAACTGAAGAAGCTTCTTGGATGAGAAGCGACATGTTTTCAAGGGGGGAAAAACCCAAGAAAGTTCAGTTTCCTTTTGAAAAGCACCTTTGAGACAACCATGACCTGGATTATTGAGATTATTGAGACAATATGGAATTAACAATTATTCTCTGAAGCACTGTGGAGATAAAAATAGAAAAGATATATTTTAACTACAGAAGACATAGATTTCAATAACACACATTCTTATTATTCCAGTAGATGGTGCTCTCTGTATTAGCTATAGAGATTAGTTTGAAGCAAAAGCGAACTTATGACTATATGAAAATAACAGGATTTGAACAAGATGCATGCCAGGAGGACACACAAATGGAGCATACTTTCTTTGCTTCCATTAAGAGTCTCAGGTTAATTGTTGCTTCACCTAATTTATTCATGATCCAAAAATGGTTTTGTCAATTGTTACTGAATTATATATTTAGAAAATTGCATTTTCAAAATATCAAACTTTCTATTTATTGATTTTGTTTAGTGTGGATCAAAGTAATAATACTAAAGTATTGTCTTAATCAAATTTTGGCAATAATAAAAATGAACTTTCTTGTTTGCCTTTTTTTGGGGGGGGGGGTATTCTGCTACTGCAATGCTATGACCGTGCACCGCAGGGACTTCACACTCAGTTCAGTTATTTCAAAGCAGGGAGAAGTATTGGTGTATTAAGATTAATAAGTTAACATAATGAGCAGGTTCAGTAAAATGATAAACCACTCATTCAGTATTTTTCCCCACATCCATAACCTTTTTCAGAAATTTGATCTTAAGAAAATCTCTGCAAAAAAATAAAATGCTTTTCCTAAAAAGTTTAACTCAGCACAGAATATATCTTTATTTACAGTGCTTTCAGAAAATATTCAGACCCTCTTCACTGTTGTCAATTTTGTTATGCTGCAATCTGATTCTACAGTTGTTGAAATTCATTTTTTTCTCATTAATCTACACTCAGTACACCATAATGACGAAGTGAAAGCAGAATTTTCTTCTTTGTGGCAACCTAGGGGTGAAATGCTATCAGTTCGGACCCGTGTGTCCAAACCTGTAGTACAAAATGCTACCGGTAGGGGCGAACCGGTATTTCCAATGATTAGCTGTGATGCGCAAATTATATTAGCGTTCTAGCTGTCAAATTTCCTGCTTTCTAGCTAATCTAAATCACATGGCACAGCGGATCTCCCCCCCCCCCCGTTCTACTTACCTTTGCAGGCACACTTGGTAGCAGGCTCCGCCCACTCACTCATATGTCATAATGTTCCTTTTTGATGCTCTGCGCACGCGTGGAAGGTCTGTGCATGTGTGGAGGTGGTGCATATGCTCATATTTGTGAACCAGTTCCTTCTTTTCATTAAACTGGACATACCCAATTCCAGCAACTGGAACGTTTTATAAGCTATGGGAACAGGAGGGGGAAGATTGGCCCATGTGATGGACTGCATGGGGAGAGGGAGGAAAAATATACTTTTAACTAAGGGAAAACCTGAAGGGGCTTTAGAGTCAGTTTTCCCCAGATGTGCCAATATGACATGCCTAATAAAACTATACTTTGAGGAATATGCTTGCCTTGGAGTTTTGATTCCATTGATTGTGTTACTTGGAACCCTGACATTTACCCAACTCTTATTAAAATGATCAGTCCCATTGTCTAGTCTCCTGAGCTCTGTTCGCATTCTTGGGCTACTAGGTAGCCCAAAGACTCAGGAAAGATGGAGAGAAGGCCAGAGAACAAGTCCTCTGATACTGGCAGGACCACGGCCACCAGAGGAGCAATAGGAAACAGTTCAGGGAGCATTTGCAGGAGCATCTGCTACCCCTCATTAGCTGCAATGGCTGAAGCAGTAGCAGCAGAGACTGAGCTCTGGCAGGCACTCAACCCAAAGAACAAGCATCCTGACTGCTAACTCGGGTGGAGCCTCCCCAGTGGGGCAGAGTGGGACTACCCCCCCCCCCCCGAATTGGTATGGGGTTTGACACCCCCAGAGCAGTACTGAGTCAAGCCGAACATAATGAGCGGGTCCGCATTCCAGGAGTCCCATATCACCTCGGCCCAGGCAGAATGCACCACAGTCTTTGAGTGGAGAACTACGAGGCCCCTTGAGCTCAGCAAATCCAGGGAGTGGGGTCTCCTGCCACCTTTGAGAAGTAAATCTCTAGCTGGCCTCCCTGAGAGATTTGGTCAGCTTAGCATCAGCAGCGTGGCTCAACTCCCTCCAAGCAGCCAACTCAACTGGGTGCTAGCCCAACTGACGTTCATCTTCCCTGGCATGGAGAATGTGACATCCCTGAGTGAGCCTTCCACCTCTTTTCACTTGGTGCAAAACAGATCATGCCTAGGCCTTCCCTGCCAGTCTACCAGTCTACCCGCTTCAGAGTCACCTTTGATAGGACTCCTGGAAAACTGGCATATTTCCTGAACCAGATCTAGTCCCACCTCAACCACTATGGAGATCAGTACCAGTCTGACCAGGAGATGTTCTCAGCCATTGCCAACAACACGAATGGGGAAGCAGCCAAATGGATAGCCCAACTGCATGACAAAGAAGTCCCTGAGCTGGACGACACCAATGAATTCCTGCAGCTACTAAAGATCCAATTTGAAGACACTGCCTGCACAAGAGGCAGAGGCCAAAATTAAAGATTTAAAACAGAGAGGAACCCAAAGCCTCTTTGTCTACCACTTCAAAGAGGCTCTGGACCAGGATCTTCAGCAAGCCTATGCTTCTGAGGTTCTCTGAGTGCATACAGAAGTGGTACTGAATGGCAGTTGCTATGGACCATGAGATCCACACGCACCAGAAACCCATACCAGAGAAGAAACCTAAGCAAGCCCTGGGATGCCGAATTAGCGTTAAGCAGGCTGATGAGCCAAGACCAACCTCCACAGCCACCATTAAGTGCTTCAGATGTGGCCATCAGGGCCACTGGGAATCCGAATGCCTGGCGCCGGCACCCGTCCCCAGGCACGGACCCATGTTGGTCCCAAGGGGAAGAAAACTCCATGTAAACCAATGGACAATTGACTTGCTTAGCAGGCCATTGAGGTTCCCCCCATCTGCCAAAGGGGGGGGGACTCCAGCTCCGCAACCCTTGTCTGATGCCAGCAGTGATAGCAGTGAGGCCAGCAAAGATGACCCACTGGTAAGTGAGGCCATCCACCCCTTTGCCATAAAGTCCTGGATAGTGGTGCCCAGGACAGGATCCCAAGGGGATATAGAGGCCATCATAGACACCGGGTGCACCAGGTGCCTAATCAGCCTTCCCGTTGTCCAGAAGCTAGGGATAGGCACAGCACTCCTGGTGAGCCTCATAGACTTCAAGCAAGTTGATGGGACATTAATAGGTGGGGCCCCTGCCACCCTAGTCACCGAACCAGTGAGGTTGGAAATGGACCACCATTGGAAGTTCATATGCTTCACTAAAGATGACAGTGTCGGTCGGTCGTCAGTCTAGAGGGAACACAGATGTTTGGACCATGATTGACATATTCTCGAAACAAGCCCACTGCTTGCAAGACTGCTCAGGGTTGCCCTCAGCTAGAAAGCTAGCCAAGATGTTTATAAAGCAAGTATGTGGTAGTTGAACATATGAATGCCATGATGGAGAAGTACTTAAGATGCTATGTGGACTATCAGCAATCCAGCTGGGTGGACTTGCTGCCCTTCACAGAAGTGGCTTACAACAATGCAGTGCACAGTAGCACTGGGCTGACCCTTTCCAGGTCACCAGCAGTATGGAGTTTGTCCTCATGCCTGAGCTACCCCAAGAGCCACCTTCATCTATGCCCCTGGCAGAATGAATGGATTCGCTGAAGCAGGGGTGGGAAGCTACAAGGAAGGCACTAGTGGAAGTGGCAAAGTCGTACAAAAAGCAGGTAGACAAATGCCACTCCCCCCACCCCAGCCTTCCTTCTGGGTGGGAGACAGCGTATACCTGTCAACAAAGTATCTCAAGCTAAGATTGTCATGTAAAAAACTTGGACCTAAGTTCTTAGGACCATTCCCAATAGTGAATTAACCAAGTTAACCCAGCTTAGGCTACTCAGCCTGTTAGGGAAGGTGCACCCGTATTTCATAGCAGCTTCTTAAAACCAGCAGTCGGCTCTCAGTTGAGGCTGAGGGATAGAGCAGCTTCAAGGCCTGTTGCAGTGCAGGGAGAAACTCACTATGAGATTAAGAAGATTCAGGTTGCACCATGGGTGCTTAAAGTACCTGGTCCATTGGAAGGGGTACCCTTTGTCCGAAGCTGGGTTAAGAGCTGGGATGTGAAAACTGACAGATTGGTGAAACAGTTCCATGAGAAGTACCCTAACAAGCCAAAGGGGCCCTTGGAGGGGGTGGGTTGGGGGTATTGTCACTAACCCCTCTAACTTCTCTCATTACAGGATGTCCTCTTCTAATGAGGGTGGAGGACCTGTCAGCCCTGGAGCCAAGGTGGCGCAGTGGTTAAATGCAGCATTGCAGGCTGACTGCTAGATCAGCAGTTCAGTGGTTCAAATCTCACCGGCTCAGGGTTGACTCAGCCTTCCATCCTTCCGAGGTGGGTAAAATGAGGACCCGGATTGTTGTTGGGGGCAATATGCTGACTCTGTAAACCGCTTAGAGAGGGCTGAAAGCCCTATGAAGCGGTATATAAAAATCTGCTATTGCTATTGCTATCTTCAGGGCTACCACAGTGGTGGCTGGGCAAGCTGTGAGAATGGGAGAGGGGAAGTAGAGATATCAAAGGGATTGTAACCAAAATAAAATTCTTTTCTCTGAGAACCTAGGATTTTCCCATCAGGCGCAAGAAGGCGGGATATGAGGCCAGATGAACTTTGGATGATGACCTGATTGGCCCATGTGATGGACTGCTTGGGAAGGGGAAGGAAAACATACATAGTAGAAATGGAAATAATTGCTTTGAGAAGCATACTGAACACATAAATATTTATAAACTTATATCTGTTTTCCATTTTAGCATTTTAATTCTTGCAAGTGGGGGGACTCCTGGAGATACTCCAAAAGGAAAACTTTTATAAAGTACATGTGGACCAAACTTTTGAATTTTGAGTAATAACTTTGCTTTAGATAGCTGGATCCTTATTAGTTTTAAATATTTATTTTTATGTTGGACCCTAGTCATCTCTCCTTACTGTGATTGACAGTGGGATTGGTGTTTCATCTAATAACATCCAACCTTTCTTCCTTTTCAGATGACAAACTGAGTTGCAAAATGGGATTTAATAAAGCCAGTGGCTGGTGACTTCCAAAGTCATTCTGCATAGATAGAGAGGACCTTGATGGAGTTCTTGCTAATTTACAGGAATAATGCTATACTGCATATCAAATGATAATAATCAAACTCATGCAAAGAATATACCAACCAACCAATAAAACACACTGGGAAAAATAGATAATTCAAGATAAAACATAAGCAAAATAACCTCACATTTCTTACTATTTCTGAAGGACCCAGATAGATCCCATTTCTGACTGTATTTCTTTTTTTGCCTAAATGACCTTTTCTTCTGATCAACTGCTCCATTCAGCAAAGAAACCTACCACCCCTTCTATTTTTACCAACCCAAACATCTCAGCATTCCCAAAACACCCCAACGGCATCACATTGGCTGAATTTGGGCTGATCATGGGGGATGGGAGGGACAGGACTGAAGGAATTATTTTTCTGTTGATGCATGGAAAATTCAGATTCTTCCTCACTTTACTGCAACCAGAATCTCTTAGTAAAAATTACCTTTCACTTCAGTCAAATGGAGTTGAGGACTTTTCTTCCCTAAGGGATCAGACTGGGGCAGGTCTGATATTATACAGAATCTCTGTCAGAGTTAGTTGCAGCAATCACATCCAGAAAGTACACACAGGTAACTGATTCAGTAGGATCCTTCTCTTTATATATAATATAACACATTAAGTAAATATACAATACCAAAAGCAGGTTTTCCAATGTGGTAGTAAGTACAAGCAAATACAAACAGAGGAGAGAACAGTTTCAGTTTCAGTTCAGAGCAGCAGACTAGTTTAGCACAGACTCAGAGCTTTAGTACAGAACAGTTGAACTAAGTAATGCCCGGGCATCTTGCTGTCTCCTTGTTGTTCACACAGCAAATACTGTTTCAGTTTCCAAACAGCCTTCATTGGCTGAGCCAGTTGCCATGTCTCTCCAAACAGTCCCCATTGGCTGACCAGTTGCCATGTCTATTCCAGTCTATGAACATACTCTGACAATCTCCAATTGTGGTCAACCCAGAGAGGATATTACCTCTACTATGGAGTGCACACAATGTTGGCTCAAGTGAGTGATCAGGAAGAGATTGAATGCTGGGGTGGGGGAGACTTCATCCAGGCCTCCTCTGGGACTGGATCTCTCCATGTTGACAGGAGAAATGGAAAGCATCAGTGATCTACTGAGACCCAGGTGATCCCTGGGTATCAGGAGAAAGGAAGATTGGGAAGAGAGATCCATGGAAGTGACTTTTACTCATGGAAGCTGTGGCAGCCATTGACAGGAATGAGTGGAGCTAGGGGAATTGAAGAAAGAACAGAAGATGAGCGGAGAGCATGGCCAAGCCAAGTTCATGTGAGGGGCTTTCAAAAACCTCAAGGCATGCAAAGCCCTCACCTGAACAGCACAACACAATAGCCAGCCACCTTAGCCACAGCTAACACAGGATGTTACAAAACAGCTGACTAAACTGCATACATCAACTCCAACAACTAATCAAGATGTAACAACACAGCCAACCAACCCGCTTACAGCAACAAAGCCAGCACTCCACACACACCCACCAATATTTATAGAAAAATGGCAGCTCCGATCACGCTTTGCTTGCAAAAGCATGAAGCCGAAGGCACCAGCCTGAAGATGCCAAGTGGCACCGCGTCGAAACATCAGCAAGATACTCTCAATCTTACATGGGAAAAGACCCGAATACGCCAAGACCTGCATACCTGTACCCGTGAAAATCTACGAACCCCCCCCCACGATTTATATGTTTGCCCTCATGTCTTTTAAGATATATTCTTAGAAAAGCAATGAAAAAATCTTGCTTCATCCAGACCCCTTTGAGAAAATCAATTGATTATTGAATAATCTAAAATAGTGAACGGTTTCTGGGATGGATACAGAGTTTCAGAATATGGATGGAAGAAAGACTGTTTCATCATATCTTTAATCAGCAATAGCAATTAAAAGAATAATGAGAGAAGACATTTTGATGTTAGAGAAATGAAAAGTCTTCTTCTCCTTCTTCTTTGCTCTCTCCTGGACCTTCCGCTGGGCCAGTCAGAGTTCTTTCGCCATCATGGAGGAATGGAGTGAACCTCCACTCCTTCCAGGACCATCTTGCAAGTTTGTAGTGGCAGCTTGGCAGGCTTCTTGGTGGGACCCAGTGTCACCTTTTGGGCAGGCCAGTTGGGTTTGCATTTGGCAGCCCAACGCCCCTCCTTGTCACACTTGAAGAAGGCAGTGAAGCATTGCTGGAGGCTGTGGATGTTTGGCTGTGCTTTTGGGGCTTCCTTCTTCTCCAGGAAGGATTTTCGTCATTCCCGCCCAGGGAGCCTGTTTTGGTTTAGGTTGATTTCCACATCCTCTGCCAGATCATAGCAGCCATAAAGGCTAGGAGGGGTGGCCTACCCATAAAATGGCAGCCAGGTTTAGTTTGCTACTGTGTGGTCAGAGACAAACTGCTTCATTTTGCTGCCTTAACAATGTCTCCAGGGCACTAATGAAACTTTCAGCAGAGTTCCAAAACTTCTGCATCACTGTGCGGTATTCAATAAGGCAACAAATTAAAGGAGTTTTTCTGGCGGCTCCATTTTGTGCTTCCCACAAGTGAGTGGCACAAAATGGCAGCCATGTTAGGGTTGCTGCTGCATGGCCAGCAGGCAATCTGCTTTGCTACCTTAACAAGGTCTGCGTAGCACTGCTTTCTGTTACATTCAGAAGCTTCTGCAGCAATGTGCAGATCTTGTTAAGACAGCAAAATAAAAGCAATTTGTCTGACAGCTGCCATTTTACCCCTGCCCACAAACAGGTAGGACAAAATGGCAGTCACCTCCACGCAGCCCTGAGACATATGACCTGCTCTTCTTCCCCAATATGAGATCGAGAGAGCTTCACAAGGTAAGAGTAATGGTGGTGGGCATCTGAGGAGCAGACTCAAACATTGTGCAGTCACTTCAGGGTGGGATGGGGTGAGAGGTGGGGGTGGGGCAGTCATAAGGTCAAATGACCATAGGGGGGTGCAGCCATTGTAACAGGGTCACGTGTAATTTTGGGGTGTCTGTTGTAACTTTGAACTTTGAACTTAGTTAAGAGATTGTATCTCGAGTATTACCAGTAATTTTTTTGTTTTCAGACAAGGACAAAGGACTAAAATAGAAAAAATGGAAAAATGCCTTGAAATGTTACCTTGTTCCTAAACTTTTACATGGCATTTTGAATTGAATTTTCATTATGTATTTTGACCATTCTGATGAAATTCTAATGAAGAAAAACATCTGCAACAATATTTTGCCTTGGGTAAAAAAAATACCTTTCTTTAGAAGAGGGGGCTTTTCTGTGGATTAATTACAAAATGGAATGAATTGTCCAACTGAAATATTTCACATCTGAAATAAGCAGAATTTCACAGTTGATGAAAGAGGTGAATCTGTCACTGCCATGCACAATGCAAACCTTTCACAGGCATTTGGGTTGGGATTTGATTATATCTCTCAAATGATGTTCGATTAATTTCACACACTTTTTTCTATTACTTCAAATTGATGACTGATCCTTTCTGATAAAGTACAAGCCAATTATTAAATAATGGGTTAACAACAATTTGCTAATGGATAGAGATAAGTCTACAAAAATGGAATGATTTTCTTTCTGTAACAGATTAACTAGTTATTTGAAAGATGGATCCCCTGAATTACTGTGTGATGTATCATCTCTACAATATAATACGATAATTATGCATATAGCAATATTATGCCAGATGAATAAGAAAACCCCCATCTCTCACTAAATAAAATAATTAAACTGTAAATAATGCACACAAAGCCAAATTCAGTACTCCCAATAAATAATGCAAATTAACAGAGAAGATAAATACAGTACGTAAGTATGATTGCTTGATATTAAGTTCACTTTTGTTTTTCCTACTCATGTTTGTATTTGTGAAGGATTCTGCATTTTTGTAAGAAACTAAAGATTTATAAAAAGTATTTAAAAGATTTCATGCACCCCACCATCCCAAAAATAATTTTTAGCATTGTACAGATACAGAAGTCCCTCCTCCAGGATCTGTGACAAGCAGTTTTACCTTTTAAGAAAAAATCCATACATTTGATGATCAAGCTTTCTATTTAGCAGTTTGTTTTTTCACAAATTCTGCAGAGATTCTTTACACCATTGATTGTTTCTCAGCTCACAACTCACAACCAAGTATTTTAAATTACAGGAAAGTAGATCCTTAGAAAGAGTTTCCTAGAAAGAAAAAACCAATTATGCGGATTGCAGGTGCTATCCCTTTTACATATGTTCAAGAAAAAGCTAAATACAGTGGGACCTCGGGTGCCAACTGCAATCCATTCCAGAACTTTGATCGGCACCCAATTTGGTCATAACCAGAAGCAAGACAAACTGTGCATGCGCACACACAAAAAAAAGCATGGAAGGATTGCCATGGCAGGGAAAATCACCATGGCTGTGTTTCTTCGGCACCCGAGGATGTGTTCATGATATAAGTAAAACATTTAGCGAATTTTTCGGTCAGCACCCGAATTGTTCGTGGTCTGAGCTGTTTGTGACCTGAGGTCCTGCTGTAGTTTTAATTTGCACCCCTGCACTGAGGAAGTGGAGGGATTCAGCAGTACCTGGGGAGAGGGCATGAAAATAAGTAACATGTTGATTGCAGTATTGTGCTTGAGGTCTTACCCCTTTGTGCATGTCTGCAATGTCCACACATATACAAAAGTGGTGGGGCTTGTATAATAATGCTATGACTGCTATCTCACCTTTTTAACCCTCACCTGCAAATGCTATGAACTGGACTCAATAGTATGAATGGCCTCTTCACACTCTAGGATTCAATGTTTTCCACTTGTGTGAAGAAAGCAAGAAGGTATCACATATGTTTAATTTGTAGATAAAATGCAGCTTGATTAACATGTCACCTACACAGACAAACATATTTACTAAACAGGTAGTCCTTGACTTCTGACCATTTGTTTAACAACTATTCACATTTACAACAACTACAGGAGCATTACTGCTTATAAAGCACTCCCTTACTATTGCGATCAGGGCCGGATTTAGATGAAAAGAGGCCCAAGGCTATTCCACTTATGAGGCCCTTTCACTTCCCATTTTTAAGTTTGTAAATTACATGAGAGACAATAAAATACATCATTACTGTGATATATATCAATATTTATCAATATATATAGCTG
Organism: Thamnophis sirtalis; assembly: GCF_051295495.1. NCBI lineage: Eukaryota > Metazoa > Chordata > Lepidosauria > Squamata > Natricidae > Thamnophis > Thamnophis sirtalis. Next base: position 113,134,166 of record NW_028261385.1, on the reverse strand, counting down.
GCCTCCCGATGGAGGGCGGCTCTGCTCTGCAGCAAAGGCAGCGAGGCCAGCCGCCTCCCCTGCTGCGCTCAGCTGCCCGGCTCCACCCCCTCGCCCTCACCTGCCTGGCCACTGGTGGGCTCCGCGTCGATGGGGCGGCTACTGGGAGCAGCCACGCCTCTCGCCTGACCGCCGGTGCCAGGAATGTGGGCGGGCTCCCCAACTGCTGCAGCGCTGGAACGATCTTAACCAATACAATTTTATGTTTGTTTATTAGTCATATGCGTAGAATTTCTCCTTATTTTTGGTTCAGTGTTTTAGTTTTCACTGTTTTTAGAATAGTGTAATTTTAATTTTGCTAACAATTTGAATGTAGGCCCCTCTTGATCTTGAGGTCCTAGGCTGAAGCCTAGTTAGCCTATAGGAAAATCCAGCCCTGATTGCGATGTTCGTCCATCGTGTTCAAAGAGGACCTTGACATCTAGGTTGTGGGCTGTCCACAATGTGTCTGCAGGTGGCTGGTATGGCCTATACTATTGTATACCAGGACCTTGGGTTGAGCCGGAATGACTGAGGCGGAGACGGGAATAAAGAGGCTAACAAGTTTATTCCCTAACAATACAGGCTAACAGTGTGGAACCGGCTTCAGACAGGAACGACAGCTGTTCGTTGGACAGCTCCCTATTTATACTGGGAGCTGTCAAACGACCAGACAATCAGCTGTCGAGTAACTCCCGCTTAAATGCAACTATTGAGCATGCTCAGAACGTGACATATACGGGCACAAAATGTCAGGCAGACATGTGTGGATACCATTTTTGCAGCATTTGCAGCTCTGGCTTTGTGGAGTGCTTGCTTCTCTTGTGCTATGCTTGTTCTTCTGTCCTCAGATGCATGTGGCATGACAATCGATCTTGTTTCCCAGGAAGTGGTGTTGATATCTAGGGACTTGAAGGAGGCTTTCAATGTGTCTTTGTACTGCTTCCTTTATTTTTCAACAAACATAGACATACAAGACATGTAACATAAAAGTATCTCCCATTACATACAGTGTGTCGATTGGTCACAGAGTTTTTGTGCATCCTTTCCATAGTCATCACTTTTATATAGAATCACATATTTTCAGTCAAATATATTTATATACATCACTATTATAATACTGCGTTTGTTTGATTATCACTATTATTTCTTCATCTTAAACAAGATATGCTGAGTATGGGTTCATTTATATTATAATAATTCATTACATCATCTTCAATATATCCAATAATAAAGTATTTTTATGTCTTATTCTAAATCATTCTATTATTGTAATATTAGTGACATTCTTCAATAATTTTCATTTCCATGTTTTTTTATCTAACCGCTGATAAAATAGATCCCATATCCCATAAAATTGTTTATCTTCCTGTTCTCTAATTTCAAATGTCAACTTAACTCATTTCAGCACATTCCATTATTTTATGAATAACTTCCTCCTGCGTTGGTGTTTTCTCATTTATCCAGTTTTTAGCAAATAGATGCTGTTAACACATTTACAATCAAGTATTTCAGTTCTGTATTGTATGTTTCCGGTATGATTCCCAACAAAAAGATCTCTGGTTTATAGTCAATATGTTTTTGTATCATTTTTTTCCAACCAAGTATGGATTTTAGTCCAATATATTTTAGCTTCTATGCAAGTCCACCACATATAGTAATATGAACCTGGTATCTGATGACATTTCCAACACTTTTCTGATTTATTCTTGAACATTCTTGCTATTCTCGTCGGGGATAGATGCCACCTGTAAAACATCTTATACAAATTTTCTTTATCTGCAGTTGACATTGTCATTTTATAATTTCGACACCACAGTTTCTGCCAATTCTCTAAGTTATTCCCATGTCCAAAATTTTTCCCCCAAGCAATCATGGATTCTTTAATTTGTTCTTCTAGTTTAATTTCTAATAAATATCCCTATAGTTTTTTTAATCACCTTTTCATCAGTACCTGTCAACAGTAGCTAGCACTACTGCTCAATAGACTTTGAGCTTTGTAGTAAGACTTATTCCACTGTGGTCCCATATGTTGGTCAGTAGTCTGCCAAATGCAGAGCTTGTCTTGGCGATTCTGCAATTGATCTCAATGTCAATTGTCACTGCATGGGAAAGGGTGCTGCCAAGGTATGTAAATTGGTCCACTGCTTGCAGCTTTTGTCCCTTCATTGTGATGGTGGGCTTTTGGTGTTGGGCTTTCACAACTGGCTGATGCATCGCTTTGGTCTTATTTATATTGATGAGGAGGCCAAAGTTGCCGCATGCTGCTGCAAATTTGTCCACACTGACTTGCATTTCCTGCTCTGATGCAGCATTCACGGCAAAGTCACCAGCAAAGAGGCGGTCACATAGCACAGTCTCATTTATCTTGGTGACAGCCTGGAGTCTTTGCAGGTTAAACAGTTTCCCATCAGTCCTATATCTCAGGCTAACTCCCAAGGAACTGTTGTGGAAGGCGTCTGGCAGCATGGCTGAAAACATTATGCTGAACAAGGTCTGGGCGAATACACACCCTTGCTTGACACCATTTGTAACAGGAGAGGCCTTTGAAGCTTCTCCGTTGTCCAGAACATGAGCCACATACTGTTGGGGAACTGGCGTACCATCAGGATGAATCAGGGCATGATTCAACATGATGTACCACAGACCTTCATGACTGACAATGTCAAAAACCTTAGTGAGATCCATGAAAGTGGAGTACAATTTACAATTCTGCTCTTGACACTTCTCTTGGAGCTGTCAGGCTGTGAAGATCGTGTCCACAGTGCCACGCTTTTCACAGAAACTGCACTATGTCTCGGATAATAAACCCTGTTCCAGGTGATCAGTCAGGCAGTTCAGTAACACTCATGCAAGAATCTTGCCTGCGATGGAAAGCACTGATAGTCCTCTATGATTATAACAGACTTATCAATTCCCTTTTTTCCTGAAGAGATGTACAATGGACGCATCTTTCAGTTCCTGAAGAATGGACCCTTAATTCCAGAAAAACTGGAAAGCTAAGTGAGTTTGTCAACAAGCACTGCACCGCCATCTTTATAGACCTCCACTGGGATTGCATCAGATCCTGGGGCCTTGCCACTGGACAGCTGACTGATGGCCTGTAGCGTTTCAGTCTTTGATAGTGAGGCATCCAGGCTGCGATTGATATCCATCTGGGGCATTCTGTCAATCACCTTATTGTTGATGGAAGATGGGCGGTTCAATATGGATTTGAAGTGCTCAGCCTGTCGCTGTAGAATCAGAGTTGCTGTCAGATCCGTGAATCTGCCATTATTCAGGGGAAGGGGGGACCCTTGCTTACATTTATACTTTATTCCTTTCTTCCCCCATGTATGCTGTATCTTGTGATCTATTGATTTATAACATTTAGACTTGCACTTAAGCAGCCTAGCATTTTCTTATCTTTTGGGGAATGTAAGGGGAGAGAGGGCCATGTGGGTTGCATCGCTTGAAAACTGGCAGAGGATGACCCTGATAAAGTTCACTTATCACTTTCTCAGAGCTGCCTGTACAATAACATCTTCACACCTGCAGATTGGCTGAATTCACATTGGACTGTTTGGAGGGGTTTCTAATTCCTTTTATTCTAACAATATTGCCTGAGGGCTGTCAGCGCCTGCTTTGATTACATCCTGCTATAACTCCTGTTCAATAAAAGGTTCCCTTTGAAATGCCAAGTTTCAAAAGTTTTTACTTTCTTTTTTTTTATTAATTTTTTTTTATTTTGTTACATAAACAACACATGCCCACACCTGGCAAAGTTCTCCCTTTTAAAAGCCTCAAGTGATGGAGCATTATAATATAATGCTCCACTTTAACCTACCAAGTGGGACTTAGTTTGTAAACAGAAGAAGAAAGAGCTGATGAGTGGCTGTGGCCAGGTGGGAGAATGTTGGGGGGGGGCTGGGTAGGAGGGTCGGAGGTCTCTGAACGAGTTCTGGATAGACAGGCAGTGGATGACCTCACTTTCCAGTTGCCAGTGATTGGCTGCATCCAGCCTGGGATCAGAGGGGGGTGGCTGAGCAAGCGGTGGGCGAGCAGGCAGTAGGGTGACCTTGGAGTCTGGTCTCTGTCAAGACTGGCTTCTTTCCTGCCCTCCTGTAGCTTCTGTCTGCACTGAGAGGCAGCCAGGGGTTGCTCTCACCCTCGGGCAACATTTCCTCCTCCCCCCTCCTCAAGCCCTGCAAGGAAGTCCACTACTCCCACCAGATCCACCCAAGAAAGGAGAGAGAGAGAGATCCGGGCTCAGCCGAGCTGCTCTCCCCAAGCTAGAAGAAGCAGTTAAGGACAGAGACTGTGATGCTCTCTGGCATGAGCGAGAAAATAAAGCTTCTTTTCTCAGGCAGTGTGGGATGGAGTTTAAGACTAACCAAGAAGGGGTGGCGGCCTGGTACTTGCTGATTCTTCTGGCTTGGGGACAGGGACCTCAGCCAATTCATTCCCCCCCCCTCTCTCTCTCTCCCTCTCTCTCTCTCTCTTTCTCTCCTTCCTTGGGTGGATTTTTTTTCTTTGCCGGGCTTGAGGAGGGGAGGAGGTGGAGCTGTTGTCTGAGGGCGAGAGCAACCCCCAGCCACCTCTGGGTTAGGGTGGAGTTGCCTTGAGCCTCCCTCTCTCAGTCTCCTTGCGCTGGGAGAATCCTTCTCTGGGCAGGGGCAAAGAAGAGCTGCTGCTCTATTCCTCCTGTGGTTCCTGCCCAGGGCCCTCTCTTCTCTCTTCCCTTCGCCTCCCCACACTTGCTTACCAAGCCTAGAGAGCTTGGGCCAGCCCTGCCCAAGCCACCACAGGTGCCCCCAACATGAGTGATGTCAAGCTGGCCATGCCCACCTGGCCATGTTCAGCCAAGCCTCCACACTCCCCTGAAGTCAAACAATTTCATTGAGGGCCACAATGAAATCGCATTTGGCACCCCTGTTTTAGAGCCTAAGAAGTTGAGTCTGGAAGTGCAGTTATCCCAGGTAAGTAAAACAAGTAATAGGCGTGGTCTGATTCAAGGTTAATTATACAAAAATATTTAAGTTCTTCCTTGTTACATTTCCTATTACTAGCAGGAGACTACAAGACTATTTCAGCAGTGAAAAACTGAATATTAATTCCAAATAGCCATTGTAGCTAATGATAGTTGAAGCACTTTATTATTACAGCACCCTATTTCTATGAATTTTTTTTGACATCTGGTAAGAATTTCTACCTGTGTTTTCACAGGGGCTACATGATATGTAGTATACTTCTATACTTTTATCTCATATTCTATATCCTTACAGTGGACTTTTTCCTTATGGTTACATTCTCAATGGAGTTCCATGTTTATGTAAATGTTCCTTACCTATAATATGCACACACTCACGCTCACACACACAGAGGCCAAATCCAGCCTACCATGTATTTTTATATTGTCCACATGCTAAGAATAGACTGGCAGGTGGCAGAGTCTCAGTCAAATTTCCAGGGCAAGGATGTGGCTAATGGTCAAAAAGCAAGGTTTCCTGGGTGATCACTGATAGCAGCCTTGCTGGAGGACCGGCCCCATGTCATATTCCTTGGGGCTACAGCCCTTCCAGTTAGCCTAGTGTGTTACAGAAAACATTTGCCAACCCTTTGCCAGATAAACGTGGATATCACTTGGGAGCTCTAAAATATATTAGAGTAAAATTCTAGAGTGGCAAGAAAATGTAAGAGTAGCAGGGGAGCTAAACTATTACTTTTATAAGAGTTAACACTGGTAGGAATTTATTATCATCTGTAATATGTTTTGTGCTATGTGGAAAAATTGGGAATCATATCAGAATTTGCAGAGAGAACAAGATAGTCTGAAACAGCATGACATGCTTTGGCAGCACATTAGCCTGCAGGCAGTTTCCTAATCACAGTAACCATTTGCATAATATAGCTGCACTTAATCCAGTACTGAGTAATTGTAACCATAGATCATGGAACTCATTCCACTGGCACAGCTTGAGAAGAAATAAAGAAATCATTTTAGGTTTGCAAATTGAAACTTCCCATGTTGATATTGAATGTAATGGTGGTGAAAAATATGTTTATGAACATTCAAATGTACTGGAGATAGATGCAGTGGGAGCATAATTTCACCACAGTATATTATAAGAAATGGAAGATGGAAAATACCTTTTTGCAATTGGGAACATTTTAATATTGCTGCTTTGGATAATTCTGTGAAATACGATCTATACCCTGGTTCCTGTGGCTGAATCAATAACAAATATAAAAGGACATTTATTCAGATTAGTCTACTTCTGAAGTTAATTTAATTTAATTTCCTTTATTAAATAATTGCATTGATCATACACAATGGCCAAACTTGGCAATATAAATCAGAGAAGAAGATAACTGTAGTTTTAAAACAGCAAGCCCCTTCCAGTAAATGAATCTTTGCTTGAGCAGATTATCATGCATTTCCCCTTTTGATAGCAAATAAAGCAAAACATTCTGTCCTCCCACTGACAAAGGTCAACTATGTATACAAATGTGAATCTTTATATATGATGACCCACATTCTTGCTGGGGGAAAACCAGTGCAGTGGATACAGCTTTAGAATGTTGCAAGCCAGGCTCCAGACTGAACAGATTGTGCCATATTTCTTTTATCCAGTCTGAACCAATGTTGTTGTTTTGCCAAGAGCTGGTGGGAGTAGGGAGTCTTCATTCCTCAGCTCTTTTTTGGGAAGGTGGAACAGAGCACTGAGTGGGGATGGCAAATCCAAGGGGACTTTGTTCCCCATAGAGTCATCAGTATATCAGATGGCAGTGTAATATGTACAAACTAATTAGATTTGGCTGGGTTATCATTGCACTGAAAGATGATAAGTGCAAATAAACTAAGGTGGCTAAAATAATGAGTTTCTAAATAATCAGTAATTTTGATATTGAACTTCATGGGAAAAGAGAGGCAGTTTCCAGGACAAACTCTTCAAATGATTCTGATTCAGAACAAAATCCCAGGTAGTTCAAGGGTCTTTGAAGACTAGTTATTTTGGGTGTAATATTATAGTTATACCATATTCCTTACAATATTGTGCAAAATGAAAAATGAATTTACCAACAATGGTAAACTGAGGGAAGGAAAATCACAGCGAATACTTCATATATCCACCAGGACTAAAAGGATTTTAGATTTTAATTACATGGCGTGGATTTTTTAAAATTACATTACTTGTGGGAAGCTACCCCTCCCTTCTAGAAGAATGAAATATTTTGGGAAATATTAAAAATGGCAGGATACAATATTTCCCTTAAAAGTGAAATAGAAATCTTAAGGGAGACAGAAACTCAGAGTTCCAGCACTCTTCCCCCCTCCCCGCAGATATTTTGTGCCCATTAAGAAAAACTGGGTCAGCCTATCTACAAAACAAAAGACCTTCAGCTCCAGGGTGATGGGATTAAGACATGACCCTTCAGGACATAATAGGATTTTAACCACATCTAACAGCAGAGCGCACCACATTGCACAATCTCCTAAGAACATTGCATTATCCTCCAAACTTCAACCAAATGTAGCTCAGACAACTTGCAGAGCCAGCTATGACCTCTAGAACAGCCAATAGAATACATGTTCTTGCACAGGAACAGGAAGTTCAAGTGCAAAACCCAAGAGAAATTAGAATAGAATAGAATGTCAGCGTTCCAAGTATCATGTAGAATTAAATCAGAATCAAAGGCAAAACGATCCTTAAAGTTCCAATTTAATAAGACAGACATCTTAGGCACATCTGTGTTAATCCCAATACTGGAAATGACATCAGAATTCCACCCAGTTAAAAGTTCATGATCTTGTCCCCACACCCACAATCCATCACATGGTCCAATCGCCTTCTTCCACGCTGGCGTCCATGCCCAGCTTCTTCCGGTCAGGTGAGAAAGTGCGGAGACAAAGGATGACCTTGATTCTAGCAAAGAATGAAAACAATACATTCCAACATCTCACTCCTGTCTATTCCCCCCTCCCATTGACTATACTTAAAGAAACAGCATAATGAAATAAGAGAAAGTGTGGCAGGCCAAAATTCTAAAAGGAATATAAATGCAGGCCTGACACAGCCTCCAGCTTCTATTTTATCTCCAGTGCCTTTGGAGCTGAACCAGATGGCTATTTCTTCCAATACACCTTTCAAAATTCTAGAATACCCTTTTTTTGGCCACACCAGTAAAAACAACGTTTTTCTTCCTTCATTTTGAGACTATTACAAATAAAACTTTTCATATGTATTTGCAATGTTAGCATTTTGTTTTCTTCTCACAGCTTTTAAATTTCTCTTTTGTTTAAAATTTGGCTCCTTAGAGCTCCTTACATCAAAATATTGTCTCATCTCTGCAATTTTCAGTTTTTACAATTGCTTTAAGATTCCCCCCCCCCCAAAAAACATAATACATATAGTGCAGGTTTTCCCCCTGAAATTGATACCCAATAGCAATCCAATTTTGATCTTGTTTTTAAAAATGTATTAATCTCATAAAACTTTGCTACAATATTTCTATTAAATCAGGTTGCTATACATGATGCAGATTTTAAAACGGCCAGTTTCTTTATCTCAGATATTTCTGTGAAATAGTAGCTAAGGCACTACCACAAAGTGAAACAAATCTTATCCCATATCTACCTTACCTGTTTCTGTTTAAGGCAATATATTATTGTAACCAGTGGTGGGATTCAATTTTTTTTACTACCGGTTCTGAAGGGCATGGCTAGGTAGTCATGATCCTAGTTCCCTCTATGAGGATTCCTCCATCCGGACCTTTTGCAATCACAAAAACAGTCAAAGGAAACCAGATCCCAGCTCTGAACCCTTAAGGCAAACCAAATACAAGTGGACCTCGCTTAATGGCCAGTTGCTTAGCAAAGGTTCTAATTTATGAATCACCTCCCCAGAGCTACTTGACATGTTTTTGGAGCTTTGACAGCGATGCACACACACACAGAGACACACACACACAAACACACTTATGACCAGTTACAATATCCCACAGAGTCATGTGACTGTGGTTTTCTAGGTTTCTGCCAGTTTCCAACAATTCCTTCCAGTTTCCGGTTAAAAATGCAAGAGAGCAGTGGAGAGAAAACAAGTCACTGGAGACCAATGCTCCATGTGATCAGCGACTGCTTCTTCTCTCCACCATTCTCTTGCTGGGAGAGAAAGAGAGTCTTTTGCAGCACAACACTTTGGGCACCCATCTGGAAAGCCAGGCAAAGATAAACAGCCAGGTTGAAGGCTGGTACTTTCAGCGCCTACGAGGAACCCAGACTTGGAGCAGTTTTGGAGCTTGTTAAAGAGGACCGCTCCTCTGCCCCAACCATGCATTTTCAAGACTGGGCTGCTTGGAGTGAAAAGCTATTGCAATAGCCCGGGCTTGAAAACACATGGCTGGAGCTGAGGAGTGGTCCTCCTTAACAAGCACCAAAACTGCTCCAAGCCTCGTTTCCTCATGGGCACTGGCTTGCATTTCCCTCTGCCACCAGCCGCAGGAGGAAGGTACGGTTGTGAGCCTGGTGGGGATCGTGGGGAGGCCTCAGCAAGCTAGGCTGTAGACAACATGGCCTGGAATGGAGCCATGGCGGCTTAGCCAGCCACGTGAGCCCATGGGGACAGTGGAGGGGAGCACCGCAGCAAGTTAGGCTGCAGGCAGTGCGGGCTGGAATGGAGCCGCGCTGGGCTGAGGCAGCTTAGACAGCCACGCAAGCCTGGTGGGAAAGATAGGGGGGAGGGTGCGGCAAGCTTCAGGTGGGATAGCACAACTCACAGGCTTACCTGTAGGCAGGAGGAGGCAGTTCAGTTGGGGCACAGGGCAGGCACCGCTTGGGAACGCAGCGTAGGTAAACAAGCCACAGAGCAGACTGTGTGCATACGCAAGTACCACACAGTGTGCTATGCCGCCTGGGAGGTGAGGAGTGACTGGGTAGTGCGTGTAGGCAGGGTGAGTGGGTGGGCTGGATGAGAAGCAGCAACTGGGCGACTGGGCAGGGGGCAGGCCAGCCAGAGGTCACTACTGTTTTAGCGAACCAGGCCAAATTTTCCCTAGCAGTACACTGAACCAGTGCAAACTGGCTGAATACCACCTCTGATTGTAACTGATCCTGTTTTTAATCTTAAGCAAACTATTACTGACTGACTAGGTCAGTGATGGCGAACCTATGACACGCGTGTCAGTGCTGACACGCGTAGCCATTTGGGGTGACACGCATAGGATTTCATGCGATTCATCCTCGGCTCCTGCACGGCCGCCGAGGATGAAAGAATCTGTGCTGGAGGAACGGGGGGGCGGGACGTGTGATCTCCCCCGCCCACACTCACTTACTGTATCGCCGTCGCCCCTTTCTGAGCGCAGGGGCTGCTGGTAAGGCGTGCGTGCCGTGCGCACACACATCATCAGCGCGGCGAGGGAGGACCCGCAGGAGAGGAGCGCGGGAACAGTGCGCGCCTCTCTCCAGTCAGGCCGGCACAGAGAGTCTACTCCTGGGACTGTCGGTTACGACCGCACCACACTTATCTCAGTTCACGGCAGTGCTGTGGAGTCTGCTGCTTCCAGCTCCACGTCCTCATCAACATGCCGCTCCAGCCCGCCCCCGCTATGAATATTCATATTCTTCGCCCTCGCGTCACTAGGAATATTCATAGCAGGGGTGGGCTGGAGCGGCATGTTGATGAGGACGTGGAGCTGGAAGCAGCCGACTCCACAGCCCTGGTTCACGGCACCCCAAACAAGTTCAATAATATCAAGGGCCACATACTAAATCGACTGATGAACAAAGAAGTTACTAAGCAGGTATGTTAAAATAATTTGTTTTTGGTTTATTAAATACAATTATATATTGCAATTATACATTTTTGTAGTTTAAACTATAAATTGCGCAAAATTATGTTTTTGTCGAAGTGACACACAACGTGAGTTATGCTCGATTTTTTGCCGATTTTTGACACACCACGCCAAAAAGGTTGCCCATCACTGGACTAGGTAAACAAAGTAGGGTAATAATTAAGAGGCTAAGTGTTAGCATTTGGGAACTTGTGCCTTCCTTACTTCTGAATAAATGTTTCTGCTTCACAGTTGTGTTATCTTTGAAATAATGAAGCCATGACACAATGCTTCTGCCTTCTCCCAAAGGTGCCCTGACAATTACATTAATTCACCAAAAGGCTGGCTTTAACCTTAATTGATTCAGTGCTATAGTTCACAGAGGATGATAAATGTGACATTCAGTAAACATTATTGAATTGGGGGTCCTACTTGAGGGAGGCAACATTGCAGAATAACAGACTCTAGCAAATGACATAGCTCTTTTTGTGCCAGAAAAGCAAGCAGGGAACAAAGTGAGCGTGGAACTAGAAGGGGAGCAACAGGAAAGACAACTGGAGATACCAAAGAAAAAGAGAATGGAAAAAAGTTATTTCTTTACACTTTGCAATGAGGCAAAAAAGACTTAGAAGAGGAGGAACTGAAAGAATGTTTTGTTCAATAATGGAATTTTTTTCCTCGTATGGTATAAATTTTTTATCATTTTATATAATTAATATGTAAAGATTACATTAATATATGATGTATATCATTTTATAATTGTGGTAGCTATTTAAAAGTAAAGATAAAGGTTCCATGTCCAGTAATGTCCAACTCTAGGGCATAGTGCTCATCTCCGTTTCTTGGCCAATGGAGCTATCATTGTCCAAATGCACATGGAATGTTGTTACCTTCTCACCAAAGTGGTGACTATTTATCTACTGGCATTTGCATGTTTTCAAACTGCTAAGTGGACAGGACCTGGGGCAGGGACAGGAGCTCACCCAATTGTGCAGTGCTCAAGTTTTGAACTCTCCATCTGACAAGCTCAGTATCTTTAACCACTGAGTCACCCCACCCCGTTTAAAAATAAGGCCCATTGGGGGGAAAAAACACTTGAAACCAAAGCATATGGTTCAATGGACAGCTGCTCAGTATGTATGTTTGTATGTTTGAAAAACCCTTCACTTTGTTATCCCTAATTCATCCACACTGTTCTTTTAGCAATGGATACCAATAGACAAATATATGGACTAAAGCAGCATTTCCCAAACTGTGAGTACACAGTGAGTAGACAGGGGCCAGGGGAACGGCAAGAATCTTTTAATTGTACATTGTAAAATAAATTCATTCTTCCCAAAGTTTCATTGTATTGTTTTCATTGTTCATTTGTGAGGTTTTTGGGTGTTTGGATGTTTAGAGGGCATGTGTACATTAAGATTATACTAAAGGGAAATATGATAACACTTTTTTAAGGAACTAAAATTAGTGGAATTGAAGGAGAGGTCCAACCATTGAATGGGGTCCAACAATTGAAGGTGGGAGAGATCAACTTATTCCAAAGGGAGCAAATGACTATTTGTAAATGACAAAGGCTGTGACTTATATACCATATTTGTCAGAGTATAAGATGCACCTTTTTCCCTCAAAAAAGAGGCTGAAAATTTGGGTGTGTCTTATACACTAAATACAGCATTTTTTGCCTCACAAAACCCTGCCCCCTTCACCAAAATGGCCATGCATAGCCTTTAGGAGGCTTTCAGAGTGCTCCTGGGGGCTGGGGAGGGCAAACATGAGTGAAAAATTCACCGTTTGTTTGCTTAATTTTGCCCCCACAGCCCCCAGGAGCACTCTACAAACCTCCTAAAGGCTATTCATGGCCTTTTTTAAAAAAAAAAACAGGTAAGTTTTGGGAGGTCTGCAGAGTGGAAAAACCTTTTTTTTTTAAATTTGCCTCTTCAAAATCTTGGTGCATCTTATATTCCGGTGTGCCTTAAACTCCAAAAAAAATGGTACTTGCATCAAATGTTTATCATACAAGTACACAATCACAGTATTTGCATCATCTTTATGTCACTGGGTTTATGGATACCTCTTTGGACTCAACATACATATACATGATGGTTTATACTATCTGGTTATACAACTTGATTTTATTATTGCAATTGTTCTGTTTATTTAGTTAAACTACAGTCCATGAATAATGATTTGAGTGTAAACTCTAATGAACATTATAGAATTTACTTTTGAGTAGACAGCGGTATGATCTTTAGTAGGTACCTAAGCAGACTTCCTGCGGTGATGTCACTTCCATGAGGGCAAAGAAATGGTAGGTCTACTAGCTTTGCTCGAGTTTCTGTTGTGAAGATCCTGAAAAAGGACGAGTTGAACCTGGAAGGATCAACAGGAGAGAGGGGAAGCCCGGGCGCTGAAGGAGGAAGCAAGCAACTTCCCTATTGGACAAGGGAAAACCCCTTGGAATCACCGGAAAAGAAATTGATGTCCATGGCCGATTTTGGGTGGTGACTACCGCACATGAGGGAGAGAACATAGCAACACAGCAGCATTGGTGAGAATATTTAAAACAACTAAAATGATATAAATTATATTAAAGACTCATTGAGCTAGAATTTCAAAGCTTTGAAATGAGCTGGATACAGATTAATATCGGCAGCTATAAGAAGAGGGAAATCAAGCAACTTCCTATAGCAATAGAGGGTTTGGAGTGACTTGAGAACAGAACTAAATAAGGAGAGATTTGGACAATAAAAAGAAATTGGAGCCAGACAAAACAGTGACAATTGTGAAGAAGAGGAGAGAACTATTTTGGAATACTCGAGAGAAAGTGAAATATAGAAAAGCAAATATCGGACTTTTTGGAGGAAAAAGAAAAACCCTATACGAAAGAAGAGTAACAGCGTCATCTAGTGGAGAAAGAAATAAGAATAAGAAGATAATTGGACCCAGGTGGTTGTAATTAGGCTCCTCTCAAGAGAGTATATAAGGAGAGACTTTGGGAGGAGACTGTTTGTAGGATTCAACTTCATTACCAATGCTGGAGAATCTTGTGTATATTTTTTATCTTGGAAGTCTGGATTGCTGCCAAGACTGGTCAGTGTGTTGATTTACTGTGAATAAATTATCTAGCAGTAATCTTGTCTTGGAGTGCCTTGGTGTACAGAGAGGGGGGTCAGAACAGTGAACTGTTGGTGATACTTTGAAATTATCAATGTTATAAATAGACAACATAATATTATATAAGAATTAAAATTAAGGATTTATTAGCCTAAACATATTGTATACCTAATGTTGTGGCCCAGCAGGAGCTGTTGGAGCTGCCACCAGACTCCGACAGCAAGGGGCCCTATGAGTCGGCTCTGGAGAATGTGGAGGACCCTGGACAGGGTTCCGACTCTGAGCAGGGCGCAGAGAGGCTGGTTGGCCACCAGGAGGCGCCTGAGCCTTGGACCAGTGGGGAGGAGACAAGGGAGTGTGATCCAGACGTCATGCATTGGAGCAATGGGGAGGAGCCAAGGGAGTTCTTCCTGGATGCCCGGCACCGAAGAGCTAATAGGCGTAAGGAACAGTTACACAGTTACAGGAGATAATTGCACTCAGCTGGTGGTAATTAGGCTCCTCTCAAGACTATAAAAGGAATGATTGTGCACATGGCCTTTTGCAGGAGTCAACGTCTTCACTAAAGTTGGAGAACTTTCGTGGCTAGCTTGGCAGGCTGGATTGCTGCCAAGGTTAGTCTGTGCTGGATTGCTGCCAACATCTTGTCTGTGCTGGCTTGCTGCCAAGGTCCTGTCTGTGTGTTAATAAATCCTTGCAGTATCTTTGTATCGGCGTGCTTTGGTATAGGACGAGGGGGGGGGTCAGAACACCTAGAGAATAGTAAAAAAAAGTAATATAGTGTTGAAGTGGGGGGTGTTAGTTTGTAATTATTAAAGAGAGATGTAAGATTGCATACTGAATCAAATTAAGAACGTGTTAGGTTAAATATATGCAATATATATTCAATATTGCATGAATATTGTGTGGATTGACTTCCATACTAACCCAAATATATATATATATGGAAAGGAGTGAGACAGGGTTGTCCATTATCACCTTTATTATTTATACTATCACTGGAAATTCTATTAACAGAAATTAGAAACAATCAAGAAATAAAGGGATTAAAAATTAAAAAAAAGAGGAATATAAAACACAGGCATTAGAGGAATTCGGTAAGGTAGCAGGACTTAAAATTAATAAGAATGAAACAAAGATCATTATGAAGAATTTTACTAAAAAAGAAGAGCAAGAATTAGAGGAAAACATGGGAATGCAAATAGCAAAAAAAGTAAAGTACCTAGGAATTTGGCTGACAGGGAAATGCTCAACAATTAAAGAAGATAATTATGTTAAAACGATTCAGAAAATTAAGAAAGATCTGGAAAATTGGAGGAAACTACAAATATGCTTAATGGGAAGAATTGCCATCATTAAAATGAATATACTACCAAAAAAATTATTTTTATTTCAAGTGATGCCGATTAGCCTAGAGAATTTTTTTTTCATAGATTTAAACAAATTAATTGCACAGTTTATTTGGTCAGGGGAAAAAAACATGAATTAAATTAAAATTTTTACAAGACAGTAGAGAAAGAGGAGGATTTGGACTTCCCGATTGGGAGCTTTATTACCAAGCAGCAGCTCTCACCTGAATAAAGGTCTGGATCAATTTAAAAAACAGAAGATTATTAACAATAGAAGGTTATAATTTGGAATTGGGTTGGCACGCCTTTATCTGGAATGGGAAAGACAAGATTCATAGCTATTTCCAAAAACATTTAATTAGAAAAGCTCTACTACAAAAATGGTTAAAAATCAAAGAAAAACATTACAATAAAATCCCAACCTGGCTATCCACCATGGAAGCTCTGATATACCCAAACGTATTGGACATAAACAAGATAATAAGATATAAAGACATCTTAGACAACTAAGAAAGGTTAAAAACAAGGCAAGAACTGAAAGACGAGGGTATAGATATTGGCTGGTGGCCCTATATACAAATACAGGAAAGATATAAAAAAGACAGGGAAAGGGACGGATTCTATAAGGAGCCGCAAGAGCTGGGTAAAATTTTACAGGGAACTGAAGAAAAATTGATTAAAAAATATATCTTTACTTATTAAAATTTAAAATGGAAAAAGAAACTGAAAGAAACTATAATAACATGGGCAATAAAGTTTGAGTATAGTATAGAATTGGCGGAATGGGAAAAAAATTGGGAAATAAACTACAAATTAACGATGGCAATGGCTTATACAGAGAATATGTACAAGATGTCCTACAGATGGCCTTCCACTAGCAAGAATTGGAAAAATGTTCCCGGAGTATTCATCTATCTGCCGGAATTGCAACAAACAACATGGAACATACTACCATATTTGGTGAACGTGCACAGCTGCAAAAAAGCATTGGGGAAAAAATAAAAGATTGGCTAGTGGAGATTACTACACATCAAATTGCACTAAAATCTGAATTATTTTTGTTAGGGATTATAAAAGGAAATTATGAAAAAAAATACTAGATACTTAATTTTACACATCATTGCGGCAGCGAGAATTATATTCACACAAAACTGGAAAAATAATTATATACCAACAGAAGAAAATGTAATTAAAAAAATATTGGAATGTGCAGAGATGAATAGGCTCACGAAAGAACTAAAAGAGAAAGACGAATCTGAATATTACTCCGTATGGGATTTATTGTACAATTGGCTAGACGAAAGGAGGGGAAAAGCAGGAAAGCAAAAAAGAAAGGAAGAAAGATCAACAAAACAATAACAACTACAAAACCGGAAAAGGATTAAAAGATTGAAATATGAGATAGACTATAACAAATAAATATTACACAAAATGACGTAAATGTAGTAAAAGCTGTTACACATAGAATATATAGAATATTACATATAGAATGAAAAAAATGTATGAAATAATGTAAATGCACAAATATATAAAGTCATAGTTATAAAAGATTTTATATATTATATATTATACAAAATGACATAAATGTAGTAAAAACTGCTATACATAGAACATAGAATATTATATATAGAATGAAAAAAATGTATGAAATAATGTAAATGCACAAATATATGAAGTCATGGTTATAAAAGATTTATTGGTATAGATAAAACAGACACAACAGATAGGTAAAGAAATGTAATGTGTTGTAAAGATGTGAAGTTTGTACAAACAAAATAAAATTTATTTTAAAAAAGTAGGTACCTAATCAAAGTGGTTTGTGCTGTACCTGAGGCACTTAGTCACTGAAATAATCCAATTTTTACTTAGAAGATCAAATTCCTGTGCCATGTTCAGATTAAAGCACCAAAGCAGCCTGAAGCATTTCAGTGGAAAAGGGTCCTTGGCATATGGCACATGGTTGCTTCACTCTGGCATTCTGTAGGGAGCAGCATTGGGGTTTGTGGTCTGGCTTCCAAAGGCCACTTCAACCAAGGCTTTTCTCTGAAATTCTGCATAGCCCTAATCTTTATACTTTCCTCCAAAAGATTTTTTAATCCCACCTTTATTATTTTTAGAAATAACTCAAAATGCTGAATATAATACTAATACTCCTTCCTCCTCCTATTTTATTCACAGCAATGGAATTGGGTGAATTGAGCTGAGCGAGAAGACTGGCCCAAAGTCACCCAGTTGGTTTTCATGCCTAAAGTGGGACTAGGACTCACACTCTCCTGGTTTTTACCTTAAGTATAGTATAACCCATAAAATCATAAAAGGAACAATACAGCAGATACTAAAGAGCTGAAATTTGAAACATGGCTTCTTTGGCCTTTTGGCTAAGATCAGTTTTAACACATAAAATTATAATTTAAAGTGGCAAAAATATTCAGAATGTAAACCCATAACCAGCATCACAAATCTATGTTTTAACTCTGTCATTAAAAGAACTGGAATTTCACCCACTGTTATAAAATGGGCCACCTTGTTTTTTCGGGATTGAGATGCAGACAGCAACTATATTCAGGACAGATGTTCAAGAATATCAATTATCTTGAATACGCAGAGAGAAGAAACAGAGAAAAAAGCCAGTCAAGGCCATTGCTGTTAGATTTGGCACTTATAGGCTACATATCAGCACGGAAGCAAGTCTTCTCAGAATTAAGCCCGCCCATCCTTCAATAGAAGCAACATTGACATGATCTGAATATCATTAGGACTACATTATCACCTTAGAAAGACTGCTTCTCCTTCCTGAAGATAAATCTCAGCTGACTAGTGTATCTGGGACCCCAGGAATGCAGGCATAATAGCTGCTATCTCCAGACTCCAGCTAGTTCAGTGTATCTTTAAAGGATGTTTCAGTTTATGGATTGGTTTCCTGTCTAGATGGAGCAGAAATAATTTCTACCACAGAAAATTTCTGATATTATTATTACTAACCTATTCTCTCTTACATTTTATAACTCTAATCTTTTCAGAGAGAATTGGATAGGGATCTGGCAGTGATCCTCAGAGGTGCCTTTCCTTCCCCTGAATCATTTAAATTCTATCCTATGCCCCGGCACTCTTACATTGTTACAATAGGTCTTTTGTTAGCTTTACCCATAACAAGTAAAGCTAAAGTAATGGTGTGTGTGTGTGTGTATGTGTGTGTGTGTGTGTGTGTGTGTGTGTGTGTGTGTGTGCGCGAGAGAGAGAGAGAGTATCTGTGCAGAAGCTATTTTCCATTGCAGACATTTCTGGCCTTGATCAATAATCCACAGAGCACTTATTCAAAGTTGGACATTTGACATATCCATTTTTAAACTTTAGTTTAAAGCTTACCCACAGAATTTCTCAGTTATGAAAAATAAAAATATATCAAACAGGTTTTTTTTAACATAGAGGGAGTTTAAACAATTGCTTCAACATGCTATCTAAATCTTTTAGTGTCATCGCTTTCTATGGTTCTGTTAGCTACAAAGTTTGGATTAAGAGTTAGTTAGAGTTAGAGTTAGAATTAGGGTTAGGAAAGCTCAGTGACTGTTAGTGCTGCAGAAAACCCTATGGATATAAAGTTACAGCCATGATCCTCCTTCCAGTAGTTTTCAGAAGCTGTGAAGCACACAGGATGTACAAAGGCTCATAATTTCCCAATTAAGAACCAGAAGGACATTCCTCACTGAGAAATATTCATTTGGATTCTCCCCTAACTGCAGTCAATGAGATGAAATATTGATGGAAAACTCTGTTTCATTCTGCAGCCTGAAAGGACATGTAGAGGCCAGGGTGGATTTCTCCATGCCCTTTCTTACATGTTTGGGTGCTACTTACCTAAACTGTTTTTTTTTTTTTAAAAAGCAACTTCATTCCAATTGTCAAACAATAATAATGAGAATTATTTCATTCTTTAAAAATTGATGCCAATACATTATGAGGAGACCAATTGATGCTAATCCTTCGCAATAATTTCTCCTAAGTACAGTATCTAAATTACCTGAACAAATACAAAGTACAATAAATTCTTGAAGCTATTTTTGCCATTGTCAGATTTAATGAACTTATCAGATTTATCAAATCTAAAATTCCACTGTATGAAATTTATTAATTCAAATTGCAATTTGGATACATCATTCTGCATAATCTTAAATTTAACAGACTTCATTTTTAATAGGCTTTGGATGCAGTGGACAAAATCTAACATTTTTTTATTTTACCATGTGTGAAATATATAAAATTGGAAAAAGTCTCATTTGGATTTAACAGATATTCAGTTTTAAACAGATATCATTTCCCCCCATTAATTCATTAATTCAAGGTCTTACTGTATCTGGATTCCTCCAAAAATTAAGAAAATCATCAGCAAAAGATTTATGACATGATTTTTTTCTATATTTAAAATCTTGAATATTCCTATTTTTCTTATATTCTTTCTCCATACTGATCAAACAAAATGAATGAGAATAAGCATCCCTGTTTGGTATTATTTATTTATTTATTAGATTTATGTGCCACCAATCTCATCTAGAAGAGACTCTGGGTGGTTTACAAACATGAAAACTAGCAGACATTAAAATGATGAAACAATATCAACAATAAAATAAGAAAATAATATGGAAGAAGAAATAAAGTTATTGTCAATTATGGATTGAATTCAGCTATAAAAAGGAAAAGAACTTTTAACAAATTAGAAAAATTAAAATTGGACATAATTTGCATATAGGAAGTACATACTAAAAGGCAACATAAAAATGCTGGAATACCCAAAAATTGGAAAGTTATATACTTCCCTCCTGCAACAAAGTAAAAGGGGTGTAGTGCTTTACATTAAAAAGACAATAAAAGCTAAACAAATATTTGTGGATGAGAAAAGGAGGATCTTAATGCTGGAGTTAACAATGAACAATAAACAAATACTTTTAGTGGCAATATATACACCAAATAATAATTAAGAGGAGTTTTGTGACAAACCTCACAAGAAAATAATAGAACTGGAGCATGAACATATATGTATTGTAGGAGACTTTAATATGATGGTGGAAGCAGATGTGGATTATAAAACTAGCAAAAAAATTAAAAAGGGAGGAAAACACTTCCACTTTTTTAAAATAGTAAAAGAATTAGGTAGTCAAGATGCCTGGTGAGGAATTTACCCTAAGAAAGATCAGTTTACGTTTTACTCAAATAGATGTATGTCCTGGTCTAGAATTGATATGATGTGTATGTCAACTGAGCTAATACATAATATACAAGAAATAAATATTGAAATGAAAACGTAGGGGGACCATAATCCTATAAAAGTTGTATGGAAGGGATAAAAAAGGAAGCTAAGATGAACAATGAACCAAACAATATTGAAAGAAAATGAATTTATACAATTTATGGAAAGAGAACTGGCTTTTTTCTTGAAAGAGAATATAAAAGAAGAAACCTCCATGCAGAATGTATGGGATACAGCAAAGGCATACATCAGAGGATTAACCCTAGTGTATGTTGGGGGGGGGGGTAAAAAAGAGACAAACACAAAAATGGAATATAAGAAGTTAGAGATAGAATTACAAAAAGACCCACAAACAAAGAACATAAAGAATCAAATGGACCTTTAAAAACCACAAGTTGAATTTAATAGACAAAGAAGAACTAGCACAAAAGATTAAAAACTCTAAACAAAACTTTTTTTGGAAACGCTAATAAACCAGGAAGATGGCTGGCATATAGATTGAAAAAAGAGAAAGAAAAGAAACTGATTTATCAATTAACAAATAAGGAAGGAATATCCTACTATCAGAATGAGGACAAAAAGAAAATAATTTATGATTACTATGAAAAACTATACAAGCAACAGCCAGTTCCAGAAGAAAGAATAAAACAATATTTAGAAAAAGCAGAATTATCCACAATACCAGAAACAGTTAAAATGTCACTAGAAGAGAGAATAACAATGATGGAGTTAACAGGAGCACTTAAAAGACAAAAGAATGGCAAAACACCAGGTCCAGATGGATAACCAGCAGAACTATACAAAATATTACAATATACTATAGGTAACTTAATGTTGGAGGTTTTTAATGAACTACTGTCAGAAGCAAAAGTACCAAACTCTTGGATGAAGACATATATTACACTCATACCAAAAGAAGATGCAGACCTGCAACAGATAAAAAATTATAGACCAATATTGTTATTGAATGTGGATAATAAGTTTTAAAGATTAAGAATAAGATTTTTGCTTCAATAATAGCAGAAAGATTAAAGAGATTTTTAAATCCATTTATACATACAGATCAAAATGGCTTTTTAACAAAGAGACAAATAAAAGACAATATAATCTTAAATACGCTAGAATATTATGAAGTACATTCAGAGAAGCAAATGGTGTTGCTGTTCCTTGATGCACAGAAGGCGTTTGATAACATGAACTGACAGTTTATGTTGATGCAACTAAAAGCTATGGACTTTGGGGAGAAATTCATTAAATGATTAAGGCAATATATTATAACAAACTGCAAAGGTGATAGTAAATGGAGATATTATGGAAAAGGTTAGCATAACAAAGGGGACAAGATAGGGTTGTCCATTGTCCCATCTATTATTTATACTGACACTGGAAGTATTAAACAGAAATATTAGAAAGAACAATGAGATAAGAGGTATGGAAATAAAAAAGGAAGAATATAAATTCAAGCATTTGCAGATGATCTGGTTTTTATTTTAGAAGATCCACAAGAAACAGGGCTTAAATTGCTAAAAAGAAGAGAAGAGTATGATGAAGTGGCAGGTCTGGAAATAAACAGAAAAATTAAGATCCTAGTAAAGAATATTATGGAAAAGCAAAAAAGAGAATTAATGAACAGACTAGATATCCAGATTACAAAGAAAGTAAAATACTTAGGGATTCAATTAACAGCAAGATGTGTAACAATAAAGGAAGATAATTATTATAAGTTGATACAACAAATTAAGGCAGACTTGGAAAAATGGAAAAACTTGCAATTATCGTTAATAGAAAGAATAGCTACAGTTAAGATGAATGTATTACCGAGGTTATTATATTTATTTCAAACAATTCCAATAAGATTGGAGAAATAATATTTTGAAGACATGAATAAATTAATCATAAAATATATCTGGCAGGGTGGGGGAAGCAAGAATTAAGTTAAAACTGTTGCAGGATGCAAGAATTAGAGGAGGTTTGGGATGACCAAATTGGGAATTATATTACCAGGCAGTGGTGTTAATGTGAATGAAAGAATGGATTGTACTGAGAAATACAAGACTATTGGCATCAGAGGGACATAACTTGTAATTGGGTTGGCATGCCTTCTTATGGTATGGAAAAAATAAGATACATGATTACTTTCAAAGACACTATATAAGAAATGCTTTATTGTTAATATAGGAGAAAGTTAGAGAACAACAATATTTAAGGATACTAGACTCGCTTTCAACAATGGGAGCATGAATACATCCAAATATCATGAATAAGGGAAATATTGTTAGATATAAACATAGTTGGACTGAAAAGGGAGAGTTTAAAACTAAGCAAGAACTAGAAAAAGAAAGGATCAATATGACTTGGTATACACAAATACAATCTAGGTATGAAAAAGATGCTAAATTATATGGTTTCTATACGGAATTGACAGAATTAAATAAGCTACTAACAGGAGCAGAAGAGAGGATGATAAAAAACTTGTAGAGCTATTTATTGAGTATTAAATTAGAAGAACAAGTGAAAGAAACAATGATAGCTTGGGCAAAAAACTTTGGTTATTTGAAAGAATTAGCTAAATGGCAGCAATTATGGGATAGAAATTATAAATTAACAATGTCAACTGCATATAAAGAGAATTTGTATAAGATGTTTTACAGATGGCATTGGCCTCTGGCTAGACTGGCGAAGATGTTTAAAGAGAAATCAGCTAAACGTTGGAAATGTCATATGTGGTGGACTTGCATAGAGGCAAAAAAATATTGGACTAAAATACATACATGGATGGAAAAATGATACAACAACATACTGCCTTAAAACCTGAAATATTTTTGTTGGGAATTTTACCAGAAAACTATAATAAAGAAAATATATATTTGATTATCCATGTTATAACAGCAGCTAGGATTGTATTTGCACAAAATTAGAAAAGTGAAGAGATCCCAACAGAGGAAAATTTGTTTAGGAATATACTAGAATGTGCAGAAATGAATAGATTGACACTGGCTATCAAAGAGAAAGAACAAACTTATTATTATACAATTTGAGAATCATTTTACCGATGGTTAGAGAATGGACATAAGAATTAATAGTAAAAGAAGTTGTATAAAATATATAAAATGTATTAATATAATTAATAGAGTTAAATAAATCATGATGAGGATTGTTATAGTATCAGACAGTTAAGGTATTGGAAATTAAGCTAAGAATAGATTAAATAATGAATATGATTGTACATTTTAATTGTTGGCACAAAATATTTGTACCCAGACGACACACTGTTTAATGGAAAATGGATTGCTTATAGCACATCCAGAGTGCTGCAATAGCCACAAGCCAACTGGTAGAGCCAGGTCTTTAGGACCTTATGTAAGGTCAACAGGGTAGATACAGATCTCACATCATGGGGTTAGGTGGGTACAGCAGAGCTAGGGCAGAAAAGGTTCTTCTCCTGAGTCTCATCAGCCAAACATCCTTGACTAACATGGTCTGCAGCATACCCTTCTGCAGGCATGGGAGGGGTCGAACACTGTCATTGGGATGAAGTACTTCTTCAGATAACCTGTTCCCATGCCATGAAGGGCCTTAAAGGTAATAGTCAACATCTAGAGTTGCACTCTGAAGCAAACCCACAGCCAATGCAGTTCGTGGAATTGCAGTGTAACATGGGCCACCCTAGGGGATCCAAGAACTGCCGATGCTGCTGTTTTATGCACCATTTGTAGATTTCAAATACTCTACAAGAATAGCTCTATGTAGCGCTTATTTGCATAGTCCTGATGTGAGATGACTAGGGCTTAAAGGACTGAGCTCAGGGACTTCCACTCCAAGAAAGATATCCCTGTTTATCTGGAAATATTTCACTGTCTGATCCACTAATTGGTGGCTCACTAATTTTTATTAATTTATTATCAAATAAATTGCAGAAAGTGAAGAGGAACTAAAGAGCCTCTTGATGTGGATGAAGAAGGAGGGTGCAAAAGTTGGCTTGAAACTCAACATTAAAAAACTAAGATCATGGCATTCAGCCCTCTCAATTCCTGGCAAATAGATGGGGAAGAAATGGAGGTAGTGACAGATTTTATATTCCTGGGCTCCAAGATCAACGCAGATGGGAACTACAGCCAAGAAATTAAAAGACGCTTGCTCTTGGGAAGGAAAACTATAGCAAATCTAGACAGCATACTAAAAATTAGAGACATCACCCTGCCAACAAAAGTGCATATAGTCAAGGTTATGGTTTTCCCAGTTGCAAAGTATGGCTGTGAAAGTTGGACTTTGAACTATGGTACTGGAAAAGTCCAGGGGGATGGTAGAGGCCAGGAAGGCCTGGAGGAACATTGTTCATGGGGTCGCGATGGGTCGAACACAACTTCGCAACTAACAATAATTAATTTATTACAATAGTGCTAATTAATTAGTGAGAAAACATTTCTCAGACTGGAATACAGGATTCTAGGATACCGTTTCCTAGAATTGCTTATTAAAGAGGTGCCTCAGTTGGAAAGGGTTACTATTAGAACAGAGGGCCTTTTCTACCTCTCACCCTCCATAGAAAGAGACCTGTGGAATGGGGGGATAGTAATGAATGCAATGATAGCAATTTGTTATTCCTTATAATTATAAATCCAACACTCCTCTACTTTATGCCAACATTCTCTCTAATGCAATACAAGTTTAAGATTCTGTAGTCAAAACACAACTCTGCACGCGCGCACACACACATATATAATACACAACTCTGCACACGCACACACATATATAAGTGTGTGTGTGTTTGTGCAGTAGCATTTCTTAACTTGGTGAAATTGGTTGAGATTAGATAAGAGAAGAAATATGGAATAGTATGAGAAAGTTAAAATAGGTATTATAGGTAGTTATCAACATACTGTACAACCTTTCATTGGCAACCATTCAATGTTAAAACACCACTGAAAAAAGTGACTTATGTCCAGTCCTCAAACTTAGGACCCTCACAGCATCCTCACAGTTACATGCTCAAAATCCAGGTGCTGGAAACTAGCATGTATTTATGATAGTGGTGACATCCTAGAGTCATTTGATCATCACTTGTGACCTTCCCAGCCAACTTCCAACAAGCAAAGTTAATGGGGAACCTGGATTTGCTTAATGATCATGTGATTCACTTAAAATCAGGTGTAACTCACTTAACAACCATCTTGCTTAATAATGGAAATTCTGATCTCAGTTGTGGTGGTAAGTTGAGAACTACCTTAATACAGATAAGAAATGAAGGCAGAGCACTATCACTATGGCATGGGCAATAATATATGTTCAGCTCTGGATGTGAAAATGAAATGGAACAGATTCAAATGGTGAAAATAAGAATATAAAGCTCAGGGAACCATTTTTCCTTAATGAGTATTTCATTAGGCTTCATTCGTGTTTTATTATTTTCTACCCAACAGAAATGTTATTGTCAGTAACTTCCCTTATAATTACTTTGTTTTAGTGTTGCCCATCAATATAATTAAGATGATAGGCCAAAACTGAAGAGGATTCTTGTAAATTTAATGACTGTCAGAAAGAATTTTAAGTAGTATTACTTGAAATGCAAAGTAAAAATAAATTCTACTGAATGGAGCTGAATTTCCTTCTCTCTCAAAAGTGACGGTGATTGTTTTTTGCATCACCATAATGCTGCTACTGTTATCCTAATCTTTACATATTTGAACATGTCTCTAGTTCATACTGACAGTCTTATGAACGAAACATGAGATTGTAACATATCTTGTAATTTTGTACTTTGAGGAAAGCTGGCATCAGCCCAAATCCACTCACATTTTATTATTTTACAAGTACCCTATTATTTGATAGCCTCATTTTTTTTCACTTGCAGAGCTCCACTTCACTTTCAGTGTGCAGTAGCAGGTGATATTAGGAGACATTTTATTTTTCTAATCCTGGTATTCTTAAACCTATTCTTTCCCTTAGATTTCTCTGTGAACATGCAATTAGCATAATGGAATAAATACTGGGCTGGACTTATATCTGAATGGGCATTCTTATGAGATGAGATATCTAAAGGACACAACTTTCATCATATGTACCATATTTTTTGGAGTATAAGACGCCCCCCCCCCTAAAAGTGGGTGAAAATTTAGGTGTATCTTATAGACTGAATACAGGCGTTTTTGGCCTCCCGAACCCTCTGCACGTCACATTTTCACTCTCCCTGGCTTCCAGAAGCATTCTGCAGTGCTGCACAGGGCCCATTTTCTCCAAAAGTCGGCCCATGTTTGGGCTCCCAAGCCCTCTGTGCATCGCGTTTTGCCTTCCCCGGTCGCCAGAAGCACTCTGTCATGTTCTGCACATTTTTGGTGAAAACAGGCACTTTTTGGTAAAAAAAAACCCGAGTCTGCTTTTGGCAAAAAAGGGCTGTGCAGAAAGACCAAAAACTATTTTTTTCTGGTTTTCCTCCTGTAAATTTAGATGCGCCTTATAATCCAGTGTGTCTTATAGTCCAAAAAATACAGTAAACTCTGCAAATCCCAGATATGGTTATTTGTCCTTATAGCATAGTTATATGACATCTAGTATGAATTCAGTTGGGATGTTTGCCTGATGACAGAAAAGGAGCAAGCATTAGAGGAGGTCGGTGTTGAGAAGATGTCCAAGCCTCTGAGTCTCACTGAAGCCCCTCCTCTTATGCAAATGCTTTTTCCAGCATCACTTCTCAGCTGCCCTGCCAAGTTTGGGAGCAAGGGAACTGTGTCAAGTGACCTCTCCATAGAACTGCCACTTGGGTTAAAAAATTAAGAGGTATAGGAAAGTTATACAGAGAGAGATTTGCCAAAGTTGGGGGGGTGGGAAGCATTGCAGTGCAGAGTTTCCTCAAGAACCTGGCAGGTCTCTAGCTACCTGATGTGCTCATAGGCCATTTCAGACCAGAAACCCTTGCTTATTGGATTATTATATTTCTGAAATAGCCTGACTCTGTTAGAGCATATTAAAAGAAATTGTTTGTGTCATTTATTTAATTGGGGAAGGGGGCTTTTAAAAGTGATCTTCTAAAAATATTCAAATAAGCTTCTAGGGTTTTTGCATTTCATTGAATTTGATGTCAGTAAAATGGAGTCAATCTCTTGAAGTTAATTTGAATAATGCCATGAAGCAGATGTGTTCTGTGGTGCGCAGACAACTTTTAATTTCAATTCCAAAGCCACTGGTGCTGCAACAGATCAGATCTTATTAATTACAGAGTAAGAGCTGACATGGCAGAACAAGGCAGAACACAATCATATATCATGAAAACCATAGTAAAGATTTGTATCATGCGAAGAAGGGCAAGAGCACCATGATCATATTGGATCCAATTTGATAGGGAAAGCAAGCTATTGTCTTGGTAATATTAAGTATTTTTGAGAAACATAAGAGACCATTATAGCACAGTGAAGAAAGTTAGCACCCACACCCCTTAAAAGAATGAAATATTCTAGGAAATATTAAAAAGGCAGAATATTATATTTTCCTGGATAAGAAAAGAAGAAACATGTTTTTAAAGACAAGCAGCTCCCTGCAGCTCCCTGCCCCCCACCAGCTCCAGAGGGATGGGATTAAGACA
Source organism: Thamnophis sirtalis (assembly GCF_051295495.1). Taxonomy (NCBI): domain Eukaryota; kingdom Metazoa; phylum Chordata; class Lepidosauria; order Squamata; family Natricidae; genus Thamnophis; species Thamnophis sirtalis. The sequence goes on along the minus strand of NW_028261385.1, from coordinate 113,106,058 downwards.
TGGCCCTCAGGACATGATAAGATTAGCCCTCTACCCATCTAACAGCATGGGCTCACTTTATTGCAAAATCAGACTTATTTCAGAGAAACTCCTAGGCACATGACCCCAACAGCAACCAATGGGATACCTGCCCTTACACAGGAACAGGAAGCTCCAAGGCGGGGCCCAGGAGAATACATACACACATACACACACCTCCCCACTTGGAACTGGACCCAGATATACATTTCTTCCAACAACAGAAAATTACCCAGCAAATATGGGAACGAAAAAGAACATAAATGCATCAAGGAAGCCCTCAGAATGTGTAGCTATCCCAAGTGGGCCCTAATCACATCTCAAAAAAGGCCCTACAGTGTGCATTGACAATAGACAACAATGAGAACAAATGAAGCAATATTGTCATTCCATACATTGCAGGCATATCAGTAAAGATCAGGAAGATTTTCAGCCAACATAACATATGTGCCCACTTCAAAACCAAGAATAGAACTAAGGCAGAAACTTGTCCACCCCATGGATAAAACACCCAGACAGAAATTGAGCAATGTGATATATGCAGTATAATGCAGTCAGTCATGTGCAGATCTGTATATTGGGGAGGGGGAACAACCACTTCATAAACACATGGCACAACATAGAAGAACAAAAACATCAGGACTAGATTCAGCAGTCCATCTGCATTTAAAAGACACAGGCCATCTTCTGAAGACAACAAAGTTCATATTTGGGACAGAGAGTATTGCTAGTTTGAAAGAGGGATTAAAGAGGCCATTTATGTCAAAATTGAACAGCCCCTCTCAAGGTGGGGAGGGGGAAGAAGGAATATGACATCATCTGTCTCCAACCTACAACAGTCCTTTCAACAGTTCCAAGAAGGCTACACACCAATTTGCACCACTCAGATGACACAGATAAACCTCCAAGTGACCTTAATGACTTGCTAAAAGAATGCAAATGATCAGCTGTCTGCAAGGAGTATAAATTCTTCTATTCCCCACCATCCAGCCAGAGCTGAAGAATCTTCTTGGATGAGAAGCAAAACATCTTCAAAGAAAAATCAGAAAGCCCAATTGCCTCTAGAAAAAAGGGGGAGGAAGCACCTTTGCGACAACCATGACCTGGATGACTGAGAAATAGAAAATTACATTAAAACTGCCAGATCTGTGCTACAAAAATCCAGGTGACCACCAATTGGCAAGGAATTTTCTTTCTCTTATTCACCTACTATCTAGTGCACACTAAGATTTTACAATCCACATCTGCTGGTCCTATCCTACCCTTAGAAGCAATTGAAATAGCTGCTTTTCCATAGACTGATACAGAAACTAATACCAATTACAAGAATTTCAAGACTAGTAGCAAGCTGATCACTAATCTGGGGTGCAGAGGTAGATCTGCTTCTCCCAATATAGAAGCTGTGTATTCACAGAAAATGAATCTGGCATTTCAGATTGATTCTTTATATTGCCTAACTCTCTAAAGATCTGTTCACAGTCCTTAATAGTGTTTATAGTCTGCTCTTTAATGAAAATTTAAAAATATCTTACAAAACCAAATTTCCAGAAAGATATCCACAGTAAAGCTATAAACATTCTTATGGTACCTGAAAACTATTTTCATGGGCTATAGTTCATGATGTTTGACCTACTGCTCATGCAAATTAATTGCTGACTGATCATAGGTCACTTTTTTCAGTGCCATTATAAATCTGAATGGCCATAAACGAATGGCTGTAAGCCGAGGACCACCTTTATGAATGATTGTGATTATCCTTGGCTAATCATTATTGCTTATCATTATAAGTTTCATTTTTCGTATTGCACAATATTGTGAGTAAGGAATACTAAAACTATCAGTAACACCAGAAAAACAAATGTATTCCCTCCCATTTCTTGCTGTCTGTTCTTAAAAATTATTTTTTTCTAAAGTAATTTAAAGAGAAAGGTAAAGGCTTTTTGAGTTAAACTTGATTTCAGATGACCTCATGAACATTCCCAAATAGTTGACAACAAGTAGTTAGAATGGGACAACTTGCTGTGGCCAACTCGCTCTGGGACAATTCAGCAAATACAAAAGTTAAATTAATTTTGACAGAACCATGGCCAATAATAATAAAAGAAAGTCAATCCAGAAATACAAGTTACAATCATTCCTAGACCCATTGGACTTTGCTCTCTTCCATAATGTCTTTTTGACCTCCTAATTTGGTTTACAATTCTGAGATCCAAAAATTAACTGTTTCTGGCCCCTGGTAGCTTTTGAAGATTAGCAAAGAACAATTTGGGTATAGGTCTGATTTAGAGACCACCATTTTGCCTGTCTTGTCAGCTTTGTGTTTGGAGATATGCTGGATTTATTTAAATCTTTGCTGAAATAGGACTTTCTCAATCCTGTGCCTTTGAAATGCAACAGATTGCAACTTTTATTATCTCTTATAGAGAAACTTTTACTCTCATTCCTTCTGCAGAAGAATCAACTGAATAATTTTCTGGATATATCTGACAGTAAATAATGCAAAGTTGTGGGTTTGGGATTTACAAAAGATAAAATCTACCCTGCAACCACATTAGATAATGTGACTGTTATTTATAATAGGTCCATACTGTTACTTTTACAAGGAGAGACTTGTATTACCACAGTTAACTGCTATGGGTCCTTACTTTATGCTTTCAATACAATGAGAAAGGGAGAGTGGGACAAACTCCTGTTGGAAGAAATGTCCTTCTGGGTTCAGTTCCAAGTGGCGAAAAAGACTAAGGTGACCAGATTTTCAGATTGGTAAAGAGGGATACCTTTGACCGGGGGGGGGGGGGGGGGGCTTGATTAAAAATTTTATACGGAGCAACAAAAATTTTCCTACAATGCAAAAATAGTATTGTAATATTTTTTTATTTCAACATAACTACAATTTACAAATATAAATTGTAACTGTTGCAAAACATCAAAATTTTAATCACGTGATCATGAGGATGCTACAACGGTCGCTAAGTGTGAAAATGGTCACTAAGTGTGAAAAATGGTCATCAGTCACTTTTTTCAATGCCGTTGTAACTTGGGTCACTATACCACCTTTCTTGCCACAGTTCTTAAGTGAATAACTGCAGCTGGTATTTTGTATTTTGGATAGAATCTTTTTTAAAACAGTCTAAGACAATTTAAAAAAAGAATCCACGCAGAATAAAACTATTTTAAAAAATCCTATGAACAATAAATAAAATATTATTTTAAAATACATTAAAAAAATAAAAGAAAAAAACCCAGCTCACTTACCAGCAGGCACAAGTGAGCACTCCAAGTCAATCTAGAATGATGTAGATGTTAATACAAAGAACTAAGCAAATTAAAATGGTGAAATTAGTCAGGGAAATATTTTTCAAAGAAACTTTGCCACCATTTTTTCCACACGAGCCGACCTCCAACCTCCGTGCCCCTCCCCTCCGGAAAATCCAGGAAGGAACACTCGTGACTTCTCCAGCCAAGTATTTCCTGCAGCTCTATGGTACTGGGTCATCTTTTCTTATAAAATGAGATAAAAGGGGCGCGGGGGGGAGGGTCTGTTTTCTTGCTTTAACATTTTAATATCTTCAATGAAAGTACTGAGACAGAGAGAGTGTTTAGACAGAGTGTCTTTTGTCCTGCCCCGGTTAGGATTTCTTAAGCAAATCCACTGGGCTTTCAACATGAAGCCAGAAAATCGGGACTTTTTTTTAAACGCCCTGGGACACGGGACAAATTGTTATAAATTGTGACTGTCCTGCCAAAATTGGGACGTCTGGTCACCTTAAATTTGCCTCCCCTTTTATTAGTGGGAAGAACTACTGCAATTGGGTCATGTACAGATGGGCTGGTTTTAAGCGTTTTAAAAGATGCCTATCTCACACTAATAAAATGCGCCATTGGGCAGGAAAGGGGACTCAGGTGGGATTTGTTTGTTTATTGTTGTCTCCTCTTTTGGTTTTCACCTAGTTCACATGATTTTGGAAAACTTATTTTTGCTGCCAATATAGCATATATTGAAGCACTATTTTATTTATTTATCTATATTTGTTTATCTATCTATTTATTTACTTATGCATTTATTTGGCTGCCCATCTTATCTCAGGATAACCCTGGGCAGCTTACAATTATAAAAGATAAAAACTATACAAAATTAAAAGAAAACAAATAAAACACTATGAAAAACCAAATACTGCAGTCCAATTAAAAGATGAGGAAGATAGGAGCAAGAGAGGGGGAGATGAGATCTGTTGTTAATGTCAGAGTTTTGGCAGTGTGACTATTATTATGAGGTAAACCCCAGGAGCAAAACACAGCGCACAGCACACAAAGCCTTTATACAATTAATAGTGGTTTATATACAAATATATACAGCTTACATCAGTTGTCAGCTATTAAATCCTCATTACCTGACAGTTAATCTATCAACTACCTCGACTGTAATGCTTCCCCATTGGTGCCCAAGCCAACTGGTAAAGCCAGGTCTTTAGACTCTTATGGAAGTGTCTTTAGACTCTTATGGCAGTGTCAGGCATGCCTCCTACAGCAACCAAGAAAGAAACCACAACTCCATTTGTAGAATTAAGAGTACTTTTACTGGTTATGAAAAGATAGCAACAAAGTAAAGCAAGGTCTGAAGCAGAAACATGTGAAATCATACATATCAAACATTTGCCCAACACCCTCTCCCCAACAACCCCCACCCCATTGCCCAATCTGCAAAGGTGTCAGATCTCTAAAAGTGATACTGCCATTCAATTGGGAGGAAGGGGCTTCGGAGTTAAATCACTAGCGTATCTGTAACAACTGAGTTTTTCAACTTTACAACTGGAAGACTGAAGGTCCCAGCATCTCTGGAGGGATGTTTATGATAGCCATGTGGGATAACTTACTTTAATGTCTAACTAGAGATAGCCATGGGAACATGTGTTTTATTGACTCTCAGAGCAGAAGAGTTAAGGAAACATTTTCACACTTGTGTATTGGTTAGAATCTGCATTTGGACAAAGGGGAGGGGTCATTATCAGCTTAATCCCACTTGCATTGCCTAAAGGGTTTCAGATGCTGCTTTGCTTCTAATGGTTTCCATCCTGACTGATTAAAGGTTCCTTTTGAAATAATCCATTTCAAGAGTCTTTACTTTATCAAGTTAGGAGAGGAGCCATTATAATAGGTGTCATGCGGGTGCATCTCCAAGAAGCATCATCAGGTTGGTATGCAGGATGGTTGGCCTTGAACAACTCCAAACACCAGCCATCAGCATGCACACAAGATGGTGAGAACAAAACTCCCTTTTTAACTATCACTTCTGTACCAATTATCCCAGTCCAAATACCATGCCTCCCTCCCCATTTCTATGGCAGCCAAAAGCAAATAGCAAAGCAGAGGATGACATCCGGCCTTCTGTCAGAAAGAGATGTTATCCCTGCAAGAAAACAAAAACACAATACAATATACAATATAAGTATGCACATGTCAAAAAACATTAAGGCTTATCAGGGTACTTGGTGTAGAACTTCTGCAAAAGTCTGGGAGCCCTAACATGAGATTTGTTGACTCATTCAGCATGGGAAGGGGGAAAATGTCTTCAGGAGACCAGATACTGAATGCGACCTCTATGTTTCCTGGAATCCAAGATATCTTTAACTTCAACATGTTGCTCTCCTTCAATAAGAAGAGGGGCCGGAGGTGCAGGTTGAAGTGGATGAAAAGAAGTGTGCTCCAGTTTCAATAGGCTAACATGAAACACAGGATAAATCCTACTAAGGTTTTTACGCAACTCCAATCTTACGGATACAGAATTTATGATTTAAATTTTATGATCGGCCCCAACTTCTTCGACTTTTGGGTGGTTTGCAGAAACTTGGTGGACAAAAACACCCAATCCCCAACTTTGTATTATTTCGGCTTAGCCCTCTTCTTATCAGCCTGTTTTTTGTGAACCTGGTGGGCTGCCTCCAAGGCTTTGCAAGTCATGGGCCAAAACTGTCGAAGTTGATCACTCCACTCAGATAAGAACAAAATTTGCAGTTTCTCCTGAGGTAATTCAGGAATCGGTACAAAGTCCTCACCAAACACAACTTTAAAAGGGGTCATGCCGGTGCTACTGTGCACAGAATTATTGTATGCCACTTCAGCATGCCACAGTTCAGCCCAATTATCCTGTTGATAATTGATGAAACATCACAGGTACTGTTCCAAAACAGAGATAGTCTGTTCGCAAGCCCCATTAGTCAGAGGATGGTGGGCAGAGCTTAGTCCCTGGGCAGAGCCAATCAACTTCAGGAACTCCTTCCAAAAGAGGGAGATGAATTGGACCCTGCTATCTGAAATTATGTGCTCAGATACTCCATGTAACTGATATACATGTGAAATAAACAATTTTGCCAATGACTTAGCTGATGGAATTTTTGAACAAGGCACAAAATGAACTTGTTTGGAAAACAGGTCAGTGATAACCCAAATCACGGTATTTCCCAGACTCTCCGGCAACTCAACAATGAAGTCCATTGATATCTCCTTCTATGGTGTCCCAGGGCATGCAACACTCTGGAGAAGACCTTGGGGCTTCCCCGGTGGTCTTTTCATGGCCGCATAGACAGGACATCTGGCTATGTAGAACTCAATGTCTTTTTTCAATGAAGGCAACCAAAATTACCTCTTAATCAAATGCAAAGTCTTTACAAATCCAAAATGGCCTACCATTCTCGAATCGTGGGCCATTGAAGAACAACTGGCGTCAGGTCGGTAGGAACATACAATTTAGCTCCCCCCCCCAAGCTAGTCCATCTTTCATGGTGCATTCATTTGAATGTTTCTTAAACCAGTCATCAGACTCAAGGCCCTCCTTGAGTTTGTTCATTAGGTCTGTAGTGATATTTAAGTTCATTGGGCCTTGGCTCCTAGTAACCATCAGTGCAACCAGATTTTTTGTTGGGATGACTGGATGAACCACACTCAGTTTGGAACTGTTTTACTGCAAAAGCCTAGACAAGGCATCAGCCATAAAGTCTCTCCCCCCCCCGGGATATATTTGAGGGTAAAGTTGAAACAGTTGAAGTGTTGTGCCTAATGTACCTGTTTAGGTGATAGCTTAAGTGGCGTCTTCAACGCTTCCAAATTTTTATGATCAGTTCATACCTCAAAAGGGTGTTTTGTCCCTTCTAGGAAATGGCGCCAGGTCATCAGAGCCTATCAGACAGCAAAAGCTCCCTTTTCTCATATAGCCCATCTCCTCTCCGTCTCTGTAAGCTTATTTGAGGTGTAAGCGCACAGATGCAAGCTACCCTCAGCGTTCATTTGAAGTAATACTGCCCCTACCACCACATCACTGGCATAAGCTTGAATGACAAATGGTGCATCCATATCCAGGTGTTTCAAAACAGGTTCTACTGTAAAGAGGCGCTTTAAGTTTTCGAAAGAGACTTGACACTCCATAGTCCTGAGGTCTGAGACTCTCCCTAATAACCACTGCCACCCCTCCCGCCCCTGTCCTGGGCTTTCGGCTGGTGAAATGCCTGGAAGCTTGGTGGGCATAACTCACTAAGGGGAACACCCCCCTCATGGCCCAACCAGGTCTCTGTAATGCACGCCAGGTCCACTCTACCCTCTTGTATGAGGTCGTAAATGAGGGGAGCCTTATGTACCACGGACCTGGCATTAAGCGACACCAGCCGAGGATCATGGTCCTCTAATCCCGAGCACCCAGGGGCGTTAGAAGGGTGATGAGGGTCGGAACGCGCAATCGCTCTTAAACAGCGAACCTGCATCCCCTGAACATAATTTGGCCCTCGGTCCCCACCATATCTGCCTCTCCCACAAACAGTAGAGATGGTGAACTCCCAAATGGAATGGCTTAATGTCTCCCCTGGAATCCAAACCCTTCCCAGCACTCCCAACCCACGCCCATTAGTTAGCTCTGGCCTGTGCCCTAGCAGACTCCCCCCCCCAAGCCTGTCTGAGCCATCTGAATCAACCCCCCGCCCCCCCTTAAAATTTGATTTTAAAACCCCTGTAAAAAACCCCTACGAAGTCTCTTCTTCACATGCCACCTCTCGGGATCCCAAGATCCGTCATTAAGGAAGCCTCTTGATAGGCAAGAAGGCCATCCCCGGGAAAGGGGGAGTTCCTGAAGGGAATAAAGTTCTGTCGCAGTATAACATAGAGAAGAGGGTTGTACATTTCTTTGAAGGTTTTGTTTTTATTACACTTCCCTCAGAATGTGTTAGCTCTGGGATGAGTGCGAAAGTGAAACCTTGCTTAATGTCAGGCACGCCTCCTTCAGCAACCAACAAAGAAACCACTTAACTCCATTTGTAGAATTAAGAGTACTTTTACTGGTTATGAAAAGATAGCAGTGAAGTAAAGGAAGGTCTGAGGCAGAAACGCGCGAACTCATACATATCAAACATTTGCCCAACCCCGTCCCCCCAACAACCCCTTACCCATTGCCAAATCCCTTAGGTGTCGTGTGGGTGCATCTCCAAGAAGCATCATCAGGACAGTTGGCCTTGACCAACTCCAAACACCGGCCATCAGCATACTCAGAAGATGGTGAGAACAAAACTCACCTTTTAACTATCACTTCTGTACCAATTATCCCAGCCCAAATACCATGCCCCCTTCCCCATTTCTATGGCAATAGCAATAGCAATAGCAGTTAGACTTATATACCGCTTCATAGGGCTTTCAGCCCTCTCTAAGCGGTTTACAGAGTCAGCATATTGCCCCCACAGTCTGGGTCCTCATTTCACCCACCTCGGAAGGATGGAAGGCTGAGTCAACCTTGAGCAGGTGAGATTTGAACCGCTGAACTGCAGATAGCAGTCAGCTGAAGTGGCCTGCAGTACTGCACTCTAGCCACTGCGCTACCTCGGCTCCCCTGGCAGCTGGAAGCAAATAGCAAAGCAGAAGCTGACAGTCAGGATGCTTGGAGCCAACTTCACTCCAAGGAGCAAGATGTTCCAAAGGTCAGGCACAATGGCAGATAAGGCTCTACTTCTGACCCTACCAGCTAAGACTGATGGGGCCCGCAGCATGGTTCCTCTATCATCATGGGTGGGGCAAGCGAATCCCAGTGGGATGAGACAGTCCTTCAAGTAGCCTGGAGCCATGCCATGAAAAGCTTTAAAGATGATTATCAATATCACTATGGGAGATGTTAGATTATCTTTGCACATACTAGGTGAATGGCAAGGGTAAGGGTCAAGAGGTCAATTTCTCATCACATTACCCTTTACCCTATTGATCCTGAGGTAAATGCTTCTTAGATACTATATTTCAGTGTACCTAATGTTGAGCCAACTAATTTTTCTGCATTTTTCTCCTCTGTATTATTGTCTTTCTCATCACAGCAAACATTAAGAAATAAACCTCCAGTGATGGGGCACCCACAACCTCTGGAGGTAAGTTGTTCCACTGATTAATTGCTCTGCCTATCAAAAAATGTATCCTCTTCATTCTCAGTTGGATCTGTCTTTAATGAATTTCCACCCATTGCTTCTTTTCCTGCCTTCAGATACTTGGGAGAACAAATCAGTCCTCTCTTCTCCCTGAGAGCTCTTCAAGTACTGGAAGACAGCAATGACGTGCGATAAGGTTTATGGCTGGTGAGGCACTGACACATTGGTGGGTTTCAATTTTTTTTAGACTTGTGGACTTCAACTCCCAGAATTCCACAGCCAGGCATGCTCAGTTCCGATTTAAAGCGACAGCATTTGTTTTTCTCCTTTGCGAAAAAGTTTCCTTCATTCTTTTTCTTCTCCCTCCCCCTCCTTCCTCCCTCCCCCCTCTCTCAAACAGACACACTCACAGAGAGAATTGGACTATCTCTCCTACCCCCTTCCCTCTCTCACTCACTCTCTCTCAAACAAACACAAACACAGAAGTTGGATTGGAGCCGATCCAAGCTTTTGATTGCAGGCAAAGCCACATTGCCTTTCCAAACTTGTAATCAGTGAAGCTGGGCTTATATAGTTTTATCCAGGTGTGTGTGTGTGTGTGTGTGTGTGTGTGTGTGTGTGTGTGTGTGTGTGTTTGAAAAGGCAATGTGGCTCTGCCTGCAATCAAACTACACTTGGGGAGGGATCTACACTTGAGGATGAAGTTTGAATTCCTCCCCCTCCCTCCGACCCACATGTACCTTTTCCAGCTGTTCCAGAGAGGATTTCAACTCTTCTCTTTCCTGTCATCATGAAAAGAAAAAAAATGTAAAAGGAAAAATGCAAGAACTGAGGTCAGGCTGAGCTAGTTGCTGCCAGAGTCACCATGGATGACTCTGCTTAACTGTTTAAAAAAGCCTCTTAAAAAGCGGCCTCTACAGGAGGAAGCAGGAGAACGACCTGCCTCACCTATATCAGGAATTTTTAGGCTTTTAACCCTTGCTTAACTCTGCTTGAGTAATCATGAAACGCCTAAAGTCAGACTTGATGAGGCACATCGTTCTCCTGCCTCCTCCTGTAATGGGCACTTTTTTAGAGGCTTTTTTAAACAGTTAAGCACTAAGCAGAGACATCCACAGTGACTCTGGCAGCAACTAGGTCAGCCTGACCTCAGCTCTTGCCTTTTTCCTTTTACATTTTTTTTCTTTTCATGATGACAGTGGTGAGGCTCTGCCTCCCCTACCTCCCCTGACTGCACGTCCCTGGAAGACAGTTATCTGGTCCTCTCTAGTCCTTCTCTTTGATAAACTAGACATGCCTAGGCTCCCTCAACCATCCTTAAACTCCCTAAACTATCATATTATTTAGCCATCCATTTAAAGCAACTTTAACCCTGCTCAACCTTCTACAATAGGTAAGGGGTTTATTTATTGTTATCTTTATTCACTAAAATTGGTCTGCAGCAACATCAACCCAGTTCCTTTACAAGCTCAGAATCCTAGGGAGTGGTCCAATGAAAGTTGAGACACAGAGCGGTAAAAAAGAAAGCAAACAAATACTTATTTATTTCTCAAACTTACTGGGTGCTCATCTTACCACAGAATAACTGTTAATTATTACGAAAAAGTTAAAGATGCAAAATACATAAAGTAAAGCCACTTGTTCAATTGCAATGTCTATCTGCTTAGAATTTATATTGTTTCACAAGGTCAAAGAAAAACAAACCATCTTTTGATCTGGTTAAATGAGTGCATGTACAGATAGGGGGACTGTCACCCTCCATCACTAAAAGGCACCCCTCTTTCAAAGCTCAGCTATTTGGATTTGGCTGAAGGAGAATCAGCTCTTGTAGTTCTCAAGTAGGGTAAAGGAAGAACTCAACCCATGATTCAGACAATAAGAGACTAATTACCTTGATAGCGGTCACATTGCTGCATCATTAATGCTAATGAGCTGTGGGGAACCAGCTGAAGCTCTAACAGAGTAAGTCAAGTGTTTAACCTAAAAAACTTTTTAATAGAATAGCTGCAATTTGGCTGAGACATCAGCATTTTCTCCAAAGTGAATTGCTTCCTACACTTGTCTGGATTCAAACTTGTCAATCCAGTGTTTCTCAACCACAACTGAGCCCAAAATCTTGATTACCAAGTGAGACACTTACTCAGTGAGTCCTGCCCATTCTGAGAAGCTTTCTTGCCACCATCATCAAGCAAATCACTGCAGTTGGTAAGTTAGTCACAAGGTTGTCAAGTGAATCTGGCTTCCCCATTGATTTGGTGGTCGCAAAAAAAGACCATGTGACTACAGGACACCTCAACCATCAGAAATATGATAGATTCTGGTAGATATTCATCACAGTAGTCCCTATAAATTATTATAAGAAGCCCTAAATAGTATTCCTTTACTAATAATTAAATATTTAAAATTATATGATTATGAGGAAACATTGCCAAAGTACTGGCTTTGGTTCATAGTAGTTTACTTATCAATCCCAATATTTGTGAAAATAGCTTTAACTTGAAAATGAGAACTTGATTTTACAATGAAAAATGCCTACTTCACATCAAATGGTTCTCCCAAAGTGGTAATCTTCCTCTTTTGCCCACCCAAGATGTCTCCAACCACGTTCCAGGTAAACTTGTCATGGTTATTGGCAGTGTAATTATGAGTTTAGATAGCCATAAAAACAAGTAAGCCAATGGGAACTGTTTGGTGACTGAGTCATGTCAGAGGGCACACAGTGCCAAAAGGTGAGTGCGCGTGGACGTACTCGTCTGGGCTGCAACTCGGAAGAGGAGCTGCCCAGGGTGCATGCACACACCTGAAAATGAATTTTAGCTAGTCTTCTGGTTACTAGCACGCATGTGCACGTTACGATCAACTGGCTGGTGTGCATGCTCATACAGGAAAATGGAAGAGCAGCTCTTCCAGTTTCTGGCACTGCCACATGCATGAAGGCCAGCTGATTGTCGCATGCGCATGCAAGCCAGAAACCCGGAAGAAGAACAGGCGATGCCACTTGTGCCAGACAGCATGACTCCACCTGCCACTTTGGGCATGCATGCCATAGGTTCACCACCACAGCTTTAGTGCTTCTGTGATTATATTGATTCTGTACTTCTAGATTCTGAATTCTGGATCTGGCTTCTGCTTCATGGGTATTGTATACATGCATCATGCTTTATATCACTGTATATAAAGAAATTTCTTTTATACATGAATCCTGCTGAATTTTTTACTTGTTTGCTGGTTGGATTGCTGCAAACTCTAATAGGTTATGGACCCAGAACACAACAAGCACACAGTAAGACTGAACTATAATTAAGCTGAAGGACAGCCAGTATTACAGTATAAGGAAAAGGGAACAAGGCTGAGAAGGCTTGCAAGCTGGCTGTTGAGTTCAAAGAGAGCTCTCTGCCTAGATTGGGATAGAAGAATTATATTATTTGAGCTGCAAAGATGGAATGTTTCCTGAAGGCTAAGGAGCTCTGGAATATTGTTATTAATCCACCCTAGGCACTATTAGCAGCAGAAGATTAAAGGCAGAATGATGAGGCACTGGCCTACATCGTCTTAAATTTAGAAGATGAACAAATCGAATGGAAGATGAGCACTACAGCACTCTAGCGCCAGTATTCTTAGTGAAAGTGAGGTCCAATACACATAAAGTCTAATACACAAAATAGAAGAAAATAGAAGAAAGTAAATAACAGCTGGAAAGCAGTTTGACCTTGACTTTATTCGAGAAGACGATTTGAATATTTCAAAAATACCTAATGATTTTTTTTCCTCTTGAAGATTTTTAAGATGAATTAAATTGCAAGTAACTAAACTTTATTGAAACTGGATATTGGATTATGGATTTGAAAGTTTGGAGGAACCTAGCAGATTAATTTGGATTTGGATTATTAAGACTATTTGACAGAGCATTCTATGAAGCAAAAAAAGAAAGGAGATAGAAGAAAAGAGAAAAGAAGAAAAGTTAAATAAGATTTTAACGTTTGGACAATTGGGAAGATATGTAATTGGAAAATCAAATTTTAATTTTTTTAAAGATTATAAATGTATGCCATTTGGAGGCATAATTATGGGATTGATTGAATTTTATTAAGTTGAAGTTTTTAAATATTGAGACAACCAAAGAAGAATACTGAGTAATTTTTATTAAATTGTTACAAAAGGGATCTACAGGGGATAATAAAGGCAAATGAAGAAATAATTTTGATGATTAAAAACATGTATGAAACTATAAAGACCAATAAGGAGACAAGAGGATTATTTTAAGATAAAGAAATGAGTGTAGAAACCATTCAACAATTGGTGGGGAGGGAGACGAATATGATATTCAGGAAATAGATGAGAAAATAGAAGAAGCAGTGGAAGGAAAAAATCAAAATGAGATGCAAGAAAACAAAGATAATGAAGATAAAGGATTAATAAATAAGAATCAATCAGATAATTCCTTAAAAACTTAGAATAGAACAGAGAGAGAGAAAAATCTCTTTAAAAAAGGTTTAGAGAAAAAAAGAAAAATCTCTTAAAAAAAGAAAATCTTACTGATAGGTGTTCAAATAATGCAGCAGAAAGAGACAAAGTGCAATCTGAAGGGAATGTTCAGTGGGTATAAAAATACCCTGTTTCCCTGAAAATAAGCCCTCCCCAGTGTTAGGGTTCCAAATAACATCCTAAATTAAATCAGAGTCCAAGACAAAGTATTCCTCAAAGTTCCAATTTATTTAGAGAGTCATGTTGGCACATCTGGGAAAACCCGAATCTGAAAACTTCCTGGTTTTCCCCACCCAGTTGAAAGTTCACAATCTTGCCCCCACACCCATAAGTCCATCACATGGTCCAATCTTCCACTGCCATGCTGGCAGATCCACCCATCCAGTTCTGGTCAGGTGAAGAGGTACCAAGACAAAGGATGACCTTGGCAATCTAAAAGGAATTTTATTTTGGTTACATCACATCCTACTCCTTACTATTCCTCTCCTATTTCCCCACTATAGAAACAGCATAGTAGATAGAAGTGTGGCAGGCAAAAGATCCCAAAAGGAACTGGCTGCAGGCCTAACAGGCTCCTGCAGGCTCCTCAGAAGAAAAATGTTTCCTGAAAAGAGAATAATGTAGGGGTTAACATAACAGAATTAACCACCTGTCCCCCCTAGGGGGACCCTTTGGCTTATCGGGAAAGTTATCATGGAATTATTTTACTAATTTATCCACTTTTAGGTTCCAGCTTTTCACCCAAGTAGCTTCGGACAAAGGGTATTCCTTCCAATGCACTAAATACTGTAAGCGACCCCTATACAGCCTGGAGTCTAAGATTTTTTTCACCTCATAATGTGTTTCCCCTTCTATCACTACAGGAGGAGGGGGAGGTTGGGTGGACAGTCTTTTGCTAGACCCAATTACTGGCTTCAATAAGCTACAATGAAATACTGGGTAAATTTTCCCTAGAATTCTGGGTTGACTGAGTTGAACTGTAACTGGGTTAATTATTTTCACTATTCGGAATGGACCTAGAAATTTTGGGCCAAATTTCTTGCTAGGCATTCTTAATCTTATTTATTTGGTAGATACAAAAACTTTGTCCCCCACACAGAAGCGGGGTTGGAGCGAGCAGTGTTTATCAGCTTGCTTCTTGTAGGCTTCTGCCACTTCTGCTAGAGCTTTCTTCATATTTTCCCATCCTATCTTTAGCATGTCAGAGACACGGAGGAGGGAGGTTCTCTAGGCAGCTCAGGAATGAGAACAAATTCTGTGCCACTGGTAATTTGGATAGGAGTTAATCCAGTGCTACTGTGGACTGTGATGTTGTACGTCACTTCGGCGAAAGGTAGCAAGTCCGACCAGTTGTCTTGTTGATAGTCCATATAACAGTGGATGTATTGTTCCACCATCGCATTGACCCTGCTCCGTTTGTGCTTGGATGAAATGCTGAGCTCAGTCCTTGTGTGGACCCAATGGACCTCAGGAAATCTTTCCAGAACTTGGTGGTGAACTGGACTCTGTGGTCTGAAATGATCCTCCTGGGCACTATGTGCAGGCAATAAATCTGTTTCACAAACATTTTCGCTAATTTCTTCGCAGGCAGCAATCCTGAGCAAGTGATGAAATGCACCTGCTTGGAAAACAAATCAACAACTGTCCAAATTACTCTATTTCTACTGCTGTCTGGGAGCTCAATGATGAAATCCATTGTGATCTCTTCCCAAGGTCAGCTAGGGCTGGTTACCCGTTGTAGTAGTCCAGGGGGCTTCCCCGGCTGTATTTTCATCGTTGCACAAGTAGCACAGCTTTTTATGTAATCTTCCACTTCTGATTTCATTTTTGGCCACCAAAATTGACACCTGGTGAGGTGGAGCATTTTTAGAAATCCAAAGTGGCCTCCTACTTTCGCATCATGGCTTTGCTGTAGGACTTCCAGGATTAACCCCGCGGGGACATAAAGTTTGGACCCCTTCCAGGCTAAGCCATCTTTCATCATTAGAATGTCCTTGTTGTGATCATAAAAGCCCACACCAGCACAATACCACTGAGAAAGAAAAACAAGAAATCCAAGAAGAAACCAGCATGGCTGGACAAAGATCTCTCTAAAAATTGAAAGACAAAAAGGACAAAAAATGGAAAGAGGGACACACAACTAAGACAGAATATCAGCAGATAGCCAGAATCTCCAAAGATGAAGTTGGGAAAGCATGAATGAACAAAGACTTGCAATAAAAGTCAAAGGTAATTTTTAAAAAAGTTTATTTTAACGTATAAATAAGAAGAAAAAAATCAAGGAAACAGATGGTGCATTAAAGAGTGAAGAAGGCAAGGAAGTAATAGGTAACAGAGAGAAAGCAGAGCTGCTTAACTCATTCTTTGCCTCTGTCTTCATGCAAAAAGAAACTCTAGCCCAACCTACCAAAAACATAACTGTAAAAGACAGTCTAGAAATAAAAATTAAGATAAGCAAAACAATAGTAAGAGAACACCTGTCTGATCTTGATGAATACAAATCACTGGGACCTGAAGGATTACATCCCAGAGTTGTAAAGGAGCTGGCAAAGGTCATATCAGAACCACTGCACCACATCTTTCAAAAATCCTGGAGCACTGGGGAACTACCAAAGGATTGGATAAAAGCTAATGTGTTTCTCATCTTCAAAAACAAATACAAAAAAGAGCCAGGAAACTACAGACCAATTCAATACAGGCCTAACATCAATACCCAGGAAGATACTAGAAAAGATAATAAAAAACAGATCTGCCAACGTCTAGAAACAAGTAAAGTAATAACTAGCAGTCAGCACGGGTTTGTTAAAAACAGATCATGCCAAACCAATCTTATGCCGAGGTAGCGCAGTGGTTAAATGCAGCAGTGCAGGCCACTTCAGCTGACTGTTATCTGCAGTTTGGCGGTTCAAGGTTGACTCAGCCTTCCATCCTTCGAGGTGGGTAAAATGAGGACCCAGATTGTGGGGGCGATATGCTGACTCTGTAAACTGCTTAGAGAGGGCTGAAAGCCCTATGAAGCGGTCTATAAGTCTAACTGCTATTGCTATTGCTATTGCTATTTCATTCTTCAATATAGTGACTAAATTAGTAGACCAGCAAAATACTGTGGATATAATAAACTTCAGCAAGGCATTCGACAAATCTACTTCTTAGTAAGCTAGAAAAAAGTGGGTTAAATAGCATCACCACCAAATAGAATTGCAACTGGCTGGCAAACCGCACTCAACATGTAGTCCTTAATGGGACTTAGGCCCAGTACTCTTCAATAGATGAGGGAATAGAAGGGGAACTTACCAAATTTGCAGATGATACTAAGCTGGCAGGAATAGCTAACACGCTAGAAGATAGGCTCAAAATGTATATGGATCTTGACAGACTTGAACACAGGGCCCTATCTAACAAAATGAAATTTAACATAAAGTCTTACACTTAGGCAAGAAAACCCAAAAGTACACAGATAGACTGGGTGAAACCAGGCTTAATAACAGTAACTACGAGAGGAATCTTGGAGTCTTAGTGGACAACCAGTTAAATATGAGTCAGCAATGTGTGGCAGCAGCCAAAAAAGCCAAATGTAGCTCCACCCACCCACTCCACGCGTTGTATTTTTGGGGGGTTCCATGTGGCGGGGATCCTCACTTTCACATGTAGCCTGATTCCCAAAGCAGCCCAGGGAATCAAAGACTTTTCAACAAAAGCATTTTTGGACAGCAGCACCACGATCCCTCCCCGATTCCAAAAAGGGCGCGTGCAGAGGCACCTGAAAATGCTTTCCTTCTCAGTTCCCTGGTGCACATCACAAAGCCATGCACCCTTCTCCTCCTCTACATACCCGCCGTCTGTTTTCTCCTGGCCAGCACCATCAGCTGGGGGAGGCAGGGAGAAAAGTAAGAGGGCAGTGCAGGGTGAGGGTGCAGGAACCAGGCGTGGACACAGGGCAGGAAGATTAGAGGCTTGCCAGCTCAACTGCTGCCTATGCAGAGTGCGCAGGCAGCAAAGGAAAACTGTGTCATGGCCACTGCTGCCTCCTGCCTATGTGCCTCGAGAAATTTGAGCAACAGCAGCGAGATGTTTGCTGCACAGAATAGACAAGAAAGAGAAGTGGTGGAGCTGCCAGACTCAAGAAAGATGACTGGGAGCTATATTACCAGGCAACAAACCTGATGTGGATAAAGGAGTGGATAATACTGAGAAACTCTAGATTATTGAATGTAGAGGGTCATGCTTTTTTATGGTATAAGAGAACTAAAGCACATGGTTCTTTTAGAAGACATTATATAAGGGAGAGTTTGTTATTAACTTGGGAGAAGGTTAAAAGGTTACATTACTTAAAAACTCCAGTCTGGATATCAACAATTGAAGCATTTTCATATCCAATAATATATAAAAAGGAACAAACAGTTAGATATGTTGAAATATTGAATGCAGAGGGTGAATTCAAATCTATGCAAGAGTTGAAACAAGAAGGAATAGAAATGAATTGGTATTCATATGTGCAGGTATACTCTAGATATAATGAAGATAGAAAATCAGAAGGTCTTTACAACAAAATGACTGCGCTAGATAAAAATTTAAGAGGTACTGATGAAAAAGTAATTAAAAATTATATGGATATTTATTAGAGGTTAAATTACAAGAGGAACAAGTTAAAGAAATGATGATAGCTTGGGGGGGAAATTTGGACATGGGATTGAGTTAGAAAAATGGCAAAAACTGTGATTTCAAAATTATAAAACGACAATGTCAACTGCATATAAAGAAAAATTGTATAAGATGATTTACAGGTGGCATCTACCCCCAACAAGAATTGCAAGAATGTTCAAAAATAAGTCAGAAAAGTGTTGGAAACGTCATCAGACACTGGGCTCATATTACCACATGTGGTGGACTTGCACTGAAGCCAAAAGATACTGGACTAAAATTCACATGTGGTTGGAGAAAATGATACACAAACACATAGACTTTAAATCAGAGATTTTTTTATTGGGAATTATACCAGAAACTTACAACAAAGACTTGAAATGTCTGATTGTAAATGTTTTAACAGCAGCTAGAATTGTATTTGCAAAAAACTGGAAAAATGAGAAAATACCAAAACAGGAGGAAATTATTCAAAAAATAATGGAGTGTGCTGAAATGAGTAAATTGACATTTGAAATTAGAGAACAAGAAGATGAGCAATTCTATAAGATATGGGACTTGTTTTATCAGTGGCTTTATAAAAAAAACCTGGGAATGAAAAATGTTTTATTCATGTTTCAATTAAAGGAGATAAGTGATAATATAAAGACATTTTGTTGTTAAATAGATTAATAACGATACAATGGAAGACTGGTATATATATGAATTGAATAATTTAGAATATTTTGTTCTAAAATGAAGGATAAAGATAATAATGAACCTATTTATATTTGATAGATGATTGGTGATATTATGCATAATTGTAAGTAGTGATGTATATTACAAAGATATTTTGTTGTTTAAGGAAGTAATGAAATATTGGTACATGTATGAAAAGAATATTTAGAACACTGTTTAAAAATGATGGAATAACATTTGTGCTTGAATGTATGATGCACAAGGACAACAATGAATATAAGCATACTTGATGATTGACGAGACTTTGCATAATTGATGGTAGTGATGTATAAACATAAACAGTTGGAAAATTCTATCACACTAAAAATAACTAGAATGAGATAGGTGATTATATAAAGGTATATTGTTATTAAATAGATAATTAAGGATGCAAGGGAATTAGGTTTGCTGAAAAGGAAGGAATATTAATTGTAACTGAATACATGATGTACAATGAAAGGGGGGGACTTAGTTATATGTAATTGAAAATATTCATGCACAAATGTTTGTAACCAAACAACATGCTGTATGTAATGGATGAGATTTATATGTTATGTGTTGTTGGCCTTTTATGTTTAAAAATTTTAAAAAAATTAAAAAGATGTTCGGGAACAATTTGGGGGTGGCAGGTGGGGCAGGGGATGGGGCGGGGTGGGGCACACATCTTATTCGAGTCTGGTAGCTCCACCACTTCTCTCTCTCGGCCGCTCTGTGCAGGGAAACATCTTGCACAGTAAAGAAAAACTTCTCATGAAGTTTTTCTTTACCATGCAAGGTTTTCCCTGCAAAGACCAGCCGAGAGATGCAACGGAGCTGCCAGACTCTATTAAGACTCTATCCAGACTCTATCACAGTGGGGCACAATTTTGGGGTGGCAGGTGGGGCGGTGCCCGGCATCCCTGCCAGTGGTGAAGAAGTGCCCTGGGCAGTGCTGGACTCTGCCCTCCCCTCACTAGTTGGAGCAGGGATGGTGAAGATGCCTTTTAGACTGGGACCTGGCAGGAGAAACTTCGCCTGGCACGCTGCCTCTCCTGTCGGCTGTTATCTGGGAGAAGGGGCACGAAACCGTGGTCTCTGGCAATGACACTTAAGGGCGTGGGCAGTGGGCTCCAAGAAGCAGCTGCCAGGGCACCCCATCCCCTGTCCCAACTGCCACCCCAAATTGTTCCCCACCACAAAATGTGCATCTTAATAGAGCCACAACACGGGTTTTCTTGCACACTCCAGGTGGCCAGCAACCAAGCCGGCCAGCCAGCAATCAGCCAGCTGCCTCTAATCTGCCTGCCCTGTGTCTGCACTCAGCTCCTGTGCCCTTGTCCAACTGCGCTGCCCTCTCACTTTTCTCCCTGCCTCCCCCAGCCTACGGTGCTGGCCAGGAGAAAACAGGCAGCGAGTCTGTAGAGGAGGAGGGGGCGCGTGGCTCTGCGATGTGCACTGGGGAACTGGGAAGGAAAGCATTTTCAGGTGGCAGCGTGTGCTGGAACTGCCTGCCACCTGAAACACGATGCACTTATTTGGCCTCTGCATGAGCCCTTTTTGGAATTGGGGAGGGGACCCTAAGCCCAAAAACGCTTTCATTGAAAAGGCTTTCATCGCAGTTCCCCGAGCAGCTTCAGAAATCAGGCTCCAACCGAGGCAGCAAAGATGTTAGCCAGATGAATACTGATGGATGCTGCTGGGAAAGAGACAGAAAGATTTTTTTTCCTGATTTCCTCCCCAAACATTAAGGTGCATCTTATACTCCAGTGCATCTTATACTCCGAAAAATATGGTATTTTATCTATATCTATACCAATGTATAGATATACATTCTTCTTCTTTCTTTTCTTGTTCCCCCTTTTCTTACTGCAATTTTTATCTTGCTTTCTGTCTGACTTTTCTTTCTTTTCAACTTTCTTTGTTTATTTAATTTTTTTTATTTTTTTAGTTTCTGTGGGGCTTTCAAAGCCTCGAGGTTCTTGACTTCCTGGGGGCGTGGCTTGTTGCCGAGGAGGGCTCCACCGAGCTCCTCAGAGATCTGGTCTGTATATCTAAATAAGATCATAGATAGCACCCCTTTTTGGCTAAGAAAGGGGCAGGGAGTAGCTCTGTAGGCTAGGGTCTATTCGTAAGCCACAGCCTTTTTCTTTTTTTGGCTGTGGATAGAGATTAGATCCAGCCGGAGCGGAGCTTTTATCTCCAGCCAGTTCTTCTCAGCTGCCTTTTTTTTTTGGCAGCCCCAGACAGGCTAGCCCCCCCCCAGGACAAAACAAAGTTTTTTCAAGCTAGAATTGATACGGGCGGGTCCCACTCCTGTGAGATTTATGCTTTTATTACTATCTTAAATACCAGCACCATTTGTCTTAGAGACTTCTTTGTCTAAACGGACTTCAAAATGGCGATTTCTCTCCGTGGATGATTGATAGTGGATGTACTTAGCCGGTTTTACCTTCCTGCAGACCGCTCCTTAACAAAATAAACCCTTCTTCTTTGGAAATAGAGGGGAGCAAAGCGCTGCTTATTTGTTTATTTATTATGGCACCCAGGTCAAAGAAGCGCCTTGCTACAAATGTGTCTAAAGAATTTAAAGAATTTTTACTGGAACCACAGCCTTTGTCTCCTATGCCTTCTACTGGAGAATTTTTAACACAGGAATATCTCTTTAAAATGTTTAATGATTTTAAACAAGAAATTAAGGAATTTGTATTGGAACTATATGATGATTTAAAGTCTAAAGTTAACCAAATGAAGGCGAATACGTTCGCAGCCGTGTCTGCCCTGTCAGATTATTCTGCTGAAATAGAGAACAAATTGGAAAGCTTGGAGAAGGCTAATTTTAATTTGACTACCAATATTCAAATTTTACAACAAAAAATTAGAGACACTGAAGAACAGCTTATGATGATAAATTTTAATAGGAAGGCATTTGCAATAAGAGTCAGAGGATTCCGTGAAAAGGAGCAAGAGAATCTGAAACAGACCTTTGCTGAAGCCTTTAGCCATGCGGTGGGAAGCCCGGGACTTAACTTTGATTGGCAGATTCGGAAAATCTATCGCCAGAACTCATTGATAGCGGAACAGCGACAGCTCCCGAGGGACATAATTATACATTTCTCTACAAAAGAATCTAGAAACGCGATTGTGCAAAAGTTTCATAATAACAGTCTCCGAGTTGATGACCAGGACCTGATTGTCTTCAAAGATATACCTTTCCAGATGTTGAAAGCAAGAAGGGACTACACCTTTTTAACTAAAGAGCTTAGGAGTCAACAGATTCGATACAGATGGGCGGCCCCTGCCGGCATCACGGTCACATTTGAGAATCAAAGATTTCGTCTTAACTCTGTTTCGGAGGCTCGAGATTTCTATTGTAGGACTTTGAAGGCGGGACTTCCTGACTCACTTGGAAGAGAGGAGAGACAAGCGGAAGGAGAAGGCAAGCGGCAGGCCATGTGGCTGCAAGATGGAGGGGGTAGCCTTTCCTCCCTTGGAGAAGCAGAAAAATGGAGATCGAGAATTTAGACATTTCAAAATATTCGCCAAAGTTGAGGACTGAATGGGGGTTTGAGACCTCTCTCCGGTAGAAAAAGCGGACTAATTCTTATTAGAAGGGAAAGTTGGGTGAAACTACTTTGAGCTAGATCTTAAATTAATGTCAGCATAAATTTGATAGTGGTAAACATCAGACAAGCAAGGGATGAGGGTAAAATATATGTGGAATGATTTACGTTGTTTAAAGCTTATTAGAAGAGAAAGCCGGTTGGGATTATCTTAAGATAGGTGTAAAAAGAATGCGGAATGATTTATGTTGTTTAAACTTTGTTAGAAGGGACTACTTTAAAACAGAAGGTTAACTGACTCTTGCTGAAAGTATTATTTGAATATGTGGAATGATCCATGCTATTTAACTCTTATTAGAAGGGAAAGTTGGTTGAAATTACTTTGAGTTAGATTTTAAACAAATGCCAGCATCAATTTGATAGTGGTAAATATCAGACAAGTAAGGGATGAGGGTAAAATGCATGTGGAATGAACTACGTTATTTAAATTCTATTAGAAGAGAAAGTCGGTTGGAATTATCTTAAGATAGAAATTGATTTCTGTGTAAAGTAATACTTGATCTACGCTGCTTAAACTTTACTAAGAAGGGGAAGCTTGGTTAGATTATTTTGAATTATTGTTTGAAAAGGAGGTTAAGAAAGATCATTTACGCTGTTTAAATTTAATTAGAAGGGAAAGTTTGATTACTCTTCTGTAAAGTAATATTTGAATATGTGGCATGAACCACGTTGCTTAAATTTTATCGGAAGGGATCATAAGGTTTAGGAAGAGGAACGGGAGAGTCTACAGAAGGTTGGGGTAAATAGCAAAGAAGTAAGAGACGAGAATAAAATATAGATAGAATGATTTATACTATTTAAGCATAGATAAAGATGGGGGGCTGAGATCAACACAAAGAGTGGTTTCTTTTTTTTCTTCTTTTTTCTTTTCTCTTTTCTTTTCTTTCTTCTTTTTTTCTGTTTTTCTTTCTTTTGACATATTACTTTTATTTTTTAATCCATATGTATACAAGATATTTTAGACAGAAGGTGGTGCCAGGTGTGGGCCCTGGGAAGTCGGGAGGATTAGGGATGGGGATTTGTGGGGGAGGGGGGGTGTTAACATAGTCTTAATAAGAACAAGAATGTATTTATATACGGTGGTTCTTTTTTTTCTTTTATTTTTTTTTTCCTTGGTTCATTTTACTTTTATTAGATTAAACAACACTCGAATAAAGGCATACACCAAGGAGGGAGGTAGAGGGAAAGAAGAGGGAGGAGTAAGGAAGGAGTAAGGGGAATGTAAGGAGGGTGTGTGGGGAGTAAGGGGAGAAGGAAGGCTTGAGGGGAAAGGGAAGTAGGAGGGGAGTGTTAGAGGGAGAAAGGAAAGTTGGAGGGGGTAGATGGGGTGTATGGAGGATGGAAGGGTTAGGTGGGGTTGTGAATGATGAGTTGTGTTTCCTTTTTATTTGTTCGTTTTATTTCCTTTTTTTTTCTTTTCTTATAGCAAATACCCTGTATATAAGTGATTGCAAATTGAATGTGAAAAATGAATAAAATATATTTTTAAAAAAAAATTAAAAAAAAATAAAAAGCCTCAAGGTTCTTATGCTCAATCCACACCTCAAAAGTGCTTGGCTCCCTCGAGGAAATGCCGCCAGGTCAGCAGGGCCCACTGGACTGCAAAAGCTTATTTTGCCAAAATTGCCCACCTTCTTTCTGTCTCAGTTAATTTCTGTGAGGTGTAGGCACAAGGTTGTAGAGTTCCTTCAGCATTAGTTTGTAGGACTACCACCCCTACCACCACATCACTGACATCAGCTTGGACCACAAAAGGTGCATCCATGTTGGGGAGTTTTAAAACAGGTTCAGCTACAAACAGTCATTTCAGTTTCTCAAATGCCGCTTGGCATTCCTTTGTCCACTTCAGGGGCTGACTAGGTATTGGCTTCACTTCCCCATTTGACTTTAGGAGATTTGAAATTGGCAAAGCAATACTAGCGAATGAAGGGATGAATTGGCAGTAAAAATTGGCAAACCCTAAAAAACATTGAAGTTGCTTGCATGTGCAGGGAGGTGCCCATTCTGTGACAGCTCAGACTTTCTCCGGGTCCATTTTGATACCATCCTGAGAAATGTGGTAACCCAAGTAATCAATTTTTTCCTGGTGAAATTCACACTTAGACAATTTCTCATGAAGTTCAGCAGCCCTGAGTTTCTTTAGGACTGAACGCACAAATTTTACATGTTCCTCTAAGGTTTCAGTATAGATGAGTGTTCTGACACCCCCCTCCCCCCCCGGCCTGTGCATACACTAAAACACAGGCTTGGCTGTTTGCCACTGCTCAATTACTGAGATAATGAATCCTTTGGCTGAGGGCCCAGGCAACTCACGTTCAATACAGTAGCTCTGCTGCAACCCAGATAATCCAAACGAAGCAACCCAGAGAGTCCAAATGAACAGACACAGCTAGAATACACGGATAGATTTTATCCCCAACTAATTATTTCGGTTGTTTCCTGCAAATGTCCTCTCCCAATGCCTCACCTATAATCTCTCTTGGGAGGGGCCAATCAACAACCACCTGAGCTTAATCATCTTCTGTGATTCTGTGCCTACGGAATTGCTGCTTCCGTTTCTCAGCCCTTCTCAATCTAGCATCAGGGACAAACTGCCTTCGATCCTCCCCACTGCTCCATGCCTCAGGCACCTCCTGGTGGTCAACCAGCCTCTCTGATCCCTGCTCGGAGTCTGAACTCTGCACAGGATCCTCCACATCTTCCATGGACTCATATGATTCCTCACTATCTGAGTCTATCAGCAGCTCAACCGGATCCTGCTGGGCCACAACAGATAAGGATGTCATTGAGATAAAATAACACCCCTTTATATAAATGTTCATGCAGCACCTCATTTATCAACTGCATAAAAACAGCCAGTGCCCCCTGCAGTCCGAATTGGAGCACTCTAAACTGGAAACAACCCAAGGGGCAATTGAAAGCTGTTTTCCACCCATCCCCTGCTTTTATTTGAACTCTGTAGTAAACTTCCCTTAAGTCCAACTTAGTGAAAGTTTTCCCCTTGGCCAGGCGAACTAACATGTCTTTCATGAGGGGTACAGGGTATACATTTCCCACGCAAATGGCATTCAAGTTCTTGTAGTTGACACATAAGCAAAGAGAGCAATCTTTCTTTTCCCAAAATAACACTGGGGCGTCTACCCATGGCCTATCTGGCTGGATGAACCCCCTCATTAAAATTTTATCAATGAAGTTTCATAGTTCATCCAGTTCGTGTGGGGTCATCAAGTAAATCTGTGGCTTAGGGAGTTTCACCCCAGGGAGGATTTCTATACTGCAATTGATAGGCCGAAGGGATGGGAGCTCATCGGAAGCCCTTTCGCTGAATACCTCTCTGAGGTCCCAATATTCCTTAGGGATTTTCTCCTCCCTCTCAATTCTCTCCTGTGCGGCTGCTGCTAGTTCGTTCTTGGCTTTGGCTAGATAGGAAATTTTCCCTTCCCCCTTTCCTGGCTGGGTGGAATGGATGCATAGCAATCTCTTCCTCCAATTTACATGAGGGTTCTACTTCCGTAACCAGGGTAATCCAAGTATGAGGGGCAATGATGAAGCTTAAAGATTCATGGTGGTCACCCATCCACATCTCCACTCATTTAATCACAAAATGGGCTGCCCCCCCACAACTACTGACCCATCCAGCTTGCAAAAGGCAATGAGTACTTTTATTGTTTTTAGTCTTAGTCCCATTTTCTCCACCACTACTGAGCTAATCACACACCTGGTGCAACCAGAGTCTAAAAGGGCTAGCATCTTCCCTTGGGTGCCAGTGGAAGGCACTCTTAATTCTACTGGATGGTTAGGGGCCCTGCATGTGGACTTACCAGGGGGTTGTCATTGGAGTCTGTTTCACTTTCCACTGGGGAGGTTGAAATTCCCAACTCCTCCAGGTCTGGAGGAGTGAAGCCAGTGATTTCTACACTTTTCAGGGCTGTTTCATGATGTTTTGCCAGCTGCTTCACAACCCTTTTTCCTCCAGCTGAGGTTGGTTTTGGGGCAGGCTTAGAAAAACAATTGGCAGCCCAGTGCCCCTTTCCTGCATCTGAAACATGCCGTTCACCTGGGCTTGGTGGCTGACCACCCTTTTATGGCTTTAGGGGCCTCTTTTGATGCTAAGAAGGGAGGTTTGTTCCAGATGCTGCCCCCATTGTGTCAGTTTCTTGCCAAACCAATTTCCACATACCAACGTTGAAGTCATCGGTGTGTGTGTGTGTGTGTCAAGTAATGCAGAGCTGGAAGATGTAGTCATTAAGACCATCTTTGTAGTTTTCCACTAAAACTTCCTGAGATCACCCCCGCATATGGGCAGCCAGCTCAGGAAATTCCTGGGTGTATTCTGCCACCGAATTTTGGCCCTGGGTTAAGGATTTCATTCTGGTCCTCACCTGCCTTCAGTTAGGGGGTCTTCAAAGTGCACACTTAGGGCTGTCATAAAACCATCATAATCTCTCAGCTATGGAGAATCATCATTGTGAAGGGTTACCATTCACTCCGCTGCTTCCCAACCCGAACGAGCCAGGAGATCTTGCTTAATATCAGATATGCCTCCTTCAAAATTCAAAAAAGGAATCCCCCAATTCCATTGTTTTAGAGAAAAGGTACTTTTACTGAATATGAAGTGATAGCATCGCAAGTAAAGCAAGATCTGAGGCTAAAAGGTGCAAAATTGTACATATCAAAAGTTTACCCAAATCCCTCCCACCCAACAACCCCAAGCTAAATGTCCAATCTCTAGCCCCCAAGGGTGTCATGTGTGATGCATCTTCAGAAGACCTCATCCATCTGGTATGCAGAGACGGTTGACTTTGACCAAACCTAAACAGGACCATTAAGCATGCACAGAAGATGGTAAAAACAAAACTCCCTCTTTGTTCTGAGATATCACCTCCAGCACGATTCCCCTCCCAAATACCAAAACCCCTTCCCTCCCTGTTACTATGGCAGCCGACAGCAAGCAAAGCGATTATAGAGGCGGACACTACTATAATGTTGAACTATATTTTTTTTTAGGGAGGGAGAGATTAAAAGTATTTTCTTACTATAGAGGAAAATAAAAAAATATGACCCAAGATTAGTCTGTATAAGGACTTCAAAAAGGCTCAAAACAATGTGCAAATTTTCTCACTATACATAAAGAATTTCACATTATTCTTTCCAAACCATTTATTTTGTGTTTCTGGGGGAAAGGGCATTCTTCGTTAAAATCAATAGCGATCACTAGACTAAATTTACTGAGATTTTATATACTTGCTTATTTCTGAAAGATTAATTATAGATCAAGTTAAAAAATGATCACTCAGGTGCTTTCTGTCAGCTGTCAGAAGAGCCCAAGGCTCTCATAATGTCAGACATTCTTACAATGAACAATGAAATGATTTTGAAGCATGAATGAAAGTATATAACCAGACGCTGGAAAGATTAGAGCTGCATGTGAAGAAACAACAAATCTCCATACTAATGGTGCATGAACAGAATAGTAAGAGAAGAAAAATTACCAGAAGGAAGATAAATCATCATGTATTGCTGGATTTTAAAAACTAGAAATTAACCTGCCACAAGTATGCTTCAGCCTCTGACTTTTGTGCAGGATGACGTGCTAGAGGAACACTGTACAAAGGTTCATATTTCAGAGTGCGCATCCTGCTTTAACAGAATGCTAGAAGTTAAGGAACATTTTTCAAACATTAGAAAGAAATGGCAGGACTCAAAGGATTAATAATACTCTAGAAAAGTTGTTGGCAGTAGATTTTTACTTTCACTTAGAACCCCATCCTGCTTGGGATCCTGCTTGGGTCAGGTTAACGCAGGCAGCAATACAGGTAGTCCTTGTCTTATGACCACAATTGAGCCCAAATATTCAGTTGTTAAATGAGACATTTGTGAAGTGAATTTTGCCCCATTTTAGGAGCTTTCTTGCCCCAGTTGTTAAGTAAATCATAGCAGTTGATAAATTAGTAGTACAGTTGTTAAGTGAATCTGGCTTCCCCCTTTATTTTGCTTGTCAGAATGTCGCAAAAGGTGATCACGTGATCTTGGGACACAGCAGTGGTCTCAAATATGAACCAGTTGCCAAGCATCTGAATTTTGATCACGTGATCATGATGCTGAAAAAGTTGTTAAGTGTGAAAAGTAGTCATAGGTCACTTTTTTCACTGCCCTTGTAACAGTCATTAAACCTGGTGTTGACAACCTGCGGCCTAAGAGCCACAAGCAGCTCTTTAACTCATCCCCTGCAGCTCCCTGCTGACCCAGTAGCATGATCTGTTCTCCGCCCCAAGAAGGCACAAGCCTCTCTGCAGAGCTGTGCGGCTGAAGTGCCCCTAGTATTTCTCTGCACTGCCCATGACTGGCTGCTTTTTGCAATTTCACATCTTTGCAGGCAGCTCAGTGCCAGACATGGTCCCCTTTGTGTTGGCTCAGGAAGGAGGGGAATGGGGAGTAAAGGGGACCACGGCTGGCGGTGAGGTGAGTCTGGCACTGAGGAATCTCCTGTGTAGTGTGCACCCACGCACTGGCAAAAGAGATGAAAGTGAGAAAAAAGGAGAAAAAGAGAGAAAGGAAAGAGAGCTGGAGGGAGAGAAAGAAAAGAGGGAAACAAATCAGAGAGAGAGAGAGAGAGAGAAGGGAAGAGAAATAAAGGAAGGAAGGAAGAGAAAGAAAGAAGAAAGGAAGAAGGAAGGAAGAAAAGAAACAAACAAACAAACAAAGAAACACAGACTTATGACAAAAGCAATGGCAAGCTAGATCTCCTGCCAAGAAAACGGTAGTTTGCCAGAAGGCACAAATTGGAAGCAACACTCGCATCTTCAGGCTGGTGTTTTGGGCTTAAACCATGATCGGAGCTGCCGTCCCTCTACAAATCTTGGTGGTGGGGTGGAGTACTGGCCCCGTACTAACAGCAATAGCATACATATATACTGTACATATACACACACACACGGACATGCGTGCGCGTGCACACACACATATATGCAACTATTCAGCAAGGTCTCACTTGCTATCTTCAGGCTGGTGTTTTGGGCTTAAAGTGTGATTGGAGCTGCCTCCCTCTACAAACCTTGAGGGGAGGGGGAGTGCTGGCCCCGTTTCAGCAAGTGGATTGATTGGATGGGTGACTGTATCATGATTGGTAGATTGGTGCTGATTGGTGCTGGCTGTGGGTACATTGTTGTTTCATGTTGTAAGGGCCTGGGTGGTGGGTGAGGCTCATTTGTTGACTAGGGCGATTGTGGGTGCACCCCGGTACACCCACGTTACACCTATCCTCCGCGAGCTGCACTGGCTGCCTATTGGTCTCCGGATACGCTTCAAGGTGCTAGTCGTCACTTATAAAGCCCTTCATAGTATTGGACCTGGGTACTTGAGAGACCGCCTGCTTCCAATTACGTCCCAAAGACCCATCAGATCCCACAGACTAGGCCTACTCCGAATTCCATCTACTGGCCAATGTCGATTGGTGACCACCCGGAGGAGGGCCTTCTTTGTGCCCTTTGGAATGAACTCCCCGCGGAGATCCGGACCCTCACCTCCCTTCAGGCTTTCCGTAAAGCCGTTAAAACCGGGCTGTTCTGACAGGCCTGGGGTTGATGAGTTCCCTTCCCCACTCGAATTGTGCGACTGTTGATTGTTTTTAAATTTTCTTTGTATCCTGTTTGTTGTTTTTGCCTTGTCTGTATTACTCCCTCCCCTGGGTTTGTTAGCCGCCCTGAGTCCCTCCGGGAATAGGGCGGCATATAAATGAAATAAACCTATAAACCTATAAACCTATTTTCCATCTTCCTTTCCCACTATCATCTAATAGCATGGAAAATAACCATCCATCACAGTTATCACAGAAAATAACCATCCATCACAGTTATGCGATCCCCAAGCAACTGAGTTCCAGCCCGGATTAGACTGGGTGTATGTTGTGGGTTGTTTTTTTATTTTTTAATCTATGTCTCTTTGTTTTAACTTTTCTATTTTAAAATGTATTTGTTGTAAGCCGCCCGGAGTCCTTCGGGATTGGGTGGCCTATAAATTAATTAAATCTAATCTAATCTAATCTAATCTAATGACCCCCAATTTGTAACAAGATAGGATTGGAGATTTCTAGCATTCCTCCAGGTTCATCCTACTCAACAATAAGCCTTTTTGCCATAGAAATATAGGATTAGTAATCTCAACAGAAATATCATCATTCTATTAAGATAGTGCTTCCATATACATCAAAAGAATTGCCTCCCATTTTTCCCATTCCTCTCCTATACCTCATCATCCAGTCATTGGGGGAGGAGAGAGGGATTTTAGACTGGCATTTTTTAAAACAAACATGTACCAAAGGAAAAAAAGAAAAAGAAAAGAAAAAGGTTGCTTGAACCAGTCTCTCTCTCCTTCTGCCTTGCATTCCCTCGTGGCCAGTGATCAGACAATGGAACCTTAGTCATACAACAAGAGCTGGGGAAATCCTTGACCATAACTGCATCATCACAACTGGACACAAGTGGAAAAGGGAAATTACAAATATGCACAAACATGCAAAGCTCAGTTATTGAAGCCAAAATGTTTGGATTTCATTGCTATAACTGAGCAGACATGAGTAAAGCTGAAAAGCAGCCACCTGGAAAAAGAAAAGGCATTCTTTGCTGTGAGCCTCACAGATCATTCAAGATCAAGAGACAAAAGATTATTTGTTTTCCTTAAAATATAACACACAATGTGTAACAAACGTACAGCTCTGTGGGTCATTTAGGGAATTGCTTATAAAGATTCCTTGAAATCTGAGCCCTCTTCAGGCAGTCACCTCAATTTCAAGGCATGAAACTGTGTGGTGTGAATGGGTGTTAGCCCTACATCGTAGACTAGGCTAAGAAATGAATGCCATCTAGAATCCTGACTTGTAAATTGTAGCAATTATTGTAACAGAATCTTGCAAGTCCAAATGAGATGCTAGATAGACTTTTTTTTAAAAGGACTAATGTGAATTTTTAATATATCAGATAAGGTATAAAACCATAGGTAAATTAAAAGTCATGTATAGGAATAATCTTTTATCTTTTTATATTGGAAAGACAGTCATCCAAAGAAACCTGAATAGTACAAATTTGAATATTTTCTGTGAGAATGTCTAATAAACAAATGCACCTCACAAAGACTATGAAGAATGTTTTTGGAAAACGACTGGATCAACTTATCAGGAGGGCTTTAAACTAAAATTGAGGGGGGAGGGTGACCAATCTTTAAAATCTCCAGGGTTTAATTCCAAGCAAAAATCCCAAGTAAACAAGTCAAAGAATGAGGTAAAGGAAGGGATGAAAAGGAAGACAAACTCAAATACCAAATAGGAGACATAGGAAGCATACCCAGAGTCAGACATAAAGATCTCAAGTGCCTATATACAAATGCACAAAGTCTGGAGAACAAACAGGATGAACTTGAACTATTAATATATGAAGGTAGATATGATATAGTTGAAATTACAGAAACTTGCGGGATGAAAGCCATGACTGGAACATACTGATAGAAGGATTCAAACTGTTAAAAAAAAACTTTTATAAGATGATGTATCATTGGTATTTAACACCAGATAAGTTATCTGTGAAGGGATGCGGTGGCTCGGTGGCTAAGATACTAAGCTTGTTGATTGAAAGGTCAGCAGTTTGGCATTTAAATCCCTAATGCCACGTAACAGGGTGAGCTCCCGTTACTTGTCCCAGCTTCTGCCAACCTAGCAATTCAAAAGCATGTAAAAATGCAAGTAGAATAATAGGGACCACCTTTGGTGTGAAGGCGTTCTGTGCACCTTCTGCATTTAGTCATGCCGGCCACATGACCACAGAGATGTCTTTGGACAGTGCTGGCTCTTCGGCTTTGAAATGGTGATGCCCCCTAGAGTTGGGAACAACTAGCATATATTTGTGAGGAGAACTTTTACCTTTAAGTTATCTAAGATGTATAAAGGTATGTCAAATGAATGCTGGAAGTGTAAAAGTAAAGAAGGGGACTTTTATCATCTATGGTGGACATGTGATAAAGCAAGAAAAAATTGTAGTATTATTCATATTTTAATACAAAAAAAGATTGCAAATGGAGATAAAAATAAAATCAGAACTTTTTCTTTTGGGTTTAATGGAAAAAGAACTAGAATTTTTTTTGGAACTTTCTTATTATATATGTTGACAGCAGGAAGACTATTTTATGCACAAAAATGGAAGAACACTTCGATTCCTACTATGGATGAATGGTTTAGATTAGGTTTAGGTTTATTGGATTTATGTGTCACCCTTCTCCCCAAGGACTCAGGGCGGCGTAAAAGTTGATGGCTGAAATGGCAAAATTGACTACTTTGATTAAAAAAAAGAATATGGGTACTTTTGTTTCCACATGGAGACCACTTCTGAACTTCATGCTTGAGGAGAAAAATGAAATTCTGACTTTGGGTTTTATGGATTAGACTGATAGATCTTTATATAAATGGCTTGTTCATATTATTATGAAAAAGCAAAAAGTTGTGATTTGATGTTAATGTCTAAATTTACTATTACAGAGAGAGTTGAAAGTCAATGATTCTTTTTGGGTTTTTTAAAATCTTTCCTCATTTCTCCTTCCTCTTTCCCTTCCCACTGCTTTCCTATTTACTTTGCATTGTGTATTTTACATTACCATATTTTTTGGAGTGTAAGACGAACCTTTTTCCCCTCAAAAAAGAGGCTGAAAATCTGAACATCTATACACTGAATACAGCATTTTTGGCCTCCTGAAACCCCGCTCTCTTCACCAAAATGGCCTTGCAGAGCCTGTAGAAGGCTTTCAAAACCTTTGTGCATCTTATACTCCAGTGCGTCTTATACTCCAAAAATATGGTACTTTACAACTCAATAAAAATGTTAATGGTTACAAAAAACAGACCTCATAAAAGAGGAGAAGGAGTTATACAATATTCAAACTATATTGCTACAGAAATGCAAGAAACCAAAGACAAAACCTCCTATATATAAAAGAAAACAAAACCTCCTCAATATAAAAGAAAAGAAAAATGATATGGCCATAGGTGTATACCACAGGCTACCCAAACAAACAGAAAAAATAGACGTACCTTTTGCTAACCAACTAACAAATATATGTAGGAAACATACTAGAAAAGTAATAGGGAACTTCAGTTACCTTGACATCAATTGGAAGACTAATTCTACACCAAGTGAGAAATCGAATAGGTTGCTGACCAACCTAGCTGACAACTTTGTTGTCCAAAAGGTAGAGGAGGGAACTAGAGGGACAGCCATATTGGACTTAATTCTTACAAACAGAGAAGAAATGATAGAGGGAGTTGAAACCCTAACTGCAGGAACCTTGGGTGGGAGTGACCATGTCATACTAGAATTCAACATAATGCAAACACAAGCAACAGAAAATTATGATACCAGAATTTTATATTTTAAAAGAGCTGATTTTAACAAACTCAGAGAGAACTTGGGAAAGATTCCCTGCATAAAAATCCTAAAGGGGAAAACAACTCAAGAAGCTTGGGAAATACTGAAAAATATGATCATACAAGCCCAGTCCAGCCCAATAGTACTGAAAAAGAATAACAAGAAATCCAAGAGGAAACCAGCATGGCTGCACAAAGATCTCTCTGATAAACTGAAAGACAAAAAGGACAAGTACAAAAAAAGGGAGGGGGGAGAAAGTGACACATAACTAAGGCGGAATATCAGCAGATAGCCAGAATCTGCAAAGACAAAGTCAGGAAAGCAAAGACTCAAAATGAACAAAAACTTGCAATAAAAATCAAATTTAATTTTAAAAAAAGTTCCTTCCAACATATAAATAACAAGAAAAAAATCAAGGAAACAGTTGATCCACTAAAGAGAGAAAAAGACAAGGAAGTAACAGGCAGCAGAGAGAAAGCTGATGTCAGGGTTTCAAATAGATGGAAAGTAATCAAGGAGAAATTCAACCTAGAAATAAGGAGAATTTTTCTGTCACTGGGAGCAATGAACCAATGGAACATCTTGCCTTCACAAGTTGTGTGAGCTTCATCACTGGAGGCTTTCAAGAAGAGACTGGACTTCCATCTGACAGGAATGGTGTAGAGTCTCCTGCTTGGACAGGGGGTTGAACTAGATGACCTACAAGGTCTCTTTTAATTCTGTTAATCTGTTAAATTTGTTACACAAGAACACTAGTGGCCAATTTGCTTCTGGCTTCAATTCAACATGTTGGTCATTACTGGTAAAGCCCTTTATAGCATGGATCCAAGATATCTGAAGAACTGGCTTTTCCCAATGAGATTGGTGCAAGAGAACAGCCGTTTCTGCCATGGCCCGCTCTTTGGAATATCTTGCCACCAGAAATGAGATTCCCTCTCTCTTTTCTGCCCTCCAATAAGCCATTAAGCTGGCTATGTCAGTTGATATGGGGCCCTGAAGAAGAAGCTGTAGATTGTAGGTAATTGGTGTAGTGACAGAGAAGACACCATTGCTATTGCATTCCAAAACTGTGGTTTTTAAAGTCTGTTCTTAATTTTTTTTGGGAAATTTTACTGTTTTATATTTATAATTGTTTTTATGTTTCCATGTTTTATTACATTGTAAGCCACCCAGAGTTGCCTCTAACTGCAAATAATAAATAAGCTCCTTACATAATCTTTCTTCTTGTAATTTCCTTTTTTTTCTTAGAAGCATGAGAAATGATTTGTCTTTTGCTTGTCTACAAAATGTAAAATGGTTGCAAAAAATGATCACGTGACTCCAGGACACTGCAACCATCAAAAATATGAACCAGTTGCCAAGCATCTGAATTTTGATCATGTGACCATGGGGATGCTGCAATGGTCATAAGTGAAAAATGGTTACTTTTTTCAGTGGTGTAACTTTGAATAGTCACCAAATGAACAGTTGTAAATTGAGGACTACCTGTATGCTGTTGAAGTACTGAAATGTCTTTGTTATATTTTGTAAATGTAAAATGTTTCTGTTTCTCAGCATCTTGGGTGATGACATCAGTGCCTCACCAGCCATAAACCTCACCGCACGTCACTGATATTAATATATCATATATATATATATATATATATATATATATATATATATATATATATATATATATATATATATATATATATATATATATATATATATATATATATATATATATATATATATATATATATATATATATATATATATATATATATATAATATTAATATATAAAATATATTAACACTCAAAATATATTAATTGGAACAAATTTGCATACAGGCAAATTTGGGTATGTTTCTCTTCCCTTCCAAGTTCTGATTTATAGTAGTTGGTTGATTAAAATTTCCCACACAGACAAGATTAGGTTCTCAGTTCTCAGTAAGGAGATGGTGTTTTTTTCTTGATCTTTCTCCCTTGTTGCATTCCAGTTCTCATTCATTGGAGTTGTTTAATATAAGTTAGTTAAAAGACACTCGGACAAAGCAAATCTTCACGTTCCTAGACTCCTTTAAAAACACAATCTTTTCAAGTCCAAAACCAAATTTACAGTTTGTGTTTAATTGGGTTGTGTTTAAGTGGGTTTGTCACTTCTCTTCTTTCTCCTTTCTATCCAAATTATTTCAAACAAATGGCTCTCTTTGGGGCTAGTGACTCAACCCTCCATTTTTCCCCTTCTTTCTTTTCGCATCCTGATCTGTCCATCAATATTATTTATGCTCACAAGATTCTTTGCCTTTTCCAAATTCTGATTTATAACTGTGGGTTAATAGATCTTACCAGGCTTTCATCTTGCGTCTGCACTCTCCTGTTCAGCTGCTTTGGCCTGGAGCTAGCTCTTGTGCAGCCAAGTTGCCATGCTTCTGCCCTGGCTCTGATTCAGAGGGCAAATCTCTGACCTACGAGGGACCTGTTGCACTTGCTCTGGGTCTGATGAGACACTGCACTTCTTCACCCTTCCCACAGGGGGGTTCTGATCCAAAAATGGATCTCAGAGACAGTTTATCAGACAGGGTTCATGTGAGACTCTTCAGAGCTCACATCACCCATGTCTGTCTAGATGGAGAACTTCAGGTCGACCAGCCTGTGAGATCAAACAGGAGGCTCACCTGGGCATGTGCAGTGGAGGATAGTGGCTGCACCACTGGGCAGTGAGGCCATTTGGTTAGGGCTCATCTTCCCCTAAACTGGGGAAGCTCCGGCAATTAGGGCTTACAAAATGGCGGCCATTCCTCTTTGTGCCACAACAAAATGGTGCCCGTTAATTCGATCGGCCCCAAAATGGCCACCATTTAAAATGGCTCTGGACAAGCCATGGGGAGGATTTCCAGCCTCTCTATGATCCACTTACCCCCATGATCCACTGTGGACTCCTGCAAGTAGGGACTGCGAAGGTAAACACCCCTGCTGCTGTCCCAGTGCCAAAAAACCACTGCCGTGTGGTTTGCACATTCCAAGCGAGGCCCTGGTCACTGTAAAAGAGGCTGCTCAACCTGAGATCTGAAGAAGGGAGCCAGCCTCAAAAAGGAATACATTTGATATTGTTTTGTTTTCCATTCTAGCCAAATTTGAACAAGAGAGACAAAAGAACACGTCCAGTCCTAAGGTAGACAGAGTCTAAAAGCTGGGAGGAGCTACCAGAGGAGGCAGGACATTAACATTTGCAGACTCAGTCCAACTGGATAATAGACGAGGTTAACCCATTCCTGGATGCTATCTCCACTAACAGTGGAGAGCTAGGGAGAAATATCCTGACAATTAGAGCAATTAATCAGTGGAACAACTTGCCTCAAGTTGTGAATGCTTCAACACTGGAAGTTTTTAAGAAGATATTGGATAACCATTTGTCTGAAGTGGTGTAGGATTTCCTACCTAAACAAGGGGTTGGACTAGAAGACGTCCAAGGTCCCTCCCAACTCTGTTATTTTGTTTTCTCAAAAAACTTCACTTAACCAAATAGAACATTATAAAATACCAAAGGAATAACCTTTTCTTATCAGCTGCAGCAAAAAGAGTAAGATATACTTCATCTATTTATGTAGTGTATATTTAGTGGCAGATCAAGAAACAGAAAGCTGTAATCTTTCAGAATGCACTGCAATCATGGCAAGAGTACAGGGCTTCCTGTGTCTGATTTCCGTTATGATAGCCCTGCCAATGAAGTAAATGACTTTTTCCTGCTGTGGAGCAAAACAAGTCCCATGAAAGGAAACCTCAGCAGGACTTTCCTCGTCCACAGTCATAACTAGGAGGAATCACTTGGAGGTACACTACTCAGTACTTGACATTTGTTCATTGTGCTCACAGAAAGAACGTTGGTGTCAGCATTTCAAGTATTATGTAGAATTAAATCAGAGTCCAAGGCAAAACTATCCTTACAGTTCCAATTTAATAAATCAGACATCTTAGCACATCTGTGAAATCCCAATTCTGGAAATTACATCAGAATCCCACCCAGTTAAAAGTTCATGATCTTGTCCCCACACCCACAATCCATCACATGGTCCAATCTTCTTCTTCCACGCTGGAATCTACACGCAGCTGCTTCCGGTCAGGTGTAAAGTTGTGGAGACAAAAGATGACCTTGAGCTTCTAGAAAGGATTTTTTTATTTTGAAAACAGCACATTCTACCCCTTGCTATTCTCCCCTCCCCTTAATGAGAGTGTGGCAGGCCAAAGATTCTTAAAGGAACTGCTGCAGGCCTGACAGTTTGTCCTTACCTGAACGTTTCTTTTCTGTAGTAGAGGCGGGAGGGGTTACAACAGGATTTAGTCACAGCCTGTTCGGTCCAGAGACTGAGGGATTTTTCTTAAGTATCCTCCTTTCCCTCGAGGCTCCCAGTTTCACGAGGTCAAATGGAGAAGCTGACAGCATTATGTAAGGAAAACACACCACATACATAGAGAGACCCCCAACTTCTCCGACCCCATCTGATCAAATCCATGGGCGGGAAGTAGCCCCTCCCGCCTCTACTACAGAAAAGAAACGTTCAGGTAAGGACCAACGTTCTTTTTCCTGTAGTTTTGGCAGGAGGGGCTACAACAGGGATATACCCAAGCTAAATCCCAGGGCGGGCCATTGACTCTGGGGGAGGGGGGTTGCCACCTATTGGAGCACTCGATGGCCGAAGGCCGCGTCCGGTGAAGCAAAACGATCTAGGCAATAATGTCTAACAAAGGGGGAAGGTGAGGCCCAGGTGGCCACCCTACAAATATCCTCCAGGGGAGCACTGGTAGCCTACACGACCGTGGTAGCTCTGCTCCTAGTGGAATGGGCAGTAATGCCCAGTGGTGGAACCTGATGCATGGCCTGATAGGCCTCCATGATGGCCTGTCGCAACCACCTGCCTATGGTAGCCGAAGAGACCCTAGCAGCTAGCATACTAGGTTGGAAGGACAGGAACAGGGCCTCTGATTGCCTGATGGAGGATGTATTCTTCAGATCAATGCGTAGGGTGCAGCGGACATCCAGGCGGTGCCAGAGGATCTCCCTCTCGTGAGGAGGAGGACAGAAATTCGGGAGAATGACCTCCTGTGCAATGTTCCCTCTAAGCTGCGCAGGTGCGCGGCCATACATGTGGAAGGTAAACACCGTGCTGCAGTTTCCAACTGCCGCGCAGTGTCGTTTGCCGGACACGGACTGCAGTCTGCAGAGCGGCTGCACAATCATGATTGAAACTCCCTCCAGCTAAACAGGAGTCTTGAGGTGCAGCAGGGCAGCAAAGTGACTGGGTTGAGGACTTGAGGTGACTCGGGCTTCCTGGAGCAAC
Organism: Thamnophis sirtalis; assembly: GCF_051295495.1. NCBI lineage: Eukaryota > Metazoa > Chordata > Lepidosauria > Squamata > Natricidae > Thamnophis > Thamnophis sirtalis. The sequence goes on along the minus strand of NW_028261385.1, from coordinate 113,066,491 downwards.
TATTTAGAGGGAACATTGCCCACAGCTGCCTTCGCACAAGTTTAAGAAGGCTAAATTTGCCTCGTTGGGTGGGTGGGGGAAGGGAGTGATTGGCTGAAACTTGCTGAAAGTTCCGTGTCTTTCTGACCCACATGATTATTTCAGCCTCTGAGATAAATGTATTATTATTATTAATAATAATAATAATTAGACATATACCACTTCATAGGGCTTTCAGCCCTCTCTAAGCGGTTTACAATTTTTTTTAGCAAATTGAGTCAGCAACTTGCCCCCACAGTCCGGGTCCTCATTTCACTCACCTCGGAAGGATGGAAGGCTGAGTCGACCTTGAGCCGGTGAGATTTGAACCGCTGAACTGCAGATCACAGTCAGCTAAAGTGGCCTGCAGTACTGCACCCTAACCACTGCGCCACCTTGGCTCATTAGTATTATATCAGTATTATGTGAAAGCAGCCGGCTTCCCTTCCTCTCTAGCATCCGTGCCTCGATTAACACATAAAATCCCACAAGGGGTGGGGGCTGGTCACGAACCAAGAACTAGCCACCTCTAGGAAGAGGGGAGGGGCTAGGTCCTCCTCCTTATCCGTGTTGGGATTTATAAATATGGCCAAGTTGGAATCCCTGTGCTGGGAGACTGGGGGAGCTCCAGTGCCAATCTGAGTAGTCTTTTTGGCCTTATGTAACATAGGTTTGAAGGCGGGAGGAGGAAAGAGGTCCAGAAATGCTGGGGCTTCTAGAGGAACTGAATCCTCATCCTCCGAAAACCCCAAGTCTGGGTCTGTCACCTCCTCCAAGATGAAACCTTCGCTGACTACTGAAGGGGAAGGCGGTCTAGAATTATCCTGTCCCCTGGAAGAGGAAGGGGACTTGTGCTTGGAGACTGCGGGTTGCCTGGGCACCCCTTGGGAGGAATTGTCCCTCTGAGATAGGCCCAAGGAAATACTCCTAGATATAGCAGCAGAGATGAGTCTCCTAATACTATCAGGCAGCCGGTCCAAATCCTCCAAATCTTCCTCGGAAGGCCCCATGATGGATGCCCCCAGGGGACAAGTTGGGCTGCCGGGAGGTAATCCTGAGATCCCCCTTCTCCTGGGTCCTCTACCCCTTCCCTATAATCTCTAGGTGAGATGGGGGGTGAAGGAGAGGCCACCCTCCTACGAGGCCTTGCAGGAGAGATCGAGGGGGAAGAAGGACTGAAGCCCCTAGGGGGCGATCCACAGGTGTGAGAGCGGGGCCCAATGGGGGAATTGAATAGCGGCGGATAATTTGAGCTTTAAATCACTAGAGGCCGCATTTGAGCCACTGAGATTATTAGAGAAACTGCCATCCCCGCGCTCGGAGGAATCAGGCAGCTCTCTGACTGGCTGCAGGGTAGGAGGCAAAGTCCCCCACTTTCCCCCGTGAGACTGGAGACAGTCCCTTCTGGCCGCAGACCATTTTAATCAAATTTATGATATCCAATTAATCAAATTAAATAACCACATTTTAATTGTACCTACTGGAGCCACAGGTAGTGCTTGGACCAAAGACTGAGGGAAACTGGAAGCCTAGAGGGAAAGGAGGATACTTAAGAAAAATCCCTCAGTCTCTGGACCAATCAGGCTGTGACTAAACCCTGTTGTAACCGCCGAAACTACAGGAAAAGCAGCCACAGCCACAGCCCAGCTCCAGCAAGTAGAATCCATGGCTTGGGCCACTGGTCAGTTTTCAACGGTAGCATATGGTTGAAAGGGGAGAGCTTGTGCAAACTGAAGGGTTGACCCAGGGGCTGAGGCTTAAAAGAACCAGTTCATGGACAATTCAGAAGCAAGATATGGTCAGCTCCGTTTATTGCCCTCAAAGCTGCCTACTCCAGAAGCACACAAAATATACAAGAAGAGATCATACCTAGAGACAAGTTCACATTTTCTGTGACAATTGCTGCTACTTTTCCAAATAGTTTTTAATGTAAATAAATATATGTGACACTCCTGAATTGTCCAAAAAGAGTAAAGGCTTCCAAAAATTCTGAATTCCCCAGTGAAATCTGGATTCTGATATCAAGGCACTCTTCAGTCACCACTCTCATATTTTGCTGTAAGGCTATGTGTAATTCAATATTATTTGGTTTTAAACATTTATGTAAAAAATCTTTTAAAAACATACATACCATCTTCCAAACCCAGGTTATCCCAGAGTAGCTTCCAACATAATGACAACAAAAAAGTATCTTGAGTAGATAAAATTTCTTAACATGTTATCTGTTTATTAAATAGTTTTAGGATCAGAAAAAGAACACAAATGGACTACAGAGACCAATTATATTCAGAAGCATACAAATGTGTGCCCACTCACACTCATGCACAATAAATTCTGCGTGATTATGAAAATAAAATTGCTGGTAAAAACTGGAGGAACCCTGTTCATCAATATTTTGAATCCATTCATAAACTAGTTTAGTATTTTTTTTTAGTATTTTATTAGGATTTATAGGCCGCCCTTTTCCCTGAGGGGACTCAGGGAAAAGGGTTGATGCAGGTGCGTCACAAGCAGGATACTGTAAACCAGCAGTCCCCAACCTTTCTGGCTCAGTGCACTGGTGTAAGGGGATGGTTTTGTGCAACCAATGTACCACTTTCACAAATGCAGCTTTGTACATGTATGCCCACCACTTTCATGGCCCAGTTCCCAATGGGTTGCAGTGCAGCACTGGGCTGAGGAATTAGTGGTTGGGGACCCCTGCAAACCATACTTTTTGGGGGATTTGCCTCTGAATCTATAATTCAGAACTCTATACTATTTTGGCTGAGTAGGAAAATGTTCTGATTGCTGCTGGAAGACTTCCAGGGAATATCAGGTTATAATCTGATATAATTTGAAAAGGAATTTAAGAAGAGAACTAATGCAACCCCTTCTGTAGTGCTGTCTATAAAACTATACTGGAGTCACCAGAAATACCTGTTATTGACTCAAAAAAGAATTTAAAATTAAATATCAGGTGCATCTGCCCCCCCCCACACAAATAGCATACTGTATCGTTTACATCTTATTTTCCAAGACAGCATTTGAAAAATAACTTACAAATAGGAGAATAAGGCCCTGAAAGAAGCAACTAAACAAAGGTCATGAAACATATTAACATGCAATAATTAATATTTAAAAAATATATTACAATCATGTTGTCACAAAATTTAAAGACCAACTTAAAATACATATAATTTTCATTTGTCTATCTACTCTTACAATAGAATCTACTCTTACAATAGAAAACTGAATGGAGATCTAATATTAACACTACAGTATTTTATACTTTCAATCATAACCATACATTGTTAAATATATTTATCTTCCAGTATAACTGCGAAATATCATATATATATGTATATGGAGTAATCTGCTTCTCCAGTAATGTCTTTTGCAAAGCAATGATCATTTAGCATTTTGCTCCAAAGCAGAGTACTCTGTTTCTGAAATCTTGGAAGTATCAATCAGCTTTGTAAGGCCAGTTTTAGCTGAGTATTTAAAGATAAATGCCTTCATGAGTTCATACTTGTAGTTTTGATTGATAAAGCTATAGAGGATGGGATTGATGCAACAATGAACCAGAGAGAGGCACTGAGTAACGTGAAGAGCTGCATAAAGGAAGTTCTCCATTTGGCAACTGAAGGGTATAAAATGGAAGGCCAACAAGAAGTCAAGCAAGACAACTATGTGGTATGGCAACCAACAGACAAGAAATACAAGGACATAGGAAAAAATAATTTTCACATTACTATTCCTCTCTTGATCATTAGAGGCCAATACAGTTGTGGCTAAAAGACAATTGGAAAGAGCAATGAGAGGAAAAGGAATGACAAAACCTAAAATAACTGAGGTTAGCTCTATGCCAGCTAGCCACTCCTTTGCAGTCTCCTCTGGATAGACAGGACGACAATAAGTTTCATTGTTGGAGGAAACCGTCGTAAGGTAATAGGTATCAGGAAGGGCTGCAAAAAAGGCAAAGAGCCATACCAAGATGCAAATGCAACAACGGAGTCTCTTCTTTTTAACGCTGCTGGCAGGTTGGAAGTAAGCAACTGAGACGTACCGATCCACACTCATACATGTCAGGAAGAAGATGCTGCCATACAGATTGATAGAGAACACAAGGTGAGCTATTTTGCATGAGATTTCCCCCATGTTCCACTGGCTGTGTTGAACAAAGGAGACTACCCAGATGGGAAGAGTGATGATCACACAAAGGTCAGCAACAGCAAGGTTGAAGATGTATAAGTGAGTTTCATAGCCAGTAATTTTTGTTTGAAAATTCATCCAGACCACCACAAAATTGGCCACTAAGCCAATCATAAAAATAAAGATATACAAAAAGGAGAGGGTATAGAGCAGAGCACTTTTGTTAATCACATTTGGGCACAATAGGGAGTCCACAGTGATACACTCTCCATTGTTGCAGGTTACATTGGTTTCATTGAAATTCTCCACTTCCAGAAGATTGAATATTGGAGGCATGTCAATAGTATTCATTGCAGATGATTTTTGATGAAATGAGTCTGAAAAAAAGAGCAAAAAAGACAACATGAGCAATTTAGTTGAATAGACATTATTTGCAGTTGCATTTATATCAAATAACTTATGAAAAGTATTGCAAGTTTTGGCTAGGCAGAATTTTATACATACCATTGTGTAAATAATTTTAATTTCAACAAACTGCAGATATGGAATAAGGAAGACCCAAAACTGTAAGCTGTATGAAAAACAACACTAATAATCCTATTCTTATCAGGAAAAGTAAGATTAAGAGACATTCTTATTCCTAGGACAAGAAGCACTCTTTTAAACAGGACAGGGCAATCACCACTGATTTATGGATCTAGCAGCTTTTTCTATTTTACTGGAGTAAAAATGGAGATTATGCAGGGAAGGGGAATTTCAGAACAAAATAGTGCAACCATCCCCTAAGTCAAACTGAAATCTTAGTAATTATATGGTAATTATATACTCTTGTTTTCTTGGAAAACAATACAGTAATTTACAATTGTCTTCTGGAAAGGTTTTTTTTCCTAATTCCCAGCCTTTGGACTTCCTTGCTTGGACTTTTCATTTTTGAACTTTGAGCAAGATAATCATAAACTTCTTTTTTGTTGTGTCTCCTTTGGCATTTCAAAGGTGCCAAGCCATGGGAGTGGCGAACAGGAGCTCATGTGGCTTCATGATACCTCTAGATCAGTGAATGGCGCTGTGCCCGTCTGGAAAAGGGGTTTGCCAGGTGGCTGCTCATAAGCGTGGTCACTTCATGGTTGCTGTGTTGCGCTGCTGCAACAGCGCAACACAGCCGTTCGCCTGAGGCTGTGCCCAGCTCTTCAGGAGCCCGCTCGCAAAAGAGCAGCTGTCTGGCAACCCTCCTCTCCAGCTGGGCACAGCGCCACTCACCGATTGAGCAGTATCCCGAAGGTGCCAAACAACGCAAGCCCCTTTGCCCCTCCAATTCCCGCAGCTTGGCACCTTCAGTATATCATTAGGTTGATGAGAAGTGCTCTGCCCGGACGGGGGTGGGGGTTGTCCAGGGGGGTTATTTTCAGAGAAGGGCTTATATTTTTGCCCACCCCAAAAAATGTGGCATGGCCTTATTTTCAGGACATGTCATATTTTCAGGGAAACACAGTAAGTATCCTGCCCGCTCGCCCTTCACCTTGGGTTGGGGCTAGGGACCCAGGGATGGACCATTCCCTGAGACCCAGAGATGCCGCCTGCCTCAGCCAGGTTGCGGAACACACCATTCCCCTGCTTCGGCCGTGCCCCGGAGCTGCCGCCCACTTGCCGCCCGCCTCGGCTGGATTGGGGAACACACCATTCCCCTGCTCTGGTCTTGCCCCTGAGCCACTGCCCAGTCACTGCCTGCTCACCTTCCACCTCGCTCACCTACTTTCTATTCTGGTTGTCTCGGGAAGGGGGCATGGCGAGGCTCAGCCGCCTTTGCAGGAAGCCTTCAGCCACCGGCCATTTTTGGCTGCCTTCCGAGCAGCTCCACTACAATGCCATCCATCTGGTGCAGCAGGCCGTTCTTCTGGCCAGGTCCAGCAGCTGGCCGTGAGCAGCACCAGCAGGCAATGGGGTACAGCTGGCTCAAAGAACAGGACTTGTCCCCTGATCATCACCACTGTTGCCGCCCTGTTCATGCTAGTAACACAAGTCCACCCCATTGCCTGTTGGTGTAGCTCGCAGCCAGCCGCAGCCAAGACAACAGCTTTCTGCACTGGAGGAACAGCATCACAGAGGAGCTGCTTGGAAGGAAGCTGCCAGCCTCAGTCTTTAAGGTACTTCGACGCAGGGGGGAGGGGGGACCATAAAGGGACAGGCAGCCACAGGAGCTGCTTTCAGAGCAGCTTTGCTGCAGAAGGAGGCAAAAAAGTTTGGCTTCTCTTTGCCACAGTATTCAACATGCTTGCTTCTATCCACCTTCTTGGGCTCATACACACAGAGCAAACATGAGAAGGAAGCAAGAAGCAGCCAGATTGAACGCTAGAATACTTGGCAGAAAACGCTAGAATACTTTTCTGTGTGTTGTGCACGTGGTTTTATGTGATGGTGTGAGTGATGTCAAATTGGCCACACCCACTTGGTCACATGACCCCTATCAAGCCACACCCACCAAGCTACTCCCACTGAACAGGTAGGGGAAAAAATTGAAACCCACCACTGAGTCAAACAATAGAAATACGAGTCTGCAGAGACAGCAGACATGCAGATGCGGGGGGGAGGGGGGTTTCCTCCTAAATAATTTAATTAAAAGATATTTTTTTTAAAAAAAAAAAAACCTAAACAGGCAGAGAATAGCAACCACAGGAAAAAAAGTGAATGGGGGAAAAGGCTGGACTTGCTTGGATTACCCTGGCTCTGAAAATGGAACCCGCAATGTGAATTGGAGGAAGGGGCTTTTACAAATCTGTTCCACCCAGCTTGGAAAAGGGGGAGGAAAAACCCCACCCAGAGCCAAGGCCGACAGAGAGTTCAGAGCTGTAGCGAGCGAGTGCCTAGACGGTGAGGAAAAAATCCCAAAGAATACTGGGACCTCAGGGAAGAATTTAGCGAGAGAGGCTCAGATGTGTTCTCATCCCATTGTCCCACAGACTACAGCATAGAAATCCTCCCTGGGGTGTAACTCTCTAAGCCAAACATATACTCAATGATCCCACAAGAGCTGGAGGAACTGCAAGCTTTTATTGACAAAAATCTAAAGCGGGGCTTCATCCAACTAGATAGATCATTGGAAGAGGCAGTGTGCAAATTCCATATCTGGAAACGAGGTTTAATGATATGTGTACCTGAAATAGAGCATAATTTGCTGAGTGTCTCTAGTTAAGACAAGCAAAAATTTGAGACCACATTTGCAAATGGAAGGTGTCTCATAAAGAGAAATGGGAATGTATGTGCACAGGACATAAAAGAGGATAATCTTTCTGTGTTTCAGGGACAAAATGTTCAATGTGCACAAACATTTGGAAATGTGCCACAACAAATTCCTGTGTTCATCTCTTTGAAGGAAATAAATGGTAAGTTACTCTTAAAGGGTTTAATGTACTGATAAGCCATGATGTTCTTACTGTTGCAAATTAACCATAAAATGTACTCAGTAAAACTGTACGTGATGACTTGCTAAAACTCCCCTAAAAAAAAACCATAAGTCTGAGACAAGGCCCCCATTTGGTGAGATAGGAGCATCTGATTTCGCCTAGGGCGAAAACTACAAGGAAACAAAGATAAAATAATTGGGGTTCTGCAGGAAAGGTCATGCTGACCCTTTGTAGTGTAAAATGACTTAAAATAATGACTTAGAAGAGGGGGAGGGCTTCCTAGACATGGCATGCATTGTGAAGAAAGTAGAAAATATGCAGCTTGAGTATTGTTTCTTACTCTCCTTGTTCTCAATCCAACTTGAGAAGAGATTTGGAGGCCGTCTTTGCAAATGCTTTCAAAATAAACTTTTGAATTGTAAACCAGACTTGTTTTCTGCATTGTGAGGATTTTGGGGTTTTACATCTCACATCTTGCATAGAAAGCTTGGCCATGCCAGCTTCAGAGTTTTGCAAAGGATACAACAGTTTGCAGAAAGTATAAACTTAAAGGGAGGTAAGGCATACTTGGACTGTGTAGAATGTAAATCATCGAAGTCCAAGGCATTTCTAATAAGCAAGAAGAGTACAAGGCAGACAACAACAGCTCTAGAGCTGGTACATGCAGATTTGGTGGGGCCAAGGCAAGCCAGTTTGGGAGGAGCAAAGTATGCACTGGTCATGACTACAGCAGATTTAGGTTTTGCTATTTACTAAAGAGTAAAATAGAGATGCTGCAGAAATTGAAGCAATGGGTATTGCTTAAAGCATTGGCATGTTGTTATAAGTTGCCATGGTGAGGAAAGGGGGGGGGAGCGCATTCACGCATTCCTTCAGCTAGAGTCAGATCTCAGATTATTGCCCGAAGGCGGATCTGATGTTGCAACGGTACGACATGCGATCTTGAAGCGCCAAGATCGCCATCGATATCTCTGTTGCTGGACGGTCCTTTTGGACCTAAACTGTCCTGTAGAGATGGTGATAGAGAAGGGCACATTCTGTTGATCCCAGGGACATCGTAAAGTCCCTGGTTGATTCAGGAGAAGCCCTTTTTCCGGCAAGAGAGAAGCAGCCATTGAAGCTGCTCAAAGTTGGGACAGCTCCAGAAACGGAAGGCAAGCTAGAGGGAAAGTGTGTCTAATTGGTGAGATAATTTTTATTATTAGATGAGAGAACATCCCAAAAGATTAAAAGTAAAGTTAAAATTGAAGACAGAAGAGGTCAAGTGGCGAGATAACCTGAGTTAAACTTAGTGTGTCATTTTTCTTTAATCCTTTTACTGCTGGAATTTCTACACACACTTTTTATTTTTTTTTAAACTGGATTGATTTTATTTTGCTTTCTTTTTAAAGATTTACTTTCTTTTTTCAATGCCCTATAGTATTTTCTTCTTTAAAATGTTTTCTTTCTTTTCTGGAATATACAGAAGGAAGTGAAAGTAGATGAAAAGAAGTAACACTGCCACTTGGAGGCTTGGAAATATTGAGGTGGTCATTACTTCCAGGGTTGGGCAAGGAGGAAGATCAGGCCCACTGGTTTTGAACCACCTTCATGATAAGAGGGGCTGGGACCTCCTCCTTATCTGTATTGGGATTGATAAACATAGCTAGATTGGGGTCCCTTTGTTGAGACACTGGTGGAGCCCCTGTACCAATCTGAGTAGTCTTCTTGGCCTTATGTAAGAGGGGCTTGAAGGCCGGTGGGGCAAAGAGGTCTGGAAAGGACGGGGAGTCTGGAGGAATAGTGTCCTCAGTGTGTGAGAAACCAGAGTCTGGATGAGTCCCTTCCCCCAGTACTGAAGCTTCGCTGACCACAGATGGAGAAGGGACCCTAGGCAGACCTTGACTCCGGGAAGAAGAGGGAGACCTGTGGTGTCTAATGTCAGAACGAGATCTAGCCACTCCGTGAGGAATGGTCCCTTTGGACTAAGCCTGAGGCAATGCCTCTTGAGATTGCAGAGGAGATGAGCCTCCTGATACTCTCAGGCAGGAGCTCCAGATCCTCCAAATCATCCTCTGAGGGCCGCATGGGAACCGTGCCCTGAGGAGCGAGGTGAGAGGGAGGTAAATAATCCCCAGATCCCCTTTCCAATGGGTTTCCAACCCCATCCCTATATGATCTAGGGGAGATGGGGGAAAGGTGAGGTCATCTGTCTGCAATGTCTAGCCAGGGAAATGGAGGGAGAGGAAGGACTGAAGCCCCTAGGTGGGGAGGGGGAGAGCGGAGGGATGGGCCTCACAGGAGACCTGGATCTGCCTGGAGATGCGGGCCTATCAGGCTGAGTTTGCCTCTCAGCTCTGGCCACTCGCTTCTCCAAGGACTTTTGTCTTTGAAGTTCATCCCTCACTGCAGATCTAAGGGTGCTGATCCACAGATGGCCTGGAAGCCGCTGCCCTGGTTCGCAGTATGCCCTGGCCTTCCTCTCTCACTTCATCAATGCTCCCCTCAGGGGCCTGCGCTCACCCGGTATTTGTGAAGGCCATGCCTCACTCATGTGCCTGGAGCTTCATGGAGAATCAACCGGAGTCTCCTGGCCTCGATATCTGGCTGTGATGTGGCTTGTATAGTGTCCTGCCAGCCTCGATTTGTGGCCGTGATGCAGGCTTCAGCTGCAGAGTTTTGCCACCACCACAAGGTCGCTCCAAAATGGCCACCGCGCCTCGTGGTGAACCGAAGGAGAAGGCCACCTAGTGAATCGTCTCTGAGGCAATGGCCTCTCAGCAAGCCGAGGCTGTTCGCGCTGTTCCCTTCGCTGCTGCTGCCCTTTTAAGCCGCTGCGGAACTTCTCTGAGCCTCAGGGAACACGGCAAGTCTTTGAAGCCATGGTTGTGTTAAAACCACAGCGAGGTTTGGGTGGTGGAGTGAATTTCTCCCAGCTGCGGCAAGGCTGTTAAAAGCCGTGGCGAGGCTTTTGAAATTGTGGCGATTTTGTCTTTGAAGTTCATCCCTCACTGCAGATCTAAGGGTGCCGCTATTCAAGTGGCGGCACTCTGAAAGTGGAGCTGAAGAGCTATTGCCAAATAAATTGCCTGGAAGCCTCTGGGAAAATCGACTGCAATGGAAACCCATCAACCCTGCACATCCAGGGATTGGGCAGAGCCCCCCAGGCCCAGAGGCAGGGACCAGGCAGGCCTGCCTCCTTATGAGACTGACTAGGCAGACTTGATGGCCAGCAGTCCGAGAATTTAAGAATATTAGATTACCCAATTAACCAAATTAAATATAATAACTATCAGTACCTCAAGGAGCCAGAACCAGTGCTTGGACCAGAGACTGAGAGGAAACTGGGAGCCAGTAGGGAAGGATGGTGACTTTAAGAAAATTCCCTCAGTCTCTGGACCAATCCGGCTGTGACTAAACCCAGCTGTAGCCCCTCCCGCCGATCTGCAGGAAAAGTAAGTATTTTCTGATTTAATGATGAAACTTTCTTTGTATATCTGCAACAGGTTGTACTATTATCTTAAGAAGATCCATGAGCAAAGCTCAAGAGTCTTCAACAAGCTGTTCCTACAGGCAGAGCTCTTATTGTGTCCTCCTATGCAGAAGATGACAACATTTCAAAAGTTGTGGAAAGAGACATGCAATTGGACTGTGGTACAATGCCAGACAAGAGCTTCCTGCTTTATAACACAAGCTAAAATTACTTTCCATCTTTAGGTGATATTCTTTCTCATTTTCTCCATTTAAACTTCCATCTGTCAATCAGCAAATTTCAAGATGTGTATAGTATTTGCTGAGATTTTTTACTGTCAGTTGTTGAAACAAATTGATGATTACATCAGGAAAGTTTAACGTTTATTTGAGAAAGAATCAGGAAAAGTGTGATGGACACAAGAAAATATCTGGTATGCATTCAGTATTGCGGTTGCCCACTGGACAGGGATTTCTGGGATGATATTTGAGCTGCAGAAATCCAAATATCCACTAGGTGGTGGCAAAGCAGAAAATGTTTTCCTGCTGTCTGGTGGGCGTCCAGATATAGGTAGTCCTCGACTTACAACCACAATTGAGCCCAAAATTTATGTTATTAAATGAGACATTTGTTAAGTGAGTTTTGCCCCATTTTATGAGCTTTCTTGCCACAGTTGTTAAGTGAATCACCACAGTTGATAAATTAGTAACATGGCTATTAAGTGAATCTGGCTTCCCCATTGATTTTGCTTGACAAAAGGTTGCAAAAGGTGATCACATGATCTTGGGACACAGCAGCGGTCGTAAGTATGAGTCAGTTGCCAAGCATCTGGATTTAATCACATAATCATAGAGATGCTACAAAAGTCGTATGAAAACTGGTCATGTCACTTTTTTCAGTGCAGTTGTAACTTTAAATGGTCACTAAATGAACTATTTTAAGTCAAGGACTACTTGTATTTTCAGCTCAAGTTTCAGATCCCCACCCCTAATAAAAAGTTAAGAATTCCTGAAATTAAGCTGCATGGCAGGCAATTTTCTTGACTATATGCCACTTTTTATTTCCCTATTTGCACTACAGCCTGGGATTTCCACTGTTCTTCAAAAGAACAGACATCACCTTTATATCTTTAAAATACAAATGATTCCTGTTACAGATAGCTTAGGTGTGACAATCCTACAGACCAAAACCAGGCAATTTAGTACCTTCCAGATATTTATAGCACATTGTCCCTTACCATTTATCCACTCTCAAAAATCCTTGCAAGCATGAATTCCAAATCATCTGAAGAGCCCCAAATTGCTTCCTTGGCATATAGAAAACAGTTCATTGTATTCACTGGAATACTAGCAATTATTTTTTCTCTTTAGATACATATGGTCAATGAGTTCAAACACAATGCCCAGATGTTTGCATCTACACTATTGGCAAGCCCTGAGTAAACACATATTTCTAGCCCCCAAATTAATAATTTCTTAATTCCTACATAAATATTGGTCTGTCATAATGGAAATTCAGCCTTGATTATTAACTATATTTCTAGCAAAAATCTAGAAAACAAAGAAAATTACTTTCACTAACTTCAACATCCCATTTTATACTGTCAGTATCAAAGTGTTATAATTATGTGAATGCAAATCAGTATTATATATTGATAAACCTGAAGATCTAATGATGTTTTTAAATATCCTATAATTCTATAAAGACACTGTTGTCTTCCAATGAGAAGTAGCATTGTGATTCAGGTTGCAAGAAGCAACTAGAGGTCACTTTTTCTGCAGTTAGTTGATGACTCTATGTTCTGAATGTAGAATGGATCTGTGACTCAAGTTCCCTGCTCAAAAGCCTAGGAGGAACTGGGATTTTGAAGAGGAAAAACTGATGGATAGTTAATTGGAAGTGGTTAGTTAGGAGGAATAAACTTCAAACAACGCTAGCCATTTTCTTTTGCTTCCTATTCATACAGTTACAGAATCAACCTTATCTTCAGGTTAATTGAATCCTTGTGAAATTCTATCCTACTCTCTGACATCCTGCTAAAAAGACATGGAAATAATTATCCTTGTCTTAGTTCAAGCTGGAGCATCGTGATGCTCTTGAATGCTGATCAGCCTTCCAACAAGTTGAGAAAGTGCTGTTAATCCAAATGACAAGGGCTTAATTAGTGTTTTTGCCGTATCAATATTTAAAGCAATACTTTGGCAATGAAGAAAGACTTAAGCTAAATGTAAAGTGATGGCTTTCATTGTTAAAGGTCTTATGTAATCAGGAAGAAGCTCCTTCTTATCAGGGAATTGTCCTACTAAGTTACTTAGTAAAAAGGCTGCCAACCCAAGACTTCCTTAGTGGCAATACCTTTTCCTAACTAAAGGAGACACATCCAGCCAGTTTTTGTTCTTCTACCAAGGAGTCTATCAAAACAATTCTTCTATAAAGCTTTGGACTGCTGAGTTGATTGCTGATTGAATCGTTCTGTGAACTAGGATTAAATTGCACATTGTATTTATTGGACATAAATACGTTTGTTTATTCTATAGAGATATTAATCCCAGTGATGTTGGAAGTCTATAATTCTAGAAGCAAAAATATCAAACTCATGAATGGAAGCAAATATTACTGTTATACCGAAAGATGATTCAGATTTAACACAGATAAAGAATTATAGGTCAATATCTTTATTGAATATGGACTATAAAATATATGTTTTAATAATAGCAGAGATATTTAAAAAGTACTTGAATGAATTTATACATCTAGACCAAAATGGATTTCTACCAAAGAGACAGATTAAAAACAACATGAGAATGATTTTAAATACATTGGAGTATTATGAAATACACCCTGGAAAACAAATGGCATTGATGCTTTTAGAGGTACAGAAAGAATTTGACTTTAATTGGCAATTTATGTTATTACAACTAGAATATATGGACTTTGGGGAGAGATTTATTAATATGAGTAAAGCAATATACCATAAACAATCAGCCAAGGTAAATGGAGACATAACAGAGAACTTTGATATCAAGAAAGGTACTAGACAGGGATATCCACTGTCCCCGTTGCTATTTATACTGACTTTGGAAGTGTTAGCCAGAAACATTTGGCAAGATGAAGAAATAAAAGGAATGGAAATAAAAAAAGAAAAATATAAGCTACAGGCATTTGCAGATGATCTGGTCTTCATATTAGAAGACCCCTTAGAAACTGGACCAAAGCTAATTAGAAAAATAGAAGAATCTAGGGAAGTTGCTGGACTAAAAATAAGCAAAGATAAGACGAAGATTTTAGTTAAACATCTTACAGATACACAGAAAAGAGTGTTGATGGAAAGAAAATACACAGTCAAAAAAGTGAAATCCCTTGGAATACAATTAACAACAAAATGTGTAACAATTAAAGAAGATAATTATATGAAATTGATGAGGCAAATTAAATTAGACTTGGAGAAATGGAAAAATTTGCAACTGTCATTAACAGGTAGAATAGCTACTATAAAAATGAATATTTTACCAAGACTATTATATCTATTCCAAACAATTCCATTAAAATGGGAAAAATACTTTGAAGCATTAAATAAAATAATATGAAGATATATTTGTTTAGGGAAAAAAAGCAAGAATAGGCCTGAAAATGTTGCAGTATGCCAAAAAGAGGGGGCTTTGAGTTACCAAATTGGGAACTGTATCACCAGGCCTCATATTCACATGGGTGAAAGAAATGGATTAACTTGACACATATGATTATTAACTTTAGAAGGACATGACCTTCAAATAGGTTGGCACAATTTTTTTTTATTAAACAAACAACACAAAAAAAAAAATCATCTTACATCTTGTAGAAAGTGTGTCAATTGGTTACAATTAGCTTTCGTGCATCTCTTCCAGTCATTACTTACATTCATATCAAATGTCAAATGTTAATGAGTCTTACTTTCAATATATCATAGTTCTCATTTGACTGAAATTGTTTTAGTGTCCTTTTGCCTAGAATAATCCATAGTTAAAAACACAACCACCTAATGGCATTTCATTAATTATTACAAAATCATCCAATAGCCTTAAACTTTTATAACATATTGTAAACAAAAATTAGTTGACAAAATTTCTAAGTTCCCATTGATCGTTATGAGAAAGGGTGTTCATGGTAAGACCAACAACCCTCTCCATGGTATCGCTGGGAGAGTCCAGGATGGGACATACCAAAGTTTTTGGCAGTCCTATGGGCAGGATCTGTCTTGGCCCAAATTGGCATCTTCCTCTACCACCTTTTGAAGTGCATGCCTACCAAAAGCCGCTTCTGCAGATAAAAAGGCATCTAGTCTATAATGACGAATGAACGATACTGGCAATGTCCATGTCGCTGCTGTAGTAGCTGCACTTCTCGTAGAATGAGCCGTGATCCCTTTGGGTGCAGTAATAGACTGGCTTTCATATGCTTTGGCTATACAAGCCCTTAGCCAACGCCTCACTGTAGAAGATGTCACCTTGTGGCCCAGAGTTGACGGCAGAAAGGATACAACAGAGCCTTGGTCTTTTTTGAATTCCTTTGTCCTATATATATAAATGTGGAGTCCCCTTCTTACATCTAAAGTATGCCATTGCCTTTCTAAAGAATGTTGAGGTTTTGAACAGAAGTCTGGTAGTATTAACTCCTGTGCTCGGTGAAACAAAGACCTTTGCCAAAAAGGCAGGGTCACAGGACCACCCTGTTCGCATAAAACACAGAGATCCTTTCTCACAGAAAATGCCGCCAACTCTGATATCCATCTAGCAGAAGTGATAGCCATTAAAAATGATACCTTGCACGAGAGGAGGCAAAGACTAGCCTCCCTCAAAGGTTCAAAAGGTGTCATAGTAAGTGCCTGTAATACTTTGGGCAAATCCCAGTTAGGATAACGGTGTATCATTGGTGGCCTCAAATTAGAGGCTTCTTTGAGAAAGGCCTTAACTATAGAATGGTGAGCTAAAGACCCCACACCTTCTACACTAATAACTGATGCTAAAGCTGCTACTTGTCTATGGAGTGTGTTTGAAGAAAGTCCTTTCTCCAACCCTTCTTGCAGAAATTCCAGTACCTCTGGCACTGAAGCCAATGTAGAGTCTAATTTTCTTCCCTGACACCAGGCACCAAATACCGTCCATGTTGCATTATAAATGTGAATTGTGGAATATCTCTTAGCTGCCTGAATGGTCTTAATGGCCTGTTAGATAACTTTTCAGATTTTAGCAGCTTCCGCTCAACTGCTAAACAGTCAAGCGCAACGACTGGGGCTCTGGATGCTGTATGGGTTCCTGACTTAGAGAAATCCTCTCTGGGGGAATGATCCATGGTCTGGCCACTGATAGGCTGACTAGATCGGCGAACCAAGGTCGCCTAGGCCAATGGGGAGCAACTAATAGAACTTCGACCCTCTCCAACAGCACCCTTCTCACTATCACCAGAATCAGAGGCAGTGGGGAAAATGCGTACAGTAGCCCCCTGGGCCATGGACATCTTTGAGCATCAACTCCTTCTGCTCCCGGGGCTGGAAATCTGGATAAAAATCTTGTTAGTTGAGTGTTTTCTGGAGAGGCAAATAGATCTAGAACAGGATGATTGAATCTGTGAGACATTTCTGTGAAGAGTCTGGCATGCAAGCACCACTCTGTATGGTGGCCCTGCTCCACCAATCCGCTTGAACATTTCTCACCCCTGCTATATGTTTGGCCTTGATTGATAATAGGTGAGCTTCCACCCACTGACATAATGTCTCTGCTTCCTTCATAAGGGTTTTTGACCGAGTCCCCCCTTGTCGATTTATGTGTGCTTTTGTGGCCACATTGTCTGTTAGAATCAATACATGCCCCCCTGAGATCTGCTGATGAAATGCTTTGAGAGCTAAGAACGTCACCCTCAACTCCAACCAATTTATACTGTGAGATAACTCGTGAGGAGTCAACTGACCCTGAGCTACATGCTCTCCAATAATGGTCAACCTGTCCATCTCTCTGAACACACATCCTTTGGTTATGGCTCTGGACCCCCACCAATGAAGCAATCTTAATAATTTTGGTGGTAACCTCACTTTCTTTGGACATGTACTCCAGTGAGCTTTCTGATATGGCAGCATGAACCACTGTAGTGGTCTTATATGGAACCTTGCCCAGGGCACTAGAGAAATGCAAGATACTAGCTTTCCCAGCAGCTGAGACAGCAGCGCTAATGACACCACTCTATTCCCCCCCGACCTGGTCTGCTAATGCCTTGAGGCTGTCCTGTCACTCCTGAGAAAAGAATACATGTCCGGTGTGAGTGTCTATAATCGCCGCTAAATGTAAGTCTCGTAGATGGGATTTTTTCAGATTTACCGAAAATCCATGACCTCTTAGAACCTGAATGGTGGTCTGAAGGTCGTTTTCTGCCTGACTGTAAGACAAGGCCTGCATGAGTAAATTGTCTAAATAGCATTGTATGCGGATGGGCAATGTCCGAAGATAGGCAGCCAGTGCTGCTAAAATTTTGGTGAAAGTCCTTGGGGCCGATGCAAGTCCTAATGGAAGGGCTGCATACTGGAAATGTCTGTTGTTGTAGCAAAATCTCAGTGTGTGCTTTGGATGTATGTGGATACGTAGATAAGCCTCTGTCAGATCTACTGAAGTCAAAAGGTCCCCCTGCTGCATTCCCACCAGAATAGATTGAAGGGAATGCATCTTGAACCTTCTGTAAACCAGATGCCTATTGAGACCCCATAAGTTTAGAATTGCCCTACACACACAGAGACAAACCCTTCAGGGTTACAAAAAGCATTAAACAGAATCCCTGTCTCCACTGTTCCCACGGAACCAGTTGTACGGCTCGAATCTCCAACAAATGTTGGATTGCCACTTCCATAAGACCCCTTCTCTCTGGGTCTCTGAACATGGGACAGCATAGGAAAAGCTTTGGAAGTTGGGAGTGAAATTCTGGGGAAAGCCCTGATGCATTGTGCAGTATCCAAGCATCGGTCGTAATATCCTTCCACCTTTCTGAGAAAAATGTCAGTTGACCCCCCTAGTGGTAGTGATGCCTCTCAGTCACTTTTGTCAGCAATATGGCTTATTGCCCCAACCACAAAATGGTTTCTTGCCCTCAACCTGCTGTCCACCTCTGGCTCCCATTCCATATCCTGATCTACCTGACTGGTATCTGTCATACTGATAATTGGAACGTCTAAAGAATGGTCGTTGCTGGCGGGTAAAATTGGTCCCCGCCTCTCCCTGATGAAAGGGCTGTCTTTTGAAATATGGTGAAGGACAGAAATCTAACCATCTACCCTGTGTAGGTAACACCTTCCTCTTGTCTTTAGTTTCAGTAAGGAAAGGCGACAAAAAGTCTCCAAAAAGTTGTCCCCCCCAAAAAGGGAGAGGCAGCTAATTTCCACTTATATAGCACGAGCCGCAAACTTAGATGCATTCAACGATGCATCAGCGGTGAACTCAGCTGCGACCATGATCTTAGTGAGGTCCTGACAAGCACATACGTTCTCTACTGGAATCATGTTTTGTAGATGTTGTAGCTAATGCAACAATGCCTGGTGAAAAATGAAGCCGCTGTTGGTCCAGAAATCAGCCTGTTGTGCTCTGCACAGAGTCATCTCCTCTTTCTTGTCCTCCGCCTTCAGGGTATCCTCCGCATCAGGTGGCAACACTGAAGTGGAAGTCAAAGCAGCCACCAGTGCATCTACCTTGGGCACCTGCACTAATGCCAAAAGATCAGAATCAGCAGCATACAAAGAATTTTCAGCATTACTTGGCCTGGGAAGAGTAGCCGGGGCAGTCCGTTGCCTTTTAATTACATCCATGAACATCCCTGAAATGGGAATAGTGTCAGACACTGTTGTCTTCTCCGTAAAAAGGAAATTGTCTTCCATCACCAACCCCTGGCCAGACTCTTGTGCAGCTGTTTCTTTTCCTAGACATGCAGTCGACTTCGCCTTGGAAAGTAGAGACTTAAAAAGAGATGGATTAAATAAACCCTTAAAATTAGGCAAGGCCTGCTGTTCACCTTTGCCTTCAGAAAACTCCCCTTCCCCAGGTATTTCGCCTTCAGATAAGGGAGATGGGCTCCTAGCAGAAGTTCTGGGAGATAACGTTCCAGGCCAAGGCTCTTGGTCATCCCTTGGATCTCCTTCAGGGTACCCTACTTCTGATTGTCCAGATGGAACAGTAAGGATGTGACATTTGACTTTGTTGGCAAACAGCCATCTCCTGTCTAATTGCCTGAGATATCCATTTTCTAAAACACGCAGGCATCTCCTGTTCCTCCACATTCATTTGGCGATTCCCCGCCTCAGTAACATTGACATAGGGCTGTGATACATAAACACCCTCACGAGAGGTAGGCGGCCTTGCCTGAATACCTAGACCCAAACCTTCTCTTAGTTCACTGGAAACCTCAGGAGACCAATTTGTGGATTGTTTGACAGATTCCACACCAAGTGATAATGAAACGATGCCTAATGTCTTAAGACTTAGTATGTTGTGTACTAGTCTTAGCTATTGCTTTATAATATTTATCTTTGATTTGCTGCCTTCTCCTCAGCTCTAGAAACCTTATTTTGAGCTCTGGCCTTAGCCTTAATTTTTGCTGCTGC
Source organism: Thamnophis sirtalis (assembly GCF_051295495.1). NCBI lineage: Eukaryota > Metazoa > Chordata > Lepidosauria > Squamata > Natricidae > Thamnophis > Thamnophis sirtalis. Next base: position 113,046,879 of record NW_028261385.1, on the reverse strand, counting down.
AGCCAAACTAGCTGAGCGAGGCTTGTTGCGACCTTTGATCTAGCCCTCTGATGTCAGTGGAGAAGAACCCATTTGGTCTGGTCTCAAATTATCATTGTTTTCTGCCATATCAGTATGATAAACTACTCCCAACAATAGTAATTTGTATGTATGTATGTATGTATGTATGTATGTATGTATGTATGTATGTATGTATGTACGTACGTATAAACTGATGGAATTTCAGTTGGGTAGATAGATATCAGAATAACTTTTGCCAAAAAAAGGGAGGCCAAATTGACCTGAATTCCTTTGAGCAGATGATCAGCCCACGGGGTAGGCAGAATGGCCAAATTCTCGTATTTCAGATCGCAGCTTCTTTCATGATCTGCAATAGCAGCCGGAGGCAATGAAGTAGCCCACGGTGCTATAATAGCAGACAGAGGTGCTTAGATATCAAGGGGTAGGCAAAATGGCCCAAACCCCATATTTTAAATTGTGCTAATTCAAAGTCTTCAAAGCGCTGTAATAGCGGCCAAAGGTAATGAAGTGGCCCACAGAGCTTTGCAATAGTCATTATGGCAACAAAATGGCCACTGCTATTTAAATCTCTGAGGAGATCGATCGTGCGTCAACTTCGACTGCATGGATCAAAGAAAATGGCCGCCACAGTAGAAAGAATTCAATATGACCGTTAACTGCCAATTTGCACTCAGGACAATTCATTGACAAAACAAGGCAACCTCCTTGTCCCGGAGAGTAACTGAAGCCTCAGATTTTCTGTCACCACCGCTACAAAGAAAAGGTTCGGCTAACAGATGAATTGGTTAGCTGACCCCGATACCTCAGTCATACTTGTCACTTTAAATCTAGTGCTATCGCTTTCGCGTTCCTGCAGCCTATGACTGCCACGCAATCACTCAGAGCAGAATAAGTGCTCCCAAAGCAGCTGTCACTTTAACCTTGCACCATATAATTATCAGCACTATCTTCCTTATTTGCTGAGGTAATTATTGGCTCTCAATAGCCTAAGGTGGCAAACGGTGTAAATATTGGCTAATTAAGCCCTCAATGCGCCTACAACGCTCAACAAGGCACTTCAATCCTCTTTCAAGTTAAATTAATTTTTGATGTTTTTAAAACTAATTATCCAACAATCTTTCAAACTTGAGCTGAGAGCTCAAGAAAAACAGTCCTGCGAGCTGAGACTGAATTGAAAGACTGAGGACCAATGGCAAGGAGGCGTGTCTTCAGAATTTCAATTCAGTCAACAAGATAGCAGGCTAGAATAACCTATCCTGGAGTCTCCCGTCAATATCATGGAGAATGTGGTGGCTTCAAATGTGCTTTTTGGTATTATTAGTGCTATCCAAAGAGCAAAAAATAGGAGAATAGAAATAGGAGGAAGCTGTGTTTGGATCAAACCCTGCCACAATCTAGTAGAAACTGTACATTTGCACAGCTGTAGCTATTGGACTGTTCGCTTATTTTCTGAAATTCAAATTCTTAGATGTAAGTGTACTCAGGAGAAAACTGAGGATACCGAGGACCAATAAGAAAATAAGTGACCTGTGAGGAGAAGGATCCAGTCTTGTCCCTCATGGGTTTTTTGCCCTTAAATTTGGAGAAAGGGTTGCTTGCTTTCATATGAATTTGGCCATTCACTTGGTTTTCTGCCCTCTAGCCTTTTTTTTGGTTATACATCAGGCTCAGGACCCTGGACAGAAGCTATAGTGCATATTCAACATGAATAACTGTACTATATATATATATATTTCCCTTTCCCCCTGGGAACAGCTATAACCAAAAGAAACAATTTCTCCCCCACCAATCCCACCTTCACAAATTCGTAATCTTATTAACAGTGGAAAAAAGACTGAAAAAAAAGAATATTTATTTTTACTCTCTTCTTTTTCTGGGGAACTCATGATAAGTTTAATTATAGTATTAGGTTCCCTAATGGTCTCCCATCTAAGTATTTACTGGGTTAAAATTTCCTTAGCTGTCCCTGGTGCTGCTGTCCCTGCAGTTCTATTTTGAGTGATCTATCTCTTTCTCTAGTAAAAAAAAACAACAATTAATAATTGTATGCATCTGAAGGTTCCAGGAGAAACTATGCTTTTTTAAAGGAAAACTTGAAAAAGACAATGTCTAGAGTGTTATTTTTCTGTTCAAATAGAAAATGATCTAACTTAATGCTGTAATTATTAGAGGTTGGAATGGATTTCTCAAGAAAAGTCTCATCAGACTAAATTTATCTGTTTACTAAAAAGCAAGAAACTTATTTGATAGATTATAGGAATGCTGCTGACATAATACACATTTCATAAAGGATTCCATGGCATTCCTGTCAACAAGTTAATTATCTATGCATTGAATGGCATAAAAACTGAATAAATATATTGCTGGCTCAAAAATCATATCCAATGAATGCTCATCAATAGTTCCTCATCCCACTAAAAGAAGGCATTGATCAAGGTACCTTACTCTGGAGCCTCTACTTAACAAATAGTTTTATTAATGACTTAGGAGAATGCTTATCAAACTTACACATAACAGTATATTCCATAGGCAGTCCATATTTTAGAAAATAAAATAAAATACAAAACTATCTTGATAGGGTTGAGAACACCAAAATGAAATTTAATGAAGATGAATATAGGTTGTTCGTTTAAGAAATAAATAAAACATACATGTAGTGATAGGAGATATCTAGCTTTACGATAGCAAAAAAGATAGACCAATTAAAGATTATCAAGTGATTAGGAATTCAGTCCAACAAAGAAAGATCGAAGGAGTTGAGCATATTTAGCCTTGAAAAGATTACAATAAAGATTACAGACATGTCATAATCTGTAAAAGATTACAGGCATATTATAAACACAAGAAATAAATGGCCAAGACCTGTTGTCTAATATCCCAAAGGGCAGGACACCAAGAAGAATAGATTTCAACACATTCCAGTTGAATGTTAGGAAAAAACATGATTTCCTGTGGGTTTAGTTGACCTAAATTGACCCCTCCAATTCTATTATTCTACTTGCTTGTATACAGCTTTAACATCTGGGGAAATGAAAGGCATGGGGGGGGGGAGTCAGTTACTTTTATTACACTAGTCTAAAAACATTCTACATAGATGTTAATATTTTTGGCTATCTTAAAAGTTACATCCCAAAGTTTGATTTCCTCATGTTCTTTGCTTTTAGTATTTGTAAGTTTTCTTTTTTCCCTTTGATATTCTATTTATTTTAAATCAAATTTAAACATATTTAAAATGGAATCTGAATGCATATTTGTTTGATTTATCATTTTTCCTTTGATTTGCACAAACTGATTTATTGCAGCTAGTAGTACTAGGTTGTCATCACAATTGAAATAGTAACTGAAAAGAAATCATCCAATTTAGTCAAGCACATTGACAATTAACTTGGTTTAATGTAGAATTAACAGATCATTACACTTGAAGTGTTCTTTAAAAGCATCCCATTCCTCCTAATGTAAGAGAACTGCAGAATGAATATTAACAAATGTGTTCAGAAAAGACCTCAGGCTGATCAATGGTGCCACCACGAGCAACACTCAGTGAAATCAATAATTAAATGAATTTCCATGTTTTAGTAAACTATGTGCCTCTCTTCTCATCAATGGAACAGAAGAGAAACTTTTGAAAGATGGGAATAAACTGGATTGGGCTCATCTCAAAAACAGCAACAACAAAAAAGCCTAGTTCAGTGTTACAGCTAAACAGAATGCAATGAAATTGTAACTCCTGGGGGATTGGGAGGTTCACATTACCACTACATCTTCCTGAGTTGCCTAGCCTGCTTTAATTCTAGTCATACTTGAACATTGAAATCTACAAATCTGGTTTGCATGCCAGTGAAAAATGTCCAGCCAGAAAAATGATATTCTGATTATCAAGAGGATTAGCTTTTAACATGTATGATCAGGAACAGTCATTACTGAAGTAGAATTCTAGTATAGGGATTATTCAAGTAATCAGAGGCAGGTATTTGGCTGGGCAGTGAGGCCTAATCTGTTTTCTTTTCGGTCTCCAAGTTCCTTTTTAGAAAGAAAGTTGGGAGAAAATGGCAGAAGAAACAAAAGAGCTGAAAAGCTGAAAGGTCAGGTTGCTGAATTATCCTGTCAGGATCTCTAAATAAAGTTAGGTAAGGGTAAAGGTTCCCTCACACATACATGCTAGACATTTCCAGCTCTAGGGGCAGTGCTCATCTCCGTTTCTAAGCCAAAGAGCTAGCGCTGTCCAAAAATGTATCTGTGGTCATGTGGCTGGCATGACTAAATGCTGAAGGCTCATGGAGCGCTGTTACCTTTCCACCAAAGTGGTTCCTATTTTTCTACTTGTATTTTTTACGTGATTTGAACTGTTAGGTTGGCAGAAGTTGAGACAAGTAACGAGAGCTCACTCCATTACATGGCACATTACATAGGGATTCGAACCATTGAACTGCTGATCTTCTGATCGACAAACTCAGCATCTTAGCCACTAAGCCACCGCATTCCTTAAAGAAAGTTACACACCTATTTTTTCCATCTTCCTTGATTCCCTTCTCCTCTTCACACATCAGTCCTTGCTGGCTCATGTTATTTCCTATGTTATCTGCTTCTTTCCCTGTTGTTTTTCTATAGAGATAGATTATACTACCGATTTTGGCAGTGGTTGCTCTTGAAGCTTGTTTTAATTTAATTTCTGAAAGTTTCATTACCAGACTAGGTAATAAGCAGGATTTTCTTGTCCTATTCTCCTTAGTTTATAAATGTCTTTGTGTGCCAGTTGGTAATTTGATTGGTTGTTTGTTTAGAGTTATATTTAAATTCTGAGCAGCTGACTGGTTCTCTTGTTGATTGGTTGTTCGAATGGTCTGGTTTCTCATATCGTATGTTGATCTAGATCAATAGGCTTGTTAATTGCTCCTTTGGTAGAATACCAGGCTTCAATAAATTCATGTGTGTAGCAGGTGTTAGCATGACCAATGGTTTTTGTTCCTTCCCAATCAAACTGGTGTCTTTATTATCAATATGGTTTGAGATCAGGGATTTTTGGTCATGCCATTTAACTACTAGTTGATGTTCATGAACCCTTGTTTTCAACTGCCTTCCTGTTTGTCCCACATAGAATTGCTTACAATTGTTGCAATTGATTTTGCATATTATGTTGCTATTGTCTTCCTTCTGTATTTTGTCTTTGATTTTAGATAGCTCTTTTCTGAGCGAAAATGAGCTATCGTTATTCCTAGGAGTAAGTACTATTCTGGCAACCATTATACTGCTGAGCCTAGAGGTTATTGCCCTCACCAAATTGTATACAGTAGTTAAATAACTCATCTTGTCGATCTTAACATGTTATTAAATAAAGGGTAGGGATGGCCTGATCTGATAATATCTGGCTAACAAATTTAAAATACTTCTAGAATATTCTTTTTAGATTACAGAACTTTATCCTGACAACTTCAAACCATTCTAAACATTATGGATAATCATTTTCAATGTTATGCAAAATGCTGCATTTCAGAAAGGAATATACATACCATTCTTTTTGCCTTCTTTACTAAATGCAGAGATATATCTAGTTCAATTGACTGCACACACAAATATTTCATATGGGACATGCTTGACAAATGCCTCACAAAGTATTTGTTGATGCAATTTGTTGATCCAGTACTTGGCACATAAAGAATCTGTTTCAAAACGGTATTGGGATAGCTCGTAACTCAAAATGTAATTGGGATAGCTTTTGTTGTTATAGGAATACAGAAACTTTTAAATTGCTCCAAGTTCTTAACTGGTGGAAGGAGAAAGATATAAAAAGAAAAGCAGAACAATAGTATTGATCAAGAGGTGATGTAAATGATATGAGTTCTGTCAAAGTAAACATTAAGAATCACTGGTTTTAAATATGCAGAATTGAGCACACTTTGTTCAATCCATAAATGAATTTTAACTGCCATTTAATTTTGACTAGATTTCAATAATATTTTTAATATTTGAAACATCAGCGCATATGATAAACAGAGTGGATTTGTTCAATTCACTATCACAAAATAATTTTTTTAAAGTAAGGTAATATTTTTGAAATATCCTGGTTTATCTGCTCTTTTTGTACCTTTGAATTAAAAGCAATCATATTTTAGCAGAGAAGCAGCACTGGATTTATTGTATGATAATTGTGGAGAAATCAAAAGTAATAATAGCATCATTTGCTTCTGTACCCAGAGGTTGCACTAATGAATCATCTTCGAAAAAAGTCTCACAAAAGAAATACAAAATATAGTCCAGCATATCCTGCATCATATTAAGTCTCTTTGTAAATTCTATCATGTTGCAAACAAACACAAACAACTTAGCTAAACAGCAAGCTAAAGAACTGCTCAGTATCTTCTAAATAAACAAGCATGCACAAAGCCAAAGTACTAACTATGAACCTCTGAAGTTAGTTTCTTAAACACTTTTGGCTCTCAAAGCAATCAAACTAACTGCATCCAGATTTTGGTTCTGCAAATGAAAATAGGAATAACAAGAGAGCTGAGTCTCAAATGATACAATGAAGATAATATTATAAAATATTTATAGACAGTGCGGCTTCTTTATAAGATGTCATTAACTATAATTAATATCCTATTGGTTTAAAACTATATATTGGCTTGTAGAAGAAAAACTATTATGAAAATCACGTGACATTTTTTCATACATGCATTTCATTTTTATATAACTTATTAATTGTAGCTCAGAAGGCTAACAAAATCATTTGCAGTATGCAGTATATGAATGAATTCCCTTTCTTTTTTCCACAGAAAAAAGGCTGTTCCAGAGATCAGTAACTCAGATGATCTGCTGATAGCAAGTTCAGCAGAGAGGAACATTGCTCTGGGTAACTTTCTTCTTACACGAATCATTTGTTCTACAAACTCAGCAACTGCATCCATACTATTAAAGAAACCCAACATTCTCATAACTAACCCTGTAATTTTGTAGAGTAAAATGTTTTTGGGAATATCCCCAAATAGTTTCAACATACCATAAACCCTTTAATGAGCTCCTCTATTCCCTTTAAAAACTGTCATTATTCTGCTTTTAACAACTAACAATAACTTTACAATTCTCATTACTGCTCCAGGTTGTATGTTTGTTGCTTTCTACTCCTGATTTGATTGAATGCTTTGTCAGCAAGGAGTGCCTGTCCCAACAGATGACAGTGCAAACCTGGATCTTCTTTTTTGATAGATATTGGGAGTCTTCTTAAGCAGTATTGAAAGGCATAGACGGCTCCTCACTTGTCTGTGATCTGATTTAAATGCTTGTTTGGTTTGACATCAACTCCACCATCTTCAGTAGTACCATACTTTTCTTGGCAGTACTGCCTGGATTGCTGGGGCCGATTTCCTACAATTTCACTAAACTATTGATCACTGACATAACTGCTATTAAGAAAGTGTCTAGAAGCAGCCAACCTTGCACAGAGAATCAAAAGGTATTTGCTATGGCTTCCCTCTCCATCAGATTCCCTTTATTTACACAAGTTCAGTGACATTTCAAGAAAGCTTGGTCAAAAAAGCTTGGTTAAAAGTTTCAGTGTATTTAATGTGCAGGATTCCTCAATATGTGGGCTTAGCAATGAAGTTGGGAAGCCTGACCAAATGCAATGCTATTTAAGTAAATCCTATTTTAAAAGGAGTTATAGGATCATTCAATAGTGCACCCCGCTGAAATCGTAACTCCAAATGCATGTCTGCATTACATTGCATAATAACGTCTGCATTAACGCAAGTGCTGTAATTTACATGGGATCAGGCTGCAGAACTGCGATCGGTCACAGTAAGAAATAGGTGATTTAAGATCCTGAAAGAAGAACGAACTTGAAAAGCAATAAATGTGCCCATAAGTTGTTTGTTGAGCTAAATGAAGAGTATTGCAAAAAATGGAATAGTAAATACATTAATAAGATGTCTTGAAAAGAACGATGCAGACACGTCTGGCCATATTTGAGCAAGTCATGGTATTCGCCCCGGGATAAGCAAAGGCGCGGCTTCTACTGTCAAAGAAAGAGAAAAAGAAAGGAAAAGGGCTCAAGGGTGGGGTGGGGGGGGGGTCTCTTTCCGGAAACGGGACTTCTTTCTCCCGACAGAGGTGACCAAGACTGGACTTTGAAATGGGCAGCGTCCAAAACTTACAAAAGACCACAAAAGTGGATCCGCCGAAAAGTGGACCTCTCCTCCACTGATACAAAAAAAGGGGCCAGGAAAGCTGGCCTCCTGGGAGGCTTTTGTTCGCTCGCTCGCTCGCCCGCCCGCCCAAAGCCTTGAAGCTCTGCACCCCTCCACCGAGACGATTGGCGCAGCTTCGCCCCACTTCGCCGCCCCGGCCCTTTGGCTCAGCCAGCACGCTTCTTGCCCTGGAGGGCCGAGCAATTGTCTTACCGCGAGGTCGCCTTTTCCCTTCCTCTCGAGCGCAGGGAGTTGCTTCTCCTCCCTCGGGCGGCTCGGCAAGCGACTGCCTCCTTTGAACCGCTCCTTCCCAGTTTTATAGGACTCGCTTCGAAGAGGCGTCTGTAGATGGCAGCTCGGCTAATCAGCTCCTCCTGCTGCTGCCGCCCAGGAGCTTGCACTGAACAGCGCCGAAGCGGGGAATTGCGTTTTTCCCGATATCTACGTGCGAGCCACGAACACCTACATCCTGTCCCCTGGATGGGAAAATCCCAGTTTAACTTTCCCAAAGCTTTCGAGGATCCCGGATCACCTCCACCCAGGGCTCTCCCTTGCGCCGCCTGCCCGCTCTGAGGGTCGCGGTTGCAGAGACTCACCATGACCCGGGGCGCTCCGCCTCTAGGCCCCGATGTAACTCGCTAGGGACTACCGAGGCTTGCACTCTGCTTTGGGTTGTCCTCGCAGAGGCAGCCATCACTGGAGCTATAGAAAAGTAGATCAGCAACAAGTTTGCAGTCCCGTTACTGGGTCCTTTCCCGCCACAGAATTGAGTCTGGTGACTGATGTCTTGCTGACTGTTTTAATACGGATGTTTTAAGAAGCTATTGTGTATTTCTCGGCTTATTTTTTCCCCCTCTTTGAAAGAAATGTCCTGGGTTCGGCTCCAAGTGGGGAAAAGACATCGGAGACATGGAGGCTGCTTGGAAAGGTGGTTTTAATGGTGGACAGGACCACATGGCTTGAGTCCTGAACAGAAAAGGTGATCACATGCTTCAACGTTGGAGAGAAGGGAGGACTGAGATGCTGAGTCCCTGGTTTTATGCCCTCTCTGGCCTTTGATCTTGAGCTTGTATTCTGATTGTGAGCCAAGGTGGCGCAGTGGTTAAATGCAGCACTGCAGGCTACTGCTAGATCAGCAGTTCAGAGGTTCAAATCTCACCGGCTCAGGGTTGACTCAGCCTTCCATCCTTCCGAGGTGGGTAAAATGATTGTTGGGGGCAATATGCTGACTCTCTGTAAACCGCTTAGAGAGGGCTGAAAGCCCTATGAAGCGGTATATAAGTCTACTGCTATTGCTATATTGTCAGACTCCCATGGGGCCATGCAGGGGCAACTCTCTAGGCTGCGTTTTGAATACAGGTTTGGTTGAGTTCTCAGATGCCATGTGGTGAGTTGGGTAAAGGACCAATATTATCCTGCCTTAATCCCATCTCCTTGGAGCTGAAGGGGAGAACTCTTTATTATGTAAAGGGACTGGCTTGGCCTTCTTAATGGCCCATTGACAAAGTGGATGGGGGCAGGAAGCTGCAGGGAGCTATTCTCTCTTTAAAACATGTTTCTTCCTTTTCACATCCAAGGAAATATAATATTCTGCCATTTCAATATTTCCTAGGATATTTCATTTTTCTGGGAGAGGGCTGGGTGATAATTTTCCACACCTCCTTCAAAGGCTTTTCTGGGCTGGGATCTTAAAGCACTTGACTTCCATGATAAATCGCCAGGAAACAATTTACCACTTTAGAAACCCTATTTTGGATTTAGGCCTTCCTCCAACTTGGTCCCACTTTAGCCCCGTGTTTTGTCTAAACTGACCTTATCAGAGGTCTTGATCAGGCCACTGCTTCCACACAATCTTTCCATGAGGAGGTCTTGGAGGACCTGGTTTCCCCTGATGACCTCCCTGAGACCTCCCTGTTTTTACTTACTCTTCATACCTTCCTGCCTGGTTCATCCACCTATGGACTCGTAATGAGCAGAAAGAACACTGCCCACCCAGTTTTGTCATTCCTTTCCATTTTCAGCTGATTCAAAAAAGGAAGAAAAAGCTAACAAAAAATCCCTGCAGGTTACATGTTTTAGAAAGATACTAAGAACATGTAGTGAGAGCAGCCAGAAGGAGTTCTATATATTGTTTGTCACTCTAATTACCTCGTCACCCAAACTCTTTAATCATTCTGTGCTTCACATGATGCCTTGCCTTGCAAATAATTAACTACGATAATTCATTCTTAATCTTGCACATTCTCCCTCAGTTTGGTTACCCAACTTTGTAGCCCCCTCAGTTCCCATTTTTCTCCCCCCTCCTTCTTTTGAAAGCATGCATTTTGTATTCCAATTTTCTGTTTTATTAACAGACAAAAAATTTTAGTTAGCCCTTCTCAAGTAGCTTTTCCCTGCTACAAATCACTAACTAGATTTTTACTGTGTCAAATTATAAATAACACAGTTGGATGATTATATACAGTCAAGTTAGTGTCAACTCTTAGCATTACAGGTAGTTCTTGGCTTACAACAGTTCATTTAGTGACCTTTCAAAGTTACAATGACACTGAAAAAAGTGACATGACCATTTTTCACACTCATGACCATTGCAGCATTTCCATGATCATGTGATTTACATTCAGATGCTTGACAACTGGTTCATATTTATAACAGATGAAGTGTCCTGGGGACATGTGATCACTTTTACAACCTTCTGACAAGCACAGTCAATGGGGAAGCCAGATTCACTTGATAACCATATTACTACCGTGTTTCCCCGAAAATAAGACATGCCCTGCTAATGCCCAATCGGGCTTTTCAGAGCATGCGCCATAATAAGCCCTCCCTCGAAAATAAGCCTGCCCCCAACTATTGAAGCGAATGCGCAACCAGTCCCTGCCATTACCACTGTACCACCTACCAGTACAGCTTGTGGGGCAAAAAAAGGGCTTGCCGGAAAAACAGCCACAGGTGAAGCAAAGTGCTTCCACCTCCCGCCCTTCCCTCCTGCGCAAAAAGAGCCCGCCGCAAAAACAGCAGCAGGTGAAGCAAAGTGCTTCCACCCCCCCGCCCTTCCTTCCCACGCAAAAAAGCCCGCCGTAAAAACAGCAGCAGACCAGCAATGTGATCACCCTCTCCCGCTTGTTCCTTCTCGCGCAAAAAAACACCGCCCACCCAATGGTAAAGGGTTCCCTTCCCCTGCCTGGTTCCCTTCCCCGCTGTCCCTTTAGCGAGGGGTGACAGGTGGAGGGGAGGAGCAAGGCACGCCTCTTACCTTTCCAGGTCCGTTGCATTCCTCACCCTTTTCTCCAGTGAATCCCCTTGTAAAAAAACCTCGTGACTTTAACTCACAATGTTTTTTTTACAAGGGTCTTCACTGGATGAAAGGGCGAGGAATGCAACGGACCTAGAAAGCTAAGAGGCGCACCTCATGGCCCAATACCACTCAGCTCACCACAATGATAAAGGCAGCTGCCTGGTTCCCTTCCCCACAGTCCCTTTGGCGAGGGGTGGCAGGTGGGGGGGGAAGCGAGGTGTGCCTCTTACCTTTCCAGGTCCGTTGTGTTCTTCGCCCTTTCGCCCATTGAAGTCCCTTGTAAAAAAAACCTCGCAAGTTGAACTCGTGGTTTTATTTACAAAGGGATTCATTGGATGAAAGGGCGAGGAACGTAATGGACCTGGAAATGTAAGAGGCGCACCTCGCTATTCCCCCCTCACCTGCCACCCCTCGCTAAAGGAGTCCATCAATTCACTCCATCACCCTCCTGTGATGACCCAAATCCATCTGAAAGCAATCCAGATGACAACCCGCTGGTAAGTGAACCAATTCAACCACTCACCCTACCTCTAAGACTGTTTATCCCAAGCCAAGGGAAGGGGGACAAAGTATCAGCACTGCTGGACTCAAGGTGTACCCGGTGCTTAATTAGCTCCACCCTGGTAGGAAGGCTAGGGATCCACCTGAAACTAAAAAACCGCATTGCTTTCTGCCAATTCAATGTGTCCATAGCGGTGAGGGGGGGAACAGCAATCTTTGCCACAGAATTCTTGCAAATAAGCCTAGGACATCATGATGAGACTTTAACCTTCATAGTAGTCCCTGGAATGGAATGGTTGCTAGTCCTGGGACTCACATGGCTGAAAAAATGAAACTCTAGAGTAAATTGGAAATGGGACCATAAATTTCCAAAAACACATGACATTCTCAAAAGCAGAAAAAGAAAAGGGGGAGGGGAACGAAACAGCAATGTGCCAAGCACATCCGAGCTGTGGTGACCCCAGGCATCCCAAAAGAATATTGGCACATAGCAGAGGTTTTCAGCGAAGAGTGCTCAGATAAACTACCCCCCCCCCCATGTTACAGATTGCACTATCGAGATCTTACTAGGGGCTAAACTACCAAACCAAAAATGTACTGTATGTCCCCTAGAGCAGTGGTTCTTAACCTGGGCGATATGGCCCCCCAGAGGGTGATTTCATTTTTCGGGGGGGATGGAACGAAAATGGGCGATGTGGGGGCCAAGGAACGGAAGATGGGCAATATGGAGGCGATGGAGCGAGAAGTTTTGGGGACACTTTTGAGACTTTTTTCATACAGTGAACCACTGTATATCTGTAGTAAAAAAACATCAGATTGCTCACCATTATTGGATTGAACTGTGTTTTAAAATGTTCCTCCAGCTAGCTTCAGTACAGAACACCGTACATATGTGAATACGCATCGCTCATCTTCATGCGGAGAAACACTGATTTTACCAGCAGTGAAACAGATTGTTGCCACCATTTTGGGGCCCAGCGCAAACACTTTCATGCAATCGATTCCTTTGAGCAATGACACTGTATCAAAAATAATTGATGAAATGGCTGCTGAAGTGGAAGAAAGGCTTATTGACACCTTGAAAAGTACAGAATTTGTGATGCAGATTGATGAGTCAACAATTTGTGAAAATGAAGCTTTGTTATTGGCTTATGTCTGTTTCATCAATGGAAATGAAGAGATCGGAGAATAACTGTTATTTGCTCGAAATTTAGCCACCGACACAAAAGGTTTTTCAATATTTAAAAAGGTTGAAGAGTTTTTTAATGAGAAAAACATCCCTTTGACATGTGCAACCGACGGAGCTGCATCCATGGTTGGACGATATTGCGGATTTCAAGCTCATCTAAAATCAGTTGTACCTGGAGTTATGACTGTCCATTGCGTTGTTCATAGACAGCACCTTGTCTCAAAAAAATTGAGTGGCCGTTTGCATGAGTCTATACGTTATGTCATTAACACTGAATAAAGTTAAGTCGAATGCCTTGAACAACCAACTTTTTCACAAGCTTTGTGAAGAATATGACGAGGAGTTTGAACGTCTCCTTTTGCACACCAAAGGTGGCTTTCAAAAGGAAAGTGTTTGCGGCGATTCCATGAACTTTTTGACACAGTTGTTGAATTTCTTTAATCCATTGATCCAAGTCTAAGCAGTTCTCTTAAATTTCGACGTCTGGATGTAGCTTATCTCGCTGATGTTTTTGACAAAGTGAATGAAGTGAACGTAAAGCTGCAAGGAGATAAAATCAATTTTCTTAAGGCCAAAGGAGTAATCTGCTCATTTATTTCAAAATTGGACCTCCTTGCAAGCAATATGAGTTGCCAGGAGCTGTATCAGTTCCCAAGCCTTTCTAATGAACATCAACTCCAAGCAGAAGATTTGGACGTTTTTTGCTGCCACTTGAAGCAACTAAAAAGAAGATATGGAAACCAGATTCTATGATCTGATAAATCTGGAAGTGCCCACTTGGGTGCTAAATCCTTTCACAGCAGACTTTGCACAACTTCATCCCAAATTGCAAGAGTCACTGACAGTTCTGAAATATGACTGTGAATCCCAATCACATTTTCAGAGTTACAGCTGCGAAGCTTTTTGGGTGAAAATGAGGAACACTTACCCAATATTGTGGGAGGAAGTTAAGTTGCTTCTTTTAGCCTTTCCTTCCACTTACTTAGTGGAGAGGGGCTTCAGCGCCGTCCAATAGATCCTTTCTAAGTCAAGGAACATGTTGAAGATCACTGAGCGCGGCGATTTAAGAATGAAATTAACAAAAATGGTTCCATACATCAAGAAATTGGTATCAGCACACCAAACATAAGGCAGCCATTGATGATCTTTTTTTGCTTTTTGTGTACATACATTTTCTTAATAATTGTCTCAGCTCTTAACATTGTATTTGCTTGCATTGGATGTCACGTTCCAGTTTGAGTTTTCGAATTCTTGTTGTGCTCTGTAAAACATTTTGTGTGTCTCTTTGTATTGTACTTTTTTAGCATGCACTCCAGTTCAATATAATATTTTCTCTGTTTTATGGTTTCAATTTTTTTTTGTTGTGCTCTGTGTAAACTTTTTGTGTAGATATATTTTTTTTTCTTTAGTTTAAGGCATTAAATTTGTCGCTCTGATTTTTGTTGCTTTCCTTCTGTAAAAAAATTCTTTGTGTCTTTTTAACCCTTTTTACAATGTGCATGAATATATATTTTGCTCGAATCTCAATTTAGTTTCAGAGTTTTCGTCTTGAAATTCTTAGTTCCTGCATTGTGGTTTGTTCTTCTCCCTTTTTATGTTTCTTTTTGCATCTTAAAATTCACTTGTAATTAAATGATTAAATGTTACTGTTTTTTTTCGGGCATTTCATTTTCTTGCAATTGAATTTTGTTTTCAATGGTCATTGCATTTAAGTGTCTTGAATAAATAAGATAATAATGAAATACATGTATGATGAAGTTTGGGAGTAAAGTGATGGGCAGCGTCAGAATTTTTCACACAGTTGAGATATGGGAAAAAGACTTGAAATAAATTATTTGCATCAATATGTCCTGATGACAATTTTAAAGAAAACAAAAAATGTATTTGCATAAATTGAAGAATTATTTCCCTGTGTTTTGGTTGAGAGGTTATGTTGGGGGAGGGGGCGATGATACTTTCCTCAATGACTCAAGGGGGCAATTCTTTCAAAAAGGGTAAGAATCACTGCCCTAGAGAACTCAAAGAACTAAGGAAATTCATTGACAAAAACCTACAAAGGGGTTTTATCGAATCAGCCCGACCAAAGATTGCGGCCCCAGTCCTATTTCTTTACGCTTTTGCATGGACCACCGGAATTTAAACACTGAGTGTAGAAAGTGTGTACCCCCTTCCCTTAATGAAGGACTAGCTAGTTTACCTGTCCAAAGGAAAAATATTTTCTAAACTAGACTTATGTGAGGGGTACTACCGCATTAGAATAAGGGAAGGGGATGAGTGGAAAACTGCTTTAAATACAAAACAGCCATTAGGTTGTTATCAATTTAAAGTACTTCCATTCAGATTACAAGGGGCCCCAGAGGTTTTCATGCAATTGATAATGGAAGTTCTACATGAACATTTGTTCAAAGGGGTCCTTGTTTACCTGGATAACATTTCAATATACACAGAAACAAAAGCAGAGCACATAAAACTGATCTGAGTGGTTCTAAACAAACTCCACTTCATAAAACTGTACAAACTGTGCAAAACTCTGCAAATGTGAGTTTACCATTTTTCAAGTGGCCACTGGCTAGCAATTCAACCCCACAGAGGACCCAAAAATCCCCTCCCTTGGATTAACGATGTGGATTAACGATCTACAAGGTACATGGCCTGTTGTCAGATTGGCCCTACAAGAGGCTAGGGCAGCTTTCAAGGCCCAAGCAGACAAAAAGAGGGCTGAATCAAAACCATTCAAAGTGGGAGACAGAGCCTACCTCTCCACCAAATTCTTACAGTCACTTCAACCCTCAAAAAAACTGGGGCCAAAGTTCATATGCCCCATCACAAGGATTATAAATCCAGTCACTGTGGAACTCCTCCTCCTCCCCAAAACACTTAGACAGGTTCACCCCATTTTTCATTGTAGCCTATTGAAACCGGAGGTGACCTCCACCCTTAGATCACCTTCACCCACACCCACAATCCCCATTATAATAGAAGGTGAACAACACTTTGAAAGCAAAGAAATCCTCAATTCACACATAAACCACTGGTCCACCCAGTACCTGGTGGCATGGAAACACCTCCAGCCTCCCAAAATGAATGGGTGCCCAAAATATATGTTAAGGCTCCTATGCTGTTAAGGAAATTCCACCTGCAATACCCATCTAAACTCTCCTAATTATTCATTGTGTTTTGTATTTTCTAGGTGGATTATCCCTTTTTAAAGACATATCTGATATGTCAGATCCGTGAATCTGCCATTCTTCAGGGGAAGAGGGGAGCCCTATACTTCCTTTAGACTTTTCTATCCTTCTTTCCTATATATCCTGTACCATGTAATTAATTGCTTTATAGCTTCTAGCCTGGCACCTAGAGGCCTGGCATTTTCTCATCTTTTGGGGAATGTGTGGGGAGGGAGGGCCATGTGGACTGCATCGCTCAGGAAACAACCCTGAGAAAGTCTTCTTATCTGTTTCCCAAGCGTCTGTTACAAAAACATTTCCACACCTGCTGATTGACTGAATCCACATTAGACTGTTGGGAGGGGACTCTAATTTCCTTTATTCCTATTGTATTGCCTTAAGGACCCCAGATCCTGCTTTACTTTTGCCCAGCTATCACTCCTTTTTCAATAAAAGGTTCCTTTTGAAATGTTAAGTTTCAAGAGTCTTTACTTCCTTGATTAAGGAGGGGAGGCCAGGCCTTACACTTAATTATTGTAAAACCAAATAAATTCAGTTAACATGATGCTTTTGAAATGTTTTCTTTCTATCACATGTTTGTGTAACACCAATATAGAATCAGTGCTAAGAGTAGGAAGCAACAAAGGTGCTTACCTTCCAGGTCCTTGGATGGGACACAACATAGAGAGCCAGGAATTGGAAGCTAAGCAGAGTAGTCCTTGGATGCAACACCACTAGGAGATCTAGGACCTGGGAGCTAAGCAGATTAGTCCTTGGATGCAACTCCACTAGGAGATCCAGGACTGGAAGTTAAACAGATTAGTCTTTGGATGGGACACCACCAGGAGATTCAGGACGTGGAAGATAAGCAAATTATTCTTCAAATGGGACTCTTCCCCAGCCCCTCAGCAAGAAAGAACTTTTCAGAAGAGCTGGGCAAGTTTAAAATTGGAGATGAGAAAAGGGGGAGGAGGAAAGGGTGCAGGGACCCCCTTCCCCTTAGAGAAGAATACTTGGTTTTTGTATACACCTGGGCAAGAAATGAAGGACAACACAGACACACACACCTCCTCTTCCCCCTCTATGCTAATGAGAAAGGGCAAAGGTAAATTTTTCAGAGGAGGGAGAGAGCAGCGGAGAATGTTCTCCCTTGCCGCTGGCATTCGACGAGTTGTCTGCATGGCGAATTGTCCTGCGTGGGAAGTCGACCAGGGCAAGTAACCCCATGGTAAATTGGCGGGGGAGGTCACCAGGGAGGGGGGCAGGGCATCCAGAGTGTGGGGAATCACAGCCGTGGTAAGGTAACTGTGGTGAGTTGTCCTAGACTTGCCTACTACTAGGGTCCCAACTGGAAAGAAAAATACCATTCATTCCAGTTGCAGTTTTCTCCAAAGAAGATAGAAGATGTAATCTGGAAATGGTCCCCCTGAGCAGTTGTCATGATATACAATGGAAGATGCAGCATCCAGAGCCTTTTAGAGTTTCTCCAGTATTAAAAGGGCTTTGATTTGGGTTGAGTGACAATTTGCAAGCAATCCCTTACACTCCATAGATGTAAGAGAGCATTTGGAATATTCTACAATATTCCAAGTGCCACAAAAAGTACTTTGCAGGTAAAAGCTATGAATTCTACCAGTGAAACTTGAAAAATTAGAATATCGTGCAAAAGTTCATTTATTTCAGTAATGCAACTTAAAAGATGAAACTAATGTATGAGATAAGACTCATTACATGCAAAGCAAGATAGTTCAAGCCGTGATTTGTCATAATTGTGAAGATTATGGCGTACAGCTCATGAAAACCCCAAATCCACCATCTCAGAAAATTAGAATATTACATGCAATCAATAAAACAAGGATTGTACATAGAACAATATCGGACCTCTGAAAAGTATAAGCATGCATATGTACTCAGTACTTGGTTTGGGCCCCTTTTGCAGCAATTACTGCCTCAATGTGGCGTGGCATGGAAGCTATCAGCTTGTGGCACTGCTGAGGTGTTATGGAAAACCAGCATGCTTCAACAGTGGCCTTCAGCTCTTCTGCATTGTTCGGTATCATGTCTCTCATCTTTCTCTTGGCAATGCCACATAGATTCTCTATGGGGTTCAGGTCAGACGAGTTTGCTGGCCAATCAAGCACAGTCATTGAACCAGGTTTTGGTGCTTTTGGCAGTATGGGCAGCTGGAAAATGAAGTCAGCATCCCCATAAAGCTCGTCTGCGGAAAAATCATCAAGTGCTCCGAAATCTCCTGGTAAACGGCTGCGTTGACCCTGGTCTTAATGAAGCACAGTGGTCCAAAGTCCTGTTGCTCAGTGGTCCAAAGTCCTCTTTTCTCATGCTTCATTAAGACCAGGGTCAATGCAGCCATACTGAGTACATATGCATGCTTATACCTCTCAGAGGTCCGATATTGTTCTATGTACAATCCTTGTTTTATTGATTGCATATAATATTCTAATTTTCTGAGATGGTGGATTTGGGGTTTTCATGAGCTGTACGCCATAATCATCACAATTATGACAAATCACGGCTTAAACTATCTTGCTTTGCATGTAATGAGTCTTATCTCATATATTAGTTTCACCTTTTAAGTTGCATTACTGAAATAAATGAACTTTTGCATGATATTCTAATTTTTTGAGTTACACCTGTATATCTTGTAAAAGGCTCAAATTGAATTCTGAAAAGGAAACTATATACTACTACCATGTTTCCCCATAAATAAGACAGGGTCTTATTTTCTTTTGACACCCCCCCCCCGAAATAAGTGCTTGGCCTTATTTTCGGGGAGGTCTTATTATTTTTGAGGTGCAGGAGGTGGTGAGTGTGATCACCTCATGGCTGCTGCTATGTTGCAATATTTTCAGGGAAGGCTTATTTTGGGGGGAGGGCATATTTTAGTGCACGCATCAAAAGCCCAATTGGACTTATTATCTGGGGAAGTCTTATTTTCAGAGAAACAGGGTAGTGTTCCTACTACAAATAATTGATTCTGAAGAAGAGAGATGACATTTTTGAAAATAAGCTACTATTTATTCTCATGTTTCATTTATCTTTGGGCAGGAGCCAAATCCAAATGATAATTCAGTCACTTCTTATAATTATCTTGATATTGCTTTAAGGCAAAGACAAGCAATCTTCAGCATCTCTTTCTGGAAGGACAAAAGGAAAAGAACAGGAAAATCATTTTTCAGACTTTCTTAATGCCTTCAGCATAATTAGAAATCTTTCCTATGTAACTAATTATCATAGATGACCCTACTTTTAATATATTCTCCCCATCACAGTCTTTGCCCTCTAAATAAAAATGTGACCTATGGATGTCATTGCTACCTTCATAATCTTCTGTCACTGACATAATTTATCTGAAAAGGCAACAGACTGTGACAGAACACCATAAAGGAGGATCCTGAGTGAGCATGAAATTCTGTCATCAGCAGTTATTGCAGTTAGCTAAGAAAATTTTTAGAGTAACCTATTTATAGTATAATTGTTTTGTAAGATTTCATTTTCATTCAAAATTGTTTAGGAAAGAAACCTCAACAGTAAACAATTGTGTAGAATCAGAAAATACCTGAATCAGAAAGGCCCAGCTAAACCCAATCTTTTTAGATTATTGGGTCTAAAACTTCAGTTGTAGATTTTCTCAGAATTATAGCCATTCAAATATAATTTGGAGGAACATTGTAATGCCTGGATATGGTAGGTAGTGAATGGAATAACAGTTCCACACTGCAAGCAACTTTGAAAGATACACTGATGATACCCAATGATATATTTCAATTCCAGGTCCAGTTCTTGCCATCGTATTTAAGAAAGACATTGGCAGTCTGAAACCTGCCAATCTTACATTCTGTGATTGAAGAAGGCTGGTTTTATGGTTAACAGAAATGACTAATGTCCCCTTGTGGAAACTTTGTGTACATAAAAACGTAGTAATAAGGCCTCTACTAAGGAAACTCTCCAGGAGATATGTACAATTCTAAATCAATCCCAAGTGTTCCTTTTCTGAGATGATGACCATGGAGCATGGTGTTTTATAGCTCCAGAACATTCATATGATACTGATTTTCTGAATACATTTCAGTGAGGCTTTCAGACACATCCTCATTTTGTGGATTTAGGAAGAGACTAAAGCAAAAAAGCCCATACTTTTTAGTTACCAGTAGTTTAAAAATGACAATAATTGATGGCTTTCTGGTTTCTATATGCTACATTGGCATCCTTTTTTGGATAGCATATAATTTTGTCCTTATTTCATTATATTTTTGAAGCATATAGCAATAGGCATTGTCCAATCTTTTTGGTGCAAATAACTTGCCAAGATAAAATATTTCTTACTATCTGCAAATATTTATAATCAGTAATTGCATACCGTGTGGGGAAGGTAATGTGATTCAATATTTCAGCATTTTTAATTCTTTCTGCACAAAACCAGGTCATATGTCTGATTTGATACATGAAACAAGATCATTCTCTTATTCATTCATATTGCTAGTTCATTGCATTATGAATACTGCATTGCATTAGGTTGCAAGGAATATAGTTTTAGTTTAGAATATGGTCAGAGAATTGAGGTGATCTTTTAAGAGATCCATGTAAATGTAGTGAGTGACCCCATTGATTACTGCTGGAAACATGATGAAATCAAATGTTAATGTTAGCTAAGGGTATCAGAAATAAAATTTCAGAGAGGTTTTAAATCAGGAATGTACTTCAGTGATTTGCATTTAAAGTATAAGTCCAAACATAGATCAATAGCCTCTTGTTTTACTGCCAGTTTTACTATGTCCAAAGAAAATGTGAACCATGTTTGTAGACATTCATTTTGACATGGAGCTTAGAAAGTATGAGTGCCTGAAAAGATTTAAACAATCAGTTATTCTGTGATCAAAAGAAATACTTGGGCAGACTTATATTAGGCAAACTTCTAGTGAATCCTCCAATAATGAAAGTAATTCTGTATCCCATGATACAGAACCTGATATTTTGTTCAGTGATTTTAGGCAGACAAATTAAATACTGATTTACTGGTGTTACACAAATCACTGAAGGTCACACTCCACTTTGTTAATTAAAGTACTTAATATTCATATGCATATCAATCAAGAGCAAAACCTCAAAGGCCAGAATGTCATTATAATGTAGAACCGCCATTGGAAAGCAGTGGGACTGAGCTATATTATTACCCATGTTCCCTCTAGGAAATCCTCATGGGTATGTCTCATTGGAGATTCATTCTTACTCTCAATTTCAGAGAGCTAAAAAGTCCAGTTCAACTTTACAGCTGTCCATTAAGGGCCAGTGTGCAACTCTCCCAGCCTCGCAGGCCTGAGGGTATGTGCAAAGTTTCATATATATAAGGGCTTCAACAAAGGGAGAGGAAGCAGCAGCAGTAATGCCTTTACTGGCTCCTGTCACCCAACTAGTCATAGGAGCTGAAGGCCTGGTCCACATGCTCTGAGGAGAAACCTCTCTGAACCAAAGCAGTTTTTGAAGGCTTTGTGAAATGTCCTGGAGCTGGAGTCCAAACAGTTGCTGCGAAATCATTTATTGTACTTTATTGCTCTGATAGAATGCAAGCAACAGATTATTAATGTATTAATCAAATTTATACAGTGTCCATCTCACTGTTTATATGTGACTCTGATTATGTTAACTGTACAATGAAAACAAAAGGAAAAGAACCAGCTAAAGAACAGAAGAAAATAAGGAAGCTCCAGGGCCACTCCCTGAAATTAAAGAGAAGCTTAAGGATTCCAAACAAATTCAACAAACTGCTAGGTCCTGAACTGGCTCTAGGAGTAGTTAATTTTTCAGAAGAGACTAAAAGTAGTATATGTTTATCAAGTCCCATTGAGCAAGGATAAAAGAGAAACACTGGACTGTTGGAACAAGATGTCACTTTGGGCCAAATAACCCCACTTTTGCCATAGCCAGCAACTAAACAAGCAGCAGTGGAGGATCTGCCACTCAGTAGTGTTTCATTTCAAATCTCTTAAAAAGCATATTGGATGAGTAATGGCACTTATTTCCAAAAGAACTCATTTATGCCTGTTTTTAGTGTGTAGCACAAAATACTTTCCACCACTCCAAAATCTCATTCACATGAGGGTCATATAGAGGTAATCTTCAACTTATAACTATTTGTTCAGTGACCATTCACAGTTATGGTGGTGCTATGAAAGGGACTTACAACTGGTCCACAAATCTATGACTGTCATGGCCCCATCAGAGTCTGAGGACAAGAGAGAGCTAGGGCCAATGGAGGAACAACTGGAGGAGCAGGATAAGGCAGTCCCAGGTCCCTCTTGCCTGGGAAGGGTCACCAGTGAGGGAGAAGGTGTGCAGGAGGACTAGGTGAGTGGGGAGGACAGGCAAGCAGTGGAGCAGAGGAGTGATTGAGCTCTAGCAATGAGCAATTATCTCCCCCCCCCCCCATTCCTTAGCACAAAGAATAGAGAGGAGGCGGGATCAGTGCGGAGCAACTTGACTTCGGAGAGCACATTGCTCCTCTTCACAAAGCTCACCTGGGGAATGAGATTTAAAGAGACACTATTGGAAGGGGTGTTTGTCAGGAACAAGCGTTGTTTTTTCCAATCTCACTTGCTGTTACTGATGTCTGGATACTTTACTGTGCTTGTCTTGTTTACCTTGTTTGCCATGCTGGCCTGGCTTAGAGTTTAGAAAAGTTCTACAGATCAACTGGGCCTTTAAATGAATACCAATAGTGATACCCAGAAGTTTTTTTTATCACAAATGACTTCATCTGTCAGAGAGTCATACTCACAGGTTGCAGCTTTTTTTTCTTAGCTATGTGACAAAACTGTCTACTGCTTCACCTTCTTCTTGCTTACAGCTGCCAAATATATATCTTTCATATATGACATTAGAGGCATCTAGGATGGCTTTAGTATCACTCTTTTGTTCCTCTGTAAGGGTTAAATTATGCTTATAAACATGGTTCCAAACATGCTCATCAGCCTCCTCAGTGTAGGGGCTTGTACTGCTGCTGGCTTGTCATTTAAGCTTGTGGCTAGGAAGTAATTCTCAAACTCTGCTCTGAAGTTGTCCCACTTACTGCTGCAATCTCCACTCACCCTCATTGCCTCAGGCACTGATATGCTGTTAGCAGCTGCCATAATGCTGATTTTCTTGCTTCAAATGTTCGGCTTCCAGAACAGGACTGCAAGTGCTAGGCTGGCATACATCAAATGTGTAGAGACAGCACAGATTCAGATGCTTCTGACATCATGTTTCATGTGGATAATTAAAATGCTATACAAGCCATCATTGTACAGAACCATCTCGTTAGAGAGTGTAAAATACAACAGGAACAGGAAATGCATCATAGGAACAATAGAGGTGAATCCTAGAGTAGCAATGTAATACAGGAAACAACTATGCTAGAGAGGAATAATAATGCTGAGTATAAGGTAGACATAACACCTGTAACAGGTGGCTGGGGGCAAAGGAGGCATGGCCAAGGATTGGTGACTAAATGTCCTATTCCATTGAGCTCAAAGGACTAAAAGTTTATTACATGTTACCTATGCACAAAAATTAGATCTACCAACAGTCAAACCAAATTAGCACTAGATAACAGTCTATGAAATTCATGGGGGGGGGGGGGCTGTACCTGGTCTCTTGGACGTAACAATCACAACAATTCCAAACTATTGGTGTGATTGACCCTGCCCTTGGAATCAACCTTGTCATCTCCTACACCAAATTTTATTTTGCCTGAAACTACTATCTAAGATCAAACTTAATTCTGCTTCCATGTTGCTTCCACGTTGTTTATATTGTGACTTTTAATCTGTTTAAATACAGATTAAGTGAGACCTGCCTCAAAAACAGTAACTGTGAGAGGGACTTTGGAGTCCTAGTGGATGATCACTTGAATATGATTCAGCAATGTGCAGCAGCCAAAAGCTAAATACACTCCTGGTTAGTATAAACACATAGAATCAAGATCACATGAAGTTTTATTACTGCTTTATAAAACCCTAGTAAGACACCATACTACAAAAAGATGTTGAGACTTTGGAAAATGTTCACAGAAAAGCAACTAAGATGATCAAAGACCTGGAGACTATAACATGTGAAGAACAGCTGCAGGATTTGGGTTTGGCTACTCTAAAGAAAAGAAGAATAAGGGATAACATGATAGTAATATTCCAGTATTTGAAGGGCTGCCACAAAGAAGAGTGGGTCAATTTATTTTCCAAAGCACCAGAGGGCAGGACAAGAAACAATGCTTGGAAACTAATCAAAGAGAGAAGCAACTTGGAATGAAGGAGAAACTTTCTAACAGTGAGGACAATTAACCAGTAGAAGAGCTTGCCTTCAGAAGTT
The DNA here is from genome assembly GCF_051295495.1 of Thamnophis sirtalis. Classification (NCBI taxonomy): domain Eukaryota; kingdom Metazoa; phylum Chordata; class Lepidosauria; order Squamata; family Natricidae; genus Thamnophis; species Thamnophis sirtalis. Next base: position 113,022,162 of record NW_028261385.1, on the reverse strand, counting down.
GTGAGTCTTCATTACTGGATGCTAGAATAGACAGTCACTTATCTAAAATGGTGTAGGTTCTCCCACTTGAGCAGGCGGCTGGACTAGAAGACATCCAAGGTCTCTTCCAGCTTATTCTATTCTACTGTATGCATAATTAGAAACACAACTTGGCAAAGCACTCTGTGCCAACCTCTACTCACTTTTTGCAGGTCTCAGGTTACCGAATTCACAGTTTTCCTATAAAGTGTCTTAACTGCACTAAACTAGCTCTTTATTGAAACCAATAAATTGCACTGCTCATATAAAAGATACACAAACACTGAATATAGGTAAGTGGTATATGGCAGTTTCTCCATGGATGTATAGCCATCTGACAGGCCTTTCGATAAAATATTTTAATGAAATTTTTCATTAAAATAATTCATATTTACTGATAAATAGATAACAAAAGTTTGAACTGCAAATTGCAAGTAAAGATTAGTGTAGTTGGAGTCAAGCAATGCTCACTATTTAGACTAGTTTTCATGATATCATTCTGAACCAGCTGGTTTAAGGAAATAGCATCCTAACCATTATTATAGAGTTATATACTTTTGTTTTGTTTCTCTAGAATTAGAAATTTGTAATGCAACTTCAACTCCAGGCTTTAATTTAATAAGAAATCTAGTATTAAAATGTGAATTGTAATCATTTTTTTCAAACCTGGCCACTATTAGCATCAAAGCCATTGTTCTTTATAATTTTACTGGAGGAAATCTTTCCTGCTGTTTCCCCTTTACCCAATCCCAATACAATATAAAAAAACAGGACAGGAACTAGTTTCTAAATGGTATTAGCAAATTAACCACAAAGATTGGCCTGTAGTCTAGATTCTTGGTCTGTATTATGACAATAACACATGGAAATTGTGTCCATTTTAAAGGCAGCAGGTGTTAGAACAATGAATGGCTACCTCCTTTGCATCTGGACCAGAAAAGCTGCTTCAGTGTTTACAAGAAATGTAACAAACATCCTGACCGTGGAACAGAAATACACAATTGCTATTCTTTTTTTCCGTTTTTCTCACACAGAAAGTTTTATTTATATTATGTAAATAAAAGCAGACTTGTTTGGAAGGAGGAGGAAACAATATTCATTTCCATATGGAAGTAAAAGCAATTTAGAGAGAAGGCATTCTCTTGTCAGATTAATTTGTTTTTTCCCTGCTTGGTTCATCCTAGATAATTCACCCTTTGACCATGCAACAGCACATTTTGAATCTTTGATGCAATTCAATTAAGCCAGTGGAAAGAAACCACATTTGAACCTACTGTTACACTAGTGCATCATTTCTCCCTCCAAAATGAAAAATACTGCCTGCTACACATAAATTTTAAAAATATTCAGGACAAGAAAAGTGTAAAAGATTAGATTAGATTGGATTAGATTAGATTAACAGAGTTGGAAGGGACATTGTAGGTCATCTAGTCCAACCCCACACCGCCCAAACAGGGGACCCTACACTAGTGATGGTGAACATTTTTTGCCTTGGGTGCCCAAAGTGCACTATAGTGCGCGTTCACGTGCCCACCCCCATAATTTAATGCCCCGCGTCATGCCCCCTGTGCACACGCGGATGGATTTCTTGGAGCCTGTAGAGGGCAAAAATGGTCTCCCATGTCCCCCCAGAGGCCCTCTGGAAGCTGGAAATGGCCTGTTTTCTGACTTCCAGTGGGCCCTGTAGGTCCGTTTTTTGCCCTGCCCAGGCCCCAGAGTCTTTCTAGGAGCCAGAGGAGGGCAAAAACGGCCACCCCCACCTCTCAGAGGCCCTCCGGAGGCCAGAAACAGCCCGTTTTCTGACTTCTGGTGGGCCCGGTAGATCTGTTTTTCACCCTCCACTGCTTCAGAGGCTTTCTTGGAGCCTGGGGAGAGCGAAAACGGCCTCCACTGCCCCCCCCCCCCGAGGCCTTCTAGAGGCCAGAAATGTTAAGTTCATTATTAATTGAAGAGGCGTGAGGCTGCTGAGGTAAGAGAACAGCTATTTATTCAGTAGAACAGCAACAACAAACTATGTACAGAGATTCAGCACCTTGCCCTGCTTGACAGCTACTTATACTAGAGCTGTCAAGCAGGGCGACCAATAGGAATGCTTAGGCAGCTCGCGCACAGCCAGCTGCACCTTAGCCAATCAGGCATGGCTGAGCTGTTGCTAGCTGTCGGTTGTAAGTCAAGGACTTTAGGACCGGTTGCAAGTCGAGGACTTAGCAAGAAATATCCCATTTTTTGACTTCCAGTGGGCCCAGTAGGTCTGTTTTTTGCCCTCCCTGGCTCCAGAGGCTTTCTAGGAGACAGGGGAGGGGAAAAAACAGCCCAACATGCAAACTGGAAGTTCAGGAATGGACTTCTGGGTTGCCCATTGGGCCTTTTCTCTCTCTCTGGAGGCTTCGGCTGGGTTCCCTGAAGCCTCCGGAGAGCAAAAAACAGCCCAACGTGCAAATCAGAAGTTTATTCCTCAGAAATGGCTCCACATACCACCTGTGGCATGTGTGGCATAGGTTCGCCATCACGGCCCTACACCATTTCCGACAAATGGTAGTCCAATCTCTTCCTGAAAGCCTCCAGTGATGAAGCTCCCGCAACTTCCAAAGGCAAGCTGTTCCATTGGTTGATTGTTTTCACTGTCAGAAAATTTCAGTTTGCATCCATTATTCCTTGTCTGGCCTTCATAAAACCATTCTTCATAAATGGTTCTTAGACTGTTGTTTTTAAATATCAGATCAGCCCACAATAAGGCTAGCCTTATTGCCAATTTGATCCTCGAAGAGGAGGCTGATCTTGCTTGTATAACAGAGACCTGGCTGGGCTCAGAGGGAGCCGTTCCCCTCGTAGAAATGTGCCCATTGAGTTATTGAACATGGCACCAGTCTAGACCTCAGAGCCAGGGAGGGGTGTGGCTGTTATTATCAGAGAACCTCTAGTAACCTCCAGGGGCCCTGCTCCACAAGTGCCTGGCTGTGAGACTCTTTTTCTTAGGTTGGGCTCAAGGAATCAAGTGGGATTGCTGCTGTTGTACCAGCCTCCCAACTTCTGCTCTGTACCAACCTCTGCTGCGTTGCAGCTTCCCTACCCGGGCTTGTGGACCTCACTACAGGGCTGATAGTGGAATTCCCCAGGCTTATAGTTCTGGGGGATTTCAATCTGCCCTCCCTGGGGTCAGAAGTAGCCTGAGATTTCATGGAAACCATGACTTCCATGGGCCTGTCCCAGTTCATCCAGGGCCCAACCAGGTGTGGTCACACAACCAATTTGGTGTTCTTGTCGGAGCAGTGCCTATGTGACCTGGAATTGGTGGGCCTGTCCTTGGTCCCCTTATAATGGTCAGATCACAGTCTGGTGGCAATTAGTTTCTCAAGAGCTGTACCCTCCTGCAGGGAGGTAGGTCCTATTAGATTGGTCTGCCCCTGTTGACCCAGATGTGTTCCAGAAGGAGCTGGGGGTTACAACTGCAGATCTACTGTGCAGTCCAGCTGAGCTCTTAGTCACTGTTTGGAATAGGAAGGTGACTGAGGCTCTGTGGATAGGATTGCATCTCTGCGACCTCTTCTCACCCGTAGACCTGTAGACCTCTCTGTGCCCCATGGTATACAGAGGAACCGAGAGGGATGAAATGCATGAGGAGATGTCTAGAGCACCGGTGGTGGAAAACAAGGGATGAACTCAATCAAACACGGGTAAGAGCTGGTATTCTAGCAGTGATTAATGCTTCCCTACAGGAGGGAGCAGTGCCCCAGCACTTTAAGGAGACTGTGGTCCACCTTCTTCTTAAGAAACCATTGCTGGACTCTACCCGGTTGGATAATTTCTGACCTGTCTCCAATCTTCCCTCTTTTGGGAAGGTTATTGAGAATGTGGTTGCGTGGCAGCTCCAGAGGTTTCTGGATGAAACAGGTTATCTTGACCCCTACCAGTCAGGATTCAAGCCTGGATTTGGGACAGAAAGGGCATTGGTTGCACTTTTGGATGATCTCTGGTGGGAGTGGGATGGGGGTAGTCCATCCATCCTTGCTCTACTTGACCTCTCAGCAGCTTTCGATACCATCAACCATGGTATTCTCCTGGAGTAGCTTTGGGGACTGGGAGCGGGGGGCTTGTGCTATCCTGGTTCACTTCCTTTCTCTGTGGCTGTTCTCAGTCAGGGTTGATAGGAGGGGAGAGATCCAGCCCTCTCCCACTGCTTTTCTGGGTTCCACAGGGTTCTCTCTGCTCCTGTTCAACATTTATATGAAGCCGCTGGGTGAGATCATTCGTCACCATGGGGTATCATCAATTTGCTGATGATATTCAGATGTATGTCTTGGCCCGTGGTGAGTTAAGTGATGCCGTGTCCTCCAGTGGTGGGTTCCTATGATCCGCACTGGTATGCCCAGACCGGTAGCAGAAATGGGGTGTACGTTTGCGTACCGTTAGAGTTGGAGACCCCTGTACCGGTATGGTGTCTCCCCTGGCCTGCCCCAGCTCAATTCCCCTACTCACCCAGTCACTGCTCACTCGCTCTCTCATCCTGCCTGTCTGCACCATGCTTGCCTTGCCCACCCACTTCCCTTTCTGGAGCAGAGGACTTGGTGGTTGGAAGAAGCCCTGTGCTTCCTTCTCTTTGACAGCTGTCTCATTTGCAATGGGGTGGGGGGAGAAATCCATGCATCCCTATCAGAAGCTCAGCCTTCTTCCTCCTCTAACCCATGGATTTCTCCCCACCCCATTGCAAATGACACCACTGTCAAAGAGAAGGAAGTGTGGGCTTCTTCCAGCAGCTGAGGAAGGAACAGGAGCAGAGGACTCGGCAGTTGGAAGAAGCCTTCTCTTTGACAGCTGTCTCATTTGCAATGGGGTGGGGGGAGAAGTTAGAGGGTGGAAAGGCTGCCCCTAGCAGAAGCCCGGCCTTCTCCCCCCTCTAACCCATGGATTTCTCCCCACCCCATTGCAAATGAGGTGGCTGTCCAAGAGAAGGAAGTGCAGACTTTTTCCCACAGCCGAGCGTGGGACTCGGTGGTTGGAAGAAGCCCACACTTCCTTCTCTTTCCTTGTCAAAGCCCGTGCTTTGACAAGCAGCTTGCAAAATAGGGACAAAGTAGGAGGGGAGAGTGATCATCCCACCCATTGGGGAGGGGAGAAGATTGTCTGGCCACCTGCCTGGGCTCCCTTGGGTTGTTGAGGGAGAACTTGGGAAGAATTGGGTGTTAAGTCACCCTATCTGACCTGAGAATATGGAAACAATAATGGAAGGGAGTGACAAAATACTTCCTACGGTGTGTGTGTGTGAGTTATGTTTTTCTAATGAAAGTAGCACACACCTGGAGTATTAATTTGCTTGTTTGTTGGGTGTAATTCCCCCTGTAATTCTGAACTTCAGAATGACTCAATGGTGTTTTTAGCTTCAGTTGGAGAATCTTCATAATGGCTCACCTGTATTCTGAGTTTTGCTAATAAGAGAATGCTCTGGTTGAATTAGACGCCTTTTATTTGTCTAGATATCTGTATTTTCCAGTCTATTGTATTGGATCTCTATATAGCACAGGGTATTGTAATCCTGTGCATCATTGACTTGAGTGTAGGTTTTTATGAAATTTCTTGACAGAACAATTAGAGAAATGAGATGCCTTCAGAAATTGTGGGTATACCATCACTGGAGGTTTTAAAGAAGAAATTTGTCCATAATAGTATAGGGTCTCATCTCATGCTTCAGCAGGGGTTGGACTAGAAAACTTCCAAGGTCCATTCCAACTGTTATTCTTTATAAATCTCTCCACTCAGTCTTACCAAGAGAATGGTGATAAACAATATTTGTAAATGTACATCAGGCAGTCTTCTGACAGCAAAATCTCATCTTATTGGCTAGTATCAAGGGGAATATGACTTTGAAAATGCTTCCTCTCCCACCATAACATGCAAGACAAGGTGAGAACTGGCTGGGAGGGGAGGGCAAGGAAGGGAGGGGCCAGGTGAGGGGCCGCTCCATGTGAGTGACATAGTTGGCCATGCCCAACCAATCACATGACACACCCACCTAGTCAAGCCACCCAGTCACATGATCACCAAGCCACACCCACAAGATAGGCCACACCCACAGAATAGGTAGTAAAAAAAGTTTGAAACCTACCACTGCTATCCTCCCTCTTGCAGTACCTGGAGGCTGTTAGGGGCTGGATGGGGAGTACTACCCCACACAGACCATGTGCATAATCTAGGGGTTCTCCTCGACTCATGACTCCTGCTCGAAGAGCAGATGGTGGTCGTGGCCAGGAGGGCCTTTGCGCAACTGCGGGTTATGTGCCAGTTACACCCTTTCCTGGACCAACAATCCCTACTCACAGTCACTCATGTCCTAGTCACTTTCCCTCTTGACTATTGCAACACGCTCTACATGGGGCTGCCCTTGAAAAGCATCCAGAAGCTCCATTTCATGCAAAATGCATGAAACCACATGGTTTTGTGCAGACCCCAGTGTACACATGTATCACCTCTCCTGCGGGAGTTGCATTGGCTGCCGATTTGCATCCAGGTGCAATTCAAGTTGCTGGTTGTCACCTTTAAAGCCCTTCATGGCTTGGGACCAGGTTTTATGAAGGACTGTCTCTTGTCGGCCACATCTATCCAACCCATCACAGTGGGGACGCAGGGAATGCTGCAAGTCCCATCCCTGAGGGAGAAACATCTGGTAGGACCCAGAAGAAGGGCCTTCTCCGTGGTGGCTCACTCTCTCTGGAACATCATTCTCCCATATATTAGAGCGGCCCCCACTCTAGTACTATTTTCGAAGGCACTAAAGACCTGGTTCTGCCAGCGGGTCTGGGGAACCCAGAGCAGGATGGAGCCCATTAAATGGCTCGTGTGATCTGCTCTTTCTGGGGCGGGGGTGATTTTTATTATATTATTCTATATTAATTTATTTGATACTTTTTATTCATTTTATTCTTTTAAATGTAGTTTTATATTTTGTAAGCCACCTTAAGATGCCATGAGTGAATAGGCGGATCTATAAATTCAATAAACAAATAAATAAAACCTTCATAAAACTTTTTATGAACAAAGAACTTTTTACATACTCTATATACATTTGTATTTGCCCTCTCTCCACAATTACCACTATTATTATTATTATGGTTTGTCACACAGTATATTTTTAGATTGGATTTGGCATTTTTATCCACCTATTGAATCCTTCCCAAGGACCTGTAGTCGGCAGATGTATATGTTTGATGTTATTATCAAGTATAGCAGGTATCTTCGCAAGATGTAAGCTATTCCAAATAAAGCTGCTTTTTGCAATTAACTGGTGGTGATATTGTCAGTACCCGTAGTTTTCATATGGTGCTCCAGATGTTTATATTTATTATTATTTTGCAAGCTGCATTATTCTCTAGAACAGATGTGGGGGAGGGGTGTATAAGGCACTACAAAAGCAGAAAGGATTTGACAGCTTCCTCCTATTCCCTGTCTCCCACAAAATCAGATATAATGGAATTTGGATAAATGTCCACTTCTTAATAGTTTTAGGAAATGACCCCTGATTATCTCAGCCCAATGTCGCCATGGAAATGTTCTTCAGCTACTATTTTTAAAACCTCTCACTTCATAACAAAACCTGTGGAAATGATGATGGGGAGCCATAAAGAGCTCCTGAGTTTTATAGTAGCACCTGGAATGGAGAGACCCTCCTTATTTGGACTGACCTAACTCCACAAGTGGAACCCTCTTGTGAATTGGAAAAGATGGCTTTTAAAAATCTGACCTCAACTGGCAGGGAGAAGGGAGGAAACTCCCTTGCCAGAAGCCAAAAGAGCCAACTGCCCAATTACATTTAAATAAATTGTTTTGGTAATAGTCCCTGATTTGGCAGGCTGGATGGCGCTGTATTCCATGGTGTGACCTTGGAATGGCTGATGGCTCTCATGGGATAGCATGACATGTAATTTTGATTCTCCTTATGCTAGCCTTATCCCTCCCTACAGCTCCCTCCCCTGTTTCTGTATGGCAGACTGGTAGCTGGCAAAGCATGATTGGCACAGGATGGCAGTACACACACACACACACTCACGCACGCACGCACACACACACGCACACACACATGCACAGAGAGAGCGCGCATGAGAAAAAACATGTTTTGACTGAGGGCAAACTATTCTAGTCAGCTGTAGGGATACATATACACTTATGTCATTTGAGAGATTACCGTATTTTTTGGAGTATAAGACACACTGGAGTATAAAATGCACCACGATTTTGAAGAGGCAAATTTTAAAAAAAGTTTTTGCACTCTGCAGACCTCCCAAAAACGGCCCATTTTTTGTGAAAACACTCCCCTTTTTTTTCAAAAAAAGGGGCATGAATAGCCTTTAGGAGGCTTGTAGAGTGCTCTTGGGGGGTGGGGGGGTCCCCCAAACAAGCAAAAAGTGGCCCTTTTTCACAAAAACAGGCCAGGTTTTTTTTAAAGGGTATGGATAGCCTTTAGGGGGCTTATAGAGTGCTCCTGGGGGCTGGGGCGGATTGAGCAAAAATGGCCCATTTTTGCTCATTTCTGCCCTCCCCAGCCCCCAGGACTACTCTGAAATCCTCCTAAAGGCTATGCATGGCCATTTTGGGGAGGGGGAGGGGTTTCGGGAGGCAAAAAATGCTGTATTCAGTGCATAAGACGCACTCAGATTTTCAGGCTCTTTTGAGGGAAAAAGGTGCTTCTTATACTCTGAAAAATATGGTAATTCTGAGTACTATACCATAGTAATCACAACTTAAAGATTAAAGGGCATTGTAGAAATATTTTCTATGTGAAAACATTTTTATTAACAAATGCCGAAAAAATAACAGGAGAGCAAGATATAGAATTGCATTGCAATATATGTTGCAGTAACAATCAATTTTTGGAAAACATCAATTTATACAGTAGTAATAGAATCGGTCTGTAAGATTTGTACCTTTGAGGTCAACTTCAGAGGCCCTGCTTTCTGTCCTGAGAGCAATGTTTTTTTTAGCAGTAGCCCCATGCTATAAATGTACAATAAATACCAAATACCAAAAAAAAATGCTTCTTAGAAATGTACTACAGCAATGTAGCTAAGCCAATAAAGTGAAAAGCTGGTGGATTCAAAACTCTGCCCCAGAAGTCCTCTATGTCTTTCTACCCTGCCTTGATCCGCATCTTGATACTTCTCTGTGCCACTCTCTAACTTCTTGGGAATACTTCACTTGCTGTCTCCAACAGAACCTGCTGTGTGAGAGATTCATACACACTGTGTACAAATTCTGTCAATGTAGAAGCGGAAAGACCAGTAGTGCCACCTCCTGGCTCTTAGTGTTGAAATTATATGGCTAAAGAAATCAGTTCTTTCCACACTCCTTTTTAAAGAGATAAAGCAGTAAATATATAAAACAAAACTGTATTTTTTTAAAAAATAAAAGAAGTAAGAGTACATACAGACTTGGGAGGTTAAGTAATCAATGCAGAGTGGATGGCATAGGTATAGAGATAAGAAATATAGATAATCATAGTGTTGGAAGTGGACTTGCAGGTCTTTGTCATCTTAGATCTTCTCTGTACTCTTCCCATTCATTGCTTGTTCTACCCTCAATAGTTTTGGAGTCCAGAGAAGAATAACTAAGATGATAAGGAGTCTATATGGTAAATTGTATGAGAAATGGTAAAGGGAACTAGATATGAGTATCCTGACAAAGTGCGATGGCTCCCTCAGACGCAGGCTCAGATGAGGATAAGGATCCAACTTTGGAACTATCTGAGGGGGAAATATCTCAGCATTTTTATTGTTTTTTTCCTTTAGCTTTAAACATTTTATTATATCAGAATGTCAAACTCTCATCGTCATGTCATCATCACGTGATGTATTGGGACTTTTTTCTCCTTTGCTAAACCGGTGGGGGTGGCTAGCACATGACACATCCAGCTCGCGGGCCATGAGTTTGATACCCCTGTATTAGATTATAGAATAAAATACAAAATAAAAAGCAAATAGGAAGATACAGTAGGGGGGGGGAGATGAAACCTTTTGGGCTCATACAGGCTATGTAAGGAGGAATAGACTTCCCAGAGAAGTACACATTCAGTTCCTGAAAAAAATGACCAGAATGGAAATACTTCAAAAAGCTAAAGGAAAGCCAATGGTGTATGAAGAAAAAGAAAAAAATGATTCTAAAACAGATACCGAGAAGACAATTTACAACAATGATAAACATGCAAATTGTAAAGAAAGTTAAATATTTAGGGGTTATATTAACTGCAAGATGTGTATCACTCAAAGAAGATAACCATGACAAGCTGAAAGCAAAAATTAAAATGGATTTGGAAAATTGGAGAAACCTACAATTGTCCCTATTGGGTACAATAGCTACAATTAGATGAATATTCTGCAGAGATTATTATATCTATTTCAGATGATCCCAATAAAACTCGGGGAAAATATTTTGAAGAATTAAATAAGATATTAAAATTTGTATGGCAAAGAAAAAGTGAGAATAAAATTAAAAATGCTACAAGATATTAAAGTAGAGGAGATTTTGTTCTGGGAATTATGCCACCAAGCATCAACACTTATGTGGGTGAAAGAGTGGGCTAATTTGAGGAATATAAGGCTTTTAACACTGGAAGGTCATGATCTGCAATTGGGATGGCATGCCTTCTTATGGTACGAGAAGATTAAGATACATAGCTATTTCCAGAATAGAAATGCATTACTGTTAGTATGGACCAAAATCAAAGAGCAACACTACTTGAAAGTGCCAGTATAGTTATCTATAATGGATATGGGGATATACCTTAATGTCATAAATATGGATAAAATTATAAGATGTAGGACATACTAAACGAAAGGGGAGAACTGAAAACAAAACAAGAACTAAAACAATTAGGGATTGATCTATCATGGTGGCCACAATTACAGATATAATCCAGATATGAAAAAGGTAGGATGTAGTATGGGTTTTATAATGAACCAAATGAGCTAGACCAGATTCTAATGGGAACAGATGAAAAATTAGTCAAGTGGATGTAGAATTATTTATTAACTATCAAATTGGAAGAAGAACAAGTAAAAAAATCTATGATAATTTGGGCTAGAAATTTTGGCTATACAATAGATTTGAACAGGTGGTAGAAATTATGGAATAGAAATTATAAGATCACAATGTCAATGACATGTAAAGAAAATCTCTATAAAATATTTTATAGATGGCACTATTCACCTGCAAGATTAGTGAACATGTATAAAAATAAATCTATTAAATGTTGGAAATGCAACTTTTTTTTCCTTTGGGGAATTCTTGGCTACTTTCCATCTTGCTACTGGAACACTGTCAGTTTTACAAGTGATGAAACCCATTTAAAAAAAGAAACATGCAGAATCCATCTTCCAAAACAAATTTCTTTTTATTTAGGCAAACATCAAATTGGCAAAGTCTGTTGTAATTCCGGATCTGACACAACCTGGAATTACACCACACAATATTGTAAATTAGAAACATCCCACAAAATTACTCTTATTATTTCCCAATAAGAGTAAAATCAATATTGCTAGGTGTCTTCAAACTCCACCTTCCGCTCTCAGCAGGGACAGCTTCTGTTCCCATGGGAAAGAATGTTACCTAACGAAAACAATTCTCACTATTTATTCCCTCTGCCCAACCTTAAGAATGTGGCAAGCCTGAAAACCCCGCTTTACCTATGTAGAGAAGAAAAGAGAAAGAAAGGACAAAGTGAGTATAATATAGAGCTAACTAAAATGGTTACACACGTCAATTTTCGGGTTCAACTTGATGAAGTCCCTTTTTCAAATGCTTGCAGGGGGTGGATATGAAATCGATTGTTCAACTCCAGTGAGGCTGGATCGGTCTGAACTGGATTAAACAACAGTTTTCTTGATTATTTTTTAACCTTTGAGTGACAAAGTGCAAATAGTTTATCTTTGTGGGTTCATTATTCCTGGTAGCTGTTTGTTCTTTTCTATGTTCAGTTTGGATATAAAAGTCTGCTTTTACTAGAAGTTTCTCATCTTGGCTGAGTTTGAGTTTCCCATTTTCTTGGTTGAGTTCTAGGATAGCTAGTCTTATCTCTGGGCTCTTTATTTGTTCCAATTGTTCAAAGAATTTAAAAGGATCACCCATAGAAATATATCAAGAAAATATCTGGTCAGGCCACAAAATAATGCTGGTCTATTCCTAATATGAAGCATCTGGGCTGTAAAGAGGTTTCCAGTTGCAAAAAAACAAAATTACTGAGCTTGCACAGAGAACACATCAGTGAAAAAATAATGGGCTTAAACGAACAAAGAACAAAATAAAAAGCAATCTTACACAATATTTCTAGCTCAGACTTTTACCAGTTCTATTAACAAAGCTGTTGTACTCAAACCATATTTTCTAGATTTACCCTTTGGAAACTTAATGAATCCATATACTTAATTCTGATATTGCTGAGGAATGAATCATACAATCATAGGGCTGGAAGGGATTTTGGAGATCTTCTAATCCAGCACCCTTTGCAAACCAGGGGTCCTTAAACCATCCTGGACAAATAATCGTCCAATCTTTTTTTGAAAACCTTCAGCAATAATGCACCCACAACTCTAGAAGGGGAAGTTGAGGCAGTCGTGGACACAGTGCTTAATCAGCATGTCCATCATGGAGCAGCTGAGCATACACACAAGACTCTTAGCCAATCCCATTTGGTTTGAGCAAGTGGACGGGACGATAATTGGAGGGGCCTCCACTAAGCTAATTACCGACTTGGTGAAGTTGCAGACAGGGTACTACTACGAACTTCTCAGATTCATCATAGTTCCAAAAGTGAATGAATCAATCATCTTGGGACTTATACGGTTGGGTAAAGTGGGAGGATGGCATTCAAAAATTGACCCTAGGCATTGGGCTGCTACCCCCGTAAAGCCAGAAAGTCACCCAGGGGCCATCAAACCCCTTAAAGCAGACAGTCCAGAGTCTGCAGCCCCTGCAGCAGACACTAAAGTCCCAAGCATCCAGCAAATACCAAAAGAATACTGGGATATGGCAGGGATATTCAGTGAGGAAGATTGCAATTAAATATACCCAATTCATCCCCCAATTGTTGGAGATGTAGCCACAAGTCTGGAACATTGTATCATATGTGGTGGACGTGCCCCATCAGAAGGAAATACTGGTGCAAAATTCGGAAATGGTTGGAAGAAATTACGGAGCAAAAAATAGAACTAAAACCAGAAGCATTCTTATTAGGACTATTAGATCAAAAAAGTGGATAAACAACTTCAATACATAATAATATATATATACTCACTGCAGCTAGGATTGCTTTCGCACAAAACTGGAAAAAAATCAACACACCCACAGATGAAACAATAATCAGAAAAGTACCTGAATGTGCAGAGATGGACAAAATGACAATAGAACTAAAAGAAAGAGAAGAATCGGGTTTCTATAAAACTTGGAATAAAATTTAACAGAAAACAGAAGCCAAAACAGAAAATGGAGAATGTAAATATAATGGTGATATAAATAATTAATATTATTATAAGTGTTACTACTACTATTGTTATATTATAGGACATAGTAAAAGCAATAGGAAGGCAATGCAAAATGGAGAACTAGAAAGGCTAAATATGAAAGCCAATACAGAAGGCTGTATAATTATTATGTATGTTTTGTGTTTTGTTTTTTCTTGTGTTTTTCTTTCTGTTTTTAAAGATTAAAATGTTCAATAAAAACTATTTTTTAAAAAAAGATTGCAATTATCTCCCCTTTCACCAATTGCACGATAGAGTTTGTGCCTGAGGAAACCCTACCAAAGCCAAAAATGAGCTCCTAAAGAGATGGCAGAATTAAGGAAATACGTTGATACCAACTTGAAGTTGGGCTTTATCCAACAGGCTAAGTCAGAAGTAGAAACCCCCATGCTTTTCAAAGAGAAGAAAGTCTGTGTGTATCTGTGAGGCTCTGCGTTGACTTGGTGGGGGAGGGGGGATCAATGGCATTTTCATAAACAAACACCTACCCTATACCCTTCATGAAATACATGTTGAACCACTTGGCTAAAGGCAAAGTGTTCACCAAAGTGGACTTGAAAGAGATGTATTACCACATATGTATCAGGGAGGGAAATGACCATCTTTAACTGCCGCCTTGGTAGTTTCCAATTCAAAGTCATGCCATTTGGGCTACAAGGGACCACTGCTGTCTTCATGCAGTTCATTAATGAGGTGCTGCATGAGCACCTGTACAATGGGGTGCTCGTTTACCTTGATGAAATTCTTGTCTTTTCTGAGTCCCTAGAAGAGCATGTAAAGCTGGCACGGCAAGTCCTGAAAAAACTTCTAGCTACCCTGCTCTATGCTAAGCTATCAAAGTGTGAATTCCACAAAACTTCACTGGATTACCTTGGCTATTTTATTTCCAGCGAGGGGCTAGAGATGGACCCAGGAAAAGTGATAGCAGTGCTAGTCTGGCAACCTCCACAGACCCGCAAACAGCTACAAAGCTTCCTGGGATTTGCTAACTTCTATAGGCAATACATCCCAGCTTTTGCAAAAGTCGCCCTGCCCTTGACTGAACTGTTAAAAACAGGCCCATCCCCGACAAAAGCTAAATCAACCTATTGGGTGGACAATAGACTGTCAAAAAGCATTTGAAAAATTAAAATGGTTCTTTGCCAAATAACCCATTCTGTAATACCTTGATCTAGAACAGAAATTCATAATCCAGGCAGATGCCAGTGATGTGGCTGTAGTGGCAGTGCTGGTGCAAAAGAACAAAGTGGGACAACTCTTGCCACGCGCTTATGTCTCCAAAAAGCTCACTGTCACGGAAAGAAGGTGGGTCATTTTGGAGAAAGAAGCCTATGTGATCCAGTGGGCCATACTAGAGGGGGGGATGTGCCATTCAAGGTCTGGACCATAAAAACCTCAAAGCCCTCAAAAACCCAAAAGGCTAATGCAATGATGGAACAATACATCCATTGTTCTGTGGATTACCAGCAGGACAACTGGTCAGATTTGCTACCTTTTGCCGAACCCGTGTATAACAACGCTGTCCACAGCAGCACTGGATTAACTCCTTTTCAAGTTACCAGCAGCATGAAATTTGTTCCCATGCCTGAACTGCCCAGAGAGCCCCTCCTCCTCCATGTCTTTCATTGAATGGATAGACGTTCTTAAGAAGAGGTGGGAGAATATGAAAAAAGCTCTGGCAGAAGCAACAGAAGAGAACAAGAAACAAGTTGATAAGCACCGCTCGCTCCAAACTCCCTTCCGCATGTGGGATAAAGTTTTCTTGTCTACCAAATACATCAAGTTAAGAATGCGTAGCAAGAAATTAGGGCCAAAATGTTTAGGTCCCTTACCAATAGTGAAAATAATTAACCCAGTTATGGTTCAATTCAGTCTGCCAAGAATTCTAGGGAAAATTCACCCCGTCTTTCATTGTAGCTTGCTGAAACCTGTGATTGAGTCCAACCTAAGACCATTGACCCAGCCTCCCCCTCCTCCGGTAGTGATACAAGGAGAAACTCACTATGAAGAAAATTTTAGACTCTAGATTATATAGAGGTCGTTTGCAATATTTAGTACATTGAAAGGGGTACCCTTTGTCTAAAGCTACATGGTGAAAAGTTGGAATGTAAAAGCTGATAAATTAGTGAAACAATTCCATGATAAATTTCCCGATAAGCCAAAGCCCCCCCCCCCCCGGGGGTGGGTGGGAGAGATGATTAGTTATGCTCATGTTAACCCCCACATTATTTTCTTTTCAGGACACAATTTTCTTCTGAAGAGAGGCCACCTATCAGGCCTGCAGCCATCTTTTCTTTTGGGTCTTTGTCTTGCCACACTTTCTATTATTCTGCTATGCATTTTCTATTGTGGGAAAATGGGAGGGGGATTGTAAGAAGTCACATACTATATAGCCACAACAAAATTATTTCTAGAAAGCCAAGGTCAACTTTGTCTTTGCACTTCTGCACCTGACTGGAATTGGATGGGTGGGTGGAACTGCCAGCATGGCAGTGGGAGATTGGACCATGTGATGGACTTGTGGGTGTGGGGCAAGATCTTGAACTTCCAACTACGTGGGGAAAATCAGGAAGCTTTCAGTTTCGGGTTTTCCCAGATGTGCCAACATGGCTCTCTTAATAAATTGGAACTTGGAGCAATACTTTGCCTTGGACTCTGATTTACCTGTGGGTGCTATTTGGTACCATGACATTCTGTTTGCTCTTCTCTGAACACTTTCTAGGTCTCAGCAACTTTTTTTTCTATCCTCACCAGAAATGCACATAGTATTCCAAGTCTGGTCTCACCAGTGCAGTATTAAACGGTACTATCACTTTTTGTGATCTTGTTGCTATCCCTTTGTTGATGCAACCTAGGACTATATTGACTTTTTTGGCAGCTGTAGAGCACTACCGTCTCACACTTAAGCAGTGGTCCACCAGGACAGCAAGATCCCTTTCAGAGGAACTACTGTTGAGTCAGGTACTGCCTATTCTATACCTGTACATTTGGTTTTTCCTGCCTAAGTGCAAGAACTTACTTTTCTCACCACTGCACTACATCTTATTGGCTAGTGTCCAATGCTCAAATCTATCAAGGTCCTTCTGAATCCATCTTTCAAAGTATTAGCAACTCTCCCTAGTTTAGTGACATCTACAAATTTTATGAGTGCCTTTGAATCCCCACATCTAGATAATTTATGAACAGGTAAAGAAGCCTCAACCCAAGATCAAACTTTGAGGTACTCCACTATATGGTTCCCTTCATGTAGATGTACTTCCATTGTGTGTGGTTGATGAGCTAATTGCGAATCCATCTGGTGGTAGTGGAATGAACTTTGATTCTCTTGTCAGCTTTATTCCCAACTTCTTCCTTAAAAAAAAAAGATGCTATAAGTTGACATTTAACATGTTACAAACAAAATAGGTAGATATTGTGCCAATAGACAATATTTCTTAAAAAAAACAAAAACAAAGGACAAATCTGAAAAGGGGGCAGTCTAGCAGGACCATCAGATTCTGTAACAACTTTGAATTGGAAGTGGAGACTCTTTGAGAATTGTATGCAATGAAATTTCATTTTAATGTATGCCGATTAATGTACATTCAAAGTGACAATAAAGTTATTCTAAGTTATAAGTCTAATCTGAAAGAGGTTCATAAGGAAAAAATAATTCTTTATAACATTGTTTTACAAATAAAAAATCAAGAGCAAAATCAAGAAAAACTTTACAAAAACACATATTCTAATTAAAATTATATAAACATAAATGTAAATTTATTTAAAAAAGATAATTAAATTTCCATATTTTCACATGAATTTGGAACACTATTTAGTGGTACCATTCATTTAGTAAAATTTATATGACCAAAATAAAGAACAAAACTGATTTTTTGAAAAATAAATCTAAAGGACAACTTTCTTTAAAAAAAAAAGGATATTGTCATTTTTGTTTACTGTAGTATAGGTAATGTCAAAATAGCAAAATGTGCTTCAATGGATCTCATTGTGGGGCTCATATTTGCATCTAGTATCATGCAAATTTCTAAAGGGTAGAATTTGCATTATGACATTGTAGTGTTGGAAGAAATGTCCTTCTGGGTTCAGTTCCAAGTGAGGGGAAAAGACACTGAAAACATGGAGGCTGCTTTGAAAGATGGTTTAATTATGAACAGGATCACATGGCTTGAGCTCCTGAACAGAAAAGGGGGATCACATGCTTCAAGATGTTGGGTGAAGAAGAAAGGAGGTAGAGATGCTGAAAGTCCCTGGTTTTATGGCCCCTCTGGGCTTTGAGCCGGAGCTTGTATTCTGATTGATTGTCAGACTCCCATGGGGCCATGTAGGGGAAACTCTGTAGGCTGTGTTTTGAGTCCAAGTTTGGTTGAGCATTGCTTCTTCCCAGGTGTCATGTGGTGAGATGGGTGGAAGGCTAATTCTATCTTTGTTATGTAGAATAGACTGGCCCAGGCCCTAATGGCCCATTGACAAAGATGGGGGCAGCTGAGTTTCTGCCTCTCTTGAGTTTCTACTTCTCTTTTTAGAAGAAATATTCTGCCTTTTTAATATGTCCTAGGATAATTCATTCCTCTTGGAGTGGGGTAGGTGTTAACTTCCTACAGTAGGAAGAAAGATCCAGTCTGGTTCCAAGCCAGGAGAAAGACATTGGAAATAAAATGGAGTATGGCTCCATGGAAAGAAGGTCTGTGTTTATTTGGTTTCCAGAAATTTCAGTGACAGCAGAATGTTTCTGTGATGACTGACAAAATAGCTGAGTGAATGGATGGATTTTTATAGAGTTTTGGAGTTTGGTAATTGAGATGGTCCAGGGGGTTGGGCAATGTATTATGCCTTGTGTCTTTTACTATTTCAATAGGTTAATTCTATTATGTCCTAAAGGTCCTGTCCTGTCCTTAGAATTTGGGTGGGGAAATGTAAATTCTTATTCTACCTCTTTTAATATTGCCCAAAATCTTTAATTCTCTAGTGGGTGGGTGGTTTCCCACAACACACATTTTGTCACTTTCCCATTGGTTGTCCTCACAGATACATTACATTTCTGTCCTTGCACAATTCCTTATTCATTATTTTCCCCAGAGTAGTTCCCAAATATTTAGTCACGTATCTAACCAAGAAGTACCTTCACCACTTATCAGTGTCTTTTTTTCTTTGCGAATATGTTCCAGCTGCCAAGATGATATCTGATTTAGCTAGTTATCTAGACGACTGAAAAGCGGAGAGAATATACTTGAGAGGATAATATTGTTAGTGCTACCAATTAAAATATATTGCTCAACATTTATGTATTTTCTTTATAGAAAAAAAGACGGAGGCAGTACTATAGCGTAAGTTGGAAACGAGGGATGAAAAGCCACCTATCTTGGCTTTTATTAGGGATTTATTTTTCGGTTATTTTTTTCTTTGACGTTCTGATTTAATTTTTTTATGTTTTGGAGGTGAATTTTAAGTATGGCAAAGGGAGCGACTAAATAAATGTTAGGACCCGAATCAAATTCTGCGAGGAAGGGCAATTGTACAACGAACATCCCATGTATTCTTTCGCCGCAACTAATAGTTTGTGATAAAGGCAACAATCTCCCTGCCGCTCCCTCCACCCCCACTCCGCTGCCGCCGCTGCTTCTATAGCAACCGCCCGGGCAGAAGAAAGAAGCAGGGGAGGCGAAGCGTGGCTTTGGTCTCGGCAGCTAGTTGCTAAGGAGGCGGCGCGGGGAGAACACCGCTGTGCAACTGCGGGAGAAGCAGCCTTCAGACGTGGAAGTGGGGCGTGATTCACGTGGCCCCGCAGCGGAGACAAGAGCTGGCCTTGCGGCACGCGCCGCCGTCGTTAAGGGCCTCTGCTATTGGGGCACTAGATGCCCACTGCTGCAGCCAGAAGGCTCATTTCCGGGTCTCTTACGCGGGAGCATTTTTCTCCCAGTTTAAACAAAGGATACATAGACTGAAAACTCTTCCTGACTCCTTTTTCAACAGGCATTAAGAAAACCGAATCGGAGCAGAAAGCTAAACACAAGGAAAGGTGACAAAAGACAATGTCGCATAAGTAAGTAAAAAGCAAAATACTAAAATTTTGCAAAACGCAATGACGTATAAGTAAGTACAAAATAAAACAGTACACTTTTGTTAAATATATAGTGCCATTATCAGGGGTGTCCATTTAGATCAGTTCTGGTTCCTGTTAGAGCTTCTAGGAAGTTAACGTTGAAGGATGATGAATGGGTAGGAAACGGAAAATAGGAATAGGTTTGGCTTCACTTAGTATTTAGATGTAAATACCTTTAATATTGTGTTGCTTGCCTATTAATGACACTCCTATAACTATAATTTAATAACTAATTTGTTCCTGGTGAGGGTTTATTGCAAACAAACATGGTGGAACGAAGTCTCATTTTCCATATGTTTATCCCATTCGCCTTTGCCTATCTGGCTCTTTTCACATTTTATACACTCCTTAGATTGAAAAATGAGTGTTTCATATGGATACTCTATGGATACTCTTTTCAAAACTCCTGTTGTTTTGAAAAATAAAATAAAGTTTTAGAAATTCAAAATGTTTCAGCTGCATTACAGGCTGAGTTCTATTTTGTTTTTTTAATGGTGAAATAATCATTTTGGGACAGTTTTTAATAATAGAAATCTGTATGACATGTTTCTCTTCAAGAAATAATATGTACAGTTTATGAAATCTAACTAGGTTCCTAACCATTATGGTTTATAACTCATATTTTATTGGGAACATATGAAAGGTTTTTAAGAGATTTTTGCCCTCTATTGTAATGAGGCATATATCATGAGCCTTTATTATCATAGTTCATAAGGATCATAGTTCTCTGCAGTAATTTTTTTCACAGGAACAAAACAATATAGAAAGTCATTGTAATCTGCATGTATTGTAAGTGTGTAGGACATATTTATTTTTCTTGTATGAACGACATTTTAAAATAAATTATACAGTTTTACATGATTTGTAAGGAAAAGGTTCCCATGCTCCAGAAAACAATATCTGAATCTTAGTTCAGTATTGTCCAACTTTGATTCATACACACTAGTTCCATGCAGCCATAAATAGGATAGCCATAAATAAGATAACCATAAATGTAAGAAATTTCTGTTGGACCTGTGATAGCCAAGGCTAATAAATTGGCCCTTAATGATTTAAGGTTTTAGGAAGTATAGAAATAACCTCACTTTTATATGGTTTGGTCCCAGATCAAATTGTAATTGCCTAGACTGACTTGCAACAAAGGATCTTGTTGGCTGAAAAAAAAGGAATAAACAGTAGTGAGATTCAAATAATTTATCAACTGGTTCTCTGCCCTAATGACCGTCTTTTGCCTTGTAGAGAAATCTATCAAGTGATGTTAATAAACCAAATCCAACTTGGCTTACCAGGTTTCCTCAAGTCTTTCAAATCTACTTTTCAATGAGCAGTTTCAATAAAAAAAATAGTATTTACATTTCAGTTTACCTTATAGATCTTCAAAAAGTTCAATAATTATTTCCAAGCTTCGAAATTGCCTACTAGGATAAAGTCAAAGTCGAATAGCCTTCGAGGTGTTGTTTATTTTCTCTCCTTTCATCACTTTCACTTAAGTTTCCCATGTTTCAGTAATCTTCTTCCAGTAAATGGGCTCCCCTGCTCCCAATTCCAGCATTCAACAGAGTATAAGAGTCAAAACAACTGATTGTCAACCAGTCAGAGGGATTAAAAATAGAGTTTAGAAAAGCAGTTTCTCCCAATAATCACTTTTCAGTGTTGTTAGACTTTTTCCAGGCTTTCTGTGTTTTAAAACATCCTTTAGGTATTTCTTTTACATCTTAGTCTTTAATCTTTCTCTTTAGTTTTTAAGTCTAATCTTTCTCCATAAATCCAATCACCATTTTGTTAATGTTTGGATATTGTTTTTTTGGAATTTTTTGCTTGGGTTAACTCTCTAAGGTAACATTTGGAAGTTATTTCACCCCGTTTCACTACTCTGTCCACGCACTGCTTCAGCACAAGATCTTAATGTCCTGGGTATCCCAGCTTGTGACTGACCAAGATGGCCATCATCCCTGCTGCTGTTTGGGAGAGCTTTCTTCGGATCAATGAGGAAATTGCGGTTTCCTCGTGATTGACGAAACGCCATTCCTTCCTTCACCAACCCTCCAGGGCGGCTTGACCCCATAGAGTCTCCTGGCAAGCAGTTGGTGGCTGCATTTCACGAAGCCCGGAAGACCTCCACTATTCTCCAGACATTCCCGCCTCAACCTCAACCAGTAGCCTCTGTTTTCTTGAGAAGACTGGTGAGGTGGGACTTTACACTCTCCCTATTCATATACACATTTTTAAAGCTGTATCATTCAATCCTGCTTAAAAAGAATCCTTTAATAGCTACCAGAAACCACAATATATATCAATTTAACCTTGATTGAATTTTGTAAACCTTCTGTTTACTTATTAAGAGCTTGATCTTTAATCCTATCAGTAGTATTCCACAACTTGATTTCTTATAATTTTCTCTTTCTCTCTTTTCAGGAACGACTTCAATAGTTTAATGTCCCTTTTCTAAAACTAAGCTAAGAAACTTTCTAAATGTTATACTTTCAATATGCTATTTATTCAATGGAAAAAAGTCTATTGGTCAGTTATCTAAGTAAATAGGCAAATCTTTTGTTCATAAAATTGCCAAAGGTCAATTTTATTTGCAAAGTTACAAATAATGCAATTTGTGTTGTTTAAATTTCATTAGATTTGATAAGAATGTTTAAGAACATACTGTATTTCTTTTTCCCAAAACAAAAAACAAAACCTCTAGAATTAATATTTTCAAAAGTTTTGCTATTGTATAAAAGACAACAAAAATCCATTTATCTCCTAATTTTATTTATTTATTTTATACACTTTATAAACTGCCAGCTCCAGGTGATTTGGGGCAACTTACATTTAAAAAGTGAAGAACCTAATGCTGGGAAAGATTGAGGGCAAAACAAGAAGGGGACGACAGAGAATGAAGTGGCTGGATGGAGTCACCGAAGCAGTAGGCGTGAGCTTAATACTCCAGAGTATGGTAGAGGACATAAAGGCCTGGAGGAATGTTGTCCATGGGGTCGCAATGGATCAGACATGACTTTGTACTAAGAACAACATTTAAAAAGTAAAAACAATTTAAAAAAGAAACAGACCATGAGTATCCAGAAGACAAGTTTTTAAAAAGTTTTTTTATTTTTCAACATACAAACATTTCATCTTTCCTTAAACAGTTTGTCATCTGGGTACAAATATCTCTGTACATCGGCTTTCAATATTTACAACATTCACATTAATATTAATTCTCTAATCTTAAAATTGTAGTATATTAAACAATTAAACATTATTAATCTATTCATTTTCCTCTTAATGTATATTCTAATAAAAATACAATAATATTAAACATAATTATCTTCCTCATAATACCAACAGTTATCATCTTATTTATACCTCTATCTTAACATATTTTCTATTCTTCTTTTATTTCCAATTCCCCTTTTTTTCTTCTAACCATTGATAAAATACTTTCCATATCAAAAAATATTCAGTTCTTTCTCTTTAATTATTAGTGTTAGTCTATTCATTTCTGCACATTCTAATATTTTCCTAATCACCACCTCATCAATAGGAATCACTTCACTTTTCCAATGTTGCGTAAATACAATTCTAGTTGCAGTTAATACTATAATTAAATAAGTGTTCTCTTTATTGTAAGTTTCAGGTAAAATCCCTAACAAAAATATTTCTGCTTTTAGCTCTGCGTTGTTTTATCATCTTCTCCAACTATGTGTTTATTTTTGTCCAATATTTTTTTCTTTCTACACATGTCCACCACATATGATAGTAATATCCAAATGTTGGCACTTGAGGGAATAAAAATATAACTAACAAATTAATACCCTCTTTTAAACACTGATATTCACTTACCTTCCTTTGCTGATTTACAGAATGGGATTGTCTGCTCCCCGTAACAAAGAAATTGAAATTTTTAAAGCCCACTGATTAAACTTATGGTTTTATGGAAACTAAATACAGTAATGTGAATGTATAGTTTTTCTCCTTTACCTATATATGTTGTGAAACTGAAGGAATAAAAGTGAAAGATAAGCTGACTTAGCTTTAAACATCTTCGCCAGTCTCGCCGGTGCATGGTGCCATCTGTAAAACATTTTATGCAAATTCTCTTTATATGCAGTTGACATTGTTAATTTGTAATTCCTTTCCCACAGTTTCTGCCATTTATCTAATTCTATCGTATAACCAAAATTTTTTGCCCATGTTATCATTGTCTCTTTTACTTGTTCCTCTTCTAACTTTATACCCAATAAGTAACTATACAATTTCTTTATCAATCTTTCTTTTGTTCTTGTTAATATTTTATCTAATTCTGTTAGTTCTTTATAAAAACTATGTAATTTATCATCTTTCTCATATCTAGACTGTATCTGCACTTGTGAGTACCATGTTATATCGATCTCTTGCTCACTCTTTTCTTGTTTAGTTTGAAGCTCCCCCTTTTCATTCAAAATGTTTTTATATCTAACAATATTTCCCATGTTAATGACTTTTGGGTGAATTAATGTTTCCATTGTTGAAAGCCAAACTGGTATCCTCAAATAGTTCTTTGATTTTCTCCCATACTAATATTAGTACATCCCTTATATAATGTCTCTAAAAATATCCATGTATCTTATTTGTTCCATACCACAAGAAATCATGTCCTTCCAAAGTCAATAATCTTATATTTCTTAATACAATCCATTCGTTCATCCATGTTAATACAGCAGCCTGATAATACAATTGCAATTTGGTAACCTGAAACTTCCTCTACTTCTTATATCTTGCAACATTTTAAAGCTAATTCTTGCTTTTTTCTCTTGCCAAATATACTTGTGTATTGTTTTATTAAGTTCTTCAAAATATTTTTTTCCCAATTTTATCGTGACTATTTGAAATAAATGCAATAATCTTGGCAGTATATTCATTTTAATTGTGGCTATTCTTCCTACCAACGATAATTGCAAAGTTTTCCATTTTTCCAGGTCTATTTGAATTTGTTTCAACAGTTTACGAGATTTTACTTTCTTTACAATCTGAATATCTATTCTCTTCAATAGATCTTTTTTCTGCTTATCTCTAAG
Source organism: Thamnophis sirtalis (assembly GCF_051295495.1). NCBI lineage: Eukaryota > Metazoa > Chordata > Lepidosauria > Squamata > Natricidae > Thamnophis > Thamnophis sirtalis. The sequence continues at coordinate 112,997,497 of NW_028261385.1, read as the reverse complement.
ATCTTTAACTAGGATCTTAGTTTTCTCTTTATTTTCACTGCCACTTCTCCATAGTCTTCTATTTTTTAAAATTAATTTAAGCCCTGTTTCTTATGGATGTTTCAAAATGGAAACTACCATTTTTTTCGGAGTATAAGACGCACCAAGGTTTTGAAGAGGCAAATTAAAAAAAAGTAAGTAGGTAGGTAGAGGGATAGACAGGGGGAGAAAGAGAGAAATACAGTAGGTAGGTAGGGAGAGAGAGAGTAGGTAGGTAGAGGGATAGAGAGAGATATATATATAGAGAGAAATACAGTAGATAGGTAGGGAGAGTAGTTAGGTAGGTAGGTAGAAAAAGGGATAGGGAAAGAGAAATAGAGAGAGAGAAATATAGTAAATAGGTAGGTAGAGAGAGAGAGTGTAGGTAGGTAGGTAGAGGGATAGAGAAATACAATAGATAAGTAGGTGTTTCTGCTGGCACACCACTTGATCAATGCAATTCTCATCAATCAGTTAAAAACAAGTTTTTACACTTTGCAAACCTCCCTAAAACAGCCTGTTTTTCACGAAAACGGGTCTGTTTTTTTCCTTAAAAAGGCATGAATAGCCTTGGGGGGGCTTGCAGAGTGCTCCGGGGGGTGGGGCAAAAACATGCAAAAAATGGCCTGTTTTTCGCAAAAATGCCAATTTTTGTCAAAAAATTGCATGCATAGCCTTATGGAGGCTTATAAAGTGCTGCTGGGGGCTGGGAAGGGCAAAAAATGGCCCGTTTTTTGCTCATATCTGCCCTCCCCAGCCCCCAGGAGCTCTCTGAAAGTCTCCATGAGGCTATGCACAGCCATTTTGGTGAAAGGGCGGGGCTTCGGGAGGCAAAAAATGCTGTATTCGGTGTATAAGATGCACCCAGATTTTCAGCCTCTTTTTTGAGGAAAAAAGGTGCGTCTTATGGTCCGAAAAATACGGTAAGTCATCTGCAAATGCCTATAATTTATATTGTTATAATTTCCCTGTCAGGCCTGCAATCATATTCCTTTTAGGATCTTTCGCCTGCCACACACACACTCTCTTTCTTTACTATGCTGTTTCATTAGTGGGGAATTAGGAGGGGGTAGGAGTAGAATGTGTTTGTTTTCAAAATAAAAAATTCCTTTCTAGAAATCGTGGTCATTCTTTGTCTCTGCACCTCTGCATCTGACCAGAAGTAGATGGGTGGAAATGCCAACGTGGCAGAGGAAGATTGGACCATGTGATGGACTTGTGGGTGTGGGGACAAGTTCATGAACTTTCAACTGGGTAGAAACCCAGGAAGGCTCACAGTCGGGTTTCCACAGATGTGCCAACATGTCTGTTTTATTAAATTGGAACTTTGATGAAAGTTATGTCTTGAATTCTGATTTAATTCTGGATGATATTTGGAACACTGACATTAACCCAAATCTCCCTTAAAATAAATCACCAGTACCCTGGCATGGGGGCTGGCAAGGGGTGTTGATTCCCAACATCTGACCTGACCCGGTCAGCGTAAAATATCAGTGAACAATTAAGAGAAAAGAAGCTAATGATGAATTACTTTTCTGAAGTTCTTCCGAAGTACAAAAAAATTTGTGTGGGAGGAATTTTTCATCTTTATAGCATCTGGGAAGATGCACAGCCAGAGGGGGATGGTTGGAGGGGGCACCCAGACCAACGTCTGTGGCCATATGTGAGTGAAAGTTCCCTCTCCTTCCCCAACAAAAACACAGCAATAAACGGGTGGAGATAATTACTTTTTCCATACAGCGATAAATGAGCTGAGCCAGCAAGAAGGGATTTGGCAAGCATCTCTCACCAATCAAGCACCACCAAATTGTACTTTCTTCCCAGGTCAAGGATGGCAGAGATGCCACTGGGCAACATGGGAAAATCCTCCAAGCCAGCAAAGGGGACCTTGGCCCTTAACCCCCCCCCCCCGCCAGCCGTTGATGGTTGAATTGCAACCTATGAATCAAGCAACCCCAGGTCTTGGATGGGAGAGATTCCAGTGGGCACCTGTTCTCCCTCAGCAGATGGCACCATAGCAGATAACTGGGCAGTGACCAAACCAGGGATTGACCTCCCCACCAGTTCCAGTCTCACCTGCAATGCCCCAACAGGTTCTTACCCCACCTTCCTACAGAGAAGAGTTTTTGACAATGGAAGGAGGGATGAATGAGGGGGAAACTGCAGGAGGGATAGCAGAACAATGTGATGAGATGGTTCCTAAGTTTAGAGGTGCAACTGGGTTCCGTCCCTTGGGGGGGGGGGGCAATAAATGCCAGCGTTGCTGTCAATTCAGCCACAGAGCGTCAGAGTGCTTGGCTACAGCCCCAATATCACAAACGTGTGCACCAACTGCCAGAGCAGTAAAGAGAAGGCCCCAGAAGCTACCACAGAAGAGTCATGTGGGCCAACAACCTCTGGAAGAGGATCCCTAACCTAAGGTGAAAAAAAGTCCTACCAATGGGGAGGCCTTGGAGGAGGAAAATGCCGAAGATGACCCAATAGTTAGTGCACCCATCCCCCCCTTTACAATAAAATGCAACTTCTAAGTGCCAGAAACGGGAGTGGAAGGGGAAGTTGGGGCAATTGTGGACAATAGCTGCACCCGATGCTTAATCAGCATATTGATTGTGGAGCAAGTAGGTATACGCACAAGACCCCTAAACCATCCCATTCGGTTTGAGCAAGTAGATGGAACACTGATTGGAGGGGCCCCAACCACGAAAATTATCGAGTTGGTAAAGTTGATGATAGGCCGACACTATGAATTCCTTAGATTCATCGTAGCTCCAAGAATGAAGGAATCAATTATCTTGGGACTTGCATGGCTGGATTAGTGGGTGCCTACAATAAAGTGGGAGGATGGCGTTAGAACGGACAGCTTTGGGCTGTTACCACTGGTGGAGTCAAAAGGTGACCCAGGAATGATTGAACCCAACAGCCCAGACTGTCCGGAACCTGCAGCACCTGCCGCAGACACCAAACCCCCAGGGATCCAACAAGTACGAAAAGACTACTGGGACTTAGCTTAGTTCAGTGAGGAAGATGGCAGCGATCTTCCCCCTCACCGGCCCGCAGATTGCGCAATATACTTCAAACCTGGGGCTACCTTACCGAAGCGAAAATTGTACAACATGATTCCCAAAGAGATGGTTAAATTGAGGAACTACATCAACATTAATTTGAAACGGGGATGTATTGAACCAGCGAAGTCAAAAGTAGCAGCCTCAGTGCTCTTCAGAGAAAAGAAAGGTGCCGGAGTTCATCTCTATTGAACTGCGAGCCTTGAATGTGGTATGTGAAAAGAACACTTATCCCCTCATGAAAGATATGTTAAACCACTTGACAAAAGGCAATATCTTCATCAAGCTGGACTTGAGAGAGTCGCATTACCGCATACGGATCAGAGAGGGAGATAAGTGGAGGACCGCTTTTAACACCCCCCCCCTTGGCAGTTTTCAGTACAAGGTCATGTCATTTGGGCTACAAGGATCACCCGCAGTCTTCATGCAGTACATAAATGAGGTGCTACATGAGCACCTGTACCGCAGAGTGCTTGTTTATCTAGATGACATCTTGATCTTCTCTGAAACCCTAGAAGAACATGTGAAGCTGATACGGCAAGTCCTGAAAAAACTTTTGGCCGCCAAGCTATATGCAAAGTTGTCAAAGTGTGAGTTTCACAAGAACTCAGTAGATTACTTGGGTTATCGCATCTCCAACGAGGGGATAGAAATGGATCCAGGAAAAGTGAAAGTGTTAGAAAAGTGTTAGACTGGAAACCTCCAAGCACTCGCAGACAACTACAAAGCTTCCTTGGATTTGCCAATTTCTACAGGCAGTTCATTCTGACATTTGCGGAAATTGTCCTCCCATTGACTGAGCTAATGGGTCCTTCCCCAACGAAGCCAAAAACCAACCAACCTCTGAAATGGACAATGGACTGTCAAAAAGCCTTTGAGAAATTAAAACAGCTCTTTGCCCAAGAGCCCATGCTGCAACACCCCAACCTAAAGTGACCATTCATAATCCAGATGGATGCCAATGATGTAGCAATAGCTGCAGTGCTACTACAAGATAATAGAGAGGGCCACCTCTTGCTGTGCGCTTACATCTCCAAGAACCTCATCACTACTGTGATGGACTTGTGGGTGTGGGGACAAGTTCATGAACTTTCAACTGGGTGGAAACCCAGGAAGCCTCAGATTTGGGTTTCCAGATTGTGCCAACATGTCTGTCTTATTAAATTGGAACTTTGATGAAAGTTATGTCTTGAACTATGATGTAATTCTGGATGATATTTGGAACGCTGACATTCCCATTGCAAGTATATTTCATATTCCCTCTCCTTTTTTCCATATCTTGACTTAGCTTACTCTTAATTGTCTTTAAATAACAATCCTTACTGTTCAATGTTCATTACAATTCCATTAATCTACTATATAGAATAACAAATGGTACAAATCTTAGAAGTTCTATGTATCCATATTTCATATATTTTAACCTATACTTAATTGTCCTTCCATTGACATATTCAATCAGTTAGCAACTCAGTATCATTATCATGTATAAAAGTGAATCATGTACCTCTACTTTACATTCTCAACATAACACTTTCCATATTCCCTATATTTTAACCTCTATTTAATTGCCTTTCCATTATCATATTCAATCAGTTAGCAACTCAGTTTTATTATCATATATAGGAATAAACCACATATCTCAGCTTTATATTTCCCATATAACTATTTCTAATTGTCTGATTTTTTTCCTAGTAAGTCTTTTGTCCCACTTCTCTATTCCTGTCTTCTCCCTTTTCTTTGTTTTGACATGTTCACCCACTTCAATTTTCCCCAAGCCATTGTCAAACCCAGTGAAATATTTTGTATTTTCCTTTGTTGGGGCATAACCGCCTTCTTCAATTTTCCCTATGCCACTGTCAAACTCAGTGAGATCTTTTGTCTGCTTTTTATTTTCCACCTTCTACCCCTTCACCATCCCCCCTCTTCTTCCTTCACTTCTTCACTTCCCGCTTCTCCTCAATAGCTATCTTCAAAATTCTATTTAGACTTGATTTTAATGATTTATGCATATTTTTTATAATTTCACATAGTTCTTCTAATTCCCACCTTTCCATAATGTCCAGTTCCAAAATTACAGTTAGTTATACAGTTCTTATTTCAGAGTTCTGGATATCTTGATCCTTTGTTCTTTCTTTGACAAAAAAAAAAAAAAAAAAAAGAAAGAAAAGAAAAAAAGTCCCCTTCCCTCCCTTGTTACCTTAATGTTTAATTCCAAAATTGCAGTTAGTTATACAGTTCTTATTTCAGAGTTCTGGTCCACCTTAAATTTAGCTAATACAGCTGATGTGAAGAGGAAGAGAAGCAGGATCCATCTTGATCTTTTGTTTTCCCTTCAGAAAAAAACAAAAGAAAAAACCTTCATATTTTCCCGGTTCTTGATTTTATTATTATTATTACTTTCCCTTGTTACGGAAGGTAGAAGACTTCTCGTTTGTTATAGTTGCTCAAAATATATTAATTGGAACAAAATCAAAATACAACAAATCTCCGGTATGTTTCTCTTCGTCTCCTGCTTTTCCAAATTCTGATTTATGGCAGTTGGTTAATTAAAACTTTCTGCTCAGAGTTTTGCATTCCATTCGCTGCATAGGCAAGATTAGGTTATCAGTCAGAAAATAGTGCTCTCTTCTTGAGTTTTTTCTCCCTTGTTACATTCCATTTCTCATTAATTGGAGTTGCTTAAGATATATTAGTTAGAAGAAACTCGAACGAAGCAAATATCCTCGGTATGTTTTGGTTTCCATTTCACCCTCCTAGTCTCTCTTAAAAATGTATAGTTTGTGTTTGAATGGGTCTGTCACTTCTTTGCTTTCTCCTCTTTGTCCAAATTGTTTAAAGCAAATGGCTCACTTTTGGGCTAGTGATTCAACCCTCCATTTTCCCCCTTCTCCTTTTTTTTTTGCCAAAATCTGGATCTGTCCATCAATATTATTTATTTATACTCTCAAGGTTCTTTGCCTTTTCCAAATTCTAATTTATGAGTGTGGGTTAATTAGATCTTACCAGGCTTTCATCTTGTCTCCTGCACATTGCTGTTCAGTTGCTTTGGCCTGAAGTCAGCTTCTTGTGCAGCCGTGTTGCCATGCTGCTGCCCTGACACCAATTCAAAGGGCAAATCTCCAACCTACGAGGGATCTGTTGCACTCCCTCTGGGTCTGATGAGACACTGCCCCTTCAACCCCCCCGGGAGGTTCTGATCCAAAAGGATCTCGGCATTGGTTTGTCAGGCAGTTCATCTGTCCAGCTGAAGAACTTCTGGTTGACTCTTCATATTCTTTTTTTGTGGGTCTTTTTGTAATGCTGTCTCTGATCTCTTGTATTCTTCTAATAATATCATTTGATTTTTTCGCTTAAATTCTGTTTCCCTCTATATGTTATAGTTAATCCTCTAATATATGCTTTAGCTATATCCCATACATTTTGTAAACATGTTTCTTCTTTTCTGTTCTCTGAAAAAAAAATCTAGTTCTCTTGCCATAAATTGAATAAATTCCTTTTAATATTTCTTGGTTCAATGTCCATCTTGATTTTCTTTTTTGTCTTTTATCAGATTATGATCTGCCCAATTACTTATATCTATACTTAACGTCTTTTATATATTAGCTTTTAGTTTTGCTGTCATTCATATTGTATCTATTCTTGACCAAGACACGTGTCTATTTGAATGAAATGAATATTGGTTTTCCTTAGGATGTATATCTCGTCATGCATCTTGAATAAGTAGTTCTTCCACCATTCTAAAAAAGGCCTTAGGAAGTGTCTTCCTTATTTTTTTATTTGCCTTTCTAGTTTTATAATACATTTCCACATCTGTAATTGCATTAAAGTCTCCCAGAATACATATATTTTCATATTCCAATTCTATTTTTTTTAATGGAGTTTTCCATTAAAATTCACTCGATTAGTATTTCGTGCATAAATTGCTACCAAAAGTATCAATTTATTATTCATCAAAATCCTCCCTTCCTCATCCATGAAAATTTGTTTAGCATTTATTGTCTCTTTTACATATAGGGTTATTCCCCTCTTCTTTTATTGTTATAAAGAAGTATATAACTTCCCAATTTGGGGGTATTCCAGTACTTTCAAATGTTATTTTTTTATGTGAACTGCTTGTGAACAAGTAATGTTTAATTTTAATTTGGTTTATTAAAAATCCTTTTCCTTTTTATTGCCGAATTCAGATTTCCATTTAGATTAATTGACATTAGTTTAATTTCTTCTTCCATGATTACTTGTAGGTGGGTTTTGTCATTCTTATCCCTCTTAGTTCTCTTGCCTTGGTCCCCTTTCTTATTGCTATTTCCTCTCTATCTCTTTCGTCTTATTTTTGCTGTACATTCCTCTCTTCTGAAGCTTCTTCTCCTTGCTTAACCTCTTCTTTTTCACTTATTCCCATTTCCTCTCGTAGTCCAAAATATTGCTCATAAAACTGTTCTGCTTTTCCTACAGAATCCAATCTGTGTCTTTGCTCCATCCAGGTCACCAATATTCCCTCTGGAATCAGCCATCCAAAGTTCACTCCATTCTTCATTAGTTGCCTCATCAGAAATTGATATTCTTTCCTTATTTCTCTCACTCGCCTCAGGATCTGTTTTAGTACTACTATTTCCTTCCCTTTGTATTTTAGAGGCTCGTCTCTTGCTCTTTGTAGAATCTGTCTTTATTGCTTTTTTTGTAAATCTAACATGTACCTCTCTAGGAAATCTATGTCTCACTGCATATCTGGTAATAACTCTAAATATTTCAACAATATCGGCCAAAAAGATTTCTTTGTCCACTTCTAGGGCACCTGCTAGCAAATCTGCCATTATCTTTGCTAGGTTTTCTCCTTTTTTCTTCTTCCATATTCTGAAATCACAGATAATAATTGGCCCTATCTATTCTAATGATATTATAATCTTTATTTTGGTCTGCCAGTCTGTTATCGACTTTATCCACTTATTTTTTTGCCTGTTCAACTTTTTCTTCAACTTTCTGTACACATTGTTCATTACTTGCTATCATTTGGTGAACATTCTTTAGTTTTGCTTCTACTTTTTCTAATTTGTCCTCTACTTTCCCTATTTTTTCTTTGAAGTTATCGTGCAGGGCTTGGATCATTCCTTTTAAATCTGCCTGCATTACGTTCACCTTTTCTTGTTGTAGTAAAGCATCCAAGGTCGTCTGCCCCAAGAGACTCAATCCTGCAGAGGATGACGCTGAAGATGGTGCTGGCGGTGTTTTCCTCATTTTGAGTTATTTTTAATATTTGTAATCCACAAGGAGAAGAAAATGTAGTTATCAATTATAATCTGACAGTAGAAAAGGGAAAAAACCAAGAAAGACAAAGAGCAAAAAGAGTAACAAAAATAGTTTGTAATCCAAAAATATTCAATCTTTTGATTCCTTCCTTGTTTTCTTTAGGTTCTTCAGACCCTTATTCTTTATTATCCCATGAAAAGGAATAATGTATCAATAAATTGTAATCCACATAGGCCCACCAAACCCCAAATGTTTTGTATTTACTAAGAAAGAGTTCACAGAGCAAAAAAGAAAATATAGAAAGTGAATCCTTTTGTTGCTTATATTTCCCTTTGAGTTTCAAGAACTAGACGGTTTAAAAATAACAGGACACAGTGTTACACTCTTTATCTCAGTTGTTCAGTCTGATCAACTTGTAGCACCAGAATTATTTTTCTGGCAGTCAATTCTTGTCTTTATTTACACAGTCACTCAAGGTTACTGTATTTTTCGGAGTATAAGACACACCTTTTTGCCTCAAAAAAGAGGCTGAAAATCTAGATGCGTCTTATACACTGAAAACAGCATTTTTTGCCTCCCGAAACCCCGCCCCTGTCACCAAAATGGCTGTGCATTGCTTTTAGGAGGCTTTCAGAATGCTCTGGGGATCTGGGGAGGGCAGAAATGAGCAAAAAAACATTGTTTTTTTGCTCAATTCCCCATCCCCAGCCCCCAGGAGCACTCTGTAAGCCTCCTAAAGGCTATCCATGACTTTTTTTTTAATAAAAAGGGCCATTTTTGTGAAAAATGGGCTGTTTCTTGCTCGGTTTTGGTGCCCCCGCCCCCCGGGAGCACTCTACAAGCCTCCTAAAGGCTATTTGTGCCCCTTTTGGGAGGAGGTTTGCAGAGTGCAAAAACTTTTGGTTAAAATTTGCCTCTTCAAAACCTTGGTGTGTCTTATACTCCGGTGCGTCTTATACTTCAAAAAATACGGTATGTACTTTATAGATTTACAGCTCCCAACTTCCACTTTCCTCTTCTGCCAATAGATGGCACTGCAGTTCTGCTACTCACTCTCTCCCACTTTTACTTTTCTTTTTATACATTCTATTCCAGTTTAAATTTCATAAAAATAAAATGATAACAAAGAAAGCAGATCTGTATATCCAAATATTGTGATATTCAAAACTTCTGTACAGTCCAATATTGTATTTGAGTTATCCAGTCCAGCTTTTAATTATAAATTATTTTCACACTTTTCTAAAAAGTTATCCAGCTTAATTTCCTGTTCCAAGATGGCTCTAACGCTCTCCTTGCCACTTTCTAAGAGGGGTGGAGAAGAAAAAAAACAATCCCACCTCCTCTTTAGGTCCCACTTTTACCAGCTGTATCTCAGCGGGATGCTTCTCTCCATTGAAATTAAAGTTTCAAAGTTGGAAATCTCTCACCCAGCTCGATTACACTGACTGTTAATCTTCAATGCTTCCTGTGGCTGCCCCAGCTTCGGTCCGGCATATGAATGTCGTCTTTTCCTCTCCATCGGGTTTGAGAGACTTCTCCAGATCAATCAGGGAGTTTGTGGGCTCCCTGAGATTAGCAGACTGTGCTCTCTTCACTCATCGCCCTTTCAAAGCGATTTCGGATCCAAACGGTCCTCCTGGCAGCTTGGATTTTGGAGCTGTCCCCCAGCACACCAAGAGATGCATCGTCCGCGCCCTCCCAGAAGACAGGTTTTGTTTAAAAATTCAGATAGTCCATGACTTAGAACGAGTCACTTAGTGACTGTTTAAAGTTACGATGGATCCCTAAAATATGGACAAGATCTGGAACCAACAGTCAGGTCCCTCCCCCATAGTCATTTTTGGCCCATGCCAACTGATCTGCATTCCAGTCATGTGAATATGTTGCTGCAGAAAACTGACATTTACTGCCAGTTTCTAGGAAAAATTGGCCATTATGGACAATAGGTTTGCTTCACGATCACAACATTTTCTCTATAACTGCCACATTTGCTTAATGGCCACCACAAAAGTCATAATATTGGGTGAGATCTTGTGACGATCTGTTTAACGACCTGCAGAACCTACGACCTGCATGACCATAATTCTGGTCTCAGTTACCATCATAAATCAAGGATTATCTATAAACCCAGCTACAACACCAGTCCATCCCAAAGCCTGGAAAAATGTTTTCAGTGACTTTCTGGATGTCTTTAGATTGGGAACCATATGGATTACAGGGAGATGCTGCAACAAGCAAGGCATGTGGGTTCTAGAAGATGACACTTGTTTTACTGAAGAGGTCTGAAGCACACAACTGTGCTTGATTTCCCCAAATAAACAGAAACAATTCGAAACAGGTGGTTCCTCAAATTGCCAAGCCCTGTGCTATAAAGGTTTTACAGGTTTTGTTTTGCTTGTTTGTTTATTTTCCTGCCTTTATTATTACTTTAGAAGTACATCAAGGCAACAAATATGCATAATACAGGTAGTCCTCCATTTATGACTAGTCGCTTAGCAATGGCTCGAAGTGGCAACAGATCCCCACAAGCTATTTACATCTTGATTTTGAACTTGTGACAGATAGACAGATAAACACACATACACACAATATTTTGGGTGCTTGCCAACTTACCTTTGTAACTGCAGCAATATGTAACCACGTGGCCATGATTTTTGACAGTTTTTTTACATTTCCAGTGTTTACCTCCTTTTTCTGACAAAAAACATCCACTGGATAAAATTGATTTTCTTACCAATTGCCACAAAAGTCATAAAATTGGGCATGTCCACATGGTAACTCGCTTAACTATAACAACTTACAACTGTGATTCTAGGCTCAATTACTGAACTACTACTATTTTCCTTCCAACAACATCCCTGTGAAATAATTGGGTTAAGAGAGTGTGACTGGTCCAAAGTTACCCATCTGCCTTTCATGCCTAAGATGACACTAAAAATCACAGTCTTCTGGTTTCTAGACCAGCACCTTAACCACCACACCTAATTGGCTGTCTTGAATTATACCTGGTAACCAGTGTACCTTGTGAAGCATTGGGGTCACAAGGGAATGGCAAGCCAATCAATGTGTGTTTACTTCATTCAATATCAACAATATTTCGAGGTGGTCTTCAAAGACAACTGTATGTAGAGCACATTGCAGCACTTCATTCATGAGATGACTAGGCATACGTGATTCTGAAATGCATAGATGCAAATATTGCAGTGGATTAATCTCTGCAATGGCCCTCTTAGCCATAACTTCCACCTGCTCTCTGAGCAGGAGCTGTGAGTCCAAGATTACCACCAGGTTGTGCACCACTTAAGTGAGAAAGTACAATTCCATCCAATACTGAAGAGATAGCAATAGCAATAGCAGTAGACTTATATACCGCTTCATAGGCCTTTCAGGCCTCTCTAAGCGGTTTACAGAGAGTCAGCATATTGCCCCCAACAATCTGGGTCCTCATTTTACCCACCTCGGAAGGATGGAAGGCTGAGTCAACCCTGAGCCGGTGAGATTTGAACCGCTGACCTGCTGATCTAGCAGTAGCCTGCAGTGCTGCATTTAACCACTGCGCCACCTTGGCTCAGGGTTGACTCAGACACAGTCTCCGGAATATTCCTCCCCCAAGAAACCTCACAACTACTTGGTTTCGGCAGGATTGAGCCTGTCTGTTCCTCCTTCACAAAGCTTCTAAGCACTTAAGATCTCAACAGTATTATTTGGTTGGCCTAGATGCACACTTGTTATCAACAAGGAGGTGGCAATACAGTAGTCCTCAATGTATTAACACAATTGAGACCAAAATTTCTGTTGCCAAGTGAGACAGTTGTTAAATTAATTTTCCCCATTTTATAACCTTTCTTCCCATAGTTGTTAAGTGAACTACAACAGCTGTTAAATTAGTAATACTGATGTTAAAAGAATCTTGCTTCCCTATTGACTTTGCTTGTCAGAAAGTCGCAAAAAGGGATTCATGATCCCTGAACACTGCAACTGTCAGAAATATGAACCAGTTGCCAACCATCAATTTTAATCACATGAGCTTGGGGATTCTACAACAGTCATAAGTATGAAAAACAATCACCTTTTTTCAGTGCGGTTGTAACTTTAAACGGTCACTAAACAAATGATTGTAAGTTGAGGGCTACCTGATCCCAAACTGATCAATATTCCTATACAACAGTTTTTGCAGATGAGAGGGGTGAAGCCTCCCAGCAACTCCAATCACAGAGAACGGTCATCTCTGTTCCTGTGCTGATCTTTTCCTTGTTTGTGGGTTCCAAAGGGAGCCAAAAAGCCACTCTGTAGAAGCAGTGAAGCTACAAAGGAGTGCTCTCTGAGGTCGAAGGAGAGATCACAATCTCCTGTTGAACCCCAAGAGATTTTTCCTCTCTATGCCACATCAGGAAGAAGAGGCAGTCTAAGATGGCTGCCACAAAGCTGGGAGAGAGAACGACCATGTAAGCACAGTTCTGGTGCGAAGTTGGTGGACAATGTTGGGAACTGGATGAGAAGACCTTTATTTGAATTCTCAAATCCCAAAAATAATTTAGAAAAGGGTTCACAATTAATGCAGCAGTGATCAGGCACTTTTGAAAAAATACTAAAATTGAAGGAGGCAGAATCGGAGGGGGGGGAGACACAGAAAAATACAGAAAATTGGACTTTTAAACTGGATAGGTGTTTTATTGGAAAGGCATCTTGAAATGCTGGAATTATTTACTCAAAAATTAACATTAACTTGGGGGAGGACCGAAGGCGTGACGACACGATGTGCGATCTCAATGCTCTGATATCACAGTCGACACTTTTGTCTCTGGGTGGTCCAAACGGACCTAAACCATCCCATAGAGACAGTGAACAGGAAGAATACATCTTGCTGATCACAGGAACATCGCAAAGTCTCTGATTGATCCAAAAGAGGCTCTTCAAGCGGGTGACAGAAATCCAGCCAAATGGCTGATGAAGTCGGGCGGTTCCAAAACAGAAGGATATGGAAAGAGAAAGTGTTTTCGGCTGGTGAGGAATTTTTACTGTTTTAAAAGTGACTGCCTATAAAGAAACTTAAAATTAATTTAAATTAGAGAACAGAAGAAATAAGTGGCAGAATTAAATTTGGACTGGTTTTGAACAGTGGGTTATCTTACTTTTTAAATGCTATTTTTACAGATGGAATTTATGCAAGCCTTTTAAAACGAAAGGATTAAGTTTCCTTCTATTTTTTTTCTTTGACTATTCTCCATAATCTATGGACTAAAACTCTCCTCTTTCATTACTGTGGTGTTTTTCTAATTCATTTAAGAATTGGACTTTTTTTAAAAACTTGAAATACAAAAAGAAACAAAAAGAAACAAAGAAATGGTAACGTAACATTGTAACGCTGCTACTCAGAAGCTAGATGTTTGTGTATTGGAAACGAAATACTTTTTTCACTGATTACCATGGCTTGGCACTTCAAAGACTCACAGCTTCTTTATAGAGAGTGATAAGAAGAAGAAAAACACACATGTTCCTTTGAAGTAGATTCTTAACCAGAGAAAGGTGAAATGTTATCGTGATGCTTAATTCTGCTAAAACCTTCTAAGCTAGAGTAGCAGTGTTTGTCAACTGGAAATCATGACACAATTTCAACACCAGAAAGAAAATTTAAATCTACAAAAGATATTCTCAGAAATACAGAAATTATCAAATGCAAGTGAGAGGATAGAGAAGAAGTTGATTACTTAGTGCATCTAACAGTAAAATATGACGGAGAAGTTGAAGATGTTCATCAAATGGAAAAAGTGGCAGTTAAAATCCAAAAAATCGAAGAGGAAAATGAATATAAAGAAATTAAAATTGCTGATATTTATGGTGATTGGTTTGTTTCTGAAAATGGAAAGAGTGCAATACTGAAAGAGGAATTAAATGCAGGGGAAACCTACTCTAGATGGGAAGATACAGAAGAGGAAAAAATAAAATAATTTATGGATTTAAAGAGAGAAATCTTAGCAATAGTTTTGATAACACCACGACAATCAAAGATAAGCAGATTAAGGAAACAGAAGAAGGGCATCGAAATTACATGAGAGATCTTATAAGCAAAGAGTTGCTAAGAGGAGTCCATACAAATCTGATTAAGGAGATGATTAGAGGACTGACTCCACAAATGGCAGAAGATATGACATTGTTTTGTTACTGGAAAGATACAGGTTGCAAGATGGAAGAGTATAATTTAAAACTAGCTAAACTTAGTGAAATTTAGTGATAATAGATATAGTTAAATAAATAATTGATAATGATAATGTATACAATGTGTAGTGTTATGATAAGTAATAACTGGATATGAATATTGAATGGTACCCATGAAAGGAAGATTAGAAACCCTTTTGGACTATATATAAAGGTTAATAATAATAATAAAGAATTAAGTTAGATTCAGCTAAGTCTTGATTACTAGGGGGAAAAATGATATCATGCAGGATATAGTCAAATAAAGGAGGGATAATGCTAATAACGTGTATATATTTATGTATGGGTACAACATAAGAAAATGAGATGTAAATTGTAAACAGTGATTGGGAAAGAAGGATAGAAAACTTTGTTATTAAATATTTTGGAAGTTTAGCTAGAATAGGATATAAGGATTTAGTGTCATTGGAGGATTTTAGAAATAGCAAATGAAATGCCAGTATGTAGTTATGTATTAAATCTTGGTATATTTTATGATGAAGTACATTTAAACATTTATAGTCAAATGAAAATGGAGGTATGATGATGATAACATGTATAAATATCTGAGTCAAAATACTTGAGTTAATATGAATTATGCTTGATGACTGTGGAAGAGATGCACAAAAGTCTTTTGTAACCAACTGATACACTTTCTACAGTATGTAAAAAAGGAAGATTTTATGTGTTGTGTTTGTTTTGAAAACTAAAAATTAAAAAAACTTTAATAAAAAAATTAACATTAACTTTATATCGTGGAAAATTTGAAAAAAGCAGCTTAATATTGAAATTTAATATTGAAATGATGGAAGGAAGAACAACACATCCCCAAAATTTCATTTGTCTATTGGAGATTTAAACATGATATGAAAAAAATATCTCTGAAAAGACACCTGAAGATTACAATATAAGAGTGGATTTAAGAGGGTGCTGGAAGATTTAAGGGGCTGTCCAGAGGAACAGGCAGATTAAGCTTGGAATATAAAGAAATAAGAACATTGAGCATTTTGAGAAGTGTTTGTAAGTTTGAATATATGATCTTTGGATTATTGGACAAAAAAGGATTCAATAAGTTTCAGTGAGCTGCTTCATAAACAAGAATGGAATGGAATTTGGGAAGAGGTGGCATCGACAATTCAAAGTACAAAAGAGATACTGACAAGACACTACCAGAAAATTATGGAAAAAATGGAGAGTATAGATGAAATGCTGGGAAATATAATACAAGAGACAGTGAGCAAGATGCCCAGGAAGAGGAGGAGCCAACTGAAAGGGGACAGAGAAAGGGGACAGACAAAACAAATGGAACGAGAAAAAGAGATAATAAAAACAATAGGAATTGATGATATAAGCCAAGGGGAGAGTACTCTGAGGAAATTAAAAAAGAAACTGGGAAAGCAGGAAGATTTTTATGGGAGAAAGATAGAGCAAAAGTAGATATTTCGGAAGGTAGACAATGGAAAAGGATAGAAAAGGGAGGAAACTTTAAAATGAGTAGGCAAGATGAGGAAACACATAGAAATAAAGATCCAAGAGAGGAATATGGGAGACAAGTTAAGAAAAGAATAATCAAAACCTTAAGGTGGGTAAGAGATGACGGTTAGAAAAGGGAATGTGTTTAATATAGCAGTGACATTAAAAAAATTAGAGGGATGGGATTTAGAGAAAGGGGATTAATAAAATAAACATTTTTATGTAATGAGAAGCAATAATAATAAGAAATTAGAACTTGAAGGATGGTATTACTAAATTATTCAATATGAATGTGGGTAGGTTTGTTAAATGTAACATGATTAACAATACTTTATTTGTATTAAAATGTATGATATGCAGACAATGAAGATTGACATAAAATAACATTGAAATATTGAATAATTAAAGAATGAAGGATCATAAGTTAAATAAGCAAATAATTAAAGATCTTAATTTAAATATATAAGTTTATCAAATGTAATAAATATGATGGATAATATTTTATGAAACATGGTATAAATACATGTATTTAAATAATATGGGGATTGAGATAAAAATACATAGAATTACTGCCTAAGCAAAAAATGAAAAATGATAATTCAATATGAATATGCATATGTATGCTAAATGTAACAAATATGATTAATAATATCTCAGTTGTATTATGTAGAATATGGTGATTGATATAAAAACAATACATTGAACTATTGAATAACCAAATAACAAGTTGAATAAGCAATAATGGAAGATCTTAGTGTAATATAAATGTTGGTATTAATATTATATAAGTTTGTTACATGTAACAAATATGATTGTTAATATTTTATTCATATCAAATGGTATGAAATTAAGAAAGGCTGATCGGTATAAAAATAACATTGAATAACTAAACAATGAAAGTAAAAATTAATATAAAGATGTAAATTGATACTAGTATTATATTAGCTTGTTGAATGAAACAAATATGTTTAATATTAATTTTCACACTGTTCACACACTGATATGTTTAAAAAATAAAAAAATAAAAACTTGAAAAAAATTTCTGTAGATATAAAACAAAAGGGGCAAGAGCATCAATCCTCAGGCATCCCACAAATAAGGGGTATCTCTCCTCTTCTATCAACATTGATTGAAACTTACTGCAAAGAAAGAATCATTGCAACATGGTACCAATTCCCACAACCAGTGCAGACAAATAACCATATTTTAAAAATTGCTGGGAGTATAAGATTCACTGAAACCAGTACACCATGCCCATCCTGGCTCTGCCAGATGTCTTTGACAAGCAGAATAATACTTCAACAAACACAATAGTACATACAGTTCTTAATCCTGAAAGAGATTAAAATGTGTTCAGATAATCGCTTTCCTCCAGGATCCCCTGGAGTTGTTGACCACCTTCATAATTCTTAAATAAATGTTGGAGGCCGAATCATAATCATTGGGTCCAGTGACTTCTTGAAGAGGGAGTGTATGACTGTCTCCTTTGAAGCCAAATTGAAGTATACCCTCTGTCAAAGAATTAAGTGACTATCAGATTTAATAGCCATAGTTGCACAAATCCTGAATTCATAAAGTGTAGAATTTTATATAATCTGACAAGTACATTTAATTGAATTCAACTGAATTAGAATGGGATTTACTTCAAACTGACATCTATAAAATTTTGTTGTCAATTGTATATTATTTAATGCTTCCTTTAAGAGCTAACATATTTTTCTTTTTCCTGTTAGCACTTACAATAAAATATGGGCGGAAGCCCAAGAATCTCTCAACTGCTTGTTGCAAAAGGAGATTGAAGAGAAGTCCCCAAAGCCCCTGAAAGACCGCCTGTTAATTTTTCAGATGCTTGCTACTTTCTACATCAAATATGTGCAGATATTTCACAACTTAGAATCAGCTTATGACCAGATTGTTCACCCACAAAAACGCTTAATTATTCGTCAAGTACTGGATGGTGTAATGGGCCGTATCTTGGAATTGAAGAATGAAATGGTAGAATTGGAATACTCGGAATACCATTATTTTGATGACATTTTACAGGATCTTAAATTATCCCCTGTAAGTATACTTCAGAAATTCATATTTTCTTGTGTGCATCCAGTCCCAAGATAGTGCAGCTTTTTATTTTTGCTTTTTCACTGTTTTATTTTATTTACTTATTTAAAGTTTAATTTAAAATGAGAGTTTTCTATCAATATTCAATTTCACTTGAGAAGATCCTATAGAAAAAACACCAGAATCTCACAGTCCGATAGTTGTTGGTACTTCCAATTCTTGCATTGCAAAAATTATATGATGTTCACTTCAGAAATACAGAGACCTAGATCAATATTTCTATTAAGATAAATGATAATTTCCAGAGGTTTTTTTTTTTTTAGAAATTCAGATTATAGTTTTATTCTAAATGTATATGTATAAAAGCTATGGCTCAGTGGCTAAGACGCTGAGCTTGTCGATCAGAAAGCTCAGCAGTTCAGCAGTTTGAATCCCTAGCACCGCGTAATGGAGTGAGCTCCTGTTAGTTGTCCCAGCTTCTGCCAATTTAGGAGTTCGAAAGCATGTAAAAATGCAAGTAGAAAAAAAGGAACCACCTTTGGTGGGAAGGTAATTGTGTTCCGTATGCCTTTGGTATTTAGTCATACCGGCCACATGACCATAGAGACGTCTTTGGACAGCGCTGGCTCCTCGGCTTTGAAATGGAGATGAGCACCGCCCCTTAGAGTTGGGAACGACTAGCACATATGTGCAAAGGGAACCTTTACCTTTAAATGTATATATAGAGTATGTACTCTGGTATGTAGTATAGAATATATACATCTAATATATGGAGTATGTATTCTAGTATCTATTATATACTAGTATCTATTATATAAACAGACATATTAGTATATAGAAAAATAATTATCAGAGGAAGCATATTCTCTCCATCTTTTGCATCACTTTACAATAGAACAATTGTTGGTCTGTTCTGATACAGCTGTTTTAAGCTACTTCATTTTGAAGTAATTTTGCAGCAGATGTTTGTTTAGCCATTTGAAATCTAAATATGATTGTATCTCTGGGTGGTGGGATCACTAAAAAGATTTTGAGAAATTAGAATGAAATAAAACATTCATAGCTAGATGGCTGTGCAAGCATTCCATATGGTTTAAGAGCTAGACCCTCAGAATAGTTCTAACATCTTCCCACTCAGCAGCTTAGAGATGAAAATTGGATTTAGATTGTGGCTTCCTGCATGAGTCAGCCCAGAGATACCTGGGACAAATCCATGATTTTCCTAGAGCCCATGAACTTTTGAATTCTTCTGCCATACAGTCAGACTCCAAACAGGCGTGCCTTTGTTCACACATCAACATAGTCACAGCTGTCATCAGTTCTCCACGCGTAGTCCCTGCTTTTTAAAATCATCCTGCCAAGGGTTCTTCTAATATCTCTTCCTTGTCATTGCAGTTTAACTTTGACACTGCCTTCAATTTTTAGCCACCTTTTTTTGTTTTCCGCTTGCTTAATCATTGTCTCAGCCTTTCCTTCCTAATTTTTCAGTACATCAGTGTCTCCCCTCAGTCTTCATGGATCACCAAGATTGTGAATGAACATGGACATAGAGCATAGATATAGAACAGGGGTGTCAAACTCAATTTCATTGAAGGCTGCATCAGGATTGTGGTTGATTTTTGAGGGTTATGGTTGATTGGGTGAGCATGACTGGGATGGGGGCAGCCAGCTCGTTTCTCGCATTGGGAGGCACCTGTCCATTGTCTCCAGCAGAGGAAAGTGAGATCAGGGTAAGCATAAGCCCTTGTCCACCAGAGAAGCCTTGCAATTCCTCTCAGGCCACACGGAGGACCCCGGACAGCAGTGTGGATTGCTGGAGGCCTGGGCAGTGGAGGGCAAGCTCCCAGTTCAGTCCTTGAGCTCCCAGGGCACCGGGCCCTCACAGCCCAGGCCACCTCCACTTCTCCAAGGGGGGCGCCTGGCTGAGCTTACCTTCTTCTCGCTGCTGCTGTGCTTGCTTTCTTTGGCCAGGTGGTACATGTTGTGTGCAGTAGGGCAAAGTATGTAGGTCAAAGGGAGGCCTACTCCCTCTCCTTGTGAGGAGACCCGGCTTTGTAATCTCAGCTATAGGATGGGAGACTACTAGGAGAGGAGGGGGCAAAGGGATGGCAAAAGGGCAGTAGTTGGTGGCCAAGTGCTAAGACAGGACTTCCCTCAGACCCTCCTTCCTCTCATAATCTTCCTTCCTCCCACCTTCCCCCTTCCACATTCCTATCTTCTCATTCCCATTTTCCTTTCACCCTCCCTCCCCTCCTCATTCCCATCTTCCTTCCTTCCTTCCTTCCTTCGTTCCATCCTTCCTTCCTTCCTTCCTTCCTTCCTTCCTTCCTTCCTTCCTTCCTTCCTTCTCTCCTTCGCTGCTTCTCATTCCCATCTCCTTCCTTTTTCCTTTTTTTGTAGTGCTTGTTTCTTTTTTTTCACTTATTACTGCTTCAATGGAGTATGCTCAAGGGACTATAGACTGCACATCGCTTCCATCCTGCCACCAATTGCATCAAGCCCTGTTCCCCCAGCTCCCGTCCTCAGCCCTGTGGAAGGCTGCAAGAAGCTCCCTCCCAGCTTCTCTTATCTCTCCCATTCCCCCAACCCCCACCAATGTCACAATGCGGGGATTGAAGGGGGGAGAACCCTATGCGCGCGCACACACACACACACACACACACACGGGCAGAGGTTCCCATTTTGACCCCTCTCCCCTGTCACTGCCTCTGTTATCTCCCCCCTTGTAGCCCTGTGCTTTGACATATATTTTTCCCAGGGCTGTATGTTATTATATACTCCCAAACAATTATAGAATAAAACATATAGTAGTATAATAATAGAAAGAATAATAGAAGACTCATTTAGTAATGACAAATTAGTTTTAGCAATACTAATCCAAACACTGAGCTCTTTGTTTATAAGGTAGGAATGAAGGAAGTTACTATATGCATAACCAACACAGTTTGTAAAAATATGTTTCTCTTCAACAGGATAACATTGAAATCCCTATCCCAAGGTACTTTATCAAGGAGAAACTTAAAGCATTAAAAGAGAGAGAGAGGATCCTTGCTCAGATCATGTTGGATGCCGGAATGTATGAAGATGAACCCGTAAGTATATCTATATAATAAATTGAGGGATACAGGTAATCCTCATTAGCAACCACTTGTTCAGTGACCATTCAGACTCACAGTCATGATGAACATGGGGACTTAATGAGCAATCCTCAAAGTTGTAACCATCACAATGACTTGGTAGTCACATGATTGCAATTTTGGCACTTTGCAACTGGCTTGAACTTACGACAATTGCAGCAACTTCCTTGCCAGTTTTTCTCAAGCAAAGTCAATGGGGAAGCCAGTAGAACAAGTCACAAATTGCTCCTCTGTTTTTTCTCCCAGGGAGCCCCCAGGCAGCAGATCAAGTGCAGATCCCAAAAGGCAGGCTGTTGCCTTCTTCGCCACACATGGACCACAGTGCCCACCACTCCACACCACCTGCCCACCCATACTATAGGGCCCATCCCCACTCACTCATGCCATCCACCTGCATTCATACTGCAGCATCCAGCTGCATTGCAGCTCCCACTCCCCAGACAGCTGTTTCTCACTTAAATGTTGCAATGAGAACTGCTGGAATTGACTGCTAAGCAATGCAGTTATGTGACAATACACTTTATAATCTCTTTGCTTGGTGGTGGGGGAGGCTGAATATCATAACGACTTAATTTAAGGTTAAACATCATGATGATCATAATTATGGGACTAGGCAGAAATTCTTTCCTTAATGAATATTTGTAACACCCTTATACCATATGTATATGGATACACATGTCCATACCCGTACAAAGCTTTAAATAGTGTCTTTTGTTCTTTAAACGTCTCAACTTTTTCTTTGATGGGAGCTCCATTCAATCATAAATTGGTTGGTCTTCCTGTGAACCCACTCATTCCACTTTCATGTTTATTTCCAGTGTAATCCTCATTATTTCTATATAACCAAATCATTTCAGTATACTTTGTTCATACCAATCACTCGTTTCTGTGTTCAGTAACCATACATTCTTGATCCTTTCACTTCTTTTACTACCTGTACTCCAAGTAAAAGATTCTCACTCCATACAACTTTTATGTTTCTCTTGACATGTAAAAAGTGAGGCAGAAGCACAAGTTTATGGAAATGTTTTTGTTTTGTAATCTTATGGGACTTTGGAGGCAACGGTCTTTGCTGTGATAGCCCTTTGGAATAATCTCCTGACATATAGCTGGTCTTATGCGGGCCTTTTTTTAAAAACATGCCTTTTTTCCTCAGTCATTCAAATCAGGATGTTAAATAACTTTGTCTGCAAAGGGCCTAATACATTTTAGTTACCAGTTGCCAAATAATTGTTATATTTGGTTTTAGCTGGTATTATTTACTTTAGTTTTGGTTTCTTTGTTCTTTGGTCCACTATATACCATCCGGAATCATGTTGTTCAAATTGGATAGCCATACAAGAGCTCAGTCAATGTATTCCTTTAAGGACAGAACATTGAGAATATAAAAAAGCATTCTAGACCCATTTACCCCCCACAAAGTAGGAAGAGGTAATTTGGAATTATTCTGGGGTCAAAATGATACCTGTCAACAGGACTGATGTGGTGTGCTTACCTGAAATAACAATTGAGTTTTCTCTTAAACTTCCTTTTTATATTGCAGAAAAAACCTGTGAAGGTCATGCTTTTAGAAGAAGCTGTTAGAGTAATTCAAATAGCTGAGCGAGCTCGACAGGGCCGACTCAGGGCTACATTCATGAAGCAAATCTTTCTTGAAGAAAAGAGAGAACGATTAGCCAGGCTTCAGGGTACAAAAGGTCCAGATGTTGAAACTGCTGCAATGTGTATTCAAAGGGTAAACATACATACTTTTAGAAATATGTTCCATTGAAAAGTGGCTTTTTATTCAATTTCTTTTGAATGTGCTATCAATGGAGAATGTTCATACCTATTTTTATATTATTGTTTGCCTTCATTTAATTTAGCAAAAAAGAAAAAAACATACATATTTACTTCTCATACATATGTGTATAAAATATGGTACAACAGTTTCAGGAAAGGATGATTGTACTTCCTTGTAATATTTTAAGCATTTTGTTCTTAAGGTATAATGTCAGGTCTTTAATCCTCTATGTCAGTGGTCCCCAATCTTTTTGGCTGCACAGACTGGTGGTGGTGGTGGGGGGGACAGGTTCACACTCTCAATCTAATCCCGTGCATGCACAAATGAAGTTTCATGTGCTCACCCATCACTTGTGTAGCCCTTGTCCCAATGGGCCATGGACTGGGAGTTTGGGGACCCTTGCTCTAAGTAATTGGAAACTTTAAGTTATCTTTTCCAAACTGAAGTACTATTCCCAATAAAAAGGGTACTGAGCATCCATTTCAATAGTCTTTTTTTTAAAAAAAAATATTTTCCTTTCAAATTCATTCTTAAATATACATTCTTATAATTATTATTTAACATTTGTCAATTTGTATCATTTTTCCGCCTGTATATTTACATTTTCATATTTTATTTCCCCTTCCCCTGATTTAATAATGGGTCATCTGAGTTATTTGTTTTGTGCTTTGTTCCTTTCTCTTTCTATTTGTATCTTCTTTCAAGCCAATCATAAAATTGCCCCCATGTCCTATAGTACACTGATTCCTCCTTGCCCTTTATTCTCAGTGTCAACCTATTCATTTTTGCACTAATATCTAATATCTTCTTTATTACCTCTTCTTCCGATGGGATTTTGTCTGCTTTCCAGTTTTGTGCAAATAGAATTCTAGCTGCTGTTATTATTTGTACAATCAGATATGAGTCTTCTTTAGTATATTTTTCTGGTAGAATACCCAATAAGAATATCTCTGGCTTAAATTCTATGGGCTGATGTATCATTTTCTCTAACCATGATTGTATTTTAACCCAATAGCTTTTTCCATCTCTACCTGTCCACCACATATGATAATATGCGGCCTCTGATCCGGTGTCGATCCCGGGTAGCTCCCTGGTTTACCGAGGAGCTCTGGGAGATGAAACGCCAGAAAAGACGCCTAGAGAGTGGTTGGAGGGCCACCCGGTCCGAATCTGATCGAACACTGGTAAGAATTCATATTAAATCCTACTTAGTGGCGATAAAAGCGGCAAAGCTGCAACATTTTTTCGCTCTTATCGCGTCTGCAGATAACTGCCCAGCTGCTCTGTTTAGGGTGACCCGCTCCTTACTTAACCAAGGAACTGGGAAAGACCCCTTGCAGGGTAGGGCTGAAGAATTTGTTCAGTATCTGTAGGATAAAATTACTCAGATCCGGACAGGCTTGGACTCTGACTGGGTAGATTCAGGTGAGTCGACGGGGATGAATCTTGTGGAGACCATCTGGGATGAGTTTGACCCTGTGACCCCCAAGGGCATGGACAGGATTATGGTGAGACTCAGTGCTGCCACTTGTGTGCTGGACCCGTGTGGCTCTTGGTTAGTCTCGGCTTCCCGGGAGGTGACATGAGGCTGGCTCCAGGCAATTACCAACATTTTGTTGAGAGAGGGGTTCTTTCCCACTGCCTTGAAGGAGGCGGTGGTGAGGCCCCTCATTAAGAAGACTTCCCTGGACCCAGCTTCCTTAGCCAACTATCATCCGGTCTCCAACCTTCGCTTTGTAGCGAAGGTTGTTGAGAATGCGGTAGCACGTCAGCTTCCCCAGTCCCTGGATGAAGCTGTCTACCTGGATCCATTTCAGTCGGGTTTCAGGCCCGGATACAGCACGGAGACAGCATTGGTCGCATTGGTCGATGATCTCTGGTGGGCCCAAGACAGGGGCTACTCCTCTGTCCTGGTCCTATTAGACCTCTCAGCAGCTTTTGATACCATCGACCATGGTATCCTACTGCAATGACTCGGGGGGTTGGGAGTGGGGGGCACCGTTTTATGGTGATTCTCCTCCTACCTGTCAAATCGGTCGCAGTTTGTGCTGACTGGAGGGCAGGGATCGACCCTGAGGTACGTCACTTGTGGGGTGCCCCAGGGGTCGGTTCTCTCACCCCTCCTGTTCAACATATATATGAAGCTACTGGGTGAGATCATCCGTGGTTTTGGGGTACAGTATCATCAATATGCTGATGATACCCAACTTTTCATCTCTACCCCAAACCATCCAAACGATGCCCTTGACATGGTGTCCCGATGCCTGGAGGCTGTGCGGATCTGGATGGGGAGGAACAGGCTCAAGCTCAATCCCTCCAAGACTGAGTGGCTGTGGTTTCCGTCATCCCGATTTGTGCATTTTGTTCCATCTTTGATGATAGGGAGAGAAATTTTAGCCCCCTCAGAAAGGCCGCAATCTGGGCATCCTCCTGGATACGCGGCTTAGTTTAGAAGAACACCTGACGGCCGTGACCAGGGGGGCCTTTTACCAGGTTCGCCTGGTACATCAGTTGCACTCCTTCCTGGATCGGGATGCTCTGTGCACAGTCACTCATGCCCTCGTCCTTTCTCGCCTAGACTAATGTAACGCTCTCTACATGGGGCTGCCCTTGAAGAGCACCCAGAGGCTTCAATTGGTTCAGAATGCGGCTGCGTGGGTTATCATGGGGGCACCTAGGTGCTCCCATATTACACCCGTTTTAGGCGGCCTGCACTGGTTGCCAGTTGTCTTCCAGGTGCGATTCAAGATACTAATTATAACCTTTAAAGCACTCCATGGCTTAGGCTCAGGATACCTGTGAGACCATCTACTGCCACTGGTAGCCTCCCACCGTCCAGTGCGATCCCACAGAGTTGGCCTCCTCAGGGTGGCATCAGCCAGACAGTGTCAGCTAGCGACCCCCACGGGGGGAGCCTTCTCTATGGGAGGGCCTTCCCTCTGGAGTGAGCTGCCCCCGGAGCTTCATATAATCCCCGACCTCCGGTCCTAAAAAGCTGGCTTTTCCAGCAAGCCAGCCTGGCCTGAACAAAACAAAATAAATTATTGATCATTGTTAATTTTAATCATTTTTTTAAAAAAAATGTCATTGTTAATCCTAAATGGGTTTGTTTGGGATATTCTATTTAATTTTTTTTAACTTTTTAATATGTGTGTTTTTTTAAAATGTTGTACGCCACCCTGAGTCCTTGGGAGAAGGGCGGCATATAAATCCAATAAACCAAACCAAACCAAACCAAACCAAACCAAACCAAACCAAACCAAACCAAACCAAACCAATATGTTTCTGGCAATTGATGACATTTCCAACATTTAGCTGATTTATCCTTAAACATTTTTGCTACTCTTTCCGGTGTCATGTGCCATCTCTAAAACATTTTATATAAATTCTCTTTGTATGCTGTCATATTATAATTCCTTTCCCATAGTTGTTGCCATTTTTCTAGTTCTATTGTATATCTAAAGTTTTTTGCCCATCTTATTGTTTCTTTAACCTCTTCTTCTAAATTTATTCTAAGTAAATAATTGTACAATTTTTAAATCATTTTTTCATCCATTCCTATCTAATTCTGAATCTTCCATGCTAAAGCTATACTCTTTAATGTCTTTCTCATACCTTGTTTGTATTTGCATTTGTTTAAACCATCCTATATCAATCCCTTTTTCTTCTAATTCTTTCTTTTGTTTTAGTTCTCCCTGTACTGTTAGTATATCTTTGTACCTAATAACCTTTTTCGTACTACTAATTGAAAGCCACATTGATACTTCCATATAGTGTTTTTCTTTTACTTTTCCCCATACTGCATATAAACCATTTCTTACATAGTGTCTCTGAAAATAACCATGTGTTCTATTTTTCCCATACCATAAAAATGCGTGCCAACCCAATTGCATATTGTGTCCCTCTAAGGCTAATAACCTTGCATTTCTTAATAATATCCATTATTTTATCCACGTTAAGGCTGCTGCTTGATAATATAATTCCCAATTTCAATACACCAAATCCACCTCTAATCCTTGAATCTTGTAACATTCTTATATTAATTTTCACTTTCTTTCCTTGCCAAATATATTTTCTTATTATTTTATTTAGTTTCTTTTAAATACTTTCTCCTGTTTTATCAGTATTGTTTGGAATAAAAATAAGAGCCACAAGAGCCACAAAACCTGGGTGGGTGTGGCCAACTCAACATCACTCCCACACAGTCACATGACACACACCCCCCGACATGCCTACCCAGGTTTCATTGCTCAGTGTTTTCTGTGGGAATAAGGTCTCTCGCTTTTCTCTCCCTCTCTCTCATTTCTGTTTTTCTCTAGTTTTCCTTTCCTTTCCTCTTCTTCATTCATTTCTTTCTTTCCTTCCCTTTCCCTCTTTCTTTTTCTTTCTTTGACATTGAATACAATAGCAAATCCAAAATAAAGTTATTAATTGTAGGAAATTGTTTATTGCTATTTACTCTAGCCCACTCCAATGAATAGTAGTCTTGGTTGTTTTCTTATAACAGTGACATATTTCCATTGGTCTTGTTCTTTAGATACATATTTAGGCTTATTTTTTATAGAAGCAGTTTGTTTCCTATTGTGTTCGATTTGGGTGTATTATGTCTAAAATTGTATGAAAGGAAATAGAAATGCTATAATATGCATTGTATAAAAGTAAGTCTACAAATGTCAAAAGAATCAACTTAGGATAGCCTCCAAATTATTTTATACCATATACTGAGAAGGAAAGAGGGATATTAGTCCTATTCCAGTGGTGGGTTGCAGGCGGTATGCCTGGTACGCGCATACTGGTGCCTGCCGGAAGCAGCCGCCACGGGACCAGAATGGTGCTTTGGAGGGCCCGCCCGCCCTTGTTCCTTACCTGTATTTGAAGGAAACGGGCCATCTGCGCATGCATGTGCATTGTACGGCGCCTGCGCAACACTCCGCCGAGCAGCTGGAGTGGCGCAGGTGGTGGGTGCGCATGTGAATGCAGAGTGCATGCCCGTGGTGCACGCCCGGCTCCCGTTGCAGCATACCGGTTGCAACGGGAGCCAAAACCCACTACTGTCCTATTCCGTTTACACAATTTATACAATACTTTCAATTTCTTGTTTATTTTTTCTCTTGTTGTAGTAAAAGAAACTGTAAGACAGACGATTAAATACCTTTTGATTTTATAATACAGATTTGGCGTGGACACACCCAGTGGAAGAAAACTTTGAAAATTAGAGAAGAAGAAATGGTATTTCTAGGAATGGTAAATCTTTAAATGTCTTTTTATTTGAATAATAATTAAATTTAATTATTTTGATTAATATAAAATGAATATTGAAAAGGTATACTATGCAATACAGTTGTTAAGAGCAAATCTTTATGCCAAAAAAGACAACATATTGATACTGGAAATTTCTGCATCTGAATCAAATAAGAGTGAGAGCCAGAAAACAGAGTGACAGTAATGGATTTGGCAAGGTTCTTGGCCCATCTGTCTTAAAAAAAAAATCCTGACATATCAAGTGTCCTTATTTATATAATAAATCATCTCCATGTGAATCTACGCAGGCTTCCTTAAAAGTCATAAATGTTGGCTGACAACATTTTATTTCAAATGTGCTCAACCACCTAGGAAAAAAGACAGTATGTTCTCGTGGTGAAGGTGCTAGAGTAGGAGTAGGAAGACCCAAACTCTTGTGTATTCTTAGCTTCAGGGATTAACTTTGTGACACTGCGCCAGTTGTGCTGTCTCAACCAAAATCTACTTTATAGGAATATTGTGAGGGAAACTGGGAGGAGAAAGTATAATGTAGACTACCTTAAACAAAACATAGAATATTAACCAAATAAATACACAGACAAATGCTGTAGGGCATTTATATGAGAATTAGAAAGGGTAAGGAGAAGCAATTCTATTTGTCTTCTGCTAAGCAGATATTGCATCTACCAAGGCAGCCATTTTATGAAAAAGCCCGTTGTTTATCAGGAATCTGATAAATTTGAAGATTGCTTTTATGTTAAGATGTGAGGCTAAAGTTCAGGCCTCAGTAGTCCTTTGAAGTCATGGAAAGTCCCTACGGAAACCACAGGCATGTGATCAGAACTGCAGAAGGCGTGCTTGACTATTTTTATAATTTCTATATTTCTATTACTTACCTTTTTTTTTGCCAGCTTCCTCTTATGTAGTTACATAAGAGGAAGCTGACACACAACAGATAAGGTATAGAAATATAAAAAAGTCAAGCGCTATTAGTCAAGTACTTAGTTAAGTGCAAGCAAAGAAATGTATAAAATATCTGCCTCACACTGCGTTCAACATTCCTTCTTATGAAAGACCCATCTTTATTCAGCTGAAAAAGCACCTTGGCTTATCAATGCACACACCTGGACTATCTGGTCTCTGTCTTTTATTTTATTGAACCACACCTGTCAATCTGCATAACACCATGACATGCTGTCAACATTTTAAATAATGCCCCCTAACCCGAAAAAAAAAATACAGGAGGCTAAAAGGAGATGGATTTAAAAGACATACTGCTTCTACTACTAAAAGGTAGTTGAAAGGAGAGCAGAGGATGGTCAACTGTATATAAATATCTTCTATCAGCATGCAGGAGTAGTTTGTGTGCATGATGTTTGATTTTTTTCATCCTCAACCCTAGAAAGTGTGATGATCTTAAATAAAGAAATATAATAATCAGCATTGCTTTGTTAAATCTTTGTTAGTTACTTAATGTAACTACAACTACAACTATAAATAAAAGAGGAGTGGAGTTGTATTATATATGAGAAATAACTACACCTCTATAGAACGAAAACCTTCTTCAATGCATTTTGGTTTATATAAAAGGAAAAAAGAATGATATTGCCATAGGTGTATATTATAGACCCCCAAATCAGAGTAAATAGATAAAATTTTGCTAATCAGCTAGCTAAAGTGCGCAGGAAAAGCACTACGATAGTAATAGGGACTAACTAACTTGCCATCAACTGGGAGACAAACTGCACCAAGTGGAAAATCAAACAGGTTCCTGGTGAACCTAGCGGAAAATTTTATCATCCAAAAAGTAGAGGAGAGAACTAGAGAGTCAGCTATACTTCACTTAATTCTTACTAATATGGATGAAATGATAAAAGGTGTCTGCCCAGTCTAGCACAATACCACTGAGAAAAAAAAACCAAGAATAAATGTCAAAAATAATGTAAAAAGTTTGTTTCAAGTTTCTTTCAACATATAAAAATTAGATGAAAGTCAAGGAAACAATCAGTCTACTGAAGAGAAAAGATGGCGTGGAGGTAACGGGCAGCGAAAGGGGAACTACTTCATTCATTCTTTGTATTTGTCTTTACACAAAATGAAAATATAGCCCAACCTAACAAAAATAGTACTGTGACAGATTTGTGATGACTCCCATCAGATGCTTCTGCAGATATCTCTCCACATGTCAGCTCGGAGGAAGATTATGCAGTTCTAGGAACATCAAGAGGGGAGTTGGTCAATGAGAAAAAACAGGAGCAGCGAAGGTCAGCCAGATTACTCATGAGGAGGCAGCCTCATGCTTCTTGATGGGCTGCACCAGAAGTTGGCTATTTAGCACAGCAGGAGATGATGTTGGGAACAACCTGTTTGTTTTCTTGCTGTGTGTTCTTGCCTTGAACTTTGGATGGTGTGTTTTCAGCTGTTTCCCTTGCCTTGCCTCTACCTGTGGATTTGCCTTTGCCTTGAAGACTAGTGTTGACTTCATTTGAGTAGCGTGTGGAACTCATTGAGGTTGAGCTGTTGCCATCTGTGGAATACCAATTCAGGCTTGGAAGCCTTAATAAAGATGCCTTGCACCCATGGTGTGTGAGGGAAGGACAACACAAGATTAGGAATGAAAGTCAAAATTAGGAATACAAGTCAAAATGGGCAAGAAAATAGTAATAAAACCCCTAACTCCATTTCTCTTCTGCTTCTCTTAATGCTGTGGTGTTGCAGTGTTTCCTGGCCCTTCTATTAAGGGTCTGGGTGTAGCTTCTTTTGTGTGCAGTGGAGAGGTTGCTTGTGAAGCTGAGGATCTGGTCTGTATGGGTAGGTTTGTGGTAGACACAGGTTTCCAGTTCTCTGTTGTCTAGAGTCCTTATGTCAATGTCGCAGAATGGGAATCTTTTGTCCATTTCCTCATCAGGTATGAATTTGATCCCGGGGAATATGTTGTTGAGTAGGTGGTATATTTCTTTCACTTGGGACCATTTGATGATGAGGAAGATGTCATTGATGTAGCGTGTCCAGAATTTTAGTTAGATGGTGGATAGGGCTTTGAGTTTTTGCTTCTGTTATTAGGCCTGATATGGGTGACCCCACGGGGTGCCATGAACTTGCTTATAGATTTTCCATTGAAGTATGTATTGAGAGGCATAGGTCCAGAAGTTTCATAATGGTTTCTATGGACATGGGGTGTTCTGTGGCAGTGTCATCTTTATGGGTATGGTGTTCGGTGAGTAGATGGAGTATGGCTTGTTTAGCCAGATCAATGTCAATTGAGCTGAAGAGTGTAGTGGCATTGAAGGAGACCACGATTTCTTCCTTATGTGCTTGATGAGTTGGAGAAATTGTTCTGGGGAATTTATTGATTAGGTTGAGTTGTTGACTAAGTGTCTAAGTTTCCTCTACAGGGTTTTTGCTAATTTGTATGTTAGTGTACAAACTAGCAAAAACCCTCAGAAGAAACTCAGACTCTTAATTAATGCAGCACCACAGCATTAAGAAAAGCAGAAGAGAGATGTTTGCTTGACATCTTTCTATGCAATGGCTATCCAAAAAACATTGTATTCAAACAAAGTACCAACATCACAATGCACCACACAGCCAACCACCACACAAAAGGGATGTCAGAAATGACAGCCAGAATTCTCCAATCCCTAGGAATAGTAATAGCCCAGAAACCCACAGCCACATTCCTCAAGGAATTATCCAGAACCAAGGACAAGCTACAGAAGAATAAAAGAAACAATGTAATTTACAAAATTAATTGTAGCAATTGCAACCAATTCTATGTGGGACAAATACCACATTGATTACAAACCAGAATACATGAACGCCAGCTGGCAGTCAAATGCTAGGATCCCAAATCCCTAATCTCTACCCACACTGACACAGAGCAGCATCAATTTAATTAGAACAATACTAGAATCATTGGCCATGCTATCACCTGCTACGTGCATGAGTTCATTGAAACTTGGCATTTCACAGACAGTTCCATCAACAGACACATAATCAGCCTATGAACTCCTCAGAATTCAATTGTAAGAGTCAACCAGCAACAGCACTGACCCTCAACCAATTCATGCAACCAGCACTTCACCTCCCAGTGACCTTCACCTGACATGACCTCCCCATCATCATTACAAGGCTTTTACCTGATCCAGCACAAGCCCCTCACCTGATGTGACCTCCCTATCACAAAACTTACCACACAGAGCCTTTATAAGCAGAAGAACACCAAGACAAACATCCCCTAAACTCTGCTGAAAATGTTATTTAGCCTGGTAACAAAAGGTTTGGAAACCATCCCACAAGCTCAATGAATCAACCTCCACTCTCAACTCTATAATATACATTGGAAGACTTAGATGGCACGGGCACATTGTACACAGTAAAGAAGACTCGGTAGCAAGAACAACCATGCATCTAGACCCTGATGGCCAGCAACCCTGTAGAAAAAGTGGAAGGAGAACAGGAAATATGTGACCATCACCCCTGATGGAGATGACTGCAAAGACAAGCGGTCCCTGCCAAACAACAAGCGGGTCCCTGCCATAATGTGGGAATAACTCTAGGAAGAAAGTCTCTATAGTATACATTAAAATAAAACTGACTAATTCTAATAATTTATCAACACCTAATATCTCCCAAATGTTCTCTCAGCTACATTTTTACTTCTTCATGGAAGCTACTAGAAAAGAAGGAGGCAATTTATTCCATAAGAGAAGGCCCTTCTATAGGATCTCTGTAAATGGAATCTCTTGGTAATGGGAACTTCAGCAGGGTCTCTCCTCCAAATTTTGCTGGATGGGCAGATTATTAAATCTAATCTCTAAAATAGTTTCAATATAAGAAAGATGAGTTTTTATAAGAAATATCAGAAATTTTGGCTTCGGGGGGTGGAGCTGCCGCCGTCGGGAGCTCAACAAAGCTCCTGCCAGGACTCTGGTTCGTATATCTTATAAGATCTATAGATTTGTGTGGGCAGGAAAGAAGCCGAGGGTAAAGATGAAAATAATGCAAGATGTACGTGAGAGAGGAGGATTGAAACTACCTAATTTAAAACTATATTATGATGCAGTGGTATTATCTGTAATTAGTGACTGGATTCACTTAACCAATGATAGAATATTGAACATTGAGGGACACGATCTGGTATTTGGTTGGCATGCTTACCTGTTATTCAACAAAAAATTGGATAAGAACTTTAAAAGTCATATTTTAAGAAATGCTTTATTGCGGGTCTGGAAGAAATATCAATATAAATTAAATGACAAGATACCCATGTGGGCAATTCCTAGACACGCAATTGAAAATATGAATACAGCACAAAAACAGGACAGAATTACCTACAGACAGCTTCTTACCTCGGAAAGGGGGGTATTACAATTAAAATCTTTAGAGGTATTAAAAGAGGAGAAGGTAGTTCAAACATGGTTCCAGTATGGGCAATTACAGGCTAGGTGGAAAATAGATCAAAAAATTGGTTTTATTCAAGTTGAGGATAATCTGTTTAAACAAATAAGAGATCAAAGCTTAATGCATATAAAGAGGATATATAATGTATTGATACAGATGGATTCGGAAACAGAGTTAGTTAAAGATTGTATGATAAAATGGGCTCAAAATATTGAGGAACCAATAATGTTGGATACATGGGAAAGAATCTGGGTAAGAAATGTGAAATTTACACAAGCTCAAAATCTGAGAGAAAATTTTTACAAGATGTTCTATAGATGGCATTTAGATCCTAAAAAGTTGGCTTCTATGTATCCGAATGTACAGCCTAAATGTTGGAGATGCGGTTCTCTCGATGCTACATATTATCATATATGGTGGACCTGCCAAAAGGTTAAAGCATTTTGGATAAAAATATGGTGGGTCATGCAAAATGTTTTTAAAAGAAGGATAAAGTTTAGTCCTCAGTTATTTCTACTAGGTATATGTACTGACTTTACAGTGGTAGAGACCAATTTGACTCTGCACCTGATAACTGCAGCAAGACTGTTGGTGGCGCAATATTGGAAGAAGGAAGACTTGCCTACAATTCAAGAATGGACATTGAAAGTAACAAACTTAGCCGAAATGGCTAAAATATCGGCATATCTCAAAGATCATTCAAATGAGAGATATAAACGAGACTGGAAAAAATGGATTGACTATATACAAAATAAATACGGGACTAAGAAATTCCAGTTAGCCTATGCTTAAGATGAGAAATGATTTAAATTGTTTAAAGTTAGTTCAGTAAGAAGAAGCTAAGGTCAATCTAGAATGTCATTAATTTCTTTATTTCTTTTTTCTCAATAGATTTTAGACTGTGTTAGTTAAAATTCTATACCGTGTACGGGTTCTGGGAAGTCGGGGGGGGGGGGAAGGAGGAGGGGGGGTGGGGGGGTGGAGGGAGGGAGGGGTATACACAAAAAAAAAATTGTACTTCAATGTTTTAATGACTGACAAATGATGACATATTTGTGTTTTTTTTTTAAAGAAAAAAAAAATAAAAAAGTTCTGAATTCAAAAAAAAAAAAAAAAAAAAAAATAAGATCTATAGATATCTCCCCTTTCTGGCAGAAAGGGGCAGGGAGAAGGTCAGTCGTTAGGATCTCTTTGTAATTCATAGCTTTTCTTTTGCTGTGAATGGAGAAGAGGTTCAACATTAGCTGAGCCTTTACTCCGGCCAGTTTTCCGCGCTGCCTTTTTTGCAGCCTAGGCAGATTGCCTCCCCCCCCAGGACAAAGCTAAGCTATTTAAAAGTCAATCCGGGCGGGGACCATTCCCGAGGAATTTCTTCTATTACCATTTAAAATACCAGCTTCAATTTCGCAAAAGGCTCCCTTTCTTTTTTAGCTGCGTCACAAGATGGCGATCTCGTAGCTTTTGTGTTTGATCTGACGTACTTAGCTAGCCCTACCCTCCTGAAGGCTTCTCCGTACTAATTGCTAAAAGATTAACTGAGGGGAGCAGAGACTTTGATTTTTGGCTCGCTTGATTGCTTGTCTTTTATTTTTATTCTGGAATGGCTCCCAAACCTAAACAGAAGCGCTTCCTTAATAACATATCTCCAAAAACTGCTATGAAGTCGCTACCCTTGTCTCCTACACCCTCCACGGGAGATTTGCTAACACAAGAATTCCTTCTCAAAACGCTTAATGATTTCAGACAGGAGATTAATCAATTGATATCGGATTTATGTGATCAATTTGATGCTAAAATTGCTCAGGCAAAGCAGGATATGATCGGAGTAATGACAGTCATGACAGATTATATTGCTGAAACGGAGGACAAATTGGAACTTTTGGAAGAAACTAACCTTAACCTGATATCAAAAATTCAAACGTTACAACAGGAAATTGAAACCGCTCAAAAAGAACTTGTCATGATAAATTTTAATAAGACTGCCTTTGCTATAAGAGTTAGAGGGCTGCGTGAAAACCAACAGGAGAATTTGAAACAGACCTTCTTTGAGGCTTTCAGTCGCTTGGTGGGAAGTCCGGGACTTAACTTTGATTGGCAGATTCAAAGAATTTACCGCCAGAATTCCTGGGTAGCAAAACAGCGACAGCTTCCGAGGGACATAATAATATACTTTACTACAAGGGAATCTAGAAATGAGATAATACAGAGGCTCTACGGAAAGAGGTTGAGAATTGATGGGGAGGACTTGATTGTTTTTAAAGAGATACCATTTCAAATATTAAGATCAAGGAGACAGTACGCTTTCTTAACCGAAGAACTCAGAAACTCTCAGATTCCATACAAATGGGAAGTCCCAGCTGGTATTACAGTTACATTTGGCAACCAAAAACACCGCATTAATTCTGTCTGTGAAGCCCGAAAATTTTACTACGAGACCCTGAAGGCGGGACTTCCTGATTCATCCGGATCTGGGGAGAGACAAGGAGAAGGAGAAGACAAACAGCGAGACACGTGGCTACAAGGCGGAGGGTGTTGCTTTTCTCTTCCGGAAGGGCAGAAGACTAAAGAATAAAGACTAAGCGATGTTTTTAAAGCTTTATGATTTCCGTCTGGGATAAAATGGAAAAGTGGCATATCGATGATGAGACATGGAGACTGAAAGAAGCGTTGCTGATTGTGGACATATATTGTACATAAGTTTTGTCTGAACTCTAACTCAAATTGTGCATGAATTATTTTCTTAGGCGAGGAGAGCGGAAATTGTGATCTTTTTGAGTTGTGGTTTGGGAAGAACGGAGTTGGGAGGTGCGTGGGAGAGGGAAGGGTAGCGAAAGCTTAATTAGATTACCCCAAGAAATATCAGAAATTTTGTGTTAGAGGTGGCAGATATACATAACAAAATTAGAAATTACGAGGCTTCCATTGAAATAAACCCAGACTTGCCACAGTGACATTGAAATTATCAGAAAGGGAAAGATAATACTGTGCCTGATTTATAAATTACCTTTGGAAGGTACACATTTCGTTCCAACCATCCTGGTGGGATCAGTTATAAAAGATCAGCATGATTCAAGGATATAGATAAAATGTACTGGTGGTTGAATCCTCTTTTTGTATGAGAATTGTCTATTAAATGACTTAATATGGAAAAGGAGGAAAATAAAGATGATGAATGTATAAATTACTTGGTTTATGTCTGCTGAGCATATGAAGCTGTTTTACATAGAATCAGCTATATGAGGCTGTCTGCCTTAACTGACAACAATATATTAGAGTCTCAGATAAAGATATTTCCTAGCCTTAAAGTAGATACTACTTATTGAATATATGATTCTTTGTGTGCAAACATATATTCTATTATTGATTTATGAATGCCATATGAACAGAAAGGCAGATTTAAATCAAAATGATTTATAAGGAGACATGACGGCACAGTGATTAGAATGCAGTATTGCAGGCTAACATTGCTCACTGCCAGGAGTTCAATTCTGACCGGCTCAAGGTTGACTCAGCCTTCCATTATTCCATGGTCAGTAAAATGAGAAGCCAGATTGTTGGGGGTTCTATGTTGACTCTATAAACCACTTAGATAGTGTTATAAAGCACTATGAAGTGGTATATGTCTAAATGCTATTGCTATGGTAATAAAATAATTCTACTATATATCATAGTAACTTATCTTTGGTTTGAGTTCTGTTACCTGCAGTATACTGTATGAGTTTTCAGTATTATGTACAGAATCTTAATATATATAATTTAATAGTGAGAAACTAATGTAGAATATGAAATCATTCTGAATTGAAACACTGAAGGTAAAGTAAGAAGTGGAATAGGAGAAATAAAAACAGCAATCTTCTAAGTATTTGTCATCTATTATCCTGATCAGGGCATTTAAATGGCCACAGTAAAGTCAGTTGCTATATCCACTTCAGGCTGGATATAGCATCAACAAAGCAGAATTAGTTCCTCTGGTGTTAATAATAAAATAACTGTGTTAATAAAACTGGAAATACAATATATGCAACATCTGTTTTTAGATCCCACCACCTCATTTCCAGAGACCTAGTGCTTCGTTATTACGTGCCCAGAAGGTTGATACTTTAAGATGTGAAATTCAAGAGAAATATGAATCAGACTTCCAGAAAGCTCTAGTAAGCATCAAAGAGCGAGTGAAAGAAATTGAAGGACCAGACATCAAAGAAACCCTCCAAGACCAGATCCGCCAGTGGTTTATTGAATGCCGGTGAGATACCATTCTTTCTTTCCCTAACCTCTCCTTATCTCTAATTACAATGACCATAAGAGTCTGTAAACATTTCTTTAAGATGGTTGGAATCAAGGCTGCTTCAGTAGAGAAAACAGTTTTAAACAAACCAAAAAAATGATCGAAATCACAAGTTGAATCATCATTTCTCATCACTGTTAGCATAGATTCATGGATTTAGAGTACAATATCATATATTATTGGAATTCTTATGCAGAAATGTATAACAGGTTTTTTTACTTATACATAGAGCTATCTTGCACAAAACTCCCTGTAATGAAGTCAATGTAGTAACCTGTTTCCTTCAGTATATTGATAATTGTCATTGATACTGATATTTACCAACAAATATTAATTTGTAGATTAGTTTACATTATAGCTAGAACTGACTAAACAATAATTTCAGAATATTTTCAGGGAATTGTGTTTAATTAAAAAGGAACAAAAATAGACCCAGGAAACTACAGACTAATCAGTCTAACATCAATACCTGGGAAGATACTGGGGAAAAAAAAATTGAAAAAAATATTTGAACACCTAGAAACAAATAAAGCTATAACTAGAAGCCAGCACGGGTTTGTTAAAAACAGATCATGCCAAACCAATCTTATTTCATTCTTTGACAAAGTGACTAAATCAGTTGACCAGCGAAATACTGTGGACGTAGTATATGTAGAATATACTAAGGCATTTGACAAAGTAGACTACACCCTGTATCTTGAAATTTTAGAAAAATGTTAGAAAAAAACCAACCTACTTCTTGCTAAGTTAGGAAAATAGTGGGATAGACAGCATCACCACCAGATGGATTTGTAACTGGCTGACAAAATGTACTCAATGAATCGTCCTTAATGGTATTACATCTACATGGAGGAAAGTAAGCAGTGGGGTGCCACATGCTTCTGTCTTAGGCCCAGTACTCTTCAATCTATATATATAAAAATGAAATGCCTCTCATGCAACATCATGAAATCTCTAGAACAATAAAGCCTACAAACTTGGTCATTCTATGTGCACCACAGGAGAACCCAAGCATGAGTTTAACTTTTGGCCATTAGCCTTGAGACTGAGTTAAAAAAAGTCTTGTCCACACCCCCTCTAG
Organism: Thamnophis sirtalis; assembly: GCF_051295495.1. Lineage (NCBI taxonomy): Eukaryota > Metazoa > Chordata > Lepidosauria > Squamata > Natricidae > Thamnophis > Thamnophis sirtalis. Next base: position 112,958,517 of record NW_028261385.1, on the reverse strand, counting down.
TTGGTAGAGCCCAGTTTTGTATGAAGGCACAGCCGATCAGATAAATGGAAATAAGGTAAGTTCTGAAAAATACAACTGGAAAGGTAAGTTATTCCCCAAGACCCCGGACTGAGACTGCCCAAGGGTGGGGTTGGATTCTCCCACGGCACACATAGAACAACCATTCAGGTAAGCCAATGGTCTTTCTCCTGCGCGCCACTTGGAGAATCCAAACATGGGACATGCCCAAGCATATGGATCTAAGGACGGGTACTGGAATGGTCCGTGGTCTCAGGAACATTGATGACCCTCTGCAGTACAAATCACCCAAAGGAGCCTCAGTGGAGGCTTATACGTCCAGTTTGTAATGTTTGATGAAGGGTGATGGTGATGACTAAGTCGCCGCCCTGCATATCTCTTCAATCGAAGTTTGTGTGGCCCAGGCAGCGGTGATAGCTGCATTTCACGTGGAATGGGCCATAATCCGTCTGGGCACTGGGCTGGCCTGGATCTCATAGGCTTAAGAGATACACGCCCTCAACCAATGCCCCACAGTGTTAGATGTCACCTTCACACCCGTGGTTGCTGGTTGAAAGGAGATGAATAATGATTCTGTCTTCCTGAAAGCTGCTGTTCCTTGACATATTGGCGTAGGGCCCTTCTCACATCTATGTGGTGCCAACTTCTTTCGCGAGGATGTTGTGGTCGCGGACAGAAATTGGGGAGAACAATCTTGTGGGACCTGTGAAACCATGAGTTGATTTGGGGTGGGAATGCTGGATCCAAACATAAAACAACTCTGTCCGTATGAAAAATGCAGAGATCTTGGTGTACCAAGAGGGCCCCCAACTCTGATACTGCCAGCAGCTCCTGGGTGCAGAGGACAAACCGAACGGTAGCGCTCTGTACTGGTAATGCCAGTCTGCAAATTGGAACCTCAGGAACTTCCTGTGAGCTGGACATATGGGCACGTGGAGATAAGCCTTCCCTGATGTATGCAGCCCAAGATGGATTTGAGATACTGCATCTTGAAGTGTTTAGACTTTTTCAAGTCTAAAATAGCTCGCCACCCTCCCGAGCTCTTGGGCACTAAGAATAGGATTGAGTAAAATCCCCTGCCCTCGTGTCCCGATGGAACTGGCTCTATGGCCAATATGTCAAGCAGGTGCTGGATCTCGGTGTTCATGAGATTCTTTTTTATTTGACATCTGGGAACGGGAGCCCTGATGAAATGCCTCGGGGGATGGGTGGAGGTGGAAAGGAATTCTAGAGTGAGGCCCAGCCTCACCGTCTACAATACCCAAGCATATGTGGTGGATGCTTCCCATTGACTTATGAAGTGGGTATGTTGTCTACCATGGGATGCGGTGTTTGGGAACCACTTGTATCTGCAAAATGGTCAGTTGCTTGAGCCTCGAAAGGGCTGCTTCGCAGGAGGTTGTTGCTGCAACAACCTCCTGCCTCTATCACGAAACCCTGACCTATTCTGAAACCTGTCCTGGTATCTGTCGGATCCCTGATTGTATGGCCGATGGTACTGGGAGGAGTATTACGAATATTGTGGAGCTCCAAATCCCTGGTCAGCCGGCCAAAAGGACAGGCGTCTGAAATAGAGTTGCGTCCTGTGATCCACCCGCCTATGAGCAAGGGGAAGCACCTTACTTTTGTCCCTATTTTCTACCAGTATAGGGTCAAGGGCTTCTCCAAAGAGAGGCCCACCTTTAAATGGAGCGAAAGCGAGACGCCACTTGGAATGTAGGTCACCCTACCAGTGGCATAGCCACAGGAGACGACTTGATGTAATGTTGGAAGCTAGCACCCTAGACGCAAACTTAGCAACGTTGAGCGTAGTGTCCGAGAAAAATTTGATAGCCGCCACCAGTTTGTTAATAATAGCCGGAGAACCTCCAGAGCAATTCTGGCCTGCAATTGTCTGAGCTAGACCAGAGAAGTCCTATTAAAAAAGGACGCCGCAGTAGATACCCTCAGCGCCCAGGCGGCCACCTGATGCATCCTGCAAAGAGTCATCTTAGCTTTGCGGTCCTCCGCCTTTAAACCATCTGACACATTGGAAGGCACGATAGCTGAGGAAGCTAGGGCTGATACTGGTGGATCCACTGGAGGAAGCTGTAATAATGTTTCAAATTCTGTACTAGCACTATAAAACTTCCTATCATTATTACCTGGAGGAGGCACTGAGCTGGGTTGGGCCCGCTGTCTTTGAATGACATCAGAGGCATTGGAACAGCCTCTTGCTCTGGAACCTGCCCTGCGAAAAGGCGTTCCGTGGAGTCTAATTCTACCACTGACCTTGCAGGGTTAGAGATGCCCAGCCCCATGTTGGCAGTGGCTTTGGCCTTGTAAAGTAATGACTTAAACAGATGAGGGTGAAATAGACCCGAGAATGCTGGTTTGTCAGGGACCCAGCCTTCATCATCTGAGAACTCCTGATCCCCTAGATCAGTGTTTCTCAACTTTGACGACCTTAAGTCCTGTGGACCTCAACTCCCAGAATCCCCCAGCCAACACAGCCTAGATCCTCCTCTGCAGCCAGTGAGTTTTCACTGTGCAGATAATGAGCTGGTGAAGAGGTCTATTGAGGAACTGATAATGGTCTGGTCAAGGACCACGACCTGGGGGCCTGTCCCCTGCATTGTAATTCAGATTCCACCCCCTGTGCAGAAATGTGCTGCAGAAATGAGGCGGTGAATCTCTAAGTAGGACAAGGACCTGACTTTCCACAGGGCAGAGCCTCGCCGCTGTGGAGTTAAGGGAAGTCACAGGAACTGAGAGTTCTGGTTCGGTATCTAACAATGGGCCTACTCTTGAAAGACTTGATGGGGAACCAGGGCCCAGACCAACCTCTTCCGCTAATAATCCCCGGGAAACAACATCAGGGGATCAGCCCGAGTGGCCTGCAGGAATGGTGGAGAGGCAGGTGGAGAATGGGAAAATAGGGTCTCCAATGCCAGAGCCGGTGGAGAATCTTGATCTCGTGCACCTCTGATGAACTTAGAGGAGTGCTTTCCTGAAGGCTTTTGTTTGGCCCTAGAATCTTTGTTAACTATAGTAGAGGGAGCACGAGTCACGGACTTGCTGGTCTGTGATGTACTCCTGGTAGTAGATCTGGCTACTCTAGCAGTGGAGGGCCCCAGAATGGCCTGTGATCCTGGGGAAACCTCCGCCCCTGTACTGCTCTCCAAAATGGATCAGCCATGATAGAAATTAAGCCTCCTTTCAAGTAATGGGGGAATTAGTGGTAAGGCCCTGAGCAACAGGAGTCCTGACTCTCTGCAATATGTGGCTGAAGAAAAAGAAACCATGGCTACTCAAGTCTCTGTGTTCACTCCAAACCTCACAATCACCGGTCAGATTGAATTGTCCAATAACGCTGAGAATGCAAAGCTGCAAACAGACTTTCCCAGAGGAGAAGCTGAATGTGTTAGCTGTGGCAGCAACCCCAGTTCCAAAATTGCTGTGGGATAGGAATTATAAAGTAACGATGTCAACTGCATATGAAGAAAATTTATATAAGATGTTTTGTAGATGGCATCTCCCACCGGCGAAGTTGGCAAAGATGTTTAAAGATAAATCAGCTAGATGTTGGAAGTGCCACCAGATACCTGGATCTTATTATCATATGTGGTGGACATGTGGAGAAGCAAATAAGTATTGGACAAAAATAAAGATATGGTTGGAAGAGATGCTAAAACAACATAATGATTTTAAACAAGAAATATTTTTGTTGGGAATCTTGCCTGAAACTTATAACAAAGAAAATATATATTTAATTATTCATGTATTAATAGCAGCTAGAATTGTATTTGCACAATATTGGAAAAGTGAAGAGATTCTTACTGAAGAGAAGATGATTAAGAAAATATTAGAATGTGCAGAAATGAATAGATTAACACTAGCAATTAAAGAGAAGGAACAAACTGATTATTATATGATATAGGAAGCTTTTTACCAATGATTAGAGAATAAAAAAGGAAATTGGAAATAAAGGAAGAAGACAAGAAGAATAGAAGTTACATTATGATAGAGATAAGAATAACATGGCAACTGGTAACAGGAGTATGATGAGAATAATAATGTTTAAAATTATTGCATTTTTATTAGAAGATATGTTATGAAGGAAGTGAAGATTTACAAATGGTATAATTGTTCAATGTATATAATTTGTGGAAGGATGTTGCACCGAAATATTTGTACCCAGATAACACACTGCTCAAACGGAGATGAATTGTTTTTGTTTTTTAAAATGGAAAATAAATGATTTTTTAAAAAAAGAATCTAAAATCAATTACTACTAGTCAGAAGAAAACCTACTTGAGGATTTGAATCTTTGCATAATAGCTCTGTGTTATTAGACTTCATCTTCAGTTATCTGATTCCATCCCCGTGTTATTCTATCAATAGTATATGTGACAAATATTATGTAAATTAATATGTAGCATTTTAAAATGTTTTAGGTTGTTAAATGTGGGGTCTGAGCTTGGTTGATTTCTTGCAGCTGTTTCATTACCAAACTTGGTAACATTATCAGTGCTAGTAGGGTTGGTGTTTCCTCTCATTTTATATACTAATGGCTTGCCTTGCCAGGGTTGGTGGGAATGGTCTTAGATGTTGTTTAGGAATTATCCTATATTTTTTGAGCAGATCAAAAGACTCAACAATCCCAGAAGAGAAAACAGGAAGCATCTACAACTTAGAGTGTAACGACTGCAGCAACCATTATATAGCAGCAACTACATAATGACTGCAGCAACCATTATGTAGGCAGAAGACTAGTAGAGCACATCCATGAACACCAATTAGCAGTCAGAAGAAATGATGAAAATTCCTTAATTTCACAACATGGAAAAACAACCATATTTTCAACTGGGAAACTGAGAGCATCCTGGACCAAGTCAAGTCCAAAAATGCTAAGAGAATTCCTGGAAGCCTGGTACTCATACAGATTGGCCATCCACAGGCACATAAACATCTACATACCAATCAAAAAACCAAAATGGAAAACTTCCTCACCAGCAATCAGCACCCAGTTGAACAGAGATTAACACCAAGATTAACATTAGACTAACAGTCAAGAAGCAAACAATACCGATTTGCTTCCAGGTGCAATTCAAGTTGCTGGTCATCACCTTTAAACAGTGGTGAAATCCAAAAATGTTTCCTACCGGTTCTGTAGGTGTTGCTTGGTGGGCATGGCTTGGTGAGCATGTGACCAGGTAGGCGTAGCCAACTTGTAAAATGTGGTGAAACTCACTTAACAACACTCTTACTTAGCAACCAAAATTTTGGGCTCAATTGTGGTCATAAGTTCTCTTTCTCTTTCTTTCTTTCTTTCTTTCTTTCTTTCTTTCTTTCTTTCTTTCTTTCTTTCTTTCTTGTCTCTCTCTCCCTTCATTCTTTCTCTTTTTCTTTCTTTGTCTCTTTATCTTCTCTTGCTCTTCTTTCCTTCCCCCTCTCTTTCTTTGTCTCCCTCTTCCTCTTTCTTCCTCTTTTTCTTTCTCACCCTTCCTCTTTCTCTTTCTTTGTCTCTCTCCCTTCTTTCTTTCTTGTCCCCCTCTTTCTCCCTTCCTCATTCTTCCTCTTTATTTCTCTTTCTTTTTTTCTTGTCTCTCCCCCTTCCTCTTTTTTCTTGTCCCTCTCTCTCTCTACATTCCTCTTTCTTTCTCTTTCTTTTGTCTGGCTGTTTTCTTTTCGTTCTCTCTCTTTCTCTCAGAGTGTGCTCTGTTGCTGCCAGGTGCATCTGCGCAGGAGAACTCCCTGGCACGGCGCAGTTCTGGGATGGTGGAGAGCCCAGGCAAGCAGAAGGCCGTGTGGAAGGCAAGCAAGCATGTCATGACCTGCTGGCCATGGGGAAGGGAGCTAGCATGCTTGTTTACTTCCCACGTGGCCTTTTGCTTGCGTGCCTTTGCAAGCTGGCCATGGGGACACCTGGAAGGTTGCATGGAAGGCAGGCAAGCATGGCAGGGCTGTGGGATGCAGGGAAGGGAAAGGAGTACGGGAGGTAGGATGGTGGAAAGCAGAGACTGGGTGGGGCGGGGCAAGCGAGCAGTGACCAAGGGACTGGTTTGGGAGCATGGCCAGCCAGCGGTCCCCAACCGGTTCGGCGACCCGGGCCCAATGTCTGCTACTGATTCTCCTGAACTGGTCTACAACATATAGTGTAGTCTCCTGAACTGGTCCGAACCAATAGGATTTCACCCCTGCCTTTAAAGCCCTTCATGGCTTGGGACCAGGTTATCTGAGGGACTGTCTCTTGCCAGTCATATCCACCCGACCTATCAGAGCAGGGAGGCAGAGAATGTTGTCTCAGGGATATGTCCCACCAGGTGCATATCCCCGAGGCATATGCACCTGGTGGGACCCAGAAAAAGGACTTCCGTGGTGGTTCCCTCTTTCTGCAACATCATTCCCCCAGAGATTAGAATGGCCCCCATTGTAATACTCTTCCGGAAGGCGCTGAAGATTTGGCTCTGCCAACGGGTCTGGGGAACTAAGACCAGGATGGGACCCATTAAATGTCTTGCGTGATCTTCTGTCACCGGGATGGGGTGGTGGTGTGATTTTGTTATATTGTACTATATCAGTGATGGCAAATCTTTTCGGCACTGAGTGCTGAAAAGGTCGCATGGAAATCTCACATGCATGCTCATTGGGGCTGCGCTCTGGCAAAGTCAAACTTACAGGATCTAGCACACATGCGCACCTGATGATCAGGTGAGACCGATTTTCGGCACTGCCATGCATACAAAAGGATCACACTCCACAAACACCACACTTCCGAGTTTGGTCGTGCATGCACACCCGACAATCAGCTGGCTGGTGCGCATGTGCACATAGGTTTTCGGCACTGCTGTGTGTGCAAAGAAAAGCTGATCATCACGTGCCCATGCGCGCTAGAAACCTGGACGCCAAACAGGCAAGGCTGCGCATGCCAGGCAACATGGCTTTACGTGCTACTTTGGGTATGTGTGCCATAGTTTCATCATCTCAGTACTATATTAATTTATTTGATTCTTGTTAGTTTTTATTGTTTTAAATGTGGTTTTATATTCTGCAAACCTCCTTGAGTCGCCATGGGCTAATAAGCAGCAATAAAAATTCAATAAACATACAAATAAATAAATAAAATACCCCAATGAAGAAACTGCCAAACAAGCTGACAGTAAATAATATCCCGGTCAAGGAACCACTAATACCACTCCCACTAGAGGAAACCACTGGTATATAAAATGAGATCAAACCTCATCTTACTGATGATATTACCTAGTTTGGTGATGAAACATCTACAGGAAAACAAAGCTCAGAGAGCACTGGAGACCCCACAGTCCAACCCTGACCTACAAATATCCTCTTCTATTAGTTATCAAGTAAATTTAATTTTATATTTTATCCTATTCAAACAGGCACATTACAGGAAAATTTCCTGATTATCCTGATGAAGAACAAGGTGGCTCAGCAGTTCTTTTCTCAGAAAAAACTCCAGAAGAGGTAGAGTTTATTTCAGTATAAATGTATATGGTTTTTACTGTCCTTTTAAAAAGCAAATAAGTGATTCATGACTTAGGCATCCTGAAGGAAATTGCTACTGATTTCCTTTAGTTCAATGTTATAGTGCATTAATTGCTTGTTATACATTGAATGTTATAATAATGAATTCTACTTATAGAAGAGAATTATAAGATAGGAACAAATAAATTTGATAAATAAATTGATATTTAATAAATAAAAAACAAAATGACCTGATATAGATAACTAGTTCATTAATTATAGCAATTTCTGTCACTCTAAAAGGTGATAGTGAGCTTTGCATACATTTTGAATACATCTGGACATCAACCAAAATGAAATGGTGTGCTTTGTCAAGAGTCAAGAGTATTTAAAATGTTGGTTAAAGTTATTTATTCATTAGATTTGTGGTAGCTGGAGCATGTTTGCAGTAGTGCCTCCCAGTTTTATTTTATTTTAGTATTCCCATTGGATCCTTTTTAATTTAATTAACATTTTTTGGTGGAGATAACAGCGTAGAACATAATACAAACAAAAACTTTTGTTGCTGCCGAGAATTAAAAAAGCATGGGAAAAAGAAAGAAACGCCATGGCACCAGCCCCCCATTCCCAACAATCTGGAGAGATAAGAACAGGACCTGCAAAAAGATGTGGCAAAACAGCATTTACTAGACTTTCCCGATATAGCGGGGAGGGGGACGGGATGACAATCTGAAAGCCAGCTTTTCTCACAAACAACTAGTTCAATAACTTCCTATATGGAAACTGAGTTAAAGACTAAAAAGGCGACCAACAACCAGATAATTCAGAGTATGAAGAGTTTACCTTGGGAAAATTCAACTGAGTTTATGGCAAAGCAATGCCTTCTCACAGTGCAAACAGTGGTTTCAATATTCGAACAATTAATTGCCATCCAACATGATGTAGAGACTTCTCTAAAAGTCGAAAAAAGCGAAAAAAGACTTCGCTGTTTTTCTTCAAGTACAATATCGGGCCCCATGTACCCCCACTAAAGTTCTTCCAGAAGACTTGGTTAACTCCCATACGCAGCATAAGGAAGAGGAAAAAGAGCAAAGAGCCAGAGAAACAGTTAAAGAGTCGGATAAAAAGTGGCAGTCCTCTCAGAAAAACAGTCCCTCCCCAGACAAGGCAATGAGAGGGAAAGGTATTAATAAAGAAGAAGTCAGGAAAGTATCCCTCCCCCAATCACAACAATCACATCGCTCACTACAAACCCAACAGATTGCTTTTAGAATCCATATGAACGGACTTAATTATGGACGTTGGAATTCCAAAAGTGCAATATTAAATTCTCTAAGCCAGCTTCTTCACTGTCACAGGGATCTGATTGATCTCCGTGCTGTGGAGTGGCTTCCTGAGGTCCCAAATTAGAAGCAGATTCTCCTGTCTTTCAAACAGCCCACCATACCACAGATGCTATTCAACATGAAGGCACATTTAGCCCTCTTTCAAATCTTTCCCATCAGAGTCTTCGGTGAGGAAAGGGTTACTCCGTTAATTGCTAACATAAGAGCTCCCAAGGTGGCTGCCTCCTGCTCATTTTCGACCTTGGGAAAGAGAGAGAAAGACAGTGGGAGCCAAACAGCCTTGTCTGGTGAAGAGATACTTAACAGCATAGAAGCTGGTCTCATTAATGTTTTTGGCACTCTCCCAAGGAAAGAACAAGACAATATATTATACAAGTTAGAAAATTTAAAGAAATCCTTATTGGTCACAATGGACACAGCAGAGCCGCTTATAGATCTGGTTTCCCCAATAATTGAGCCTCTCACTTCTCCCCCAGAGGACAAGGGATTGCATGAATACAAGATCATGGAAAATAGAAGCCAAGACCCAAAGGGGGTATTAGAGGTCCCAGTAGAGATGGAGATGCTTTCATCCCTGTGTGAATATCCCATGGCATCTTCAGCACCGAACCAAGAAACTGAGTGTCGACCCACGTCAGAGCCACCACCTCAAAGAATGAAATATGACCTAATAACTCCTTGCCCTACACCCAGAGAAGAGAGATCAGTGTGGCAAGCTCTGTTAGCTGATGCTAAAACCTCTTACCCTGAACAAGTTCCTCAAGAGTCTACACAGGTCTTAGTCGGGACCTCCCTACTTTTAGAGAAGGCCAATTTTGTGTGCGATGACACCTCAATCCATGGCAACAACCAGACAACTTCCCTTTGTATAAATCAAGTTTCCTGATGATCTGAAAAAGATGACCCACTTTTCCTTATAACCTGGAACATAGTGGTTGGTCTGTTCCATCAAAAGACCAACTCTTTTTTGACTATATATTACAATTTGACATCCTCTTCTTATAGGAAACCTGGGCCTCCACAGAGATTCAGTTAGATGGTTATTGGGTTAACTCAATCCCAGCTGTCCCAAGCAAGGGGTGGGAGAGCTAAAAGGGGGTATTGTAACATTAGTTAATACATCCTTGCAATTTAAATGTGTACCACTGCCACCTTTACAGCCATGGGTTGTAACTACATTGCTCTTATTTAAACAGGTGGAGATTTTGTTTTTTAATATCTATATTCCTCTACTTAATAAGAATAATGTGATTAACAATATTTGGGACAGCATAAAAGATTTTATTCTTGGCTGTTCAGACAAATACCCCAAAGCTGCAATAATTATAGGGAGGGACTTAAACTAAACGCTAGAATGGGACCAAATGATCAAGCATTATTTAATCAATTCAAGATCCACTATGATGAAAATGTAACGGAAGAATCCTTGCATTCCAGACAATTTAAAGACCCTAAAGCTAACCGGGCAGGTTTGTGTGTAACATAAATGACTGTACGTTTGTATCTTTGTATCCTTAATGGGACCCCATTGGGCAACTATCCAGCAAAATATACTTATCGGGGAGCAGGAAGAAAATCCACAGTTGATTACTGGATAATATCATATGACTTCCTGAAGTTCTTACAGAAGATGGAGGTAGATTCGCGACTGGAAAGTGATCATAATACAATTCTCCTCGCTCTCACATTGCACCAGAAATCTCTAAGGGCAGGCACAGCCTACCCACCCAGGTTAGAGAGTCAAAATACCCAGGTAAAAATTGAATGGAATGAGAAAAATGCTAAGGAAGTTACCAAATGGATGAAACCATAGAGCTACATATATCTCTACTATGGAATAAGCGTGGAGGATCTTACTTAGAGGGGTTTGAAACCTTAATTTTAAAATTGAATTCGGTTCTCAGTAACAGATCACTAACTCACTCCAAAAGGCTGGTTTCAAAGAATAAAAAATGGTTCGATAGAGATTGCGTGCAACTAAAAAGGATATATAATATGGAGTACAAGAAAAGTAAAAATGCCCCTTTTGGGATCACACTCACTACTTAAAAAAGCTGAAAGCACAATATAAGACCCTTCTAAAAAGTGCGGCTAATTATGGTAGTCAGGACAAAAAAAATACATCCCTTTTTTGGCACATCACTAGGGAATTGGGGAAACCTCTCCTACCCCCAACAAATCAGGTTCCGATTCATGCCTGGAAAGAATATTTTAGGGAGCTTTATACAGATCCGGACTATGTAACTAAGGAGAGCCAAACTAGTTTGGATCAAACTCCTTACTGGCCCCCTGTTACACCAGAAGAAATATCCCGGTTGATCGGAGCCCTAAAGGCTAATAAGGCACCGGGTGCTGATAATGTCCTGCCAGAAATAATCAAAAAGAACGCCAGTTGGTGGGCTCCACTTTTAGCATCACTGTTTACATTTATAGATAAAACAGGCCATATGCCTAGAGTTTGGGGAGTAGCAATTATCATACCAATTTATAAAAAAGGTAATAGAAATGACCCAGGCAATTATAGACCCATTAGTCTTCTGAGCATTATTAGTAAATTGTATGCCAAACACTTAAATTATAAACTTCAGGATTGGCTAATTTCAGGGGGGGTAATCAAAGATGAACAAGCCAGTTTTAGAGAAGGAAGATCTACCGAGCACTTTTAACATCCAGCATCAGAGTTTACATCCGTGCAATTAGGACGACAAAAAGAACATACATTGCCTCTCTGATTGCTTCCGCTGAGTCGCGCCCAGCCGCCTTGTTCAGGATAACCCGCTCCCTCCTAAATAGGAGGGATACGAGCGATCCTTTGCAAGGCAGAGCTGAGGACTACGTCCAATTCCTCGCGGATAAAGTTGCTCGGCTTCGGGCGGACCTGGACTCCAATTCTGCAGAACCAGCTGAGGCACCAAGGGATAATCTGGTAGGACATCACTGGATTGATTTTCAAGCTGTTACCCCTGAGGACGTGGACAAGGCCATGAGAGCTGTAAGTGCCTCCACATTTGTACTGGACCCGTGCCCCTCCTGGCTGGTTGTTAACAGCAGGGAGGTGACACGGGGCTGGATCCAGGCGGTTGTTGCCGCCTCCCTTCGGGAGGGGGTCTTTCCCCCCGCATTAAAGGCGGCGGTGGTGAGACCCCTCCTGAAGAAGCCATCTTTGGATCCAGCCGTCCTAAACAACTATCGTCCAGTCTCCAACCTCCCCTTTGTGGGGAAGGTTGTTGAGAAGGTGGTGGCCTTTCAGCTCCAGCGGTCCTTGGAGGAGACCAATTACCTAGATCTCTTCCAGTCGGGTTTCAGGCCTGGCTACAGCACGGAAACCGCTTTGGTCGCATTGATCGATGATCGATGATCTCTGGAGAGCCAGGGATGGAGGTCATGCCCTCCATCCTAGTACTCCTTGACCTCTCTGCGGCTTTCGATACCATCGACCATGGTATCCTTCTGTGACGACTGCGGGAGGTGGGGGTGGGAGGCACTGTCTTACGGTGGTTCTCCTCTTACCTCTTGGACAGGTCGCAGTCGGTGTTGGTCGGAGGGCAGAGATCGACCCCTAGGCCCCTAACGTATGGGGTGCCGCAGGGTTCGGTCCTGTCCCCCCTCCTCTTTAATATCTACATGAAACCGCTGGGTGAGATCATTCGACGGCACGGGATAAAATACCACCAGTACGCGGACAATACACAGCTGTATCTGTCCGCCCCATGCCAACTCAATGAAGCGATTGAAGTGATGTGCCAGGGCCTCGAGGCTGTTAGGGACTGGATGGGGGTTAACAAGCTTGTACTCAATCCAGATAAGACCGAGTGGCTGCTGTGCTTCCCTCCTACTAATTGGCCAAGTGTTCCATCTCTCAGGCTGGGGGGGTCAAACAGTACGCCCCTCAGACAGGGTTCGCAACTTGGGAGTCCTCCTGGACCCACAGCTGACTTTTGAACACCATTTGTCAGCTGTGACCAGGGGGGCATTTGCCCAGGTTCGCCTGGTGCACCAGTTTTGTCCCTACCTGAACCGGGAGGCTCTCACAACAGTCACTCGTGCCCTTGTGACCTCCAGACTGGATTACTGCAACGTGCTCTACATGGGGCAGCCCTTGAAGAGTATTCGGCGACTTCAGCTTGTCCAGAATGCAGCCATGCGAGCGATCGTGGGTGCGCCTCGGTTCACCCACGTAACACCTATCCTCCGCGAGCTGCACTGGCTGCCTGTTGATCTCCGGGTACGCTTCAAGGTGCTAGTCGTCACCTACAAAGCCCTTCATGGTATTGGACCTGGGTACTTGAGAGACCGCCTACTGCCAATTACCTCCACTAGACCAATTAGATCCCACAGACTAGGCCTCCTCCAAATTCCATCAGCCGGCCAGTGTCGACTGGCGACTACCCGGAGGAGAGCCTTCTCTGTGGCTGCTCCGACCCTCTGGAACGAACTCCCCGTGGAGATTCGTACCCTCGCCACCCTCCAGGCCTTCCGCATAGCCCTTAAAACCTGGCTGTTCCGACAGGCCTGGGGCTAAAGACTTGCTGCCCCAGTTCAAATGGTATGATTGTTGTGCTTTTAACTATGTATGGTTTTTTATGTTTTTGTAACTCTGTTTGTATTTCCCCTCCCTTTTTGAGTTGTGAGCCGCCCTGAGTCCCTTCAGGGAAAAGGGCGGCATACAAATAAATTAAACCTAACCTACGCTGGATCATATCTGGGGGTTCACTGACAAAAGGGCGACCGACAAAAGTGCGGCCGACTAAACCGCGATGACAAAACCGCGAGTTCTGAACCGCGCCGACGAATGAGTGCTGATTCGCGTCGACAACAGTGCACCGACAGAAGGGCGCTGTAAACCTAACCCTAACACTAAACGTAATGCTAACCCTAAACCTAACCCTAACCCTTAACTTAAATCGCCCTTCTGTTGACGCGCTGTTGTTGGTGCGTTGATGACATCGCGGTTTTAGCGAGGCAGTTTTGTCAGCACGCTTTTGTCGGGTCACGATATCTTGGTACTCCACTATTTAGTACAAAAATACACGATGTAAGTGTTCCAAATACCGTGTAAAATTAAATCAGAGTCGAAGCCAAAACTATGCTTAAAGTTCCAATTTAATAAACAGGCATGTTGGCATAGTGCTATGGGATTCCGACTCTGGAAGTTACATCAGAATCCCACCCAGTTAAAAGTTCATGATCTTGCCCCCACACCCACAGTCCATCACATGGTCCAATCTTCTTCTTCCATGCTGGCGTCTACGCCTAACTGTTTCCAGTCAGGTGTAAAGGTTTGGGAGACAAAAGATGACCTTGAGCTTCTAGGAAGGAATTTTTTATTTTGAAAACAACACATTCTACCCTTTGCTAACCCCCCCCCCCCTTAATAAGAGTGTGGCAGGCCAAAGATTCTTAAAGGAACCGCTGCAGGCCTCACAGGTGGCCTCTCCTCAAAAGAAAAATATTTTCTGGAAAAGAAAACTATATATATATAGTAACCTTTCTTTAATTTTCTTTTCCAGAAAATATTTTTCTTTTGAGGAGAGGCAAAGGGTCCCCCTGGGGGAGAAAGATAAGGCAAAGGGTCCCCCTGGGGGAGGAAGGGGTGATTATATATATATATAATCACCCCTTCCTCCCCCAGGGGGACCCTTTGCCTTATCAGGGAACTTCTCATGGAATTGTTTCACCAATTCATCTGCTTTTAAATCCCAACTTTTCAGCCATATAGCTTCAGACAAAGGGTATCCCTTCCAATACACCAAATATTGTAAGCAATCTCTATACATCCTGGAATCCAAGATTTTTTTCACTTCTTAATGTGTTTCCCCTTCTACCACTACAGGAGGAGGGGGAGCTTGGGCAGATGGCCTTATGCTAGATCCCCTTACAAGTTTTAACAAGCTACAATGGAATACTGGGTAAATTTTCCCTAGAATTCTGGGTAAGCTGAGTCTAACTGTAACTTGGTTAATTATCTTTTCTATTGGGAAAGGTCCTAGGAATTTTGGACCCAGTTTCTTACTAGGCATCCTCAATCTTATGTATTTCGTAGATAAAAAACTTTGTCCCCCACCCGAAAGGGGGGGTTGGAGGGAACGATGTTTATCAGCTTGCTTCTTGTAGGCTTCTGCTGCATTGGTTAGAGTCTTCTTCGTATTTTCCCATCCCTTTTTCAGTGTGTCCATCCATTCATTCAGAGACATGGAGGAGGGAGGTTCTTTTGGTAGCTCAGGCATGGGAAAGAACTCCATGCCACTGGTAATCTGGAACGGAGTTAAACCAGTACTGCTGTTGTACCGGTTTGTTGTATGCCACTTCAGCGAAAGGTAGTAAGTCTGATCAGTTGTCTTGCTGATAGTCCACATAACACCGGAGGTATTGTTCCACCATCGCATTGGCCCTCTCTGCTGTGCCATTGGTGCTGGGATGAAATGCTGAGCTGAGCCCCTGCGTGGACCCAATTGATTTGAGGAACTCTCTCCAGAACTTAGCTGTGAACTGAACTCCACAATCTGAAATGACCCTTTTTGGCAATTTCAGCTAAAGTTGGGTTGAACTGCCTATAAAAATTCGCAAATCCAAGAAAACTTTGTAGTTGTTTGCGAGTACCGGGAGGTTTCCAATCCAACACCGCTTTTACTTTTCCTGGATCCATTTCTACTCCTTCGTTGGAGATACAATACCCCAGGTAATCTAGCGAGGTCTTGTGGAACTCACACTTTGACAACTTGGCATATAGCTTGGCATCTAGACGTTTTTTCAGAACTTGACGCACCAGTTTTACATGTTCTTCTAAGGTCTCAGAGAAAATCAAGATGTCATCCAAATAAATGAGTACTCCGCGGTACAGGTGGTTATGTAACATCTCATTTATGTACTTCATGAAGACTGCGGGTGCTCCTTGTAGTCCAAAAGGCATGACTTTGTACTGGAAGCTTCCCAGGGTATGTTAAATGCAGTTTTCCACTCATACCCTTTTCGGATTTGTATGCGGTAATATGCCTCTCTCAAGTCCAGCTTGGTGAAGATTTTGCCTTTAGCCAAGTGGTTCAACATATCTTTCATGAGGGGGAGAGGATAAGTGTTCTTTTCACATACTGCATTCAAAGCTCGCAGATCTACACAGAGGCGAACTCTGCCATCTTTCTTTTCTCTGAAGAGCACTGGGGCCGCTACCTTCGACTTGACTGGTTCAATAAAACCCCTTTTTAAATTGGTGTTGATGTACTTCCTCAATTCAGTCATCTCCTTAGGAGTCATAGAGTACATTTTTGGTTTTGGTAAGGCTACCCCTGGTTTGAAGTCTATCGCACAGTCTGTGGGGCGGTGAGGTGGAAGGAAGTCTCCGTCTTCCTCACTGAACACACCCGGCAAGTCCCAGTAGACCTTTGACACTCATTGGATCCCCGGAGGTTTGGTGTCTGCTGCGGGGGCTGCAGGTTCTGGATGGTTTGGGCTGTTGGTTCTAATTGTTCCTGGGTGGCCTTTAGGCTCCACAGATGGTAACAGGCCAAAATCAATGATCAATTTTCTAACACCGTCCTCCCACTTGATAGTAGGTGCCTGCTTGTCCAACCATGCAAGTCCCAAGATAATTGACTCCTGCAATTTTGGGGCTACAATGAATCTCGTAGTGTCGGCCTATCTTCAACTTTACTAATTCAGTGATCTTTGTGGCCGTGGCGCCCCCAATTAGGGTTCTATCTACTTGCTCGAACCGAATAGGGTGGGTTAGGGTCTTGTGCGTATTCCTAGCTGCTCCACTATTGACATGCTGATTAAGCATCTGGTGCAGTCGGTGTCTATGATCGCCCCAACTTCCCCTTCTATCCCTGTTCTGGGCACTTGGAGTTGGGATTTTATGGTAAAGGGGGGAATAGGTGCACTCACCATTGCGTCGTCTTCAGCATTTTCATCCTCCTCCTCTGAGGCCCCAGGGGCTTCTTCAATAGCAGGGTTCTCCGCCTCCATTGGTTGCTGTAGTAAACGGCTCTTTTCGGGTGGCTTTTTTGGTTTTTTCTTCAATCCTCTCTCTTTCTGGCCTTCCTCGATTTTAAGCAGGCCTTTGATTCAATATCCAGGATTACCCTCTGGGAGAAACTAAATGCACCACTATCGATAAACGCCTCCTCTTCCTCATACAAAAATTGTATGCCAATTCCACCCTGAAAGTGAGGTGCAATCCCCAAGGGAGTTTAACCACCCCAGTAAGGGTACAAAAAGGGGTAGGCAGGGTTGCATCCTGTCCCCCGCCCTCTTTAACTTCTATATTAATCCCCTGATTGATCTCTTACAGAACCCTGATTTCCATCCTCCTAACCTAGCACAACACAAAATTCCAATTCTCTTATATGCTGATGATGCCGCTATTATTTCACAAACCCCTGTAGGACTGAAGAGAGCAATTAGGGCAACACTCGGCTATTGCAGGGAAAACAAGCTGGTCCTTAACTTTGATAAATCAAAATTTTAGTTTTTGCTAAAAGACCAAGCCAATAGTCCTGGAAAATAGAAGGAGATAGTGTGGAACAGGTTAGAACATTTAGATACCTTGGGGTGGTTTTCCACTCGCAAGGGACATGGAAGGCATACCTGGATCACACATTGCAAGCAGCCAATAGGTCCTCAAACGCAGTTAAACATTTCTTTTACACAGGCGGAGGTCAGTTAATGCCTGCTGCCTTAAAACTTTTTGAGACTAAAACATTGGCACAAAATCTATATGGGGCACAAACAGGAATCCTTGCAAAGAAATACTTGCTAGAAACCATACAAACCATTCCTGCGAGCCATCTTAGCTGCACCCAATGGAATGCCAAATGCCCAGTTAAGAATTGAGACAGGCATGCCTCAAATTCAGGTAAGAGCCTGGAAGATGACGGTCATTCATTGGCTTAAAATGCATTTCTTTCCAGAGGGACTGTCCCCACTAGTGTTGACTGACAATTTCCCATCCCCCTGGAAACAGGCAATTAATCACAAGCTGGGCTCTTATGGGCTCTCACCGTTATTCTTAATGTCTCTAGGCTTTGATCAAGCAAAGCAAGTAGTAATTAATAGAATGAAGGACATGGAGTTCCAAGAAGAACTAAATAGGTTGCCTCTCCACAGTAGGGACAGAATCAAACAGGGTGTGTGGGAATCGGCAAGATATCTAAATGACCTGATTTTCCCAAAACAAAGAATAGCTTTCTTCAGAGCCAGATTTAACATTCTTCCTTCAGCACTCCTCCAGGGCAGGTATAAGAGAACACCTATTGCAGAATGGGTTTGTACATGTGGTAAAGGAGAAGTGGAAGGTGTCTCACATGTTCTATTACACTGAGCTATACAGAGCTTGTAGGTCTGCACATATTCTCCCATTATTAGAGAGATTGCTAGGGAGGGCAGCCAATTTTTATCTAGGCTTTCTCCTCCAGGACACAAACCTGGCTACCACGTATGCAGTGGCAAAGTTCTGTGCTGCTGCAATGTTCACAAGAAAAAAAATGGTTACAAAAGTATAGTTGTCATCTTGTACCAATTATTTGGACATATCTCTAACAATTTCTGGACCTTTGTATTTACTCCCATACTTAACGGCTTTGCTCCCAGGTAAATCAGGGAGTGACCTGAACAATTTGAGAACATGTATGTTATTTTTCACTTTTAACATCAATACGTTTTAATTATATCTTAATGTCAGTACTTTTTAACATATTGTAAAAAGTAATGTGTATTGCTGGTCTTTGACTTATACATTAGATTTGTACTCGCTGCTATCTACCCAACCTCGGAAGTTTTATTATATAGTATAGCAAACAACAACAATAAAAACTAAGATATCTCTCCAAATTTATTGCTCATTGAATCTAACTTCCAGCAGGAGGGAAGAGAAATTATTAATACGATGACCTCTAAGATCAGCTTATTTGTATTCTTATATATAGTACTACCTTTAAGGTGTTTAAAAATGTAAATAGACATGATTCCTTCTATCAGGTTGCTGCTGAACTAGCTGCTAAAGCAGAAGAAGAACAGAAAAAGAAAGGGAAAAAGGGGAAAAAGGAAAAGAAAGAAAAGGGCAAATCGAAGAAGAAAGGAAATGAGATAGAAGAAAAGAAACCAAAGAAGAAAGATGAGGCAAGTCACTCTGAATCAGAAATAATAACATATATAAATCCAGAAAAAAGATGGTAAAAATAATATTCTCTAATAGAGTTTTGAGATTATTTTATTTTGTTTTGGTATATTGAAAGAGGAGAATCAGGAAGATATATTTGAAGGTTAGACATTCTTTATCACCCTTCTGAAACTTTCTGTGCTACAATATAAGGTGCTAAAGGGTTCAAACTCAGTGTAGCTTGTCTTCTCCAACCCTGAGTATACAGTATTACTATATATAGGGGTGTGGGTGTGTCAGAGGTGGTATTCAGCCAGTTCTGACCACTTCTGGCGAACCAGGAATTTTGAGTAATTCGAAGAACTGGCAAATACCACCTCTGGATGGCTCCGCCCCATCTATTCGCTGCCTCCCGAGTTCCAGCTGATTGGCTGGGTCGTCTTTTATTGTTGCCCTGTACAGCAGAACGGAGCTGGAAAGCAGATTAGTAGGGTGGGGAGGGAATGGGGATTTTATAGTATACTTGCCCTGGAGTGGGGTGGAAATTGAGATTTTACAGTATCCTTCCCCAGAAGTGGAGAGGGAATGGGGATTTTGCAATATCCTTCCCCATGCTCACTAAGCCATGCCCACCAAGCCACACCATGCCCACAGAACCGGTAGTAAAAAAAATTGAATCCCACCACCGGGGGGAGGGGGATGCATATGTGTATAGATATGTATGTATGTATGTAATATGAAACATGATATGATGTTTTTAACCTACTTATACCTATTCCTTACCTTCAGTACACTACAAGTTCTTAAGGGTTCAACCAAGCCAATTCCAGATCTGACACAGCTTTTGTAATATCTGATTGCTTTGTATGCATAAAAGGGTTTGGCAAATTACATATGAGATTTTATAAGTCACAGTTGTTTAAGATGTTATAAGAAGCAGGTTTGATACGCAGTGTTCATGCATATTCTAAATAGTTTGAATTGTAAGAATGAAACAGACAATACAAATGAAGAATAGACTTATAGCAATGTATGGCTTAATTAAATTCCAGGGATATGAAATTTAAGAGTTTTGTTTTAACTTACGTATGTTCAAGTTCATTTCTAAACAATTTGTTCTTAAAAACTTAACTAGAATTTTGACATGATGAGAGAATAATAGTTTAAACATTTCAGAAAAAGAAGAACATATCACAGGGGGAAAAAACAACTGGGGTGAGTGTGTGCTATAGTATTTAGGTGGATGAATCAGCTCCCAGGTGACCCAGGTACAATTTCACTAAGCCACAATGGAACTTACTGTGGCTTTTGAGCCAGACCTTTTCAACAAATCACAGGATTATTGTTTTGAAGATCAAACAAGAGGCGACTGCCTTGAGTACCTTAGAGAACAAGTTAAATATAAATGTAATTAATGAATGAACTGGAAAGTCTCCGAAGCACTCCAAAATTTGCTGAATCTTGTTATAATAAAGTTTTCAGGTTTCATGGGCACATGTAACTTACTTGAGGCTTTTATGCAGCTTCTTCTAAGCTCCTCCTAATACATTAAAACTAAAGCATGGAGTGACACAGGTTTATCACCATAATAAATATTTTATTTGATAAAACAAGTCTGTATAAGGTGGGATAGAACAAAAAAAAAGAAAATAAATCAACATATGATGCCAAAAGACTCAGCTGAGGAGCATATTTTCTGCTTTAATGGCTAGGGAAGTTTCAGGAACAGCTGCCTTATCTCAGTTCTCTCTCACTTGGCCAGTTTGAATACATTAAAATTAAGAAAAAACATTGCATATTTGTCTTACTTGAGTCTCAGGAGTACTGAAAAATTCATCCAGTGCAGAAATGAGAACTATCTTATATCATTGTCATACTCCTTTTATCAGATTGGCAGAATCTCTGAAAATTTATACAGATAAACGTTTTTCTGCATTTAAATTCTAGAATTTAGAATGGTAGAATTTAATTTAAGAAAATTTTTAATTTGATTATAATGATTATATTCTATTATTATAATTATTATTTATAATGGCTCAGTGGTTAAAGATACTAACCTTATCAGCTGGAAATCTGACAATTCGGGTTCAAGACTCGAATATAATGCAATGAGGTTAGCTCCCATTCCGTTTCTGTTCAGCTCCTGCTCACCTAGCAGTTCGAAAACATGCAAATGCAAGTAGGTACCATTTTGGTGAGAAAGTAACAGAATTCTGTGGTCCTTTGGCATATAGCCATCTGGCCACATGACCACGGAAAATGTCTTTCGATAATGCTGGCTCCCTTGGCCAAGAATTGGAGATGAGCACTGCACCCTAGAGTCAGATATGGCTGGACAGAGAAACTGGATTTTTACTATGATTTAGAAACATTATCAACATATCTATTTATAAATAAAATAGAATAAATAAGATTTTAAGTATTACTAAGAAAAATGCTACAGGCCTTTCTTTAAACCAGCTAATGTAAATGTGCAATGAGATGAATAAGCATTGGGATTCCTCCCTATCTTTTTAGAAATTCTGGGATGGAGCTATTGGGGACAGTGGTTCTATCAGTCACTCCAACTTGTTACTTTCATCTACTCGGTTGCAGTTAATAGAAGCAGGACAGGCTAGACATTGCTATATCACAATGATGGCTAACTTTTGCCAGACTGAGTGCCCCAAACGTAAATGCGCATGTGCACTCCTGAACCCCCAAAATGCAATGCGCACATGGCCCACCACATGCACCCCGCCACCTGCATGTGTGGCCCATCACATGTGCCCCCGCATGCATGTGTGGCCTCCCGTGCATGCATGCATGAGCCCCGCCCACTGCGCATGAATGGCAGATACCCAAAGACCAGCTGGCTGGCGGAAGGCACACATGCGTGCGTGGTGCAGCTGAACTGGGGTGATGGCTCGTGTGCCGACAAAGAGGGCACTGCGTGCCACCTCTGGCATGCATGCCATAGATTCATCACCATGGCTATATCATTTCAAACAATAGGAAGTCTGATGTTTTTCATTTATTATCAAAATCTGCTGACTATGTGAATTTTCTAGTTAATACTCCAGTAACAGTGGGATCCCTAATTGCAGTTTCATGGACTCATTTAAACACAGAAAATGTGAGTACCTTCAGGGGAAAGACAGAGAGACAGAGAAACCAATTTGCTTACAACCATATACATAAAGACTTTTCCCCGTACCCAAATATTATACCCAATAGATATACCCAAATATTCAGAATGAACAATGAAATACAGAATAAAGAGAGTGAGAGATTAAAGTATATCAGAATGCCTGGAATTAGAGAAGTAGTAAAACTCATTCATGCAAATGTAAGGATTAATAATAATAACTGTTCTTTAAAACTAAAATTTGCAGCATGAATTTGAAAATTTATTTACAATTGTGTTCCAAAATCAGTTCTAGCAAGATTTATATTATTTATTAAGGAAGAAGAGGAAGGTTGGAAAATGTCCCCAAGTAATTTTCTCCCAATAATGGAAGAAGGAAACAACAAATACAGAGGCAAGTAGAGAGAAACTTAAAACAGGTTGGTGAATATTTAGACTGTTTATGTTTTTCGTGTACTTTTTGTTAAATATTAATATATGGTGCCTAAGACTGAAAACATGCGTCTCCTGCTTGGCTGAATCAAAAAGAAATTGTAAGGTCAATGTTAACTTTAAGAGATGACATAAAACAATTTCCGCTGGTCCATTTTTAATCAGATATATAAACAACAATCCCCAAATATAGATATAGTAGAAATTGAAAATTAATTTCCAAGGGTGAGACAAATGCTTTGCTATAACTTTTTAAATAGCATTTCAAAAGTTTACATTTCAAATATGTCTGGGGATTTCATAGATTTTTACAGGATGGGACATAGTATTGCTTCATCAAAAGATTCAGTTTATTTGTAGACTTCATGGTAAAGAAGGAACTAATTTTGTGGTGTTTAAATGTCGATGTATGCTAATAATGGTGTAATCATGGTTTTATTAAATACTTGGAGAGCAATACTGTATATATATATATAGTATCAAAAGATGCTTTCACATATCTCTGTTGTAATGGAAAGGGAGATAGAGACATGTAAAATATCACATTTCTCAATAGGCCTTATAGGAGAATGCTTGTTTTTTCACCTGCCAGTCAAAGGATCCATCGGTAAATTCAATTACCTGTTGTCTATGGAGTATTATATAACAAAGAAACACTCCAGTTATCATCATTAACAATATCAGCATGTTATTTTGAGTATATAATTAACTGGAGGGAAATTCAAAATAACTTACATACATAGTAAAATTAGAATATGTAATCCACCTACAAATATGCACTTTTAATTAGATTACAGTGGCCTATACATTTTGCCCACCTAATGCAGCTTTCACTTCAAAAATGTTTTCCCATCCTTATCTACTTTCAAATATCTGAACTCTTTGCAGAAGCAGGATATAGACTCTACAATGGGTATTGCTAAACCTGTAGCCAGAATTGAGCTTTAAAACTTCATTAATTACAGTTAATTTTCCATTTCAAAAAATCATTAAAACTCATTAATGTAATGAATTCAGTTACCAGAACCAGAAATACAAATTTTGCTATGCTTTAAGACTTATTTAAAAACAAAAAAACCAAGCCCTCATTCCCTTCTCATTCTTTTTCTTTTCTTGGGTGACAGATATTTGGAAGAATAGAGATGAGAAATGGAACTTTTCACAAGAATATGACCCAGAACTAATCAAAGAAGAAAAAAGGAAAGAAGTGGAAGAAGAGATCAGAGTTCAGGTGACTTCATTCTAGTAGGTCATTTAAAAGAAAAAAAATGGCTGTAGTCAAAGAAGATTCCTATACAAAAGTAAAATTTATCAGGAATATCTATTTTATAATTTAATATCAGCCTGCCTTTGTCTTTGAAACTTGTGCTACAAATGATTGAAATGATGCTCTCTGGAAGTTCCTTGTTTTACAGAAAAAAGCAGGTGGCTTCTATAAAAAAAAAATCTATATACATTTGTTTAAAAAATAAATAAATAAAATAAGCTTTGACATCATGAAAATGTTTTATTCTTTCCAATTCCTTCTGATAATCATGTTACTTATCTAAAGTAGTAAAAGAATGTTTCAGTTCTAGCTTTCTAAAGACCCTGAATAGACTTTTCTATATAATTATAATCATAATCTTTAGTATTTAGTAGCATAATTTTTTGTATATGCATAATTTCTGGTCTGCTCTGCCATGAAAATGAGTTCATAGAATCCTTGATTGGTAGACAAATATGTATACTGTCTAGGCTACATATTTGTGTTCTTATATATATATTGTAACCGTCTACAAAGTTTCTGGAAAGTGCAGCGTTTTTGCCATTTAGCATAACTTATCTCAGCTGATCACATGAAAGTTAATGAGGGTCAGACCTGGTCAATTCCTGGATGAGAAGCCACCAGGAAATTCCAAGACTGTGAAGTTGAGAAAACATTTAAGCAGTGATGGGTTCCGGATCTCGTTGCAATGGTACAGTGCAACGGGGCTTCGCACCAACCACATGAACCCACATAGCACACATGCACACACGCGCAGGGCGTGCATGTGTACTTATCAACTGCGACACTCCAGCTGCTCGGCGGAGCATCGCGCAGGTGCTGTGCATGTGTGCGGAAGCCCCAAAAACTTCAAATATCAGTAAGAAGCGAGGGTGGGCGGTTGGGCCCTCAGGAACACTGTACTGGAACAGTACCTGGTGCTCCCGGCAGGCACCGGTATGCCCATACCAGGCGTACTGGTCATAACCCACCACTACATTTCAGCCACCTAGTATATTTCTGGCAGAAGTTTCAAAGCAAATTTCCCAATGTATGAAAAAGATTCTGAATTATTGTAGCACAACAGCTTTCTTACATGTATTTTGTAATCCACTTTGTGTCTACTGTAGAATTATGAATTCCATCTTTCCTGTTGGATCAATATTTTTGGGCCGCCTGCAGAAAAGGGATTGTGGAACACAATCAGTTATCTGATTGTGGAGCACTAAGTGATGTGTATGTGTGAGTGTATGTGTGTATGTGTATGAGAGAGAGTGGGGGCAGTAGTTTAAGAAAGTATATTTTATGAATAGTGTGCATAAGTATGCAAAACGTACATAGAGGACCCTATATATGCAATATACTTATTTGGAACCCGATCTGATCTTCAAGCCAAAAAATTGCTACATTTGATTTATACCATCAGGGAACTAGAAACCCCTAAGAGTCCAGGCTTCAGTTCTGCATGGTGACACAGCACATTTAATGCTGAAATCTAAGATTCACATAAAGCATGATATTTATTTATTCCATATCTATCTCACCATTAGCCAAACAACTCTTGTTACCCTTCTGAATACCAAAAGAGATAGGGTCAATCTGATTTCTACTGGGAGACTCTTACAGACAATTGGAGTTGCCATTAAAAAGCGGCTCCTTCTAGCCTCAAGTATCTTTATTTCCTGGAAGTGGGGAACAAATATTAAGTTCTCTTAAGGTCACCAGATGGATCAACCAGTTCTAAAAATACCCATCTGCCTTTATAAACATGGGTCAGCTATGGCTTTGTAAGTCAAATATACACTTTAAATTGTACATGGAAATTAACTAGTTATCAGTGCAGTACCCACAACATAGAGGTAACCTGCACTCAGCATCAGGGGACCTGCTGACATCATAGGGTCTGCTACACTGTGAGCTAACTACAGTTTCCTAATATTCTTTAAAGGCAGTCCTATATAGAATATCTTGTACTGACATTGAATTATTATAGCCAAATGAGTAGCAGTGCCGTAGTAATGACTTCCAAATCAAGTCATTCTCTCTCTAGTCACAGCTTCCATTTGCTTGAGCAGGTGCCAAGAGTCCAAACAGCCTTCCAAATTGCAAAACTGCTCCTTCAGAGGTAGTGCTTATCCATCCAGAGTCTGTTTATTTACTTGTTTGATTAAAAGGCTTATATGGCTACCCATCTAAAAACCCAGCTCTGGGCAGCTCACAACAACAATAAAACTCAGAAACATAAAAACTGTAAAAACAAAACAAAACCCATCACCTCAATTATCCTTTGGGATGCCCAACAATCAACTCCAGACATCCTCTTTCGCCCCTGTACCTAGAAATAATCCAGGTCTTGATGGCCTTCTAAAAGACTAAAAGGACAGGGGCCTGCCAAATCCATAGGACAGGTGTTCCATAAAATAGATGTAGCCACAGTGGAGGTACACTAGGTCCCACTAGATGGCAAGATTTAAGAAAAGGGATTTGGAGCATGCTTACTCTATCCAATTTAGTATTTTATTTTGATAATAATGCTTTATTTTGGAGGGAAGGTTATTACAGACATAATTCTCCCTCCAAAAATGCTAATAAAATTGGATGATTATATATGAGTGTTTATCCTTGGCATAACATTTATATTTTCTGGTTGCAGATTTTTTTTTAGTACAATATTTTGTATTACCTCTATGTATGTGCTTATACAGGTTGATGAATTAATGCGCCAGGAACTGAAAAATCTAAAATTAGCCGTGGATAGAGAGACAGAGAAAACTGGGAAAAAAGGAAAAAAAGGGAAGGTAACTATTTAGTATGGATTTACTATAATATTGTATCAGAAGTTGGGGAACATGAAATAAATATAAACAAAATAAAAGTGCTTATTATTTGTATAAAGATGTATTTCATCAAAGAGAGTTGTACTCAAATGAAAACATTTGCCATATGTGGAAGTACTACCTTTGCAAAGTATTTTTGCAAAGTATACTTTGCAAAGTATAAAGCAGAACAAGAAGCAATGGATGGAAACAAATCAAGAAGAGTACCAACTTAGAAATAAGAAGAAATTTCCTCTCTTAGAACTATCAGTGGAATGGCTTGCCTTCAAAAGCTGTGGGTGCTCTTTCACTGGAGTTTTTTTAAAGAAGAGATTGCACAACCATTTTTTTTAAATGGTATAGAGTCTCCTTAAGCAAGGAGTTGGACTAAAGAACCTCCAAGGTCCCTTCCAACTCTGTTAATCTGTTTTTTCTGTTTATGATCTTCAGAAAAAGAAAAAAGGGAAAAAAGGTGGAAGAAAGAAAAAGGGAAAAAAGGATAAAGATCTGACAGCTGATCGGTAAAGTTGCAGTTGCTCTTCTGAGATTCATTCTGATAAGTCTTTAAATGCAATCAAATTTGTTGGCTATTATGGAGAATCTAACATGAATTGTTTTTAAACTTCTAATAATGCAGAAAGAAATTTAGATAAAGAAAGTACAATTTACATAAAGTTTATTTTTGGTTAAATGTACAATAGTTTGTGAGTGTTCTTCATATGTATCAAATATGCATCAAATTTTATTTCGAGTTGGGAGCAATCCAACCAACACACAAGTAAATAATTCAGCAGGATTCATTGATATAAGAAAGTTCTTTATATACAATACCATATAGCAGAAGCCAGAATCAGAATCCAGAAATCCAGAATCAATAATCACAGAAGTTATAGAATCATAGAAGCACTTATATATATACAGATATACAGATCAGTGAACCTAAGCCACGCCCAGGCTCTGAACCATCTGGGTCACCAAACAGTCCTCATTGGCTGACCTGTTACCATGTCTATTCCAATTCATGAACTGTTACATACTGACACTCCTCCCTTTATGTCTGGAATAGACATAAAACCAAATAACTTAATATTCTTCCCATGGTGTACTGCACCCAGTGGCTTGGTCCTTATATTTGCCAGATTGTCCTCTGAAGAACAGTGAAGCAAGCTAATTAATTTAGATTTGATGACTTCTCTTACATTACAGTATTTAACATCCACATGCTTGCTTCTATTCTTTACTCTGTCACCTGTTGCCATTTTAATGCAAGCAGCATTATCCTCGAACACCGTTATAGCTTCAGTTACTTTTCCGTTACGTTTAAATCCTTTAACAGCTGTACGTACCAAGTTACCTCACAACAATAAATTCTGCCTCTGGAAACAAAGTTGTTTGTTTCCTGGACTTCCAACCAATTAAAGCCCCTCCAAACAATACCACAATCCCAAAATTGGACTTCCTTCTGGTTTTTATATCATTTACATAGTCACTAACAACATAGCATTCTTTCATGTTGTATCTCTCCAACAGCTGTTCAATTTTCCTTCTTTGACTGAGAACATAACCACTTTTCTCAGTTTTTTGTATTTCTACACCAAGATAGTTTTTTATTTCTCCCAAATCTTTTAATTCAATTTTTTTCTTTAATTGATTAGCAAATTCCTTTTTCTGTGACAGATTTTGCGCAATTAAACACAGATCATCTACAAATGCTAATACTTAACAATCCCCACCTTGTATCTTTCCAGTGTATATGCAACCATCAGCCTTGCAACTCTTGAACCCAAGACCATTCAATGCAGTATTAAAACAGATATTCCAATTCCTGGCTGACTGCTTTAGCCCATAAATGGCCTTGTTCAATTTATATATAGTGTTAGGCTTTTTGCTTTCATACCCTGGTGCTTCTTCCTCTAATTTTGTGTTGAGGAATGCTGTGGTTATATCAAAATGCCAAATTTTATGGCCATGTGCCACTGCCAATGCTAGTGCCAACCTTATGCTTTCACTCTTTACAGTTGGTGTGAATACCTCATCATAGTGCAGATTTTTCCTTTGTGAAAAACCTTGTGCCACTAATTTTGCTTTAGATTGTACCTCATTGTTGGTCAGTACTTTCTTTTTATACACCCATTTACATCGTACGGCTTTGCAAACTTCTGGCAAAGTTATAGATGTGAACACTTTATGTTCACCCTTTGATTTCATTTCTTTGTCCATAGCTTCTTTCCATTTCACTTGTTTAATTTTGGGTAATACCAATACCAAATTAGGGTAAAGGTTAGCCCTGACTCCTTTTCTTGTTCTTTTTGAGCTTCTCCCTGAATGCTGATACCATCATTAAGTGGGTCACTAAGTGGAACATTCAAAAAATTGGCATAAATTCTGTTCCAATTTTGCTCTTCAAAGCTAGCAGACCTGGAAATGACTATTCTTTTGCTCCCATTGTTAAAGTGATAGCTCTTTGATCCAGGCTCATAGCCTGTAAACCTGAGCTTTCTAGCCTTTGATTAACCTTTTCTCATGATTGCTTTTGGAATATGCACCCATGCATTGCTTCCAAAAACCCTTAAATGTGACAGAGATGGCTTCCTCCCATAAAGCACTGAATGTGGAGTATTATTAATAGCGGAATTCCACAGCCTATTGATTAAATAATTAGCAGTCAACATGGCTTCACCCCAATATGACCTGCTCAGACGAGAATCCTCCAGCAATGAGTCCTTTATTTTTTGTAGAACAGCATTCCATCTCTTAGCCATGCCATTTTCAGCTGCTGTTTACGGATCTGTGCATTGGTGTTTTATTCCTAACTGTCCCAACCACTGTTGAAAACTTGCTGACATGAATTCTGAACCTCTGTCAGTTTGCAGTTGACATATCTGTTGTTTATATCTTCTTTCTACGAAGCTTACTCATTGCTTCCATTTCTGTAGCACCTCTATTTTACTCTTTAGTAAATTGCAGAACCCAAACCTGCTGTAGTCATCTACAATGACCAGTGCATACTTTGCTCCTCCCAAACTGGCTTGTATTGGCCCAACCCAGTGGTGGGTTTCAAAAATTTTTGAAACCTCTTCTGTAGGTGTGGCCTGCTTTGTGGGAGTGGCTTGCTGGCCATGTGACTGGATGGGAGTGGCTTGCCAGGCATGTGACTGAGTGGGAGTGACTTGGCAGTCATATGATTGGATGGGCATGGCCAACTTGTAAACTGTGGTGAAACTCACTTAACAAAGCTCTTGCTTAGCAATCAAAATGTTGGCTCAGAAACTCTGGCATTGAAGCACACAAGTCTTAAAGCTGTCAAGTTACAAGACCCTTGCATTCCTAACCCTTTAGAAAAAAAAACCCACAGGGATGCTCAAATTTGACAGCTTTAAAACTTGTGGACTCCCAGAATTCTTCCTCTCACTCTTCATCTTGATGATGTTGCTGCACCTGCCGGGCGCAGATGGATGGAGGTAGTCAGAGTGGCGGCGAGGCGGCCCGGCGAGCAAGGGAGGATCAGGCTGCCTGATCCCCCATCACTCACTCTTTTGCCCGCCCGGGCTGCAACTGCTCCGTTCTGGTTACCTCTGTCCATCTGCACCCGGCAGCTGCGGCAATGTCATCAAGATGAAGAGCGAGAGGGAAGAGCCTGGCCAGGAGAGAGGGCCCTGGCTCCGCTTCGTCTGAGTTACGAAGTGAGGTGAAGGGGCCTCGGTGCCTTGCCTGATTCAGGCAGGGCACTGAGGTCCCTTCACTCCCACTTCGTCTTGATGACATTGCCGCAGCTGCCAGGTGCAGGTGGACGGAGGTAGCCAGAGTGGTGCCAAGGCGGCCTGGGCGGGCAAAAGAGTGAGCGAGTGATGGAGGATCAGGCAGGGCACCGAGGCCCCTTCGCCTCCCTTCGCTCCCACTTCGTCTTGATGATGCTGCTGCAGCTGCCAGATCACGAGGATCAGGCTGATCCTCCATCGCTCGCTCGCTCTTACGCCCACCCAGGCTGCCTCGGCAGAAGTCTTTTGCTGACGGCCAGACCTCCCCTCCTCAGACTTGCTTTGCTGAGCACGGGGCGACGGGCGGTAGTTTGTGAGGCATGGCCGGCACATAGGAGGCAAGCTCCCGCCGCCGTCCTCACCCCCGCGCCCGTGCTTGCCAGCAGCTAGGCATCTTAGGCAGGTCCAGGGACCTTACATATGCCTTGCAAGGTCCCCAAATTTGTCAAAGAAGCCAGCTGCACCACATAAGCTCCCCCCGCCGTCCCCACCTCTGCACCTGTGCTTGCCGGCGGCCAGACATCTTAGGCAAGTCTGGGGACCAAGCTCTTGGCTGAACATCTGCAAAAAAGCAAGCAGGAAGTGGAAAATGACTTGGATGATGTATATAGGGTCCACAAAAACTGGGCAAGTACACATAAACTTCCAAGAGAGATACATGTAAGATTTACAAGAAAAAAGACAAGAGATAAACAGCAAAACAAGAGAAGAGTCTTTGTTCTATAAGGAAAAAGAAATCATAACATTAAAACAGATACCAAAATGGATAAGGGAACAGAGAAGAAACTACCATTTCCTATCGACCCAACTGCTCAAATACAGAGTGATGTTTAGATGGTTTATTCCTGAAGGGATGCTAATAATCTGGCAGGAAAAAAAATTCCGTATTGACGAGTAGAGTAGAGAGGAAGCAGAAAATAAGAGTCAGGAAGAACAGACATCAGAGGAAAAACTTATGGAGCAGGATATAGGGGACCGAAGGGAAATAGAATGATAGGAGAGAGAAGGAGCCAGGACAAGAACACAAACCGAGACAAGAACAAGGAAAGGACCAAACCCAACATGCCAATAAGTTGGAAGATGAAATAAAGATGATATCCTTGAACATCAATGGTATCAACTCACCGGCCAAGCAAAAACAAACATTAACAAGACTCAAAAGACAGAATATGGATATTGTCTGCCTACAGGAGGTCCATATCAAAGAAAAATATGGTAATATTCTGGAATGCCCCAAATTAGGAAAGCTGCATCTGGTGTTAGCACAAAATAAGAAAAGAGGAATTGCGGTATACATAAAGTTTGTTTAAATTCGAGGAAAATATTTAGTGATAGAGAAGGCAGATTTTTAATGACAGAAATAACAACAAATCAAAAAAGAATTCTGTTGGTGACAATTTATGCTCCAAATATAAACCAAAAAGAATTCTATAATAAATTACACAAGAAAATAATTGAATCAGATTGGAAAAATGTCTGTATAATAGGTGATTTCAATGCAGTGGCAGACAACAAAATAGATTATAGGAATAAGGAGGAGGAGGAGGAGGAGGAGGAGGAGGAGAAGAAGAAGAAGAAGAAGAAGAAGAAGAAGAAGAAGAAGAAGAAGAAGAAGAAGAAGAAGAAGAAGAAGAAGAAGAAGAAGAAGAAGAAATAATGACAACTACCGAGTACCTTCTTTGAAATGGTGCAAGAATTAAATTTGAGAGATGCATGGAAATAGATATATCCAAAAAAGACAGTACATTTTCTTTTCCCATCCGCACAACTCATGGTCGTGAATCGATATGGCATGGATGAACCCAGAATTGATCAATAATATAGAAGATATGGAGATTTCGCCAAATACAGGGGCAGACCATAATCCACTAATGGTAAAATGGAAATGTCAGAGGAAAAAATTCAGATGGATGCTAAATCAGAGAATTATAAAAGTAAAATCATACATATAAATGATGGATAAGGAATTAGATATTTTCTTTAAGCAAAACAAGAAAGATCAAACAACACTATAAAAGCTATGGGATATCACAAAAGCCTATGTGGGATATAACAATAGCATATACAGCAAGGAGAAATAAGGAAAAAAAGGAAACGGCAAACACTATTACAGGAGAAGCTTAAAGAGTTGGAGATTGTGTGAATCATAAAATATTAAAATCAAAGAAGAGAGATTTGGTGAAATACAAAATCAATCTAATACTGTATATAGATGTATATATTGTAAAAATGAGAAAGTAAGAAACGAAGAAGAATATGTATAAAATAATAGAATGGAAAATGGAAAACCGAAATCAGAAAAAAGAAATACCGATAAAAGTGTAATTTTGATTTTAATGTTTGGAAAATGTAAATTTAATTTTTTTTTTAAAAAAAAAAATGTTAACCTAATTTTGTGAATCTTCTCTGGTAACACTATATTGCTAACTTGGGCATTCAAACCTTTGCCAGACCAATTCTTGAATACATCTTGTTCACCTGGAACCCACACTGTATATCGGACATCAACACAATTGTGCGGGTTCAGAGGTATTTCACAAGAGTACTCTTAAGCCTCTACTCACAATAGAATTCCCTATGCCACCAGGCTTCAAATTTTGGGCTTGGTCAATCTGGAACTGTGCCGCCTGCGGTTCGATCTAACCATAGAACACAAAATTGTCTGCTATAACATCTTGCCTGTCGACGACTTCTTCAGCTTCAACCACAATAATACACGGGCAAACAATTCATACAAACTCAAAGTAAACAACTTCAAACTCGCAGAAAATACGACTTCAGCAACGCAGTGGTCAACGCCTGGCGTGCTCTACCAAACTCCATTGTTACAACCTCAAACCCTCACAGCTTCAATCTCAAACTGTCTACTGTGGACCTCACCCCATTCTTAAGAGGTCTGTAAAGGGGAAGTGCATAAGCACACCAACGTGCATACCATCTCTGTCTTACTATCCCCATTTATCTGTATTTACTTCCTTTGTTCACGTTCATGTTCATACCTATACTTGTTACCTTGTATATGTTTGACAAATAAATAAATAAGAAACACCTCCAGTCTTGCTGTCCCGTTTCTTGCTTTTTTGAAAATATTTGCTGGGCTGTAATCTGGTCTCTTCTGTTACTCTGGTCGCTGCAGACATCCTGTCTGTAGCTTTTTTCTCTCTGTTCCTTGGGGCCCCACCTTAGAAATTTCTCCTCGTGGCTTTTTCTAAAATGGCATTTGTTTTCTTCTGAAATCAAACAGGCTTTAAGGGCTTCCATTCATAAGTCCTGGTTTGCACTCAAAAACAGCTGAAACAATGTCCCACGTTTCATCAAGGCTATTTAACACCAACAGTACCTTGAGATTGAGGAATATGCATGCCACACTGTTCCAACTCAATAAATAAAGTTTGCATATGCAGTAAATGCCTTTCCACATTTTCTTGTAGTAACAGTCTGGCTCTGTACAATTGTCTTGATAATTACACAATATTGCATGCTGATGCACTCACATGCGCACTTCTTTCTTTTTCATTTTTATTCTTTTATTTATATAACACTCAATTTTCATCAAAGTGTGTATTCTGGGTACAATTATGTTTAGATTGTCATATTTATACATCTTCATTATATTTAGTCATCACAATAATAACAACCATATAATATTCTAACCTTAATATTTAACATTTAACATCATCTTCTTTAACAAGACTCCTCTAAACCATTACCTCCCTTCATATCTCCTCCTTTCTAACTTCTGTTTCTATTATCTAGGCCAAATGTTAAATTCAATTTTCTATCAAAAAAACCCCTCCTGATATGTAAAATATGAGTAGAGTCTTAGCCCTTGCCCATTGCATCAGTATTTCCAACATTACCTTTCAATACAATAAAATACTTGTATAGATCACTTTCACAAATTCTGCTGCTTGACCCACAGTTCTGAACTAACATGCATAGGATTGCACTATATAAGACTTTAGTGCTTCATTTTTCAAACAGATAGTCCTCAACTTACAATAGTTCATTTAGTGACCATTCAAAGTTACGTCACTGTAAAAAAGTGACTTATGGCCATTTTTACACTTACAACTATTGCGGCATCCCATTGTCACATGATCAAAATTCAGACAATTGGCAATTTACTCATGTCACAGTTAGTGTCCCAAGGTCATGTGATCACCTTTGCAACTTTCTGACAAGCAAAGTCAAATTGGGAAGCCAAATTCATTTAACAAACATATTACTAATTTAACAACTGCAGTGGTTCACTTAATAACTGTGAGAAGAAGGATCATAAAATGGGGCAAAAATCAATTAACACTTATCTCAATTAGCAACAGAAATGTTGGGCTCAAGTGTGGTCATAAGTCGAGGACTATCTTATGCTACAATAATGCTAAATAAATATGATTTCATAGTATTTATGCACCAACACATGAAAAAATATGACAGTAACAGTAAATATGCAATGGCAAACTTTCATTAAAAGTATGAATGAGCTACTATTAAACATAAAAATATTTTTAGGGAAGAACATTTAAAGGAGACCTCTAATAAATGATAGAAAATACATGCTTTTGTTTTAATAGAAGAATATATGTAGTTCATGGTTGAACTGTGGAGTCCTTGATGCTCTTTGAGCCTGGTTGTTTCCTTGCAGATATTTCATTACTTGACTAGGCAACATCATCAGTGCTAATCTCATTGAAATACTTGCAGAGACCATCAAGAATATGCATTTGTCTACAGATATGTTTGTGTAGCTTACTCTTTATTTCTGTATAGGACCATTGATTCTCTTTACCAAGAGCTGGTAGAAGAAGGAATATTAATAAGAAGTAAAAAAGTAAAACTCAGCGATTATGTTGGTAAAGTATAAACTTTATATGTTAGTACAGACTATGTATTTGTTTGGGGATTGCATCCATGCAATGTATTATTTTGGATTTAAGCATTTGTGACAAAATTGGTACTAGATAAATGAACTACAATACCAGTCATTTTAAATTCAGCTAAAAGTTACCGAGAATCAGCATCTTGGTGACATAGATTAAAATATAGATTAAAACAAATTCAGATGACTTCAGGATTTTGGCTGCAGTTTACATATTTTAGTAAATTGTTCTTCCTGACAGTAGCAGCAGATCCAAAACAGAATTAATAGACTGATACATTATTTGTGGTCTTAACTTAAATATTTGGTAATCTGTAATAATGATACAAAATTACAAAGGGAATTTTTTAAAATACTTACCAATAACTTGGCCAGCCCACTTCTTTTAAATAGAAGTAGAAAAACTTGAAAAGCCCAGAGGAAGAGCACCAGGACAAACAGAACGTTCCTCACAGGTTGGTGAGTGATCTTTAAACATATCTAGAATCTAATTTGTCACATAGGGTAAGATTTACTCAGTTCTCTTGTATTGATGCAGCAACAATTGAATATTTCAACAAAGCATATTTCTGACTGAATGTAGAATAGATGATAGTAGGAACAGCACAAACATGCACACACACTCACATAGGTGTTCTGTACTTATTATTGTAGTGGCATTTCTGACAATGCTGTAGGTTTAGATGGCATTCCTATCTCCAAATTTTAAGTACAATAGTATAAACATTAATGCTCATAAAAACTTTCCACACTTTGGACGAGAATTACAATTATAAACTTATTATTTAAGGTATGTTGAGTGCCTTCTGATTCTATAATTCATCACTATTGGTTGACACCTCAGTACTGAGCTCTTTCTCAAGTGAATAAGTAATTTATGCTGCATTTTAGTTGTGTTTCTGTGTTTTCTCATTTTATTTACATATGAACAGTATTAATGCACTGTGTTTTAGATTTTTTAAATTAGCATTCCATGATAAAATAGGGCCTCCAAATTTAATTAAAAAATGTAGTATGTTCAATCTTTTAAAGCTATAGTGCCTTTCCACAGGATGGAAAGCAGTTATGTAATCCCAGGTAAGAACATAGCTCCTTTAAACAGTTGAAAGGATATGCCATGTTGGTGCTCCCATGTGCACCAAAATATATTTTCAGAAATCACAAATGAAACACAGCAGTCCCAATAGGCAATTTCAATTCATTGGTTATACTTATGGTTGCCTTGACAAGTCTCTGAATTTTATAGAAGCTCCCACATTTCATCTGAGATAAGAATAGTTCATACTACAGCTAGTCCTCACTTAACAACAGTAATTGGGATTGGGAGCTCCATTGCTATGTGATGTCAAATAAAATATAGAATAGCAGAGTTGGAAGGGACCTTCTAGTCCTGCTTGAGCCCTATAATGTTCTGGATAAATGGGTGTCCAATCTCTTTTTGAAAACTTCCAATGATGGAGCATCCACAACTTCTGGAGGCAGGCTGTTCTACTGATTGATTGCTCTCAATCTCAGGAAATTTCTTCTTAGTTTCTAAATGTAGTTTAGTTTAAAAATTTCTTCTGGCTGAAACCAGAAAATAGGTTCAAGACCCAGAAGGATCTCGACACACTTGAACATTAGGCAGGACAAGAAGCAGCAATGTATGGAAACTTGTTGTGGCCCAGCAGGAGCCGTTGGAGCTGCCGATGGACTCTGATAGCGAGGGACCCTATGAGTCGGCTCTGGAAGATGTGGAGGACCCTGGGCAGGGTCAGACTCCAAGCAGGGACCAGAGAGGCTGGTTGGCCACCAGGAGGCGCCTGAGGCATGGAGCAGTGGTGAAGATCAAAGGGAGTTTGTCCCTGACGTCAGGCACTGGAGCAGTGGTGAAGATCAAAGGGAGTTTGTCCCTGACGCCAGGCAAAGAAGGGCAGAGAAATGGAGGCAGCAGTTACGGAGACAGACTCATAAGAGGTACTTAAGCCCAGGTGGTTGTGGCTTGGCTCCTCCCAAGAGAGTATATAAGAAGAGACTTTGGGAGGAGACCTTTTGCAAGTCACAACCATTCATACCAAACTGGAGAAACTCTTGTGTGTATTGTATCTCTTATCTGTGGGAGTCTGGGTTGCTGCCAACGTCTTGCCTGTGAGTAATTACTGTGAATAAAGCATGGCTAACAGTAAGCTTGTGTCGGCGTTAGTCACCAGACGGAGGGGGGGTCAGAACAAAAACCAATCTAGGAAAAAACTAACCTAGAACTAAGGACAAATTTCCTGACAGTGAGAACTATTAACCAGTGGAACAGCTTGCCTTCAGAATTTGTGGGTTCTCCATCACTGGAGGTTTTTAAGAAGAGATCGGACAGCCATTTGTCTATAATTGTATAGGGCAGGGGTTCCCAACCTCTGTGCCTTGGCCCACAACTGGACCATGGCCTATTCGGAATTGGGCCGCGTGAATGACTGGCCAGAGTGCACACATGCAGCTCAACTTGTGCAAGTGGTGGGTAATCAAGTACGTGCGTGCCAGCCTACCACTCATGTAAGTCGAGCTGCGCACATACCAACCTGCCACTTGTGCAGCCCAATTCCCCTCTCCACCCCACCCTACCCCCAGCCAGGCCACCAAGCCACAAAGGTTGGGTATCACTGATATAGGGTCTCCGGCTTATGCAGTGGGTTGAATTAGAAGATCTCCAAGGTACCTTTCAACTCTGTTATTAAATATTCCTCATTCAGTGCCATCATAATCTTAAGTGGTTGCTGAATAAGTAGATCTTATGTAAGAACTACTGGAAAGTATTCTCCTCAAGAAACGGCCGGAGACAATGCAACGCTAACCATTTATTAACGTAGCTGACAACGAACAAAGTAACGAACTTAACTGACAGCCTTTTATATGCGGTTGTCAAACTGTTAACCAATAGGAAGCTTCCCCAGCTTCCTCGAGCCTGCACACGTGCCAGCTTCAACGGCTTCCTTTTTTCCCCATTGATTGACAAGTCTTTCTCGAGACTTCAGAACGTAGCAACTACCTATATTATTTACAGTTGTTCATGGAAGTTTAGAATCTATGTCTATTTCTCACCCATGTTAAGAATGCATTCCAACTAAGGAACGGTTAGGATCGAAAATATTCTAATTATGTTCCCTAACAATTTCTACTTGTTTCTACTTAAGTAGACCACTGCTTAAGCATGAGCCAGCAGTGTGCTACAGCTGTCAAAAAAGCAAGTGCAGTCCTAGTCTGCATTAACAGAGGGACAGCATCAAGATCATAAGACGTGACAATACACTTTTATACTGCAATAGTGAGGCCACATTTGGAATACTGCATCCAGTTCTGGTCACCACAATACAAAAAAGACACTGAACCCCTAGAAAGAGAGCAGAGAAGGGCAACAAAGATGATAAGGGCTCTGGAGGTTAAATCATGTTATGAATAGTTGAGGGAGTTAGGTATGTC
The DNA here is from genome assembly GCF_051295495.1 of Thamnophis sirtalis. Lineage (NCBI taxonomy): Eukaryota > Metazoa > Chordata > Lepidosauria > Squamata > Natricidae > Thamnophis > Thamnophis sirtalis. Next base: position 112,919,888 of record NW_028261385.1, on the reverse strand, counting down.
TAGCCTATTGAAGAGAAGGACTTTGCGTGACAGGATAGCTGTCTTCCAAAACTTGGGAGACATACAAGAGAAGATTAACTTATCAGAGGGCAGGACAAGTATGGGTGGAGGCTTGTTAAAGAGAGATCAAAACTAAAACCAAGGAGATAGTGAGAACAATTAATCAATGGAGCAACTTGCCTCTTGGAGTTGTGGGTGCTTCATTACTAGTAGCTTTCAAAAATGGATTGGACAGTTATTTGACTGGGATAATACAAGGTCTCCTTCCTTGAGCAGGGATTTGGACTGGATTCCTTCCAAATCTATGATTCAATTTCTATATTCTACTTTTTGAAACTAAGCTTTTTGTATGGTGCATTTGTTTCTTCCTTGTAGGTGAATACAGCTATCTGGGGACTACACTTCGACAAGTAGATGTAGAACCAATGCCTTCTCTTACAGATGTGAAGCAACTTATAGTCCTGTATGGAATATTGCCATTAGGTAAGTTCATAGGAGAACTGGGCAAAAGGCAGAATACAATGCTTGGGTTCCTGACAGTTTCATATTTTTATTAGCTATGACGTTTGATTTATTTCTTCTGAAATAATTTTATACAGTTCTTATCTCTTAAAATATTTTCAGCTAAGATTAAAAAATTTCTAATTTTAAAAGCTTTAACTACAGCACCACTCTTTATAATTTTATTTCCATCATAACAGTTTGGCAGCTGCAGCATATACAAAAAAGCCATTTGGGGAAAACAACAAATTAAGTCTCCAATATTTAAATTAAATTTGAAGGAAGACCGAGATTTTAATGTATCTTTTACCAGTTAACTTTTCCCCCTTTCTATTTATTTATTTAGTTTTAAAAAAGATACACTTCTAGAAGAGATAATATCAATAAGTAGACAAAGAAAATTTCTCAAGTTATACAATTACGTTCAATATATCCTCAATTTATTATTATTATGTATTATTATTTATAAATACCAACTATGATTTATAAATACTTTGGAGAAGGCTTTAATACTGGGAAAGGTGGAAGGAAGAAGAGGAAAACCAGCATCAAGTTGGGTAGACTGAATTACAGTGGTGATGGGAGTGCTGTTGGAATTGCCTCCTAAAGGCTATGAACACCCCTTTTTTGACAAAAAATGGACCATTTTTGGGAGGTCTGCAGAGTGCAAAAACTTTTTTTTAAATTTGCCTCTTCAAAATCTTGGTGCATCTTATGCTCCGGTGTGTCTTATACTCTGAAAAATGTGGTATGTCTCAAAGTTGCTGAAACCTCAGAGTCATACTGTAGAAGGCTGCGGTATAGGGTGAAACAAATGACTATATCTCCGCAAGTATTGCATCGGCAAAAATAACATTTAAAAATGTTCATTGGGGAAGTGTGTGCATGTTCACACCAAATTTCATCGAAATCCATGTGGGTTGGGTAGGACACTTTTCTGAAATCAGACCACTTGACATGGAATGACCCAGTCTCAGCAACTTTTTTATATTGTAACCAAAACCGAATGCAGTATTCCAAGTGTCAAACTTGCTTAAGTATTATCTCATTCCACAATCTGTTTAGACTTTAAAGAGGTGGCTTGAACAAAATTATCTTAGGATTCACTTAATTTAAACCAAAAAATACTAGTTTTTGCTGGGTCATTGTAAAGAAAAGGTTGAATTTTAATTATTTAGAAATTATATATATATTTTAAAAAGCTTGCTGCGCCAAGGTAGCGCTGTGGTTAGGGTGCAGTACTGCAGGCCACTTCAGCTGACTGTTATCTGCAGTTCAGCGGTTCTAATCTCACCAGCTCAAGGTTGACTCAGCCTTCCATCCTTCCAAGGTGGGTGAAATGAGGACCCAGACTGTGGGGGCGATATGCTGACTCTGTAAACCGCTTAGAGAGGGCTGAAAGCCCTATGAAGCGGTATATAAGTCTAACTGCTATTGCTATCTCCAGCCTGGAAATGAAAGTTCTCTTTTGATCCATTCTGTTGCCAAGCCTTTGTCAGTCCCATTAGTTGGTTTTTCCCGTGTCCAGCACTTAGACATTACAGTTTGAGCTATTAGAAAGAAGCTTTCTTTAAAAATATATTTTGAACAATTTTATCATTGTACTAATTTTATTCTATAGGTTCTCAGTCTGTCCATGAGAAAGCTCCTCTAGTGAAAACCTTGCTCTTGGTTGGCCCTGTAGGAGTAGGGAAAAGAATGCTTATTCATGCTCTGTGCACGGAAACAGGAGCCAACCTGTTCAATTTATCTGCGGCAAATATTTCTGGTAAATATCCTGGCAAGGCTGGTCTTCAGTTGATGCTACATATGGTTTTTAAGGTAGGGTCCAGAAATATTTCATTATTATTTCCTACAATAATATTACCTACAATAATAATGTTCAGGATTTTAGTAGACAATAGATAATTTATTATGCACTACTATTTAATTATGATAATGAATAATTATAACAGTAAAAATCCAGACTATTAAAATAGTTTGTTAGCACCCTGTGTTTCCTGTCTTTCCAAAATATTTTTACATTAGTGTATACATTTTGAAATCTTCTTTTCTTTGACTGATTTAATCTTCAATCCTATAGACCTTGGGAAATAAAGATTTGTGGTTTTCCAGATGGTGAGAATATTTTGACCTCAGAAACCTTGTTTTGGCTCCTGTGGAAAACTGAGAATAGTTGCTTTTGTACTGCTAACAAAAAAAATGAACTGCAAGACAGCCTCCGACAGTTCTGCAAACCAGTTACTAATCTATGCAAATTAAGAGCTAGGCTATGTTAATTGCACTCATTGGTTTCAGTGGAATTAAATTATATAGGAAAAATAGGGAGGGCAGAAAATAAACAAAAGTGAGGAGGGGAGTGCTTACATGCTTTTGTCTTGCTGGTTAGAACCTTGTAGAATTTAAAGAAAACTCCAGCATCAAATGACTTAGAAACAAGAGTTAGGATTAGCTATACAGGTAGTCCTTGTTTAACAACCACAATTATGACTGGCAACTTAGTTGTTAGCAAACCACTTGCTAAGTGAAACTGCAATTTTGCTTATGATTTTATTTTGCTTTGCTATACAGACCTGCAAAGATTATAAATGGGACAATTCGCCACAAAATTATTTGTCATCGTTTTTTAACTCTGAATTGTCATTAAATGAAAGTCACTCAATGACTGTATAACTTTTATGATCTTCCATGTTCTTTTGTAAAATACATTGTATTAATAAACATGGATTTAAAATGTCCTTTGAGGAGACCACATTTTCAATGGGAAATCAGTGGACCAAAAAACCTTAAGAATTTAAAATCAATCTCTTAAATATTCTTCCCCTCACAAGATTACGCAATATTTCCCCAGCCAGGGATAGATGGAATTTTTGAGTTTTTGCTCACCAATCATTTTTCAAAATTGGTCAGTGCCTAAATTAATATTAAGCAGAAAATATGAGGTGGATAACACTGTTCAGTGACATTAACTGTACTCTAACTGTATTATCCGCTGATGTAAGATACTTAGAAACTTCTTAATGAATCATTTAAAAGTGCTTGATTAAATTATTAATTATAAATTATTCATTGGTTTGGTTTGGTTTGGTTTGGTTTGGTTTATTAGATTTATATGCCGCCCTTCTCCCAAGGACTCAGGGCAGCATACAACATTAAAAGAAACACATAATACAAAAATTTAAAAAAATTAAATAGAATATCCCAAACAAACCCAATTAGAATTGACAATAACATTTAAAAAAAATCAAATTAAAATTAACAATGATCCATAATTTATTTTGTTTTGTTCAGGCCAGGCTGGCTTGCTGGAAAAGCCAACTTTTTTGGGCGCATCGGAAGGACCGGAGGTCGGGGATTATACGAAGCTCCGGGGGCAGCTCATTCCAGAGGGAAGGCGCTCCCACAGAGAAGGCTCTCCCCCTGGGGGTCGCTAACCGACACTGTCTGGCTGACGGCATCCTGAGGAGGCCAACTCTGTGGGATCACACTGGACGGTGGGAGGCTACCGTTGGCAGTAGGTGGTCTCGCAGGTACCCTGGGCCTAAGCCATGGAATGCTTTAAAGGTCATAATTAGTACCTTGAATTGCACCCGGAAGACAACCGACAACCAGTGCAGGCCGCCTAAAAGGGGTGTAACATGGGAGCACCTAGGTGCCCCCATGATAACTCGCGCAGCCGCATTCTGGACCAGTTGAAGCCTCCGGGTGCTCTTCAAGGGCAGCCCCATGAAGAGAGCGTTACAGTAGTCCAGGCGAGAAAGGACGAGGGCATGAGTGACTGTGCAGAGAGCATCCCGATCCAAGAAGGGGGGCAACTGACATACCAGGTGAAGCTGGTAAAAGGTCCCCTTGGTCACAGCTGTCAGGTGTTCTTCTAAACTAAGCCGCATATCCAGGAGGATGCCCAGATTGCGGGCCCTCTCTGAGGGAGCTAAAATTTCTCCCCCTGTCATCAAAGATGGAACAAGATGCACAAATCGGGATGACAGAAACCACAGCCACACAGTCTTAGAGGGATTGAGCTTGAGCCTGTTCCTCCCCATCCAGATCCGCACAGCCTCCAGGCTTCGGGATATCAAGTCTAGGGCATCGTTTGGGTGGTTTGGGGTAGAGATGAAAAGTTGGGTATCATCAGCATATTGATGATACTGTACCCCAAAACCACGGATGATCTCACTCAGTGGTTTCATATATATGTTGAACAGGAGGGTGAGAGAACCGACCCTTGGGGCACCCCACAAGTGACGCGCCTCGGGGTCGATTCCTGTCCTCCAGTCAACACAAACTGCAACCAATCCGACAGGTAGGAGGAGAACCACCGTAAAACGGTGCCCCCCACTCCCAACCCCCTGAGTCGTCACAGTAGGATACCATGGTCGATGGTATCAAAAGCCACTGAGAGGTCTAATAGGACCAGGACAGAGGAGCAACCCCTGTCCCGGGCCCACCAGAGATCATCGACCAACGCGACCAATGCTGTATCTGGGCTGTATCCGGGCCTGAAACCTGACTGAAACTGATCCAGGTAGACAGCTTCATCCAGGGACTGGGGAAGCTGATGTGCTACTGCATTCTCAACAACCTTCACTACAAAGCGAAGGTTGGAGACCGGACGACAGTTGGCTAAAAAAGCTGGGTCCAGGGAAGTCTTCTTAATGAGGGGCCTCACCACCGCCTCCTTCAAGGCAGTGGGAAAGAACCCCTCTCTCAACGAAGCGTTGATAATCGCCTGGAGCCAGCCTCGTGTCACCTCCTGGGAAGCCGAGACTAACCAAGAGCCACACGGGTCCAGCACACAAGTGGCAGCACTGAGTCTCCCCATAATCCTGTCCATGCCCTCGGACGTCACAGGGTCAAACTCATCCCAGATGGTCTCCACAAAATTCATCCCCATCGACTCGCCCGAATTTACCCAGTCAGAGTCCAAGCCTGTCCGGATCTGAGCGATTTTATCCTGCAGATACTGAACAAATTTTTCAGCCCTACCCTTCAAGCGGTCTTTGAACTGGACAATGGAATGCCAAGCTGCATTTGAAAAACTTAAATGACTGTTTTCAGCAGAGCCAATTCTAAAGCACCTGGACACAGAGAAACCATTCGTCATACAAGCAGATGCCAGTGATGTGGTAATAGGAGCAGTCCTGCTTCAGAAAAATGAGCAAGGCCAATTACAACTATGCGCTTACACATCCAAAAAAATTGAATGAAACTGAACAAAGGTGGGCCATTTGGGAGTAAGAAGCTTATGTAGTATGGTGGGCGCTTTTAATTTGGAGGCATTTCCTAGAGGGAAGTAAGATCCCTTTTGAAAACTAGATCATTAAAAATTTAGAAGCCTTAAAGACCCAAAGGAAACTCCCCAAAACAAGTACGATGGGCTCAGTACTTTAAATGGTTTGAATTTATGCTCAGATATCTCCCAGGTGGGGAAATTTTTCTGGCAGATGCACTATCTAGAAAACCGCAATACAATAGTACAAAGCCAGATGATACAAAACATGATACAAAACAATCAGGTGGCCACTAAAGTAATCACCATATCCCAGGCAAAACAAGAAAAATTGTCAGACAGTGATACCACCCAAACTTTTAAACAAGCTTTAGCCACTGATGAATGATTTTTGAGCCACAAATCCAGCTGCCTGATGAAAGATAACTTAGCTTGGTTGGGAGGGAAGTTGTATGTTCCAGCTAGCCAAAGACTGCAGTTAATGGCAAGGTGCCATGGCTCCAAATTACCTTGGCACTTTGGTTTTGTGAAAACTTTACACTTAATTAAAGACAATTTTGAGGGCCATCACTAAAAAAGGACATAGAGAGAGATGTAGTTAGCTGCCCTATTTGTGCAGCAGCTAAAAGACATCAAGGGATAATCCAAGGATTCTTACAGAAGGTAGCTGAACCTTCAGCACCATGGAGAGAGATTGCTATGGACTTTATTATAGAACTGCCAGAAAGTGCGGGGATTACTGTCATTTGGGTCGTATCAGACCTGTTTTCAAAACAGGCACATTTTATACCTTGCCAAACAATCCCAACTGCCAGAAGTCTAGGCAAGTTATTCCTGAGACACATTTATTGCCTTCATGGAGCCCCACAGAGAATCATCTCCAACAGAGAGATCCAATTCACTTTAACATTTTGGAGGGCATTTTTGACTTTACTTGGCACCACCCAAGGATTGAGCTCCAGTCACCATGCGGAAACTAATGGACAAACTGAAAAAGTTCACTCGGTCCTAGAACAATATCTAAGATGCTTTATTAATTTTCAACAGGATAACTGGACTGAAATTTTACTTTTTGCGGAAGTGGCATTCAATAACTCTGTACACTCAAGCACTAGTTTCATCCCTTTTAGAGTAGCAACAGGCCAGGATTTCAGCCCCATGCCTGAACTACCCACAGAAGAACCCACTATCCCCTCACTTAAGGAGTGGATAGACATGTTATGAAACACATGGCCAGTAGTTAGATTAGCTTTAAAGGAAGCTAGAGCGACTTTTAAAATTCAAGCTGGCAAGAAAAGAATGGAACCCAAACCTTTCCATGTTGGAGATAGAGTATACTTATCTACAAAATTCCTGAAGTCATTGCAGCCATCAAAGAAATTAGGGCCAAATTTTATTGGACCTTTCCCTATTACTGGAGTCATCAACACAGTAACAGTAGAACTACTCCTTCCAAAGACACATCCACCCAGTATTTCACATTAGTTTACTCAAACGAGAAGTAATCTCACCACTCAGACCACCTGCACCCACACCAACTGTTCCTATCATGATAGAAGGTGAACAACACTTTGAAATTAAGAAAATCCTTGACTCTAGGCTCCACAGGGGGAAAACCCAATACTTAGTTGCTTAGAAGCTTCTACCTTCATCCCAAAATGAATGGGTAGCTAAACATCATGTTAGGGCCCCTACCTTACTGAAAAAAAATCCACTCCCAATACCCTGACAAACCTTGTTAAAATACTATGATGGAATTTTTGTTTCTATCTTTTCATAGGTGGATCTCTCCTTTTTCTAAGGAAGGCAGCATGTCAGATCCCTAAAAGTGATTCTGCCATTCAGTTAGGAGGAGGGGGGGCTTGGAGTCAATTTATTAGCAGTTCCTGTGAAAACTGATATTTTACAACTGGTTCCCTGATGCCAAAGTGCCTTGAGATCACTTTAATGTCTAACGGAAGATAGCCATGGGAATATATGTTTATTTGGTTCTTAGGGCAGTTGGTAAAGGAAACCTCTTCACATTTGTGTATTGGCTAAAATCTGCATTCTAAATAATGGGAGGGGTCTCTTGCTATAATTCTACTTGCATTACACTTGCAAGAAAACAATATTTATCCTTTCCACAATGATATTACGGAGGGGTGTATATTGATCAGTAGAAGAAAAAAATTCTGTAAGACTGCATTTTTAGAGAGAATTACCAAAGACCTTCATATTGACAACCCTCAAGGGGTGGGATTTAGCACCATCCCTTCCCACACATTATTCATTCACATGATTCTACACACAGAAATAAACACAAAGAGTCTGAGGTCCAAGCCATAAAATGCTTTATACAGAATATTGAATAGCCAAGTTGGAAGGGACCTTGTAGGTCTTCTAGTCCAACCCCCTGCTCGAGCAGGGAGTACTATACCATTCTGGACAAATGGCTGTCCAATCTTTTCTTGAAAACATCCAGTGATGGAGCACCCACAAATTCTGGATGCAAGCTTTTAATTGTTCTCATTGACAGTAAGTTTCTCTTTAATTCTAGGCTGGATGTCAGTTTGTTAAGCTTCCACCCATTGCTTCTTGTCCTGCTTTCTGGTACTTTAGAAAATAGATTGACCGCCTCTTCTTTGTGGCAGTGCCTTAAATATTGGAGCACTGCTATCATGTCTTCACTAGTCCTTTTCACTAGACTAGAACATACTCAATTCCTGCAACCTTTCATGATACGCTACCAGTCCCCTAATCATCTTTGTTGCTCTTCTCTGCACTCATTTAGAGTCTCAATATCTTTTTTTGCTTTGTGGTGACCAAAACCGGACACAGTATTCTAGATATGATCTTACCAGTGTAGCATAAAGCTATACTAAAACTTCACGTGATCTTGATATTAACCTATTCTATACCTGTGCAATTGTTTTTTCTTGCATAAGTTTCAAACTTGTTTCTATATTTTTAATAGGTAATGATTATCTCTTTGCACACCTAATGTATCACACAAAATGATTTGTCATATTATTGGAATTTACACTATTCTAATTGGTATTTCTATGGGAAATGCAGTAATTGTTCCCATCTCCAAATATAAATTTTATATGTTTATTAATGAAATAAAAGTTTAAAAGAATATAATAACTTCAGTTTATTTTTAACAAAGTCAGAGTAATTACATAAAGTAAAGTTTTAAAAAAAATCAAAATATCCTATCTACTAGATAGATAGATAGATAGATAGATAGATAGATAGATAGATAGATAGATTGTATAAATGTTTAAAATAAATTGATAAATAAATAGGAAGGGAGGGAGGAAGGAAGGAAGGGACAAGCTGGAGGATAAACCCATACCCAAAGTGTATCTGCTATCTTCATCATCATAATCAGAGTTGGAAGGGACCTTGAAGGTCTACTAGTTCAACCCCCTGCTCAAGCAGGAGACCCTCAACCAGTGGAACAGCTGAGAATATATCTCCTATATTCCGTTATTTCTTCAAAATTAGCCTTTTCTTTTTTGAGCTTTTCTGAAGGAGGGAATTGAATCTTTCTTTTCTCCATTTAGTGCACAAAACAATGTCTAAAATTCTAATGGCAAATACATATATGTTGGCTTCAACTGTATGCATGATAATCTCACGTTAATTGAATTTTGGCTCACGTTAAATGCTATCTGGTATCAATTTGTAATTTGTACTAATTCAATTATCACACTATTCAAACTTGCACTAATCACAATTTTCCTGTATCAGTGGCTTCCTGCCAAACCCCTTACGGCTGGTTAATAAATGAGCAGATACATTCTGGACCAACAATACTGTTAATCATTGCTTTACAACCATTCATTCAGCAACTGTTCAAAGTTACAACAGCACTGAATGATGATAGTTACTTCTTGAAATTACGGCCATTCCAGCACCCCAATGGTCACGTAACCAAAATTAGATATTTGGCAGACCACCCACATTTACACAGCTGTTCTGACTCAGCTGCCCAAACATGACAAACCCTCTGAAGTTAAATCAATTATTCCTTTATTGGGAGCCCCAGCAAAGTTTCTCTCACCACAGGCTAACAAGTTTGTCCAGCAGGGAGATGAATAGTTGTCTGCCATATCTATTCATCTCCCCCACCTTGCCTTTTATCCCCAGAGCTAGGGTGGTGTTTCACTAGCAGCATGGTTCTTCCATCCCAAGGATCGCCCCATAGATTTCCACTGCTCTCCTCTCCTCTGCCTTCTGCACATCTGTGCATCAGGCACTGGACCCAGATGTTCCTCCTCTTCCTAAACAGCCACCTCCAGACTTGGGGGCCGTTGACTCTCCATCTGAGGGTTGACAGACAGCTCAGGCTCCATCTCTGTCTCTCTCTGTCTGTCTCTGTCTCTGTCTCTCTCTCTCTCTCTCTCTCTCTCTCCCTCCCCCCTCTGTCTCTCTCTGACAGCTCCATTCCCTCTTCCCCCTCAAAGCTCTCAGGTTGCCTTGATGTTGACCCTGACTCCCACGCCCCCTCCTCATCTGATTCAGCTGCTGGACAGGCCAGTGACCAACAGGCCACAAAAACAGCATATGCTTCAACTACTCCCATTTCTGGTCTTTTGACTGTCCTGCACTTAAGTGCTACCATATACTTCGGCCACCCCATCTGAGGGGTGCCTCAGCAACAGGGGAAAAAAAACACAAGAAGGTCAGCTTCAACACAGCTGGAAGGATATAGGTTAATACTACTATCTTTGAGAAATCTAACATTCCTTGTATGAAGACTGGCACTCAAATAGTTCTAAACTATTGTGTACAGTATTATTAATTAATAAGTTTAAGTGGAAAAGATTTATAAATAGCAGGACTGTTATACCTATACATAATCATTTCATTTCAGAGGATGATATTATACTACTCAGTTTCTAACCAAAATAAAAACAAGATAAAAAGCTTTTGCTAACAGACGTTAAAGTCTAATGTGAACCATCACCCAAAATACAATCTAGATCAGGGGTATCAAACTCGTGTCGTCACATCGTTGTTATGTGATGTGTCACAAGTTTTTCTCCCTTTGCTAAACTGGGGTGGGTGTGGCCAGTGTGTGACACATCTACCCTGCAGCCGCGAGTTTGACACTCCCTGAACTAGATAGTTGAAGAAAATATTTTTCAATTATTTTGAAATACCTTAACTATCATAACTTAAAGTGGTAAGGCTAAGGAGCCATCTGCTGGTGACTTAAAAAAATGAACAACATAGCTCTACTAATAAAAAAATCAGATATAAATTGATTACATAGTTCATTTATTTATTAATAGATAGATACTACCTATTCATGGTTCATTCAAATGAAGTATTCATAGCATATCCATATATTGTCTGTTACATATTCACTAGCAATTTCATTTTGATACCAATGAATTATGTGTGTCTTTGTTGGTTAAAAAAAAGAAATAGCAGTTGTCTTACCACATTTAGATATGCTGCACTAAATAATATAATTTGCTGTATAGATAAATCTGTTCCTAATATCTGCAATATTATCAGAAAGTTAGTATAAATAAGTTGGGATTTGTCCCTTTTTTCTTCCTATACCAATTGCTAATTTAACTGCAAACCATAAGAGCTTTTTTTCCTTCTGTTCTAAAAAACATAAAATGAGACTAATATTCTAACATCTGCAATTAGCTATCTGGGTAGTATTGTACAGCAAATGATCTCTTGCAGAGAAAAATACTTCTAAAGCTCCTCAGAAGTCGTATAATGTATTAACAAAGAAATGTCTCCCAAGGAGTATGTTCATACATTCAATTGATTCCAGCTGGAAGTATTTAAATAATTGAAGAATTAATAACTGAATTTATTCTATACAGATAAATTTTTGCACTTTCTGTATATTAATTTTCTTTAAGTAACAGTGCTATTGAAGTCCTTAATTATATTGCATTATTTTTCAAACACTTTCTTGATATATCTAAAAGTTGATATTTATGAAGTCTATTATATCATTTCCATGTGGGCAATAATAATCATGTAGAAAAACAACAATGACAACAGTTCCTTGTGTCCATTCCATTTGCTTATGTTCCTTTGTTTAAATTGGCTTATTTTCAGAATAAGAGATATTTAAGGATGTGATATATCTGTGATGGCAACCCTGTGGTACAGGGCCATGTTTGCTGGCACAGAAACCCTCAGCTCCAGCATATATGTGCACACTGGCCAGCTGATTTTAGGCCTTCCGGAGGGCTGGGGGAGGCCGTTTTCGCCCTCCCCAATCTTCAGGAAAGCCTCTGGAGCATAGAGAGGGTGAAAAACAAACCCAACGGTCCAAACCGTTGGGCCTGTTTTTCGCCCTCCCCAGGTTCTGGAGGCTTTCCTGAAGCCTGGGGAGGGCAAAAAAATGGCCCAACGGGCAAACCTGAAGTTTGAACTTGTATGTTCAAACTATTGTTTTTCTGCATAGGTGGGTAGGCACATGTGCACGATAGCGCATGCACAAACAGTTTTGGCACACCTTTAGAAAAAGGTTAGCCATCACTGTGCTATATCATTGTTTGCTACTTTTATATCCAATCCCAGTGTCAACTTGTAAAGCGTTGCCATGACTATTATCAGGTTGGCATTTGAGAGAGGATTCCATGCAAACCTTCGGCTAGAGTCGGATCTCATATTTCAACAACCTAGTTCATGAATATGAGTTATGACACATGACAGAAGGGAGGAGATAGAGGGGTAAAGTTCAAACGCAATTAAGCGGCAGCCAGTTTTGGCTGCCCAGGAGTACATGCCAGAATGTTGATCCTAATAAATGAATGGATTTCTTTTGAACTTTGTCTCAAGGCTCATAAATTAATTAGGTATCTTCTGGAAACTTCATAGAGAGCCAAAACTGACTTTTAAAATCTATCAAGATTTCCGGGCTTCCTACATCCCGGGCTCTCCAGTCACTTCCCGGTATTTGAGATGCTTGGAGGGAAAATCAGGCAACCGTGGAAGAAAGCCTGATTTCAGCTGAAGGAAGTCAGCCATCCCCCAACTTCAGAGCTCCAGACTTCCACACAGCGATGTCTTTCCCAGCAGCAGAAGCAAGAAAAGATGAGTACTGGTGGAAATTAGCCCCTAAGGCAGCTAATGGGGTAGAGTTCCCTTACCCCAATTCCCAGATACAGGGAAGGGTCTCAAGCAAGCTGGCAAGGGTGGACTGGAGTGGGACTGGAAACAAGCCAGGCTCCCAAAGCCCCAGATGGAATCCCTGGGGAGTGCAATAGAGCAACTGAGGGAGGAAGGAGCCGAGGTGGTGCAGTGGTTACGGTGCAGTACTGCAGGCCACTTCAGCTGACTGTTATCTGCAGTTCAGCGGTTCAAATCTCACCGGCTCAAGGTTGACTCAGCCTTCCATCCTTCCATCATTTCCAGTGAAATGAGGACCCAGACTGTGGGGGCAATTTGCTGACTCAATTTGCTAAAAATCTGTAAACCGCTTAGAAAGGGCTGAAAGCTCTATGAAGCGGTATATAAGTCTAATAAATAAATAAATAATAAATAAATTTTGACCAGGCCACCCTTCACGATGAGGGGCCATCATGCTGCCCAAAAGAGAGGGGAGGGACATCTGATCCTGTTGAAGGGAGGAGACTGGAGCGTAGCCCCTCTCCTGCACCCGATAGAAGGAGAAGGAGCCCAAAACGGCAACCAGTGCCTCTCCCATGCAGCAGGCACGCTGTCAAGAGCAGGCAACCCCCTCCCTTTCTCTGAACTAGGGGTGAAGAAGATGACCAGCCATATCAGGTGCAAGCATACAGAGGCTGACAGGATGTTGGAGGAGTAGGGCTAAACAACACTCCCCAATTCAGGGGAAAGTTTGACGGGGACTCAAACTAGCTAGCTCTATTCCTTGATTCAGCTGATATCCACCTAGAACCCTATGGGCACCTCTACCTATTACCCAGAGCCATGGTGAATACCATCGCAGAGGGTCTAGAGGGAGAAGCAAGGGAATGGCTAGCAGCCCTCCACAAGAGGTGAACCCCCAACTGCAAGACATAAATGACTTCCTGCAACTGCTAGAGGCTTGAGGAGGGGGAGGAGAAACCATATGCAGAAGAGGAACTCAGCAACCTAAAGCAGAGGGGCCGCAGGGAACCACAGAACCACAGCAGGCCCTGAGACCAGCCCTCCCTCGAAGTCTGCTGAAATGCTCTAGATGCAGGGCGATGGGCACATAGCAGCTGCAAGCCCAACCCCAGCCCCAAAACCAAGGTCAGACCCACCGCCCAGGGCACAACCAGAACGAGGCCCCAAATGGACCACCAACACGTCCAGGAAATCCCTCCAGGCTGCAGAGGCCCCTTTCCCCTCAGGCGAAAGTGGTCAAACCCCAGGCAACGACAACCAGTTGCCTGAATCATGACAGCAAGGACGAGGGAGAAAATGACCCAATGGTGAGTGAACCAATTCACCCTTTCCTTTTTCCAATATGCCTCACAGCCTCAAAAACAGGAAACCAGGGGGATGTTCAAGCCCTAATAGACTCAGGCTGTAGGAGGTGCTTGATCAACCTAATCACAGTCCTGAAACCGGGGATCAGAGCAAAAAGACTGGCCCACTCAATCCGGTTTGAGCAGGTCGATGGGTCCCTAATGGAAGGAACCTATGCCACCCACCTGACTGAACCACTGAGGCGAGAGCTAGCGGATCACTGGGAAGTAATTCAATTCATAATAGCCCCCAAAATGACAGACCCAGACATACTGGGAGTTTCCTGGCTAGACAAGTAGGGACCAACCATCTGGTGGAAAGGGGGTACTTGCAGACTTAGGATATCAAGGGGGCCCCAACCCCTCCCACACCAGCTAGCAAAAACACCACCCACACAGCCCCCCCCCCAAAAAATAGCCCACAAGAACAACTGGCAACCACATCCGACAAAACCCCAGAGGACGAACTGATTTCAATGGAAGTATTCAGCGAGGCCGAGTGCAATGTTCTGCCTCCTCACCGTGAGGCAGACTGTGCTATCGAAATCATCCCAGGGGCAAAACTACCCAAGCCCAAACTGTATGCCATGATGCCCCAGGAAATGCAAGAGATGCGCAAATACATAGACAAAAACCTAGCTAGGGGGTTCATTGAGCCAGCCAAGCCACGGGTTGGGGCACCAGTCCTCTTCAAAGAGAAAAAAGATGGAAGTATGAGATTGTGTGGACTTTCGAGGGATAAATGGGGCGTGCGTACACAACGTATACCCTACTTCCCCCCTCATGAAGGACATGCTATCTCATCTGGCCAGGGAAAAGTCTTCACCAAACTGGACCTCAGAGAAGCATACTACTGAGTACATATCAGAGAGGGAGATGAATGGAAAACAGCATTCAACTGCCCCCTAGGGAGCTTTCAAATCAAAGTGATGCCTTTCGGACTGCAGGGGGCCCCAGCGGTATTCATGCAGTTAATAAATGAGGTACTGCACGAGCACCTCTACAAGGGGGTCCTCGTCTACCTGGATGGCATCCTCATCTACGCTGAGACCATGGATGACCACGTACCACTGGTCCACCAAGTACTGGAAAATCTTCTGGCAGCCAACCTATACATCAAAATATCAAAATGCAAATTCCACTGTGCACGGTTAGACTACCTGAGTTACCGAGTGTCAAATGAGGGAACAGAGATGGACCTAGCCAAAGTACAAGCCGTCTTAAGCTGGCAACCTCCTCGCACCCGCAGACAGCCACAAAGTTTCCTAGGGTTTGCAAACTTCTAAAGGCAATTCATCCCCTCCTTTGCGAAGATTGCCAAACCCCTGACAGACCTCCTGAAGACAGGGAGCCCAGGAATGAAAACTCATCCGGGACAACCCCTACAGTGGGACCTAACCTGCCAAGAGGCATTCAAAACACTAAAAGAAATGTTTGCAAAGGAGCCGGTGCTGAAACATCCTGACTCCAATCAACCCTTCGTGATCCAGGCAGATGCCAGCAACATGGCAGTGGGAGTGGTGCTACTCCAAAGAAACAACCAAGGAAACTTACAACCCTGCGCCTACACGTCTCGTAAGCTCACAGACACAGAGAGACGATGAGCCACTGCTTTCACAGTGAGATGAGCACTGCTAACCTGGAGACAACTGTTGGAAGGGATCCAGAAACCATTCGAAGTCTGGACTGACCACAAAAATCTGGAGGTGCTTAGGACCCCATGAAAACTATCACCCAAACAAGTCCAATGGGTTCAATACTTCAACAGTTTTGATTTTGTCTTATAGGACATTCCAGGTGGGAGGAAATTTATAACTGACGCCCTCTCCCAGATGCCTCAGTACAAATGCGAACGGGAGCACATAGTGGACGCCATCATTCCCTCTACTCAAACTGCTGCCCAAGGGCCACCATGCAGCAACACAGTGACCAGCAAAACCAACCTGCAAGTGACCTAACCACGAGGTTAAAAACCAAACTGCTAGCAGACCCCTGGTTGCAAAACAACCAACACATCTTGACGAAAAGAGATGCTCTTGCAAGGAAGGGGACGAAACTCTACGTCCCAGAATTCTCCAGAGGAGCCATGTCGCCAAATCGACAGGCCACTTTGGGTTCCTAAAGACTTTACACTTAGCCTGGAGGCAATTCTGGTGGCCTGGCATAAAGAAAGATGTGGATAATTACGTGAAAAGTTACACTACCTGCGCCACAATGAAGAGACAACCAGGAAACCCCCTGGACTGCTGCATACAGTCTTCAGGTTCAATCCACTCTCAAAGTAGGAGATCCTATAACATTCTGGATAAATGGTTGTCCAATCTTTTCTTAAAAACCCCAATTGATAAAGCACCCACAACTCTGAGAGGAAAGCTGTTCCATTGGTTAATTGCTCTCACTGTCAGGAAATTTCTCCTTAGTTCCAGGTAGGATCTCTCTTTAATGAGCTTCCAGATGTTACTTCTTGTTCTGCCTTCAGGTAGTTTAGACAATAGGCCGACCCCTTCTTCTCTGTGTCAGCCCCTCAACCATTGAAAGACTACTATCATATCACCCCTAGTCTTTTACTTTGTTAAACTAGGCATACTTAATTCATTATATGGTTTAGCCTCCAGATATCTTTGTTGCTCTTCTCTACACACTTTCTAGGGTCTCAACATCTTTTTGTATCATGGTGACCATAATGGAATGCAGTATTCCAAGTGTTCATCAGTTCAATATAAAATGATATTGTCACTCCACATGATCTTGAAACTATCCCTTTGTTGATGCAACCTATGACTGAATTAACTTTTTTGGCAGCTGCAGCACTATATTAAGTATTAATTCCTCTTAGAATTGCTGCTGTTGAGCCAGATACCATTTATTATATATCTGTGCATTTGGTTTTTCTTGCCTATGTCTAACAGGGGTGTCAAACTCAAGGCCTACAGGCAGGATGTGGCCTGTGGGATGCTTAGATCTGGCCTGCAGGGCTCTCTTGGAAACAGCGAAGGATCAACCTGCAGTGCCTCTGCTAGCAAAAACATTGCTCGGGAAGGCCATGTGTGGCCCTCCTGAGCTCTGTTTTCGCTGGCAGAGAGTTGCAGGAGACTGTTGCAGCCAAATACAGAGCTCAAGAGCCTGTTTTTGCTGGCAGAGCACTCAGGCCACCATAGGCTCCCCGACATGAGTGATATTGAGGTGGCTATCCCCACCCTGCTCATGCCCATTCCAGATCCCCAAGATCAAACACAACCCTGTTGCGGCTTTCAATGAAATAGAATTTGACACCCCTGGTCTAAGACCTTATTTTTCTTACCACTGAATTGCCGTTTGTTGGATAAGACCCAGTGTTCAAATCTGTCAAGGTCTTTCTGAATCTTGAAACTATCTTCTAAAGTATTAGCTATTTCCTTCAGGTTGGTGTTTTCTTCAAATTCGATGAGCTCCCCTTCTATCCCTTCATCTAGATCATTTACGGTGATATTAAATAGTATTGGGCCTCAGACAGAACTCGAACATATACCACAGCATGCATCCCACAATGCTGATATAAAATTAGCTGCCTTTGTTTTAATAGATATGGATGTTAGCTACATATTTGTTTATTCATGTTGGAAGTATCCCAGTTAAAATCAGGCACACTATATGACATAAAATATAAAATACAAGATTAAAATATGTATAAATTAATCAGATCTTGCCCAGGAACTAACAACATTAATTGTGTTCCATCGTGCTACCATGAGGTCCTGAATTGGGTCACAAAGGGCAAATATACATATATGCTGTTGTTCCACATGTCACCACAATCGCTAAGAGTAGAAGTCACCAGATAACCCTATTTGATCAGAGTATCTCTGGATCTTGGACCCATGAACAATCTATTCAATGATTTCCATACTTCTCAGCTTTTATCAGACCCAGGTGCCAGCTATTCTATTGGTTCCATCCAGTGTTGGTTCTTTGTAGCTTTCCATGGACCACTCTGCTGTCAAATTTTTTTGAAGTCTTCTTTCGATGTAAGGAAGCTTTTTCTGGATTTTAATCTTTGATAAGCTGTTTATAGGCTATATAGAGGGTATTATCTAAATATAGATCTAATCCTCTCTCTGAATGCTGTATTCTGCTAGCTTCATTCAGAGCAACATCTATTTTCCCAGCATGTGCTGTTTATACCAGACTGGGCAAGCATATTTGCCTGAGGAACAGCAAAAGCTAGGGCTGTTGTCTTAAGGACTCTTGGTTTGGCACTCCAGGTAGAGCTCATTAATTTCATGAAAATGTGTTATCATCCACTGACTTTAGTGTCGGTACAAGGCTGTTTATACGTTAGGGCCCTATGTAGAGTGAGCCCTAAATATTTAGGGCTGACCAATGCTCCAGTAACGTCCCTTATATAATATGCAGCTTCCTAGGTTTTGTTGGATTTGGTCTTAACTGGTTATCACAATAGTATTGATTCAGCTTTACCAGGGCTTCATTAAACGTTGTTCAACCTCCTCAAATGTTTTCCCCTGTACAGCTATTGCTCAATTGTCAGCATACATAGAGTTCTTAGTACTTTCAGGGAGTGGCTGATCATTGGTGTTAAATGATCTTGGTTAAAAAGAGTTAGAGCCAATACATTATCTTGTAGTAAGCCATTCCTTAGGATCTTCTATCTACTTGGCCTTCCCTGGAATTCCACAAAAACATACAGTTCTGAAGCAGATTCCTGATTATATTTGTGAATTTAAAATCTCTGGTCATATCATAAACTTTCTGCTTCAGTCTTCTAAGTTTCATAGTATCATATGCAGCAGTGAGATCTATAAATACAGTTCCTGTTACATTGCCTTTTTGGAATCCATCTTCAATATACTGGGTTAGATTCGGGATCTGTGCTGTGCAACTTTTTGTCCAGGTGAAATCCAGTCTGCTCTGGTAAGACAAGGAGTTCTACAGCTACAGTGAGGTGATGTTGTATCATTCTTTCAAAGATTTTACAGGTCACAAGAAAGAAATTGGACAATAGTTCTTAGGGTTATTGGCCTCTTTAAGTGCTTTTAAAATGGCTACAGCCTTAGTTTGTCACCAGGTGCTAGGATTCTCACATTGTTCCAAGCATTGATTAAACATTTTTAGTAGCCACTGTCTTACTTTCGGTCCAATTGCTTTATCTGTTCAATAAGGATGTCATCCAAATCAACAGCTCTCCATGACCTACTCTTCCTTATAGTCTCTCAGTTCTTCCATAATAAAGGGGGACAATAGGTTAGTCCTTTCCTCCTCCTCATTTCTATTGATCTTAATCTTGTGTTTTTATGACCTTTGATCTGGGTTGCTCTTCTTAAGAAGCTGACTATTTGGTCTGCAGTCATGTTGGCATGATCGCTAGCACGAGTTGGATCATTATTTAGGCGACTCAATAATTTCCACACTTTGTGGTTAGTTGTGCTCATGTTCAGTTCCTCTATTGTTTTAATCCAGCATTCTCTCTTAGCTTCAGCTATAGAAATAATTAGCTGCTGTCCTGCATTTACTGTGTCTTCTGCCATAGGATCAGCCTCAAAAGAGTAAGATACTTCTGCAATTTGTCCTTTGTTTCTGCTGTAAAGCCTTGGATAATAGTGAGCTTTGCAGCCCCTTGGGACTGATAACCGGGAACATTTTTTTAATGGATTCCACACATTTGTTGTAATAGGTCAGTTTAGCTATTAATTGAGGAACAACACTGTCCAAATTTAGGCCAGTCAGCTTCTTTTGAAGTTATACTGTATCTACATCTAAAGGGGATATTGTGAGGTTGAATTACAGCAGTAACCTGACATATAATTGGTCAGTGCTGGGGATTTGGGATAGGTGGGCAGACTACTTTGATACATTGCTGGATTATGGTCACTCACAAATATCAAGTCTGGGTTTTATTCTCTGTGCCATCTTCCACTGTTAAATGAAACTGGTAATTTATTGCCATGTGAAAGAGTCAAGTTATTCAAATTCGCCCACTGTATCACAACCTCCCCATTTCTATTGTCAACAGGATACCCCCAGATTGCTGTGACTATTATACTATCTGTGGGGCCACTCTGCTACAAGCTGCATGCTCTGTATTTTAGGTCTTTTCTGATAGTTGTCTCTGTGGGTCTCCTGCATACACAGGACATTGCAGTTTTATTTTTGGCACAAGTCCTGCAACAGTTCTCCAACAAACTTTTAATGTTTACTGAAATATTAGTTCACCTGTGGATCTAAAAAGGTCTTTTTTAGTATACAGATAGTTCCATGGGTGGGAATGAGCACCTCACTACATTTTGGATGCCTTTGGATTGAAAGGATTAGCCAGCTATAAACTGTTGTCCAGGGGATGCTGAATGTGTTAATATCACACATTCTTTAGGGAGGCTCCTTTCATGTCCCCTGTTAGTTACATTTATGTATGTTAGTTATATAAAATTGTTATATAAATTTTGCTGATTAGTAATATAATTGTCCTTGTCTAAAACTGTACATTATAAATTGTACAGAGTCAAGGACTTGTTTAAGTCCAGTCATTGGTAAAATGAAAATGAAAGATTTTATGATCCACAAGTATAATCAATGTGCATTTGATGTGACCACTAAAAATATATTCAAGGCCACTAAAATGAATGAACTTGACATGTATTTCATTTGGGATGTGCAATGCACCCTAAGGACTTAGTCACACATGACACACATTTATGATGAAGGTTAATTATCATGATTACCTCTAAATTTTCCTCATGTGTGAACACATTCTAAGGATAAAGAGTATTCCCCTGTAAAACTAATGATATACACATTAATTTTAATTTTAAAAGATTTAGAATATACCTGCAACATCACATTTTGAATGATGGTGACAAAAACAACACAGTATTTACATAAATTATTTAACAATGAATAGAACAGTTGATGCGCCCAGCTGACAACTTTCTTATTCAAAAGTTAGAGGAGGGACCTAGAGGGTTTCCTATAGTGGAGTTAATTCCACGAAGGAGTGGAAGTTGTAGGAACTTTGCAGGAGAATGATCATGTCATACTAGAATACAGAATAACAGAGTTGGAAGGGACCTTGGACAAATGGCTCTCTTTGCTAAGTTTCCATTCATTACTTTTTTGTGTATCCTCAGTTGACACTGTGGCAGCCCTTCAAAAATGTCACCCTTACTCCCTCTCTACATTAGACTCGACATACTCAATTCCCACAACTATTTATTGTATGCTTTAGCCTCCAGTTTGCTAATCATTGTTTTGTTATTCTCTGCACTCTTTCTGGAATCTCAGTATCTTTATTTTTTTTTGGGGGGGGGGGGGAGGATCATGTACCAAAATTGGATGCAATATTTCAAGTGTGATCTTACCAGTGTAGTATGAAGCGTGAAGTGGTACTAGCACTATATATGATCTTGATACTATCCCTCTGTTGATGCAGCCTAGGATTTAATTGGCTATTTTGGTAGCTGCAGTACACTGTTGGCTTATAGTTAAATGGTTATCCAGTACGACTCATAATTCCCTCTCACAGCTACTGCAATTGAGATAGATACGACCTATTCTATACCTGTACATTTATTTTTTCTTGCCTAAGTGTAAGATCTTACTTTTCCCATAACTGAATTTTGTTGGATAGGGCCTGATGTTCAAGTCTGTCAAGATCCTTCTGGATCTTGAGCTTATCTTCTAAGGTGTTGGCTTTTCCCCCAGCTTCGTATCTGCAGATCCGATTAATTCCCCTCCTATCCCCTCATCTAAATTGTTTATGAAAATGTTGAAGAATACTAGCCTAAATCAGAACCTTGGGGTTTCCAACTGCATGTCATTCCCTCCTCCAATGTAGATAGCAATAGCACTTAGACTTATATAGTGCTTCATAGTGCTTTACAGCCCTCTCTAAGTGGTTTACAGTGTCAGCATATTGCCCTCAACAATCTGAATCCTCATTTTACTGACCTCAGAAGGATGGAAAACCAGATGTAGTTCCACTAAGGACTACACATTGAGTGTTGTTGGTCAACCAGCTATGAATCCACATCATGGTGGATTAGAACTAGTGTATGCTGTCTATCCCATATTTTCCTTTCTTACAAAGAGGTAGCCTATGTTCTCCTTCATCAAATGCCTTACCGAAGTTCAAATATACTATGCCCACAGTGTTTCTCTGGTCCACCAATTTACTCATTTTATCAAACAATGCAATAAGGTTTATCTAACATGATCTGTTTTTATAAACCAGTGTGGTTTCTAGTAATAGCTTTGCTTGTTTCTAGGCGTTCACAGATCCATTGCTTGATAATATTTTCCAAAATCTTCCCATGTATTGATGTCAGGCTGATTAGTCTGTAGTTTCCTGGATCCATTTTTTCCTCTTCTTGAAGATTAGAACTGCCTCAGCTCTTTTACAGTCCTCTGGAATTTGCCCCATGCTCCAATACCTCAGAAAGATTCTGTTCAGTGGTTCTGAGATCATGTCTGCCAACTCCGTGTTTTTTTTAATTTTTGGATATTTGTTGTAAGTTCATTCTAAACCTTAGCTTTCCTGACTTGGTCTTTGCAGATTTGGGCTATTTACTGGAATTCTGCTTTACCTATGTGTCCCTCTTTCCATTTTTTGGGACTTACCTTTTTTTTCTGTCAGTTTATCAGAAAGTTCTTTATATAAACATGCTGATTTCATCTGGGATCCCTTCACTTTTCTTTCTCAGTGGTATTGTGCTACATTGGGCTTTTGTAAGATGGCAAAACAACAATATAGACATAAGGTGGAGAACCATCTTGCAGATAACAACTCAAAGCAAGCAACTGACCAAGCCAGGGGAGCAGCAGCCATGGCAGGGATCCAACCTCCTGCCATTCCAGCCCAAGTGATTGTTTCTGGCCAACCCAGGGTCCCATGGCTGGAAAGAAAAACTCCACCCTTGAGATTCGATGGAGATCCCCAGAAACTGTTTTTTTTTCCTGACTTAGCTCCTCACCTATATGCAAGAATATGGATGGAATTTTCCAACCCAGGGGGCATGAGTGCAAGTCATCAACCTAGTCTTAGAAGGGGTGGCTGCCAGCTGGATGGTGACCCTCCACAACACCATGGCTCATGTGGCTATGGAAGTGGAACCATAAAGTAAACTGGAGGAGAGGAAATGTAAAATTCCAGAGATGTATAACGTTTGCAAACCTCCCAGAAGGAAAAGAGGAGGAGAAAGGGAACAGGGAAACGGCCAGGGCTGCTGAGGCCACTAGCATCCCCAAAGAATACCAGGATCTGGCTGGGGTATTTAGCCCACCAAGGATTGTGCCATTGAGATCTTGTTGGGGGCTAAACTTCCAAAACTAAAGATGTACTGCATGTCCCCCGGAGAACTAGACAAACTCAAGGCATTTATCGACAAAAATCTAAAAAGAGGTTGGCCCACCTCTCTAAAGGAAAACCCTTTTCAAAGCTCAATTTATGAGAGGCATACTACCACATCAGAATTAGAAAAGTGGATAGACAACTTAAGAAACACATGGCCAGTGGTTAGATTAGCATTACAAGAAGCTAGAGAGGATTTTAAAACTCAAGCTGACAAAAAAAGAGTAGATCCAAAACCTTTCCATGTTGGACATAGAGTATACTTATCGACAAAATTCCTGAAGTCATTGCAACCATCAAAGAAATTAAGGCCAAATTTCATCGGACCTTTCCCAATCACCACAGTTATCAACCCTGTAACAGTAGAATTACTCCTTCCAAAGACACTCAGGCAAGTCCATCCTGTGTTTCACATTAGTTTACTCAAACGAGAAGTAATCTCACAACTCAGACCACCTGCACCCACACCTCCTGTTCCTATTATGATAGAAGGCAAACAACCTTTTGAAATTAAGGAAATTCTGGACTCTAGGACCCACAGGGGGAAAACACAATACTTAGTTGCTTGGAAGCATTTACCTTCATCCCAAAATGAATGGGTAGAGAAACACCACATTAGGGCCCCTGCCTATTGAAAAAAAATCACTCCCAATACCCTGACAAACCTTGTTAAAATACTATGATGCAAGTTCTTTTCCTATTTTTTCACAGGTGGATCTCTCCTTTTTCTAAAGAACGGCAGCATGTCAGATCCCTAAAAGTGATACTGCCATTCAATTGGGAGGAGGGGAGCCTTGGAGTAAAATCACTAGCGTATCTGTAACAACTGAGTTTTACAACTTTACAACTGGTTTCCTGTCACCGGAAGACTGAATGTCCCAGCATCTCTGGGGGGATGTTTATGAGAGCCATGTGGGATAACTTACTTTAATGTCTAACTAGAGATAGCCATGGGAACGTGTGTTTTATTGACTCTCAGGACAGAAGAGTTAAGGAAACATCTTCACACTTGTGTATTGGTTAGAATCTGCATTTGGACAAAAGGGAGTGGTCAGCTTAATCCCATTTGCATCGCCTAAAGGGTTTCAAATGCTGCTTTGCTTCTAATAGTTTCCATCCTGACTGATTAAAGGTTCCTTTTGAAATAATCCGTTTCAAGAGTCTTTACTTTCTCAAGTTAGGAGAGGAGCCATTACAATGCCATTCGTTTCTCTGCCCCCCCCCCATTCATCTGGGGGTGATGCAAAGAGGACAGCCCCTAACAGGTTTAAGAAAGCCTGCCAGGTACTTTGGAAGTGAATTGGACTCCCCTGTCTGAGATAATCAGTTGGGGAGATCGGTTGGAGGCGATAAATATGGACTAAAACCATTTTGCTAGTGCCTTGGCTGTTGGGATCTTCTGTCATGGTATGAAATGAACCTGTTTTGAAAAGAGGTCAGTTACAACCCAAATAACTGTGCTTACAGGCAGCTCCACTATAAAATCCATAGAAATCTCTCTCCAGGGTCCTGAAGGTTCTGCTACAGTTGATAAAAAATCCTGGGGATTTTCCTTGTTGTCTTTTTGCAGCAGCCCAGGTGGGGCAGCTAGCAATGTAGCACTCAATGTCTTTTTTAAGGGATGGCCACCAGAATTGTCTTTTGATGAGGTGTGGAGTTTTCACAAATCCAAAATGTCCAGTTACCTTGGAGTTGTGGCATCGCTTCATGAGGTCCAATCTTTGGCTAGCAGGGACATAAAGTTTGTTTTCTACCCAGGCTAAGTTGTCTTTTAGCAAACAAAGGTTTTTGTGTTTTTGGAACCAGCCGTTCTTTTTAAAAAAAAGATTTTTATTAACAAACATGTAAAATACACACACACACAAAATTTAGACCTACAGCACATTTATACAATATAATATGAACAGGAACTTCCTGTTCTTTATAATAGCAATCATCAATCGATACCACTCACCTTATATTATTTCCCCTTCTATAGTATTTCATTTGGATTTCACCATTCTCCAGTGCACTGCTCGGAGAGTCCAAGCATGGGTTAACACAGCCTATCTGCCCTTGGACTGAGTGATGTTTTTCTCTTGACCACGCCTCCCTTTGCCTCACCATGCTCAGTTTAAAAACTCAGTCTGCCCGTTGGGACTGCTTTGGAATTGCTCCAGTTCAAGAACAGATAGGCTGGAGTTATTTTTTGAGTTTTGTTATATTCCTTCATTGATTTTTGTTTCTTTCCTCCATCCACCTATACCATTTATCCCATATCTGGTAGAATTCTGATTCTTTTTTTCCCTGGATTTCTTTAGTTAGTTTGTCCATTTCGGCACAGTCCATAACCTTTCTTATTATTTCATCTTTGCTTGGAATTAATTTGTTTTTCCATTTCTGGGCAAAGGCAATCCTTGCCGCCGTAATTATATGTAGTATTAAATACTGGATTTCTTTTTTGTATTTCACAGACATAATTCCTAATAAAAAAACTTCAGGTTTCCATTCTATTTTAACCCCTGTTATTGCCTCCAGCCAATTTTTGATCCTTTTCCAAAAACTTTTAGCCTCCTCACAGGTCCACCATAAATGGTAATATTGATTCACATTTCCAACATTTTGGGGATGTATTTGTTAAGATTTTACCTAACCTTGTTGGTGCCAGGTGCCATCTGTAAAACATTTTGTACTGGTTTTCCTTGTATGCAACTGATAGTGTCATTTTTAAATTTGTTCCCCAAAATTTTTCCCATTTGTCTAATTCAATATTATAACCAAAGTTCTGTGCCCATGTTATCATTTGTTCGTTCACAATTTCCTCTCCCATTTTATACTTCAGGAGGAATTTATATATTCTCCCTATCATCTTTCTATCTGAGCTTTGAATAATTTTATCCAATTCGTGTGGTTCTGTTTCGGTGTCATATAATTTAGTATCTTTATTGTATTTAGTTTTGATTTGGAGGTAAGTTAGCCAGTCAACTTTCATGTTCTGATCTGCCAATTCTTCAATTGTTTTTAAGTTTCCCTGTCTGTCAATTAAGTCTCTGTATCTTAGGATTTTGTTCAAATCTGTAAAATTTGGGTGAGTCGTCCTTTATGTTGGTGATAGCCAATTTGGGATTTTCACATAGTGGATTTTTTTTTTTGAGCCATTTTTGCAATAACGCTCTTCTGATTAAATGATTTTGAAAGTATTTGTGCGTTTTATTTTTATCATTCCATAGAAATGTATGCCAACCTGCTTGCAAATCATGGCCTTCTAAGATCAAAATTCTTTTATTCTTTGGCTCTATCCAGTCCTTCACCAATGTTATTGTTACTGCTGATGCATATAAATCCCAATTTGGTAATGCTAAGCCTCCCCTCTCCTTGCTGTCTTGCATTGACTTTAGTTTAATCCTCGGTTTTCGTCCCTGAAAAATGAACCTAGCGGTTATTTTATTTAATTCTTGAAAGAATTTTTTACCTGAATTAATAGGTGCGGCTTGCAACAGGAATTGGATTCTTGGTAAGATATTCATTTTAATTGTTGCTATATGTCCCATGAGTGATAACTAAATATTTTTCCAATTTTCTAAATCTTTCTTTATTTGTCTCACTAATTTATTATGATTATTGTCTTTAATTGTGGAACACCCAGATCCCCAAGTATTTCACTTTCTTAGTTGTTTGCATTCTGGTTGCTACTTCCAGTTCCTCTTCTTGCTTTTTCTCATGTTCTTGATTATCATTTTTGTTTTCTCTTTATTGATCTTTAGTCCTGCCACTTCGCCATATTCTTCTAATTTTTGAATTAATTTCAAGCTGGATTCTAATGGGTCCTCTAGAACAAATACTAAGTCATCGGCATAGGCTTGGGCCTTATATTCTTCATTTTTGAGTCTTAAACCTTTTATTCCCTGGTCTTTCCGAATTTCATTTAGTAAAATTTCCAAAGTTAATATAAACAGCAAAGGAGAGAGGGGGCATCCCTGTCTGATTCCTTTTTTTATTTCAATCTTTTCTGTTAGATCTCCATTCATCAGAACTTTGGCTGTCTGAGTGTTATAAAATCCTTCTATCATTTTTATAAATTTTTCTCCAAATTTCATCTCATCCAATAGTGTTATTATAAATTTCCAGATTATGTTGTCAAATGCTTTTTGTGCATCAAGGAAAACCAGTACCGTTTGCTTTTCTGGATGCGCCTCGTAATACTCTATTATGTCTAGGATGACTCTTGTATTATTTTTAATGTGTCTGTGGGGTAAAAATCCGTTTTGATACGGATGTATTCATTCATTTAAAACCTGTTTAATTCTTCCTGCCATAATTGCTGCAAATATTTTATAATCGGAGTTTAATAATGAAATTGGGGGGTGGAGCCTGGATGCCGTAATGAGACGACATGCGATCTCAAAGCTCTGAGATCGCATTTGATACTTTTATTGCTGGGGGGTTCCAACAGACCTAAATCATCCCGAAGAGATGGTGAACAGGAAGATTACATCTTGCTGATCTCGGGGATATCGCAAAATCTCCGAGAAAAGCAGGTCTAAAGTCTTCTGCTGGAAATAAAAATTCCAGTCTTTCAAGGCTGACAAAGTCAGGGCAATTTGGAGGAGAAGTGTTTAGCTGGTAAGAAACTTTTATTGTTTAAAGAAAAACGGACTGCCTAAATTTTTTTTACAACTAACTTAAATCAAAGAATAGAAGAACTTAGCGGCGATTTTGATCTTTCTAATGGTTCTGGACAGTGATTATCTTACTTTTTAAATGTTATTTACATGGATTGATTCTAAGTAAACCTTTTCAAATGGATGGATTACATCTCGACACTTTTTTTGCTTGGCTGCTCTGGCTTAAGATCTGATAAGATTGTACAGCTGTTCCTTTGTAGTTTGTTTTCTCTTGCAAGTCTTTCAGTTTTGCTGAGCTTTTAAGAAAAAATACAACTGTGTATAAACATGGCGTCTCTTCAAGCGTCTCTCCAAGCGATACTTTCAGCTTTGAAGAGGATGTTTGATACAGAGGAAAGATTTGAGAGAAAATTGGATTATTTGGTGTATTTGGCAACAAATGTGATGAAAAAAACTGAGGATGTTCATCAAATACAAAATAAGAAAATGGAAATTCAAAAAATTGAAATGGAAAATGGAGATAAAGAATTTGAGCTTGTTGATATTCGTGACAATTGGTTTATTTATGAGGGAGGAAAGAATGGAATATTTGAAGAGGAGTTAAATGGAGAGAAAATTTACTTCAAAGGACAGGACATAGAAG
Organism: Thamnophis sirtalis; assembly: GCF_051295495.1. NCBI lineage: Eukaryota > Metazoa > Chordata > Lepidosauria > Squamata > Natricidae > Thamnophis > Thamnophis sirtalis. The sequence continues at coordinate 112,891,126 of NW_028261385.1, read as the reverse complement.
GAGAAGAAAGCACTAAAGAACTTATGGACTATGAAATACTATTTGCAAAACATTTGATAACACTGCTGAGAATTAAAGACAAGCTGATAAACGAAACAAAAGGAGGGCGTCAACATTATATGAGAGATACCACAAATAAGAAGGTGCAAAGATCACTTCGTATGGACTTGTTCAAAAAGATGTTTGGAGAATTGGATCCACAAATGGCAGTAGATATAAGATTGTTCTGTTATTGGAGAGATACAGGTTGATAGATGGAAGAGTATAATTCAAAATTAGCTAAACTTAGTTAAATCCATTGGTAATAGGTATAGTTAAATAAAAATGGATAATGATAGTAATGTATACAATGTTGAGTTGTTATGATAAGTAATAATTGGATATGAGAAGGGAAGGTTAGAAATATTTTTGGACTATATATAAAGATTATTAATAATAATAATAATTATAATTTAAAAAACCCTATATACAGTTAAGTTTTAACTAATGGGGGGAAATGTTATGATATAGGATATAGTTAAATAAAGAAAGGATAATGATAATAAATTATATACATGGAGGATTAGAAAATTTTGGTATTAAATATTATGGATGTTTAGCTAAAACGATATGAGGATTTAATGTTAATTGAGGATTTTACAAATAAGTAAATGAAATGCCAGCATGTGGCTATGTATTGAATTTTGGTATACTTAAGGATGAAGGATGTTTAAATAACTAGTCAAATAAAAGTGGAGGTAGGATGATGTTAATATAGTAAATATTTGAGTTAAGATATTTGAATAAATAAGAATTATATTTGATGACGGTGGAAGAGTTGCACAAAAGCTTTTTGTAACCAGCTGATATACTTTCTACAATGTATGTTTGTTTTGAAAATAAATAAAATAAATAAATAATGAAATTGGCCTGTAATTTTGAATTTCTTGTATATTGGTTTCTTCTTTTGGGATTAGCGATATTATTGCTTCTGTCCATGATTCAGGTATCTTGGCTTTTCCTAAAACTTCATTAAACATTTCCACTCCTAGCCCCTCCAATATTATTTTGTTATATTTGTATAACTCCACCAGTATTCCGTCTGGTCCTGGGGTTTTATTATTTTTCTGGTTTTTCAGGATTAATTCCACTTCGGCTAACGTTATTGGCCTGTTTATTGCCTCCCTTTGTTCTTTTGAGATTGGTGTTATCTTTTCTGTGTTTAAATAATATTTTATTTTGATTTCTTCCATACTATCTTGCATGTATAGTTTTGCGAAGTATTTATGAATAATATGCTTCTTTTCTTCCGCTTTGTATTGAATTCTTCCCTCATCATCTTTTAATTTATATATCATCCTTTTTTCTCTTTCATTCTTCAATCTGTATGCCAACCATCGTCCAGGTTTGTTGGCTTGTTCAAAGTAATTCTGTCTGACTGCTTTAACTTTCTGTGCTAATTCCTTTTGAGTTATTAAGTTGATTTTATGTTTTATCATCTCTATTTTTTCTTTTTTAATTTTATTCTTTGGATTTTTCTGTAGTTCTTCAGCTTCTCTAAGTTCTTTTTGCATGCCTTCTTGTTGCTCTTTTTGTTTTCTAGTTTTTCTCACCATGTAGGCAATCGTAAGGCCTCTTTTGTATGCTTTCATAGTGCCCCAGAGATTTTGAATTGAGGTGTCTTCTTTCTTATTTATTCTAAAGAATAGTTTTAATTCTTTCTGCAGCATTTGAGTGTATTTTATTTCATTTACAATATTTGAATTCATCATCCATCTTTTTCTTCTTCTTTGACCTTTCCATCTTAATTTTATTGGATTATGATCTGCCCACTCATTTGCTTCTATTTCAATTTCGTCTAATTGATTACATAGACCAGATGAGATCCAAGCCATGTCAATTCTTGATAGGGACTGATGGGGGTTCGAATAAAAGGTATACTGCTTTCTTGTTTTGTTCCTTTCTCTCCAAATATGTAGTTTATATTCCATTGCCATCTCAAAAAAGGATTTGGGTAATGTATTTTTTTTTTGTTTTATTTTCCTTTTTGCTTTCATAGTCCATTTTTTAATCCACTATTGCATTATAATCCCCAATTAAACAAATGTTTTCATATTCTAATTCATTTATTTTGTTATGTAATTTCCTATAAAATTCCTCTTGTTTCTGATTTGGTGTATATATGACTATTAATAATATCGGTTTTTCTGTTGTCTCTAATTCAATCATTAGTATTCTGCCTTCTTCATCAGAGTAGACTTCTTTGGAGTTTATTTTTTCCTTTATATAGATTGCTATCCCTCCTTTTTTTTTATCTGCCAGTGCTGTATATAATTTCCCTAGTTTTTTGTTTTCCAGTAAGTTCCTATATTCCCTTTTAATATGCACTTCCTGTATAAAGGTTATATATACCTTCAATTTCTTAAGTTTATTAAACATCTGTGCTCTTTTTTTGGTGCATTCAGTCCATTCAAGTTTATCAAAATAATTGTTATTTCCTGGTCCATCTTTAGATGGGGTGTTTTTTGTTACTTCTGGTTTGTATCTGACTTTTCCCACTCGCGCCTTCCTTTTCTCCTCTCTCTCTTTCTTGCCTCTGTTCTTCTCTCCTGTTTCTTTCCTTGTCTCCTGATGTTTCTTCCTCTTGACTTCTACTGTCTAGTTCCTCTTTACTTCCTTGTTGTTCTTCCCCTTTGCAGTATTCTTCATAGAATTTCTGTGCTTCTTCTATATTCTCTATCTTATATCTTTTTCCTTGCCAAGATACCAGTACCCCTTCTGGTACCAACCATCTGTACATTATTCTGTTTTTATTTAACTGATTTGTTAAAACTTGGTATTGCCTATGTTGTTCCCGAATTCTCCGTGGAATCTGTTTAAGCGTGATCAACTCTTTTCCCTGTAATGTAATCGTCCCTTCTCTGGGTTTTTTTGTACACTTCATCTCTCGTTTTTTTAGCAATTCTTACGTGCACTTCTCTCGGAAGCCTATGTCTTCTGGCATAATTAGTATGCACATGGTAAGCTTCATCGATGTCCCCTCGCAACTCTTGTTCTTTTCTCTGTAAAATTTCAGTAAAGATTTCAATCATTTTTCCTTTCAGGTCTTCCTCTTTCTCTTCTGGTATGTTTTGGAATCTTAGGTAGAATGCAGCTCTTTCATTTTCAAGTCGGATTATTGTTAGCTCTAATTCTTTATTAACTTGTCTATATTTGAGCTCCATTTTTTACATCTTCTGATCTATTTGTTCTATTTTTGTTTCGATGTTCTTTCTGTTCATTGATTGCTAAGGCATTCTGTATTCTTTCAATTTTGTCATCCACATTTTTGATAGTTCCTTTCAATTCTCCCATTTCATTTTTCATTTCTTCATGATTCCTCCTTGTCTTTTCATGATTTGTAGTTGTCATTTCTTGGCTTTTCGTCAACGTCTCTTGTATCATCTGGAGCATCAATTGCATACTCTGCATTGTTGGTGCTGCTCCCATTGTTCCTGCCATAGTTCCACCTTTCTCCAGCCCCAATGTGCTCTCCATTGATCTTTGATTTGAGGAGGGGGGGTGTTGCTGAAATCATATTGGGTGTAGTTTTTTTCACTAACTTTACTGAAGTTGCCATTTTTATCCCCCTATTTATCCTTGCCCAGAATTGCATATAAATTCTACTTTACTTCTACTTTATCAGCAATATCAATGGTATAAATAATTGTATATCTCAATATTTAACAATAATGAACTTTCTTAATATCACGTTTCAATATCTAAACATTCCTATGTATTATTCTATTCTGTTTTTGATCCTTAATTAATATATATCATAGATTTATATATCACACTGTTATCTTATACAGATAGATGTCTCTCAATTGTATCGGTTATACAGGTATTCAATTCTAGTAATTCGTTTCTCTCTATGTATATAGAGCTTATGCGACCATTGGTTTTCTTGCATCAGACTTCACGGTTCAAATTTATAATCCACTAGGTGTCACCCTCTCCTCAGTATCACTGTTAAGGTCAACAATTCCAGCAAAAAAGGGAACTAAAGGGCCCTCTAATCATTCCAAAACAGTCCTCTCTCTACTGTCTCTGGCACCGTTCCAAGTTCCGAGGCAAATAAATACCAAATACTTGTAAGTTCAACTATTCTTTGGGAAAAACAAAACAGTAGAAGAAAGAGCAAGAAGAAAAAAGTCAACTACTAACCTGACTGTTAAACAATCCTTGGGTCAATAAAAGGTCAATAAAACACACGTTCCCATGGCTATCTCTAGTTAGACATTAAAGTAAGTTATCCCACATGCTCTCATAAACATCCCCCCAGAGATGCTGGGACCTTCAGTCTTCCGGTGACAGGAAACCAGTTGTAAAGTTGTAAAACTCAGTTGTTACAGATACGCTAATGATTTTACTTCGAGGCTCTCCTCCCAATTGAATGGCAATATCACTTTTAGGGATGTGACAGGCGTATTGGAACATTAAGATGTTTTATTAACTACCAACAGACAATTGGACTGACCTGTTACCTTTTACTGAAGTAGCTTACAACAACTCTGTACAGAGTAGCACTGGCTTCACCCCATTTCAGGTTGCCACAGGACAAGAATTCAACCCCATGCCAGAGCTACCAGCTAAGGTACCTGACATCCTCTCCCTTAAGGAGTGGATAAACAATCTGCAATCTATTTGGCCAGTGGTCAGACTAGCTCTACAAGAAGCTAGAGCAGCTTTTAAAGTTCAAGTTGACAGGAAATGCTGTGAACCCAAACATTCAAGGTGGGGGACCCTGTATATCTATTCACAAGTTTCTATAATCCTTACAATCATCTAAGAAACTGGGACCAAAATTCATTGGCCCATTCCCCATCACTAGAATCATTAACCCCATCACGGTAGAACTCCTCTTTCCTAACATACTTAGGCAGGATCATCCAGTGTTTCACTGCAGTCTACTCAAACCAGAAATCACTTCAAAGGTCACACCCCCTTTGCCCAAACCCCCAACCCCCATTATGGTGGATGAAGAACAACACTTTGAAATTAAAGATATCTTTGACTCCCGCACTCACCATGGCTCCACACAATATTTAGTGGTATGGAAACACCTACCGTCCTCTCAGAACGAATGGATAGCCAAAAAACATGTAAAAGCTCCCACAATGTTAAGGAAATTCCACATGAGATACCCTCACAAACCATCCTAAATCTCAATGTATTATATGTTTTATGTCTTTCCAGGTGGATTTTCCATTTTTCTGTGGAAGGCAATATGTCAGATCCGTGTATCTGCCATTCTTTGGTGGAAGAAGGAGGGGTTGGATTTGATACATTCTGTTCTTTCTCCTTTTTATGTATCCTAGGTATCCTATTTCTTGACTTGTCTTTTTGTATAACCTTTCGCTTGATTTATAACCGTTGTGTGGCGCCTCAGATGTCTGGAAAATCCTCACCTCTTGGGGAATGCAGGGAGGGAGGACAGTTCTGTGGATTGCAACTCCCGATGATCCTGAGAACCTCTTCTTATCTGTTTCCCAGAGAGGCTGGTACAAAACCATTTTCACACCCACAGATTGGTGGGAATCCATATTGGACTGTTAAGAGGGGTTCCTAATTTCTTTTATCATGGATTGTATAGCCTGAAGGTCCCAGAGCCTGCTTTGAATGTTGACTTGCTTTCGCCCCTCTTCAATAAAAAGATTCCTTTTGAAATACCAAGTTTTCAAGAGTCTACACTTTCTTGAGGGGCGGGGGGCAAGGCAGGTCCTTACACACTCATTTGTCTTCATCCTATTAGTTGTGCCTGCATTATATTGAATTCCAATTCCACTATATACTTCACTGTTCAGGTCACATTTGGAATATTGCATCCAGTCTGGTCACCAAAAAACAAAACAAATGTAGAAGTCCTAAAAAGAATATAGAGAAGGGTAACAAAGATTGTAAGAGATCTAAATCCCATGAAGAATGGGTAAAGGAATTAAGTATGTTTAGTTAACAAATGAAGAAAAAACTGAGGGAAGACATGATAGCAGTTTCCAGTTCATGAAGTGGTGCCACATGGAAGAGGCATCAATTTTATAGGATAGGTATGTTTAGCTTAATGAATAAAGAGAAGACTGAAGCAATGGATAGAGACTCCTTGGGGAAGATCTAACCTGGAAATAAGGAATTTCCTGATAATGAGAACTATTAAGCAGTGGAACAGCTTTCCTCACAGAATTGTGAATGTGAATGCTCCATTGCTGAAGAAAAGATTGGACAACCATTTGTACAAACTGGTGTATGGAACCCTGCCTTGCCATTATCTGGGTTGGATTTTGACTGTCCTAAATAAGCTGGATTCCTTGTTATTGTGCTTACCAAATCTATTTTGCTAAACCAAGATCAACCTCTTTACCCTGTCCAAATTTCTTTTTTATTAAAGATTTTAATTACAGTAGTAAAATCTAATACAAACAATACAAAGAATGAAAAATAGAAAAAAAAGAGGAAAAGGTGTAAAAAAATAGAAAAAAGAACTACAAAAAGAAAAAATATATAATTGAGAGAAAAGAAATATATCAAGAAGTGTCTTCCAATCTTCATTTCACTTATAAACAATTTTTATTTCATTCCCTCTTAGTTTATAACCAATGATCTCTGCATCCCATCCCTCATCTCTTATCTATAGCCAAGTCCGTAAAGCATCAACTTTTCAGCCAAAAAGCTGAAGACACCAGCCAAAATTTCATAAAAGGTTGTCAGTTTTGTAACAGCATATCTTATTTTAACCTTGATCAAATAAACCAACTTTAGATTTATTCCTACTATCAGTCTTAGTCCGTTCAAATAATTTCATAGAACTTGATATCATTTCTTCTTTCTTCTCACAGGTTTCTTCAAAGCCTCTGATATAAAAGAATTATCCTGATCACTCTTCTTCATTACTTTTATTCCCCTTTGATTTTTAAAATAACCAGTTTCATTTGTATGTTCAGTTAGACATTATTTTCCATATCATTCTCATAACCTATAATTTTAGATCCATTTTCAATGCCGTCTCAATCTTCTCAAGTAAAAGTTATTCATCTGCCATTTCTTCCATGACATATTTTGGACACACTGCATCTGTGAAGCAAACATTGCTTTTGACATTGTTGATACTAACTTATTCCATTTTTCAAAAGTATCCTTCAGTATGTTCAAAGTGAAAATGTTTATACCATTCTATATGTTCCAATTAATTTGCTATTGATTAGGCTTGTGTATTTTTCTCCTTTAACTTTAATTCTCAATTCCCTCTAGTGTTCAATTTTTTAAATTTCTTATCTTTATATTTTGTCTTATCAAAGTCCAAAATATCTACTTTGCATGGGAAATATTTATAATTAATTCCAAAATCCTATTCCAAGTTGATCTGGATCCTTGATCCATATATAATTTTCCCAGAACAAATTCTTATTTAGGTTTTTGTGTTTATTTTTGTTTAAAAAAAATCTTATATGATTCAAATGTTCTTTCATTATGGATTGAGGGAAAAGTCACCCTGTGTTTTCAGACTTGTTGGTCCTAAGATCTCTAATAGTTGAAAAGTAGTTAGCAAGCAATTTCCAAATGTGATTTAGAAAAGAAAGTTTGTGAAGTTAGTATCCTTTGAAAGATGCTGACTATGGTTGTGAGAAGGTCAGCTATTTCTGCTGTGTCTCAGTGCTGAAAATCCACCATGGACTGCTCTTCTGTGATCTCACAAAAAACATCTCTTCAAAACACATTCTCCCATCCTCTCCTTTTCTGCAAAGGTTTTGAAGAGATGGTCTCTTTGTTCATGGTGGTAATTAATTGCTTTTCACAGAGCTGTCTGCCATTTTCTACCAAATCCAACTTTCTTATCTCCCCTTTCAATTTCATTAGAAATTATGATCTTGCTGACATTGCTGTCTGGATCATTGAAGTTACTGAACCCACTTTGCAACCACATTTCTTACAGCTGAGGGATTCCTATTAATTTTTGTGGTCAAAATTGACCTATGCATGCAAAGAGTATCTTTTTTCCCATTTGTTGAGAAGATTTATTATAGATGGAGGAGGTTAACTTTTCATGGTGTTTGGAAACAGAGTGGAAGGTAAGGGTGAAGATGAATAAAATTTCTCTTCTAAATTTTCTGATCTTATTCTTAATACCTTGATGGTCACAGCAAGTGACAGCATCTAGCAAATCTTGAAAAAAATTAGGCAACATCAGAACTCGAGTTCTCAGTCCTCTTCGTTGTTTGCTTGCAGGCATGTCAACCCTATGATGTTGCTTAGTTGGGTAGTGAAATGTAATGAAATGTCTACAAGCAAAGAGCACCAAGATTTTTTATTAACCCTGAGTTACAGACATTCCTTTCTATTGGGAGGTCAGAACTGGTTAATAATTGGCTGGGAGACCACCAGAAGATTAGGTTGGAAAATTTAAAAAAAATAGAAAAACCACTTCCTTATTTGAAAAAAAATAATCCTTTTTTTAAACTCCTAGGTTGCCAGACAGTTACAGCCTTCAGTTATATGGATTGGAGATACAGAAAAAACATTCTACAAAAAGGTACCTAAAACTGAAAAAGAGGTAAATACTTTTTTATATATGGTACAAGCAAACAAGCAGCATAGCACATTAATTGCTAATTTTTCATTCATTTACTTATTTATTTGTTTATGGTTTTAGAACACACATTAATTAGTCATAAATCTATTGCATGGTAATTATATAATAATAAATGCAAACCAGATTATTTTTATAATTAAAATATATATCCTTGTTGAAGAAATGTAAGTGATTTTTGATTAACACAGAATTTTTCACTAGGCACAATAGAAACAAGACCAGATCAGTTTTAACAACAAGTAAGGTGTCAAAGCAATTTTAAATTGTCACATGTTTAAAGACAACTAATTATAATTACTGAAAAAGCTGGCATTATTAATTTTGTAACATTGTGTGATGATCAGATTTTAAAATTAATCATTGAATCACAATGAGTTTTAAAAATAAATTTAAACTAGATGATTCATATATTTGTAAAAATATGTGAGTTCCCTATTATGCAACCATGTTTTTATTATTTCTTAATTCTCTTAATCTATTTTTAATTCATATTTTTGATAAACTGCCAGTCAGTAGTAAAAAAGCAGTCTTGATCCAAAGTGTTACCATTTGCTCTAAATTTAAGAAATTATTTTAAAAACAGTTCCAAGGTTTAACACCTAAAAGAATCATATTTTGAAAAATGACAGAAATATTTAAATTGGCTATGATGGTATTGCTGCCCTCTGCTGGCTAAAATGTTTGCCACAAAGTTCCTTGTTAAGTTTCTTCACATTCTGTGTGTTTTTGTAGCAATATATATATACATATATACATATACATATACACACACACACACACACACACATATATATATATATATATATATATATATATATATATATATATATATATATATATATATATATATATATATATATATATACATACATACATACATACATACATACATACATACATACATACACACACACAAACACACACACACACACACACACACGCATTTTTGCCTCTGGCACTGCATCTTCCTGTAAAAGAACATCCATCCTTTTCTGAAGTGGTTGATCCTCAAAATGTTTATAATATGAACCTGTCAATCCATCCTATAATATACACATCATGTGTGTATATTATTAATTATATTGCTCTACTTGATTTAAACAAATGACATTGATTCAAAAGTTAATGTGTGTGAAATCTACCACTGCATATTTCCTTTGTTACTGTGAAATCAAGTAGGTTTGTCTTGCAATGGATAGTTCCAAATAAAAATCCTATATATCATCCTTGTCAAATTTAAGACTGCATATATTTGTGTTTGTTCTGGAAGATGGAACCTAAACGTTTGAAAAAACAACTTCCCAAAATTTTGAAAACTCTAAAAATTGAAGATCGAATTTTAATCATTGGAACCAGTAACCGGCCATTTGATGCAGAGATCAAATCCTTCTGCAAAGTTTATAAGAAAATAATTTTGGTGCCGCGGCCAGACTATGCTTCAAGATTTGGCAAGTATATGAAAATAGAACTAGTTTATGCAAAGATATCTCAAAATTTAAAAAGTATTTATGCTACTCGAAAATTCATTACTGAATCTTAGAAACATACACACACACGTATATACCTATGTATATAACAATAATAGTATTATTTAGATATATATAATAATAGTCTTTCAGCTTATACATTGTAGTTATAATGTATTATATTTTGTAGCAGTATACATAATAGTATTTTCCCAATTTCTACTTTCTGTCTCTTAATTCTAACCCTTAATACTGTGATGGTGAACTTCTGGCACGTGTGCCAGAGTTGGCACACAGCACCCTCTCGGTGGGCACACAAGCTGCCACCCCAGTTCAGCTCCTCCATCAGGGATGTGCAGTTAGAGGAGGCAGAGCCTCACCACTGTCATTATGAAAAGAAAAAAATATATAAAAGGAAAAAGGCAAGAGCTGAGGTCAGGCTGAGATAGTTGCTGCCAGAATCACCATGGATGACTCTACTTAGTGCTTAACTGTTTAAAAAAGCCTCTAAAAAAGTGCCCTCTACAGGAGGTGGCAGGAGAATGAGGTGCCTCATCTAGTCTGACTTTATGATCACTCGAGCAGAGCTAAGCAAGGGTTAAAAGCCGAAAAATTCCTGAGGTAGATGAGGCACGTCGTTCTCCTGCCTCCTGTAGAGGGTGTTTTTTTAGAGGCTTTTTAGAGGCTCTGGCAGCAACTAGCTCAGCCTGACCTCAGCTCATGCCTTTTTCCTTTTACATTTTTTTCTTTTCATTATGGTAGGCAAGAGCAGAGTTGAAATCCTCTCTGAAACAGCTGGAAAAGGTACGTGTGTGGGTCGGAGGGAGGGGGAGGAATTCAAAAAGTTTGATTGCATGCAGAGCCACGTTGCCTTTTCAAACACACACACACACAGCTGGATAAAAGTATATAAGCCCAGCTTCACTGGTTACAAGTTTGAAAAGGCAACGTGGCTCCACCTGCAATCAAAGGCTCAGATCGGAAGGCAGCAGGGGAATGGGGGGGGGTATGGCAGAGGAGCTGCTTACAAGCCATTGGAAAATATATCCAATCGAACTTCTGTGTTTATGTTTGCTTGAGAGTGAGTGAGAGAGGAATCCAACTTCTCTGTGTGTGTTCCTGTGTCTGTTTGAGAGAGGGGAGAGGGGGGAAGGAGGGGGGGAGAAGAAAAAGAATGAAGGAAAACTTTTTCGCAAAGGAGAAAAACAAATGCTGTCGCTTTAAATCAGAACTGAGCATGCCTGGCTGTGGAATTCTGGGAGTTGAGGTCCACAAGTCTAATAAAATTTGAAACCCCTGTGTCAGTGCCTCACCAGCTATAAACCTCACTGCATGTCACTGTCCTCCATACATGTATGTGCGCCTCCCGCTGGTCAGCTGGTCTCCAGGTCTCTGTCGTGCATGCGGGAGAACAAGGTGCATGCGGGGGAGTGGGGTGCATGCATGTGCAGTGGGGAACGAATGTGTGGGGGGACTGCATGCACAGGGAGTGGACGCATGTGGGGAACAACCTTTCTTGTATCCCTGTACATCACTCATGTTTAATCTAAATCTCTGCCTCTACATCTACATCTGTTGTCTGTGTCAACTCATAAAGCATTTCCATGTCTGTTATCAAGTTGGCATGGTAAGGAAAGAGGGGAGTGCATTCCATGCATACCTTCGGCTAGAGTCAGATCTTAGATTACCACAGCAGGCTTGTGAGGCATGGAATTCTATAGCCTGCTGGAGCACCTTGTTGGATAATGTGATTTATAACACAGATTGAGGGGAGGAGGAAACAGGAGCAAAGTTCAGCTGTAACTTACTTGAGGTCAGATCTGACTCCAATGGGGTATTGTCGAAATATTGTTCCTAATAAATGACTGGATTTTCAAACTTGGCTCGAGGCTCATGAATTAATTAGAGCATCTTTAGGAAACCTGACAGAGAGTCAGATCTGCTTTTAAAATCTATCAAGATAACTAGGTCTCCTGAATCCTGGACTCTCCAATTGCTCTCTGATATCTGGAGTGCCTGGAGGGAAACTCAGGCAACCATGGCAGAGAATGGGCTATCCAAAGAGAGCCTGATTGCAGCTGGAGTGCAGCCTAACCTCAGACATCAAAGCTTAGATGCCTGTTCCAGCGACCGAAGCAAGAAGAGATGAGTATTTGTGGAAGTTAACCCCTAAAGAAGCTGAGGTTGAGCTCCCCCACCCAATGCCCAGAAAAAGGGAAGGGCCATGAGTGAGCTGGGAAGAGTGGAGTGGATGCTAGACTGGAAACAAGCCTGGCTCCCAAAGCCCCTGATGGAACCCCTCGGGAGTTCCATAGAGCAGAGCAGGAAGGAATTTGACCAGGCCACGCTCCGTGAAGAGGGGCCATTATGCAGGCCAAAAGAGAGGAGAGGAGCAGTGGATCCTTTTGAAGTGAGGAGAAGCAGACAGGAACGCAGCCCCCCTTTTCCACCCATCAGAAGGAGGCTGCAACCAGTGCTTCTTCCATGCAGCAGACAGGGTAGACAACCCCCTTTCTCCCTCTGAACTAGAGCTGAGGAAGATGGCCAGCCATATCAAGTGCAAGCATACAGAGGCTGATGAAAGGAGGGAGGAGCAGTACTGAACAAACCGCCCCAATTCAGGGGAAAGTTTGATGGGGACTCAGACCAGTTAGCCCTATTCCTTGACTCAGCTGAAACCCACCTAGAATGCTATGGACACCTCTACCCATCCCCCAGAGCCATGATGAATACCATCTCAGAGGGGCTAGAAGAAGAAGCAAGGGAATGGCTACCAACCCTCCACAAGAGGAGAGCCCCCCCCCCCAACTGCAAGGCATAGATGACTTCCTACAACTCCTAGAGGCCAGATTTTTTAAAAAAAAATTTTAAATTTTAATTGAACAAAAACACAAAAAAAGAATCATCCTTCATTACATCTTGTAGAAAGCGTGTCAATTGGTTACAGATAACTTTCGTGCATTTCTTCGACAGTCATTACTTATAGTTCATATTAGATTATACACTTTAAGTCAAAAATCTTTGTATATCTTACAATCAATGTACCACAATTCTCATTTGACTACAATTATTTGAACATGATTTTACCTCAAATCATTCATATTTAAAGACACAACCACATAATGGCATTCATTAGCTATTTCAAAAAATCCTTCAATAACATTACACCTTTATAGTATTTTTAAGCAAAAGTCAATTAATAAAGTTTCTAAGCCTTTCCCCCCCTTTTTTCCAAACTCACTGATTAAAATTTATATCCAAGTTACTTTTGCCAATACCATAGCATGTATATATTGTTAAACAATGGCCATTAATGTTTCCTTGTTATTATAATTGGCTAAAAATCATTTACTATTTATGTCCCATCACCTCTTGTCAGACTCCCCCAAAAAAGAAAAAAACCTTAAGCCTTTATAACAATAGCTAAATAAAAATTTGTTAATAAAATTTTATAGGTCTTTTTCCCAAGTCACAATTTGCAATTTATATCCAATTTTTTTTTTGCTAGATTACCATACATGTATATATCATTAGGCTATATCCATTATCGTTTCCTTATTGTTATTATAGTTAATTAATTGTTAGCGAATATACATTTGATAATAATCTAAAACAATCCAAGAGTACATAATTCCTACTTATTAGTCACCAAAATCAACTGATATTTTATTATCAACTTTCATTATCAACCTATATCTTTCCAGTAACAAAAAATATTATCTCTCTTGCCAATTGTTGTGTAAGTCTTATTTTTATCTTCTTTATAAGGTTTTTATAAACTTTTCTCCGCACTTTGAACTCATTGTTTAGAATTTATATCCAAGTTACTTTTGCCAATACCATAGCATGTATATATTGTTAAACAATGTCCATTAAAATTTCCTTGTTGTTATTATAATTGGCTAAAAATCATTTACTATTTATGCCCCATCTCCTCTCATTAGCCCCCCACCCCCCAAAAAAAACCTTACACCTTTATAACAAGATCTAAATGAAAATTTGTTAATAAAATTTATAAGTCTTTTTCCCAAGTCAAAATTTACTATTTATATCCAAATTTCTTTTACTAAATTGCCAATAGATGTATATATCATTACGCTGTATCCATTATCATTTCATTATTATTATTTATGGTTAATTAATTTTTAGCGAGTAAACATTTAATAACAATCTAAAACAATCTAAGAGTTACAAAATTCCTACTTATTAATCACCAATAATAAAAAACTAATTTTTATTATCAACTTTAATTGTCAACCTGTATCTTTCCAATAACAAAACAGTCTTATCTCTCTTGCCAATTGTGGAGTCAGACTTCTTTTTATCTCCTTTATAAGGTTTTTATAGGCTTCTCTCCGCAATTTGTTGCTTGAAGGGTCTCTCAGATAATCTCGTTGCCCACCAGTTGCTACTAAAATTAACTTGTCTTTGGTTGTCAATCTTGCTTCTGAAAAAAATTATCTTCTTTTGTCTATCATCATTAGTATTTTTTTTCTTCTGTGTCCTGAAATTTGGGGTAGAGCTCCAATTCGTCAAATTCCCTTTTCCATATTCCCTTCTTTCCACTTTCACCCACATTTGCTCCATTAATAAATTAATCTATTATCTTATCTTTATTTTTTATATCTTCATTCTCCCCTTTAATTTTTGGGACTCCAACCCCATCATCTTTTGCTGTCTTTCCAACTTCTCAATTCTCCCATATCATTCCAATAGATTTTGAATTCCAATCAAAATATTTTGGAATTTTAAGGTTTCCTCATCTAAGTATTGATCCATGTTTCCAAAACATAAGGAGAGAGAAAAATAAAAAAACTAATAGCGACTGCCACTCTAGCCTTCCAGGCCTCTCTTACTTTTTATTTTAAATTGACTTGAATACAAGTTCTTTTATGCTCTTCAAAGGGGAAAGGTTCTGTTCCCCCCCCCACACTTTCTTCCCCTGCCAAAATAATTATCAGAGGCACCTGTGAAAACAGTTCGTGCCCTTGGTTCTTTATCAGTTTCTGTAAATAACTGCAAACCCTTCAGCTGCAAAGTTAGTAAAGTCAAATAAGAAGAGGGATACGTTGTTTCGAAACCCCCAGTTTCTGACCTCCGAGTGGCAGTTAATTTTCACCTTCTATAGGAAAAAAAGTTCTTTAGAGTTCTTTTAGCATGGTTTAATAACAAGTAGTAGGAAGAATTGTTAAAATAAAAAGAAAGTTTTAATCCAGAAGTCAAAAAAATAAAGCAACTAGAAGCAGAAGAAGAAAAAAATCAATCTGTTCACTTTAAGAGGAGAGATGAAGAACGTTACAAGCATTTCCATCCACAAAAAATAGTTACAAAGAAAAAAACTTTCCACAGTGATCCCATTAGGATTATTTTCTCCGCTCAGTTCTTTTATTTAAGGATCTAATTTGGCTTTAAAGAAACATTTATTTGGGCAATCTTTAGCAAAATAGAAAAAATAGCTCACCAGATAGACTCACTTTCTCTTTTCACTTTCTTCCTTCCAGAACGTCCCGATTTTATCAGTCTAGGGGCTGCCTGTTTACTGCCAGCTTGAAGCACTTCCCTTGGGTCTATCAGGGATTTTGCGATATCCCTGAGACAAGCAAGGCTTTGTCTTCCTGATGACCGTCTCTATGGGACAGTTTAGGTCTCAGTGGATCCTCCAGCGGCAAAAGTGTCAACGGCGATCTCGGAGTATCGAGACCGCACGTTGTAACATTGCATGGCTCCTCTTTCTCCTAGAGGCCAGATTTGAGGAGGTGGAGGAAGACCCTTATGCAGAAGATGAGCTCAGGGACCTAAAACATAGGGGCCGCCCCATCAAAGAGCACATTTAGGAAGGTCATTAGAAGGCTACCGCTGATGCCATTAGGCCACCACTAATGACAGAGCATCTGTTAGTGCATTTTTTTTCAGAACAAGCCTGGACACGCAGATTGCCCAGGTAGCCACTTACCAGGGCATCCCGAACCGACTCTGAGTGGTTCCAAATAGCAATAAAAGTCATTGGTGGATTGCGCACAAACAACAAGAGAAAGCCACTGGACACAAAAGAGCGAGGTCAACCTGACCTGAAACCACCCAGCCATCGGGGAACCACAGCAATACAGTGGGCCCTGAAACCAGTCCCCCCCCCTCATAGTGCGCTGAAATGCTACAGATGCAGGGGGTGGGTCACATGGCATCTACATGAACAACCCCAGCCCCAAAGCCAAGACCAGAGCCACCACCCAGGGCACGACTGGAACAAGGCCACAAATGGCTACAGAGGTCCCTCCCCACACAGCCAAAGGGGGGAACCCTAAGGAACAACAATCAGTTGCCAGAATCCTATGACAGCGAGGACGAAGGCGAAAATGACCCAATGGTGAGAGGACCAGTTCACCCTTTCCTTTTTCCTTTTTCTGACAAGCCATGTCCCCTAAGGGTATGACAAAGAGAGGGGAGGAAGGCCTGTGAAAACAAATGTAACCTATGATAGAGGTTTTAAGGGACCACTCTCAAGGTCGATTTGTAGAAGACCACATGAGATTAATTTGGTCCAGGGAAGTTAGTTTAATCTCCCTAGATTCCCATGGCCATTGTTCACCAATGTTGGTTCTTCACAAACATAGCAGTTTGTCACATTGAGGGAGGAAGCAATTCGTTCAGTAAGGTTGATAAAGAGATTCTTAGTTGGGGAGGGGAGTTCAATTTTAGTTCCCATTTCTTCATAGAAAGAATGGAAGTCAGAGAACTGTTGGGATGGATGCGCTGTTTTTGTGATAGTGATTAGAATGTCACCACCCCAAGAACCACCCTCATTGTCCTGGGGGTGCATCAAAAAGAAGACATACAGGGTTGCATTTAAAGGTCTGACAAGTAGAAACAGTCTAGAAATGTTGAATCAATAAGGGCCAGTGCAACCTCCAAGGGTTGGTCCTGGATGTGGAACAGATTTGCAAGTAGATTGTAGATAAGATTGTAGATAAATTTATTTATAGGCCGCCCTTTTCCCTGAGGGGACTCAGGGCGGCTTACAACGTGTAGGGAAGGGAGTACACACAATGACATATGGAGACAGTACATAATTAAAAATAGAAGCAACATTCATTCATCATTCGTGAGGGGGCAGATTATAATCTTTAACCCCAGGCCTGACGGGATAGCCAGATCTTGAGGGCTGTGCGGAAGGTCTGAAGGGTGGTGAGGGTACGAATCTCCACGGGGAGATCGTTCCAAAGGGTCGGAGCTACTACTGAAAAGGCTCTCCTCCGCGTAGTTGCCAGTCGACACTGACTGGCGGATGGAATTCGGAGGAGGCCTAATCTGTGTGATCTAATAGGTCGTAAGGAGGTAATTGGCAGGAGGCGGTCTCTCAAGTACCCAGATCCACTACCATGGAGGGCTTTATGGGTGGTAAGTAGCACCTTGAAGCGCACCCGGAGATCAACAGGTAGCCAGCGCAGCTTGCGGAGGATTGGTGTTATGTGGGCGAACCGAGGTGCACCCACAATCACTCGCGCGGCTGCATTCTGCACTAGCTGAAGTCGCCGGATGCTCTTCAAGGGCAGCCCCATGTAGAGCACGTTGCAGTATTCCAGCCTAGAGGTCACAAGGGCACGAGTGACTGTTGTGAGAGCCTCCCGGTTCAGGTAGGGTCGCAACTGGCGCACCAGGCGAACCTGGGCAAATGCCCCCCTGGTCACAGCCGACAGATGATGATCGAAGGTCAGCTGCGGGTCCAGGAGGACTCCCAAGTTGTGAACCCTGTCTGAGGGGTATAATATTTGGCCCCCCAGCCTGAGTGATGGAACACTAGCCAAATTATTGGGAGGGAAACACAACAGCCACTCGGTCTTTTCCGGGTTGAGAACAAGCTTGTTAGCCCTCATCCAGTCCCTAATGGCTTCAAGGCCACGGTTCATCACGTCCACCGCTTCATTGAGTTGGCACGGGGCGCACAGATACAACTGAGTATCGTCCGCGTATTGGTGGTATCTTATCCCGTGCCTCCGAATGATCTCGCCCAGCGGTTTCATGTAGATGTTAAATAGTAGGGGGGACAGGACCGACCCCTGCGGCACCCCATATGTTAGGGGCCTAGGTGTCGATCTCTGCCCCCCTATCAACACCGACTGCGACCTGTCCGAGAGGTAGGAGGAGAACCACTGCAAAACAGTGCCTCCCCCCCACCTCCCACAGTCGTCGCAGAAGGATACCATGGTCGATGGTATTGAAAGCCGCCGAGAGGTCAAGGAGAACCAAGATGGAGGCATGGCCTCCATCCCTGGCTCTCCAGAGATCATCGGTCAATGCGACCAAAGCGGTTTCTGTGCTGTAACCAGGCCTGAAGCCGGACTGGAATGGGTCAAGGTAACTGGCTTCCTCCAAGCACTGCTGGAGCTGGGAGGCCACCACCTTCTCAACAACCTTCCCAACAAAGGGGAGGTTGGAGACTGGACGATAATTGTTAAGAACGTCTGGATCCAAGGATGGTTTCTTCAGGAGGGGTCTCACCACCGCCGTTTTAAGTGCGGAGGGGAAGATCCCCTCCCGAAGAGAGGCGGTAACAACCGCCTGGATCCAGCCCCGTGTCACCTCTCCGCTGTTGGCAACCAGCCAGGAGGGACACGGGTCCAGTACACAGGTGGAGGCACTCACAGCTCTCATGGCCTTGTCCATGTCCCCGGGGGCAACATCCTGAAACTCAACCCAGCGATGGTCTGCCAAGTTGTCCTCCTGTGCCTCGGCTGGATCTGCAAAGGTGGAGTCCAAATCCGACCGAAACCGAGCAACTTTGTCCGCTAAGAACTGGACATAGTCTTCAGCCCTACCCTGCAAGGGGTCCCCCGTATCCCTCCTATTTAGGAGGGAACGGGTTATCCTAAACAGGGCGGCTGGGCGAGACTCAGCGGACGCAACCAAGGTGGCAATATACGATCTTTTTGCTGTCCTAAGTGCCCTGATGTACTCCTTGGTGCAAGTTGTTAAGAGTGCTCGGCTCGATTCGGATTTATCGGACCTCCATAGGTGCCCTAGGCGTCTCCTCCGGCGCTTCCTCTCCCGGAGCTCCTCGGTATACCAATATAGATACTGAATGTGGGAGGCCAGAAGGGGAAGGCAAGTAGCCATGGTAGAGGTATTTTTCCACAGAAAGATAAAAACGTTGAGAGTGCAAGGAACCACACAAGACCCCTTCCCCCCCACCCCTGCCCCTGTGCAATAGCATAACAAGCATCAAAACAAATGTGAGTTTTAGGGATGTGGGAAGTACTCTGGTTCCATCCCAGGTGGATAGCAGGCTAGTTGCGGCCCTGATATCTGGTGACTTTGATGTCCAAGCTGAATTGGGAACCCTATGGATTAAAGCAGATGGGGTTACTGTTATTTGGACAAATGTCATAGACATAGGCAGTAGTGTTGTAAACCCCTAAAACACAAGAGGTGGTTCGTTCTTGGCAGGTGTAATGAGAATGGTATACAAGTGTTTTTGTGACCATATTTCCATGGCAGGTGGGGACCAGGCATTGGTCACACAGAGTCTGGGGGGGAGGGGCTCCAGATGCGAGTGTAGTAGTCCCTAGGATCAAAAACATTAAGGCAAGCTGTGGAGCCGAAATAGAGGTCAGAGCCATCTTGTCCTCATCCCAGGAGTGTGCAGGGAAACCAGCAACAAAATAAGAGAATAGCAAAAACAACAAATACAGCAAACCAAACGTATGCAACAGGTATCCAGTCCATCTAGGGGAATAGGTCAGCAGGGGATGCAGGAGTGTGGTGACATTTGAGTTTGAGTCCGTCAAGCTATTGTGCTTGCCACAGGTCGGAGGGTTCGTTGGTGTGCTTGACCCTGGATACATGGACCCACATCTTGACTCCTCCTACTTTCACAGCTGAGGAGAACCTGGCGAGGGATAGACCACCTGGGTTTGGTGCAAGCCTGAAAGAGCTCTTTGATTCTTATCCACTGGTCTGGTTCAGCCAGTGGTGGAGCGTCTGTAGCTGGAGGCAAGGCAGACTGGACCTGTTTAGAGAAAGAAGACAGAACCTGCACCAGATTATGCAAATTGTGGGAGATGTTTCTTTCCCCTTCATTGGAATCTTGCAGGGTAGAAGTAGCAAAGGGTCCCCCATACATCATCTCAAAAGATGACAATCCCAATCTCCCAGAGGACAAGGCCCTGGTCCTGGCTAAGGCTAGTGGTAGCACTTTGGGCCATGGGAGTCGGGTTCCCTGGCAGAGTTTGGCCAAGTGAGTTTTCGGGGTTCGGTTAATTCTGTCCTCTTTAGCTGAAGATTGGGGCTGATAGCTTGAATGAAGATGCCAGGGGATGTTTAAAAACTTACTGATATCCTGGGTAATCTGTGAGGTAAAATGCCTTCCATTGTCAGATTTGAGACTTCAAGGAACTCCAAACTTTGGAATGATCTGATCAACTAGGGCATTTGTTTGTTTCATTTTGTTTATTGGTTTTGTATGCTGGCCACTCCCGAAGGACTTCGGGCGGCTCACAATGAAACGGGGAGGGGATAAATGAGACAATACAAACAATATTAAAAATACACAACAGTCACAAATGAAGCGGGGCTGGATACTTCAACAGCCCTCAGCCTGCCGGAACAGCCAGGACTTGTATCTTTACAGAAGGCCGGGAGGGTAATAAAGGTCCGGATCTCCACGGGGAGCTCGTTCCAGAGGGCCGGAGCAGCAACAGAGAAGGCTCTCCCCCGGGGGGTCGCCAGCCGACATTGGCTGGCAGATGGAACCTGGAGAAGGCCGAGCCTGTGTGATCGAATCGGTCTTTGGGAGGTAATTGGCAGGAGGCGATCTCTCAGGTACCCAGATCTGATGCCATGCAGGGCTTTATAAGTAATAACTAGCACCTTGAAGCGAGTCCGGAGACCAATGGGCAGCCAGTGCAGCTCGCGGAGGATAGGTGTAACGTGGGTGTACCTAGGTGCACCCACAATCGCTCGCGCGGCTGCATTCTGGACTAGCTGAAGTCTTCGAACACATTCACCATTTGTCTAGCTTTTTGGGTGGATGTTGGGATTACTTCAGGCCATCTGGTGAATAAATCCACAAACACAAGCAGGTTAGATTTGGCTCCCTTCTTGAGGAGCTCAGTGAAGTCCACTTGCCAGGCCTCCCCCGGGGATCAGGCACACTGGAGACGACCAAGAGATTGCCTCTGCAGGGCTTATTTCTTTGGCAGAGATCACATTAAGAAACAACAATCCTGCAAATGCTGCGTAAGTTTGGATTGCAATATAGGGATGTCAGCCACTAATGCAGTAGGTGAGGACCACTATGAGACATTCGATGAGCTCTTTGGACAAGTTTCCACATCATTTGCTGGAGAAGTTGGATTTTATTCTGGACTACCCACCATCCATTGCACAATTTGCCATTGGGGTTTAATTTGTCTCTGGTGTCATATAAGGCAGGAAGCTGCAGTGTGGTGTCACAGGGAAGGAGAGCTAGAAGTTTGGTTTGTTCTGACAGGTGGCTTGGCCCCATTCAGCGGCTTGGTGGGCCCAATAATCAGCAGCACGGTTGCCACAAGAAATCTCGCTGTGGTGAATCTGGTGGCTTCAGCAGTGAATGATGGCCAATTCAGATGTAAGGGCTTCATCTTTAAACTTTTCCCATCAGCCCAATGAATTCATGGGCTTTCCACAAGACAGCATGAGTATGTGCAGCTAGGAAGGCATAGGGACTGTCGGTATATAGAGCCAAGGTGGTGCAGTGGTTAAATGCAGCACTGCAGGCTACTGCTAGATCAGCAGGTCAGCGGTTCAAATCTCACCGGCTCAGGGTTGACTCAGCCTTCCATCCTTCCGAGGTGGGTAAAATGAGGACCCAGATTGTTGGGGGCAATATGCTG
The DNA here is from genome assembly GCF_051295495.1 of Thamnophis sirtalis. Taxonomy (NCBI): domain Eukaryota; kingdom Metazoa; phylum Chordata; class Lepidosauria; order Squamata; family Natricidae; genus Thamnophis; species Thamnophis sirtalis. Next base: position 112,869,191 of record NW_028261385.1, on the reverse strand, counting down.
ACTCTCTGTAAACCGCTTAGAGAGGCCTGAAAGGCCTATGAAGCGGTATATAAGTCTACTGCTATTGCTATTGCTATTGCTATATATGTTAGTGGGCAGTCCTTCTGATAGGTAGCATGCCTCAGTTAGGGCCAGGAGCTCAACTGCTTGGACGGATCAGTATGTTGGAAGCTGTTGCAAAAGGAGGGACCCATCTGTGGATACTACTGCTAAGCCAGTGTATCTCTTCCCATTCTTAACAAAAGATGAACCATACATCCAAAGTTGGGATTCAGGGTTCTCAAGAGGCTCAGTTCTAAGGTCAGCACGAATGCCCAACACAGCCTCCAAGATAGTTAAACAATCATGCTTCTGGCCTTCCTTGGGGTGGGGGGTGGAATGAGGCTGGGTTCAGTCTTTCACCTATGAAGTTGAACAGTCTGCTTCTAAGATCTGGTTAGCATACTTAGAGACACAGCATGAAATAGCCCAGGCAGGGAGCTTTTGCTCCAGTAAGGTTTGGACTGAATGGGTTGTGTAGACATTCAGGGGGGCTCCAAAAATTATTTTGTGTGTTTCCTGAATTAGGATGGCTGTGGCAGCAACAGACCGAAGACAGGCTGACCAGCCCCTGGCAACTGGGTCCAGAACTTTAGATAGGTGTAAGAGTTCCTCTCCTAGTTTAAGACAGTGAAGGCTCTTGAAACCGAGTATTTCAAAACGAACCTTTTATTAAGTAGAATGGAAACCGTTCAACAGTTCAAAGGAACATCTGAATCCCCTTAGGCAATGTGAGTAGAATTAAAGCAATAGAGACCCCTCCCATTAGTTAGAATGCAGATTTTAGCCAATATACAAGTGTGAAGATTTTCCTTTGCCAACTGCCCTGAGAACCGAACAAACATACACTCCCATGGTTATCTTCTGTTAATCATTAAAGTGAAACATCCCACATGGCCATCATAAACATTCCCCCAAAAGGTGAGAACCTCAAGGCATTTTGGTGCCAGGAAACCAGTTTTCACAGGCAGTGCTAATAAATCGACTCCAAGCCCCCCCTCCTCCCAATTGAATGGGAGTATCACTTTCAGGGATCTGACAAGCCTTCCTTTAAAAAAGGAGACACCCACCTGTGAAAATAGAGAATAAAAATTCCATCATAGTATTTTAACAAGGTTTGTCAGGGTATTGGGAGTGAAATTTTTTCAGCAAGGTAGGGGTCCTAACCTGGTGTTTAGCTACCCATTCATTTTGGGATGAGGGTAAATGCTTTCAAGTAACTAAGTATTGGGTTTTCCCCCTGTATATCCTAGAGTCAAGGATTTCCTTAATTTCAAAGTGGTGTTCACCTTCTATCATGATAGGAATAGGTGGTGTAGGTGCAGGTGGTCTGAGTGGTGAGATTACTTCCCATTTCAGTAAACTAATGTGAAATACATGTCTTTGGAAGGAGTAGTTCTACTGTTACTTGGTTGATGACTCTAGTGATAGGGAAAGGTCCAATGAAATTTGGCCCTAATTTTGAAGGCTACAATTACTTCAGGAATTTTGTAGATAAGTGTACTCTATCTCCAGCGTGAAAAGGTTTGGGTTCCACTCTTTTCTTGTCAGCTTGAATTTTAAAAGCCGCTCTAGCATCCTCTAAAGCTAATCTAACTACCGGCCATGTTTCTCGTAAAGTGTCTCTCCACTCCTTAAGTGAGGGGATAGTGGGTTCTTCTGTGGGTAGTTCAGGCATGGGGCTGAAATCCTGGCCTGTTGCTACTCTAAAAGGGGTAAAACCAGTGCTTGAGTGTACAGCGTTATTGAATGCCAGTTCCGCGAAAGGTAAAAGTTCAGTCCAGTTATTCTGTTGAAAATTAATAAAACATCTTAGATATTGTTCTAGGACTGAGTTGCATTTTTCAGTTTGATTGTTAGTTTGGGTGTAGTGCGATGAGCTCAACCCTTGGACAGTGCCAAGTAAAGTTAAAAATGCCCTCTAAAATTTTGAGGTGAATTGGATCTCTCTGTTGGAGATGATTCTCTGTGGGGCTCCATGAAGACGATAAATATGTCTCAGGAATAACTTGCCTAGACTTTTGGCAGTCTGGATTGTTTGGCAAGGTATAAAATGTGCCTGTTTTGAAAACAGGTCTGTTACAACCCAAATGACAGTATTCCCCGCACTTTCTGGTAGTTCCATAATAAAGTCCATCACAATGTCTCTCCATGGTGCTGAAGGTTCAGCTACCTTCTGTAAGAGTCCTGGGATTTTCCCTTGACGTCTTTTAGCTGCTGCACAAATAGGGCAGATCATTACATAGCTCTCTATGTCCTTTTTTAGTGATGGCCACCAAAATTTTCTTTTAATTAAGTGTAAAGTTTTCACAAAACCAAAGTGTCCAACTAATTTGGAGTCGTGGCACCTTGCCATAAACTGCAGTCTTTGGCTAGCTGGAATATACAACTTCCCTCCCACCCAAGCTAAGTTATATTTCATCAGGCAGCTGGATTTGAAACCATTCATTGGTGGCTAAAGCTTGTTTAAAAGTTTAGGTGGTGTCATTGTCCGTCAATGTTTCTTGTTTTGCCTGGGACCTGGTGATTACTTTAACGAGTAGCTGATTGTTTTGTATCATGGGTTTGAAGTTTTCTGGATAGTGCATCTGCCAGAAAATTTTTCCCCCTGGGAGATATCTGAGCATAAATTCAAACAGTTTAAAGTACTGAGCCCATTGTACCTGTTTTAGGGAGCGTTTCCTTGGGGTCTTTAAGGCTTCTAAATTTTTATGATCCATCCAGGCTTCAAAAGGGATCTTATACCCCTCTAGGAAATACCGAACTGCATAAGTTTCTTTCTCCCAAATGGCCCACCTTTGCTCAGTTTCATTCAATTTTTTGGATGTGTAAGCTCATGGTTGTAATTGGTCTTGCTGAAGCAGGACCACTCCTATTGCCACATCACTGGCATCTGCTTGTATGATGAATGGTTTCTCTGTGTGTAGGTGCTTCAGAATTGGCTCTGCTGAAAACAGTCCTTTAAGTTTTTCAAATGCAGTTTGGCATTCCATAGTCTAGTTCAAAGTCTGCTTCGGTTTTGGGTTACCTTCTCCCTTCATTTTTAAAAGCTTGGTGATGGGGAGAGCAATCTGGGCAAAAGGGGATAAACTAGCAGTAAAAGTTGGCAAATCCCAGGAAGCTTTGTAACTGTTTACGTGTTTTAGATGGTTCCCAATCAAGTACCGCCTGCACTTTTAAAGGATCCATTTCTATGCCCTGCTGTGAAATGCGGTACCCTAAATAATCAATTTTTTTTCTTGGTGGAATTCACATTTAGAGAGTTTAGCATAAAGTTTGGCAGAATGGAGTTTGTTCAGAACAGCCAGAACAGTTTTACATGTTCTGCTTTGGTCTCACTATATAATAAAATATCATCTAAATAAACCAAAATTCCCTTGTACAAATACTCGTGTAGTACTTCAACACTGCAGAGGCCCCTTGTAGCTCAAATGGGAGCACTTTGAATTGGTAGCATCCAAGAGGGGTGTTAAATGCTATTTTCCATTTGTCTCCTGCTTTAATTCTGATACGGTAGTAAACCTTCCTCAAATCCAGCTTTGAATTTTTTTTCTCTTTAGCGAGGTGTGCTAGCATGTCTTTCATGATGGGGAGAGGTGCATGTTCTCCACACTGATCATATTTAAGTTTCTAAAACCCTCACAGAGACATTTAGAGCCATCTTTTTTTCCTCTAAATAACACTGGGGCTGCAATTTTTGGTCGGGCTGGCTCAATGAAGCCCCTTGCTAGGTTTTTCTCAGTGAATGCTCTCAGTTCTTCCAGCTCCCTCAGGGACATGCTATACATCTTGGGTTTAGGGAGTTTGGCCCTGGGTAGGATTTCTATTGCACAGTCAGTGGAGTGATGGCAGGGGCGGGGGGAGCTTGTCAGAGGCTTTTTCACTAAAAACCTCAGCCTAGTTTTTTGTATTCGTTGGGTATGCCCTGGGTTGGCATAGTGTAAGCAGGTCACTGGAAAAGTGTGGTCAACAATGTGTATGGATTGGCCACTACTGGATGCAGAGGGTAAATCCGGGCATTAGTTTCTCTCAAATCGTGATCAAATCTCCAAGATCCATCAGGCTTGGGTACAAGATCCATCAGGCTTGGATACACATGACTCTATGTGAACAAGAAGTCCAGTTTTCAGAAAAAGTTCAATGTAGGCCTTAATGCCAATCTGGGCCTCTCGCTTGATTGGGTACTGAGGAATCGCAATAGGTTGGGCATCAGGGAAGAGGTGAGTTATGTGAGGTGTGGCAAATCTAGAAAATCCAGGGGTTCCTTGGTACCACACCTGAGGATTTATTTTATCAGAGTTCGGCTCTTTAGGGATAGTCTCCTTCCCCAAGAAACAAATATAAGCTTTTTCTGTGGGGGAATATTAAGGGAGAGTCCCTGCTGGGTGCATTGCATAATGGCTCCCAGTTTCCTTGGAGATCCCAAAAGGTTGATAGGGTATTGTGGGAGGATCAGAAAGGAATGATGGAGGGAGGGGCCTGCTTTTAATTGTACTGTCATGGGGTAGCTAAGAGGGGCATTTTCCTCTATCCCAGTAGTTCCAATAATGGAGTAGTCTGGGAGGAAAGGCAGGGGATTGCTGCATCATTTAGGGCGCTGAATGTGGCCCCTGTATCAATCAAAAAGAAATAAAGTTTCTCCCCCACTTTTAACTCCACCAGAGGGTCAGGAGAGGAAATTGGCCCTCCGGAGTCCCTTCAATAGGACTCTGGGTGGAACTCAGGCCCTGGGTTGACATAAGGAGCATAGGGGCTTGTTGGGTTTGAGGCCTGAAACCTCCCCATCCCTAAATTGTCCAAGTCCCCTGCTGGGTTGTCATTCCAGGGGGCAATCTTTTCTCCAGTGGACAACTTGTTTACAGCGGGCACACTGATTTTTCTGGAGGGAGACTCCTTTTGGAAAAGAATGAATTACCCCACGTTACTCTGGGAAGTGATAGCAACTGCTAAAAACCTGTTTTCGCATTTTGTGATCTTCCTTCCTTTCTTCTTCCTCTTCTCTCTGGGAATAGACAGTGAAGGCAGTTTGAATAAGAGTATCCAGGGCCTGAGTAGTAGGGGCCTCAAGTTTTTGTAGTTTCTTCCTAATGTCTGGAGCACTTTGGCCCACAAAAGTCATTTTCAACAAAAACTCATTGGCTGGACTATCAGGGTCGAGATCAGTGTATCTCCAAAACCCATCTTTGAGACGGTTCAAAAAATGGGCAAAGGGATTCCTTTGCATCTTGGATGATCTGGTGGACATGATGAAAATTCACTGTTTTAGGACACCAAGTTTCAGCCCCTGTAGGATTGAATCCCGGGCTCGCTGGAGAATGAAGGTGCCCCGATCCGAGTTGGGATTAACTTCAAAATTGGGGTTCAAAAGAGCCAGGGGTTCAGGCCACAAATCAACGGCATCATGATTAGTTTGAATGCCATGTTCCCTAGCAGCTTTATAGTATGTTGTGGTGACTTTAAGGACTTGTTTTTCTTTGGTGGATAATAGTGCTGACAAGAGGGTAAAAATGTCAGGCACATTGGGTTTATGGGTGGCCATTATACGTTGAACAAGTTCTGCATAACTTTGGGGAGATTCCCTGTAAGGGACAAATCCTGTTTTCCAGTTAAAAAGATTACTGGTAGTAAAGGGGGTGTGAATGTACACCAGCTGGTCTTTCATAGGAACCTGTCGGAGGGGGGCTAGGATTGAAGTCTAGTATTAAGATTACAATTTACTAGGTTAGAAAACAACTAATTTCTGACAGTATACAATAATATAAGCAGAAGACAATAACAAAGTTTAATTCTTAATAAATTATTTCTAGCAGTATATCATATCAAAAGCAAACTGCAAATATTGGTTTAATCAGTAACAATTATATAGTAACATAAGCAATTTATAATAAAAGCAAATAGCCAATATTGATTCTTTTTTATTCATGTTGATTAATATACTCCTTCAATATCATTAAGCCTCTTATCCAGAATTTGCACACAGCCTCTTCCAATGACTTTAGCCTTCTGGCCATTTGCCAAGGCTACTGCATCTCAAGCAGATGGATCCATTCTGTAAAACAATTTAGAATTATTAACAATTGTTTGACTTGCACCACTGTGTATGAACCATTTATCTCTGCTATCACAATAGCTAACTTTTGCAACAGCAACTTGTCCATCTTTTGATTGCAAATAATTTCTTCTTTGCAAACAGCTTTTTCCTTGCAAACAGTCCTTCTGTAGATGTGTCTTTTCACCACAAATGAAGCACCACTTCTGTTGTTGGACTGTAATTTTATAACTCTTTTGCTACTTCATTTGTCCTTGCAAACTCCTTGTCTGATGCTATGGTCTCTGTAGACAGCCAGTCTGTGGAATTTTCCGCTCTTTTCTCCCTGCTCCTTGGGCCCCACTTCAGGAATTTCTAATCGTGGCTTTTTCTATAATGGCGTTTCTTCTTCTCAGCAATCAAACAAGCCTTTAAAGCCTCCAAGCACAGCTCCTGCTCTGGTTTGCATTCAAACACTGCAGAAACTATGTCCTATGTTTCATCAAGACTATTTAACACTAAGAACACCTTTTTGACTTAGGAAAATGCAATCCATGCTGTTCCAATGCCACAAACAAAGTTTGCATTTGCAATAAATGTCTTTCCACAGATTCACCTGGTTGCAAATGGGGTCTGTATAATTATTTTGATAATTGTACAATATGCTGACACCTAACATACACATTTCTTAATTTCATCTGGACTTCCTTTGCAGTCTTTAAATCAGCTACATTGATAAACTGTTCATCTTCTAAACTCAAGATGATATAAGCCATTGCTTTATCATGCTGCTTCTGCTCACAGCTGCAAAAATTTGTGGTGGATTAATAACAATATTCCACAGCTCCTTAGCCTTCAGGAAACATTCCATCCTTGCAGCCCAAATAATATTGTTCTTCTGTCCCAAACAAGGCACAGAGCTTTCCTTAAATTTAGCAGCAATAATCCTGCAATCTTTCTCTGCCTTGTTACTCTTTTAAACACAGGCAGTCTTCACAGCTTCATTACAGTTCAGTCTTTCTGTGCTCTCTGGGCCCATAACCTGTCAGAGTTTGTTGCATAAATTCAAATCCAATAGCACAGAGAGATAACTGATTCAGCTGGATTCATTAACTTATTTATATACGTACATAAGAATAGATGAATACATGTACAATACCAACAGGTGGTTCTTCCAAGTAAACACAAGGCGGAAGAATTACAGGCAAACACAAGCAGTTAACTTCATTTCAGCAGACAAGCCCAGACAGACTGCTGGTTAACTTCTCAGAGCAGCAGACTGCTTAAGTTTCTGTTTCAATTCTTTGCACAGACTCAATTTGTTTAAGCTCCCACTGGCTGACTTAGTTGCTATGCTTATTCATTGGCTGACCTTGTTCCCATGTCTCTACTGTGTTTCCTCAAAAATAAGACAGGGTCTTATTTTCTTTTGACCCCCCAAATGAGCACTTGGCCTTATTTTCAAGGAGGTCTTATTATTTTTGAAGTGCAGGAGGCAGTGAGCGTGGTCACCTCCTGACTGCTGCTGTGTTGCAATATTTTCAGGGAGGGCTTATTTTCAAGGGAGGGCTTATTTTAGAGCATGCGCTCAAAAACTCAATTGGGCTTATTTTCCAGGGATGTGTTATTTTCAGGGAAATAGGGTACCAATCATAAATATTTTAACAAGAAACTATTTTAAAAGTGATGCCATATGATCCCAAATGAGAATGGCTACAGTCACTAAACTATCAGATGAACTACTGGGATTATTTTGCAGGGAAAGAAGCTTAATGTATCCTACTTTTTAAGTGGGTTTTAAAAGTGGGTTGATTCTATGTGAATTGCAATTGACTATCAAATCACTCTGACCTTCCTGAAAAATATGCAGATATCAACAATTTTAATAATTTTAAAATGAGACTATTGCAAAATCAAATAGTTAAAAATAATCTGTTTTTCTTATCACCTACTACTATGATTATTATTCGGCCTTCTAACTGTTGATTTTCTTGCTTTTGTAATCATTTTAACAGTTTTATGGAAATACTTCATTCAGCAAAATGGAGGGTTTCTCTCCAAACATCTAAATATCAGTTGCCTGGCACAGGTTTCTGATGGTTATGCTCAGGGATCCATTCTCCGAGCAGTTCAAGCAGTCCTAACTGAAAGACGTCGAATGCAGCTGAGTAAGAAGCCACTGACTGCTGTTGAATTTCTAACTTGCCTAGCAAGACAGGATCCAGTGTACAAAGAAGAGGAAGAAACATTTAAGGTTAAGAAATTTGCCTTTTTTGTCTGTGGAAGAGTAAGTAGTATTCAGAATGTTGCTGCTTTTGCTCAATACATTCAGAAGTGTGTTTCCTAATGAATTGTATTAATACGATCTGAAGAGAAACCAGAATATGTGGAAATCAGCAAAGATCTGAAAGATCTAACTTTTCTTAAAAGTAGAATAGCATTTTTAATATCCTCTCCTTAGCACTCCTACAGGGGAGGTATAATAAAACTTCAGTAGCTGAGCGAATGTGTACATATGGCAATTGGGAAGTGAAAGATAACTTATATGTCCTAGTTTGAGCAAGTTCTACAGGGACATCAGATCAACATACATCTCTCTATTAAAGAGATTTCTAGGAAGATCAAATACTTTCTACATGAACCATCTCCTTCAGGATTCAAATCCAACCACCACTCGTGCAAAATTTTGTGCTACTACAATGATAATAAGGATTCTTATTCATGCTACTACTACTACTTTACTACTATTAGTAAAATTATTACTAATAATAGTAAAGCAGTAATAGTAAAATTATTATTACTAATAATAATTTTTAGAGAATGTGTTTATTTTAATGTTGAACTTTTGTACTGGTCTGTGACCATAATAAAGATTGATTCTGATTCTAATGAATTGGAATCAATTTCATCTGGTTCAAACCCCATAGGTTATTGAACAGTCAGTAAGTTAGAATACAGAATAGAGTTAGAAGGGAACTTGGAGGTTTTCCAATTCAGTCCTTGCTCAACCAGGAGATCCTATGCCATTCTAGACAAATGGCTATGCAAACTGTTCTTAAAACCTCCAGTAATCGAGCACCTACAACTGAAGCAAGCCATTTCACTAATTGATAGTTCTAACTGACAGGATATCTCTCCTGTCAGTTCTAAGAAGATCTCTGCTTGATAGGTTTCCATCTGGTACTTCTTATCCTGCGCTCAGTTGCTTTGGAGAATAGGTTGACCCCTCTTCTCTGTGACAGCCCCTCAAATACTGGAATACTATCATGTCATCCCTACTTCTCTTTGTTAGATTAGACATTCCCACTTCCATAATTGTTTATAATATAGTTTAGCTTCCAGCCCTTTTATCATCTTTGTTGTTCTTCTCTGCACTCTTTATAGAGTCTCAACATCTTTTTTGTAATCATGGGAACTAAAATTGGATGCAGTATTCAAAGTGTGGTTTTAACAAAACAGTACAAAGCGGTAAAAAAAAAAACCTTGACCTTGATACTATTCCTCTGTTGATGCAGCCTAGGACGTCATTGCTTTTTGAGTAGCTGCAGCATACTGCTGGCTCATATTTAAGTGTTTGTCTACTAGGACATCAAAATCCCTTTCACGGTTACTTCTGTCAAACCAGATATCACCTATTCTGTATTTGTGCATTTGGCCTTTCTTGCCTGAGTGTAAGACCTTACATTTCTCTCCACCAACTTGCATTTTGTTGGATGATATGCAGTGTTCGTCTATCCAGATTCCTCTGGATCTTGAGCCTGTCTTATAAATTGTTGGCTATTCCCCCCTAGCTTGATATTTTCTGCAAATTTGATGGGATCCTGTTCTATCTATAAGAGCCAAGGTGGCGCAGTGGTTAAATGCAGCACTGCAAGCTACTGCTAAATCAGCAGTTCAGCGGTTCAAATCCCACCGGCTCAGGGTTGACTCAGCCTTCCATCCTTCCGAGGTGGGTAAAATGAGGACCCAGATTGTTGGGGGCAATATGCTGACTCTCTGTAAACCGCTTAGAGAGGGCTGAAAGCCCTATGAAGCGGTATATAAGTCTACTGCTATTGCTATATTGCTATTGCTATATCCCATCATTTAAATCATTTATGATGTTGAAGAATACTGGGCCTAAGACAGAACCTTGGATTCAGTTCAGTAGTAGGATTCAAATAATTTAACAACTAGTTCTCCACTCTAATGACCAGCTGGGTAAGCATGGCTGGGTGGGCATGGGACTGGGTGGTCATGGACAACTCAACGTCACTCACGTCAAGAGGCACTTCGCCTTGCCCAGCCTCTCGTGATCATGGGGATGCTGCAGCGTAGGTGTGAAAAACAGTCATAAGTCACTTTTTTCAGTGCCATTGTAACTTTGGTCACAAAAAAAACTATTGTAAGTCAAGGATTACCAGTACAAAAATGCAAAAAACGTATTTGCTTGCAAAAAGCTGTCCTAAATACCAATCATTAGATTAAAAATGGGGGAATACACACTGAAGATCAATGACAGTCACAGCCATAATGGAAACCTAAACCATTCTGTCTAAATACCTTCCTTTTCATCAGCAATACCAGAAACCCAGAGTTACAAATCAGGCAGGGTATCAGAGTACCTTGAGGAATTAAAATAGTTAAAATGCAAGAATAACTATCAGCAGCCAACTCTTGCTCATAAAGTGAAACCCTTTAGCAGAGAGGTCATTTAAGCTCTCCAGAAAGTGGGTTGGCATAATTGGGCTATAAAATGCCAAGCTAAAGAGACAAATTAGCAAAGTATATAGGGGACCCAGGTTCAAGTCTCTGCCCTCCCAAGTTTGTCAGGATCACAATAAAACTAGTACATGCCACAGATATCTAAATAAACTTCAAGCCTGTGTTGGAAGAAATATCCATCGGGTTCAGTTCCAAGCTGGGAGAAAGACACTGGAAACATGGAGGCTGATTGGAAAGATGGTTTAATGATGAAGCAGAACCACGGATGGTTCCACATGGGGTGGTTCTGTTGCAGCTGATCACATGGAGTTGAGGGTGAGGGTTTTTATAACTTCTCTTGGGCTTTGAACTTGAGCTTCCTGTTCCTGTGCAAGAACATGTATTCTATTGACTGTTGTCAGTCTCCCACAGGGCCATGTAGCTAGTTCTGCAGGTTGTCTGAGAGGTTTGGTTGAAGTTTGGGCCCTCTGAGATGATGTAATGAAGAGATTTGTGTCCTGAAAGGGTGTTGGTCAATTCCTATGGTGTCTTAATGTCTTTCCTTCTCTTTTGGATCTTGAGTGAGGGCTAATCCCATTCTGCCTTTGTTCAGACCTTGCTGCAGAGAATTTTTGCCTTATGAATAGATCTATCTATCTCTTTATCTCTTAAGTGCTGACATCTGCTGTGGGATATTAAGGAAGGTGGGGGCTACTTTCTCCCTCTAAAAAAAACATGTTTCTCCATTTCTCATCCAGGGAAATATATTCTTCTAGTAGAGGGGTGGTTGCTAACTTTCTACAATTGATGACATGTCACTAAACCTTATTATCATGAGAGAAAACTGAAATGAGTTAGAAGAAGGATCTACTTACTATCAGTAAGCAATCATGTCCCTTTAGCCACCCCAAAGCAATGCAAGTGACTCATATCCCAAAGGTGCTTTTTCAAGAGGCAACTAGACTTTCTTAGAAAGAGCCAAGGTGGCGCAGTGGTTAAAAGCAGCACTGCAGGCTACTGCTAGATCAGCAGGTCAGCGGTTCAAATCTCACCGGCTCAGGGTTGACTCAGCCTTCCATCCTTCCGAGGTGGGTAAAATGAGGACCCAGATTGTTGGGGGCAATATGCTGACTCTCTGTAAACTGCTTAGAGAGGCCTGAAAGGCCTATGAAGCGGTATATAAGTCTACTGCTATTGCTATTGCTATTGCTATTGCTATTCTTGGTTTCCAAAAAACCAAGCGACAATCATGACCTGGATGACTGGAAAGTCCCCATAGACAAGAGACTCCTGTACTCACTGAACTGACAAAGCACCCTTTCCCACCCAGGAGAAGCAATCATTAGATCCATTTGCACCACTTAAAGATACCAGCTGGTCATGACTTCCGGTTGCACTTCCAGCGCCTTCAGAAGCCTGATCCACAAGCTCAGTGGTCAAATTTGGACCATAGCCACCCTGAAGGGGTGATGAAGAAAAGGGGGACTGCGTGTCAGGTGGAGGAGAGCTACATCTCTCCTCCCTGACTGGGAAAGCTCCCTCATCTGAAGACGAAGAGCAGTGGCAGCCAAAAATGGCCCCCATGAAGCTGGAGACAGTCTGAATACCCAAGATTGTCCTGGAGTGGAGAAAGGGAATGGAGTGTTATCTGGGTGAGAATATATATTTTTAGTTGGAAGTTGACCCCAGAAATCCAAAGGGGAAGCATATTTAAAGCTATTGTTGACACGGCAAATGGGCACACATGAAAAGTACCAAAGAATTGAAGAAGGAAAAAATCTCCTTTTTAAATAATAAATAGAAAGCTAAAAGATGTGGTACTGAGAGCATTTTAAAATGCTGGAATTAAAGTTCCAAATTCCTTTCTCCAAATATTGCCCAATTATTGGATTTATAATTTAAAATAATTTAAATTGGAACGGTCAACAATATTACAGAGAGGCTGAAGCAGACAGAAGCAAGAGTGCCATCCGCTGATGAAAAGGGAAATATCCAAGCTTGGAAATAACTATTCAAAAAGACTGAAAATATTTGTTGGACACGAATCTACTCTAAGACCACTAGAGATTTGATTATTAGCTAAGGACTTCAGTTAAGAGTCTCTGAATATCTTTTAATATTATTGAACATGTAAAGTAATTTGAAGAGGCGTGGATAACCTTCTGGTGACTTCAAATTGTTTGGACTGACTATTGATGATACATTTAAAATTGTGACTTCGAAGTTTGGCTTTTTAAATTAATGAACTCTGGACAGTGAGCTAAAAAAGAGATTACCTAAACACAGACGCAATACAAGACGGAAGTGTGGGGAACCTAAACAGAATGGAGCCTTTTCAAAGCACTGAGAAAATATTTGACCGTATAGATAAAAAATTGGAAAATTTAATACAAAGAATAATGGACAATGGTCAGGACAATGAAGAAAGAATGGAGCCACCAGAAGAAACGGAGGGGAAAGCGGAGAGAAATCAGCAAGAAGAAGATAACAAGGAGAAGATGTTACCAAAACTAATAGTGATTAAGGAACTAAAAAAGGAGGAAAATAATGTAAAAGACCTAAAAAGGGAATGAGAGAAACAGGGAGAGAACTGGGGAAAAGAGATAGACGGTGGGATAGATAGTTCTGGAATTAGACAGTGGGAAGGGTAGAAATGGGAGAAAAAGTTAGATTGCATAGCCAAACAGAACAAATAAAAGACTTAAGGGACAAATATGGGAGGAAAACTAAAAAGAAAATAAAGTTTTGGATGTGGGTAAAGTGGGATTCATGTATTACACATCAGTCACACAAGAAGTGCAAAGTATCCAAAAAGAGCCACTTTTGGTTGGTGATTCAATTGTAAGGGATATAAATTTAGCAAAGGATATGGAGGATTTGAAAGAGGTCATGTCCTACTGCCAGCCAAGACAAGACAATTCTTAAGATAATCAAGATAGAGTAAGGACTGTGATGTTGATGCTATTATACATCTTGGCACAAATGATCTGTCCCAAAATGATGTACTTTCTGTGCAGAATGATTTCCAGAACTTGGGGTATGAAGTTAGTAGTATAGGTTGTAGTCTTATCTTTTCAGAGGTTTTACCAATACATAAGGAACAAACAGGGAACGGCCAGTGTGTATCGGAGTTTAATGTGTAGCTAAAGGAGTGGTGTAAAAGGGAAGGCTTTGGTTTTATTAATCATGATGTCTGCAGCTGATCCAATGAAAAACTGTACAAAAGAGATGGTTTGCATATATCAAAGAAAGTGACCAAGTTACTTGGCATTAAATTCACAGATTTTCTGGATAAACATTTAAACTGACCAGTGGGGACAGAGAGAGAATTTATTCAGAATATTTCTGTCCCCAGCAATCTAAAATTAATAGGGTTATCAGTGCATATAACATAGAGGTTTGTGAGGGTAAGATTATCAACTTTGCTGTCAAGCAAAATCAAGCATTTAATAGTGAATTCCATACCATGTGCACTAATCAAATAGGTGGCAAGAAAGCAGGGGCAGTCAGGCACAACACAGGATATGTTGTATGTTTACAGACAGTAAACACAAGGTCAATCAAAATGGACTCAAATGTCTATTACCAATGCACAGTATGAGGAATAAATGGTGAATTAGAAATTCAAGTAAATGAGGACAGATGCAATATTGTTGCCATTACAGAAACTTGGTGGGATGAAACCTACAAATGGAACATATAGCTAGAAGGATTCAAATTATTTAAAAGAAATAGATCAAATAAAAGAGGAGGTGGAGTTGTACTATCTATAAGAAATAACTACATCTCTACAGAAATAGAGCACAAATTATCTTAAATGAATTTGGGTCAATATTAAAAGGGTGGGAATAGCATAGGTCTATACCATAGGCCATCCAACCAAACAGGAAATAGATTAACTTTTTGTCAGTCAGCTAACTAAGGTATGTAGGAAGCACATCACAATAGTGATGGGGAATTTTAACTACCTTGACATCAACTGGGAGACAAACTCTGCACCAGGTGGAAGATCCAACAGTTTTGTAACAAGTCTAGCAGACAATTTTGTTTCCCAAAATGTAGAGAAGGGAACAAGGGAATCAGCCATATTGAACTTAATTCTCACTAACAGAGATGAAATGATAAAAGGTGTTGAAGCTACAAGAACCTTGGGGGCAAGTGATCATGCAATATTGGAATTCAACATTATGCGAGGACAAGTAGTAGAACAAAGTCAAACTAGAGTCTTGGACTTTAAGAGAGCTAATTTCAATAAACTTAGAGAGTGCTTGGGAAGGATTCCATGGATGAGAATCCTCAAGGGAAAAACAACTCAAGAAGCTTAGGAAATTTTGAAAAGTGATATTATAAAAGCCCAGTCTAGCACAATACCAATGAAGAAGAAAAATAACAGCTCTCAAAAGAAAGCAGCATGGCTGCATAAAGAACTCTGACAAATTGAAAGACAAAAAAGGTCAATTATAAAAAGTAGAAAGGGGAGCACATAACTAAGGCAGAATATCAGCAAATAGCCCGAGCCTGCAAAGATGAAGGGAGGAAAGCTAAGGCTTACAATGAACAAAGGCTTGCGACAAAAGTAAAAAACAACAACAAAAGAAGCTTCTCCCAACATGTTAGAAAAAAGAAAAGGAAACAATTGGTCCATTTCTGGGAGAAAGTGGCGAAGAAGGTGACAAGCAACAGGGGGCAAGCAGTACTACTGTCTTTACACAAAAGGAAAAAAACAACAGTCCAACCTATCAAAAACAGCAACACAAAAAAACAGATTAGGAGCACAAGTTAAAATAGGAAAGAAAATGGTAAGTGAGCACCTGTCTCCCGTAGACAAGTTCAAATTACCAGGACCGGATGCATTACACCACAAGGTTCTGAAGGAACTGGCAGACGAGATCTCAGAACCACTCAACTATATCTGTCAAAGATCCTGGAGCACCAAGGAACTGCCAGAGGACTTGAAAAGAACTGATGTAAAAAAGGAAAAAAAATAGATCCAGGAAACCACAGACCTATTAGCCTGACCTCAATACCAGGGAAGATTCTGGAAAAGATAATCAAGCAAAGAATCAGTGAACACCTGGAAGCAAACAAAGTAATAACCAAAAGGCAACATGAGTTTGTCAAAAACAGATTGTGATAACAGATAAAATAGAAAACAACAAACAAACAAAAGAATCAAAACATATGTCGAGCACTAACAACAACAACAAAGAAAAAATGGTGTAGAAAAAGGGAGAAAGAAGTGATCCAAATACCAATTATATTTAATATATAGAATCCACCCCAACTGGACATGACCAATATGAAGAAAGAGCAGTCAACAGATTAAGTAAACATTACATTAATCTTCAAATTCCTCTGTTAACCATTTCTGCAGTGATCGTCAACAAACTTCAGCAACTTGGTGCACAGCCCAAATCTCTTGGAGGAATACATTTACCACAGGCACAAGAGAATCTGATGGGGTTAAGGGAAAGAGGTGTGGGTGAAAACTATAACTGGCGAAGAATGGGGTAATTTGGGTACAGGTGTTTTGCAAATTGTTGTATGCATACTCAGCCAACACTAGCACATCTGCCCAGTTGTCCTGCTGTTGATTCACTAAGCACCAGAAATATTGCTTGAGGATGGTAGTCATTCTTTTACTATACTCTTCGGTCTCTGGATGATGGGCCAAGGAGAGGCACAGCTGTGTCTCAAGTTTTTTCAGCCAAGCCTGCCAGAACTGCATTGTGAATTGCACTCCTTGATCTGACATGACCTGATCTGGCAGACAGTGCAGCTGAAACACATAGCGAATGAATAACTAGGCCATGAACAAAGCCGGGGAGTCCTGAACATGGGATAAAAAGGGCCATTTTAGTGAACATATCCACCATAACCTGCATAGTGCTGGTTTTCTTAGATAGTGGCAGCTTGATGATAAAATCCATAGAGAACCCCCCCCCCATCTCTACAATGTTGGCAAAGGCTGCAGCAGTCCGGGGGGGGGGGGGGCACTGGTGGTATTTTTGGCCTGCCTATACCACACAAGAGGCCACATACCCAGCAGGATGTCATGCAAAAGAAGCTGCCACCAAATGTCCATGAAATTAGATAAAAAGTCTTGAACACCCCAAGGTGGCCCACTGCCTAGTCGTCATAGCATTACTGCAAAATGAAACCTCAGAGGAGCCCCTGCTGATACATAGAGGCGGTCCTGGAAACAAAGGAAGTCTGTGTAGGACACTGTCGTGATTTAGTCCAAGGTGCAGGAAATGTGGTGACCTCATTCCCTGCACCTTGGGCCAAGTCATTACAGTGTGCTGCCACAAACATCCTGCTGCTGTGCATCCCAGATTTGTGCTCTCAGATCCACAGGTTGGTCAGTGATGGTGAAGCACTCCAACAGAATGATTGGGCAAGGCCTTAACTTGTCCTTCTTTTGGCTATACTGGGGTTTGTGGGACAATGCATCTGCACACTGGTTGTGTCCACTTGGCATATAACGTCACCTGAAAGTCAAAATGCACAAAGAACAACAACCGTTGCACCTGCCACTGGTTCAGAGTCCCATCCATCTGCAGGTGCTTTAGTTTGCAGTGGTAAGTCCAAACCTCAATTTGTTGCCAGGCACCTTGGTGCTGCCAGGTGTTGAAGGCCACCTTCATCTCCAAGGCAAGAAGCAGTTCCAAAGACACAGTGAAGCAAAGACCAAAAGCAGTCCACAAGTAAAGAGCTAGGTCCAAGGCAAAAGACAAAGAGCAATCTTTCAAGCAAGACAAGGCAAACAGTAACAGACACAATTCAAAGCCTAGGGAGTGTAAGCCAAAGCAAGCAATTGTTCCTGGCAAAGATTAACTTACCATGGCTTCTCCTTAAGTTATTCCACTGTTCCTTGTGAGGAGGGGTGGGACAACTTTCTCTTGAGTAGCTTTGCAGACCTTCTCTGGGCTTACTTGTGCTCCACTCTCCTTGCCCTTGGATCAGTGGAGTAGGCAGTTGTTCCTCATCAGAGAAGATCTGCCTATCAGCACCACTGTCTATCAGCAGTTGTCCATCTGGTCGATCATGTCCCCCAATCACGAAGGTGTCCAGGACAGCATTTTCCTCAGCCTCTGGCCTCTCCAAATATGCCAAGAGAGATGTGTCACTCCTGTCAGACAGTCCCAGTTCCAACTCATCCTCCTCTGAACTGGGTTCCATAGGGTCCATGAGAGTAAAGGAATAACACCCAAATTGTTTTTAAATTGGCTTGTCCATAACACCTAAAAGAAATGCTTCAAGCTTAAAAGAAAAGCATAATATTTGTATCATAAGTATTTTATGCATTGTCATTGTTATATTGGTCCAGTATGTTTTCATGCACCACCTCCACTCTTTCATAAGAGCCAAGGTGGCACAGTGGTTAAAGTGCAGTACTGCAGGCTACTTGAGCTGACTGCTAGCTACAGTTCGGCAGTTCAAATCTCACTGGCTCAGCTTTCCATCCTTCCCAAGTCGGTAAAATGAGGACCTAGATTGTTGTGGGCAATATGAAGAGGTATATAAGTCTAAGTACTATTGCTATTGCTAAATTCGCAAGACCACCACAAAACTTTCTAAATTTCTTAAAATCAGCTCTTTTAAAGTCTATGACACTGGTTTGATTATTGTCTGTTGTTTATATTTGCTTTGTATTGAATTTTAACATGACATGCTCACTGTCCCCCAAAGTTCTGGCAACTTCAATCCTCTATCACTTTTTCTCTGTTAGTAAGAATAGTATAGCTGTCCCTCTAGTTCCCTCCTCTACCTTTTAGGTGACAAAGTTGTCAGCTAGGTTGGTCAAGGTCCTGTTCAATCTCCCACTGGATGCAGAGTTTATCTCCCAATTGATATCAGGGTAATTAAAGCCCCCCATTACTACTGCAGTGTGTTTCCTACATACATTTGTTAACTGGTTAGCAAAAAGTTTTTTACTGATTCCGATTCAGATTAACAGAGTCGGAAGAGACTTTGTAGGTCATCTAGTCCAACCCCCTCCTGCCCAAGCAAGAGAACTTACACCATTTCTGACAGATGGCAGTCTAGTCTCTTCTTGAAAGCTTCCACTGATGAAGCTCCTACAACTTCTGAAAACAAGTTGTTCCATTGGTTGATTGTTCTCACTGTCAGAAAAATTATCCTTACTTCCAAGTTGATTCTCTCCTTCAACAGTTTCCATCCATTATTCCTTGTCTGACCTTCAAGTGCTTTGGAAAATAGCTTGACCCCTTCCTCTCTGTGACAGCCCCTCAAATTGTCAGCTCCAGCCAGCCCAGAGGCCCAGAGCTGCCATTCAGGGGAGAAAACTGGGCCAGCTGCCAGGCCTCATGTTTACCAGATGTAGAGTTCCCTCCTCCACAAACAGTCCAGCTGAGACATCTACAAAGCTCTTGATAACTGACTGTGAACAATCCATGATTAATTGCCAGGTGGTTTTTGCTCTGGATCACAAGATGATGGGTGTGCGCAGGCAAGGGGATAGGGTTTATCCTAATTACCAAGTAACTATAAAAGGTGATGGGGAACACCGAGTGGCAGCTCTGACAATTTATTCACTGCCTTAGTGCTTTGTTGGTCAGTTCATGTCATAGGAAAGATAAACTGCATTTTCAAACTGTTTCTGTGTTTGGCTGTTTTCATTAACCCTTTGGAATCTGACACAAATATTGGAACACTTGTATCATGTCTCCCCTGGTCCTTCTCTTCACTAGATTAGACATGCCAAGTACTTTAAACCATTCATCATATGTTTAGCCTCCAGTTCCTTAATCATCTTGGTTGCCATTCTCTGCACTCTTTCTAGAGTCTCAAAATCTCTTTTATAATGTGGTAATCAAAACTGGATGCAGTATTCTAGGTGTGGTCTTACTTTATAGAGTGGTATTAGTAGCTCACTTGATCTTGATTGTATCCCTTTGTTAATGCAATTTAGGATTGCATTGGCTTTTTTGGCTGCAGCCGCACACTATTGGCTTATATTTAATTGGTTGTCCACTAAAACTCCAAGATCTCTCTCACAATTACTGCTATTAAGCCTGGTTTCACTCAGTTTATATATGTACATTTAGTTTTTCTTGCCTAAGTGTAAGACTTTACTTTTCTTTACATCGAATTTCATTTTGTTAGCTAGGGCTCAGTGTTCAAGTCTGTCAAGATCCATTTGGATCTTGAGCCTATCATCTAGGGTGTTGACTATTCCTGCCAGTTTAGTATCATCTGCAAATTTGATAAATTTCCCTTCTAGTCCCTCATCTAAGTCATTTATGAAGATATTGAAGAGTACTGGGCCTAAGACAGAACCTTGTGGTACCCCACTGCTTACTTCCCGCCATGTAGATGTAGTATCATTAAGGACTACTTATTGACTACTGTTTTTCAGCCAGTTACAAATCCATCTGATGGTGATGCTATCTATCCCACTTTTTTTCTAGCTTACCAAGAAGTAGGTTGTGGTGTACTCTGTCAAATGCCTTGCTGTCTAAGTATGTATATTATGCCCACAATATTTCTCTGGTCTACTAATTTAGTCACTATGTTGAAGAATGAAATAAGATTGGTTTGGCATGAACTGTTTTTAACAAACCCATGCTGACTTAGTTGTTACTTTACTTTTATTCTGTTACTTTGTTGGCAGATCTGTTTTTTTATTATCTTTTCCAGTATCTTCCCCAGTATTTGATGTTAGGTTGATTGATCTATAATTTCCTAGGTCCAGGATTTCCCCCCACTTTTTTTTTTTTTGAAGATGGGAACCACATTAGCTCTTTTCCAGTCCTCTGGTAGTTCCCCAGTGCTCCAAGATTTTTGAAAGATGTTGTACAGTGGTCTGAGATGACATCCACCAGCTCCTTTAGAACTCTGGGCTATAACCCGTCAGGTCTCAGTGATCTGTATTCATCAAGATCAAACAGGTATTCTGTTACTATTTTTTTGCTTATTTTAACTTTTATTTCTAGTCTATCTTTTACAGTTTTGTCTTTGGTAGGTTGGTCTATAGTTTATTTTTGCGTGACGACTGATGCAAGAAATGAGTAAAGCAGCTGTTTTCTCTCTGGTGCATATTACTGCTTTGCAGTCTTTTCTCTCTAATGGACCAACTATTTGCTTGATTTTTTTTCTTGTTATTTATATGTTGGAAGAAACTTTTTTTAATTACCTTTGATGTTTGTTGCAAGTATTTGTTCATTTTGAGCCTTTTCTTTCCTTACTTGATCTTTGCAGATTCTGGCTATCTGATGATATTCTGCCTCGGTTATGTGTTCTTCTTTCCATTTTTTGTACTTGTCCTTTTTGTCTTTCAATTTATTAGAGATATCTTTGTGCAGCCATGCTGGTTTATTCTTGGTGTTCTTGTGTTTCTTTTTCAATGGTATTGTGCTGGACTGGGCTTCTATGATCATATTCAGAGTTTCCAGAGTTTCTTGAGTTGTTTTCCCCTTTAGGATTTTCATCCAAGGAACCTTTCCCAAGTTCTCTCCGAATTTGTTAAAATCAGCTCTTTAAAATCTAGGACTCTGGTATCATTATGTTATAATGCTAGTGTTTGCATTATGGTGAATTCTAGTATGACACTCTCTCTGAAGGTTCCTGCGGTTTCAAATCCCTCTATCACTTCTTCTTTGTTTGTAAAAATTAAGTCCAGTATGGCTATCCCTCTAGTTCCCTCCTCTCCCTTGTGGACAAAACGTTGTCAGCTAGGTTGGTCAGGAACCTATTTGATTTCTCGCTTGGTCCGGAATTAGTCTTCCAATTGATGTCAGGGTAATTGAAGTCACCATTCCTGTTGTAGTGTGTTTCCTACATATATTTGTTAGTTGTTTGGCAAAAAGTACATCTATTTTTTTCTCCTTGTTTGGGTGGCCTGTACTGTATATTTATGGCAATGTCATTCTTTCTTTCTTTTACATTGATCTGTATGCATTCTAGGAGGTTTTCGTCTTTTGTTTTGTGCATTTCTGTAGTAATGTAGTGGTCCTTTACATACAGTGCAACTCCACCTCCTCTTTTATGGGATCTGGTTTTTTTGAACAGTTTGTATCCTTCTAGTAGTATGTTCCAGTCATGGGTTTCCTCCCACCAGATTTCTGTTATTCCAACTATATCATATCTACCTTCATGTATTAATAATTCAAGTTCACCCTGGTTGTTCTCCAAACTTGTGCATTTGTATACAGGCACTTGACGCTTTATGTTTGACTCTGTCCAATGTCGCTTCCTATGTCTCCTATTTGGTATTTGAGTTTGTCTTCCTTCCCATCCCTCCTCACCTCATTACTTGATTTGTTTTCTATGAGTTTTTGCTTGGAATTAGGTCCTGGAGATTGGTTACCATCCCCTTTCAATTTTAGTTCAAAGTCCTCCTGATAAGCCAGTCGTTTTCTGAAAACATTCTTCCCAGTCTTTGTGAGGTGCAGCTCATCCCTTGCCAAAAGCACATCATGGAGGCAGACCATGGTCCAGGAATCCAAAGTTTTTTTGGTGACACCAACCCAGTGGTTCACTTCTAGAATCCTTTGTTCTCTTACCCGATGTTGCCCTTTCTTTGGCAGTACATTTTTTAAAAAATATTTGTGCATTATTTAACTTTAGCAATAGCAGTTAGACTTATATACCGCTTCATAGGGCTTTCAGCTCTCTCTAAGCGGTTTACAGAGTCAGCATATTGCCCCCAACAACAATCCGGGTCTTCATTTTACCCACCTCGGAAGGATGGAAGGCTAAGTCAACCCTGAGCCGGTGAGATTTGAACAGCCGAACTGCAGAACTGCAGTCAGCTGAAGTAGCCTGCAGTGCTGCATTTAACCACTGCGCCACCTCGGCTCTTTTTTGTGTCATTCATCCCTACATGTAGTGGTAGAAAGGGGTAGTAATCTGTTCATCCTAATTATTTTGGTTAGATTCTCAGCCACATCCTTGATTTTTGCTCCAGAGAGACAACATAACCTCCTAGATTGTATGCCCGGTCTGCAGATGGCTGGTTCTGTTCCTTTAGAATAGAATCTCGTATCATCAATACTTGTATTCCTTTTTTAGGGGGGTGCAGCCTTGGGGTGCTTTTCTGTTTATCTCAGATGAGTTGAATGTGACTTTTTAATGGATATTTGATAATGTCTCTTTTCTAGGTGCTTGCATATTTTCTTTGAGGCTTGTGGGTCCTAACATTCTTGGGGGAATTCAGAGAATGTTAAGTTATCTTGAATTAAGGATAAATGTACTAATCGTGAGAACAGTTTGCCTTCAGAAGTTGTGGGTGCTTCATCACTAAAGGGTTTTCAGAAGAGCCACTTGCCTGAAATGGTATAGAATCTCCTGCTTCAGCAGGGGGCTGGACTAGAAGACTTTCAGTTCTATTCTGATTGATTGGCCTAATATTCAAGAAATGAGCTGCTCTCAAAGCAATGTTATGCATGTATTTTCAGGTTTTCTAAAAACATTTCTATCTAATTTTCTAGGTTTGGTATGCAAAGACTCCTCTAGGAAAAGCACGAATCAAGTCACTGACAGAGACGGAAGATACTGGAAAGGGAAAAGGAAAAGGAAAAGGAAAAGACAAGGGAAAAGAAAAGGATAAGGAGAAAAAGAAGGAAGGCAAAAAAACAAAAAAATAGAAATGGTCTTAATAGTCATCATAGTTAATTTAAAGGAGAACCTTTTCTTGGAATGCAGGTTTTCTACTTGATTCCAGTAAACAGATCATATGTAAAAGTGCTCTTGAAAAACATAGGCAAAACATCTGTATGACATTTAGTTCCTTCAAACTACTGTACTTTTCTTTTATTATGCAAACTATTTTAAAGTTACTTAGATTTTGGTAGGATTTATCAGTTTTAAAATATAGTAATTGAAAATATGTCTACAAATGTTAAATTACACATTTTAGAGTATTTATGCTTATGAGCTTTGCCCAGTGAGAGAGCAACATATCTATTCAATCCATATATATTGCTTAGAAGTGGTTTATTTCTTCTTTCCTGGTTGGACATGAGAACTATGTAATAATCTGTTCCACTGGTAATCTACATGTATCCTCTGTATCCTCTGGGATAGGTCTTTCCTTAGCCCTACAGGGAGTTGCAGGCTTCTGCATAGAAGAAGACTGTATATTTATAACTCACAAAATTTGTAAAACACTGATAAATTACTTTTTCCAATAAATTTTTTAGAATTCAAAAGATGTATTTTATGGAGTTATTTTAAAATACCATTAGCTGCTGAATGCCATTGGATGAACATTTCTGTGAATACATTTTCAGGTATATATCCCCTGCTCAGAACTGGTGCATAACATAGGAGTCTTCCTGAACTCTCCATTCCTAGTGGCAGCTATGGCCATGAAAACCTTTCATAGATTCAGCTTGTGCACTAGTTGCACACATTTTTGGAACAAGAGACCTGCCTCACAATCACTCATTGTATGGTCATCTTCAAGTTGGATTTTTACAATGTGGTCCAAATGGGGCTTCCCTTAAAGATCACCCAGAAATTATAGCTCATCCCAAATGTGCAGGGTAATCAGTTATGAGCATGCCCTGATATGTGAACTGCATTGGTTGCCATTTGGGTTTGAAGTTATTTCAAGATGCTGATTATGATCTATAAAGTCCTACATTGCATAGGGCCTACTATCTGAGGGACTACATGTCTATTTGCTCCAACATAGCTCACTTGCTTCAGGTCCTATCAATTAAATCAAGTCCTCAACCCCTGGACCGTAGCCCACTACCAGGGCAAGCACCTTCCATTCAAGTGCTTTCTGCTCACACAAGTGGAACTTCAAGTACAAGTGCCCTCCATTCACGCACACCAATGGATCTGTGTGCGTGCACACCTGCCATTCACATACACACACCTCTGCACTGGACCAGGCTACCAAGGTGGAAAGATTGGGCACTGAATTAAATGATGCTCTCTAATGGGCTGCAGGAAGTAGGCCTTCTTTTCTCCCACCTTTGGAACAACATCTCCCCTCATATATTGCTTGTGTTCTATACCAGTGGTTCTTAACCTTTTTGAAAGAATCGCCCCCTTGAGCCATTGAGGAAGTTATCATCACCCCCTCCCCCAATATAACCTCTCAATCACAACACAGGGAAATAATTCTTTAATTTATGCAAACACATTTTTTTTCTTTAAAATTGTCATCAGGACATATCAATGCAAATAATTTATTTCAAGTCTTTTTCCCATATCTCAACTATGTAAACTCTGCCACCCATCACTTTACTCCCAAACTTTGTGATACATGTATTTCATTATTATTTTATTTATTCAAGACACTTAAATGCAATGACCACTGAAAACTAAATTCAACTGCAAGAAAATGAAATGCTCGGGAAAAAAAACAGGAACATTTAATGATTTAATTACAAGTGAATTTTAACATGCAAAAAGAAATATAAAAAGGACACAAGAACAAACCGCAATGCAGGAACTAAGAATTTCAAGATGAAAACTCTGAAACTAAATTAAGATTCGAAGAAAATATATATATTCATGCACACTCTAAAAAGGGTTAAAAAGACACAAAATTTTTACAGAAGCAAAGCAACAAAAATAAGAGTGACAAATTTAATGCCTTAAACTAAAGAAATATATATATATATATATATATATATATATATATATATATATATATATATATATATATATATATATATATATATATATATATATATATATATATACATACACACACACACACACACACACACACACACACACAAAGTTTACACGAAGAGCAGAACAAAAAAAAATTGAAACCATAAAACAGAGAAAATATAATATCGATTTTTTTAGCGTGGAATAAACGCTAAAAAAGTACAATACAGACTTCCGGTGGTGACGTCGAGACAAGTGTGGGGAAGAAATCAGGGCTCTGACTTCTTATCCCAATCTACACGTTTGGAGGATCCCTTCGGGGGTACGCTGATCTTGGAGAGAGATGCGGAGGAGTAGGGAAACCCTAGGACTAATGAGGCGGGGGGCAACCGCCCATTACAACGTGGGGATACTCTTTTAATCCAGTGTGCAAGCGTCTGCCTTGTTTCAATGACGGACTTGAAGTTTCAACAAACTATCTAAAAGGGGAAGGAAGAATTTAATCAACTTCTTGTGTCACTGAGTGGATTAGCGGACTGGCTTGCGAGTGAAACAGCGGTGAGTGTGGGCAGAAAGGGAAGATCGAAGAGGAGAACGGGCAAAGCAGTGAGTCTCCAGAAATTGGGTGAGAGATCCCTATAACCGAGAGGCCACTTGAAGGAGGGAGAGCGACAGATTTTTAAAGGCAAAGACCGGCCTGAAGAACTAATTAGCATAAGGGAGCAATCGATTGGAGGGGAGACAACAAGAAAGAGCACGAACTGACTCTAAGTCATACAGATTCAGGTAGTGGGAAGAAACCGAGAAAGGAGGAGGACTTGGAGAACTCTGGTGTGCTTGAAAGCAGCAGTTGACAGACAGTGAAACGGAAGGGGAAGAGATTGATGCAACAGCTGTGCTGAAATTATTTAGAACTATTTAGAACAGAACGTGGAGAATTCTGCAAAGACTGAAAAGAAAAGTAACTCAACCCAGAACTTAAAGAAAAAGTACCTAAAGAAGATCAAGATCTTAAGTCAACCAAAAAATTATAGGCCTATATCACTACTCAATACAGATTATAAAATTTTTACTAAAATACTAGCGAATAGGTTGATGTTGGTTATTCAGCAATTGATTCATAATGATCAAACTGGTTTTATACAAGGGAGACAAATGAGAAGTAATGTAAGACAAATTGTTAATATATTGGAATATTTGGGAAAGAATAACCAAATGCCCGCAGCGCTTATATTTCTAGATGCTGAGAAAGCATTTGATCGAGTGCATTGGCAATTTTTAATGAAAACAATGCAAAAGATGCAAATTGGAGAGTATTTTCTACAATCAATCAACGCAATATATCAGGAACAAACAGCACAAATTATAGTCAATGGAAGTATATCAGAATCTTTTAAAATTGAGAAAGGTACAAGACAGGGTTGCCTCCTATCACCATTATTGTTTATTATAACCCTGGAGTCATTGCTGAATAAAGTACGGGGGTCAGATGATTTATAGGATATTAAGATTAGGCACCAAGAATATAGATTATGTGCATTTGCGGATGACTTGGTTATAACTTTAACCCAACCAGGGAAATCTACCAAGGTTTTAATGAATATGATTAATCAATATGGCCAAGTATCAGGGTTTAAAATAAATCTAGGGAAAACAAGGATGCTAGTTAAAAATATGAACACTAATCAAAGGGAAGACTTAGAAAAAATAACAGAATGTGAAATAGTTAAAAGGGTTAAATATTTAGGAGTTTATATCTCAACTTCAAATGGGAAATTATATAAGTATAATTATGAGCCATTATGGCATAGAATACAGGTAGAGATGAAAAATTGGGAAAAATTACAATTATCTTTGTTGGGAAGAATAGCAGCAGTGAAAATGAATGTCTTGCCTAAGTTCTTATTTCTTTTTCAAATGATACCAATACTTAAAAAATACGCAAATTTGCTTGAATGGCAGAAGGGCATTAACAAATTTGTTTGGGCAGGGAAGAAACCGAGAATAAAACTTAAAATATTGCAAGACGTACGTGAGAGAGGAGGCTTGAAAATGCCAAATTTAAAACTATACTTTATCGCGTGTCTGGAAAAAATATCAAAATAAACTAAATGATAAGATACCTATGTGGGCAATTCCCAGACATGCTATAGAGAACATAAGTAAAGTGCAAAAACAGGATGTAACCACATACAGAAAGCTTCTTACTATAGAAAGAGGTGTATTACAGCTAAAACCCTTGAATGTACTAAAAGAGGAAAAGATAATTCAAACATGGTTTCAGTATGGACAGTTACAGGCCAGATGGAAAAAAGATCAGAAAATTGGTATTACGCAAGATGAGGACAACTTACTAAAACAAATTAGGGATCAAAGTCAAATGCATATAAAAAGGTTATATAACGTATTAATAGAAATGGATTCTGAAACAGAATTAGTTAAAGACTGTATAATAAAGTGGGCACAAAATTTTGAAGAACCAATATTGCTGGATACATGGGAAAAGATATGGGTAAGAAATGTAAAATTCACGCAAGCCCAAAACCTGAGAGAGAACTTCTACAAGATGTTTTATAGATGGCACTTAGATCCTAAAAAATTGGCTTGTATGCATCCGAATTTACAACCTAAATGCTGGAGATGTGATTGTGTTGATGCTACGGATTACCATATATGGTGGACTTGCAAAAAGGCTAAAGCATTCTGGATAAAAATTATGCAAAATATTTTTTAAAAGCAGATAAAGTTTACCCCTCACTTATTCTTGTTAGGTATAACTACTGATTGTACTGTTACAGAGACTAATTTGATCTTGAACCTAACAATGGCAGCAAGACTGTTGGTGGCGCAATACTGGAAGAAGGAAGATTTGCCTACTATTCAAGAATGGACATCAAAAGTAACAAACTTAGCAGAGATGGCTAAAATATCAGCATATCTAAAGGATCACTCAGATGAGAAATATAAACTGGAGTGGAGATGGATCGATTATATTCAAAATAAATGTGGGACTAACAAATTCCAGATAGCTTATGATTGAAGAAACAAGGAATGATATAATCTGTTTAGAGTTAGCTTAACAAAGGGGAGTTAAAGTACAAGTGAAGGATGATGTTAAACTTTTTTTAGTTTACTTTAGAGTATGATTGTTAAAGATATATGCCCTGTATTTGCTCTGGGAAGTTGGGGGGGGGAGGTTGGGGGGGGGAAAGGATTCGGGGGGAGGGCGGGAGAGGGGAGGTAAATATTTGTAAAAGCTTTTTAAAATTTTCAATAAAAAAAAAGATATGGTTCTGTTGATATGAATGAGCACTGAGACTTTCTCTGTCCTTCCCCCTTTCTATTTGTTTTCTCCTGATAACTATTACCAGTTATTATTGAATAACTTAGAGATATATATAGATATTATTTAAGTTGCTTATATTGCTTTAAGACTACTGTTTGTATATTAATATAGATAGAACAAGCTAAGTTAAGGAATCATTTAAAAGGGAAAGATATTGGATGTTAATTTGGGATAACATATATAAGATATTAAAAGAACAAGATAAAATTGTAAAAGAGATGGTGAATATCACAACAGCACTGAGATCTGGGAAAAAGACAATTGTAAACCAGTGACAAATCCAGAGACAAAGGTTTTGATTGCTTCTCCAGCATCCCAAAGGTCAACAGAAGAAATGACTACAATGGAAAAACCAAATTCTGGATCAAATATCGAAAATGTGCAGACAGCGCTGCTAATTATCCAAGAAACTATAATTAAGCTTCAAGAAGCAGTAGCTAAAAACCACAATGAAATGAAAATGGATATGAATGAAATGAAAATAGAGATGAGTGAAATGAAAAATGAAGTTAAAAACGACATACAGAAATTAGATGACAAAATGGGAATTATAGAACAAACACTGGAAAAAAATGAACAGTCAATAAAAGCGGTAGAAAAAAGAACAGAACAAACAGAAGAAACTAGACTTAGTTGAACAGCAGATGAAAACATCAAGCAAAAACTTAGAAGACTCTCTCATCCACCTGGAAATGGACCGTGCAGCATTTTACCATGTAATAGAGACAAAAGAGGAAGATCTACCAATGATAATGTCGGGATTAATAGTAGAGATGTTAAAAAGAGACAGACATGAGATTCTAAATGAGTTGGATGATATATACAGGAAAAGCACCAATTATGCCAGAAAACACTGATTGCTCAGAGAAGTACACATCAGATTCGCAAGGAAAAAAGTAAGAGATATAATTTATAAAATAACAAGAGATGAGCCAATAATGTACAAAGGGAAAAAGATGGGATAAAGACAAATTTAATTTATGCAAACCCATAGGGAAGAATATTAATGATAGAGATATGGATAAATCAAAAATCAATACTACTGGTAGCAATATACGCCCCAAATGAAAATCAGAAGGACTTTTATAAAAAATTACATGAAAAAATTAGAGAAATTGGAGTGAGGAATATCTGCATAATAAGAGATTATAATGCCACAGTAGACAGTAAAAAAGATTACATAAGTGACAAAAAAACTTTTAAAAAAGTATTACCAACAACCTGTTTTGAGATAATGGAGGAATTAAACTTGATAGATATTTGGAGAAAAATGGAACCAGAAAAAAAAATTACTTTTTATTCCAACCCACACCAATCTTGGTCACGGATTGATATGGCATGGATGAATGGAGAAATTGGGGCAGAAATACATACAATTGAAATATTACCAAATACTTGGGCAGATCATAACCCCATTAAAATAATCTGGAAAGGGGAAAAAAAGACTAGGCGAAGATGGATGTTAAAGCTGCAAATATCAAAAGAAAAAGAATTTATTCAAAAATGTAGAAACGAATTGGCATTATTCCTTAAGGAAAACACAAAAGAACAGACAACTATACAAACTATATGGGACACCATGAAAACTTATTCCCGTGGAATTATTATAGCACATTCAGCAAAAAGAAATAAAGAAAAATGGGCACAACAGAAGATATTAGAGGAGGAAATCAAAAATTTAGAAATAGAATTACAAAATAAGCCACAAAGTGACAAAATCAGAAAGGATTGGATGTTAACAAAACATAAATTAAATATATTAGACCAGGAAAAATGGTAAAGGGCCTAAAACTAACAAAACAAAACTTCTTTGAGCAAGCAAATAAACCAGGGAGGTGGCTGTCATATAGATTGAGAAAAGAAAGGAAAAAAAGATTAATATATGAACTTCAAGAGGAAACTGGTGAACTACAACATACAATAGAAGGGAAGAAAAAGATTGCATACAAGTATTTTGAGAATCTGTATAAAGGGGAACAAGTAGATGGAAAACAAATAAAAGAATATTTAATGGAGAAGAAACCCCAACAATAGCAGAAGATATGAAAGAAATGTTGTCAAAAAAATATATAACGAAACTAGAATTGAAACAGGCGATTCAGAAACAGAAAAATAATAAAAGGCCCAGATGGATTCCCAGCAGAATGGTACAAAATAATAGATGAATTGAATGCTGGAGATGTATAATGAGGCACTGATGAAAGCAAAAATACCGGAGTCATGGAGGGAAGCACATATTACATTAATATTTAAAGAAGGTGCAAATAAAAAACAGATTCAAAACTATAGGCCAATCTCATTGTTGAATGCCGACTATAAAATATTCACAACAATAATAGCGGAGAGATTGAAAAAACTATTAAATGGCTATATACATCCAGACCAAAATGGATTTCTCCCAACAAGACAAATCAGGAATAACACTAGAATAATAGCAAATATTTTAGAGTACAATGAGGCGCATCCAGAGAAACAAATGGCACTCGTCTTTCTGGATGCACAGAAGGCATTTGACAATTTAAATTGGGAATTAATGATACAACAAATTAAGAATATGAAATTAGGAGACCAATTTTAAAGATTAATAGAAACAATATACTCCACCCAATAGGCAAATATATTATTAAATGGGGAAAGTACTGAGACCTTTAAAATAATGAAAGGAGTAAGGCAGGGATGCCCACTATCACCTCTGCTCTTCATCCTGACGCTTGAAAATCTTTTAATAAGAATTAGACAAAATTCGGAGATAAGAGGAACTAAAATTAAAAAAGAGGAATATAAAATCCAGGCCTCTGCAGACGATTTGGTATTCATTATAGAAGACCCACTAGAAACAGGAAATAGCTTAATGCGAGAACTAGGAAAATATGGAGATGTAGCAGGGTTAAAGATTACTAGAGAAAAGACAAATGATAACTAAAAATTTGAAGGAAGAACAAAATAAAGAATTAGAAAGAATAATAGGACTGCAAGTGACAAAGAAAGTTAAATATCTTGGAATACGGCTAATTGCAAAGTGCTCAACTATAAAAGAAAATAATTATACAAAATTAGTGCAACAAATAAAACAAGATCTAGAACTATGGGGGAAACTACAACTAATATTATTAGGGAAAGTAGCAGCGATAAAAATGAATGACTATTATACCTATTTCAAACAATCCCCATAAAATTAGGGAAAAAAATTTTCGCCGAATTGAATAAGATTATATTAAAATTTATATGGCAAGGGAAGAAAGCCAGGATAAAGTTGAAAGTTCTACAGGATGACAGAAGCAGAGGTGGTATGGGACTCCCAAACTGGGAGCTTTATTACAAAGCAGCAGCACTAACATGGATCAGGGATTGGATAAATTTAAAAAATAAAAGAATACTAACATTAGAGGGCCACGATTTGCAAATGGGATGGCATTTTTTCCTATGGGAAGAGGGTAAAAAGAAACAAAAATACTTTCACAGACACTATATTAGAGATGCATTGATACAGGTCTGGAATAAAATTAGAGAAAAACATTACATGAAAATACCGACATGGCTTTCCACTATGGAAGCCATGACACATCCCAATACACTAGATCTATCGAAAATGGTTAGATATAGTGAAATTTTAGACAGCCAAGGGAATTTGAAAACAAATCCAGAATTAAAGGAGCAAAATATAAATATAGATTGGTGGCCATATCTCCAACTATAATTGAAATACAAAAAAGAAGTAAAAATATGGAATATACACAGAATTATAACAAATAAAATTTTAATTGGCCCTGAAAATAAATTCATAACAAAAATTTACAAATATTTATTAGAAGTAACATTAGAAGAAGAAAAAGTTAAAGGTTGCATGATAGCGTGGGTCAAAAACTTTGGCTACAACATAGATCTAGTAGATTGGGAAAGAATTTGGAACACAAATTATAAACTAACACGATCAGCAGCACTTAAAGAAAATATATACAAAATCTTTTATTGTTGGCATTTATCACCAACAAGATTGGCTAAAATGTACCCAAACATGAAGCCACCTGGTGGAAGTGTAAAAAAGTACAAGGGACTTATTATCACATATGGTGGACCTGCCCGGAAACTCAAAAATATTGGACAAAAATTTGGAAATGGGTGCAAGAAATTACAGGAGAACAGATAAAATACAAACCCGAAATCTTTCTACTAGGAATAATCAAAGGGAAATATACAAAGAAAATTAAGTACATATTAACACATCTGCTAACTGCAGCTAGAATAGCATTTGCCCAATGCTGGAAACAAAATAATACCCCCTCGGACGAATTAATGATAAAAAAAACTTTGGATTGTGCAGAGATGGACAAATTAACACTGAAATTAAAAGATAAAGAAGAGTTGGAATATTATGAAATTTGGAACAATTGGTACAAATGGTTGCAAAACAGGAATAAAATTAATTAAGCCAAGAAACAATATATATACATATATATAGAACTGTGTATAAAGTGTGTAAATATAGAAGCAAAATATTATATACATGTACAGGTATGAGATAACAATGTTGATGTAATGACTGTAAGGTGTTGTAGAAGGGAAAAAATAATAAAAAAAATCTGCAAAAAAAAAAAGTACAATACAAAGAGACACAATTTTTTTTACAGAGCACAACAAGAATTCAAAAACGAAGCCGAAAACTCAAACTGGAACATGAAATCCAATGCAAGCAAATACAACGATAAGAGCTGAGACAATTATTAGTGAAGAAAATGTATGTACACAAAAAGCAAAAAAAGAACATCAATGGCTGCCTTGTGCTTGGTGAGCTGATGCCAATTTCTTGATGTATGGAACCATTTTTGTTAATTTCATTCTTAATTCGCCGCGTTCAGAGATCTTCAACATGTTCCTTGACTTAGAAAGGATCTGTTGGACAGCACTGAATCCCCTCTCCACTAAGTAAGTGGAAGGAAAGGCTAAAAGAAGCAACTTAACTTCCTCCCACAATATTGGGAAAGTGTTCCTCATTTTTACCCAAAAAGCTTCGCAGCCGTAACTCTGAAAATGTGATTGGGCTTCACAGTCATATTTCAGATTTGTCAGTGGCTCTTGCAGTTTGGGATGAAGTTGTCTGCTGTGAAAGGATTTAGCACTCAAGTGGGCACTTCCAGATTCATCAGATCATAGAATCTGGCTTCTTTTGGTTGCTTCAAATGGCAGCAAAAAACGTCCAAATCTTCTGCTTGGAGTTGATGTTCATTACAAAGGCTTGGGAACTGATACAGCTCCTGGCGACTCATATTGCTTGCAAGGAGGTCCAATTTTGAAATAAATGAGCAGATTACTCCTTTGGCCATAAGAAAATTGATTTTATCTCCTTGCAGCTTTACTTTCACTTCATTCAGCTTGTCAAAAACATCAGCGAGATAAGCTACATCCAGACATCGAAGTTTAGGAGAACTGCTTAGACTTGGATCAATGGATTCAAGAAATTCGACAGCTGTGTCAAAAAGTTCGTCGAATCGCCACACTTTCCTTTTGAAAGCCACCTTACTTCAGTGTGCAAAAGGAGACGCTCAAACTCCTCATTATTTTGTTCACAAAGCTTGTGAAATGTCGGTTGTTCAAGGTCTTAAAGCATTGCATTTGACTTAATTTTATTCACAGCGTTAAAAACGTAATGTATAGACTCATGCAAACGGCCACTCAAATTTTTGGATACAAGGTGCTGTCTATGAACGATGCAATGGACAGTCATAACTCCAGGTACAACCAATTTTAGATGAGCTTGAAAACTGCGATATCATCCAACCATGGATGCAGCTCCGTTGGTTGCACATGCCACCACATTTGTCAAAGGGATGTTTTTCTCATTAAAAAACTCTTCAACCTTTTTAAATATTGAAGAACCTTTTGTGTCAGTGGCTAAATTTTGAGCAAATAACAGTTCTTCCCTGATCTCTTCATTTCCATTGATGAAATGGACATAAGCCAATAACAAGGCTTCATTTTCACGAATCGTTGACTCATCAATCTGCATCACGAATTCTGTACTTTTCAAGGTGTCAATAAGCTTTTCTTCCACTTCAGCAGCCATTTCATCAATTCTTTTGATACAATGTCATTGCTCAAAGGAATTGATTTCGTGAAAGTGCTTGTGCTGGGCCCCAACATGGTGGCAACAACCTGTTTCACTGCTGGTAAAATCAGCATTTCTCCAATAGTGTGAGGTTTACCACATTTTGCTATCAACAAAGATACTTCATAGGAACAAATGAGCCCCTTGTCGTCGTTGAGTGACGATTTTCCAAATAACTTCTCAACAGTGCTGTGACCCTCAAACTTGACCTTTAAGGATTGGAAAAATGATACCGGTTTGTCGGCTTTATCCGAATGAATTCTTACCAAATGGTTTTTCAGTTGGGAAGGCTTCATCGCTTCATTTGAAAATGTTTTGTCACAAAGAAGACAAAATGGAAGCTGTATGTTGGAAGGAGATGGAATGAATCCCGATTTTAGGTATTCCGTTGAATATTGGCGACACTTTCTCTTCTCGGACATGTTGAGAGGTCTTCGAAATGAAAGGCACCAACTGCAAATTAAATTTTTGACTGCACTGGAACACTATAAAACACATGTGGACGTCGATAAACCTGGTTTCAAGAGTTACATTGACATTACAGCTGATATCACAAGGGACAGCCACTCAGCATGCGAAAGAAGTGCTCACCCCTCCATCACTGCCCATTCTGGCCAGTGGTGCACCACTGTATGGGTAGAGTGAGGAGGCTGCTGTGCAACGTGCATGAAGATGAGCAATGCATATTCACATATGTATGACATTCTGTACTGAAGCTAGCTGGAGGAACATTTTAAAACACAATTCAATCCACTAATAGCGAGCGATCTGATGTTTTTGTACGACAGATATACAGCGGTTCACTGTACGAAAAAAGTTTCAAAAGTGTCCCCAAAACTTCTCACTCCATCGCCCCCATATCGCCCCCCCTTCCATTCCTTTCCCCCTCATCACCCCTTTTTGTTCCATCCCCCCCCCGAAAAACAAAAACGTTCCCTGGGGGGGCGATATCGCCCAGGTTAAGAACTAATGTTCTATACCATGCTGTACATTGTTTTCAAATTTGTGAAGCTGCCAGAGCTATTTGAAATTGGACAGGCTAAAAATTTGACAAATAAATAAATATTACACTTGACCTTAGACAAAAAGCAATAAATGTTTTCATATACTAGTGGGAATAGTATTAAAACTGCTTGAATTATGCTATTAGTTAGGAAAGAGGTTAATATGTTAGCAACACAAGAATATATTGATTGTTATGGACATTTATTATTATTAAGATAGGATATTAGATTTTGATTTAATTCTTATTATTTTATTAGCCTATAAAATGATTCTTTTATTTCATAGATGTTTGGCAAAATTGTATAATTAATATATAATCATTTAATTCTAGGAAATGACATTGATCTATTGATGTATCAGAGTAAGGATAAGAAGATCTCTCCTAAAAATATAGTTATAATCAAAATTAGAAGGTGTTCTAAGCTTACACACAAAAGTTTAATTTGATTGATGTGTAGTGTAAACTTCATGTTAGGATTAATTTCGTATGCTCACAGAATGTGTTCTATACTAGATTATTTTAATTTCTTCTTTATTAGAATATGTTTTCGATTCTTCTGTTCATCTTATTATTATATCTGATCATGCTTCTCTCACCTGAACCCTTCAATTTAAAAAGTTTAAATCTGCACAACGTAATTGGTATTTTAACATTTGTTACAAAAGGAAGGATTTTTAAGTTAAAGAAGAAATTTTGATTAAAGGAAGATGTAGAAGATCCTATGGAGCTGGCCTATCATGCAGTTGTATTAGCCAAGTTACAGATGGGAATTTTTTATGATGACCAGGTAGCTTTTTCATTTAATAGATTAAAGCATTGGGAGCCTGATGAAAAAGATGATATGTTGTTGACACATCAATTAAAGCAAGATCAACAGAGCCTACTTTCTAAAATAGAGTATTAAAGTAAAGTATTAGAATGTAGAACATAGAATAATAAGATTAGAAGGGACCTTGGAGGTCTTCTAGTCCAACCGCCTGTTCAATCAGGAGAACGCTATATGATTAACTATTATTAATTACTAATTATTAAAAATCATTAGAATTAACTTTTTTTCTAAATTATCATATACTTGTTATTATAACATACAAAGTTTGTAGGATAATAGGAAGCAATTCTTGAATCATATAGATATTCAATTTTTATTACAGGATAATATTGATATTACTTGATTCTAATAGTTTGTGTAAATTGATTAACCTCCTGGTCCTAGAATGGTACAAAGTGTTTGCAGATTTCCTGGACTCTGTACTATTGGAAGTTTATAATGAATCTTTTAAAAAGCTAGTAAACGGCCTCTTTCATTTTATGAGGCTTATATAAAATTGATTTGAAAACCAGATAAAAATCCTAAATTCTGGGCAAGCTACAGGTTTACTTCATTAAGTAAAGTGGATACAGAGGCTCCGATTCTTTTACTTTATTGGCTAGATGGTTGAAGAAATTTTATTCCTTAGAATCTAACCGTCCCAGACAGGGTTTAAAATGATGAAGCATTAGTCAATTTACATTTATTTATTATTTATTTATTTATTTATTTATTTATTTATTTATTTATTTATTTATTTATTAATAATTATACTGGAAATAGCTAAAGACAGATTGGACTCTGTGTTCTTTAAATGCAAAAAAAAATCTTTGTTTTGGTGCAGATTAATTGTTTAAAACAACTGATGATCAGATACAGCTTTTCCAGAGATTTTGTTCGTTGGATTGAGACATATTATTTGCAACCTTGTATGAGAGCCATGGCAAATCAAACTATTTCAAATTCTTTTGAGTTACAATGTGGTACTTGGCAGGTGTGTCCATTTTGGTCCTTGTTTTATAATTTGATCCTTTAGGTTTAATGGGTATTATCTCAGCAGGGAGCTAATGCAGATTATTTTTATATGACAATTATGTATTAAGAATTTTGGATAAGTATTTTTCTGTCTAATTTCATACACATAGTATAGTATTTTGGAAAGTACTGCACACTGAACAAACAGTTTAAAAGGAACTGGGCTAAATGCTGTTTATGGGCTTTGGGCCCAAATCCTTTTGACAAATGTGATCAACAGAATCACTGTGGCATTTGATTCCTGTAGGAGTTTTGCTGCTTTTGAGGAAGATTCAGTGAAAGGGATTGGGGGAGGAGGGAGGAGTCTAATTATTTTCAGTAGGAATTCTAAAAGACAACTATTTTTAATAGGGGGGGGTGATGACTCAGTGGTTTAAAATGTTGAGCTTGTTAGTTGGAAAGTTGACAACTTGGGTTCAAGAACCAAGTGCTGGGCCACAGGTGAGCTCCTGTTACTTGCCCTAGCTAGCAGTTTAAAACATGCAAATACAAGTAGATAAATAGGTAACACTTCAGTGGGAAAGTGACAGCATTCTGTGCGCCTCAGCCAGGGGTGGGTTTCTCACCCCGTTCCAACCGGTTCAGTTGGAACGGGGCCGGCGGCGTCCTCGTGCACGCGCGCAGTGCACGCATGCATACTAGCGCCTGTGCGATGCTCCAGCTGCTCCTGGAGGATCGCGCAGGCGCTGTATGCGTTCTGCGCATGCGTGGAAGCGCAGAACTCGTCAAAACCGGGTAAGAAATGCGGGCGGGCGGGTGGATCCTTCGGCGTTCCCGGAAGTTACTTACTTCCGGGTTCGCCGACCAACCGGTTCGCGGGGACCGCCGCGAACCGCCTGAAACCCACCCCTGGCCTCAGCATATAGTCATGCTGGCCACCTGACTCAGGAAATATCCTTGGAAAATGCTAGATCCCTTGATTAAGAAACAGAGTTGAGCACCATTCCCTAGAGTCAGACACGACTGAAGAGGGGAAACCTTTACCTTTATTTTAATATGCATGAATTTACTTATATTTATATTGTATCTGTTATTTATTTATTCATTCATTTTCTATCTTTATTTATAAAAAATGTATAGCAACAGTGTATGTTAGTAATTGTCATTTACATGTAACACATGAAATACATTTTCATATATAAAATTCTTTCATGTATGAAAAATAAGCATCCTTGCTACTGTATTCAGATGAATGAGCACCAAGACAAAATTTTGTGTGATTTGCATTGAAGCCAAGAATACAAAATAACAGAATTGAAAGGGATTTGGAGGTCTTCTACTTGAGAAGGTCCCTATACCATTCCTAGGTTAAAACTGTAGCAGTCCGATTGTATTGTTTACATTTTTTTCACCTTTCTACAATCTGTGACATCTAAACATCTGCTCAAGGTAATCCTAATGTTAGTGGCCTGTTGTTCCCAAATAATATTTAAAAAAACTTTAGATTTAAAACAGCAAATTTGGTGTGATGTCTGTCAAGGGAATCAGCAACAGGGTGAAAAAATCATAAAACCCTGAAACTATATTATAAGCCAGATTTTAAAATTTGACTTCCTATTAGCATATCAAAAATTATGTGCTCTAAGAATAAACCCCAAATAAATTACTTCATGTCCAAATATCCAAAAGATATTTTATACACAGACATTATAGTGAGGATTGAGCCAGGCTGAAATTATTGATCATAATATATAATCATTTTCATAATTACAGAATCAAATTCATTTTTCTGTTTATTCTGTTTTGAATTCAGTGGAAGTCTGTCTGTATGTGTAAAAAAAGTTGACCTGACTTTCTAACATCCATTGAAATTAGTTCATATATTTACTGAAAGCAATGACATTTGAATTGTTCCTCTTGGTGAAATGACTGCACAAAGCAGTTATTAGCCATTGGCATGGTGGGAGAAGAGAGAGAACTGCAGCCAATCAAACCTGTAGCTGGAATTAAATCAGAATAAAGAATACATACATATATACATACATACATACATACATACATACATACATACATACATACATACATACATACATAATCACAGAATAAATCAATCATCAGGACCAGATAGTTTACATTTCAGGGTTCTAAACGAGGTGGCAGATGTGATCTTGAAACTACTGAACCATATCATTCAAAGATCCTGGAACACTGGGGAATTATCAGAGGACCAGAAAAGAGCCAATGTGGTTCCCATCTTCAAACAAGGAAAAAGTGCACCCAGAAAACTTCAGACCAATCAGCTTGATATTAGTACCTGGGAAGATCCTGGAAAAGATAATCAAGTAGCACATTGTGGATAAGGGAACGTTTTTTTCCAAGATTTTATTTTTTAAAATATATCAAATAATGCATGAACAGTGTGACACCTGTGTCATACATTCTAATACAAATAAAACTAATAAAACGAATAAATTTATTACATTCAGTCAACTTATGAATTTCTAATAATAATACACATTTATATTAGATTATAGACATAATTATTCAATTATTCCATGTTGTATCTTGTTATTACTTTTATTATTATAAAGTGTATACAATAATATTCCACCTTCTCTTGTTTCTATCACTTATTCTAGCTCTTATTCATGTCACGCTATTAAAAAAAACTTTTTCTGTCTATTGTATCTAACTTCTAATCATGTCACCTACCAAAAGAAGAGAGAGAGAGAGAGAGAGAGAGAGAGAGAGAGAGAGAGAGAGAGAAAAGCAAATCAGAACATCAATAAATAGAAGGATCATCCATCATCTCTTGCCTGCTTCAATATTTTTATTGCTACGCTTTAAAAGAGAGAAGGAAAAGCAAATCAGAAAAAGAAAAGTCATCTATTGCCTCTTGCCCACTTCAATACTTTAATTGCTATGCATTTTCTATTGACTTTCCTCCCCAATTCCTCTCTTAAATCTTTATCTGTATCTTCATCTGCTTCTTGGCTATTCGATCTAAGCACTTCTCCCACTTCTAACCCTCTTCCACTGCTCAGTTTCTAAAGTTTCTATCCAGACCCTTGTCTCCCTTTCAAACATATCTTCCAACTCTCTTAATATATTTCCCCCTGGTTTAATTCAACAGGCATTGTTATTTCCATTGTTGTCTCCTCTTTGTCTTCTTCCTTTCTTTCTTCTGTTGACGACTCCCTTTCCTGGGCGGCTTGGTCTTTGCTCATCGTCCTTTGTACGATATTTTCCATTTTGTCTGTAATCTCCTTACATCAGGGATGAAAATCTACCAGTTCTGCCTGGTTTGCTGGAATCGGTAATCGGCTTTTAAAAAGTAAAAAAAGGTTCCCACGATCGCACAGCACAGCTGATTATCACAGCTGATGAACCTTTTTTTATTTTTTTAAAAGCATTTTTTACTATCTGTTCACCCAACTGGTAGAAAAAAAATGCTTTAAAAAGTTTTTAAAAAGGGTTCTACCTACCAGCTGTTTGACAATCAGCTGTGCTGTAGGATGTCGGAACCTTTTTCTTTCTTTTTTTTTTTAAAGCATTTTTACTATCTATTAGCCCTAACCGTGAATCTGTTGCAGGGGCCATTTTGTGTGAAGTCCGGCTTCTGCTGTATTGTCTGTGAGTCAGTTGTGTAGCTTTTCTGTTAACTTTGTGTAAAGTATGATAGTTGATTTTTGAGCTCTCTGTGACCATGTGAGGTTTCTGCTTGTTGCAGGGCCATTTTGTGTGAAGTTCAGCTGTTTTGCATCCCTTTTGCAAGTTCAATCTTCTAGCATTACATCCAACTGTCCCTTTAGTTGAGTAGTTCCTCATTTTTATATTTGGATCTCCAATAATCATGCGGTAGCTAAAAATAATCCAATAGATATTTTCACAGTCTTTCATATAGGTGTAGTTTTCTCTTTCGTCAGCAGTGGCACTCATCATTTAAATTTCAGTATTGCTACTCAGATGTCATTTTGGTTGTAAAACAATTATAAACAATTATAAAAGCAGAATAAGCTTCATGGGTAAGTAATTCCAACATTTAAAAATGCCTTCCCAGTACCACTTTTTCCCAATTTAGGAATTCAATTTCCTGTATATTTCAAAAAAAAAATTATTATTCTCTCCTGCACCTTTTATTTCTGGTGTTTACTCAGAGTGCCTAGATGCCGGGGTGTGTATGTGTGTGTTTAAAAGCACAATGGCTATATATGTATACTTTTTCCTCTCTCTTTTTTAAAAAAGGAGGAAGATATATGTTAAAATTAAATATGTATATTAAAAAGGAATTATAAATACCATCAACATAAAACGGAGCTCGCTCAGAAGCTGAAATACACCAAGTAAATGAGATGAAGAGTGTGAAGCAGAGGGGAGAGGTAAGGGAAAAAGAGAGGGATAGGAGAGAGGGCGGGGGAGGAAGAGGAGAAGAGAAAGGAGTGGAAAGGAGAGAGAGGAGAAGGAGAGAGGAAGGGGAAGTAGAGAAGATAAGGGTGACAGAGGGAAGAAAGGAGGTTGGGAGGAGGAGGAGAGAGGGAGAAGAAAGTGATGGATAAGGTACAAATATGGTATATGGAGAGCAGAAGAGCCAATAATTGTTTTTGGGAGTTGATGGCAAGACAAATTGATGTAAACATTTAATAATACAATACAATGTTGGCTATGTAATAGTATACATGTGGTTATATGTTATGAAAATGAAAAAAAAAGTTAATAAAAATAATTTAAAAAGAGTGTCTAGACACCGCTTTAACAGATAGAGCTGAGCTGATAGTTTTAAATTGTTCCTTGGGGTTAAATTTAAAACAAAAAGAAAATCCTCGCCCCCAGTTCCAACACAGTCCACTTACCAGTCTTAGTTGTTCCTCAGTTGTCCCAGTTTTGTGGCAGCCATCTTTAGGTTGTCTCTTCTTGCTGTGGCTGGGAGGGGGGAAAAACCCAGGTGTAGCAAGGGATCTGCAAGATACAAAAAAGATGTTGAAACCCTATAAAAACTGCAGAGAAGATCAACAAAGATGATAAGGGAACTGGAGGCTAAAGCCTATGATGAACAATTGCAGAAAGGTATGTCTAGTCCTGTGATGGCGAACTTAGGGCACATATGCCACAGGTGTTACATGGAGCCATATCAATGGGCACATGAGCTGTTGCCGTAGCTTGGCTCCAGCGTGCATGCACATGGTGGCTAGCTGATTTTTGGCTGGCCTGCCCAAGCTGCCCTTCCCTTCCCAGGAGTCTCACACGATGCCAGGTAAGTACAGGCTATTGGGGGTAGTTTCAGCCTCCAGAGGCCTCCGGGAGGGTGGGGGAGGCCATTTTCACCCTCCTCAGGCTCCAGGAAAACCTCTGTACCCTAG
Organism: Thamnophis sirtalis; assembly: GCF_051295495.1. Classification (NCBI taxonomy): domain Eukaryota; kingdom Metazoa; phylum Chordata; class Lepidosauria; order Squamata; family Natricidae; genus Thamnophis; species Thamnophis sirtalis. The sequence continues at coordinate 112,826,245 of NW_028261385.1, read as the reverse complement.
GGAGGGCGAAAAACGGGTCTGCTGGGTCCACCGGAAGCCAGGAAATGGGCCATTTCCGGCTTCCAGAGGGTCTCCAGTGAGGTGGAGGAGGCCATTATCACCCTCTCCAGGCTCCAAAAAAGCTGAGTGCACATTTGTGGGGCAGCGGGAGGCTCATGCATGCATACACAGGGGGCACGGCATGGGGAGTATTAAATTATGGGTGTGAGCATGCATGCACGCGCAATAGCGCACAAGTACTTTCAGCACCTGAGTGGAAAAAGGTTCGCCATCACTGGTCTAGTCTAACAAAGAGAAGGAGTAATGATGATATGTTGGCAGTATTCCAATGCTTGAAGGGCTGTCATAGGGAAGAGAGAGTTGACCTATTCTTCAAAGAAGCTCAGGGCAGGACAACAAGTAATGGAAGAGCATTAAAGAGACATCCAACCTAAAACTAAGGAGAAAGTTCTTGACAGAACAATCAGTAAAATGACTTATCTCCAAAAGTGGGTGCTGCATCAATGGAGGTTTTCAAGAAGAGACTAGATAGACATTTGTCTAGAATCATGTCGGGTCCCAGAGAGCTGGACTAGAAGATCTCTAAGATCTCTTCCAACCCTATTATTCTATGCTCTGAAATACTAGGGGCCATCTGCTCTGAAGGGTTTAAGGACTATTCTGGTTGAAACAGTTTTGAATTGAAACTGAAAAACATGAATGGTGCATTTGGAATGGGAGGGGGTAGGAAAATGTCATTCCTTCATGGCCTCAGGAAATGGTGGATGACCTCTGCTAATAATAGGCCAAGCAGATATATCCTTGCTCTGGGATATTCTGTATCAGGGCTGTCAAATTCCTGGCCCGGGGCCGGATGCATCATGAACTAGTCACCCCCACCCCCATTGTACTGAAGGGAGGGAAGTCCCAATACATCACATGATGCTGCTGTGACAACATGAGTTTAACACCACTACTCTATACTTACTGGCCGGATGGACAAGCATGAGTACTGCATTTGCAGCTGGAGTTGTTTTGTGGCTTTGTGAAATTAGTGTCTGGTCTACTTGTATAATAGTGGTCGCCTTATTACAGTAGAGGAATGAAGTTTTAATACATGTCCCATTCTTTTTGTTCCTTGGATCAAGGTTAAGAATAAGGACGCATTATAGCTCACAGCTTTTCAAAGCAGCTTTTGAGTTCTGTATGCAGATGAATTCCATCTTGGAATTTTAGTTTTAATGTAATCTCTCTTGAACAAGACAGAGAAACCCTGCATCAATAAGCAGGACCCAGTCTTGTCCTCTTTCCCAACAGTCGTCCTTTGTGATCCACTCAAGACTTCAGTTGAGCATCTCAAAGCCCAATGAATCGCATTCCCTTCACAGACTCCTGAGTGGGCCCATTGTTTAAATGCCCATTAAGAACACCAAATATGCCTTTTTTCTCAAACAAATACAAAACTCTCTAATACAAAGTGAAACTGACTGTTCTATTAATGTCCATCTTGCATCAGGAAGTTTATAAAGGGTGGAAAATTTATAATTGACTTTTCTGCTAGTAGCAAATGTCACATTTCCTTAATCCTTCATAATTCACTAAGGTGTTTCAACTGCCTCCAAGGCTCCCACAACAGTACTTACAAATTAGCACATTTTTTTGCTTTTCATTAAACACAATACAGAAATCTTCTCATATTAGGGTTTCTCGTCTCATTATTGAAAGTACTAGTACTTTGGAACTTCTGCTAGCAAATTATAATGTGCTCAGCCAGTGTCTATTGTAAAATATGCACTTCAAAAACTATCACATACTTGGTCCTCTTTAAGCACTGGAAAAATTGAAGTGTATTCTGAAAAGCTTCGTGGAGTCTGTATAGCTTTGCAAATCATTGCTATGCTATGCCAAGCTCTCTTTCATTTTCCACAGGCACCGTGCCATTATTGTTCTTTAAAAAATCAAAACGGATTGTTTCTTGCTGTGATGAAAAATTATTTAAGATAACAAGCCGTATGAAAACCCCAAATCATTTTGGGCTCTTCTCTTTACGGTATTATTTGCCTCGTGCATTTCTGGCATTATGCTAGCTCCTGAATTGACCACCTTGCCTAGTGAGCATGTGATATTTCAGAAACTTCCCATATAGTCTACTTTGATCTTCACCTGGAGAAAGGAAGTATGCAGATGATTCTGCAAAGATGGCATCCACATAGCAGCCATAAGTCTGTCAGAACCATTGCAACAGAGAAATCAAAGAGAAAAACATTAAGTGGGGTTCTAGCTAAATGCTCAGCTGGTGTTTCCTTTAAACATAGCACGTTGCTAGAGTTCATATGGAAAATAAACCTTGCTAGCAGTATATTCATATAAAGAAATATACTGCTAGCAAGGTTCTTTTCAAAACCAAAACAACAAGCAAACTCCGGTGATGTTCCAATGTTTGTCAAAAGAAAATAGCATGTACTTCCACCATCTTGTCACAGTTTCAATAACCCTCTTCCTGGATTTCATTTTCTCTCACTCAACAAATGATTTCTAAAGGAAGACCCACTAGCACAGGCTTTCACCCTGAGTGGCTAGTTGAAGTGTTTGCAAAGTTCTCCAATGCTTGACTCACTAAACTTCATTAGGGATGATAGGGAAAGGCGACCTCTGATAGACAAGTTGCAACTGAGATTTTGGGAGGTAAAGGAGCTTTATGCTTAATCTTCATGGTAGCTATTTCATATCATTGCTAAGAAGCAGTGTTAGAAACCAGAATATCTTGCAGAATTATTTTAGGTATTTCTTCTTCTTCTCAGGACCTGGTAACATCACTGCTAAAAGGCACCTTCTGCTTTTTATTTAGTTACTAAATTGCTGGCTACTGAATCTCTCAGCAGATCAGAATAACACATTCTAATTCAAACAATTAAAAGCAACATTAAAAACAATTGAAAGCTGACTTTAAAAGTTATCTCTTAAAGGCTTTTTAAAAGCAAATAAGTTAGCTCCCTCAATTAGAGCAGGGATGTATTCCAAAGATCTAAAGCATCCAAGAATGTTTGACCTCAAATTGCCACAAACTGTATAGGCAAATCTCAGATGATTTTAGCAGTGGGGTGGTGAGCGGATTGTATCACAAGAATTACACATTACATAGGATATAAAAATAATAATCTGTACATTGTATTTTGTTTGGAAATAAAAATCTCTTCAGTACTGTTGCCACAAGTATAAGATGGTCTGGAAAGCAATCCGTTCAGAGCCTAACCTGTTTGTTGGCTGCTGATATCAGCTGATTCTGAGCAGCTTGCAATAAAAAAAATTGTATCATGAAACAGGGGTTTCATGTTGTGGATTTTTAATGTCATAAGCTGTTTGAAGTCACCCTGTGAGAGAGAGAAAGAGAGAGAGAGAGAGAGAACACATGTACAGTGCATTCAGAAAGTATTCAGACCCCCTTTTTTTTGTTATGCTGCAGCCTGATTCTACAATTGTTGAAATTCATTTTTTTCTCATTAATCTACACTCAGTACCCCATAATGACAAAGTGAAAACGGAATTTTAGAAATGTCTGTAAATTTATTAAAAAGAAAAAACTGAATTATCACATTAGCATCAGTATTCATACCCGTGCAACTACATGTGAAATCTAGCTCTAGTGCAGGGATGTCAACTCTCGCCCCGTGTGCTGGATGCATCATGCACTACCCACGCCCATGCCCGGTTTAGTGAAGGAGGGGGAAGTTCCAATATGTCACGTGACAATGTGAGTTTGACACCCCTGCTCTAGTGCCTCCCATTTCTCTTGATCACTGACATGTTTCTACACCTTGAATGGAGTCAAACTGTGGTAAATTAAATTGATTGGACATTTTAAGATTCACTATGATGAAAATGTAACAGGAGAATCTTTGCATTCCAGACAATTTAAAGACCCTAAAGCTAATCGGGAAGGTTTGTGTGTAAGACAAATGACTGTACGTTTGGATCTTTGTATCCTTAACGGGTCCCCATGGGGCGACTTTCCAGCAGAATATACTTATCGGGGAGCAGGAAGAAAATCCACAGTTGATTACTGGATAATATCATATGACCTCCTGAAGTTCTTACAGAAGATGGAGGTAGACTCGCAACTGGAAAGCGATCATAGTACAATTCTCCTTACTCTCACATTGCACCAGAAATCTCTAAGGGCAAGCACAGCCTACCTACCCAGGTTAGAGACTCAGGTAAAAATTAAATGGAACGAGAAAAAGGCTAAGGAAGTTACCAAATGGATGTTAGCCCCTGAAACCATAGAGCTACGTACATCTCTACTATGGAATAAGTGTGGAGGATCTTACCTAGAGGGGTTTGAATCCTTAATTTTAAATTTGAATTCGGTTCTCAATAACATCACTAGCTCACTCCAAAACGCCGCTTTCAAAGAATAAAAAATGGTTCAATAGAGATTGCGTGCAACTAAAAAGGATATATAATATGGAATACAAGAAAAGTAAAAGTGCCGCCTTTGAGGATCACACTTACTACTTAAAGCAGCTGAAAGCACAATATAAGAACCTTCTAAAATAAAAGAAAAGTGCAGCTCTGAAGGAGTCTTGGCATAGACTAATTACGGGAGTCAGGACAAAAAATACATCCCTTTTTTGGTACATCACCAGGGGATTGGAGAAACCTCCCCTATCCCCCCAACAAATCAGGTTCCAATTCATGCCTGGGAAGAGTATTTTAGGGAGCTTTATACAGATCCTGACTATGTAACCAAGGAGAGCCAAGCTAATTTGGACCAAATTCCTTACTGGCCCCCTGTTACACCAGAGGAGATATCCCAGTTGATCGGAGCCCTAAAGGCTAATAAGGCACCTGGGGCTGATAATGTCCTGCCAGAAATAATAAAAAAGAACGCCAGTTGGTGGGCTCCACTTTTAGCATCACTGTTTACATTTATAGATAAAACAGGCCATATGCCTAGAAATTGGGGAGTAGCAATTATCATACCAATTTATAAAAAAGGTAATAGAAATGACCCAGGCAATTATAAACCCATTATTCTTCTAAGCATGATTTGTAAACTGTATGCCAAACACCTAAGTTATAAACTTCAAGATTGGCTAATTTCAGGGGGGATAATCAAAGACAAACAAGCCAGTTTTAGAGAAGGAAGATCTATGGTGGATCATATCTTGGTACTCCACCATTTAGTACAAAAATACACATATAAAAAAAATCCTCTTTTTCTGTGGCCTTCCTTGATTTTAAGCAGTCCTTTGATTCAATATCCAGGATCACCCTCTGAGAGAAAATAAAATGCACCACTATCGATAAACGCCTCCTCTTCCTCATACAAAAATTGTATGCCAATTCCACCTTGAAAGTAATCCCCAAGGGAATTTAACTGGCTCAGTAAGGGTACAAAAAGGGGTACGGCAGGGTCCCCCTCCCTCTTTAGCTTCTATATTAATCCCCTGATTGATCTCTTACAGAACCCTGATTTCCATCCTCCTAACCTAGCACAACACAAAATTCCAATTCTCTTATATGCTGCTGCTGCTGCTATTATTTCACAAACCCCTGTAGGACTGAAGAGAGCAATTAGGGCAACACTCAGCTACTGCAGGCAAAACAAGCTGGTCCTTAACTTTGATAAATCAAAATTTTTAGTTTTTGCTAAAAGACCAAGCCAATACTCCTGGAAAATAGAAGGAAATAGTTTGGAACAGGTTAAAACATTTAGATATCTTGGGGTGGTTTTCCACTCGCAAAGAACATGGAAGGCACACCTGGATCACACATTGCAAGTAGCCAATAGGTCCTCAAATGCAATTAAACATTTCTTTTATACAGGTGGAGGTCAGTTAATACCTGCTGCCTTAAAACTTTTTGAGGCCAAAACATTGGCACAAATTCTATATGGGGCACAAACAGGAATCCTTGCAAAGAAATACTTGCTAGAAACCATACAAACCAAATTCCTGCGAGTCATCTTAGCTGCACCCAACGGAACTCCAAATGCCCAGTTAAGAATTGAGACAGGCATGCCTCAAATTCAGGTAAGAGCCTGGAAGATGACGATCATTCATTGGCTTAAAATGCATTTCTTTCCAGAGGGACTGTCCCAGTGGTGGGTTTCAAAAAATTTACAAACCTACTCTGTGTATGTGGCCTCCTTTGTGGGAGTGGCTTGCCGGCCATGTGACCTGGTAGGAGTGGCTTGCCGGCCATGTGTTTTCTCTCTCTCTCTCTCTCTCTCTCTCTCTCTCTCTCTCTCTTTCTCTCTCCCCCTCTCTCTTTCCTTTTGTCTCTCTGTCCCTTTTTCCTTTTTTTCTTTCATCTCTCTCTCACACTTTTTCTTTCTTTTTTTCTTTCTTCCTTTCTTTTTCCTTCTCTCTCTGTGTGAGTCTCTCTGTGTGTGTGTGTCAGTGGTGGGTTTCAAAAAAATTTGGAACCTCTTCTGTAGGTGTGGCCTGCTTTCCGGGTCCACTGGTGAAACCTCTTCTAACTGGTTCGGTAGATTTGACGAACCGGTTCTACCGAACTGGTGCGAACTGGTAGGAACCCACCTCTGGACTGTCCCCACTAGTGTTGACTGACAATTTCCTCTCCCCCTGAAAACAGGCAATTGATCACAAGCTGGGCTCTTATGGGCTCTCACCGTTATTCTTAATGTCCCTAGGCTTTGATCAAGCAAACCAAGTAGTAATTAATAGAATGAAGGACATGGAGTTCCAAGAAGTCAAACAGCGTGTGTGGGAATCAGCAAGATATCTAAATGACCTGATCTTCCCAAAACAATGAATAGCTTTCTTCAGAGCCAGATTTAGCATTCTTCCTTCAGCACTCCTCCAGGGAAGGTATAAGAGAACACCTATAGCAGAACGGGTTTGTATATGTGGTAAAGGAGAAGTGGAAGATAATTCACATGTTCTATTACACTGCGAGCTATACAGAGCTTGTACGTCTGCACATATTCTCCCCTTATTAGAGCGATTGCCAGGGAGGGCAGATAATTTTTATCTAGGCTTTTTCCTCCAGGACACTAACCCGGTTACCAAGTATGCAGTGGCAAAGTTCTGGGCTGCTGCAATGTCTATAAGAAAAAAATTGGCTATAGAAGTATAGTTGTCATCTTTTACCAATTATCTGGACATATCTTTAACAATCTTTGGACCATTGTATTTACTCCTATACTTAACAGTGTTGCACCCAGGTAAACCAGGGCGTGACCTGAACAATCTGAGAACATGTATGTTATTTTCCAGTTTTAACATCAATACTTTTTAATTATATCTTTTTAACATATTGTAAAAACCAATATGTATTGCTAGTCTTTGACCATAATAAAGATTTACTTACTTACTTACTCAAATGAAAGATGTTTGGTGCAACCAGGACTCTTCTAAGAGCTGGTCACCTGGTCAAACTGACCTATCAGGGAAGAAGGGCTTTAGTAAGAGACGTGACCAAGCGTTAAATAAAGAGGCTCACCCAAAGGGAATTTAGAGTGGGGGATAAAGTGTATTTGTCCATGAAATATCTAAACCTGAAACAGCCTTGTAAAAAGTTAGGTCCCAATAACATAGGGCCTTTCCAAATTATCTGGATTGTGAGTCCAATGACAGTGGAGCTGAAGTTACCAAGAAGCCTTAGGCAAGTTCATCCAGTATTTTATTGCAGTCTTTTAAAACCCTTTGAGGGATCTGGCTTGAGGCCAGTGAAAAAACAACCTCCTCCTCCCATCCTAGTTAAGGGAGAGAGCACTATGAGATCAAAAGAATTCTCAACTCCAGATATCACAAGGGAAAATTACAGTGCCTAGTACTGTAGAAAGGCTACCTGTTAGCAGACGCTGTGTGGGTGGCAGCTCTAGATGTTAGTGCAGTGAGGTTAGTTAAGACGTTTCATGCTAGGTATCCTCAACGTCCCCAATAAGGATTGTAGCAATAATTGGATTGTAAGTAATAATGTAATAATATGTATGTTTATTGTTTCAAGTCTACCTTTCTTCCATGTGTGTAGGGTGTGTGTGTGTGTGTGTGTGTGTGTGTGTGTGTCTGTGTGTCTGTGTGTCTGTGTGTCTGTGTGTGTTCAGCATGTCAAGACTGAGTCGAGTTTTCACTTGCTTTGCTCTCAGCTTGACAAAGAATGGGGTGGGGGTAGATTGGAATACAAGGGTGGAGGGAATGGCATCCAATCATTGTTGATTCCCACTTTTAAGAAAGGTTTCACCAAAATCACTGAGTGCTTGTATGCAAAAAAAAAAAATCCCATTGATTTTGGCCACCACTCTTTGTCTGTCTGTTTGTCTGTCTGTCTGTCTATCTATCTATATCTATATATCTATATACAGTATCTATATATCTATCTATACACAACTTTGTATTTGCATTCCGTTGGGACATTATCTGCACATCATATTTTGCAGAATGTAGTGAAACCACATCATTCAGATCTGTTAATGAAGCCTGTCATATCTAACTTTGTATAGAACTTTTTCAAAACCTAAACTTTGAAGTGCTATGTATAATAAAGATAAAATAGCTCATTTTTCTTTCTTCTTCAAACTTCAAATCTTCAAACTGTAAAGCATCAAGCTCCAGATCAGGTAATGGTAACATATACATATCAATGCATGGGCAGTGTGGCACTTGGCTGTCATACATCCTAATACAAATAAAACTAGTAAAATTAATCATAGTTATTACATTCAACCAATTTATATATTTCTAATAATACACATCTATATTGAGTTATAGTCTATCATTATTTAATTATTCCATGTTTTAATATATTGCTCTAATGCCACTCACCATATTATATAATCATACAAAGTTAAACTGCCATTCAATTTCTAAGCTTTCTTCTTGTTATTACTTTTATTTTATTATACAAAAAGTATCCACTAATATTCCCCCTTTTTCTTATTTCTACCTCTATTCTAACTTTTAATCATGTCATCTTTTATTTAAAGATGTTTTCTTTCTATCCTACCTAACTTCTAATCATGCCACCATTCTTTTAAAAAAAGGGAAACAAAGAGAATAAAAAAAGCAAATCAGAACAACAACAAAGATATTTTTTAACCCTAACCTTTTCCTTTGTATCCATTGTCTCTCACCCGCTTCAGTACTTTAGTTGCTGTGCTTTTTTTTTACTTGCCTCCCATATTCTTCTCTTGGATCTGTCTGCATCTACTTCTTGGCTGTTCAATCTAAGTATTTCTCCCATCTCTACCCTCTTCCACTTCCAAGCTTCCAAAATACCTGCCCAAACCCCTATCTCCCTTTCAAAAGTATTGTCCTGTATCTTCAATTGTCTTTTCAACTGTCTTAAAATATTTTCCAAAAATTTCTCCAGTCCCTTTCTCCAGTCCACTCAAGGCTCAACCAGGCCAGTCCCAGGACCAGGGATCTTTCCATCCCAGGGGCAACTATAAAAGATGCTGAGTGACCCCCATCTGCATCCTCAAGGGTTTGGTAGCAAATGTGGTGGGAATGCCCTCTGCCACTGAGTCATCCAGTGGGCAGAAGGCAATTGGCATTTTGAGCCGTCAGCAGGTGGCACTCTCAACTTAAATTTCAGTGTTGCCACTAGTAAATCTAATTTTAGTCTTTCAATCATAATTTTAATTGTTGTTCAATTATAGAAGCAGAATAAGTTTTTAAAGTAAATAATTCCAGGATTTTAAAATGCCTTCCCATTACTACATCTTCCTAGTTTAAGAATCCAATTTTCTGTATTTTTAAAGATTTATTGTTTTTCTCTCTTGAGTCTTTTCCTTCTAGTCTGGTATTTTTCTCTGAATACTTAATCACTGCTTTTAACAAATAATTCTGAGCAAATAGTTCTAAATTATTTCTTGGGGTTAGGTTTTAAGTGAAAATGAGTCCTCTCCCCAGTTCCAGCAACTGTTCACCTACTTCACTCCAGCACCAGTCTTAGGTGTTCCATGGTTGTCCCAGTTTCGTGGCAACCATGTTTAGGCTGCCTTTTCTCCTCACTGTGGCAGAGAGGGAAAAAGAACCCCAGGTCAGACAGGAGAGCTTCAACTCTCTGTGACCTCATAGGGCACCCCTCTTTGCTTCACCGCACCTGTAGGGTGGCTTTGGCTCCTTTTGGAGGCCTCCAGTGGGGAGAACTTGGCACAGGGGTGTGGAGACGCACTCCGCATGTCCAATCCCACCGCAACATCAACCACAAGTCTAAAACCTGCCTGATCTTGGTGAACATAAATCATTGGGACCTGACGAATTACATCCCACAGTTCTAAAGAATCTGGCAGATGTCATCTCAGAACCACAGAAGCACCGGGGAACTACCAGAGGACTGGAAAAGAGCTGTTGTAATTCCCATTTTCAAAAAAGGAAATTAAGAAAACAGACCCCGGAAACTATAGACCAATCAGCCTAACATCAATATCCGGTAAGATACTGGAAAAGATAATCAGAAAACAGATCTGGATACATCTAGAAACAAGTAAATTATAACTAGAAGTCAGCAGGGGTTTGCTAAAACAGATCATGCCAAACCAATCTTATTTCATTCTTTGACAAAGTGAACTAAATTAGTACATCAGCAAAATGCTTTGTACATAGTATACTTGTACTTCAGCAAGACATTCAACAAGTTATACCACAACCTACTTCTTACTAAGTTAGGAAAACAGTGGGATAGATAGCATGACCATCAGATGGATTTGTAACTGGCTGTATGAAATATAACATATTTATATTTATATAAATAAATATTTATATTTATTTATATATTTCATAATATATTATGGAACTATATCTTCATAAATGACTTAGATGAGAGAATAAAAGGGGAACTTATCAAATTTGCAGATGATACTAAGCTGGCAGGAATAGCCAACAGCCTAGATGAGTGATGGCTAACCTTTTTCAGATCATGTGCCAAAAGCGAGGGAGCACAGGGGGGTCATGTGTGGGCATGCCACTTCCATAATGCTATGCACGTGACCCCCTGCATGAATATGCACGTGACGCCCTTGCCCCCCAACCCCCGCTTTTGGCCTGTGATGGACCCATCTTTCACCCTTCCCAGGCTCCAGAGGCTTTCTAGGAGCCTGGGGAGGGCAAAAACAGCCTGCTCCGCCCCCCAGAGGCCCTCCAGAGGCTTCAGGGAAACCTTCTGAAGCCTCTGGAGGGCAAAAAACAGCTGTACTGGCAACCTGGAAATTCAGGAACAGTGACTTCCAGTTTGCCCATAGGGCCATTTTTTACACTCTGGAGATGACTTTGGCGTTCTTTTTTGGCTGTTTTCCGCGCTCCGGGGGCTTCCCTGAAGCCTCTGGAAGGTGAAAAACTACCCAATGCGCAAACCAAAAGTTTGGGAACTGACTTCTAGTTTGCGCATTGGGCTGTTGTTCATGCTCTGGAGCACGGAAAATGGCCCTATGGGCATTTTAGGGAATGGTGACTTCTGGTTTGTCCATAGGGCCATTTTTCATCCTCCAGAGCCTTTAGGATGTTTCAGGGAAGCCTCCGGAGCATGTAAAACAGCCAAAAAAGAAGGCCGAAGTCAGTTGGTCAGCACACGCATGCGTGCTGGAGCTCTCAGGGCAATGCCTCGTGTGCCCTAAAAAATGGGTCCATGTGCCACCTGTGGCACACATGCCATAGGTTCGCCATCACAGCCCTAGATGATAGGCTCAAAATCCAGATGAATCTTGACAGAATTGAACATTGGGCCCTAATTAACAAAATGAAATTCAATGTAGAGGAAAGCAAAGTCTTACACTTAGGCAAGAAAAACCAAAATATACATATAGATTGGGAGAAACCAGGCTTAATAGCAGTGACTGTGAGTGGGAGTCTTAATGGACAACCAATTAAATATGAGCCAACAGCCAAAAAAGCCAATGCAATCCTAAATTGCATTAACAGAAGGATTCAATTAAGATCACACCAGGTATTAATACCACTCTATAAAGCCTTAGTAAAATCACATCTAGAATATTGTATCCTGTTTTGACACCACACTATAAAAAAGATTTTGAGACTCTAGTAAGAGTGCAGGGCAAGAAAGATGATATGGGGACTGGAGACTAAAACATATGAAAAACGGTTACAGGAACTGTAACCATGGCTAGTCTAGTGAAGGGAAGAACCAGGGGTCACATGATAGCAGTGTTCCAATATTTGAGGGGCTTTCACAGAGGAGGGATGAAGCTATTTTCCAAAGAACTTGAAGGCCAAACAGTAATTATAGATGGAAACTGATCAGTGGTGGGATTCAATTTTTTTTACTATTGGTTCTGTGGCTTGGTGGGCGTGGCAGGGGAAGGATACTATAAATCTCCATTCCCTCTCCTCCCCAGGAGAAGGTTACTGCAAAATCCCCATTCCCTCCTGATCAGCTGGGACTCAAGAGGGAGATAATAGATTGGGGCAGGGCGAGACAGAGGTGGCATTTACCAGTTCTCCGAACTACTCAAAATTTCTGCTACCAGTTCTCCAGAACTGGTCAGAACCTGCTGAATACCACCTCTCAAACTGATCAAGGAGAGATTCAACCTAGAAATAAGGATAAATTTTCTGACAGTGAGCGCATTCAACCAATGGAACAGCTTGCCTTCAGAAATTGTGGGAGCTTCATCACTGGAAGCTTTCAAGAAGAGACTGGACTGCCATCTGTCAGAAATGGCGTAGGGCAATGATGGCTAACCTTTTTGTCATTGTGTGATGAAAGCGTGCACGCCCACACTCAACATTTTAAAGAATTCTCCAGGAATCTATACTGGCTGTTTTAGTCCCCGCCCCCCACATTTGTTCTTCTTCTGTAGATTTTGTATGTATGCCTTAAATATCCTGTTTAGTATAATTCCCCATCCTTTCTGAATATTTTCTCTTTAAAGCATTTCAAACCATTGCATCTGACCTATTTTCCCTGAGAGTTCATCACAGTCCACTGTTCTGAAGTTCACGATGCAAATGTACTCTTCACAATTTTTCCCTCTCCAGATATTGCAAATCCAAAGATTACATAATATGTTTCCGGAAGGTGCTAATCACCTTCAACTTGTTCCCATCTGTTAATTAGGATCACAACTACAGTATCAGACTCCTCTGTTCTTTCTTCCACTTTCTGAAAACTGAAGATACAACTAAAAGAGATCAAAATTGTTCGGACTTCTGATTGTTAGCAGTTACATTTCTAGCAGATGTCAGAAGAACTGAAATTTTCCTTTCTTGCTGTTGCAATCATGAATATCATGCCCCCAGATTTCAGTGATGCCTATTACATCCTGTTTGTTTCCTGTATTAGGATTGTTAATTCTTCCTGTTTATTTCTCACACATGTTGCAGAAACATCGGGCATCTTTATTTGACTTTATCTGAAAAGTCAGTAAATGGATATTCTTACTCCTTTTTTGGCTAAAAGTAACATGAACACAATTCAAACAGTTAGAAAATTTCCACAGTTAAGTTTCTATAAAAAGATAGCATGTTATTTTGTTTATGTATGCCATCCAAACTTAATTCCATCTGGTGCTTGAATAAAGTCTTGCTTCTTAGTTTATACCCACTCCAATGCAATTAAATTAAATTAAATATAAAAATTCTGAGTCATAGTGAAGAAAAATAATACTGTGCAGTATCTTTGGTTACCTGTGATAGCAACTCCCTTTCTACCTACTGGAAGATTTGACCTTGCTCTATATATGTCAACCATTTCATCAGCTGCGACATCAACATTTCAGAGCAAAGCAGCAGTCATTTTGATTTATTTAGACAAGCTTATCACATTAAGTTACTTACGCTAAAACATTGCTGTAGCCCGTCTAAGCCTCTTTTGTTTGCCAGAAGATAATTTAAGCAATGAATGCAAAATAATACTGAAAGATATGAAGTGTCTCACATGCTATTCAGAGTTTTGTCCACTTTCTTTCTCAGAAGATGCTCCAAATTCTCTGTGCTCAGAAGTAAATTCTTAGTTATGTTTACTAATGAAGACTTGATGGAAATCAGGTTTCCATAATTTGGGGAAGATGCCAATATTCAATCTATTTATCAGCCAATGGAAAGGACAAGAGAAAGTGTTCTACATTCAGAGAAAGTTGTAGCTAGGGTTTTATGACCTAGGATAAAAAAAAACTTACACAAGAACATGATCTATAATAGTGCTAATAATATTCTATTCCGTCTATTATCAACTGGCTTTAAAATTTAGTGCATGATTTGATAATATGGGATCTTTCACATTATAATGCATATTACCAAATGTACACAGTAACACATGCAGAAGGAGAGGTGAATGTGTAAATGATTATAGAATTCAAGAACATTGATAATTACACAATTTAGAATTATATATAGACCACAGAATCATGGGGCTTAGAATTATTTATAGACCACAGAATCATGGGGCTGGAAGGGACCTTGGAGATCTTCTAGTCCAATTCCCTGCCCAAGCCAGGAGACCTTACTGCATCCCAGACAAATGGGTATCCAAACTTTTTTGAAGACTTCCAGCAATGGAGCAACCCCAGCTGCGAGAGGCAAATTGTTCTCACTGTTGGAAACGTTAACTTTAGTTCCAGATTGGATCTCTCTTTAACATGCTTCCCACCCAGGTTCTTTGGAGAATAAGTCAACACTCTCCTCCCTTTGACAGTTCCTCAAGTACCAGAAGACAGCTATCATCACCACTAATCCTAGGTTAGACATACCTAGTTCCCTTAACTGTTCATCATATAGTTAAACAACTAGTTCTCTTATAATCTTTACTGCTCTTCTCTATACTCTTTATAGGGTCTCAGAATATGTTTTTTATTGTGACAACCAGGCCAACTGCGACCTCACTAGTACAATATAAAGTGCTACTATCATGTCCCATGATCTTACTTAAGTATCATGGCCTCATCAGATCCCACTTCAGATGAGGAGTTAAAACTCCGACAAGGATGGCATATCTCCCTTGGAGTATTTGGAGAAGCCAAGGGCTGAGAACAATGCTGTCCCAGACCCCTCAGGCATTGGGAGAGGTGATCAACTGGAAAGCTGCCTACCCTCACAGACACAGGGGAGGATTGACTGCAGACAGACAGTGGTGCTGAGAGGCAGCAGATCTGCTCTGATGAGGAACAACTGCCTCTCCCACTCAATCAAAGGGCATGGAGAGTAAAACGGAGGGAAGCTCAAAGAGGCCTCTGAGATTGCTCAGGAAAAGGTCATCCTGCCTCTCCTCACTACCTAGCATGGGTTCACTTAAGGAGAAATTGGGGGTGGGGGTTGTCTTTCAGGAACAATTGTTTGCTTTGGATTATGCTCCCCCAGCTTTGGAAAAACTCAGACTTGACTCTTCTTTCTGCCTGTTCCATGCCCTGCCTTTGCCTTGTAGACTATCTTTACTTGTGGACTTCCTTTGCCTTGTTGGACTTGCCTTTTGCCTTGAGGACAGACCTTTGGCCTCATGGATTTGCCTGATCATGTCATTCTTGCCATTTGGACCTTGACTCTGGACCTTGCCCCATGAGCTTGCACCTTCTCTTTGGACTTCCTCTCTGTCTTTATGAATTGGTTTTGTTTGTTGGCTAGCTTTTGACTGAGGGTGTCTGCCTTCAGGGAAGTGTGGGGTGGAGCCTTATCAGATGTTGTAGGGTTGTTTGTTGTGGCAGTTAACTGGAACTGACTAGAAAGAAAGAGATGAGGCCCCAAAGTCCTAACCACTGAAAGATGGAGGAGAGATGGCAGAGAAAGCAGTAAGCAACCAGAGCAATGAACAACGGAAATGAAAACAACAAATAAAGCCTGAGGTCCCAATAGAATGAGGTCCCAACAGAGAATAAAAATAAATAGAGAACACAAATTGGGATCAAAAGGCAACTAATAAGGATACATTATTAGGAACATTAGAAATCAATTAAGAATAGTATTAAAAATTAGTCAAATAAATAAGGCAAATTTCAAACATAAATAAACAATAAGATACGGAAGGAATAGAAGTTGGAGAAAATATAGAGAAGAAAAGAATAAATAAGACTAAACAAAATAGTAAGCAAGGTTAAATTAAAGAAATAGTAAGGTTGAAAAGGGCAGGAAAAAAGGATAAGAAAAAAGAATAATTACAAATCACTCAGAACAGAGAAGATAGAAATAAGACTAAGATCAAAGCACTTATACCCACTTCAACAAAAAGGGGGGATTTTCACTTTTGAAATTTTGAAATTTCAAAACTTAAATTTTGAAAATTTTAAATGAACTATTACATTTTTAAAATTTTTAATATCATTTTTTTCTTTTGAAAAACTGTAGCAAAAACTTCACATCCCTAAATGAACTTTCAAAATGAAATTTTGAAAATATTTTTTCTTTAAATATATACTGAGACAAAATCTCCTACTTTTGCATATTTTTTAATCCTTAAAAGAACCAGCAAGAGACCGGAAGCTCTCCAGCTGGACAGACATGGGGGGTGTGAGCTCTCAAAAGCCTCACCTGTCTGACAAACCTGTTCCAAGATTCTTTTTGGATCAGAACCCCCCTGGAGGGGGGCGAAGAAGGGGCAGCATCTCATCAGACCCAGAGGAAGATAACAGGTCCCTCACAGGTTGGAGATTTGCCCTCTGAATTGGTGTGGGGGGGGGAGCTTGGCTGCAAAAAAGCTGGCTTCCAGCCAAAGCACTGAACAGGAGCATATAGAAGACAAGATGAAAGACCAGTAAGAAGATTCATTTAACCAACATTAAATGAAGTTTTTCCAAGTTAATCAAAAGTTGGAAAAGGCAAAGAATCTTGAGAGTACAAATAATATTAATAGATAGATCTGGATTTTGGCAAAAGGAAAAAAAGAAAGGGAAAATGAAAGGTTGAAAAACCAGCCCCCCCAAAAAGCTATTTGTTTGAAATAATTTGGACAGAAAGGGAGAAAGCAAAGAAGTGACAAACCTACTCAAATATAAACCCTAAATTTGATTTTGGATTTGAAATAGAAACCAAACATTCCGAGGGATTTCGTCTGAACTACTTCCAACTAATATATCTTAAGCAACTCCAATTAGGGAGAAAAATCAAGAAAAAAGCACTACCTTCTCACTGATAACTGATAACCTAATCTTGACTGTGTGGGAAGTTTTAATTAACCAACTTCCATAAATCAGAATTTGAAAAAGCAGAAGGCAGAGAGATCAAGATGACTTCAGCTTCTCTTCCGTTTTTACATAAACTGAATTAGCTAAATTTAAGGTGGACCAGAACCTCAAAATAAGATCTGCATAACTAACTGCAATTTTGGAACTGGACATTTAAGGAAGAACAAAAGACCAAGATGGCTCTTGTTGTTCTTCCCCATAGCAGCTGAAGTAGATAAATTTAAGGTGGACCAGAACTCTGAAAGAAGAACTGTATAACTAACTGTAACTTTGGAAATGGACATCATGGAAAGCTCAGAATTTGAAAAACTATGTGAAATCATAAAAAATATGCATACACCATTAAAATCATTAAAATTAAGCCTAAATAGAATTATGAATCTGGAGAAGCAGGGATTTAAAGAAGAGGAAAAAGAAGAATGGGGGAAAGATAATGAAGGAGTAGAAATGGTGGGAAATAAAAAGCAGACAAAAAAACTCCATTGTGCTTGGCAGTGGTATAAGGAAAATGGTAAAGGGGGGATGTCCCAACAAAAGGGAATAAAAAGCAGACAAAAGATGTTTCGGAGGTTGACAGTGCCGATGGGCTTTAAACACTTTGAAGACCTCTGGTATAGGTTCTCCTGCTTGAGGGGGCTGGACCAGAAGACCTCCAAGGTCCTTTCCAGCTCATTTATTCTAAAGCTTATATGTTGGTTGCGGGTGGATTTTCTTTTAGGATATGTGTTTAGTTTTTGAAATATCCCCATTCCCATCCTCTCTCCTTGCAGAATTACTGGTTTTGAATAGTTGGTTCGGCGAGCAGAAGTTTAGCCATTGAAACCACGTAAGCATTTAAAGGCAGAATGTCTGTGTCATGCAAAATAATTGGCAATCTGAAGGAGATAAGATTATATTGTATGCCTTTGAATGTGTGGATATGTGCACACATAAATTTTGCAGCAGGGTTAACAATGACCAGAGCACCTCTTTGTTAGCATAGCCAATAAGAAACTTGGCCAATAATATTAAGGCAAGTATGAGCAATTATCTGTCCATGGTTGCTTAAAAAAAATGACACCAGAGTTTCTTGCCATTTTTGGATGGGGACTGGATGAAAACAGTAATACAAATCTTAAAATTGAGATTTTTTTTTTTTAAAAAGGAAAAATAGATTGTACTACAGTTTTGTTTAGATGTGTGATGCGAGTCAACCATTTTTTATATTTAGACCACCAAATCTTAAAGACTATGCAGATGGTTTGGAAGGGGTTAGTAACAAAGCTAGTATTGATATTGTGGAAATTAATGAAACTGAAAATTACAATGATGTTATTGCAGGGATGTGACTATCCAGCTAAAGTTGTTTCTCTGACATTCTAAGACTTATATGTCTGAGTGATATCCGGATCTTCATTTGATGGAAATTCCAGATTGGGTGATAAATCCATTTTCAGATACTGAGGAAGATGGGGTAGTGGAGGAACAACTCATAGAGCTGCAAAATGACATTGAGCTAAAGCCAAAGTTTAAGTAATCGTACCAAGAGCTTTGGTTACAGAAAGAAATTTCTGATCGCTATCCTGCACTATGGACAGTGGTTAAGAACTCCTTGTTGCATTTCCAACATCATATTTGGTGGAACGTGGCTTCAGTGTGGTCATCCAACTTCTCTCCTAGCAAAGAAATTGACCCCTTTATTGAACGTGGTGATTTAAGACTCCTGCTAAGTGACTTAAAACCAGACATTGGGAAACTGGTATCACTTCATCAAGCCCATCCATCACATTAAGAATTTACTGAACAGTGAAGTAGTTACTAAATTTTACTGAGTTTACTAAGTTACTAGATACTAAGATTACAATAACAATTGCTATTGTTACTAAGATTCTTGATAAATGACTATCAGACTTTGAAAACCTGGTATCACTGGATCATGTTCAACAATTTTGTTGAATTAACATTAATTAAAAAAGTTTTAAATTGGATTTTGAATAAATGTGCAATTAATTGTTACAGTTTTGAATTTTACTGTTACTATCTTCCTTCTGTTGTGCAAACCACCCAGTCACATGACCGCCCCAGCCACACCCACCAAGCCACGCCCACAGAACCAGTAGTAAAAAAAATTAATTCCACCACTGGGTGGGGGGCACTGAGGATCAGTTTGTAGCACCAAAGGGGTGGTGGACTGAAAAGGTTTGGGAATCACTGCTCTAGGCTATACAGGGGTCGCTTACAGTATTTAGTGCATTGGATGGGGTACCCTTTGGCTGAAGCTACCTGGGTGAAAAGCTGGAACCTAAAAGAGGATAAGTTAGTAAAACAGTTCCACAATAAATTCCCCAATAAACCAAAGGGTCCCCCCCCGGGGGGGGGGAAGTGTTTAATTCAATTATGTTAACCCCTATATTAATCTCTTTCAGGAATCATTTTCCTTTTGAGGACAGGCCGTCTGTCAGGCCTGCAGTCATATTCCTTGCTGGATCTTTGGCTTGCCACTCTGTCTAATATTTTACTACGCTTTTTCTTTAGTGGGGAATTGGGAGAGAGAATAGTAAGGAGTAGAATGTGTTGTTGTCAAAATAAAAAATTCCTTTTTAGAAGCCCAAGGTCATCTTTTGTCTCTACACCTTTGAGCCTGAGCAGAACTGGATGGGTGGAACTGCCAGTGTGGCAGTGGAAGATTGAACCATGTGATGGACTTGTGGGTGTGGAGGCAAGATCATGAACTTTCAACTGGGTGGGAACCCCAGGAAGCTTTCAGATTCAGGTTTCCACAGATGTAGCAACATGTCTCTATTAATAAATTGGACCTTTGAGGAAAGCTCTGCCTTGGACTCTGATTTAATTTTGGATGTTATTTGGAACACTGACACGGGATTTCATTGAGGACTGCATTAGGGTTGTGTTTGACCTCAGGAGGTCAAACACAACCTCCTGGGATAAGCGTAGCCAGGGTAGGCATGGCCAGCTCAACATCGCTCATGTTGGGGGACACCTGTGGTGATCTGGGAAGGGTTGGGGGAAATCCATTGTCTCCAATGGAGGAAGATGAGACCATGGTGAGCACCAAACTCTTGTACACCACAGGAGCCTCACCATCCCTCTCAGGTCATGCAGAGGGCTCCTGGATGGCAGTGTGAGCTGCCTGGAACCCTGGGCAGTGAAGGGCAAGAACTCAGTTGGCCCTTGAGCTCCCAGGACACTGGAACCCTAGAGTCCAGCCCAGCCCCGCCCCACTTGCCAGGGGCCCTGGCTGCACTTACCTTCTCCTCGAGGCTGCTGCTGCTGCTGTGCTTGCTGTCCTTGGCCAGGTTGCTCGTGGTATGTGCGGGAGGGCAAAGTGTGTGGGTCAGAGGTATGTCCACCCACCTCTGTTTGTGAGGAGACCTGACCTTGTAACCAAAGCAGCCTCAGCAGTAGAATGGGAAACCATCAGGAGAGGTCAGGAGGAGGGGACAAGAGGATGGTGAAAGGGCAGCAGGGCTGCTGGTGGCCAACTGCTAAGGCAGGAGTTCCCTCAGATTCTCCCTCTCTCCCTCATTATAATCTCCCTCCCTCCTTCCTCCCTCCCTCCCTCCCTTCCTTCTCTCCTTCTTCCCTCCCTTCCTTTCCCCCTTTTCTTCTGCCCGGCTGGAGAAGGGGGTTGCGCGAGTTCCTGTTCCGCCCCCAGAAAGCATGCCTCCCAGCCTCACCATACACTGGCTCAGCCACCACCGCACTCTGAGCATAACTTCTTCTCCAGCTTCCAAACTCCAAAACTCGGCTGCCGAATCTTCCAGCATGGCCGCTCTAGGAGTGAAAGGCAAACAAAAAGAGCAAAGAGATTATTCAAGTAGATCCAGCCCAGAGTCCCGGTGTGGCATTGAGCAGCCTTCGCTGAGTGGCAAAACTGAATCGCCCTCTCTACATAGGATGGCTATGCACGCCCCACCAACTATGTATGATCCAGTCACCGAGCACTGGGAATCATACATGCTATGATTCGATTGTTTTCTCAAGGCCAACGACCTCACGAGCATTCCCGAAGGCTGTAAGAAGAACATGTTCCTCGGTTACTGTGGCCGGGAAGTGTTTGAAACGGCAAAAAACCTCTCGGAACTGACACCGCTCCAAGCAGTGTTTTGGTCTGCAATACAACAGACGCTGAAGACCCACTACGTGCCCAAGCCATCCAAACACGTTCGCCGGCATGAATTTAACATCTGAAACCAGAAGGAAGGTGAATCAATCAACGAATATGTGGCGGCACTCCAGAAAGCCGCAGCTTACTGCAAATTCTGAGACCTGGATGAGTTGATTCTGGACCGCATAATTTGCAGCATGCAAGACTTTACTCTACAGAGGAGGTTACTCGCTAAATCTAACCTTGCTTTGCAAATCGCATTGGACGAGGCCAGGGCATCCAAATCAGCCGCCAAATCAACAGAGACTCTACAGTGTCAAAGCATACCACAAGACACATGGAAAATTACCTGTGTACATTGCGAGACTGCCGAGCCCGAGGTTTCAGAAAGCAAGGAGGATGACAGCTGCCGAATGCACAGTAGCTGCACCAAGCTGGCACGAAAATTCAATTAGCAGTTTCCGCCCTGCGCTAGCTGTGGAGGAGAGCATGCCCGACCCTCCTGCCATTTCCACGAAGCAACTTGACAGGGTTGCGAGCGGAAGGGGCACATTGACAAGGTGTGCCGCAGCGACTTCCCTACTACCACCAGGCAGCCAAAAAACACACAAAGCCGTCAACAGAGGCCAAAACCAGGGGCGTGGCAGAAGTACCCATGACAGTCAGAGGATGACAGTAGAGTTGCCTATCATACATCAATAAGACAAAGCCGCTCTAGGCGTCCCAAAAATCTGAAGGTCACTGTCCTCATCGAGGACTCTCCATGCGAGATAGAGATTGACACTGGGTCATCACATGGTCGATCCTCAAGAAAGCTATTCCGAACCTACAGAAGTGGCATCTCCGAAACCCTGACATCCACTTGCGCGATTACCAGGGGAACCGGGTCCCTATCGTAAGCCAAGGCACCTTCTGGGTGAACTACAAACATTTCTGTGAAAATAACCCCGTGACAGTGGTCAGTGGCAACCTACAGAGCCTCCTGGGGTTGATTGGTTTCCAGCCTTGGGTATGGAAGTGACCGGAATCAACTCCTTGAAGGATGATGGTGCTGAGGCCATCTTTAAGTAGTTTGAGGACATTTTTGGCACCGTTCTCAGTAAGTACAAGGGAACTGCAATCTCTTTTAGTTTGGATCCCAATATAGCCCCAATTAGGCTAAAACCCAGGAGAGTACCCTTCGCTCTCCATCCAAAAATTAACAAAGAAATTGACAACTTGTAAGCCAGGGCATCCTAGAGCCAGTCAATCACGCATGCTGAGAGACTCCTATTGTGACACCCATCAAATCTGACAGGTCTGTCTGCATCTGCATGGACTACAAGTGCACAATAAATAAAGCGTTACAACAAAGTGCCTACCCTGTACCCATTGTACAGCACCTACTACATTCGCTAGGTCCAGGGAAAGTCTTTGCAAAATTGGACATGGCACAAGCATACCAACAATTGCCAGTAGATGGTGCTACAGTGGAGGGCCAAACCATTGTCATGCACAGGGGTGCATTCAAATGCCACCGCCTGCAATTCGGAGTTAGTATCGCCCCGGGACTGTTCTAAAGCATCATGGAACAGCTTTTGCAGGGGATTCCAGGTGTTGTCCCCTATTTCGACAACATCTTGGTATCGGCTGCAAATGAGGCACAGCTTTTAAAATGCTTACAAACAGTTTTGACCAGAATTAGAGACAAGGGTCTCTGCCTCAAAAAAGAAAAATGCCAAATTAATGTACCAAAGGTTGTATTCCTAGGGTACCTGATTGATGGGTATGGAATTCACCTGACCTCACAAAAAATTAAAGCCATTCAGGACGCCCCCACACCTCACAATCAGACCGAACTGCAGGCATTCCTCAGGCTCCTCAATTTCTACAGCGTCTTTCTCAAACAGAAAGCCACCGTTGCTGAGCCATTACATCGCCTCCTGGCCAAGAACATGAAGTGGTCCTGGGGCAAAGTCGAGACTGCCGCATTTGCTGCAGTAAAACGACTCCTGTCAGTGGATTCCTTCCTAGTCCAATAGAGCCAGACTCTGCCGTTGGTGCTAACCTGTGACGCTTCTCCTTTTTGGCGTCAGCGCTGTCCTCAGCCACCGCATGCCTAACGGAACCAAAGCCCCTATTGCATTTTACTCCAGAACCTTGTCTGCCACGGAGTGGAACTACAGCCAATTGGACCGTAAGGCTTTGGCTGCAGTGGCCGGAGTAAAGAGATTTCACGAATATCTTTATGGACGGGATTTCGAACTGGTTACAGACCACAAACCATTGTTGGGTTTACTGGATTGAGATCGCCACACCTCGGTATCATTATCCCCCCCGCATGACCAGGTGGACTATTTTCCTGGCTGTCTATTCCTACTGACTCATTCACCAACCCGGCTCCACTTTAGGGCACACGGATGCCTTGAGCCGCTGCTCATTGCCTGAAGTTCTCAATGACCCCATCCCCAAGACGCCGGTCCTTCTCATTGACTGCCTGGAAACCAGACCCATCTCATCCAGTGTCGTTGCTCGTTTCTCTTCAAAGGACTCCACAATAAAGCAAATTTTGAAATGGGTGTGGAGGGGGGTGGCCCAAGGGGCCTGTTGGGGTCAATTTCAAAATGTATTTTGCCAAACGCGATAAGTTGTCGGTTATTAACGGATGTTTATTGTGGGGGGACCGGGTAATTATTCCCATCAAACTGTGCATTGCAGTATTAGAAGTCTTACACGTAGGGCACCCCAGAATTGTCAGGATGAAGTCTCTGGCTAGGAGTTACGTATGGTGGCCTAACATGGACAGGGAGATTGAAGAATGGGTGGCTACCTGCACACCATGCCAGGAGTCCAGACCAGCTTCCTCAGAGGCATCCACTAAGGAGTGGGGATGACCACAAGCACCATGGTCCAGGATGCACATTGACTTTGCTGGCCCATTACATGGCCAGACATTTTTCGTAGTTGTGGACTGCTGGGCTTACTCAAAATGGTTAGAAGTGGTCCTGATGACCTCCACTACGGCAGAAGAGGTCATTAAGGTGCTATGGAGACTTTTCTCCATGCACGGCTTGCCCGATGTCTTGGTCTCTGACAACAGGCCCCAATTTACGGCCATGCAATTCAAGACCTTCCTAGCATCTCAGGGAATCAGGCATGCACTGGTCGCACCATTCCATCCGGCCTCCAATGGTCAGGTGGAGAGAATGGTGACATCTACAAAAGAGGCCGTCACTAGGATGGGCCCAGGTGATTGGCAAACACGGGTTGATCACTACTTACTAATCCAGCACATCACACCCAATGCCACCACAGGGAGAAGCCCCTCCAAGCTTCTCATGGTGCACCGGTTAAGATCACACTTAGACCGGTTACACCCCAATTATTCTGCCTCATCACCCCCAGACTCCACAAGCAAGATTTGGTCATTTAGCATAGGGGATTCGGTATACGCCCACAACTACATTGGGGGAACTCTGTGGATTCCTGCCACAGTAATAGGCATTACCGGCCCTCGATCATATCTGGTAGAGCTCGAGGATGGTAGAAATTGGAGAAGGCATCTTCGCAGCCACATTTCCAACTCCACTCTTAGACAACCAATGGTAACTCCTGCACGAGTTAGCCAAGGCCCTTCCCAAACAGAACAAAATAGCAGTCCTGCCATGACCAACTCAAGCCCAAGAGTACCGGAAGACTTATCTGATTTTGATGCAGGCGTGCAGCAAGCTCCGAGCGAGCCAACTCCAGAAGCTCCAGCCGTGGTTCCAGGAGTTTCCACCAAGAGAGGCTGCAGAGCAAACAGGTCCGTCTGACTTGTCCAAGGAAACCACTCCTACTGAACTGCATAGGTCAGGCAGAGCTACCAAAAGGCTCGCCTACCGGTGCAACTACGTGACCAGTTGGATTGTTCTATCCTAGAGGGGAGGGGTGTTAGATATTCCCCCCACTGACAGTGGTTTCCACCAAGGTCCTCTGTTTTGGCAGGAACAGGGGTTTAATCCCATTGGTCAAGGGGTCTGACAGATCCTTTTAAAAGGGGCTGCTGTCCGACCCATCTCCACGGATGTTTCCTACTTGCAATAAAGAGCTGTTGTTACTGAAGCCTTTGTATGCCTATCCATTACCCGATCTAACACCTCCCCCCAAATGTGACAGGACAACACAACGTTGAAAATACAGAAGGTTTGTTGGCTCCATTACTTTGATTCAATCAATTATCATTATCTTCCCCAACAGTTCTGCACCTCCACAGCCCAACCCAGTTGTGTTTAACTTTCCTGTGGCCCTTGTGTTGTCCTATCACATTTTGCGGAGGAGTTCCAAATAGTTTTCAAGCAAGTGGGGGAGGATCCAAACGTTTTCAAGCAAGTGGGGGGAATCCAAATGGGTTTTCCAGCAAATGGGGTAAATCCAAATGGTTTTCCAGCAAGTGGGGAAGGGATCCAAATGGTTTTCAAGCAAGTGGGGTGGATCCAAATGGTTTTCCAGCAAGTGGGGTAGATCCAAATGGTTTTCCAGCAAGTGGGGGAGGGATGCAAATGGTTTTCAAGCAAGTGGGGAGGAATAGCTTGGATGAATGGGCAGAGAAACAAACCCCAGAGAGGAAACTCAACAGGGAACACTTTTTCCCTCCCTCCCTCCCTCTCTCTTCCTCCCTTCCCTTCCCCCAATTGGCTGGCGGCCAACTGTCTCCTGAGCCCAAAAGCCCAAGGTGAACAGTATTTCGCTGAATGGCCCATGAGGAAGGGTCTGGGACTGAAGAGGCTGGGGCCCATTTTCCAAGGTGAACAGCTAGGGTCCTTTTAGTGGAAGTGAAATGGTAGGTTAATGTCTGGGGACAGAACCCTGGGGGCGAACAAGAGACAGCAAAGGGTACGAGGTGAACACTCCCATTCTGTCCTTTTACACCACTCCTTTAGCCACACATTAAACTCTGTTGCACATTGGTCTTTCCCTTTTTGTTCTTTATATACTGGTAAAACCTCTGAAAAGATAAGGACCCTCACTTGACACAACCCATACCTGACACATTCCAAGACCCATCCCAAGATGCTGACTCAATGTAATCCTCACCTGATGTGCCTTCACCATCACAAGATCTAATAACCCTACAAAGCCCTTATAAACAGAGGAACACTGACCCTGACATCCCCTAAACTTGCTGAAGATGTTACCTAGCCTGGTAGCTAAATGTTTGGAAATCACCCTACAAGTTCTGAGAACAAATCTCCACCCTCATCCTACACCCTACACAATCTCTTTGAAGATGTTTCACTTCTTAACCAAGAAGCTTCTCCATTGCCTGCGTTCAACAGTAAAGGAACACAAGGCAGAAAACATCCTGCAGAAAGCACAGCTCCAACTTCTCAATAAAAGAATAAGACAGATTAATTTTATAATTAAGGCAGAGCTGAAGAAGCTTCTTGAATGAGAAGTAAAATGTCTTCAAAGAAAAGCCAGAAAGTCTGGTTGCCTCTTGAAAAAAGCACCTTTGGCACAACCATGAGCTAGATCAGTGGTCTCCAACCTTGGCAACTTTAAGACTTGTGGACTTCAACTCCCAGAGTTCCTCAGCCAGCAAAGCTGGCTGAGGAACTCTGGGAGTTGAAGTCCACAAGTCTTAAAGTTGCCAAGGTTGGACACCACTGAGCTAGATGACTGAGAATCTCCATAGACAAAGACAGTAGGGTTGTTTTCCAGCCAGTCCACTTTCATCTTTGCACTAAATCAAGAATGTCCATAGAGTTTAAGTACTTATAGGACTCTGCCTGCTGAAAAGTCTAGGGCTATTAGGAATCCAGCTTAGCACAGATGTGTGCATTCCTTTAGGGAGACTGTAAGAGAATAGCAGCAGATGATGCTGACAAGGGCCTCTGGAAGGAATATCCCTGCATCAGCTTGGAATGCTTCATAAGTGCCTCTCTGCTTCATTTGTGATCAGTTAGTAATAGAACAGATTTTACACATTTTGCAGTTGTTGTTGACTTAAGAAGGGAAATGTTACAGTATTGTAATACCAATAGAGCCAAGAATGAGTTAAGCCTTTATCTCCCAGGCACTGGGTGCTGTTGAAGACAATGTAAAAAATATGTTGCTAGGCCATGTTTGTACTATGATTGAGTATAAATGCCATTTACTCATCCTTTATTGCCAGTGCTTCAGAGTTACATGCTGCTGGAATCTAATGGAGTGCTCTTTTGAAAATCCAGCACCAATTCTCTCCCTTCTATTTTGGCCTGGTATAACTATCTTGCATGACAATTGAGTTGACATTTTACTAATATTGATAAGGAACTGTTGTTGCTTATGCTGTTTGTTGTTGTTGTTGTTGTTAGTTGTTGTTAGTTGCGAAGTCCCCATGGACAACATTCCTCCAGGCCTTCCTGTCTTCTACTATCCTCTGGAGTAGATTGTAGATAAATTTATTTATAGGCTGCCCTTTTCCCTGTGGGGACTCAGGGCGGCTTACAACGTATAGGGAGGGGAGTACACACAATGACATATGAAGACAGTACATAATTAAAAATAGGAGTCCATTCAAGCTCACGCCAATTGCTTCAGTGACTCCATCCAGTACCTCATTCTTTGTCATCCCTTTCTTCTTTTGCCTTCAATCTTTCCCAGCATTAGGCTCTTCTCCAGTGAATCCTTCCTTCTCATTAGGTGGCCAAAGTATTTGAGTTTCATCTTCAGGATCTGGCCTTCTAAAGAGCAGTCAGGGTTGATCTGCTCTAGGACTGACTGGTTTGATCGCCTTACAGTCCAAGGGACTCGCAGGAGTCTTCTACAGCACCATAGTTCAAAAGCCTCAATTCTTTGGCACTCAACCTTTCTTATGGTCCAACTTTCACAGCCATACATTGCAACTGGGAAAACCATAATCTTGAGTATACGCACTTTTGTTGGCAGGGTGATGTCTCTGCTTTTTAGTATGCTGTCTAGATTTCTAGATTGGAAATCATATACAGTACATATCAGTATATACTGTATATGATTTCACAAGAATATTTAACATGAGCATAATTTTTATAGCAAGCTGCTATCTGTAATAATCTTAGCATATAAACTTAACATTTCTATAAAATTTATTTTGCAAATCTTTTTGCATGCTTTTCTATTTATTGCTTTATTTCTTCTTGGTTTCTTCTTGCAGATCCATCAGAAAAATATAAATAATACAAATAATACATCATATAGAAAGTTAGAAACTTTTGGATAAAAGCATTTCCAATGAAATACCAAACTTAGATAAAAGGTCAGTGATGATGGAATTAATTAACAGGCTAGAATTTGATTTTACATGGATAATAATATGTGGAAATACTGTAAAAATAAAATCCAATGCTTTAAGTAAAGCCATTTAATGGTGTGCATACATTGTACAGTATGTGTATTGGTTTATAAAAGAAGCCTGTATTTCCCAGTCCTGTTGAGATCCTGGAAGATCCTCAAATGGTATTTTATGGTTAAATATTACACCAGAGAGCTAGTTGAGGGTGAATTTTATACACAGTAAGATGCAATGTATTTTCCTTAGACCAGCAGCAACCACTCACTCACTAGCAGGGAGAGTATTGGAAGAGGAAGCAATCATGTATTTGACACTTGAACACATATACAATTCACCATGAGGAACAAGCAGAGATAGCCAGGAGTTGGAGTGTGAATGATGATGAAAAATTGTCAGGGATAGTAGCAAGGAATGGATGGATCAGATAAATCAGAAGAAGTAGATAGAGAATGGCTAAGGGGAGAACATAAATGGTTGTGGGGGGGGGGATTGGATGGAATTGGTGAAATCAAAAGGAAGAGCCAACAGGCAAGAAAAGGGGGTTGGGTGAGATCTTGCTCAGAATGATTACATCATGCTTATAGGTCTCAGGACCAGTATCATCATTCAGAAGTTTCAGAGCCAGATTGGGAATCAGAGAATGACAAAACAAAATATAAAATACTTTGTAATAGCATCAAGCAATGTTTAAAAATAGTTTCTGTAAATAGATGCACATTCTCAAAATGAGTTTACTTTATTCTAATAAATAAAATGTAGCACAATGGGTTGCAAAGGTCATATCCAAAGCTGCTGAAGAGCAACAGAGTGAGAACAATATTATCTACCATATTTTTCAGAGTATACGACACACCTTTTTCCTTCAAAAAAGAGGGTGAAAATCTGTCTGTGTCTTATACACTGAATACAGCATTTTTGGCCTCCCCAAACCGCGCCCTTTGCAAAATGGCTGTGCATAGCCTTTAGAAGGCTTCCAGAGTGCTGCTGGGGGCTGGGGAGGGCAAAAATGAGCGGAAAATGAGCCAGTTTTTGCTCATTTTTGCCCCCCAGTCCCCAGGAGCACTCTATAAGCCTCCTAAAGGTTATTCATGCCCTTTTTTTGACAAAAATGGGCCCATTTTCACAAAAAATGGGCCATTTTTGGGAGATCTGCAGAATGCAAACACCTTTTTTTTAATAAATTTGACTCTTCAAAATCTTGGTGCGTCTTATACTCTGTTGTGTCTTATACTCTGAAAAATATGGTAAGTAGAGGTTTATCCCTGCCTCCATGACACACTAGCACCTCCCTTGTCAAGGCCGCTCCTGCCACAATATCTTGGTATTCACAGAACAAAATGTCTTGCTTCAGGACTTTACTCCATTATTAAATTTATGCTGTCCATCTTTTGATTCAAAGCAATGCAAGCATTAACAAATGCTCTTCTCTGAATCACTTGCCTATTGCTATTGCTATTGTGGATGTGCCATTTGTTTTCGGCAAAGGAACTGGGCCTTACTACCATCCCTTTGGGGAACTGAGGAAAACATTTGATAATCAGGGCAGTGAGGGCACTGCAGAGGCAGGGAGGATAGTTTTGTAGCAGGCCTGAGCTTCTTTATGTGCTGCTTTCTCTGTCCTTTCTACCACACCGTATTTGTCATCTGCTAAGTTAAAATAATGTAAAGTATACATAGAAAAAGATATAAAAGCATAGAAATAACTTAGAGGGGAAAAATACAGAGCCTACCACAGTTGCACATATAGCTAGCTCCTTCAGCCCTTGAGAAGTCAGAGTGAGCAGGTGCTGCAAAAATCCCTGACTTGCTTCAATGACTGCAATGGGGCAAAAACTAGTGAATGAACTAATTTTCCCCAAATGAAATAGTAGAGACCTTTTCTGTCTCCTCTTTCTTGGAGAAAACCTGGAGAGAAATTGATATGGAAAAAGTGGGTAGATGCAGTGACAGGCATCAAAGGAACCAACATGCTCCTGAAGAGGGCAAAAATTAGACTGGAGACTGGCTAGTAACCAAAGGGGAGATGGGTATTTTTATGTATTTATATTACATCCTGTTTTTCATTCAGGGGCTTAAGGTACCACAAGTATCATTCCTTCCACCTGATTTTCTCTGTTCCTCCGGTGTCTGTTCAGTGCCGCCCTCATTCGTGCTGCAGGCTATGTCACTCTCGCAAGACAGAAAAGGCTACCGCCGTTGCCCCTCATTCCACTGAGGGTGGCTGCCCGGGCACAGCAAAATGAACTGCCAAAGGAGAGTGTTTCGTGCTCCTTGTCTACATCCAAAAGCCTGTCAGGGAAGAGCTTTAAAGCGCCATTATATTGGGCTTCTAGGAACCCAATTAGAAAATCGTCTACCTGGGTAAACTGGAATTCCACCATGTCTTGGTTTCAGGGGGCTTCCAGTTATGGGTATCCCGAGGGTGAGGCGACGAGGCAGAGGCGTATAAAAGGAACCAACCTTTATACAGGCTTCTCCCCACTATTCTCGCGGCTCGGAAGGAAAGGAGTACTTCAAGAGTTGACTGTCTTGACTGGTTTTGGCTGCGAGAGGAGAAAAGAGAACCCGAAACTCAATGTTTTGCTTCGTGTTCTTTCGTTGGCTCAGAGCCTTGTGGTGGCGCAAATCCCCAAGGGAGGGATCTTTTTTCCCCCATTGAGGCAAATATCACCAACTTGCAGCGAGACGGGCAGTGGCTCTACGGGAAGGGACGCAGAGGGCAGTAATTAGCAGAAAACCGGTCCCCCTTTCTGCCGATTGCGTTGCTCTTGTTTTCTCCCAATTAGCGAGACAACGCTGTCGAGAGCACACGAAGCAGTGGGACAACAAGAACAGAAATTTAAAACCTCCTTCACGGCGATGTTTTGTGAAATATGGCTTTAATACGGCCATTTTCACCGAGAAGTTGAGAGCTTTGCGCACACTTTGCTCTCCAGGTTAGCCAGTCTGCTAGAGGTCTCCAGAAAACCATGTAGGAAAGTGCTGCTATCCACCGTGCGAAAAGGCAGAAACCTCTGCCTACTGAAATGGGGTGAGTGGCTCTTGCAACCACAGCTCTGCTCGACCACCAAGCCTATTAGAGTTGATAGTAGTGGCAGGCCAGGGAAGAGCACGTTTTACCCCAATACGTGACGGAATAAATGGAAGGGATTCCTTTTTCTTTTTCGTCTTCCCAAAGAAGGAAATGAGTACGCGGTCTCATTCCCAAAAGTGGACAGCCCACCGCTCTTTCCTGCCGCTCTTTTTCGCAAGCACGCCTTGGGGAAAACGCAGTGCAGCCTAGCAACAGCTTGGGTTTGCTAGGCCCAAGATACCTGCTGCTGCGAATTGCACGCCATCTTTGGCGGCACTTTTCATCCCCAGCATTCTCCGTTCCTGTCCTTGAAGCCCTTTGGAATCTTAGCCACTGAAGAGATTTAAATCTCGGTAAATCCAGCTACCTTGCACTAATTTCTCCTGTGGAGAGGATTTCTTTTAGAACTGCTGCCCTGCGGGTGGACCCTGCCTGCTTTCTCCCCAGAAAACAGCAAATAATGACCGCTGAACTACTCGGAGACCCGGTGGCACCCGTTGCCCTGGCTTGGCGCTCAGAATCTGGCCAGCCTCGAAACTCCTAAACCTTTCCCACTCTCATATAAAACCCGCTGGGTGCTGAAATGAGCGCTTCGAAGTCAAGAGGGCTGTCTGGTTAACGAGCGTTGCTGCTCAGGGCCCTTCCGAGCAAACGGAACCTGTAAAACAACCCAAGGCAGACTGCGGCGGCGGTATTTTTTCTTTCTCTTTTCAAGTCCTAATGAAGCTGCTGCGTGAACATTTCCAATCCCCCATGGCTTTAAATAAAATCAGAAGATAATCAGAAGCTGTGGAAGAGCGAGTAAAGGGAATATTTACGGGCGGAAGCTGCGCAAAGAGGTGGTGGCTGCGACTGCTATTGATGTCTAAAATGATGGATAACGCGAGAATGGCAAATATACTATTTGTCTAATGGCTCTGCAATTAAATTCCCCTGTAAATGACCCATGCCTCATTTCATCCTAATCTATGGAATTTTGATTGAATTCGTCAGCTCTAATTGAAAAATACTGCACATTAATGTGTGCTTTGCACATTCCTAACTAGAGCGGTTTTAATGATCCCTCAGCCCTCTGTCCTGCAGAGCATGGAGACTTTTAGAGAAAAAATGTGCAAGACCGGGCTCCTCCCCTGGCTGTGGTCGTAACAGACAGACACACACACAGACACACAAACACACACACTTCTGTGTAACCCCTTTTTCTGTAACGAGATATTACCCCTCAGTGATGGACAGATTCTTAAATCTAAGTTTTTAATTAAATACACGTAGTCTTTCTGCCTCACCCCTGCTTTACTGGCTTCAATATAACAGGGATGTTTTTGGAAGCAAAAGCTTTTATGCTCGCCCCTGTACCGCACTGAGTTGGTTTTTAAAATGCCACTTCTTCAGTCTCCTGGCTTCTTACATCTTGAGTTTTAAGAGGCTTTCTGAGGCAAAGAGAGAGCTTCCCGGTCCGCCTTGCGAAGGAAATTCCCGCCCCTGGGGTTGTCAAACTGGCGGCCCACGAGCGCCCACCCCAGCCCTGCGAATGGGAAAAACGTCAGGAAACGTCATGTGACGGCAACGTGACGCCGCGAGTTTGACAGAGCATGTGAAATAGCTTCCCATTTTAGATTTAAAATTGTGTGTATCACGTTTTCTGCCAAATAAATGCTCCCATCACATCTCCCCCAAATGAAAATGATAGCCAGTTCTCCCATCTCAGTCATACATATGTAAATCATAAATTGGTCCTAAAACTCATTAATACAATCATGACCATACATATCAAAAACAGTTATGGCAGATAGTATACAACATATATTTAAAATTCTGTGCAGATCAGAAAAATTGCTAACTGAAGAATGTGTATATTTACCCAGCCAGGCTCCCTACCACCTAGTGCAGAGTGCAGAGTGCTGAATCCTGGAGCAGATTTTTGCCTCAGGACCCTAGCCCAGCCCTTCATTCTCTCTTTCTAACATCACCATCCTTTACCCAAAACTTGGCCAGTGTTCTTAGAAGCTGGAAGGCAAACATCTTGTTGAATACCAAGGAAAGCTGAACATCAAAAGATGTATACTGTTGTCACAAGTCCTGCATTGGTGAAGAAGAAGCCAAAGTGATATAGTTAGTTAAGGAGTAAGTTAAATAGTTAAGGACAGGGAGACCTTGGTTCAAGTCTGCTGTTAGCAAACTTGAGTTATAACAGTTCAGTGACTTATGACCTTTTTTCACTCTTATGATCATATGATCAGAATTCAGATGCTTGACAAGTGACTCATTTTAAGATGGTTGCATGTTATGGGGTCATGTGATCATCTTTTGCAATCTTCTGGCAAGCAAAGTAAAGGAGGATCGACTTAACAACCACGTTACTAATTTAGCAACTACAGGGATTCACTTAACAATTGTGGCAAGAAAGGTAATAAACTGGGGCAAAACTCACTTAACAATCTCAATAGCAGTATTCCATTATTTGAGGGGATGCCACAAAGAAGAGGGGATCAACTTATTTTCCAAAGCACCAGAAGGCAAGGCAAGAAACAATGGATGAAAACTACTCAAGGAGAGAAGCAGCCTAGAATGAAGGAGAAACTTCCTAACAGTGAGGACAATTAACCAGTGGAAAAGCTTGCCTTTAGAACTTGTAGGTATTTCATCACTGGAGTTTAAAAAACAAAAACTGGAGAGTCACCTATCTGAAATGGTATAGGGTCTCCTCCTCTATTGTGATTGATACCTGTAAATCTAATAGAAAAATAGAAGCAGAAGAAAGGGGCACAATGGAAAGAATACAGGAGATCTAATACACATTATATTTTCTCCAGATATACATTCATGAGACTGCAGGTTTAACCAAAGAATCCCAATTATTTAAACAGTAACATACGTATCCCCAAGGGTCTTTGAAAATCTTTAAAATTTGGCCATCTGTGATATAAGAAGTCATAATGATTGTGGTAACTGAACTGTACTGGTAGTACTACAGTGAACTTCCTATGTCAGCACTGAATGGGAAATCCATTTTCAGAGTTAAAGGCAGCTCTGAAAGAGATCTTGCTCCTCCAACTGAACTTGTCTGGAGCCTTGGGGTGTGGCTGAGTTGTTCTAGAGTTATGATCTTCATGCAATAGCTAAAACGCTCAGCAATAATATCCACCTTCCCTTTCTGCTGAACACGGGGCTAGAAGATCTCCACTCTGTTCCTGTTTTGTTTTGTTCTGTTCTGTTCTGTTGTGTTCTAGTCTCTAGTCTAACAGGGATCTAACAGATTAACAGAGTTGGAAGGGACCTTGTAGGACATCTAGTCCAACCCCCTCCTGCCCAAGCAGGAGACCCTACACCACTTCTGACAGATGGCAGTCCAATCTCTTCTTGAAAGCTTCCAATGATGAAGTTCCTACAACTTCTGAAGGCAAGCTGTTCCGCTGGATGATTGTTCTCACTGTCAGAATTTTTTTCCTTATTTCTAGGTTGAATCCCTCCTTGACCAGTTTCCATCCATTAATCCTTGTATGGCGTTCAGGTACTTTGGAAACTAGCTTGACCCCTTCCTCTGTCTGGCAGTCCCTCAAATATTTGAACATTGCTATCATGTCTCCCCTGGTCCTTCTCTTCACTAGACTAGCCATGCCCAGTTCCTGCAACTGTTCATCTTTGTTTTAGCCTCCAGTTGCCTAATCATCTTGGTTGCTCCTCTATGCACTCTTTCTAGAGTCTCAACATCTTTTTTACAGTGTGGTGACCAAAACTGGATGCAGTATTCTAGGTATGGTCTTACTAAGTGGTATTAGTACCTCACTTGATCTTGATTGTATCTCTCTGTTAATGCAACTTGGGATTGCATTGGCTTTTTTGGCTGCCGCTGCACACTGCTAGCTCATATTTAATTGTCTGCTAAGTCCACTAAGTCTTCAAGATCCCTCCCACAGTTATTGCTATTAAGTCTGGTTTCACTCAGTCTATATGTATACTTTTGGTTTTTCTTGCCTAAGTGTAAGACTTTACTTTTCTCTACATTGATTTTCATTATTAGATTAGGCCCAGTGTTCAAGTCTATCGTATCTTGAGCCCATCATCTAGGGTGTTAGCTATTCCTGCCAGCAAATCATCCACAAATTTGGTAAGTTCCCATTTTACTCCCTCATCTAAGTCATTTATGAAGATATTGAATACTTGGGCCTAAGATGATATGTCATATGATATGAACTCAAACAAAAGGATCAGCTCAGTTCCAGATGCCTGCAAATGTCAGAACCACTTGATTAAATCACTAGTTCTGATGTCACCACTCTCTTATTCTTGATTCATAACTGCATCTGGATTTTTCTCCAGAACATTGCAATAGTTTGATGTTACTAATACTTTGTCTTCCCAAGAATAAAAGAGATAGGGTCTTTTTATTAATAAAAGAGTTTTTCCAGGATTTAATAAATCAAAAAGGAAATACATTACACTAATCTGGTGTTTTTTATGTAAAATTATTTTCTAAAGGTAAAAGGGATTCAATCATTCACTGATTTGTACATCAAAGCATCAAGTTATTCTCTTTCAAAGGCAAAGGTGGTTTTAAGGTGCAAGATACCATTTTTAAAATAGCTTCAATATGGCTATGCTTCTGTATGGGGAATAGCTGGAATTCAAGGCCAGAAGAGCTATTGCTTTACATCTAGAACATCTAGTCCTTGCCTCTCCGTGGGGGATCAAAGTAGGAAAATGACTTTTCAGAGAACCTAAGCAGCTACAATTTACTCAAGCTTTTCTCCAAGATCTTGAAAGGCAAGACTGAGGGTTGGTTTAATATAGGGATAGCTCTGATGAAATGTCAGTGAGATATAGATGGAAAACCAAGTCTAGAGATTGCAGGGGGTAAGGACGGGGAGTGTTGTGGTCCTTTCTCTTGTGCTGAATTTTTTGCCTTCTTCAGGAGCATCTTTTCCACAAATTTGGGTGGGAGATATAATAATTGCTTTGCTTTTCAGCTTCCAAAAAAATGAACCATGAAACATCATAAAGTGACTATGTGAAATGTGTTCTGAAATTAACTGAGTTTAATTTAATTAATTTATAATTAATGTATAATTCATCTTTCTTTTAGGAGCAAAAGTGTCAGGATAAATAGCGCTCCCTCTTCTATTTTTCCTATAACAACTTTATGAAGTACAGTGGAGGATGGGCTGGCTCAAAGTTACTTAAAGAGGTTCTGTGAGCTTCAGTGAGGATGGACTAGAATTTTGGTTCGCCCACTTCCAGATTATAACTATTAACACCACTCTGTATTCAGCAAAACTATAAATATATCTTTATCAATGCAAGTTCTGGTAATTTTATGAAGGGAGGTATTGCCTCCTTCCACTCTGAGGCATCCTAGTACCCTCTTTCCCTGTAAAAAGTGGATTAAAAACAAGAATAACTGCAGACTTACTGAATGGCTCTAAATCAATGTCTGTAACAAATTCATTGTGCTGAATGGCCCTTTGAATGGAACTATTAAAAATTCATTGCCTTTTGTTTTGCCCTTTGGCAAAATCCCATTGCTTGTTGGTTCCTCACACACAGTTAAATAGGAATTACATTTCATTATAGTTTTCCTAGTTGCAGAATAAGAAATGTGTTAAGTTCTACTGTAAATAGACACATACTACAATTAGCTGCCTTAGCCACCTGAACAATTTAATGAATCCAATATCAAACAGAAATCGTAGTTCATCTTATTTTTTCCTTCCCCATTTAAAGCAAGGAACATATTCTTATATGTCTCATTTCTGGAAGACTATGATGGGGATGTATGTATGTATGTGTGTGTGTGTGTGTGTGTGTGTGTGTGTATGTATGTATATGTATATATGTATGTATATATGTATGTATATATGTATGTATATATGTATGTGTATATGTATGTATATATGTATGTATATGTGTATATGTGTATATGTGTATATGTGTATATGTGTGCATGTGCATGTGTGCATGTGTGCATGTGTGCATGTGTGCATGTGTGCATGTGTGCATGTGTGCATGTGTGCATGTGTGCATGTGTGCATGTGTGCATGTGTGCATGTGTGCATGTGTACATATGTACATATGTACATATGTACATATGTACATATGTATATATATTTAAATTTAAGCAATTTAAAAATTAAATTTTACAGATGTATTAGGCAGTTATGTATGTATCACAAAGGAAAAGATCTGACATTTGTGTGAGCATCTCACAAGAAGCATCTGTCCATTTCAGTACAGCAACCAATAAGGGAGTCAATGTGTTATGGTTCTTTGTCCAGTGTGGCAGGTGTGGGGGAAGGCACAGAGCAGAGGGAGGCAGGGATGGACCTTGTTATCAATTCTTCAACAGCAAGGCATTTTTCTCCCATTCAACCATTTACTCCAGTTCTGATGTCAAAATTCTAGCAATAAATTAGATAATTACTTTATGATTGAAATCATCTTCACAAATATAGTACCTATATTTCATGGGTGCCCAGCCTTTTGGTTTACCTGGGCCACATTAAGTGAAGAGGAATTGTCTTGCACCACATACAAAATGTATAATATAGTTGGAGGGTGTAAATCACATAATGTTAAAAGTTTACAATATTGTGGGACCGCCTCACTAACTGCTCAGGGCTGTATGTGGTCCAGGCCATGGGTTGGACACACCTGCTATATTTGAATGAAAATTAGCTGACTAGCATTGCTATTTTACAATGAGCTTTTCTGGAAGATGCAGAGCACGGAATAATTGCTCAGCTTGGGTGTATTGAGATTTCTCAATATTGGTCAACTTACCAGATACTCTAGAGGGCACTGTTGAACCTTGTCATACCTTCATCTCCTTTCTGTCCTTCCATCTTTTCATATACCATCCACATTATCTTCCCCAGCTTGGATTTTCCTACTACAAACAATGCATCAAAATCAGAACTACATCTTTAATGTGAGCTGGCAGGGCTAGACCATATTTTCTTAGCTTGCAGTGTGTCAGGAACTGAGTGTGGTGAATTCTGGAAGGAAGAAAATAATGTGGTTTGCAGGCAGCATATACATGTTCACACTTTTTCTTATGTCCATGTTATATGGGGTGGAAGAGCAGGACATCCTTAGATGACATCCACAAGTAAGTACACTGAACAGGACTGATAAGTAAATACAAATAGTTACATCATTAGTGTTATTTCTAATGCAAAGAAATAATTCTGTACTTGCAACATTTTAAGAAATAATACAGTCTAACAATTTTGTTCAGTCTCATTTTTTTTTACATTAACACAAAGTAAAACATTTATATTGGTTCAGACACATTAAACTACTTTATTTTTTCAAAAACCACATTTATTGAGGTACAAATTCAGAGGGAACAGTGATATAAAAGACTCTACACTCTAAGTTGTACTTGGTAAAAAGAAAACAAATTTAAAAGTCAGATAATAAAACCATTCCCAGTCTCTGCATGCTGGCACTCGTTGTTACTTGGAAATAGAAAAAAAAGTTTTAACATATAATGCCCAGGTTTATAATAATTTATACATTTAGGGTTTT
This sequence comes from Thamnophis sirtalis, assembly GCF_051295495.1. NCBI lineage: Eukaryota > Metazoa > Chordata > Lepidosauria > Squamata > Natricidae > Thamnophis > Thamnophis sirtalis. The sequence continues at coordinate 112,787,190 of NW_028261385.1, read as the reverse complement.
TTTTAAGCTGGTTTGAAAATTTCATAAAGAAAAATTTGATATTGACAGCCTTAGGCTTGGTAATGCCCTTTTGATTATGATAAATATTACAACACATTTTTATTATTATGAGTTGCAATTATCCAATTATGGACCCTTCTACTTTTCCACTTTCTTTTCACTAATTCCATTTTTTTAACAATGTTTACTTATATTGAATATGCACTATGGTTCCCAAGTCTTGTGCCCTTTTCAATCTCAAAGTAAAATTCAATCCTCACACTTCCAAAGTGCAACTTAATATTGACAGGGCATGCTGACACTAGAGCATAGGTATCTTCAGCTTTCTTGCCATTAGGGCATTTCAGAACTGTGTGGAAGAGTAATTGTTCTGAGGCTTAACTGAGGTGGTCTGAAAATCATAATCAATGCTGCAACGCCAGTAGAGGCAGTATTGGACCCTCACTCAGGATTGTGAATGGTAACTTTTGGTACTGGGAATGGATATTGTTATATCACTGAAAGTGTCTGCTGTGCAATATTTTGATAGAACAATACAGATCATAGTAGGACATTGTGTAAACCCTTTTGCCAGAAAAATAAGAGAGAAATGTCTAATGTCCTTGGGACACAAAAGTTTATTTTGCTATCTGGAAGTTGAGTCATGACAATTGGATGTCCTTTATTTTTTGGTTTAAAATGTTTCGCTGCTTATTCAAATGGCTTCTTCAGTGGAGATAAGCAATGAAACATTTCAAAGCCAAAAAAGGAAAGAAATCCAGTTGTCATGACTCATCTTCCAGACATCTCTACTTGGATGACTGAGAATCTTCATGGACATATTTACTTTGCTATGCATTGCAACACCATGCCTTTTTAAGTATGCAGGCAGGTACTGTATGCTTTTATTTGCTTTCTATAACATTTCATGAACTTTCCCCCCTATTATTTATATTATTCTCCATATATCCAGGTCTACATACTAGATAAATGTATGTGAAGTCAAATAACAACACTCCATGAATCCAATTAAGTGGGCTTTAGATTATGCTACAGTAAATCAATTAATTTGTAAAGTATTAAAGTTAAGAATGGAGAGTTTTGAACTCAGTGTCACTTCAATATCTCTGAATATGGAAAAAGAAAGAAATGAGATTTGGATGGTACCTTCATTTTATGGCAGTCTTGACTAAAAGCCAGTATATATCAGACAGAATTGGAATATCTAATCTAAAAAATCTAAAAAATAATGTGGATATCATGATGGCAGTGTATGAAATGTGATCTGTGATGCTAAACTTAATATCAACACAACCTGTTTCCTGCCACCATCTCTGAAATCCTTGATATGTGTACAGTTGACACTACACAGATCAAGTGAGTTTCCATCAATTGTTTCTGCTCACTAATCGCTTATTTTTAATAATAAGTTTGCCACTAGTTTATGTAAATGTACTCAAGAAGTTAAACAGCAGAGAAGACTCTTTACCTGGGCTACAATTTAATTTACTATTATAACAACAATGTAATTTTCAGAAGTGGAAAGGCGTTAGGTTTATTTATTCAGCATTACTGCAGTTCTTCCAAATATGCTTTTTTATGGTAAAAGGTTGAACAAATTGATGTAATCAAATCTATAAATATATTAGTAGGATTCATGTAATCTCCTAGAAGATATATAGAAGGACCATAATTACTGAATGTTTTCAGACATGAACACAGTCATTAGCAGGGTGTGTATAAGTTGCAGAGTTCTAAACTGTCACCTGTCTTGCAAAATCTGAAATAAAAAATTGGCTGCATGAAAATCGGAATGCATAAAAAATACATCATAAGCATAAAGATCAGGCTCCAAACCAAAATCTTGCATGTATTTGAATTGTTAAGACTTTTCTGTATACTGCATCTTATTTTAACTCTTCAGTGGTAAAGCATGTAATGTGGATATTCATTATATCTGTACAAAATTGAAAGTATTATTCTAGTTAAATTTCAGACTGATCTGAACGTTTTTTTGTAATTCCAACAAAATCTCTATGCTTTCTTTTTTAATATTAATTCAGGATTATTTTGAGGGAGTATTTAATAATCGGTATATTTTAGATTTAATTAAATATTTATACTTTGAAATAAATGGTCTAGACCTGTTACATGCACTAATCTTAAAATGAAGAACACACTATACCAGATCTCTAAACTGGACTCTCCAGATGGTTAGCTTTGGTTTCCATAAGATGTTCAGAACTTCTACTGGATTTTTCTCTGGATTTTATACCAAATGACCATCTACAATTGATACTGTGATTTTTAATATGCGTGTAGTAAAGTGCTTATGGAAAACTTGGTCCCTGTGCAAAATATCATTTGCAGATTTTCAATCCTTCATTGGCCCTAGTTTACGATCTCATTTGCCATGATGACACCTAGGTACTTCAGGAAGACCCACAAGCAATGAAAACCACAGCAAATGCCCCTCGTCAGCCACCACTGTTTCCCAACTTTGCTTCTGCCTTTGTGCCTCACATGGGCCTCTGTCACAGAAAACGCTCTGGCCATTCTCAGCTCCATCCTTTCGTGAATTTGCTCAACCCCACTCTTCCCCCCACACCCAGGCCAGGTGAGCAATTGAGGAGGCAGAAATGAAGGCCCGCACAAGTGCTCCCCCCCCCCGCGCCCGCGCTCACATTTGGAAGCCAGTAAAACTAGACACGTCATGCCTAAGGGGTGTGTGTGTGTGTAAGGCCCCTGTCTAAGCAGCATGTCTAAGCTGCCACTAATGATCCGGTAGTAGCCATCCCTTCTCCGATCCGATCTCCTGATACCACTCAAGGTCAAGACAAATACCGTTTTTTTTTAAAAAAATTCCACCATGGAACAGCTTTCCTCATTGAATCTCTGAAAAATTCCCCAAAGGCGGCAGCTTTGTCGTGGGAAATGGCCCCGCGCATCTTTGGCCGCGATGCCTCGGCGCTCGTGTCTGGCTTGTTTCAGTCTCAAAGGCCGTCCCGTGGGCGCACGCCTAGCTGCCTGGCACGGCTTTGCTTCTCCTCTTCCGAGTCTCTGCGCAGGGAACGGAGCTGAGCAGCGGCCTCTCGCTACCTTTCTTGGACCTGAAATCTCGATGTTCCACTGCCACAATTCAGTCCCCTCTCCCACCCAGGCGCGCGGCTTTCGATTGGCCTGGCCCGCTGGAAGAGTCGCAAAAGTGTGGCAGCTTCTCTGCTGCCCTGCTCGCGCTCCGGTAGAAGGAGACGGGCTGCACATTTGCAGCCCGCGGATTACAAGTCCCAGGCGGGGACGGAAGCAGAACTGCAGCTTTAAGAGCCCTGCTGCCTTTGATCTGCACCAGAGCGCAGCGCTTCCTCTGCCGAGAGAGGTAGATTTAAACCACCATAATCACAGCCGGTACCTAGCAGGCTACAGAGCGGAGGAAAGAGCGCATTTCTTTCTCTCCTGGAGGTCCCTTTGAGATATCAAATGCTGCGGATCTCCGAGTCTCTTTCAGAGCAAGCCAATGGTCCTTGGCCCCCTGCCTCGAGAGAAGACGAAGCTTGACCCTTTGCAAGCCCAGGAAAAAGCACATGCCCTACAAACACTTGCACAGGGGCGCATTTCATCCTATTCTGAATAACAGGAGAGTTACACAACGCTGTATAACACACAGTCCAGATTTCAGTAGGGGATTATTTGTGCTCACATCTAAATTAATTTATTTATCCAGGTTAATTATTCTGGATTAAATGCTAGTCCTATCCCCACCTTCTTCCTGGAGCTCTACCGGTAATATAAATTAAATGTCCATTTTCATCTAAGTTTTTATCGAGGTAGCAATCGCACTTTCAATACATTCACCTCTCAGGCAAGACAGTTGGCGCTCCGGGAATGGATGCCAGCATCTTCGGGGTGCACTCTTGGAAGGAGAGACGGGGGTGGGGGTGGGATTGTCTGCAAAAGGAGATCATTCCCTTTGCTATGTGGTCACTAAACCAAAGAGGAATGGCGGCTGAGGATAGGTCGAGTCCCACTCCTGCTCTCTAGCTCGGTCTCCATCTCTCTTCCTCTCCCTCACTTCCCTCCCCCCACCAGCGACTGAGAGGTTTTCATTTCTTTCATTGAGCACAATGCACTCAAGTTTTCTCGTTTTGCTGGAAACTATTCAACTACTACAAGAGCATCATTCTGTCCTTCGGATAAAAAGTTGAATTTCAATTGAAAACAAAAATCCAGTTATTGGCAGTGCCTAGCTCTTTATATTTTTACAATATATAAATTTTAGGATTAAAATCATCATCCTGTCATAATTAAGATACAAATTGGAGGAAATGGTAGTGGGGAGAAATCAGGCATTGTCACTCATTAACCGAAATAATCACTCCCTAATCTGCTATCAAACGACTCCACCCCAGCCATTAAGTGAAATGCCAAAAAGAAACTCCTGGTTCAAATTTAAGGCAGGCATTGCTGAGTCAAAAGCAAAATCACCTCCATTCTGATTCCAAATGAGCAAATAAAAATTTCGAGATGAGAAGGGCGAGAAAGCGTTTTAAAACACCAGTACAAAAAAGTCTATGTTTTCTTAATTAAGTACAGAACGACCTGAAGGTCCCTGATTTGATAAGCTTCCATTAAAAAAAAGAAACTCAGAACTTTAACTTGTTGACAACCTTACTGACAATCTTCTCCGGGCGGCAAGATAAGCCCCAGCAACGGTAGACACCCCTTTCTTTCAACGCGGAAAAGGGGTAGTTTGAAAAGTTTATTTTTTTAGTTCCTCCGCCCCTCCTCCGCCCCCGGCCGGATCTTTAAGGAAAAGCTAATAGTTGCTCACATTTAAAAGCAAAAAAAAAAAAAAACTTTCAAGTTAGACGAATGCAAATGAAACCTTTAGATGTTTCGTTTTTGCTTTTGTTTTGAGTGCCGTTCCTCTTTAAAATAAGCCACTTGATCATTGCCTGGGAATCTCTATTAATCGAATGGGTTTGCCTTTTTGCCAGGTCCTTTATCATTATTTATGGGCTCTAGATTGTTTCAAAGTTCCCTTGACGTTCGATTTACAAGTTTGGGGCTCTTTTCTTTTCCCTGTCCTGCCTTTTGTTCTCAAGAAAGACATCGTGTTGGAAGGGCTTTGAAAAGCCAAACACGAGAGGCCTGCCCGTGAAAAAGGAGCAGACTCGGTCCTTTTTAATTCGTCCGGGCTAGTGAATGACTCTTTGACATAATTGCAGAAGCCATTTCAAAAGCTGAGGGTGGGGGGTGCCTTCCATTAAAGCTGCCTACGTCAACTCTATAGAGGGGGGAGACTTTCCGAAGCGGATTCTCTCCTCCACCATCTCTTCGAAAGAGTGAATAAAATAGTTTATTGGGGAAAGGGGAAAAGAAGGAAGAAAGAAAAGAAAAAGGAGGAGGGAGGGAGAGACGAGGCTCCCATCTGTTTGCTCCTCGCAAATCGATGCCTCCGATGCCTTCTCCGGAGAACGTTTCCTTTTACACAAGAACTCTTCGCGAAACCTGCCCCGGCAGGACTTTTAGATAAACTTGGACGGAAAAAATGTTTTTCTCGCCAATCAACAAGCTCCCTCAGATCCTTGAGCCTGCAGTCAACTGCTACTTCAAGGAGGGGATAGTCACTCCAACCCGACATTCCAAACTCCCCGTCCCCTCAGCCTGACGACGCGAACCGCCTCGCAGCAAAATTGGGAACGATTCTCAAGCCTGGAGTCGAAGCAACAGCGCGGCCAAGCCCGAAGACCGCGCCGCTTGATCGGGATCAGCCATCGGGGTGGCCCTTTGCCTCAGGATAAGGAGGCGTGTGGGAAATGTTAGGGACCAGGGTCCGAGGAAACCCGAATTTTGAATTTGGCTTCTGGTTCCCTCAGGACCCGAGGCGGGAAGGCCGAGCCTCCTCCGGTACTTCTAAAAGCAGACGGCTCCTCCTTTCTCCCTCCCCCAGAACCCCCTTTCTGCCCAGCCATAAATCTCCCCGAGGAATGGAGTGGGAAACAGGCGCGGGCGCGGGGGAGGGGTGTCTTGGCGGTACTTTTCTGGCATTCAGCAGACTGCAAAGGGGGTCTGGGATCGATGTTGCCTAATCGTTACAACCCTTGCTAGGCGTTGGAATCATCCAGCGGGTGGTAATAGTTAAATGGTATGACCAACGATCAAACCGAGCTTTCCAAAAATAGGTCTTTCCAGAAACGCTATCCAATCTATTCTCCCTTCCCAAACTGGCAACCATCATACAAGGGGAGCATAAGGAAATGAGGAAACCTGTTTTGAGGGGAGTGCAGGGAACGGAGAGGGGAGGAGGGGACTAAGGTTTTATACCCTGCGAAACTGCCAGGCTTAATAGAAATGAAGAAGGGAGTGAGAGGAACTGAGTTCAAATTCAAACAACAGACATCCTGTTTCTGCCTGCCCGGGCTTACTCTTCCCTGCTGCTGTTGCTGCCCTGTTTCTGGAGATGAAAGGTCCCCCCTCAATCCTTCACTTCTTTTTCAGTCACAGGAATAGCATGTTTTCCTCGCAAAGGCTGCTAAGAGGAGGGACCGAAGTGAGGGGAAAGGTATGCGATTTTTCAAATGGCTTCTGGTCTTTTGTGGGAAAACGCAAAACGTGTAGCGCAAAGGGGCAGAAATGCGGGCGAAGGAGACAAGACACAGAAAGGCTGGATCTACAAAGGTTTAGATCGATACGTTCATAAATATCGATTAGTCTTTATTTTCCAATTAACTACTCTTGTAAAGAAATTCCCATTACCCATGTAACGACCCTCATTTCTCTCTGATCGTTATCTTGTTAGGGTCTCCAAAAGGCATTCTCCCCAGTGGAGGTCATTAAATTTTAGTAGCAATTGCAGGCTCGGGTAGGAAGATTTTCTGGCTAAATGCAGCCGTCCTCCCATCTAGACGACAATAAGTTCCTTCAAATATCGTCAAACTTTTGACTTCAGGCAAGTGGTGTCTACAGTTCCCGTGTACGGTTTCTTACGTCACTGCCGCTGACCCTTAAATCATTATTTCCAAGAGCCAAAGCAGCCCCTCTGACGAAGGAGAGGGGAAACCAGTGAGGCGCGCGCCGCGGAGCGGGTGGGGGCGGATGCTGCTAATCCATCTCCCCGAGTTCTGGAGCCCCCGACCCTCCTGATCATTCCAGGCTCCAGCCTTCCGCGGGCAAAAGAAGCGTTCGGAAAGGATCAGAGGAAAGGATATGTGGGCGGGGGATAAAACCGGCACGGAATTGAAGGGATCCAAAGTCACAAGCGGAGGAATCGGATGGAGCGCTCGGAACCAGCTGCTGAGTGTCAGGGGTTGAGATCCCAGCCGATCTTTGCCTGTTGCTCACCCTCAGGGACAAATGAAGACCCGGGCCTTGGCCTTCCGGGGGGTGTGCCTCAGGTCACAGAGCAGCACAGGGAGGTTCGTTTCCTCGCGGATGCATCAGGTCTACCGAACACTCTGTCCCAGTCGGGGCAAGAGACAAGCAAAGCAGTGGGCGGCAAATTGCACCCCCGTTCTTGCACACGTCCGCCCCGCACGAGTGCGGAAAGCTTCCCGTCAAGCCAAGCTTCAGAGGATGCGCTACCAGATTGTCGGACTCGGCTCCCTTTCCGCGGACCGGAGGAGGGGCGGAGTTAAAATCTCTTCGCCGCCGCCGCTCCGCCGCACATTCCTCTCCCCATCCCTCTCCCTCACACTTCCTGGCCAATGAAGAGGGAGAGAGGCAGCCACGTGGTCCGGAAAGGTTCCGAGCCTGGCAAAATGTGAATGAGAAAGAAGAGCGCGATTCAAAGGTACCGCCGACACCCAAGAGTGAGTGAGTGTGAGAGAGAGAGAGAGCGCTTGGCGTCTGGCTCTCTGAGGGCCCCAAGAGAGAGAGAGCGCGCTCCGAGGGACAGAAAGAAGGCAGGCAGGCCTTTCCTGGGAAGTGTCTAGGTTCGGATTGGATCGCGGCTCAAGGCAACTCGACCCGATGTCTCCCTGCCGCGGACAGGGAGACCCAACTTTGACCCTCTGTTGCCCAGTCCAGGCAGTCCCCTACATCCGCCGCTGCCGCCGCCAGTCCTGGTCCCGCTCGTCCCCGGCCAGCACCTGGCCCTAAAGCCACCGGGCCACCCCGTCTGCTTCTTGTCTCGCGCGCCTCCTTGGCCTGTAGCGCCTCTATGAGTGCAGCTTTTCAGCCGTCTCTCATGATGATGCCGCGCCCTTTGGGAAGCAGCACTGCCTTCAGCATAGACTCGCTCATCGGCAGCCCGCCTCAGCCCAGCCCGGGCCACTTCGTCTACACAGGCTACCCTATGTTCATGCCCTACAGACCAGTAGTCCTGCCGCCTCCTCCACCACCACCGGCCGCCATGCCCCAGACAAGTCTGCCGCCCTCACACCATCACCAGATTTCCAGCCTACCCACCAGTTTTTGCTCCAGTCTGGCACAGGGCATGGCTTTAACTTCCACCCTCATGGCCACCCTGCCGGGCACATTCTCGGCTTCCCCGCAGCACCAAGAGGCGGCGAGAAAGTTTGCACCACAAGCTCTCCAGGGCAGTTTTGACAAGGTGGATGCCATTCAGGCAGAAGCTGAAGACGGCAAGGCATTCTTGGCCAAGGAGGGCTCACTACTGGCCTTCTCTGCCTCCGAAGCAGTGCAGGCTTCTCTCGGTAAGTACCTCGGCTGGCAAGTGCATTTCCGTGTCTCAGACGTGCTGCAGACAGTTGGCTACAAAACTAGCCCTGGCCGAGGAAGCCAAAGTGAAACGGAGTGTGGGTACCGATCATCTTGTCTTCAGGTGACCCAGGTCATATAATTCTAACCGGAAAGGCAGCCTGGAAAATTGAAATGCGTAAACTTTATGAATGTATCTGTGCGTTCATGCGAATATTTGCATTTCTCTTAGTTTTCCACGCAATTCTCATGGGCAGCAAATTAAAACCTCAAGGATGCGGGGGGGGGGGAATGGGCACATTCATATTAATACAGGGTGTGCATATTGCTATTGTTCTATTGCTGTAATTCTGTTGTTATTATTTGAGGCGTTTAGAAAGGCATTATTATCGCCGTCCGTGAAACATGAACACGGGACTGCTCCGGTATTTAACTTAACATTTATGTAACATAATATCATAACATGAATATTATTCCTTCCTTAAATCCTTTTAGGATTTCGAGAACAAGGGCAGGGGGGGAAGGTTAAGCAATAGATTATTCAGGGATTATCCCTCCTAATCGATTCCTTACATACAATTAGAAGTGTTTGTGAACGTGAAGGACGTTTAGAAAATGCAATTTGGAATGAGTAAGCCAAAGAGCAAGGCACTGACACGTTAGCCTGGCGAATTTCCTTATGTCCCTTGCTTAAGAAAAGAAGCAAGTCTTGAGAATGAGCAAAAAAAAGTGGCATGCACCAAGATGGGTGAACCCAACTCCTTTTCCCATTTTGCATGCCATTTTGACGTTCTGCTTTCCGCTTGGCGATCTATGGGCGCAAAGAACATTCAAAGAATACTGCGATGAATTTGCTGACAACGAAGAGTCTTGTGGCATCCAAAAGGTGTAGGGGTTGGGGGAAGCAGACACTTCCGGGAAAACGCGACGGACTTCAGCCCCGAAAGCTTGTGCTTTCATTATTTCGATGCCTCTGCCCTAAAACTGTTTCTAGAACTCACCGAAAAATAACTTTTAACTTTACTGAGTTTCTCCTCAGAGTACCGGGGGAAATGGTTCTCGGTCCCTCTGTCCTATCCCTGGCTCATCCCCATTCTCCTCTGACTTGCATCCAAGCCGGATTCTGCTACCTCGGAATTAAGCCTAAAATCTCTCCCCATCCCTCAGGTTGCACGGAGGAGGAGGAGGAGGAGGAGGAGGAGGAGGAGGAGGAGGAGGAGGAGGAGGAGGAGGAGGAGGAGGAGGAGGAGGAGGAGGAGGCTGTTCTTGGGAATGCTGGCAAAAATCTGGGTGAAACATATAAACAGATGCTGTTTTTGGCTTTCCTCCAGGCACCACACGAGCAGCCTCAGGAAAAGAAGACGCCAAAGCGGAGGACGATTCGAAAGGCAAAGAGGAAAGTTTCTCGCTGGACAGCGATCTCGATTATAGCTCCGACGATAATCTGCCGGGCCAATCGGCGCACAAGGAAGACGATACTGGCAACGGCCTGGAGGAGAGCAGTCAGAACTCGGCGAACCCAAACAGTACCACTTCAACGGGAAAAAACCGCCGCCGGAGAACTGCCTTCACCAGCGAGCAGCTGCTGGAACTAGAAAAGGAATTCCACTGCAAGAAATACCTTTCTTTGACCGAGCGATCCCAGATTGCGCACGCCCTCAAACTCAGCGAAGTGCAGGTCAAAATCTGGTTCCAAAACAGGAGGGCCAAGTGGAAACGGGTGAAGGCGGGGAATGCCAATTCTAAGACCGGGGAGCCGTCCCGAAACCCCAAGATTGTGGTGCCTATCCCAGTGCACGTTAGCCGGTTCGCAATCCGGAGCCAGCACCAACAACTGGAGCAGGCCAGGCCGTGAGCGGGGACAAATCTGAACGAGGTTACCCCCCCCCCCCCGGCACCGATCTTTTCCTGTCCTCACGCGCACAATCATCTCTCCTCCCCGTCCGCCCGCCCCCCTCCCCAAATTGGGGCATAAAAGAGAATTTTTCACTCACCAAGTGAAGGAACCGCTAACCAAACTAATTAGGCCACGCTGAAGTACATTTATAAACCATCCATCAGAAAACTCGTGTCATTTTTCCAGAGGGAATATCAAAAGACTTGGAGGAACTATTTACATATTTATGAAAATGTCCAATTTTATATATAAAGCGCTGGATCTCAGCTGCTGTATTTTGACTGTGACGAGACCAATGAGCAGTGAGGTGAAGTCTGACATTCCAAAAGTACATTTTATTGTCAAAAATTTCAACATCTCTTCTCCCACTGTTATTCTCCTTCCCCAATTCCTTTAAATGAAAGAAGAAGAAAACTACCATTTTAACTTGTACAGCTTCTTCTTCTTCCTTTTCTTTCCTTTCCGGTCCACCCTCCTACTTCTCCTCTTCATTTTTTCAAGGGGGGAGCGATGGAGAAGCAAATGAGATATTCTTCCGGTGCACCTCTGTTTTTTATCCCCTTATTCTAAGTCGCGTTTCTCCTCCCCACTCTTTTCTTTAAATGCACGAGTTTTTTCTATTGTGTTGAATTAATTTATTTCAAATGTAGTTTACTTTTTTAAGTTATGCAAATGAAACAAAACATAATGATGTTGTGAATAAAATGCCCAAACGAGAAAAACAAAAACAGACAAGACTGAGCAGCTCTTCTGTATGAAGTTCTAAGTTCCGAAAACTCAGGATTGTGGAACTTCATCGGCACTTTCCTCTTTGGTGCCGATCCCGTCCACAGCCCCGTTCCTCTTTTAAAGAGGCGACGGGTTCAGCTGAGGACGGGGGTGGGTGGATGGGCAATAAGAGGGTGAGCGCCTGATGAAGAAACCTGTCTGATGTTGCTCAGAATAGCTGCAAACGGTACCCGAAAGCTTAACTGAGGGGTTGCCATGCACCAGGATCACCAGTTTGGGCCCTGGTAGAGTAGCAGGTGATGACCCTACCTCTCTTGGCAAGCGGAGACGGGAGAAGCACTGGGTGTCCTGGTCTTAGTGTTTGGTGGTCTGCGCTAGGGAGATGTTTAGGTCAGAGGGGAGACCCTCCATTTCTTGACGGAAAAGGAAAGGCTCCTGCTGAGTTTTTTTCTTTCTTGGCATAGGTTTGACCAAGCCAGCTCAACGTGCCAGCAATTCTACCTTTCCGGATTAATTCCGGACGAGAACAAGATCGTTGGAAACAAGAAGGGAAAGGAAGGGAAGGGGGCAGAACAAACCGATTGTGAGGGCTTCTCACAATCTAGATCCAAACGCCTGGTTCCGACGTTGCTGCAACCGTAGGAAAGTAAAAAAGGAGGAGAAGGATTTTCTGTAGAAGCTTCAACACAGATTGCCACAAAAAGTTGAATGCGGTCTGGGTCCCACCGCCACCACCACCTCGAAACAGTGTTGCCTCCGTTGCTTTTTACCCAGTAACAATATGCAAGCCAACATGCAGGCCAACTTCTGCAAATAGGTGTGTCCAACTCTTTTTTCCGCTCTTCTCTAGCTACGAAAATTACTGGCTAAAATAGTCTAGGGCTGGACGGTATACTTGTGTAGAAGAGGCAAGAGGAGAAAGGCGATTCCCTGACCAAGTCAAACCTGTGGGAGGCAGGAGGCGACCCCGAAGAGTTTCTGCCGCTTGCCTGCCAATTAACAACTGGCAGCGAACAAGTTTGAAAAACCCTTTCAACCCCACCCATTCACTTGGGGAAACAGAAACAAATATACCCATCAACGTGACTGGGAAGATCTGAGATGTCTCAGATTGCCGCGGGGTCTGCACCAGTACTCCGGGGTGCCTGCGTCTGATGGGCCTGACGACGTACAAAATCGGAACAAGCAGCGTGGCTCAGTCAGCCGCCGGTTCTGCTCGCTTTTAGGCGATGCTGCTTTCCAGATTTCGAAGAAAAGGAGAATTGCTTTTGATTGCCCGATATAAGGACCGTTTCTCTTGAACGCGTTAAAGAGGGTCCTCTTCGGACAGTGGGCCCACCTTCCAGTGTGCCTGCTCCCCCCCCCCCAAGGCTCGGAGAACCTGCTCCACTCTAATGCTAACAGATCTAAAAGCCTCCTCCTCCTCTGGCTGAAGAGTCCCATTTGAGCAGAAAAGGGCAGTTTCAACATCTTCCAAAAAGTTAAAGAGGGAAGGAAGCCGGGAGCTCGCAAAACCTTTCCTATGATTTCTCAGCTGCCTTCTGGTTAGAGCCTTTGCTGTTTGCTCGTCTGCAAACAGTGTCCATATAGGGGTCCCTGTCCGCCACGGTTTTCTGTGCGAGAGGGAACAGAGAGACATCCGGCGGGAGGGAAAGGGCCCAAGCGCGTGCACACCTGGTGGATGGTCGATTTCTTCTTCTCACACTATAATTTGAACGGAGCAGGAGGGGAAATGGTCGCTTCCCGCAGGGTCAGGAAAAGCCCTAAGCGGGACCCCCGAGGCCAGGGCGGGAGCCAAGAAGATAAACAAGCGAGGGGGGTGGGCTGATAGATGCCACCATTCACCATTGCAGCTTTCATTTGGCTGCCTAATGAGTCAGATCACAGGGAGAGAGAAAAATTGTCAATCGCCCAGACCCTAATGAATTTTTTTGCAAATTGTAATCAAGCCAGGCCGTCTCAGCTCGCTGATTAATGAGACCCAAGAGGCTTGGTCGGCACCTCCGCTTTTTATTCCATCCCAGCCTCCCTGCACTAAATTAACAGCAACTTGTCTGCGCTTCAAATTAACTCCCAATGATTAATTCTGATGGGGGGGCCTGAAGAATAGCTTGCGTTAATAGACACTGGCCTCTGATGCTGTTTGAAATTAATATACTTCCCCCCTCTGGCTGCCGGCTTTAATCCAGAGTTGGCTTTGACATCCCTATATTTGTTGTTATAATAAATCTCACTTACATCTGCACATCAAATCATTACAAAGCCCACGGTCCCATCCCAGAAAGCTGGGACTGCATTGAAAAAACAGTCGGGAAAGTTGGACTGGGATTTGCCTGTTTTGCACTTAACAATAAATCCCTGCTTACATTAACAGAAGTGTATTTTAGATCTGATGAGGAATAAGATACACACACAACATACATCTGTGTATGAATTTTAAATGTTCTCTCTTTTTTTTAAACAGAGAAAGTAGCTGTTTTTTTTTTCTTTTGGGCGGACAATTAAGATGATAATCGCGGAAGGTTGATTCATTTCTTGTCCCGATAGGAAACTACGGTACAAGCTCAAACTAGAAAAACAAAAAGGGTGTTATTTTTCTCGCCCCCGCGAAGGGCAGCGGGGCGGAGGGCCGAGGCAGAAGAAAACAGCTAGAGTATCTGCTCCCCTTCACTTGGAGGCTTGGTCACCGAGGTTTCCTCCACATGGTGAACAAGGGGCCTCTCCGAGTCTCCGCCGGCAAACGGTCTACTATTCTTCTACCGGCAGCGAATCCGCCTCCACTTACAGGTTCGGTGGCTGTTTCCAAATCCCCCCCCCGCGAATTTTCAGCGAGCGGCCTAGGGGTGGGACGCCTGCGAGCGATCCAGGCACCTTTCTCTCTCCCTCCTTTCTCGCTCCGCAGAAGAGTCGCATCTCTCTCCCATCTTGATTCTGTTTGTATTGACTTAATTGGCTTAATTATTTCTGCCGTGATTGGCAAGCTGGCTTATCTTTTTAAGCGACCCTCCTGCCTCAGGGGTCTGCCAATGATCCCTTGTCAGAGTGAAGGCGGATTGCTTTGGCAGACCCCTAAGTTGCACAAGAAGACCTTTGCAATGGAAAGCAATGGAGAGAAATCTGGGAATGACCCGATCTGGCTTCTATTTGGTGGGAGGCCTTTTGGCAGCATAGCAATATGGTCTCTTTAATTAAAACCCACCCCAACTGTACAGCAGAAAAACGGTGCTGTGCCAAAGGAAATTATAAACGGGTAATCTTGTTGTCTCCACGTATTTCCACTCCAATTTATAATCGAAAACGATAGAATTGTTAGCTGCAAAACTCTAAAGGCAGACCAAAACATGAAAAACTTTTCTAAAAGCTTTCCTTGCAAAAAGTGTCAGGAAAACAGCCCCTTTGGGAATTGAGCAGGGGGAAAATAGAGGAAAGGGAAGAATCATATTCTCCTCCCCCCTCCCTTCAAGAGGCACCCAACACCTCCTTCGATATTTTTATGATTTTGTGCCCGGGAAGCCAGGCCAGAACCAGTCCACCGAGTCTCCATAGCATGAGAACTAGAAGAGCGCAAGACTGCACCTGGAAGGATAAAGCCAGAGGGGAGGCAGCAATCATGTGGAAAGGGCGAGGAAGGAGAGGACGTTGGCCGCGTTATCCGCGCAGCAATTGTTTCATTGAGAGTCGAAAGCAGAAGGATTTACTTCTGTGCTTTAAACTTAACATCTATTTAGAGTTTTGAATGAACGTCTCTACTAGAATTCTGCGGTCAGGAACTGGGGCCCTTTAGTCATAATTTGGATCCGAATTGTGAGCACCGGAGCCGTTTTCACCTAGCGGCCGCTTCCAACCAACTGATCTTATCTTTTCCCATGGCAAGTTCTTTACTACTACAACTGGTAGCCCTGTTTGGGGTCCTAGCATTCAGCACAACTCGAGAAAGCTAAGCAGCACCGGGCCTTGTTAGCAGGAGGACCTCGTGGAAATCCATGGCTTGCGTAGCAAAAGATCTTCCCGAAGGCGGCAAAGCCTATCTGGATTACTGCTAGTAAAACGGAGCGAATGCGTCCCAGAGTTCCACCAGAAGGCGGCTTTTCCTTCTCAGGGTTAACGCAGCTATTATCTCTAACCATCGCCGCCAAAGGCTGCACCGGGAAAGGTTTCCGTTAGGCGGTCTCTCTAGTTTTCTTAACGGCTGGCTAGTTCCACGACACCGGTGCACATCTTTCTCCCTGCAGCTTAGCAAGATGGGCCTCCCAAGGTTGGCCGACCACGGGCTTCTGAACTCGCTGTGTTTCTTTCTGGAGGGCCTTCGGAATGGTATCCGCGGCCAGCTCAATCTTCATCTTCATCAATCTAAACAGGAGAAATACGAGAGGGATAACTTGAACATGAAGGCAAATCAAACTGTCACAGTAATAAAGTGCTTGAAACATTGACCCACAAAAGCAACACCATATGTATGGAGACAACTTGTATGAATTATAAATTACATCGTTAAAATTGATTGCCTATTTTAACCATCCCAAAACACAGGTTGAAGTGCTCCCTGCCAACTAGATTCTCCTTACTACAGGAGGTCCTTTCAGGCTTGCCAGCCAGAGATGCTTCTCCAAAGAGACCAGGTATGGCTATGGAGACAAAAAGATGTTAATGGCAAGGTAATTTGCAAACCAGTGTCAGGTTTCAAGAGCTTTGAAAAACTAGAATTTGGCACATTTGGCACTTCCTATACTGCTTGGTTGAACTGGGCCCCTTTTCAGAAGGAACCCAAGCAATCTGGTAAGTCACATAGTGTACTGGAGCATATTTGGTCCACCCTAAAGCAAAACTGATGCTTCAGCACAATGTTTTAACTTTTTGAAAATAGTAAAATAGTAAAATAGTAAAAATGAAGTAACATGTATTTTCATGCTTTGCCTTTCAGCCTTGAAAATATACACAATAAACAGAATACCAATACATAAAACACAAATAAAATATGCATACCATTCAAATTAAAAGCTCAGCCATATAATAAATGCCATTGAGATAATGTAATAATTTTCACAGGTTTGTTATATTAAATTATAAGAACTTAGAAAATATTTATTCTGTAAAAGTATGAACAAAATTTAGTTTTATTGCTATTAGTTTTATGGAGGGAGGTCAAAGTACTTAAGGCCCGCCCACAAAAATTGCAATGCAAGCTTGTCATAAAAAATGAAACTCTATCTAGCTGCACCTAGCCTTCCCTAACGGGAGCTTGTTGGTTGGGCCAATTTGTTCAACTCATTTATTACTCACACTACACTTTCCCTGCATGGGACTAGGTAAGTTATTCATGGCAAAATCATTTCAAAGTTCCCCAAAGCTGCTCTACTCAAGTACAGACAAGCAGGAATATCTGAACGCCAAAAGTTCCACCCAGTTTCAAATGCAAGTGCTATTTCCACTGCTTAGCTTGTCTTGCTGTTGCTCTGGTATGCAGTCAAGTCAAGGGACAAATGGGATATGATGCCTTGAATCTCAAGCTATAACTATGAAACTCTCTTTTTTGCAATTCATCAAGCTAACTTCACCCCTCCTCTCCAAGAAAGCATGTCACTGTCCTTCCAAAATAAAGAACATATGTCATATGTTTTTTTAAATGAAAGTCACAAAAATGCACTAAGCCATTTCAATTGCTCCTCAAATATCTTATAATATTTTTCTATGATCAAATATTAACAGTTTCCTGGCTTGATAAGGGAAATAAGTAAGACTGCCCAGTACCCATCATGTCAGCTGAAAGCCTAATACAGCCATACATGTTAGCTATATTTCAGAGATGAATGCAATGTATAGTTTTGCATTGAACTCCCATCCAAATTAAGGAGAACAAGCCTTACTATTTTAGGAGCAACTGCAGATACTCAGAAATTCAGAATATTCTAATAGTATGTGTACTAATTAGCAAGCTCACTATAAAATCCTGGGCTTAAGGCAGCATGTTCTTCAAATAGCTTAATTTTTGATAGTAATATTAAGTTCAAGGTATATGCAATTCAAAAAGTAAATTAAGTCACTCCCCAAATGTCTTCTACTGCACTGACTCCTTCTTTAGGATAAAGACTCCCCAACTCTTCCCCAAGAGGCAAAACAAAGGGAAACCATTTTGGAGAAAATTCTGTCTTGGGGGCGGGGGCAAGTGGGAGGAGGAGGAAGAGAAGAGCAAAAGCTAACTGGATCCTAAAGAATGGAGTCTGCCTCTTCAGTGGTTGCTTTTTCTCCCCTGCTGGGCCCTGACCATAGAACCTTCTAATCTATTTATTTCAATCCACTTCATCCTCTCTCATGCTTTTGTTATGGTTTCAGCCCCTGGCTTTGTGGTATGACCAAGAATCTTTTATAAGCCCCTTCCCCTCTTGTTTGAGGTCCCTGTTGCTGCTTGAATTACAATGGATAAAACAGGATTACACTGACCTGATCCTATTAAACCCTGCCAACTGATCTGCACTGACACCCCCCTCCCAAGCATCCATCACAAACTTACTTAAAAGTTTTCTGCAGTCATGTATGCACAGAGAAGTGGGAAACTGAAAACTGAGATGAGGCTGATAAAAGCCAATAGTGATGGAGATTTCTTTTTCACGTCAGTGTAAGAAGTTTTTCTTTCTTGGTTAGAGATTCTTCCAACTGATGCATCTTTATTTATGCCTGTCTACATTGAGTAGTCTCATTCCTGTCACTGTGATTAGACTATGAGACAGTGAGCAGGGTACCGACAAAAAAGTCTTAGCTAAGTTAAGGAGATATTATTTTGGAATTTTTTTCCCCCTCCAAATACTAGCTTAAAGTATGAATTTTGTGTATGTTCAAGAGTCATAGATAAATTAAATGATTACAGCTATTGGTTATATAATATGATTGCAGGATATTTATGTTCTCTGGTATCATCCCACACAATTCAAGGTTTCTCTGGCCAATTTATTATTTGTTTATTTAAATATTTAAATATATTGCCTGTATACACAGGACACCAAGCACTGTAGAATATAAAAGAATTATCAAAGTTTATGTTAAAATATTTTAAAATAAAGCAATATTAACACATTACATCACCAAATGTCAAGGGAATTATTTAAAAAATCTTTTTAGCATGAAGTAAAATATACGAAAGGAGATGCTTATTCATTTTCTAGAAAAAAGTTAAGATTTCAGAAAGTGGAAAGCAAAGTTCCTTGTCTATGTTAAGAAAATATCTGCTAATGATTATTCTATTTTATTATTCTAAGACTGTATTGTATATATAGATTAAGAAGGTACAGTATATGGCTGCCAAAGTCAAATATAGTGCTTTTGGGCAACTTAAAACAGCCGAAGAAAACAAGCAAAAGAACAGTTCAAATTAAAAGGCATTTTCTCCAGATGGAAACTCCATTCAACCAAACCCAATGTCCCAGAAGGTAATCAGGTTTTTAAAGCATTTCTGAAGACCAACGAGGCTGGGGTCAGCTATATTTTAAGAGAACTTAAAAAGCTGTTCTATGTCATGTCCCCACTAGTTCTTCTTTTCTCTAGACTAGCCAAACCCAAATCCTGCAACTGTTCTTCATATATTTAGTCTCCAGCCTTTAATCATCTTGGTTGCTCTTCTTTGCACTTTTTCCAAAGTCACATCTTTTTGTAATATGGTGACCAAAACTGGATGCAGTATTCCAGGTGTCATTTTAGTAAGGCTTTATAAAGTAGTACTAATACTTCATGTGATTTTGATTCTGTACCTCTGTTTATACAACCAAGGATTGTATTAGCTTTTTTGGTTGCTGGTGCACACTGCTGACTCATGTTTAATTGATTGTCCACTAGGGCTCCAAGGTCCCTCTCACAGTTACTATTTTTAAGTCAGGTTTCACCTAATCTGTATCTGTACCTTTGGTTTTTCCTGCTCCAGTGTAAAACATTAAATTTCATTTTGTTGGATAAGGCCCATTGTTAAGTCTGTCAAGATCTTTTTGGATCCTAAGCTTGTCTTCTGGAATGTTGACTATTCCTGCCAGCTTAGTGTCATCTGCAAATTTGATGAGATCCCCTTCTATTCCCTCATCTAAGTTATTTATGAAGATATTGAAGAATACTGGGTCTCAGACGGAACCTTGGAGTATCTCACTGCTAACTTCCCTCCCTATAGATGCAGTACCACTAAGGACTACTCACTGAGTATGATTTGTCAGCCAGTTACAAATCCATCTGGTGGTGATGCTGTCTATCCCACATTTATCAAGAAGTAGGTTGTGGTTTAGTTTGTGAAATGCTCTGCGAGTCTAAATATACTATGTTCACAGCATTTGCTGCTTCATTTTGCTGGTCTTCTAATTTAGTCACTTTGTCAAAGAATTAAATAAGATTGGTTTGGCAATCTGTTTTTAACAAACTGGTGCTGGCAGTTATTTGTTTTAGATGTTCACGGATCTGATTTTTAAAATTATTTTTTCCCAGAATCTTCCCAGCTATTGTTGTTAGGCTGATTGGGCTGTAGTTTCTTGGGTCTTTTTTTTTTTTTAAGATGGGAACCATATCACTCTCATCCAAGGTTGCAGCAACTTCAACCCCCTCTATCACTTCTATACATGATTTTAAAGGCAATTATTCAACATTTCAATATTCCATTTTAATGCCAATGATGTTATAAATGGTTCCACCACAAAACTGCGGACGACAAAATCGCGCTCGACGAAAGCGCGTACGTGACGTCATCACAGCGCGACGAAAACATCGCGCTGTGATCGATAAATGTAAAAATAAAGCGAACACCTTACCCTAACCCCCCCAAACCTAACCCTAACCCTAACCCTAACCCTAACCCTTAACCTAACCCTAAATCTAACCCTAAACCTAACCCTTAACCTAACGCTAAACCTAACGCTAACCCTTAACCTAACGCTAAACGTAACCCTAACACTCTAAACCTAACCCTAACCCTTAACCTAACCCTAACCCTAACCCTAACCCTAACCCTAACCCTAACCCTAACCCTTACCTTTATGTGAATCGGCTTGCTTTAATTTTATTTTTATTTCAATTTTTAATTTTTTTGTTGCGCTGTGATGACGTCAAATGCATGCTTTCGTCGAGCGCGCTTTTGTGGACCGCGGTTTTGACGGGTCACGGTTATAAATGTACATGGTAATCCATCTTTCCCTCTCTAGTCTTTCCCATCAAATTGTTACTTATATTCTATTATATAAAAAGAAGGAAAACAAATTATATCTGCTAATATTCCTCCTTAATCAGGTCACTATTACTAATCCTAATATATAAAGGTAGGTGTTCTTATTTCTTCCTCTATAAATTTCTAATCAGGTCATCATTATATTATAAAATAGAAGAAAAAACCTATAATAATTTCTTACTATCCATCGTCTCTCGCCTATTTTAATTCCTATTCATTTTTCTTATTCAATTCTTATTCATTTTTCTTATTCAATTCTTATTTATTTTTTGGCTCACCTCCCATATTCCTGTCTTGGATCTTTATCTCTATCAACTTCTGTATCTTTACCATTCAGACTGAATATATCTCCCATCTCTATCCTTCTAAGTTGCCAGGTCTCCAGAATATTCACCCATGCCCTTATCTCCCTTTCAAAAGTATCTTCCCAGTTTTCTGATTCTGTTTTAAAATCTCTTAAAGTGCTTTCCCCTTAGTTTATTTCATCAATCATTATTATCTTTATCATCTTCTCCTTCCCATCTTTCGATTTTGTTTGCTGGTTTGTCCATTCTGTCTTTTCTTCCATTCTTTCTGCTATCTCCTCTCTTTCCTGGGCTCTTTGATCTTTGTTCATCATCAGTTGTAGCATATTTTCTATTTTCCCATGTATGCCTTGCATTAGGTTCTTTAGCTCTTTCATTTTTTTTGATAGAATCTAATGGTTTGAGACATCAATGTCATTTCTCTTGAAATCTCACTCCTTTCCCTCTGATGAAGCATCTTGTCTTAATTTAATAAGTCCCATTCTTACTCAAGTCCAAAAGCAATATATTCCAATCCAATGTTACTCATCAACGAGTTCAGTTATCATAATCTTTTATTAATCAATTCCATTTACCATATTTTTTGGAGTATAAGATGCACCGGAGTAAAAGATGCACCAAAATTTGGAAGAGACAAATTTAAAAAATGTAGGTAGATAGATAGAGGGATAGAGAGAGAGGGAAATACAGTAGGTAGTAGGGAGAGAGAGAGTAGTTAGGTAGGTAGGTAGGTAGGTAGATAAAGGGATAGAGAGGGAGAGAAAGAGAGAAATACAGAAGGTAGGTAGGAAGAGAGAGAGTAGTTAGGTAGGTAGGTAGGTAGATAAAAGGATATATATATAGAGAGAAATAGAGATAGAGAGAAATACAGTAGGTAGGTAGGTAGGGAGAGAGTGTGTAGGTAGGTAGGTAGAGGGATAGAGAGAGAGAAATGGAGAGAGAGAGAGAGAGAGAGAGAGAGCGCAAGAGAGAGAAATACAGTAGGTAGGGGGGAAGAGAGAGAGAGTAGGTAAGTAGGTAGGTAGTTTTTTCCAGGTGTATTTATCCATGTGCTGGAGAAGGAGATCACTGACAATCTGCAGCACCTAAGACTTTGTTTCTGCTGGCACAGCACTTAATCAATGTAATTCTCATCAATCAGTTAAAGAGCATTCCAAAAAGGAAAAAAAAATGTTTTTGCACTCTGCAAACCTCCCAAAAATGGCCTGTTTTCATGAAAACAGGCCAGGTTTTTTTAAAAGGCATGAATAGCCTTGGGGGGGGGGGGCTTGCAGAGTGCTTTGGGGGGGAATGAGCAAAAATTGGCCCATTTTTCACAAAAACGGGCCTGTTTTTTGTAAAAAAATGCATTCATAGCCTTATGGAGGCTTATAAAGTGCTGCTGAGGGCTGGGGGGGGGGAAATGGCCCGTTCTTTGTCATTTCTGCCCTCCCCAGCCCCCAGGAGCTCTCTGAAAGCTTCCAGAGTATGTACGGCCATTTTGGTAAATGGACGGGGCTTGGTAAATGAACGGGAGGCAAAAAATGCTGTATTTGATGTATAAGACACACCCAGATTTTCAGCTTCTTTTTTGAGGAAAAAAGGTGCATCTTATACTCTGAAAAATATGGTAACTAGTCCAGGAAGCTTCCACAAGTCAAAAATCATTTTCCTTTACTTAAAAGTCTTTCTTATTCTCATAATAGGATATATAGTAATCATAAAGTAACAACTTATAAAATATTAAGTGTCACCACAATCCTCCAGATGGTTGTTATTTCTTTCATCCAAAAAGTTTTCTAAACTTGTAGGTGTCTGGTATAATCCATTCACCAGTAGATGGTGCTCTCAGTTTAGGTTTCAGTGTTGTTTCAAATCATGTAGATATAATTAATCCAAATTTAGTTCAGTGTATGGGGGGAAAGTCCACTATTCAAGTAATTTCAAATAGATAGTCCAGTATTTTTATCCCTTCCCAAAACAATGTCTACCCAATTTAAAACTCCAGATTTTCTATGTTTTAAAAGGTTTTTTGCTTTTCTCCCCTTAGTTCCTTTTTTTCAGGTCTAGGATTTTTCTCTCTATGGTAGTTCGCTGCTTTAAAAAATACTTTGAAGAGTCTTTTTTCCTGGAATTTCCTGTTTCTTTTTTTCTTTAAGGTTAAGGTCTAAATAAAAAGGAATCTTCTCACCCAGCTCCAATCACTGTTCATCTGCATCCCTCCTGCACATTTCTTTGTTGCTTCGGCTGTCCCAGCTTTGTGGTAGCTTTCAGCTTCCTTTTTTTTAGTTTTAAATTTTATTTACAAACATGTAAAATATGCACACACACAACTTAGACGTACACCACATTTACACAATACAATAAGGACAGGAGCTTCCTGTTCTTTCTAATAGCAATTTCCAATCAATATATTGTTTCCCCTTCTATTATATTTCATTTGTATTTCACCATTCTTAACTCTCTTATTTTACTCCTCTGTCTGTCTATATTGGCTGATTACCTCTAGTAAGTTTAAACCACTTGGATACATATACTGTATGTGTTAATTCTCCTTAACTACTATTTTTGGGCTTTGTTGTCTTCCTTCATTGATCCTTATTTCTTTCCTCCATCCACCTATACCATTTATCCCATATCTGGTAGTATTCTGTTTCTTCTTTTCCCTGGATTTCTTTTGTTAATTTGTCTATTTCAGCACAGTCCATAACCTTTCTTATTATTTCATCTTTGCTTGGAATTAATTCAATTATATTAAATTAATTAATATAATGATAGCTGAATATTTTTCTAGCTTTCTAAATCTTTCTTTATTTGTGTCACTAGTTTATTATAATTATTATCCTTAATTGTGGAACATTTTGCAGACACCCAGATCTCCAAGTATTTCACTTTCTTAGTTATTTGCATGCTAGCTGCTAATTCCAGTTCCTCTTCTTGCTTTTTTGTTATATTCTTGGTTATCATTTTTGTTTTGCCTTTATTGATTTTTAATCCTGCCACTTCACCATATTCTTCTAATGTTTTTAATTAATTTCAGATTGGATTCTAATGGATCTTCTAGAACAAATACTAAGTTATCGGCATAAGCTTGGGCCTTATATTCTTTGTTTTTGAGTCTCAAACCTTTTATTCCCTGGTCCTTCCTAATTTCATTTAATAAAATTTCCAGAGTTAATATAAACAGCAAAGGAGTGAGGGGGCATCCCTGTCTGACTCCCTTTTTTATTTCAATCTTTTCTGTTAGTTTTCCGTTCATCAGAACTTTGGCTGTCTGACTGTTATAAAGTTTTTCTATCATTTTTGTAAATTTTCCTCCAAATTTCATCATAATAGTGTTATTATAAATTTCCAAATTACGTTGTCGAATGCTTTTTATGCATCAAGGAAAACCAGTATCATTAGTTTTTTTCTGGATGCGCCTCGTAATCTATTATGTCTAGGATGACTCTCGTATTATTTTTAATGTGTCTGTGAGGTAAAAATCCATTTTGGTCCAGCTGTATTCATTCATTTAAAACCTGTTTAATTCTTCCTGCCATAATTGCTGCAAATATTTTATAATCGGAATTTAGTAATGAAATTGGTCTGTAGTTTTGGATTTCTTGTAGATTGGTTTCTTCTTTCGGGATTAGCGATATTATTGCTTCCGTCCATGATTCAGGCATCTTGGCTGTTCCTAAAACTTCATTAAACATTTCCACTCCTAGTTCTTCCAATATTATTTTATTATATTTGTATAGCTCCACCGGTATTCCGTCTGGTCCTGGGGTTTTATTATTTTTCTGGTTTTTCAGTACTAATTCCACTTCGGCTAACGTTATCGGCCTGTTTATTGCCTCCCTTTGTTCTTTTGAGATTGGTGTTATCTTTTCTGTGTTTAAATAATGTTTTATCTTGTCCTGGTCATCAACTCGCAAACTGTTATTATGAAACTTTTGCATAATCGCGTTTCTGGATTCTTTTGTGGAAAAATATATAATTATGTCCCTCGGGAGCTGTCGCTGTTCCGCTACCAACGAGTTCTGGCGATAGATTTTCCGAATCTGCCAATCAAAGTTAAGTCCCGGGCTTCCCACCGCATGGCTGAAGGCTTCAACAAAGGTCTGTTTCAGATTCTCTCGCTCCTTTTCGCGGAATCCTCTGACTCTTATTGCGAATGCCTTCTTATTAAAGTTTATCATAATGAGCTGTTCTTGAGTGTCTCTAATTTTTTGTTGTAATATTTGAATATTAGTAGTCAAATTAAAATTAGCCTCCTCCAAGCTTTCCAATTTATTCTCTATTTCAGCAGTATAATCTGACAGGGCAGACATGGCTGCAAACGTATTCGCCTTCATTTGGTCAATTTTAGACTTTAAATCATCATATAGCTCCAATACAAATTCCTTAATTTCTTGTTTAAAATCATTAAGCATTTGAAAGAAAAATTCCTGTGTTAAAAATTCTCCAGTAGAGAGCGTAGGAGACAAGGGCTGCGATTCCAGTATAGATTCTTTAGATTCTTTAGGCACATTTGTAGAGAGACGCTTTGATTTTGACCTGGGTGCCATTATAAATAAACAAATAAACAGCGCTTTCGCTCCCCTCTGTTTCCCCCCCCCAAAAAAATTATTTTGTTAAGGAGCGGTCTGCAGGAAGGTAAAACCGGCTAAGTACATCCCCTATCAGTCACCCACGGGGAGAAATCGCCATTTTGAAGTCCGTTTAAACAAAGAAGCCTCTAAGACAAATGGTGCTGGTATTTAAGATAGTAATAAAAGCATAAATCTCACAGGAGTGGGACCCGCCCGTATTAATCCTAGCTTCAAACAACTTTGCTTTGTCCTGGGGGGGGGGGCTTGCCTGTCTGGGGCTGCAAAAAAAAGGCAGCTGAGAAGAACTGGCTGGAGATAAAAGCTCCGCTCACGCTGGATCTAATTTCTGTCCACAGCCAAAAAAAAGAGAGAAAGGCTGTGAATTACGAATAGACCCTAGCACACAGAGCTACTCCCTGCCCCTTTCTTAGCCAAAAAGGGGTGATATCTATGATCTTATTTAGATATACAGACCAGATCTCTGAGAGGAGCTCGGTTGAGCCCTCCTCGGCAACAGGCTCCGCCCCCCCGGATTGTCTTCAAAGAAATACCTTTCCAGATGTTGAGAGCAAGAAGAGACTATGCTTTTTTAACTAAAGAGCTTAGAAATCAACAGATTCAATATAGATGGGAGGCCCCAGCCAGCATTATGGTCACATTTGAGAATCAAAGACTTCGTCTTAACTCTGTTTCGGAGGCTCGAGATTTCTATTACAAGACTTTGAAGGCGGGACTTCCTGATTCACTTGGAAAAGAGGAGAGACAAGCCGAAGGAGAAGGCAAGCAACAGACCACATGGCTGCAAGATGGAGGGGGTAGGCTTTCCTCCCTCGGAGAAGCAGAAAAGCGGAGATCGAGGATTTAGACATTTTAAAATATTTGCCAAAGTTGTGGACTGAATGGGGGTTGGCGACCTCTCTCCGGTAGAAAAAGCGGAGCTTATTGGTGGGGTGATACTGATTGTATATATGTAAAATGAATGCGGAATGATTTATGTTGTTTAAATTCTGTTAGAAGGGATTACTTTAAAACAGAAGGTAAACTGATTCTTGTTGAAAGTATTATTTGAATATGTGGAATGATCCATGCTATTTAATTTTTATTAGAAGGGAAAGCTTGGTGAAATCATTTTGAGTTAGATTTTAAATTAATGTCTGCATAAATTTGATAGTGGTAAATATTAGAGAAGCAAGGGATGAGGGTAAAATGCATGCGGAATGATTTACGTATATTGGTGGGGTGATATTGAATGTATATATGTAAAAGGATGCAAAATGATTTATGCTGTTTAAATTCTGTTAGAAGGGAAAGCTGGACGAGATTATTTTTTAAAACAGAAGGTTAACTGATTCTTGATTTAGACATTTTAAAATGTCTAAATCCTCGATCTCCGCTTTTCTGCTTCTCCGAGGGAGGATACTTTCTTGTTGAAAGTATTATTTGAATATGTGGAATGATCCATGCTATTTAATTCTTATTAGAAGGGAAAGTTTGGTGAAATTATTTTGAGCTAGATCTTAAACTAATG
This sequence comes from Thamnophis sirtalis, assembly GCF_051295495.1. Lineage (NCBI taxonomy): Eukaryota > Metazoa > Chordata > Lepidosauria > Squamata > Natricidae > Thamnophis > Thamnophis sirtalis. The sequence continues at coordinate 112,760,351 of NW_028261385.1, read as the reverse complement.
TCTGCATAAATTTGATAGTGGTAAATATCAGACAAGCAAGGGATGAGGGCAAAATGCATGCGGAATGATTTACGCTGTTTAAATCCTATTAGAAGGGAAAGTTTGATTATTCTTCTGTAAAGTAATAAGAGGAACGGGAGAGTCTACAGGAGGTCGGGGTAAATAACAAAGAAGTAAGAGACGAGAATAAAATATAGATAGAATGACTTACACTATTTAAGCATAGATAAAGATGGGGGGCTGAGCTTAACACAAAGAGTTCTTTTTCTTTTTTTTCCTTTTTCTTTTTTCTCTTTTCTTTTTTCTTTTCTTTCTTTTTTCTTGTTTTTTTTTCCTTTAATATATTACTTTTATTTTTAATCCATACGAACACAAGATACTTTAGATAGAAGGCAGTGCCAGGTGTGGGCCCTGGGAAGTCGGGAGGATTAGGGATGGGGATTTATGGGGGGTGGGTGGGTGTTAACATAGTCTCAATAAGAACAAGAATGCACTTATATACGGTTGTTGTTTTTTCTTTTTTTTTTCTCTTTTCTTTCTTTATATTTTTTTTTCCTTGGTTTATTTTACTTTTTATCAGATTAAACAACACTTGAATAAAGGCATACACCAAGGAGGGAGGTAGAGGGAAAGAAGAGGGAGGAGTAAGGAAGGAGTAAGGGGAATGTAAGGAGGGCGTGTTGGGAGTAAGGGGAGAAGGAAGGTTTGAGGGGAAAGGGAAGTAGGAGGGGAGTGTTAGAGGGAGAAAGGAAAGTTGGAGGGGGTAGATGGGGTGTATGGAGGATGGAAGGGTCAGGTGGGGTTGTGAATGATGAGTTGTGTTTTCTTTTTTATTTTGTTTGATTTATTTTTTTTATTTATTTTTTTTATTTATTTTATTTATACTGATATATATCAGATTATATACCCTGTATATAAGTGATTGTAAAATGGAATGTGAAAATGAATAAAATATATTTAAAATAAATAAATAAATAAATAAATAATGTTTTATCTTGATTTCCTCCATACTATCTTGCGCGTATAGTTTTGCAAAGTATTTATGAATAATATGCTTCTTTTCTTCCGCTTTGTATTGAATTCTTCCCTCATCATCTTTTAGTTGATATATCATACTTTTTTCTCTTTCATTCTTCAATCTGTATGCCAACCATCATCCAGGTTTGTTGGCTTGTTCAAAGTAATTTTGTCTGGCAGCTTTAATTTTCTGTGCTAATTCCTTTTGTTATTAAGTTGATCTTATATTCTATCATCTCTCTTTTTTCTTTTTTAATTTTATTCTTTGGGTCTTTCTGTAATTCAGCTTCGGCTTCCGTAAGTTCTTTTTGCATACATTCTTGTTGCTCTTTTTGTTTTCTAGTTTTTCTCGCCATGTAGGCAATCATGAGGCCTCTTTTGTATGCTTTCAGTGTATCCCAGAGATTTTGAATTGTGGTGTCTTCTTTTTTATTTATTCTAAAAAATAGTTTTAATTCTTTCTCCAGCATTTGAGTGTATTCTATTTCATTTACAATATTTGAATTCATCATCCATCTTTTTCTTCTTCTTTGACCTTTTCATCTTAATTTTATTGGATTATGATCTGCCCACTCATTTGCTTCTATTTCAATTTCATCTAATTGATTACATAGACCAGATGAAATCCAAGCCATGTCAATTCTTGATAGGGACTGGTGGGGGTTCGAATAAAAGGTATATTGCTTTCTTGTTTTGTGCCTTTCTCTCCAAATATCCTGTAGTTTATATTCCATTGCCATCTCAAAAAAGGATTTGGGTAACATATTTGTTTTGTTTTATTTTTCTGTTTGCTTTCATAGTCCATTTTTTAATCCACTATTGCATTATAATCTCCAATTAAGCAAATATTTTCATATTCTAATATGTTTATTTTGTGTAATTTTGTATAGAATTCCTCTTGTTTCTGATTTGGTGCATATATGACTATTAATAATATCGGTTTTTCTCTTGTCTCTAATTCAATCATTAGCATCCTGTCTTCTTCATCAGAGTAGACTGCTTTGGAGTTTATTTTTTCCTTTATATAGGTTGCTATTCCTCTTTTTTTAATCTGACAGTGCTGTACATAATTTCCCTGGTTTTTTGTTTTCCAGTAAATTCCTATGTTCTCTTTTAATATGCACTTCCTATATACAGGTTACATCTACCTTCAGTTTCTTAAGTTTATTAAACATTTGCACTTGTTTTTTTGGTGCGTTCAGTCCATTCAAGTTCATCGAGATAATTGTTATTTCCTGGTCCATCTTTAGATAGGGTGTTTTTTGTTGCTTCTGGTTTGTATCTGACTTTTTCCTCTCTAGGTCCTCTTTCTAGGTCCTCTTTACTTCCTTGTTCTTCTTCCCATGTGCAGTATTTTTCATAGAATTCCTATGCTTCTTCTATATTCTCTATCTTATATCTTTTTCTTTGCCAAGATACCAGTACCCCTTCTGGTACCAACCATCTGTACGTTATTCTATTTTTATTTAACTGATTTGTTAAAAATTGGTATTGTCTACATTGTTCACGAATTCTCTGTGGAATCTGTTTAAGCGTGATCAACTCTTTTCTCTGGAATGTAATCATCCCTTCTCTGGTTTTTTTGTACACTTCATCTTACGTGCACTTCTCTCGGGAGCCTATGTCTTCTGGCATAATTAGTATGCACAAGGTAAGCTTCATCGATGTCCCCTCTCAACTCTTGTTCTTTTCTCTGTAGAATTTCGGTGAAGATTTGATCATTTTTCCTTTCAGGTCTTCCTCCTTCTCTTCCAGTATGTTTTGGAATCTTAGATAGAATGAAGTTCTTTCATTTTCAAGTCAGATTATTGATAACTCTAATTCTTTATTAACTTGTCTATATTTCAGCTCCATTTTTTCCATCTTCTGATCTGTTTGTTCTATTTTTGTTTTGATGTTCTGGCTTTTCTATTCGTTGATTGATAAGGCATTCTGTATTCTTTCAATTTTGTCATCCACATTTTTGATATTTTCTTTCAATTTTCCCATTTTATTTTTCATTTCTTCATGATTCCTCCTTGTCTCTTCATGATTTGTAGCTGTCACTTCTTGGTTTTTCATCAATGTCTCTTGTATCATCTGGAGCATCAATTGCATACTCTGCATTGTTGGTGCTGGTCCCGTTGTTCCTGCCATCATTCTGCCTTTCTCCAGCCCAATAGATCTTTGATTTGAGGGGGAGGATGTTGCTGAAGCAAGATTGGATGTTGTTTTTTTCACTAACTTTACTGAAGTTGCCATTTTATCCCCCTATTTATCCTTGTCCACAGTTGCATATAGATTCTACTTTACTTCTACTTTATCAGCAATATCAGTGGTATCAATAATTATATATCTCAATATTTAACAATAATTAACCTTCCTTAATATCACTTTTCAATATCTAAACATTCCTATGTATTATTCTATTCTGTTTTTGATCCTTAATTATTATATATCATAGAGTTATATATCACACTGTTATCTTATACAAATAGATGTCTCTCAATTGCATCAGTTATACAGGTACTCAATTCTAGTAATAAATTTCTCTCTATATATATACTCCAGCTAATGTCACCATTGGTTTTCTTGCATCAGACTTCATGGTTCAAATTTATAATCCACTAGGTGTCACCCTCTCCTCTGTATCACTGTTAGTGGCAATCAGTTAGTACAACAAGTCCAGCAGCAAAGGCAAAATAAAGAGGGGTGGGTAAAGAAGCCCTCTAATTGTTCCAAAAAAATTCTCTCTCCACTGTCTCTGGTACCATTCCAAGTTCTGAGGAGAATAAATACCGTATATTTGTAAGGTGTCCCCTCCAAAAAAAGAAAAAAAAAGAGTGCTTGCTCCCTTTGTTAACTGAGTTTATTGTTCACGGTTGAAACTCTTCAAAGCTCAAAGCTATTCTTTGGAAAAACAAAAGAGTAGAAGGAAGAGCAAGAAGAAAAAAGTCAACAACGAACCCGACTGTTAAACAATCCTTTATGTGCTTACCAAGTTTTCTCAGCAGTTACTATGTCTTTGGGTATGTTTCTTATATCTCCTACTTTGTAACTTGGATTTCCATCCTTTCCATCACTCTCTACTTCGTCGTTGTTATTGTTTAATTTCTTCTTTCTCTTTACTCCATACCTCCTTATGTCATTGGTTATCTAGTGGTTTTTGCTTGGAATTTGCTTCTAACAGTCATGAAGATTGCACCCCTCCCTAATTTTAATTACAAGTCCTTTTGATAAGATGAGCCAGTAATTTTCCAAATACATTGTTTCCGGTTCTTGTGAGGTGCAGTCAGGGGTGGGTTTCAACCGGTTCGCGGCGGTCCCTGCGATCCGGTTGGTCGCCGAACCCGGAAGTAAGTAACTTCTGGGAACGGCGAAGGCCCCCTCTGCCCCCGCGCGCCCATGCGCGCCCGCGCCCGCTCCTTACCCAGTTTTGCCGAATTCTGCGCTTCCACGCATGCGCAGGACGCATACAGTGCCTGCGCGATCCTCCAGGAGCAGCTGGAGCATCGCACAGATGCTAGTACGCATGCGCACGGTGCGCGCGCAGTGCACGCGTGCATGAGCAAGGACGCCGCTGGCCTCGTTCCAACCAAACCGGTTGGAACGGGGCGAGAAACCCACCCCTAGGTGCAGTGCATCCCTTGTCAGTAGCCCTTCATATTGATAATGCAGACCATGGATTAGGAAGCTGAAGTTCTGTTGATGACACCAGTTTTTAAGCCAGTGTTTATTTCTAAAATTCTTTTCACCCTCATTGTATTTTGGCCTTTTGTTGGAAGTATAGATGAAGTCATCACTTATGCTCCTAATTCTTTAACTTTTTCCCGAGCTGTTCATAATCTTTTGTTATTGTTTTCAGATTCATTGTTTTGTCATTGGTCCCCACGTGTAGGAAAAGAAAAAGCTAGTAATCTGTGGAGTTGATTATTTTAGTAAGGTGCTCAGTTACTTTTTTTATTTTTGCTCCAGAAGGCAATATACTTCCCTAGATTGATTGCCTGGTCTGCAAACTATAGTTTCTGTTCCCCTAAGAATTGAATCACCAAAAATGGTGAATATCACCAATATTCACCATTTTTTCTCTAGGAAAGTCTGGAATACTTTTTTTTCCTGTCTCAGGAATGCTAGGTTATGCCTCTTTTTTTAGAAACTATGAATGAATGCTGTTTTGTGAGTGTCTGTATATTTTCTTCCAGGAGAAGACTAGAAAAGTGATGTTCAGTTCCAGAGGGGTTTCATTGGAGTGGGCTATGGTAAATAATAGGTGTTTTGCTTTTGCTTTTGGTTGTTGTTTTCTTCTAAAAGTGACATGTTTCCATCAGTCTTGCTCTTTAGGTAGATATGTAGGTACATTTTTACAGAAACTGTTTGTTCCCCATTGTGTTTGATTTGAGTGTATCGGTTTTCTTCTTTATGTCCATATACGGGGGGGGGGGGAGGGGTTCATTATTTTTAAAAGCTTTTTGCTCCCTATTGTGTTTTATTTTGGTATAGATTTTTGTTTAGCTTGGGATTTCTCTCTTTATTCATTGAGTTTCAGAGTTCCTAGAGTTGCCTCTAGACCCTTTACTTTTTCTTCTAGTAATTCAAGTAGTTTATATTTGATACATATGTACATAGTTTGGGTCCTTTGTGGGCATAAGCTGAAACATATGGCACACTTTGCAAGTCACTATAGTGTCAGTCTCTGTTGCCATGACTGTCACATCTAGGAAAACCTGAATCTGAAAGCTTTCAGGTTTTCCCACCCAAATTAAAGTTCAGGTCCCTGCCCAGCACCCACATGTCCATCACGTGGTCAAATCAGGCACCATCCCAACTGAAGATGCCTCCCAGTCACACCACTCGAGGTGCAGGGCAAGATGTCCTTGACTCTCCAAGGTAGAAATATTATTGTGACTATATCTATCCCACTCCATATAATCCCCCTCCCAAATTCCCAAAGGATTAAATGTGGCAGGCCTGAAGGCCCAATGCAAAAGATGGTTTCCAGGCCTGACAATGACTTTATTTCTTTGTTTGCTAAAAAATTTAAACTTTCTAAAAATTAAATATTTTTCCTATTGCAAAGTGTTAGTTTACAATAGTTCTTGACTTTTTGTTCTCTGTCTTGAAAAATTCTTCACTGCCTTCCCTGTTTAAAGTACCCATCTCTTTTTCTGTGGTTTTCCTCCTCTTAGATCATTAAGAATTTAAAAATTTCTAAAGAATTATAGTTAGTAAACTATTTTTAAAATGTTTAATTGAAAAAATAAATTGAAAAATTAAAAAAAAATTAAAAAAGGAATTGTACAAAATATTAAAAAAAATAAAATTAAAAAAGGAATTGTACAAAATATTAAAAAAAATAAAATTAAAAAGATTTAAAAATTGAAAAAAGAATTTAAATTTAATAATATTTAAAAGTTGAAAAAGATTAAAATTTGAACAAAGAATATAAAAATTGAAAAAAATATAAAAAAATGTGAAAAGGAATTTTTCTTTAAAAAAGTAATTCATAAATTTTAAAATTTAAGAATTTACAAGAGTCCTTGGCTCTTTATGAAGTAATGTGCACTTCTTTTTTTAAAAAAAATAGTCTCAGACTATTTTCTAGGAGTTGCTTTGCTCTTAACCCTCTACTCCCTCCCTTGAAAGTTTGTCCCTTTCCTCCCAGTCCACAAGTGTTTTGTAGTTATCTTTTTTTCCTGCTTTCTTGCCCCTGTGTTGCCTGGCCACAGGTACGATGTGCTGATGTGGTCAGTCTGCTTAGGTGGTCCACTGTGCTGGTCTCAGATTGTAATGACCTGGGGCTGGGCATGAAAACAACACAGCCGGAGTGAAGGCTTAATTCCCTTTTATTGCAGTTAAGCCTCTAACTCCCCCCGCCCAAGTTCCCACAGTTCACTGTAAGTCCAAGAGCACATCCACGCACCTCCACTAGTTCCTGGCTGCTGTGAGTCGAGAGAAGTAGCCAGTTCTGAGAGCAAACACAGTTCAGGAAACGTGGTTCTAGGGAGTCTTTGTCGCATGGAGGGATCACTGGGGCTGCAGCCCAATCTGAATACTTGTCCATGGCCAGGTCAAGCAAAGCGAGGCACGTTGAATCCAGGTAAAGCAAGGTTAAGCACAATAAGACAAGGTGGCAAGATGTTGACAGCTACAAGCATGGCTGGAAAAAGACAACACTTGTTCCTGACAAACGCCCTTCCTCAGGGCGTCTCTTTAAATCTCATTCCTCAGCTGAGCCTTGTGACAAGGATCCAAGCCATCGGTTCACCCTGTGCTGATCTAGCCTCCTTTCTCCACTCTCTGTGCTTGAGGATTGGGTGGGGGAGGCAATCACTCCTCCCCAAAGCTCTGGTGCTCCTCTGCTCTGCTGCCAACTCTTTCCCTCTCTTCCTCCCTCACTCAGTTGTCCTGTGCCCTCTCTCTGTTGCAGGCCACGTGCCTGAGGGACCTGGGACTACCTCGTCCTGCTCCATAGGTCATTCCTCAGGAATCATAGAGGCCCCACTATTGTCTTCCATTGGCTCCAACCCCATCTCATCCTCCACCTTGGACCCAGGCTCTGATGGGGCCATGACACCAGTGCTGCTAGTCTATTGCACTGCTCTCAGCCATTGCTGTGGGTGCTGTTGCTCAGTTGGTCCTCTGTACTGCTCTTAGTCACTGTTCAACTAAATAAGCCTCCTTTTTCTGTTATTTAAAGTGTCCTCTCAAGGGCCAGAAAATGACAGGCCCCAGCACAGACTCTGCTAATTAGTAGAGAATTTGAATTGTCAATTGATCCTCATGACACATGGATTTTCAATTGATTACTTTAGGAGACCCTCATACCAGATACAAAAAAGAGGATTCTCTCTCTTTCCTTCTTTTTCTAAACAGTGTGCAATCATAACATGCCCAGCCCAGTTCTTTCTCTAGCCACAGTCATGCAGAGTGAGGGAGAGAGTGTGGGGGGGGGGGAGGGAGGGAGGGGGAGAGAGAGGGAGAGAAGATTTGCAAGAAAAGATTAAATAAAACCATAAAACATTTTCATTTGGCATTCTTCGGAATGCATAAATTGAATTCTGTGAGAGATCTGCACTGTAAACAAATGGGCAAGTGCAATTTGAGATGAACAAAATGAAATTTCATTAAGAGGTACATCACATATGCAATGCCACAATGTACTACATCAAACAATACAATTTCAGCATACAATACAATTCAAGCAAGATCTAAAAGAAGAAGATGATCTTAACTGTCATGATGTGGAAGCTTACTTTCAAGATACCCAGTCATAAACTGATAAAATTGGACCTCATGTAGTTTCAGTCAAAAAATTCCTTGTAGTAGTTATCACATTTTCAAGTAGAATAGTTGTAAGATACTAAATTGGAAAGATGACAGAAGATTTCTGCTCACTCAATCATTGCTTTTGGAAATTATATTGCAGCTGAAAAGTTATGTTGAAACTTTCTTCTGCAGATTTAAAGTAGGAGTGAACCACTGTTGTCATCAAGCATAATTTCTATTATCTCTTGTAATTATCCATGTTGGCTGTTTCCACCAGTCAATTCTAGCATCTTCTAGACTAGTGGTGGGTTCCAGATCCCGTTGCAACCAGTACAGTTGCAACAGGGCTCAGTGTCCTCCACATGAATGTGCGCAGTGTGTGCACACACACGCGTAGTGCATGCATGCATCTTACCATCCACCGATGACTCCGCAAGCCTCCGTAACGCTCCAGCTGCTCGGCGGAGCATCTTGCCCCATGCATGTGTGTAGAAGCGCCAAAGGGTTTAAAGACAGGTAAGGAGCGCGGGCAGGTCGGTGGGCCCTCCGGAGCACAGTACCGGAACAGTACCCGGTGCTCTGGGCAGGCTCTGGTATGCCCGTACAGGGGCGTACCGCCTGCAACCCACCACTGTTTTAGACTCAAACAAACATTGGTGTGTCAACAGTGTGGTAATGGGGACAGACTATATATTGTGTCAGTAAAGGTCAAGTAATGTTAGAAATTGCTGTGTGTTGCAAGTAGGGAAATGTCCTAGATTTAAATGGAGTTGGAATTAAAACATCTTCAGGCTATATATTGCCTATACTTGTCTTAAAACATATGAACTGAAGAGAAGAGATAAAAATAGCTGAAGCAATTATTTCAGAGTAAAGTAAACAGAGTAGGAGAAGGACATTTTAACCGTGGCACGACAAAACCGCGCTCGTCAAAATCGCGGTGATAAAATCGTGGCGCTAAAGCCGTGACGTCATCACCACGCATCATCACCGCCACGACAACAGCGCGGCAACAGAAGGGCGCTTTAAAACGGCACCGCGGCAGAAAGCCGACTTCAATTAAGGTAAGCGTTACGATTAGGTTTAGGGATTTGTTTTAGGGTTTGTTTTAGGGTTTGTTTTAGGGTTAGGTTTAGGGTTAGGTTTAGGGTTAGGTTTAGGTTTAGGGTTAGGTTTAGGTTTAGGGTTAGGGTTAGGGTTAGGTTTAGGGTTAGGTTTAGGTTTAGGGTTAGGTTTAGGGTTAGGTTTAGGGTTAGGTTTAGGGTTAAGTTTAGGGTTAGGTTTAGGTTTAGGGTTAGGTTTAGGGTTAGGTTTAGGGTTAGGTTTAGGGTTAGGTTTAGGGTATTGAGTGCTTGGGAATGCGTTAATTTGCCCTCCGCGATTATGTCATCACGGTAGGGTCGCGTTTTTCCTTAGCGCTTAGAACAGCGCAAATTAGTCTTCGCGCTTATGTCTCTGCGGATAAGGGCTTCGCGGATTTGTGGTGGAACCCATTTTAACTAGATGGTGTACATATCTCTGTAGAACTGGAAGGATTTTCACTAAGAATGCTCTCTGTGGAACATAGGTAGAATGAAGATTTTCTGTTGCTTTCATTTTTCCATTTTTGACTATTTCATGAAGTTATTTGAAATTTATTCTAGGCTTAAGCCAAATTTTACTGAGTTCCTCAAACAATGGCAAATTCTTTCAATAATTCTTGGCCACTGATTTTGGTGGCATGATAAAGAGAAGTGATCTAGATTTACTAGGCTACCTTCAGATGACCATTAAAGTACTTTAGAGTTGGTGCAATTTCTCTTGCAAGTTTTCCACTGATTGGAAAAAAGACCGGGCCAGAAAAAAAATCTGATTAATCAAATGATTAAATGTACAGTATATCCTATCTTTTTATCAACTAAATATGTCTCACTGTGATATACAATAAGCATGAAATAAAAGAAAGGAAACCAAAACACAGTTTAAAACTACCAATACATAAATAATACATTAATGTAACAATGAACAACCACCCAATTTAATTATAGATGATTTTGTACATCCATGTCCTGCAGGAATTAAAATATATAAGTCTCCAGGTGGAAGGATGATATCAAAAGAACTAGCTTGACCTCTTTTGTAGAGTTCCACATTCTTGGAATTAACTATGAAAAGTTAAGCTAAAGGACTAAAAAAAAAGGAAATGGAGCAGAACAGATTCAGTAAGTCATTTTATGTCAGAAGCAGAAGGACATATATTACAGTTTTTGTACAGTAATGGCAATAAGATACCATTACTCTTATCTATCTTCTCAGATTCCCCCTCCCTTGAAGCTCCTTTTTTAAGATGACAAGAACAGGGGTAAAGACAATATCACATTTCTGAGAAGCTTATCTATATATCTGATACTATATATGACGTGGATGGATAATGGATATGAAGTATGTCAGTGCTGCCTTCCTGCTTTGCCTGATTGCTGCTTTTTCCTATTTCGTAACCACTTGGCTTTAACAAAAGTATATGTTTCACCATGAATGCACTTGAAGGCTCTTTCTTTCTAAATGACAAAGTCAGGACAAGTCTAACATTAAGTCAACTCTGCAGTAATGGTCTATCTGGAAAATTGTATCTACCACATGGATTGTGCAAGAAATGTTAGACCATGAAGGGGAACAAGAAGACATGGTGTCCTGGGTGAACACTGCTTTGAACCAAGAGACAGTGAGGAGTATCCTGGGTTAGAAGAAGTGGATAACATCTTAGAAGGAAGCACCTGACCAAAAGTCCAGTGGTCAACCAGAGTCAGGAGGTTGGAGGATTGGGACAAACCTTTCCCTGTAGTAACTCTTAGCCAAGGGAACTGATCCCAAACCTGGTGTTCCATCGAGGCATGTAAACCTGTGATTGATGAACCAGACCCTCAATGCAATGGCACTTGAGCAGCAGCGATCAATTTTTTGAGGGAGACCTTCAACTGCAATAGACCCAGGGCAGCAGCAGCCCAACCAGCAATCATTTGACTGGCTCCACCACCAACCCGAGCCACCCTCCTGGGGAGAATGGATTGCCATCCACTGGGGTTAGGAGTGAAATTCAATGGGGATGTGAAACATCTAGTCTTCTTCCTCACCCAAGTGTGGAATTACATGGAAGAGTATAGGCCTGACTTACAGAATAACATGGACAGAGTGTGGTGTGTCACTATGGCCCCATCATCCCTATGATGACCAGGGTGGAGATTGTGGTGTCCTCCTCAGGAGTAAAGGGGGTTCTTATGACCCTTTTGGACTTGGGGTACACAAGGTGTGTGATTAGCCCCCAGGTAGCAGAGAAGCTGGGTATAAGACTGAGGAAATGGAGGCATTGAGGAAACCCATGGCATTTTTCTAGTTGGATGGCTCAATAACAGGCAGAGTACCAGTGACCTACCTGACCGAGCCAGTGGAGTTTAAAGCTGGGCCCCATGTAGAGACTATTCACTTCATTGTAGTCTCCAAGATGACAGAACCCATGGTCCTGGTGTTAGGGTGGTGGAAAAAGTAAAACCTGGCCTTGAAATTGGGACAGAAATGGCAGTTGCAAATGGAAGCAAGAGACAAGCAGTGGCTAGTGAAAGTGTTAAGCTGCAGCTGTGAGTCTGCAGCCAGGAAAGTAAAAGTGGAAGCTTCTAATACAGTAAAGGGAGGCAGTGAACTAGAGCCACTGATTCCACAGAAATACTGTGACCTAGCTGAGGTCTTTAGCAAAAAAGGAATCAGACATGCTCCCATCCCACAGACCCACAGATTGTGTGATTGAGTTCATGCTGGGAGCCAAATTACCCAACTGAAAATGTACTTGATGGCACCCAAGGAGATGGTAGAGCTCTGGGAATTTATAGACTAGAAAATATGTACTCCCTTCAACTTATGAGGGACATGCTGAACTACCTGGCCAAGGGGAGGATCTTCACTAAGCTGGACTGAGAGAGGCATACTACTGAGTGAGGATAAAGGAAAGAGATGAGTGGGAAATGGTGTTTAATTGCCTCCTGTGCAGCTATCAGTTTTAAAGGTGGTGTGTTTTAAAGGTGGTGAACAGTGTTCCACTGTGAGAACTTGGCCACCCCTCTCTGCCATCCAACTCACCAATGAGGGTACTTCTGCCAGGCCATTCCCCCCTGCTGGGCTGTTGTGCTCAGTGCTCGATGGGAGAGGGGAGCACTTTCCCATGCTGCCCCTTTCTTTCTCTTAGCCCCAATGACAAGGGAGGAGTAAGGCCAGGCTTTGTGGATGGCCCACACCCCACAAGATCTTCCCCCACCATTCTCTCCCAGCATTATTTGCTGAGCGGCAACAGCAAATGTATCGCAATTAAGGTGGAATACTGTTGCTGCCCAAAGGCAAGTGCAGGGATGCTTTGCTCCCGCACTAAGGCTCCAACCATGCCACTGCCATGACAGGATGATGGCTCTTTCATCCCTCTGTCTCAAGAGGGTGATGGAGCTGCAGCAGAGGGCCCAAAGAGTCGCATGTGATTCCGGAGCCGCAGGTTGCCGATCTCTGTCCTGGTCCCTAAAATCCCATTTGAAGTGTAAACTGACCTGGATGTTACAATACAACAGTGCTTAAGAGGAGGATGTTAACTCTATGATTTCATCCTCACAACTAACAGCACCAGTCTCATGAAACAACAGAGGGCGGGCGTCATATCTGCAATCAGCTGAGGACATACTAATGGATGCCTTGGTGGGAGACAAATGGTTTCAGCAGCACAAAACTGACCTGTCCCTAAAGGATGGGCTGGCATGGAAGTGAAGTGAAGTGTACATCCCAGCTAGCCAGAGGGCATTAATCCTGCAGTGGAGACATGACATGAGGGCAGCAGGACATTTTGGATTTGTAAAACTCTTCATCTAGCAAAAAGGCAGTTTTGGTGGCCAAAAATGAAGAGGGACACAGAGACACATGTGGTCAGTTACCCCATGTGCACCTCAATGTGGCCAGGTTCCCCATGTGCACCTCTACCTGGGAAATCCCCAGGACTGCTGCAGCCAGTGGCCAACTCTAATAGCCCTTGGGAATAAATTTCTATGGACTTCATCACTGACCTGCCAGAGAGCACTGGAAATACTGTAATCTGGACTATTACTGACTTGTTTTCCAAGCAGGCACATATTGTGGCATGTTCCAGGATTCCCTTAGCCCAAGTCCTGGGCAAGCTACTTGTGTAGCACGTATACTGACTGCATGGGGTCCCAAAGCGCATTATCTCAGAGTACAGTTCACATCAAAGTTTTGGTGGGAGTTCCTACAGCTGGTAAGCTAGGATCTTAGCTCTGTCCATAATTTTCACACTAATGGAACCTGTGAACACATGAATTCAGTCCTAGAGCAATACCTGGGGTGTTATGTAAATTACCAGCAAACCAATTGGGCTGAGCTTCTGCCATTTGCAGAAGTGGCATATAACTCGGTGCAGAGTAGCATTGGGTTAACCGCTTTCCAGGTAGCTACTGAAATAGAGTTTATACCTATGCTAGATCTCCCTCAAGAAAAACCATCATCAACATAACAGGCTGAAAGGATGGACACTTTGAAAGCCACTTGGGTTACAGTCATTAGCAAGAGCGAAAGAAGCACAAAAGTGGCAGGCAGACAAGAAAAAGGCATTTCAGAAGAGATAGGGTGTACAACGTCTTTAAAGCTGAGGCAACCTTGTAAAAAGCTGGGGCCTTAATACATGGGATCTTTCCCAATTAGCACAATCATAAATCCAGCATGTGAGTGGTGGCAAGTGGCCGCAGAAGAAGCGGCCACAGAAGAAGGTGAGGCAGGTGTTAGGATGTGTGAGGCTTGGTAAGCAAGGCAGGTCCACCCCCCCCATCCCCACCCTAATTTATAAGGGAACTCCCCTCCTCAGTCAGTTTGACTGACTGGCTGTCAACACTAAAAGCTGCATGTGAAAATGTCAAAGTAATAGCAATAGCAAAAGCAATAGCAGTTAGACTTATATACTGCTTCATAGGGCTTTCAACCCTCTCTAAGCGGTTTACAGAGTCAGCATATTGCCCCCAACAACAATCCGGATCCTCATTTTACCCACCTCGGAAGGATGGAGGGCTGAGTCAACCCTGAGCCGGTGAGATTTGAACAGCCGAACTGCAGAACTGCAGTCAGCTGAAGTAGCCTGCAGTGCTGCATTTAACCACTGCGCCACCTCGGCTCTAAGTGCTAGCTAAAGCAGAGCAGACCTATAAGCAACAGGCAGACAAACACCGAGCCCCACAATACCTATTCCAAGGTGGGGGAGAAGGTTAACTGTCCACAAAATATCTAAGGCTAAAGCTTCCCAGCAAAAAGCTGGTACCTAAGTTAATGGGCCCATTCCCCATAGTAAAGATTATAAACCTGGTCACAGTGCAACTGAAGCTGCTCTGACTGCTGGGAAGAATACATCCGGTATTCCATAGCAGTCCCTTAAAACATGTGGTTGAGTCAACCCTGAGACCACCACATCTTGAGCCCACAGATCCAGTGGACATGGGTGGCCAAACCCATTACAAGGTGCAATGCATCCTCAACTCTAGATGGCACAGGGGCCAATTCCAATACTTAATCAAGTGAAGGGGTTATACTCTGTCAGAGGTGACCTGGGTAAAGAGCAGAAACATCCAAGCTGACCGCCTCATAGCCAGATTCCATGAAAGGAACCCAACCAAATCTATGAAGGGATCAGATCCTTAAATGATACACCTATAACTCAAATTGTTTTTGCTTTACACAGGTTGCCTTCAGGAAGTGAGGGAAACCAAATGGCAACTCGTGAAGCTTTCCTTGTCTGAATATTTATAAATTGGAATAGGACATAGCAACGGGTCAGTCAGTGGGGACTGGCTGGAATAGGACATGGTAACATGGTCAGCCAATGTATAGGCATGGCAATTGGGTCAGTCAATGGGAACTATTTGGTGACTGAGAGCCATGACAGACTGCTCAGAGCCTGGGCATGGCTTACCTATGTAGCTCTGAGTCTGTGCTAGAGAACTAATCTAGTCTGTCTGCTGAATTAAAACTGAAACTCATCTCTGCTGTTCTCTCCTCTGCCTGTGTTTTGTCTGTAACTATTGTGTCAGATCCCTAAACCTGATACTGCCATTTAATTGGGAGGAGGGGGGCCTTGGAGTCAATTTATTGACAACACCTGTGACAACTGATACTTTACAACTGGTTTCCTGGCGCCGAAAGGCCAGAGATTCCACCACCTTTGGGGGAATGTTTATGATGGCTGTGTGGGGTGTTTTACTTTAATGCCTAACAAAAGTTAGCCATGGGAATGTATGTTTATTTGGTTCTCAGGACAGTTGATAAAGGAAACATCTTCACACTTGTGTATTGGTTAGAATTTGCATGGGAGGGGTCACTACTGCTTTAATTCTACCTGCAAAGCCTAGGGGGACTCAGATGTTGCTTCGCCTCTAATGGTTTCCATTCTTCTTAATTAAAGGTTCCTTTTGAAATAACCAGTTTCAAGAGTCTTCACTTTCTTAAGTTAGGAGAGGAGCCATTACATATTGCCATGTTGGAGAATCCACTATTGGTATTATACATTTAGTCATGTGTATGTGTATGTGTGTGTGTGTGTGTGTGTGTATGTGTATACGTGTGTGTGTGGGTGTATGTATGTATGTATGTATGTATGTATGTATGTATGTATGTATGTATGTGTTCTGACCCCCTCCTCCAGTACTGCATCCCTCCAGTAATGAATGCCGAAACAAGCTTAACTGGAATTTCACAGCACTTTATTAGCAAGAAACCAAAACCTCGGTGGCTGAAAGCCAAGCATAACAAACAGATAAGAACCTTGGCAGCAACTCAGACTTCAGCAGATAACAGCTTCTCCAGTGTTAGGAATGACATTGAATGTTGCAAAACCAGGCTCCTCCCAGTCTCTCTTTAAATACAATCTTTAGAGGAGCCTAATTACAAACACCTGGGTCCAATTATCTTTTGTAACTGCATAGCTGCTCTCTACGTCAATCTGCCCGGCATTGCCGGGCATCCAGGACCACCTCCCTTGTCTCCTCATCACTACTCCAAGGCATGACATCAGGAGCACACTCCCTTCGGCTCTCACCACTGCTCCATGCCTCAGGTGCCTCTTGGTGGCCAACTAGCCTCTCTGCGTCCTGCTCAGAGTCGGAACCCTGTCCAGGGTCCTCCACCTCTTCTAGAGCCGACTCATAAGGCCCCTTGCTGGCGGAGTCTGTTTGCAGCTCCATTGGCTCCTGCTGGGCCACAACATGTATGTATATAAAGAAGTTAATGAATCCTGCTGAATCAGTTATCTGTGTGCGATTTCTGGATGTGATTTCTGCAACAAACTCTGACAGGTTATGTGCCCAGAGCACACAGAAAGACTGAACTGTATAAGCTGAGAGACTGCCTGTGTGAGAAACCAGACAGAGCAGGAGAATCTGTGGAACAGCATTTTGTACAAATGCAAACTTTATTTGTGGAGTTAGAGCAGCATGAAATGAATATTCATGAATCTCAAAAGGCACTGTTGGTGTTAAACAGTCTGGATGAAATGTTGGACATTGTTTCTGCAGTATTTGAAAGCAAACCAGAGCAGGAGTTGCATTTGAAAGCATTAAAGGCTTGTTTGATTGGTGAGGAGAACAAGCGCCATTTTAGGCAAAGCCACAAGAAGAAATTCCTGAGGTGTGGCCCCAAGGAGCAGAGAGCAATGGAAAGTTCCACAGACAACGTCTGAGAAGAGAAATGTAGCAGCAGAAGAGACCAGATTACAACCCAGAAACAGAGACGGTGCTTCATTTGTGGTGAAAAAACACATGTAAATAAGAACTGTTTGCAAGAAAAAAATATTTGCAAGACAGAAATTATTTTCAAGGAAGAAAATTAGTTGATGAATAAGGTGCTGTGACAAAAGTAAGCTATTGCAATAGCAGAGACAAATGGTTGATTGACAGTGGGACAAGTCAAACAATTGTTAATAATTCTAAATTGTTTTACAGGATGGATCCAGCTGCTGGAGATGCTGTAGCCTTGGCAAATGGCCAGAAGGCTAAAGTCATTGGAAGAGGCAATGTGTAAACTCCATATCTGGAAAAGAGGTTTAATGATATGTTATGTGTACCTGAAATGGAGCATAATTTATTGAGTGTCTCTAGTTTAGACAAACAAGGATTTGAGACCACATTTGCAAATGGGAGGTGTGTCATAAAGAGAAATGGGAATGTATCTGTACAGGGCATAAAGAGGATAATCTTTATGTGTTGCAGGGACAAAGGGTTCAACGTGCCCAAACATTTGGAAATGTGGCACCACATGATTCATGTGTTCATCTCTTGCACAGAAGCTTGGCCATGCCAGTTTCAGAGTTTTGCAAAATATGCAACAGTTTGCAGAAGGATTAAATTTAAAGGGATGTAAGGCATACTTGGACTGTGCAGTATGCAAATCATCAAAGTCCAAGGCATTCCCAGTGAACAAGAGAGTACAAGTCAGATAACAAAAGCTCTAGAGCTGGTACATGCAGATTTGGTTGAGCCAATGCAAGCCAGTTTGGGAGGAGTAAAATATGCACTGGTCATTGTAGATGACTACAGCAGGTTTGGGTTCTCCTATTTACTAAAGAGTAAAATAGAGGTGCTACAGAAATTTAAGCAATTAGTAAGCTTCATAGAAAGAAGATATAAACAGCAGGTACGTCAGCTGCAAACTGATTGAGGTTCAGAATTCATGGCAGCAAGTTTTCAACAGTGGTTGGGACAGTTAGGTATAAAACAGAGGCACACAAATCCATACACAGCAGCTGAGAATGGTGTAGTTGAGAGACGGAATGGAGTCTTAAAACCATGAAGGACTCACTGTTGGAGGATTCTGGTCTGAGGAAGTCATATTGGGGTGAAACCATGTTGACTGCTAATTATTTAATTAATAGCCCATGGAGTTCATCAATTAATGATACTCTATATGCAGTGCTATATGGGAGAAAGCATCTCTGGCACATTTAAGAGTTTTTGGAAGCAATGCATGGGTCCATATTCCAAAAGCAGTTAGAAGAAAAGGACAACCAAAGGCTAGAAAGGTCAGGTCCAGCCAGGCTCAAAAAGCTATCATTTTAGCAATGGGCGCAAAAGAATAGTCATTTCCAGGTCTGGTAGCTATGCAGAGCAAAATCGGAACAGAATTGATGCAAATTTTTGGAATGATTCACTTAGTGATTCACTTAGTGACAGTGATCCACAGTGACAGTAACTCACTTAGTGATGGTAACTCACTTAGTGACAGTAACTCACAGTGATGGTGTCAGCGTTCAGGGAGGAGAAGCTGAAAAAGATGTGAAGCAAGAGAGGGTTGAAACACAGCAGCAGTCAATGCCATGCAGGTCAGAGTGATGGAACAGTGGTATTCTGCTAGTAAAGTAAAAATGTGTAATGTATGATATGAGTCAAGGAACTCTAAGGAAGTATTGGCATTACCTAAAATTGAACAAGTAAAGTGGAAAGAAGCCATGGACAAAAAAATGAAATCCATGAGTGAACATAAAGTGTTCACATCTATGACTTTGCCACAGGGTAGCAAAGCCATAGGATGTAAATGAGTATACAAACAGAAAGTACTACCCAATAATAATATAAAGCAAGGTTAGTGGCACAAGGTTTTTCACAGATGAAAAATGTGCACTATGATGAGGTATTTGTGCTGTAAAGAGTGAAAACATAAGGCTGGCATTAGTATTGGCAGTGGCACATGGCCATAAAATTTGGCATTTTGACATAATCACTGCATTCCTCAATGTAGAATTAGAGGCAGAAATTTACATGGTTCAAGCACCAGTGTATGAAAGTAAGAAGCCTAACACGGTGTATAAATTGAACAAGGCCATTTATGGGCTGAAGCAGTCAGCCAGGAATTGGAATATCTGCCTAGATAAGGCACTGAAGGGTCTTGGGTTCAAGAGTTGCAAGGCTGATGGTTCCATATACATTGGAAAGCTAAAAGGTGGGGATTGTCAACTAATAACAGTGGTAATCTTTGTTTCATTGCAAATGATATATCACAGGTAAAAGAATTTGTTAATAAGTTGAACAGTTGTTGGAGAGATATAACATGAAAGATTGTAATACTGCTCCAGCACCTATGAGCACAGATTTTCATAACAGTTTGGGTGAGGACAAAAGGGAAGTCTGTGATCAAGAGATAGATCGGTCAGCAATAGGGAACCTGTTACATCTTTCACAGTGGTCTAGACCAGACATAGCTTGTGCAGTAAGCATTTTGAGTCACTTTACTGCTGCACCAACGCAATTGCATTGGATGGGTATAAAAAGGATTCTCAGGTATTTGAAGGGAATTGTGAACTTGGGTCTTCAAATACAGGTCTCTGAAGAATTAAAATTGAAATGCTATATTGATAATGTTGTGGCCCAGCAGCGGCTGGCTGAACTGTTGGTGGAGTCTGACAGCGATGAACACTATGGGACTGCCCTGGAGGCTGAGGAAGACTCTGGGTTGGGAGTCAAAGCAGGGACTAGAGAGGCATGTTGGCCACCAGGTGTCGTCTGAGTCAGGGAGCAGTGAGGAAGAACAGAGGGAGGTTGTCCCTGACATACGGATGCAGAGGGCTAATAGGAGGAGGCAGCAGCTGTGGAACAGGCTCGCAGAAGGAAATAGGACTGATTGGCCTTTCCCAGAGAGATTATAAGTAGGGCGATGGGAGGGGAATTTTGCAGGAAACAACAGTCTAATAATCTAGGTGTAGCGAAAGCTTCAATAAGTCCATGAGTTAAGACCTTGTTTTTGTAGAGATAGTTTTCTGGGCTCCTAGCCAAGGGGTGGCTTATCTCCCTCCTTAGTCATAGCAGACAGCCAAGCCAGTGTCAGTATACATTTGAGGCCTGGGACAGAACAGATAATGACTATGTAAATGAGGTAAAAACCAGAAAGTCTTATTTTGGGATTGTGATATTGTTTGGAGGGGCTTTAATTGGTTGGAAGTCCAGGAAACAAACAACTGTAGCCATTTCTATGACAGAGGCAGAATTTTTCGCTCTGTCTGAACTTTGTTCAGAGGTAACCTTGTATGAACAGCTGTTACAGGATTTAAATGTAAAGGTAAATGGAGCTGTAATGGTGTATGAGGATAATGCTGCTTGCATTAAAATGGCAACAAGTGACAGGGTAAAAAATAGAAGCAAGCATGTGGACATTAAATATTGTAATGTCAGGGAAGCCATAAAAAGTAAATTAATCAGTTTGCTTCACTGTGCATCAGAAGACAATCTGGCCGACATAATGACCAAGCCATTAGGTGGAGTGCACCATGGGAAGGATATTAAGTTAATTGGATTTATGTCTCTTCCAGTCGTGAAGTATCAAAATATTCATGAACTGGAATAGGACATAGCAACAGGTCAGCCAGTGTGGACTGGCTGGAATAAGACATGATGACAAGGTCAGCCAATGTATAGGCATGGCAACTGGGTCAGCCAATGGGAACTATCTGGTGACTGAGAGCCATGACAGACTGCTCAGAGCCTGGGCGTGTCTTACCTATCTAGCTCTGAGTCTGTGCAAGAGAACTAATCTAGTCTGTCTGCTGTATTAAAACTGAAACTCATCTCTGCTGTTCTCCCCTCTGCCTGTGTTTTGCCTGTAACTACTACCACATTGGAGAATACCTATTGTATTCCTATTGTATTCTCCAATGGTATTGTATTGGTATTGTACATTTACTCATGTGTTATTATGTATATAAATAAGTTAATAAATCCTGCTAAATCAGTACGTGTGTGTTTTCTGGATGTGATTTCTGCAACAAACTCTGACATTCCTGACCTGCTCCTGAGTTGCCATAGGCAAGAGGATGGGAATCGCACCTCGAAGCTGCACCAAGGAATTCACACTTCAGTCAAAACAAAACACAGCCTAGCCAGCTGAAGTCAAGGCTATCTCCACAGATACCCACAATGGCTGGATGGAATGACTTCTACGACCTGTGAAATTGCTTTGTTGGTTAATGTGAGGAATGACATAGTATGGGGGAGGGGGGAAACAGTGTCAGAGGCAAGGCGCAAATTGGGTGGAGCCAGAACTGGCTACACATAGGTTGTGCCGACATGGCGCTCCTAATAACTAACTTGATTTTTCTTGCTAAATGGTTTGAGACTTTTAATTTTATTAGGGCATTGGTTGGAATCCTGACAGATATTATATGACACTGTGATAAGAGCAGGAGGTAGAAGAACTCCAAGGATAGTAACAGGGGATAGAAGGCCTCCAAGGTCCCTTTCAACCCTATGTTCTGTGATATTAGATACCAAGTTGGGATAAGAATGTAGGTTGCCTTCTATTACATTAGAAATTAGAATTTTCCTTCCAAACTCTTTTTTTGTTTAATTAGCTATTTCTTGGAAATTATCTACATTTAATTTGATTCTATTCTCATGAAAACTGCGCTGGAAATATTTCTTCCATCCTAGACTTATAAATGAAGCAAAAACCCCACCCCTAAAATGATATTTTGTCATTCTATTTTATTATTATTATTGTAGTAGCAATATATTTTCTTTAAAAGACCCATAGCTTTTTTTGACAGTAATGACTTGACATTCATTGCCATAGCTTGAACAGAAGAAAAGCTCTTGATTTTTCTTGGTTTTGAAACAAAATATTCCAGGACATCTGTGGGGATGGAAAGTAAGTGGAGGTACAGGAATAGGAAAGAGGGAGACATGAAGATAAGTTTGGAGGAAGTAGAGGTTTGACTATAGAAAATTTTAGAAGACTCAAATGGAGAAGCAGAGAAGGGGTAAAAAAAACATAGCAGGAGTAAAGACAGAGCTGAGAGTTAGTAGACAGCAGAGATAAATCATATAAATATATTGTACACCATCCAGAGTCTCTCTATAAGAGAGACAGGTGGTTTTCAACTTTGATAAATAAGTAAAAATGAATAATATAGGAGTTTAGCAGAAAGGAAAGACAAGAAATGGACAGTCCAAAGTACAGGTTGGGTAGAACTAGAGAAGACAATTTTGTTGGAAGAGACAATGGTGAAAGTAACAGCAGAAGGAAAAGCATGGAAGAAGTGGGAGACATTGGTGGAGAAGAAACTTGACAGACTTGTTGGAAGCAAAACATGGCAAAGGAGGCAAAGTGGAGGGCAGAGGTACCACATGCTTCAGTTGATTCACTGCCAGGCTGCCTGTAACTCAGAGACTGCATTTAGTAAACTCCAGATTAGAGTAATAGTACTAAATAATCCTGGAAGACATGGTAAATACTGTTTCTACCAGACTACGTGACTAAGTCTCCACATTTCTTCATAGATAGATAGCGATAGATGATAGTGTAGAAAGTTAGCACCCACCGCTCTCCTAGAAGAATCAAATATTTTAGGAAATATTAAAAAGGCAGAATATTATATTTCCCTGGATGAGAAATTGAGAAACATGCTCTTATAGACAGAAACTCTGTCTCCCTGCCCTCAGCAGACATTAAGACTGGGCCACCCTATCTACAAAACAAAAGACCTCAGCTCCAGGGTGATGGGATTAAGACATGACCTCCCAGGACATAATAGGATTATCTATCAGCAAAGTTTACCACATGGCACAACCAAGCCCATTCATTACATCAGCCCAAGCTTCAACCAAACTTGATTCAGACAA
Organism: Thamnophis sirtalis; assembly: GCF_051295495.1. NCBI lineage: Eukaryota > Metazoa > Chordata > Lepidosauria > Squamata > Natricidae > Thamnophis > Thamnophis sirtalis. Next base: position 112,737,426 of record NW_028261385.1, on the reverse strand, counting down.
ACATGACTCCTCCTGGGAGTCTGACAGCCAATAGAATACATGCCCTTGCCACAAGAACAGGAAACTGAAGTTCAAAGCCCAAGGAAAGGTATAAATAACACTTTCCACTCCATGTGGTCAGCTACCCAGGATTTCAAACCTACATCAATAAACCAACTTTCCAATCAGCCTCCATGTTTCCAGTGTCTTTCTTACCACTTGGAACTGAACACAAATGGAAATTTCTAACAACAATAGGCAGAGGAATATATGGACACAATAATTGTATACAGTTTTGGCTTATAACGGCATATTTTAATAAACTAAACCAAGTATGTTCCATATAGAATATAACCTTTTTGAAGCTTTAAAAATGTCAGAGTTCTTTGATTGATAATTGTTTGACAAAGAGATTATTGCAATGTACACCATAAACCCAGCATGGGTGATTTTCACTTGTTGAAGATTGGATTTTTTTGTGGGGTGATGGCAACTAAGGGCTGAAATAAACAAGAATGTGACTGAATTTGTTGGCTCTGGAATTTCTAGTGAGAGATTGGAAGAAAAATACGTTTTAAAGTTAAACTGAACTGATGCTTTATATGATTTTCCCCCAATATGAAACAGTGCAAAATTATATCTCCAAATGGAAATTTTCATTTTTGGGGTGGGGTAGGTGGGAGAGCCACAAAATAGTGACAACATGCAATTCACATCTGCCATAGACATTCTATATTCAATAGATTCATTAACTTGCTACTAAGGCCTGGTCTGCACACATTCCCTACAAAGTGGATTATTACACTGGGACATTTTCATTTACCCAATCTGGAGCAAATGACTCTAGTCTATCTTTATTAATGAAAACTCTGTAAAATTGCATGCTGATCTGTTTCCCTGGAGCACTTACAACAACTATGGTAAACTTTTAATTGTGTATAAAACTCCATGGTGGAGAGAAGGGATAGAGTAAAAGCTTTTGGCTTATTGTGGGGCCTCTAGGAAGGGGTAGAGATATTTTGGAAGAGAAATTGAATCCCTTGATTTTCTTGACTCATAATTTCTTGGTTTCTTATTAATATTTGTATTAGTGTTTTGTGAGCTGCCATCTCTTCCTGAGCTATTTAGCAACTATTTCTTTCTATGAAAATACCTATAAATTAGATATTCCTTCATGCAGATGACACTAAGCTGGCAGGAATAGCCAATATCCAGAATACAAGTTCAGGATCCAAAAAGATCTTGACAGATTTGAACAATGGGCCCTATACAAGGGGCCCCCATGCTCTGCCCCCTGGGCATGCTCACAGGAGGAAGTGAGTACACAGGGCTTGGTGTCCCTTGGGACTCATTTTCTCCACTACCTCTGGGCTAATTACACATCTGGTGCAGGCAGAATCTTAAAGGGCCAGCATCTTCCCCTGGGCACTGGTTGAGGGTACTTTTAGTTCTACTGGGATGGTCATGGGGCCTGCATGAAGACTTACTAAGGGGTCATCATTGGAGTCGGTTTCACTTTCTCCTGAAGAAGGGGGGGTTCCTTCTCCACCTGGCCTGGAGGAAGGAAATCAGTGACTTCCACTTCTTTCAGGGCTGTTTTGTTGAATGTTGAATGTTGATTTTATTTATATGCCGCCCTTTTCCCCCGAAGGGGACTCAGGGCGGCTCACAACTCAAAACCAGGGAAGGGGGGTTACAGACAAAGTTAAAAACGACACAAAACAATACATGGTTTAAAACACACAGCAGTCATACCATTCGAGATGGGGGCAACGGTTCTTTAGCCCCAGGCCTGTCGGAACAGCCACGTCTTAAGGGCTTTGCGGAAGGCCTGGAGGGTGGTGAGGGTTCGAATCTCCATGGGGAGTTCGTTCCAGAGGGTCGGAGCAGCCACAGAGAAGGCTCTCCTCCGGGTAGTCGCCAGTCGACACTGGCCGGTGGATGGAATTCGGAGGAGGCCTAATCTGTGGGATCTAATCAGTCTAGTGGAGGTAATTGGCAGCAGGTGGTCTCTCAAGTACCCAGGTCCAATACCATGAAGGGCTTTATAAGTGACGACTAGCGCCTTGAAGCGTATCCAGAGACCAATAGGCAGCCAGTGCAGCTCGCGGAGGATAGGTGTTACGTGGGTAAACCGAGGTGCACCCACGATCGCTCGCGCGGCTGCATTCTGGACAAGCTGAAGTCGCCGAATGCTCTTCAAGGGCTGCCCCATGTAGAGCACGTTGCAGTAGTCCAGTCTAGAGGTCACAAGGGCGTGAGTGACTGTTGTGAGGGCCTCCCGGTTCAGGTAGGGACGCAACTGGTGCACCAGGCGAACCTGGGCAAATGCCCCCCTGGTCACAGCTGACAAGTGATGTTCAAAAGTCAGCTGTGGGTCCAGGAGGACTCCCAAATTGCGAACCCTGTCTGAGGGGCGTACTGTTTGACCCCACAGCCTGAGAGATGGAACACTTGGCCAATTAGTAGGAGGGAAACACACCAGCCACTCGGTCTTATCTGGATTGAGAACAAGCTTGTTATGTGGCATTTCCCTGGCTGCTTGTCAGGTTTATTTCCTCCAGCCGAAGCTGGCTTTGGGCCAAGCTTAGAGTAGCAGTCAGCAGCTCAATGGCCCTCCTTTCACATTGGAAACACACCACCATTCTGGGCTTGGTTGCTGACCCCCCTTTTCCTGTTCTTGGGCCGTCTTTTGGGGTAGATGGGTTTTTGCTCCAGCTGCTTCTTCCATGATATCGATTTCTGGCTAGGTTGATTTCCACATCAGCAGCCAGCTCATATCAACATTGGAGGTCACCCCCACCCCCACCCCCATTCACACAACTCTGGTACACAATGTTTTTAAGGCCATCCATGTAGCTATCCATCAATGCCTCCTGGCACCACTCCCACATGTGCACAGCCAGCTCATGAAACTCCTGAGGGTATTCTGCCAAAAATCTTCGACCCTGGGTTAAAGTTTTCATCCTGATACCTTCAGGGCCATCATAAACCCATTGTAATCTCTCAGCTGGGGGGAATCATTGTTATGTAGAGCCACCATCCAGTCAGCTGCGTTGCCTTCCAATGTAACACTTCTCACTTTGGCAACTTCTGATGGGAAATCCTCTCCATACTCTTGCATGTAAACTTGAACCAAAAAAAATCCCAGTGCTTTGGGATCTCCCCCTTACTTCACTCCAAGAGGAGGAATCTTTGGATTTCAATGTCTTTGGGGGGATACCCCCCTTGGGTAAGGTGACCAGACATCCCAATTTCAGCGGGACAGTCCCTCTTTTGAACAATTTGTCCTGCGTCCCGGTTTTTTAAAAAAAAGTCCCGATTTTTTTTAAGTTACGAAAAGCCTCCAGCCGCCTTGAGGCTCTCCTAGCAACTGGGAGCGTATATTCTTCAGGCCGAGCGCATTCCCACCCGCGCGTCCTTGGGAGCTGTTGCCAATGGCTGAGGGAGGAGAACACTTTTCTCCATGTGGAGACACCGGGCTTCCCTCACAGATTTTTTCTTCTTCTGTTGCTTTGAGCAGCCCCTCCCTCCCCCTCCCCCTCCCTCTCCCCCCCCCCTCTCTCTCTCTCTCTCTCTCTCTCTCTCTCTCTCTCTCTCTCTCTCTCTCTCTCTCGGAGCTGACGGGATGCCTCCGAGGCTGTCCAAGCTCAGCCCCTCCCCCCCCAGACTGCTGCTTCGCCTCGGCTGCTCGGGGGTTCTAAATTGGCATTGTGTGTTGTTTGGGGAGGGGATTACTGTGCCATAGAAACACAGCGTATGTCTCACGTGGCTGATAACCTGGTCTCTATACAGAAGAGGTAATTTTAAAAACTTCAGAGCGAATCCAGAAAGAGGGGAGAAAGAGCTGAAGGAGTGTTTGCACAGGAGGGGGAATTTATAAACGGCCCAGTGAATCCAGAGGAGGAGTGTGTGTTTGTGTGTGTGTGTGTGTGTGAGAGAGAGAGAGAGAGAGAGCGAGAGAGAGAGAGAGAGAGAGAGAGAGAGAGGCTGAAGGTGTGCACAGGAGGGGGAATTTATAAACGGCCCAGTGAATCCAGAGGAGGAGTGTTTGTGTGTGTGTGTGTGTGTGTGTGAGAGAGAGAGAGAGAGAGAGAGAGAGAGAGAGGCTGAAGGTGTGCACAGGAGGGGGAATTTATAAATGGCCCAGTGAATCCAGAGGAGGAGTGTGTGTGTGTGTGTGTGTGAGAAAGAGAGAGAGAGAGAGAGAGAGAGAGAGAGAGAGAGAGAGAGAGAGAGAGAGAGAGAGAGAGACAGAGGCTGAAGGTGTGCACAGGAGGGGGAATTTATAAATGGCCCAGTGAATCCAGAGGAGGAGGTTTGTGTGTCTGTGTGTGTGTGTGTGTGTGTGTGTGTGTGTGTGTGTGTGTGTGAGAGAGAGAGAGAGAGACTATCACTAAGTGTTGTAGCTTCTGATTCTTGATGAATGTATTCTATTTTATTTTTATTTATGTACACTGAGAGCATATTCACCAAAGACAAATTCCTTGTTTGTCCAATCACACTTGGCTAATAAACGGTTCTATTCTATTCTATTCTATTCTGTTCTATTCTGTTCTATTCTATTCTATTCTATTCTATTCTATTCTATTCTATTCTACTCTACTCTACTCTACTCTACTCTACTCTATTCATTTCTATTTCAATTTTAATAAGGAGTTTAGCTCCTCTCTCTTGAAAATGTAAGCTAGCATAAGGCATTATAATGCAAGCTAGCTTTAGCTTTCAAACAGTTCATTAGTTCATTTAGTGACCAAAGTTACAATGGCATTGAAAAAAGTGACTGATGACCATTTTTCACACTTAGCGACCATTTTTCACACTTAGCGACCATTGCAGCATCCTCATGGTCACGTGATCAAAATTTTGATGTTTGGCAACAGATTCATATTTATGATGGTTTCAGTGTCCTGGGGTCATATAATCGCCTTGTGTGACCTTTTGACAAAATATAAAATTTTTAATCAAGGCTCCCCCCCCCCCCCGTCAATGGTGTCCCTCTTTACCAATCTTTACCACTTTACCCTTGGGGGAACCTGAGGTGTGGCTGTAGCGGCAGCTGGAACTCCTCCACCTTGCCCAGTTTCTGGAGCAGCTCCCAGGGCCAATTCGGAGTTAGCCAGGGCATCTGCTCCCCCCCTCCACCTGCTCGACTATTCCAATCTCCCTCTCAGTGTGACTTTCACACATTCAGCAATTCCCCCAGGCCTCTTGCAAAAGTTGTAAAGCATTGGTCATCATTAGATCCTCTTTTTTGGCTTCCTGCCAAGCAGCCTCTGGTCACTGGTGCTGGGTGGTTGTAACTCCTGGCAGCATCTCCTCAGGATCATTCATCTGTCACACTCCCAGTGACCATCTGGGTTGGACCGATTTTTCTCCCAGATTCAGTTCAGTCATCCACTCTGTTTCCACGGGAGGGGAGGATGCAGCAGCCCCCATGTCCTACTGGTCGCTGCAGGGGTTAGACACGGTACCCCCCACGGTAACTTTTAACTCTGGGATGGGTGGGAAGGTAGATCTTGCTTAATGTCAGGCATGCCTCATTCAGTATTCAAGAAAGAAAACCCCCAACTCCATTTTAGTAGAGATAAAAGTACTTTTACTGGACATGAAATGAAAACAGCTAAAGTAAAGCAGGATCTGAAGCAAAAAAACGCAAACGTGTACATATCAAATGTTTGGCCAAGACCCTCCCCCCCAGTTACCCCAACCCAATGTCCAATCTGCAACTCCCAAAGGTGTCATGTGGGGTACATCTTCAAGTGACCTCATTCAGCTGGTATGCAGAGATGGTTGACTTTGACCAAGCCCAAACACCAGCCATCAGCATGCGAAGATGGTGAGAACAAAACTCCCTACATGGTAACTCCTCCAGTACCTAGTAATCCCCCCCCCAAATACCATGAGCCCCCACCCTCCCCATTACTATGGCAGCCAATAGCAAGCAAGCAAATTAGAGGCTGACACACAGATCAAAATTGTTTTTTACCAAAACAATAAATGAAAAACAATATAAGAATAATATTAGATATCTTAGAATACTACGAGAAACATGACCCACGGGCAAGCTAGAGGACAGGGGGCTATAAGTGGAGGTGGAGTGACCCAAAAACTAAGAGATGAACTGCCAGCTGACCTGTGATATAATGACAAAAAGGAGGCACTGACCCTAAAGGATGGATTAGCCTGGAAAAGCTCAAAGTTGTATGTGCCCACAAGCCTGTGACTCCAAGTTCTTCGGCAGAGTCATGACTCTTGGGGGGGGGGGTTCAGAGTGCTCCTGGGGGGGTAGTGGCCCCCAAAATGAGCAAAAACTGGCCCAATTTTCGTGAAAATGGGCCCATTTTTTGTCAAGAAAATTCATGCATAGCCTTATGGAGCCTTATAGAGTGTTGCTGGGGGCTGGGGGGGATTGTTGCTCATTTCTGCCCTCCCCAACTCCCAGGAGCTCTCTGAAAGTATCCATAAGGGTAGGCATGGCCATTTTGGTGAAGGGGCGGGAGGAAAAATACTGTATTCGGTGTATTCAGATTTTCAGCCTCTTTTTTGAGGGGAAAAGGTGTGTCTTATACTGCAAAAAATACGGTATCTCTTCCTTCTCCTTGTCTTATTGATTCATTTATTGTTTTTTCTGCTCTATCCTTTCCTCTGTTTTTTTCTATTTTCTCCTCTATTTCCTGGGTTTTCTGTTCATTTTTCATTGTTGTTTGCTGAACATTTTCTAATCTCAAAACTATATCATGTATCAAATCCTTTATCTCTCTGTGGTTCTTTGTTATAGTTTCATAAATACTTCCAAACATCAATAGTATTTCTTTTTGAAATATACTTGTTTTCCCTGTTGAAGAGTTTTGTCTTATTTTAATAAGTCCAAAGATTACTCAATAATCAAGGTCCCATCAAAACATCAAAAAGTCAATATTAAAACAATCACCCAATCCCAGAATTATTCTTCAAGATGCACAATAATTATAGTTCTTTATGGTCCTCCACCAGTCAGTTTTCCCAAAACATCTTTTTAAAAAACATTTAACATTTTTAAAAAATAATTCCTTTTTTTGCCTCTTTTTGCAGTTATCAGACAACATTTGTAATCCTTGTTGATCCAACAAGTTTTCCCTTGTCTTCATCAGCCATATAGTCAGATCTTTAATTTCAATGATAATTCCAGGTTACTCTATTTAGCAATCTTCAAAAGTCTCAAAAATTTTCCTCCCTAGCTGGGCAACAAATAGGCGTCAGACAGTATGCAAAAAGAAAAACAATCTTCCATGTGTTGTTTATCTCCACTCTGTATTTCAGATTATTTCAAGGACATTCCCAGCCTTGTAAAAATATAGTATATTTTCTTTCTTTCACCAATAGATGGCACGTCGCCTAAAATTTCAACATTGCACTCACTCTGACAGCTGAAAATCTATTCCAATTTTCTTCAAGCAATTTATTTCAATTTCTTCCAGTAATCAACAAAATGTTTCCAGCATTTAAAAATGTCTTTTCAAAATATTGGCAATAAAATATTCAAATCCAGTCTTTCTGTATTTTAATTTTTTAAAATTCTTTCTTAGGTTTCAATTTCTATCTGTAATCTTTCTCTAAGTATTTGTTCGCCACTTTTTTTTAACCTTTTGGAGGGTCTATCTTTTTGGAGTTTCTTTTCTTTGGGGTTTGATCTCTAGTAAAGAAGTTGAAAATCACGTCACCCAATTCCAGTACACTGTTGACTGTTCACAATATGCTCCAGCACAGTTCTTTCTTCAGTTGTCCCAGCTTCATGGTGGCCATAATGGCCGTTTCCCCTCTTCGTTGTAGGATGGGAGGGTAAGCCTCAGATCAAACAGGAGAGTTGCCACTCTGTGAACTGCAAAACACCCCTCCTTTCTGCATCACCCCTCCAAGGTGACTTTAGCCCTTTAAAAGCCCTGCCAATGAAGAGGATTCAGCCTAGGTTCATGGAGCCCTGCTCCCTACAATTGTCCTGCAGCAACGCCAAACCGGAAGCTTCACTGGAGGCTTTCAAGGGGAGATTGGACTGTCATTTGTCAGGGATGGTGTAGGTCTCCTGATTGGGCAGGGGGTTGGACTAGATGACCTACAAGGTCCCCTCCAAATCTGTTAATCTATGTATCTATCTATAATGAAATAAGTTACACATCTCTGTTTGTTATTTCTTTTTATCTATATCTATTCTCTTCTGCTGTCTCCAAGCACTGCTACATCCTCTATCCAGACTTTTTTTTATCTTTCTTACTGACAACTGTTGTTGTTATTGTTATTATTATTATTATTATTCATGGCCAATCTAGATGCAGTGTGCAAACCATTGAGCACCTCTGATGGTTTTCATATTGTTTTTAATGTAGTCATTGGGCATGTGACTAAGTGTAGAAGATTGGTAGTGCAAAAAGAACAGAAATTGTGCTGGGCTTTTTTTTTCCAGGCAAAAAAGAAAATTGGAAGATTATTTGCAGCTGAAAAATGACTGGAGGTAAGAATTTATTCTTAAAATAAATATCATCATAGTGTATGTATATGTATGTGTGTGTATGTGTTTGTGCATGTATGTGTGTATATATATACACGTACATATATAGATATATACATACATATACACACGTATACACATGTACACACACATGTATGTACACACACACAGACACACACACAGATTGTTTTTTCTTTTGTCAAAGCACCTGGTATGAAAAACCATTTTGTGTTGCATTTATTTATCAGCAAAAATGCAACACAAAATTGTTTTTCCTCCTTGAAGGCTCCTGGAGTGGGGCTGAAAGGCAAAAGGGAAGCAGTATGCCCTCCCATATTTGGGCATACCAGGTGTTTTGACAAAAGAAGAAAAAACAATCATTCCTCTGGCTCAGCTGATAATAGAGGAGAGCTTGTGGCTTAGAGGTTAATATAACTGCCTAATATGTATACTAGTCTCCCTTCATTTATTTATCAACAAAAATGCATCTCTCTCTCTGTATGTATGTATGTATTTATTTGTAGATTTTCATGGGTGTAGGTATGCTGGTCTTGTTGTATTTGGGTCTTTTCCCGTGTAAGATTGAGATTGTCTTGGCAACGTTTCGGCAAGGTCTCACTTGCCATCCTCAGGCTGGTGTTTTTGGCTTAAAGCATGGCCAGAGCTGCCATCTTTTTAAAAATCTTGGTGTGTGTGTGTGTGGAGTGCTGGCTTTGTTTCAGTAAGTGGATTGATTGGATGTGTGGCTGTATCATGATTGGTAGATTGGTGCTGATTGGTGCTGGCTGTGGGTCCATTGTTGGTTTGTGTTGTAGGCCTGGGTGGTGGGTGAGGCTCATTTGTTTACCAGGGCTGGTTTCCAGATATCTGGTAGGCAGGAGGCATCATCACGTTTATTCAGTTGTGGGGGTGTTTCTCTATTTCGATAGCTTCCATAATTATTCTCTTGTTGAAGTGTTCAGTTTTGGAGATTAACCTGGTTCCTTCAAAAATAATTTCATGTCCTGTAGCTTTAAGGTGCTGGAAAAGGGAGGAAGTTTTTTCTTTTTTTCTTACTGCGTTCTTATGTTCTGTGAAGCATGCATTTATTCTCCTGTTCGTTTGTCCTATGTATGTTGCAGGGTAGATTTTGCATGGTATTTCGTAGACTCCTTGGTTTTCTAGCTGGATTTTGTCTTTGGGATTTCTTAAGATGTTGGGTATTTTTGGGTCAGTGTTGAAGGCTGTCATACTCCTGCCTGTCTTTTTCATACCTGGATTGTATCTGCAATTGTGGCCACCATGATAGGTCAATCTCTAATCTTTTTAGTTCTTATTTTGTTTTTAGTTCTCTCTTTTTGTTTAATATGTCCCCATACCTTATAATTTTTTCCATATTTATGACATTAGAATATGTCCATGCCTCCATTATATATAATCATACTGGCACTTACAAGTAGTCATCATATTGTTGAGCCCCCTGCAGCAACATTACAATAAAAATAGAAGCCAACAGCAAATGTCTCAGTTCTGTTTTGGCCTTTATCCTTCTGCTCTTAAAAAGAAATTCATCTGACACTGATACACAGTAAAATCTACATCTGTTTCCATGCAGTGCTCACATTCCTATAGATATTTACATATCTATAATACTAAGTATTTTTGTAAAAACTATTTATAAAGACCTCCTTTATGTATTTTCAGATCTGTGCATATAAATGAGGCAGAAAGATATTCCTTATTATATATGAACATCCTGTTATAGTATTGCATTTGTGGTATATGAAGTCAGACATCTGTGCAAACATTACAAAGAAACTTGTAGGTCTTAAAAGACTAATTACTATAATAGCAGTAAAAGTTTTCATGGGTCAGAACCCATTTAATCAGATGCAGTCACTGTGTAGTATCTGTCCAACTGTATTCTGTAAAATAGGCAATTTTCTCATTTTGCTTTCTCAAGCATGACTGAAGCCTAGATCTTCTTAATCTGTTCATGACCGAATAATTTTTCTGGTTTTATAGAAAGTCTTTAAACTTCAGCATTGCTGCTTTCAAATTCTGAAGAGATAAGTTTACCAGATCTAAATTTTAAAATTGTTACAGTGATAGGTAAAATACTACCTCCATGGCAGCCATATTCCTTGCTTTGGATGAGAATTGCAGGTATTACATATAAAGAAGTAAAGTTTGAAAATATGTATAAGGTATTTTTTTGATATTAGTAAAGTCCAAGTATTAATAGCAATTATAAAAGTAAATTAATAAAATCCAGGACAATTTCCTTTGGCTAAAATTATTACTTATATACGCAAAGCTGATGTGCACTGGTATTATAAATTAATAGTTTAAAGTAGTTTATGTATTTAAGAAAGAGGTAATCACATAATCCTTTAGGCCATAAAATCTCCTTTAACCCTGTATCCTCTATTCGTTACACATTTAGTGAAGCCTTTCTCTCCTGAGATAGTGAATGACTAGGCAATTTCTCTATATAATGTTGCTTAGATTCATTCCTACCATACACCACTTGTAAAATACAGGCTAGAAAATCAGAGACCATGAGTTCTAGACTGCCTTAGACACAAGGCTTGCTGAGTGACCTTTGGCCAGTCACTTTCTTTCAGCCCTAGGAAGGAGGTAATGGCAAACCACTGTTGAAAAACCTTGCCAAGAAAACTGCAGGGACATATTCAAGCAGTCTGAAAATTAAATACAATTAAACCGAAAGCGGGGGGGGAGCCTTTGTGCATATACCAATAAAGGAGAATATTTGAAGTTCAGGGTTGAAATGGGAGGTCCTTAGTGCTCTCTGAGCTTGGTTATTTTCTTGCAGATGCTTCATTAACCAGACTAGGTAATATCATCAGTGCTAGCGATGTAGTCCAGCCACTGATGATGTTACCTTGTTTTGATAGATGTGGACAGTTATGTGAAACGTGCAGTCAGGGGAGGCAGAGCCTCACCATTGTCATCACGAAAAGAAAAAAAATTGTAAAAGGAAAAAGGCAAGAGCTGAGGTCAGGCTGAGCTAGTTGCTGCCAGAGTCATCGTGTCAGGCCTGCAATTATATTCCTTTTAGAATTTTGGCCTGCCACACTTTCTCTTATTTCATTATGCTGTTTCTTTAGTATAGTTGATGGGAGGGGGAAATAGACAGGAGTGAGATTGTGGAATGTATTGTTTTCATTCTTTATTAGAAGCCAAGGTCATCCTTTGTCTCCGCACCAGTACACCTGACTGGAAGCAGATGGGTGTGGATGCCAGCGTGGAAGAAGAAGATTGGACCATGTGATGGATTGTGGGTGTGGGGACAAGATCATGAACTTTTAACTGGGTGGAATTGTGATGTCATTTCCAGTTTTGGGATTAACACAGATGTGCTAAGATGTCTGCTTTATTAAATTGGAACTTTAAGGATCGTTTTGCCTTTGATTCTGATTTAATTCTACATGATACTTGGAACGCTGACACATCATGAATGACTCTGCTTAACTGTTTAAAAAAGCCTCTAAAAACCGCCCTCTACAGGAGGAGGCAGGAGAACGACGTGCCTCATCTAGTCTGACTTTAGGCATTTTATGATCACTCGAGCAGAGTTAAGCAAGGGTTAAAAGCCTAAAAATTCCTGATGTAGGTGAGGCACGTCATTCTCCTGCCTCCTCCTGTAGAGGGCGCTTTTTAGAGGCTTTTTTAAACAGTTAAGCAGAGTCATCCACGGTGACTCTGGCAGCAACTAGCTCAGCCTGACCTCATCTCTTGCCTTTCTCCTTTTACATTTTTTTTCTTTTCATGATGACAGGCAAGAGCAGAGTTGAAATCCTCTTTGAAGCAGCTGGAAAAGGTACGTGTGTGGGTCGGAGGGAGGGGGAGGAATTCAAACTTCATCCTCAAGTGTAGATCCCTCTCCAAGTGTAGTTTGATTGCAGGCAGAGCCACGTGGCCTTTTCAAACACACACACACACACACACACACACACACACAGCTGGACATAAAACTATATAAGCTCAGCTTCACTGATTACAAGTTTGAAAAAGCAATGTGGCTCCGCCTGCAATCACCCCAGCCTGCAAGCAGGAGGTGAGTGGGTGGGTGGGCTTTATTGCATTTCAGGCATTTTCCACCCAGACACCTTGCTGCATTTGCAATAGTGGAGGTGTTTGGGGAAGGCATCAGGGGAATGGGGGGGGAGGGGTATAGCAGAGGAACTGCTTTCAAGCCATTGGAAAATATATCCAATCCAACTTCTGTGTTTGTGTTTGTTTGAGAGAGAGTGAGTGAGAGAGGGAAGGGGGTAGGAGAGATAGTCCAATTCAACTTCTCTGTGTGCGTGTGTCTGTTTGAGAGAGGGGGGAGGGAGGGAGAGAGGGAGGAAGGAGGGAGAGGAAGAAGAAAAGGAATGAAGGAAATTTTTTCGCAAAGGAGAAAAGCAAATGCTGTCACTTTAAATCGGAACTGAGCATGCCTGGCTGTGGAATTCTGGGAGTTGAAGTCCACAAGTCTAAAAAAATTTGAAACCCACCATTGTGTCAGTGCCTCACCAGCCATAAACCTAACCGCACGTCACTGGTAAAAAGATGTGGACAGTCATGTGAAAAGTTGCACCATCTGCACCACAATGAAGAGATCACTGGGAATTCCCCCCGTACTGCTGCAACCAGTAGCAGAGCCAACAAAGCTGTGGGAGGAGATCGCCATGGACTTTATAATAGAGTTGCCAAAAAGTGGGGGAAACATGGTGATTTGGACTGTAATAGACTTGTTCTCCAAACAGGCACAGTTCATACCCTGCAGTAGGACTACCCTTAGCTCACCAGCTGGCCAAACTGTTCCTGAAGCACATCTACCACCTGCATGGAGTACCTTGAAGAATTATCTCAGACAGAGGGGTCCAGTTCATGGCTAAGTTCTGGAGGAAGTTCCTGCAGTCCATTGGGTCATCCCAGGGCCTTAGCTCAGCTTTTCACCCGAGCACCAATGGGGGGGGGGGCAGAAAGACTGAACACCATGGTAGATCAATACCTGAGGTGCTACGTGAACTATCAACAGTCCAATTGGGCAGACCTTCTGTCTTTTGCTGAGGTTACATACAATAATGCTGTTCACAGTAGCACAGGACTAACACCATTCAAAGTAGTGAGCGGCATGGACTTCATCCCAATGCCTGAGTATCCAAGGGATTCCCCCATCATCAGTCACCTTAACTGATTGGATGTCAATGCTAAAAGCAACCTGGGAGAATATCAAAAAAGTGCTGGCTAAAGTGGCACAAACCTATAAGAAATAGGCAGATAAACACTGAGCTCCGCAATGACCATTCCTGCTACTTTCTCCCCTTTCCTTTGGCTGGGGATAAAAAGTCTTAGGGGTAGGGTGAGCGGTTCGATTGGGTCACATACCAGCGGGCTGTCTTCTGGATTGCTTTCAGACTGGTTCAAGTCTTCTTGAACCAGTGCTGTAGTTCCTTCCTCTAGGTTTGGAGGGGAATGAAACTCCACGGCCTCCTGGATTCTCAGTGCAGTTTCTTTTCCTCAGAGGGTGGGTGGGTTTTGCAGGTTTCCCCCCAACATGGTGATCAGGCTTTCTGGTGGGGATTTTTGAACAGCACTCTGCTGCATGGTGCCCCTCCTTCCCACACTTGAAACAAGCTGATGGCCTCAGCATCATGGCGATTTGGGGCTTGAATGGTTCCCGCCAATCTTCTCCATGCTCTGCTTGTGTGGTACTGGTTTTGGGTCTGCCTCCTCTGCCACCAGATACCCCCCGGGCTAGGCAGGCAGTGTAGAGGTCATCGTTGAGCCTGTCTTTAAACCAGAGGCTAGGATATCTTCTGGCTAGTTGACTCAGCCAGCCAAGTCATGGAATTCCTCAACAGGATGATGGCCCTGCATTATGAGTCTAATACAGTCACGGACTTTGCTATTGGTGAGGGGGTCTTTGAAGCGGTGGTGCATGGCTGTCATGAATCAATCAAAGTCCCACAGCTCTGGAGCATTGGCATTGTGGAGGATCACCATCCATCTGGCAGCTGCCCCATTTAGGGCTAGGGTGACAACTCACACTCGTGCTTCCTGGGATGGAAAATTGTGTCCATATTCTTGCATATAGGTGAGGATCTGAGCCAGGAAAAAACCCAATTTCTGAGGATCTCCATCAAATTTTACCCCAAAGGGGGAGTGTTCCTCTCCACCATGGGCCCCTGGGTTTGCTGGGAAACATCACCTGGGCTGGATCTCTGGTGCGGCTGCTGCCCCCCATTTGGTTGGCTGTTTAGTCAGTCACGGCAGGTGACTACTCAGGGTCCTTCGGCTGCTGGATCGCCCACTCTCCTCCATTGGTATCCCAGATCACCTTGGACATTGAGGTTTTGAAGGGCTTCCATCATGAGTTGGTTGATGTACTGCTTCAAACAATCACCATTAGTGGTTCCCCAATCGGTTCTTCCTAATCGGAAAGGGCTTCCAGTTCCTTTTTCCATCCAGGCTTGTAGCTGCCATGGGTGAGGGTCACCCCTTGATTTTTCCTTCCCAGATGTCCCTTTTTCCTATGCTGACAGACCATCGGGGCTTTGTGGAACTTTCAAAGACAGCTTCAATGTCTTCTATGGGACATATGGAGCTGGTATTGGGTTGAGTAGTTGTCAAGGTTTCTCCCCAGCACTTGGCTTCCACATGTTCACTGCTCTGTTTGGGCATTGTTGCAGGGTCCCCTCAGTAGAGAATAAATTTGGAAGAATTTTTTTTCCTCTCCAGGTTGACCACTATTGCACAGCCTGCTTTATGTAAGGACCTGCCTCACTCCTCCTTCAAAAAAGTGCAGACTCTTGAAAACCTTGTATTTCAAAAGGAATCTTTTATTGAAAAGGAGTGAAAGCAAGTCAACATCGAAAGCAGGCTCTGGGGCCTTCAAGTTATACAATCCATGATAAAAGGACTTAGGAACCCCTCCCAATATGGATTCCCAACAATCTGCAGATGTGAAGATGTTTTTGTACTAGCCTCTCTGAGACACAGATAAGCAGGAATTCTCAAGGATCATGTTCCAGAGTTTCAAACCACATGGCTCCCCCCCTCCTTTGCATCCTCCTAGAGGTGAGGATTTTCCAGATCTCTGAGGCACTAGGCAATGGCTATAAATTGGGCACAAGGTTATATAAACATGCAAGGCAAGACATAGAAAGGAGAAAGAACAAAATGCATCAAATCCAACTCCCCCATCTTTGTCCACTGAAGAATGGCAGATTCATAGATCTGACAGGAAGGATTATACTCCTTGCAGACATCTGGTCATTTGCATTCTTTTAGTGATTTGTAAAGGCCACTTGGAGGTTTATCTGTATCATCAGGGCCACCTGAATAGTGCAAATGGGTGTGGAGCCTTCTTGGAACTGTAGAAAGGACTATGTTGTAGACTGGAGACGTATGATGTCATATCCTTCCCCCTCTGTTGAGAGATGGCTGTTCAATTTGGCCTCTTTGATTCCTCTTGATTGATCGATTTGGTATATGCAGTACAATGCAATGAATATATGCAGTACAATGTGCAGATCTGTACATTGGAGGGAATGTACAGAAACAAACCCACCAGGACAAGATTCCGCAGTCCACCTGCATTTAAAAAACAATGGACACTCCTTTGAAGACTGCAAAGCCATTTTGGACTGAAAGGACTTCTGTTTTGAAAGAGAGGTCAAAAAGGTCATCCATATCAAAATTGAACAGCTCTCTCTCAACAGAGGGGGAGATATAGGATATCATCTATCTCCAGTCTACAACACAATCCTTTTAACAGTTCCAAGAAGGCTCCACACCCATTTGCACTACTCAGGTGACCCTGATGACAGTGATAAACCTCCCTGTGGCCTCAACAACTTGCTAAAAGAATGCAAATGAACAGCTGTCTCCAAGGAGCATAAATCCTTCCATTTCCCACCACCCATGCAGAGCTGAAGAAGCTTTTTCAATGAGAAGTGAAATGTCTTCAAAGTAAAATCAGAAAGTCCAGTTGCCTCTTGAAAAAGCACCTTTGGAACAACCATGGCCTGGATGACTGAGAATCTCCATAGACATTTAGGATTAGATTATGTGCTGCCTCCCTGGCCATAAAAATGGCAGATGCTTCCAGTACTGTCACCATAAGGTAAAAGTAAAGGTTCCCCTTGCACATATGTGCTAATTGTTCTCAACTCCAGGAGGCGGTGCTCATCAAAGCCAAAGAGCCAGTGCTGTCCGAAGATGTCTCCGTGGTCATATGGCCGGCATGACTAAATGCCGAAGGAGCATGGAACACTGTTACCTTCCCACCAAAGGTGGTCCCAATTTTTATACTTTCATTTTTACATGCTTTCGAACTGCAGGGTTGGCAGAAGCTGGGACAAGTAACGGGAGCTCACTCCATTATGTGTCACTAGGGATTTGAACCACTGAACTTGTCAGATCCCTAAAAGTGATACTGCCATTCAATTGGGAGGAGGGGGGCTTGGAATGCCTGTGGCAACTGATATTTTACAACTGGCTTCCTGGCGCCGAAATGCCTAAGATCCCATCACCTTTTGGGGGGAACGTTTATGATGGCCATCAGGGACGTTGCATTTTACTGTGTAATGGAAGATAGCCATGGGAACGTATGTTTATTCGGCTCTCAGGGCAGTTGATAAAGGAAACATGTTCACACTTGTGTATTGGCTAGAATCTGCATTCTAACAAATGGGAGGGGTCTCTTTAATGGCTTCCATTCTTCTTAATAAAAAGTTCCTTTTTTAAATACTCAGTTTCAAGAGTCTTCACTTTCTTAAGATAGGAGAGGAGCCCTTACAGAACTGCCAACCTTTTGATCGACAAGCTCGGTGTCTTCCCACTGAGCCACTGCATCCCCTTACTGTCACCATAAAATGCAATAAAATAAAATAAGGCAGGAGCAAATCCATGGTTTGCTACTGTTTTGTTTTGGTGGATTACCTGATCTGAAGATAAGTTCCTGCTTTCTGATTGTAGCACAGATGTTGTCTGGAATTTTTTTTTTGTAAAGGGCAATGAATGATTTGATAGCCTATATAAATGCACCTGTGTATGGTTTGCCAATTGCACAGTGGCAGATAGGACAGCACTTAAGAGGGTTAATGTCATTGCCAAAGGATCATTGGTTGCCCTCTTCCCACTTTGGAAGAGCTTTATAGCTCCCACTGCCTTAAGAAAGTTCAAAAGATTCTTAAAGATCCATCTCGTCCTGGGCACCCCTTTTTTTGAACTATTACTATCTGACAGATGGTACAGGATAATGAAAACAAAGACAAATAGGCTAAAAAACAGCTTCTATCCCAAGGCAGTAACTATATTGAATTCTACTGTATAGTGCAATATTAATGCAATATCAGTTTTAAATTCAATTGTATAGAATGTGAAGGATGTTTGTGTTTTATTTTTATAATGATAATGTACATGGAAGATGGCCTTTAATTTCATTAATTACATGGAAATGAAAGATATTAGAGAATGTAATAAATACAAGAATAATAGAATGATACAGAATATAACATAAAAATATATTATTATTGGATAGATTTAAGATGATGTAATAAATTGTTATAATATAAATGAATCCAATACCTAGAATATCTTATTTAAAATGAAGGAATAATAGTGATAGTCAAATAAATGAGGTACAGTGATAATAATGTACACAAATATATTTGATTTGATAATATGTGATTTCATATAAATTGTAAGTGATGATTATGGAAAGGATGCACAAAAACCTTGTAAGCAATTGACACACTGTATGCAATTGAAGAAAGCTTTATGTTTTATGTTCTGTTTGTCTATGTCTGTCTAAAAATAAAAACTTTCTTAAATTTTAAAAAAAGAAACAGTGAAATGATTGAATAATTGCCAATGGTTTTAGAAATAAATTTGTCCTTTTAAATTACTATCAGAATTCAGTACAGCTCTCAATTCATACCTAGACATATTGTTTGATAATGAATTCTTTTTCTAAACGAAATCAAATTATTTTGCAGTATCTGACAAGTTTACAAACTATAAAATAAATCAGGGATATTTGGTAATTATTTCCTTAAAAACTGGGGATAGTGTTCTTTAAATATGTATATAGCCACAGATATACAGATATCCAAATTAGGAAGGAATCAGGTATGATATATAGGAGAATGCTTGATTCAAAATGTGACAAATATAGCAACATATTCACAAGACAGTGAAAATGCTAACAAAAATCAAAAATCAAGAAGTAGGATTTGCACTTGCCTGAGTTTACTTGCTACTGTCTAGTCTAGCGATGGCAAACCTTTTTTGGCTCGTGTGCCAAAAGCAGGGGAAGCGCAGGGGGGTCATGTGCCACACCCATAATGCTTTGCGAATGACTCCAGTGCGCATACATGCACGACCAGTACTCCCCCCATTTTGGACTGCTTTTTTCACCCTCCCCAGGCTCCAGAGGCTTTATAGGAGCCTGGGGTGGGCAAAAATAGCCCCCCGCCCCCCGGAGACCCTCCGGAGACTTCAGGAGCTTCCCTGAAGCCTCTGACGCGTGAAAAACCGGCCCTATGGGCAAACTGGAAGTTCGGGAACAGACTTCCAGTTTGCTCATAGGGCTGGTTTTAGCCCTCCAGAGCCTTCAGGGGCCTCCAGGAGGCTTCCCTGAAGACTCCGGAGTGCTAAAATTGGCCCTATGAGCAACCCGGATGTCACTTCCGG
Organism: Thamnophis sirtalis; assembly: GCF_051295495.1. Lineage (NCBI taxonomy): Eukaryota > Metazoa > Chordata > Lepidosauria > Squamata > Natricidae > Thamnophis > Thamnophis sirtalis. The sequence goes on along the minus strand of NW_028261385.1, from coordinate 112,718,270 downwards.
TTTCCTTGTATTTTTTGCCCTCCGAATTGTTGCCAAAAAAACAACATAGATTAGTCAATGTGGTCATCAAGGATCAATTCAAGGTAGTTTTATTAAGAAGAATCACTTATGAAGAGTTCATCTAAAAATTTTCCAGTGTAGATATATATAAACTATAGCAGGATAACAAGAGGGATGTCCTAAACCTTGAATGTATCTCACAAAACCTCCTTAGAGAGTTTCAAAACCCCTCACTAACATTAAACACTTTCACTTAGGTCAAAATAATGGTGTTAATCCAAACTTAATTATTACAATTCTGTAATTGTAGGAATTATTCTGGGTTTGTGGTATATATTCTCAATAGAAATCTTAAATACTTCCATCAACTTAAGTTCCTTTCTTCCTACCCACTTGCCTACAATTTTATAATGAAAATAAACTGATCCTTAGTGTTTCATACAAAAAGATTCAAAGTAATAATTAAAAAAGTGATTTAAAAAAGTTAAATTTATGAAACTATTGAAAAAAAGTATTTTTGATTGAGAAATCTTGTAATTTGGGAACGTTTACAAAAAATGCTGTATAGTTTTAAGATCATGCAGTCTTGGGGATAACTATAACTAAAAGCGAAAGTTCATGCTTGATAACTTTCTCAACCTCTTCACTGAGATGATACTTTAGTGCAGGAGTATCAAACCTGATTACATTGCAGGTCGTATTGTGACATATTGTGATGTTTTTTGCCTTTGTGGAGCCGGAGTGGGTGTGGCCTGTGTGGGCCGTATCCATCCCGTGAACTGCCAGTTTGATTGGCCTGCTTTAGTGTCACTTAAAAGAAGTCCAGTGCCACTTTGAAAGACAGTATATGTTCTGTCCTTCCCCTACAATTGGTGGAGGTATTCAAGAACATGTCAGCTAGTTTACATTGTGAATTGAACGTAATAGGTAGTGCTATCAAATATGAATTGTGAAAAAAGATATTTTAAACTAGTGTCTATTTCATAGACAGCAGGCTCAAGGGAGCAACTCATAAAATATGTGACTGAAGATTGCAATGCAAACTCCACCTCTTTTATACTGCATTCATGACATCGTTACAATTTACATTGTAACCATTTTGACAAAACTTGGCTTGCTGCAGACACTTTCATATGCTTGAATATGTTCCAAAACAAAACTTAAGTTCATGTTGTGAGATTGCTATCACAAAGAATTTCTATCCCTTTAAAATGTTGAGAAACACAATATATGAAAACAGAAAACCAAGGAATAACATGCCAATAAATAAGTAAATCAACTATTTCTTAATTTTTCAAGAAACAGTTCAAAATCTTTTTTATCTTATCAATACATTTGTAATCCAATGCCATATTTCTCCAAATACTTTCCCTTCAAACCAAAAAATATATAATGGAACTATTCAGTTGGTCATTAAAAAAATTGTTTATGACTTTTTTTTAATCTAGTATTAACAAATCTTCATTGTCTATAATACTATGTTTTTCTTTGCTCATACAAAGAAAGAAAAAACAAGAAATATTTTTGTGCCATTTAAAATAATGAAATGATTATAATCTATAATTAAACGCTAAATTCTTCCAAAGTCATTTTATTCAGCCAAATTGTTCTGGAATGCAAGAAGCCATATTCTCTTTAAAAGAGTAGTATCAAAGTAACTAGGACAGGGGTGGGTTCCGGCAGGCACTACTGCTGGTTTGCTTGTGTGTGCGCTGTGCATGAAGTGCAATAAAAATTGTTCTGCGCAACATGGCGGTGCCATAGGAGAACTGGTTCAGGGGTGTGGCAGGCCTTGGGCACTGCCGGTTCCAATGACCCAGGCCGCCAAACCACTACCGGTTCGGCCAAACTGGTCTGAACTGGTAGGAACTCACCTCTGGACATGGCTCATTTTTTGCATTCTTTGCTTATAGTTTTCAGTCTTTCTCCACTCAGAGTATGCAGTGTCACAACAATAAAAAGTGGTTATGTGTGCTTCTGGAAGCACAATTTCCTGCCCTTCCAAATCATATTTCATGACCATTTTTATATAAACAAACATATGCCAATACTATAATCAGTTGTGGTCTCCATCAAAGGAATAAAAAATCTGGCATTGTTTCCATGATTTATCATTATGATCTGTGATCCTTAGATTATTACTCTCTGCAAATTATTTTATATTAATTGCAATTTATAAATGAACAAACGTGTATGTACTGTAAAAATAAATGCATATTTATGCACATTTAGAATTCTAATTCATTTTTTAATACTTTTAGCCAAGGAATACAATGCAAGATCTGCTTAATTTAGGAAATGCACATAAAAGATTCCAGCTAATTTATCTTGATGAAAATGACACTATTTAAAAAGAAGGCTTTTTATATAGTTATTCTCATGAATGTACATGAAATATATTTTCCCTAGCAGTATTCATTATTCCTCTTTGTATTTCATGGCTATTTTTATTTTTTTCTATTTTGTTTTTCCACCAATGAGGCTGTAGTCAAATAATGCTCAGCAACTGATTTTCTCTCTTTGGACTGAAAAATTAAACAGATACTAAATTATGACAGTGGATTTAGAAAGGAAGGCTCCAAGTGCTTGAAAGAACTTGTCTGAGATAATATGATGCTTCTAAGAATATTGCAATCACATCCAAGCAATCACTGAAGCGTGCCATGTAACTACCTCCTCGGCTAATATGCCTTTTTCTCCATGATGACTAATCATGTTCTATTAAACAGCAGTACTGCTGGAAGAACTCAACTATATAAGTGTAATGAAGCCAGTATTCTCTCTGGACAGATTAGCTACAACTGATTTGACACATACCATCATAGGAGCTTCAGACCTGACAAACTCTGTGCTTTCCTCTGATTTATGCTGTCAAGCTCTTTGGAAAAGAGAATGAAACCCAAATGTTCAGTTTGGTGGAGATGAAATGTATGAATGCGCTTAACTGTCAGTTAAAGAAAGTTACCATTTTTTCCTCCTTTTCTCTGTATTGTCTCTCTCCAGTAACTCTCATGCAATACTCCTAAAAACCCCACCTAGAGACATCCGGTAAAATGGTCCCCCGGCATGAGCTATTTCATTAGTACATCCATAATCCCTCTTTATCTTCTCCCTTGTATATTTTGTTTCATTCAAAATCATTGTATTACTATATATGGTTTCTGTAATTCTTTTTTCCTTGTGTATTAATACTTTCAGTGCTACTTAACAATATCCTGGTGGAAATGAAAAGAGGAGGAAGACAAGCAATTTTTTTAGAGACATATAGATTTCCACTTCCAAGCTAATACAAGGTTGTAGAAGAAGGAGAAGAACTAAATCTTTCAGATGATGGAAGGCATCCTTGCACTGGTGTTGTTCTTATTAATATTATTCCGGGATAAATTGGGAGTATCCATAAGGACAAAGTGCTCATCCGGACAACCATAATGCAGGAGGATATCAATGCATTCTTGGCTTGTTGCTTGTCTTGCATAGGCTAAAGCACTGTTTCCATGGGCATCACGTGCCATAACATCAACACCATATTGTGGAAAGAATAGACAACATTTCAAGCCCTGCAATCACTTCTGAATAGCAGCCGGCAGAAAAGTCTATAAGAAAAAGACTTTTCATTAAAATAAGGTCCACTTTACCAATTTCTTATCTGGAGATTTTAAATCTAAGCTGCTTTTGCAACATCCTTTTCTAAAGAAACCCTGAAACTACATTGCTGCTCTTATATGTTTGGTCTGAGTGAATTCATATCAAAATGACACGAGGATCATATCTTAAGATTTGCACCAAAATCAATCATAAGAGAATCCAAAATAGATTTGAGGGGTATCAGTCATAGCAGGACTGTATCTTTAATAAAAAATATCTCATACCAGGATTTTCTTCTATTGAAAGCAAATGCAAGAGCATCTGACTATCTAATTCACTGACACTGGCAATTTGAACATTTTTATCAAGCTTGTTTCAAACCCATGTGTTACTTATTTACTCAAATTAAGAGCTGCACCAATATGACATTTCCTCTCCTGCAAGCCAAATGTAAAGCTGATCGCCCATCCCCTTCTCCACAGGTTTCATTCATTTCTTCATGTGTTCCATGTGCAAGAAGCAGGATGACAGTCTGCAAATCTTCTTCTGCAGATGCTCGTAGTAGTTGCTGAACTAAACAAAGGTCTAAACATTGCAATGGAGCAAGAAAGAGTTTTTGCTCATATTTGGCCTGGATCCACTGCTCTTTTTCTTCCCTAGGAAATAAATACATATTATCATTCAATATAAATCTTCATCATTTAGGCCAATCCTCAGACTGACCTTTGAAATACATACACAATTTGACAGATTGGAATTAGAGAAGTTGTAAAGTTTAGATTAAATACTTCAGATAAAAAATATTATTAGGATGCATGGAAGATCCATAGGAGCAACCCCCAGGGGTGACTGTCGCCAGATGCCAGAGGGAGATGATGCCTTGCAGGAAGCCAACAAAGAGGACATCCTGATGATCCATGCCCTGCAAAATACAGTACTATGAGGACTACCATGACGGCTCCTAGGAGGAGAACCCTTAACCAATGGAGGTCTGGGAGATACAACAAGAGTCCTGATAGACCAAAAGGGGATTTTTCATAGCCAATATTTTTTGGAGACACCGTATATCACTCTCTATAAGTTCTGAGTTTTTGTTTAAATTGAAACAACACATATGGAACTCCACACAGCCATGGTTATTCCTCAACAAGAAGTAATAAATAGTTGCATGGTTCTCCAGTGTTGCTTCTCAAACCTGTCTCAGTTCTCTATTGTGAGCGTCCAAGGCCTGGGAGGTTGAATTCAGACTTTTGGTCAATATGCAAGCTAGGCTATTGAGGTTTCTAGAGTTTTGCACTACAAATGCTGGCACACACTGAAACTGCTAGAACTACATATTCGGCTTAGGTGAGTAAGGCAGTCTGGGGATCAGAGTCTGGTGTCAGAAGTTGGAGGCCCCTTTTCTGCCATCTTTGCAGGGAGGGCATAAAGACTATTAGCCACCCCACGTGGAACGTGGAATTTGCAGGGAAGTAGAAATAGATTTTTGTGACACAGAGTATAAAACAGCCTAGAAGGAGTTTAATATTCCTGTATGTGAAAGGGATAACCTTGGTGTGATTGCAAGTGAGGGCAGTATTATCTGACAATCAAGCACTTTGGTCTGTGTGCAATCCTCCTGTGTAAGCCTCAGAGTTTCTTTTCATTGGGGTTGTTAGTTAGAACCCTGACACCTCCATTCTAAAACATAGGGTTGTCCTGGTCTTTGTGGCAGTATATAATACAAATATGGTCCCGTCCTTAGAATCAGTGCTGTGTGCCCAGTCAAAAATAGTGGAATATGAAGGCGTCAATTTGAAATCCCTGAGCTTGGTAAAATGCTGAATGGCTCGTGGGTGTGTTGCTACCCCAATGAGGCAAGTTGACAAAATGTCCTTGACTGATTTTCTTCCTTTCAAACAAAATTCAGTTGTGTTTAACACTTCCCTTGCTAAATATTCCCAAACATTCCCCTTGTCAGGAAATAAGTTTGTTTCCATAAATTCATCAGACAGGTGGTTTGAAGGTATACAAAGCATTAAAAACACGTCCTCCCCATTTTCATCTTAAAACAGAGTCTTTAATGCCCACTTGACATTCTCTGTTTCTTTGTTGCTTCAGAGGTGAAACCTTTTCTGCAGGAGCTGCTTCTGTGCTGTGGTCGAAGACTACAGGTTTGACATGTGTCCAATGTATCCAAGCATCCTTTTTGGCTACTTTCACTGCTGTTTGGGTCATGACGAGGATCTGGAAGGGCAATATTGGTGACTTTCAGACAAACAATTTGATCCAGATCCAGATCCAGATCCAGTCTCCAGGCTAGAAGGGATGAAGGTTCTCTTAGAGTGACAATGTCTGGGTTAAGGCCTCTGTTTCCACAGTCTGTGAAGCTGAAGGCTGATGATAAGATCACCTCCCCCGACTTTCCAGATTAAGGGAGTGTGGGGTATAAACCTTTCAGAGTATCTGGAGGGTAACCAAAAATAATTCAAAAGGGGAAATACTCATATCCTCCTGGGGCCTGGTCCTAAGGTGGAACAGGGCTATGGGTAGCCCTGAGGCCATGGAAAGTGTGTCTCTTGGCATAGTTTAAGATCCTAAGAGGATCTTAAATTCCCTATATTTCATTCCACCCCATCCACAGTTTGTTAGCAGCTTGACTTTTGAATTTTCTGAGGCACTTCTTACAGCTGAGTTTTAGCTGAAGGAAAAGAGGGGTGTGTGTGTGTGTGTGTGTGTGTGTGTGTGATGGCTTCCTACACTAGAATCATTGACTTCTCCAATGAATTTTCATGCATGGCATGGCCAAAGTAAATCAAATGTAGTCTTGTGATTTTTGGCTTCTAGTGATGCTTCTGGTTTTATATAATTCAGCAGGTTCATGAAGGTTGTATGGTATATGCATGGTATTTACTCCAGCAGCACAGTTCAAAGGGGTCAAGTTGAAGACTGTAAGGAAAATCTTCTTGAATAGAAATATATGTAGATGAATGGAATACTTTAACTATGGAGTTTGGGAGTTCTCCATTTTTGTGCGAGCTGGATTGAACATTCAATAAAAATAGAAAAATAACATTACCACCACTATGAATAGTTTAGCTGACTTTCCTATACACTGCAGAGGGTTGCAATTAGATTATCCTTAGTTTTATATAAGAATAGTAATGAATAACAAATCCAGATATCTGTAGTTGTTTTTCAAACTATAAAGTCCAAAAATATAACTTAAATTGTTTGGTTTACTCTCAGAAATACTTTCCAATCTGTAGAAGCCTTCTCTTCAAAGAGATTATTATAGAACAGTATCAATTTGTTCTTTGGAAGAATAGTTCTTTAATACCTAATTAGGCAGCTGATAGCAATATGTAAAAAAATAGCAATTTTTTGATTGACTCTAATCATCTGGTTTCTGTTTTCCACCCATACACTATCAATATCATTGTGATCTGTCCCAACTGCACTGATCTGTGATTCCTCTGGAATCTGTCTATTATTTGTCCATCCCTTCTTATCCATTCCTGACACTACTGTATCCTGCATTTGGCCTAAACCCATTTTCCAAACTTGGAGCATTGCACTTAATTATGCACATTATGTCTAGCCTAATAAATAGTTCTACTTCTTGTGAAGCACTTATAATGAATTGCCATTTCAGTGGAGAAACCAGCTAATAAGATAATTCAGCTGGGTGCCTGTTTCCTTTTCTATATGCAAAATCACAGCATTGGAACTGAAGAGCTTTGCGGTTTGGCTCTTCTGGAGTCAGCCCTGGAGGCCATCTTTTTCTTTGGATCTTCAGGGCTTCCACACTTAATGCTGTGGAAAACTGGGAGAGGGGATTGCATGGAGTTGTGGGATACCTAGCCAGAATAACATTTCTTTTTCTGAGTGCTAAAGACATTCGGTCTGTACCTGGAGTGGTGTGACTGGAAGACATTTCCAGTTGGGATGGTGCATTGATTGGACATGTGGGTGCAGGACATGGGCTTTCGTTTGGGTGGAGAAGACTTAGAAGCTTTCAGATTCTGGTTTTCACAGATGTGCCAATATGACATCTCTAATAAAATGGAACTTTGAGGAACTTCTAGCCTTGGAGTCTTCTTGTGTTGGGAGTGTTACTTGGAACTCTAACACCAGGATTGTCCTACCAATAGCTATTATTAAGTTAGTTTTAAATTCTTTTATTATGTAGACATGTTGAGAATCAAGAGCATTTTGCAAAGCATTGCTGGTCCTAAATCAGGTGTACTTTGTCTCTGAAAACTGAAATCATAGCTTTCTTGTGCTTATGAGTGTGTCACACAAATTATATAATAATAAAAACCTAAATCTTTTAACAGAATGAAAAATATACAATCTATTAGTTTCCCAAGACAACACATAATTACTATATAGAAATCAATTTCAAGTAAATTTACTTTTGCACATATTTTCATTCATTATGGCAATGTCTTTAAAATGAAAGCCACTTCATTTTATCAAGCAATGAAGTATGGTAATGGATTTGGAGATCTGTTTCTTCAAGTACAACATTTTTCAAGCTTCAATAGTAGTGATTGTTGTTCTTCCAATAATGTAGTATCAGGTAAACTTTAATGTGTTTTAAATGCTTAGTAAACATATATTTTACAGAATAAATCTGGATTAATTTTGCATCACTATCTGATGAGCAGAGCATGAATTTACTATAACCTCTCAACATACTTTCATGCAAACCTCTCCACCGTATGTACTTACTGAAGTTATTGACGTGCTATACAAAGGAAAACAAATTATATTGGTCCCATACAATAAACATACTAAAACATTATTCCGGCTTCCGGCGGTGATGTCATAGTGGAGCAAGTGATGCAGATGAAGAGGGGAGAATCTTGATGATGGAGATAGAAACAGAACAAAAAAAAACTTCTCATACATACCAAACAAAAACCAAAAAGAATTTTACAGAAAAGTTCATAAAAATAATAGAAATAGAATATGAAAATATAATATTTAATAGGTGACTTCAATGCAATAACAGATATTTAAAAAGATTACAAAAGCAATAAAAGAAACAAAAAAAGAACAGTACCAACTATATTCTGTGAAATGGTGCAGGAACTGAGTTTACAAGACACATGGAGAGAAAAAAATACAGAGAACAAACAAGAATATTAACAATAGAAGGACAGGATTTAGAATTAGGCAGCCATGCTTTCATTTGGGATAGGAAAAATAAAATACACAGTTACTTCCAAAGCAGAGGTGGGTTCCTACCAGTTTGCACCTATTCGGTAGAACCGGTTCGTCAAATCTACCGAACCGGTTAAAAGAGGTTCCACTAATGGACCCGGAAAGCAGGCCACACCTACAGAAAGGTTCCAAAATTTTTTGAAACCCACCACTGTTCCAAAGGCATCAAATTAGAAATGCTCTATTGCAAATATGGCCAAAAAAATAAAGAATCATTATAATAAAATTCCAATTTGGTTATTGACTATGAAAGCACTAATCTATCCAAACATACTAGATATAAATAAAATAATAAGATATGAAGATTTATTGGACAATCAGGAGAAATTAAAAATGAGACAAGAATTAAAAAATCTGAGGATGGACATAGACTGGTGGCCATACATGCAGACACAGACTAGATACAAGAAAGACTTAGAAACAGATGGATTGTACAAAGAACCACAAGAATTAGACAAAATTTTACAGGGGACAGAAGAAAAACTAATTTAAAAATATATCATTATCTATTGTGATTTAAAATGGAAGAAGAAATAGTGAAGGAGACTATGATAACATTAGCAACAAATTTTGGACACAACATAGAATTAGAGAAATGGGAAAACCTCTGGGAAATAAATTACAAAATAACAATGACAACAGCATACAGAGAAATCTTGCACAAAATGTTCTACATTTTGATGGCATTTACCACCAGAGAGAATAGCGAAAATGTTTCCGATTTGCAGACTTTTCAGGCACTGAATCGGTACTAATGCCGGCAGGAACCCACCACTGTATAAAGGTATACATGTATGGATAAAAAGAGTATAATGGAGGCTTACCACTGTGGAAATATTGCAAAGATGATATTTGTGTTTTTAAAAATGGAAAAAACCTTGTTTAATGAAAACACTTAAAAAAAAACATTATTCCCAGCTCTTGTATTAAAACAATCTAAGGATTTACTAGATTTTTTGAAAACGTACTTAAATACTAAAAAACTCTGGGACTTAAAATTACTTTAGTATGTTTTAAAATCCAAGAACTAGTTTGATATAATGGTATTAAAAGGATTGGGCTAGAATTCAGGAAATTGTGAGTTTTAGTCTCCTGTCTTGGGCAAAAACTCAGCTGAGCGACATTTGGTCAGTCACTCTGTCAACCCTAGGAAGGAGCCAGTGGCAAGCTACTTCTGAAAATAAAATCTTTACATGAAAATTTCAGGAGTCAACACTGACTCAAAGGGACAAAAAAGCCCATACAAAAATAAATAATACATGTAAAAGATAAAAATTAGCATTTGGAGTTACAACAAAGAATGCCTTCAACCATCACTGAAAAAGAGAAAAAGTAACCCTTTACTAGGAATAAGTCCTGTTATTTTAATAGCAAGAGCACTTAGACTTATATACCACAGATTACTGAACGTGGTGATTTAAGACTCCTGCTAAGTGACTTAAAACCAGACATTGGGAAACTGGTATCACTTCATCAAGCCCATCCATCACATTAAGAAGGAGGAGTGGGAAAGAAGAAAGATGAGCAGAGAGGGATGGGAAAGACCGAAAAAGAATTTACTAAACAGTGAAGTAGTTACTAAATTTTACTGAGTTTACTAAGTTACCAGTTACTGCGGCTCTTGATAAATGACTATCAGACTTTGAAAACCTGATATCACTGGATCATGTTCAACAATTTTGTTGAATTAACATTAACTAAAAAGGTTTTTAAATTGGATTTTGAACAAATGTGCAATTAATTGTTACAGTTTTGAATTTTACTGTTACTATCTTCCTTCCGGCGTGCAAACTGCCCAGTCACATGACCCCCAGCCACACCCACCAAGCCATGCCCACAAAACCAGTAGTAAAAAAAATGAATCCCACCAATGGGTGAGGGGCACTGAGGATTTGTTTGTAGTATCAAGGGGGCGGTGGACTGAAAAAGTTTGGGAACCATGTTCTAGTTCTTTCTTCTGTTTTAATTTTCCTCTTTCTGTTAGTATATCTTTATATCTAATAACATTTCTCATATACTACTATACTATACTACTAATATCCAGGTGTGTCAAAGCTTCCACTGTTGAAAGCCACATTGGTATTTCCATTTAATGTTTTCCTTTCACTTTCTCCCATACTGTAAATAGACCAATTCTTACATAATGTCTCTGAAAGTAACCATTTATTCTATTTTTCCCATACCAGAAAAATGTATTCCAAGTTGCATATCATGTCCCTCCAAAGATAATAACCTTATATATCTCAGTAAAATCCATTAATTTATCCAAGTTAAGGCTGCTACTTGATAATACAACTCCCAATTTGGTAAACCAAATCCACCTTTAGTTTTTGAATCTTGTAACATTTTTATGTTAATTCTCGCTTTTTTTCCTTGCCAAATTATTTTATTTAATTTTTCAAGCTTTATTGATATTATTTGGAATAAAAATAAAATTCTTGCTCATCTTAATTACTGCTATTCTTCCCATTAATGATAACTGCAAATCCTTCCGTTTCTCTACATCTGTTTCAATTTGCTTTCCTAATTTATAATAATTATCTTCCTTAATGGTTACACACCTCGAAGTCAGCTGTATAAGCAAATATTTTACTTTCTTCACTATTTGAGTATCTAATTTCATCATTATTTCCCTTTTCTGTTATATTTTTCACTAAAATTTTGGTTTTGTCTTTATTTGTTTTCAATCCTGCTACTTCTCCATACTTTTCTATTTGCTCATGCATTTGGATTTTTTCTCTTCTTTTTTCCATTAATTGAACAATGGGAATAAATGATAGTGCCATCTAGTGATAATACAGGAAATATACCTGCCAAAGAACAAAGAACAAAGAGAGAAGACCTTGGACAATGTCTAGAGACTTGGTAAACAGAGTGGTGATAACAACTGCCTCCTAAAAAAGAAATAATACCAGATGTGTGCTTATTTTTTGTTTTTCTTTTTTCTATGCCTTTTTGTCTATAATTTTGGAGTTTTGGAACTCTGGGGTTTTTGCTTTCATTCACATTCAATTTTTTGTACTTGGGTTTACTTTTTTGTAGACACCTTTCCTAAGTTAATTTTTTCTTGGCTTTTTCCATTCACTTGTTTTTTTTTACTAGAGCTGGAGGGAACAAGGTGGATTAAAAACTTATTTTTATTTTTCAACTGTTGTTCATTTTTTTCTTTTTCTTTTACCTCTTACATGATTTGTTTTTTTTCTTTCATTCTCCATTTTAATTACAACACTCCACCATTTGTTGGGGGAAAACCTTTGGTGGAAAAAACATAATTGGATTAGGGTAACAAGAACTCAAAGTTTTGCTCGCTGGACTTGAAATAGGCGAATTTTGAACATTTGGAGATAAAAAGAGCTTTGGTGGGACCACTTCCAGGATTCTAAATTTGGATTAAAAATTCCCTTGATATTTGGATTATAAAAATAAACTACCAAGATGAAGAAAAATAACAGCATATTCCTCATTAGCAACAACATCTTCTAGCCCTACAACACAAAAATCATCAAATACAACAATGCAACAAGATAAAGCTAGTATGGAATTAAAGAATATGTTAGATCTTATGGAAATAATAAACAAAGTGGATGAGAGAATGAAAAAAGTGGAAGAAGAATTGAGAGAGGTTAAGGAGATAATTGGGAAAAATGAGCAAAGATTACAGAAAGTGGAAGAAAAGGCGGAAACAACAGAGAAGAAGGTGGAGAAGATAGACTATAGACTTGCAATAACAGATAAGAATCAAGAAAGGATAAATATATCCTGGGAATGGATAAGGCTGATTATTATTTACGATTCCAAAATTTGAAGAAGAAAAGAGAGAGAATCTAGTGGAAAAAGATTGCAGAGATTTTAGGGGATGCACTAGAAGAAAGTAAGGAAAAGGTGTTAAATGGGATTGATGAAATATACAGGGTCTACACAAGATATGCCAGAAGAAATAATCTGCCCAGAGAGGTACATGTAAGGTTTACTAAGAAAACATTGAGAACAGAGACCTTGCAGGCTGCAAGAAACATCACTATAAAATATAAATCCAGAGAAATAGTAGTCCTGAAACAAGTACCAAGAAGGCTTAGAGATTTAAGAAGAGAATATAAATTCCTGACCAAATGTCTAATAAAAATGGAGTGAATTTTAGATGGTTAATGCCAGAAGGGATATTAGTGAATTGGCAGGAACAAAGACACAGATTGGATATGATAGAGAAAGTAGAGCTATCTTATAAACAATAGTTTGGATCACAAAAGAAAGAGAGATTGAGAGAACAAAGACAAATAAAATTGCAAGAAGAGAAGGAGAAAGAATTGAGAGAGCTAGATAAAGAACAAGAAGAGATCATTAAGAGAAGGCGCAAGGGCAAAAGAGATGAAAGAACAAAGAGAGATAAGAATGACTAGATCAACTAAACCTACAATACAATACAATAGCACAGTTGGAAGGAACCTTTGAGGTCTTTTAGTCATTGGAAGGAAACCCTATACCTATTCTAGTCTATATTCTAGTCATTCTAGGTAGGAAACCCTATACCATTTCAGACAAATAGCTATCCAACATCTTCTTAAAGACTTCCAGTGTTGGGGCATTCACAACTTCTGGAGGCAAGCTGTTCCACTGATTAATTGTTCTAACTGTCAGGAAATTTCTCCTCAGTTCTGAGTTGCTTCTCTCCTTGATTAGTTTCCACCCATTGCTTCTTGTTCTACCCTCAGGTGCCTTGGAGAATAGTTTGACTCCCTCTTCTTTGTGGCAACCCCTGAGATATTGGAACACTGCTATCATGCCTCCCCTAGTCCTTCTTTTCATTAAACTAGACATGCCGAGTTCCTGCAACCGTTCTTCATATGTTTTAGTCTCCAGTCCCCTAATCATCTTTGTTGCTCTTCTCTGCACTCTTTCTAGAGTCTCCATATCTTTTCTACATTGTGGCAACCAAAACTGAATGCAGTATTCCAAATGTGGCCTTACCAAGGTAACAAACAAGTAAGATATGGGAGAAGAAATAAAAATGATTTCAGTAAACATAAATGGACTAAATTCGAGCATAAAAAGAAAAAGGACATTTAATAAATTAGATAAATTGAAATTAGATATAATATGCCTGCAAGAAGTGCATATTAAAAAACAACAAAAAATTTTGTACTACCCAAAATTGGGGAACTTATACATGACACTTGTTGATCAAAGTAAAAGAGGAGTAGCTCTATGTATTAAAAATACAATACAATCAAAGCAAATATTTGAAGATGAGGAGGGGAAAATATTGATAGTGGAAATAATGATGAACTGTAAAAAAAAATATTGCTGGTGGCAATATATGCACCAAATGAGAACCAAGAAAAATTCTATGGGAAATTACATAAAAAGATAAGAGTATAAGCATGAAGAAATATGTATATTAAGAGACTTTAATGTGATTGTAAATAATGAGTTGGACTATAGAATTACAAAACTGAATAAGAAGTTAAGGAGAACTCTTCCTAAAACATTTTTTTACAATGACAGATGAATTAAGTTTACAAGGTATGTGGAGAAGAAGGCATTTGAACAAAAAACAATATACATTTTATTCAAATAGGCACATGACGGGATCAAGAATAGATATGATTTGGATGACAAGTTTATACACTACAATAAACTGCTAAGGACTCACTAACTGTGACTTTTTAAATTTCATTTGACCAACCTGTTTCCACAAGATATCCTATAGGCATATTTTAAATCAAAAACAAAAGCTGTCAGAAACTCAAAATACCGCAGATTTACAGATAAGGGAATAGTACTTTAGAGAGGAAAAGAAAGCAGTTCTACTGTCTGTGAGATAATCTACTCACATAATTTTATGCCAAGTTTACCTTTAAAGGATATAATATATACAACATGTTTGTTAATTAGGCCCGCCCTGTAGGTAAGACTCTCATTTGATGTGGGGCCATTCCCAGGAGCCGGCAGGTCTTTTGCTGGCCGCTGAGGCAGGGCTTTGCTGAGGTGACGATGCTGAAGAAGCAGTGCAGAAGGAGTTAGGGGGATGCAGAAAGCCGAGGGAGGTCTCTGGGGATCAGGCTTCGGGCTGGTGGATCAGGCTTCGGACCTTGAAGGAGTAGGGGAAGAAAGGTGCTGGCGCCAGTGGAGGAAGTGATGCAGCGGGGAGGAGAAAGACAAGCTTGGTGGGGCTGCATGGATGCTGAATGCTGCAGAAGGATGGGGCTCTTTAACTCTCTCTCTCCTCTCACCAGTGCCTGCCTTCTCATGTCATCCCTGCCATCCTGCCTTCCAGGTCTGAAGGGGTGTCTTTGTGCCTGTCTGTGTGTCTGTGTGCCATTGCTGCCCAACTTGTGAGTCATGAGAGGAGGAGCCAGGTGGCTCACCTGCCTGCGGTCCCGGTTTCTTTTTGCTCTTGGGCCTGTTGGTTGCGCTGTTCTCCAGTATGGTTACTGTCTGGCCTGGCTGTCCAAAGTGATATTAAAAATCACTGCGCAGCAGTTGGAAACTGCTGTGCGGTGTTTTCTTGTCACGTGCATGGCCACACAGCTGCACAGCTTAGAGGGAACATTGGTAGGTGGGCAGCAGCCCCTCATGCGGAGAGCGGGCCAAGCCTGGCCATGCCACCACAGAGGCTATATCACTTTCCCTTCAACCTGGGCACCATTTTTTCATCTTGTCGAAGACCAGGTCACCCCACAATTCTAGTGCAGCATCATTCACTTTCGTTTCGCAGCAGGAGAAGAAAGAAAGCAAAAGGCAGTTCTGCAGAGGTGTTCTGGGAGGGCAGGTGGATGTCTGAACCAGTCAATGAGGGAGTGCAGCAAGAGCGGCAGTGGTGGCCCTTTCCAAGCACAGCGCACAGAGGCAGTGGGCAAGATGGGCAAGGCTGCCCTGGCGCGCCTGTTGCCTCTCTGCCCACGCCATGTCCCGCTCCGTGACCCGTCAAAAGCGCGGACGACAAAAGCGCGATCGACAAAATCGCGCCTTTGACGTCATCACAGCGCGACGAAAAAGATCGAAAAATTCAAATAAAAATTAATAAAAATTAAATTAAAGCAAGCCGATTCACATAAAGGTAAGGGTTAGGGTTAGGGTTAGGGTTAGGGTAAGGGTAAGGGTTAGGGTTAGCTTTAGAGCGTTAGCGTTAGCGTTAGGGTTAGGATAAGGGTTAGCGTTACGTTTTTCGTTACTTTAACGGTTAGGTTTAGGGTTAGGTTTAGGGTTAGGTTAAGAGTTAGGGTTAGGGTTAGGGTTAGGGTTAGGTTTGGGGGGGTTAGGGGAAGGTTTTAGCTTTATTTTTACATTTTTTCGATCTTTTTCGTCGCGCTGTGATGACGTCACAGCGCGCTTTTGTCGAGCGCGATTTTGTCCTACGCGCTTTTGTGGTGGAACCGTCCCGCTCCATCTGGCTGCGTGAGTACAAATGTGGTGACCTGGTCTTCACCAAGATGAAGTGCCACCACCCAGGATGAAAGCACCACCTGGCCTGCTCCCCACATGAGGGGCTGCCACCCACCCACCCACTGGCAGCTTTCATGACTCTCACTCTACTTCTTCACTGATGGGAAGCAGCACCGCAGCCGAGTCTCCTTTCCTCAGAGCCCTGAGCCCAAAGCCCGCAGAGCCAGCATGGGCCTGGGTAGAAGGCAGCCTTTTCTGCAGAATCCCCATCCCCTCTTTAGATCACAGAGGGAGCTCTGCCTTTGCAGAAACAGGGTGAGAAGTTTGTATGGAGGATTGGTGGGGGGATGCGTGGCCCTCCACAGAATCACACAGGATGTTCATCGGTGTCGGCCGGCCACGCAGAAGAGAGCTAGTAGCCTACTCTCTTCTGCACAGCCTTGCTATGCTTGGCTGCCTTCCACGTGGTCTTCCCGGTTGTTCCCCATTCACTTGCCTTTCGAGGTTGGGGTCCAGCCTGGCCCAGCCAGTGGGTAGGCAGCCGGGTGGCCCTTGGTGCAGTTGCTGCTCTGGGGCGAGAGGGGCAGCAGTGGTGGTGGTGCTCCAGGAGGGCAGGCATCAGGTGAATGTCCTGGGGCTGCTGCACATGTGCACCGCCTGCCCTATCAGCCCCAGATCAGCAGCTGCCTCTCTACTAAGGAACCCAGTGTGAGAAGCCAGTGGGCTGCTTCACAGCCTGAAACCCCACGGAGCCGGCATGGGAGACATGCAGGCCCAGATGGAAGGCAGTCTTTTCTGCAGCATCCCCCTCCCCCTATTTGGATCGCCCTGCAGGGGGGCTCTGCCTTTGCAGAAGCAGGGTGGGCAATTTATATGGAGGATTGGCAGGGGGGATGCGTGGCCCTCCATAGAACCACACAGGATGCACATTAGGGCCAGCCAGCCACATGAAAGGGAACTATCAGCTTACTCCCTACTGCACAGCCCTGCCATTCTTCGTTGCCTTCCACGTGGCCTTCCTGGTGGTCCCCCATGCCTGCTTGCCTTTTGAGGTTGGCATCCAGCCTGGCCTGGCCAGTGAGTGAGTGGCCAAGCAACCCATGTTGGGGATACAGCTGCTACTCTGGGGCTGAGAGGGGTAGTGGTGGTGGTGGTGATGGTTCTCCGGGAAGGCAGGCACCAGGTGAGTGTCCCAATGCTGCTGCATATGCGCACTGCCTGCCCTGTTGGCCCCAGAGCTGCGGTTGCATCTCCATCAAAGGATGCCCGCCCTCCCAGAACCTGGACTAGAAGACTAGTCTGGACTAGAATACCTACCTTCCAGCTTCTATTTTGTTCTGTTCTATTGTTGATATTATCTGTGTGTGACAAAAATAGGTGTTCGTAATAGAACTTCCTTTTAAAAAAGCACAATTTTCTTTATCTGTTTGTTATTTTATTTCTTTTTTAAAATACTTCATTATGTAAATGAGATTAATATTAAAACATGGTAACTCAATTCAGTAATTCATAAAATAATAAAAACAAATAACTACCGTCAGCTATTTATTCTGCTCAACCAATACAAATTGTCACCAGTGATTAAAAAATAACATAATAAGGATTTTTTTAATAGCCACCATCACTCCAGAATACTTTGAGGTGGATGAGCATTGAAAACAATAAAGGGAAGGTTTCAGGAAGGCTTCCCTCAGGAAGACATTGATCATGTCCCACATGAATGTCATCAAACTTCAGTCAGAAAATTGGTATTTTAGATGCTATTTAGGGTACAGAAGTATGCATAACAAAGGGAATTCTTAAGATCCCCAAGTCATTTAGGGGTCAGCAGCTGTTGGTGAGATGTATATAGAAATAATATAGTCAAATAAAGCCATAGTCTTATTATCTTTGAGTCAGCCAGTAGTTGCAGATCAGAAAAATCTCAATGGCTACTCGATAACATGAAAAATGGAGTGTTAAATGATATGTAACAATGACTATTACGAAAAACAATATAATATTTTGTGAATCCAAATGTTACATTATGCAATTGGCATTAAACAACTGTCCAAATAAATACCCACTGTAGATATAGGGTTAGCTCACAAGCCTCAACATTTTAATAGTCTATCTACATCAGTGGTAGCTAACCTTTTTCTTGTTGTGTGCTGAAAGTATGTGCACATGTGCACGCTAACACTCCCACGTGCCAGCACCCATAATGCAATGTGCTGCCCCTGCGCATGCACGCACCCTCCCAAATCTCCCCCCCCGTGTGCATGCACATGTCTACTGCGCATGCTCCCCGCATTTTGGACCAACCTTTGCCAGTACAGCTGCTCCTCCTGACAGCCTTGCACTCCGGGCAGAGTCCAGCCAGCCAGCCATGCCAGCAGGCAGGACTGTGGAGGAGTGAGCCACCCAGCCTGCTGCTGCTGGCATGCTATCCTTACAGCAATGCTCTGATCTGCTCACGCAGCCCACCCTTCTCGGGGACCACAAGCTGGGTTGCCCTGCAGGGTCAGTGAAGAAAGCAGCCTCCCAAATAATGGCATGACAGTTTGCAATCTCAGAGCACTACAGCTTGAGCCGAGCTTGACCGTGTCCTCACCACACACACAGTACCACACCATGCACCCTAGTTTGCAAATTCAGCCCTTGAAAATCCCTTAAATTTGCCACGCTGTACGCTGCCCAGAGTGAGCTGGCAGGAGGAGGAGGAGGAGAGGAGCTGGCTGGTCACGTCTGCCTTCCTCCCTGCTGCCCCATGTGTTCGAGCAGCCCTTCTGCCTGCAGCTATCACTTCTGCTGCTCTTCTGGAGCCTTGCTTCCTCCCACCCCCAAACCCCTTCAGACTCACTCCAAATTAGGCAGAGGAAGGGGCATGGTAATAAAGAGACGGCAGCTGTGTGCACAAGGGTTCCTAATTCTATTTCTCTCTCTGGTGTTCCTCCTGCACAGCTCTGCTGCCCCAGAAGAGCAGCAGCACCGGCAGGGAGAAAGGCAAGAGCAACTGGCCCGCTTGTGTGTTCAAGAGAGCAGGACAGCACTTGCTGGCTGGGCAGTCGGCTGCCCCTCTCGCTGCTCCTTCCCCTAGCCATGTTGATCTCCAAGGAGTTCGAGTGGCAGCTAAATGAAAACAAACAGCTTAAGCAAGCATGGTTGGGGAGAAGCAAGTCCAACATGGCTAGGGGAAGGAGCAGCAGGAGGGTAGCAGTGAAGGAGTGATGACTGTTGTCCCCCTCCCCTTTTTCCAGAAAACAGCCCCCTCTTTCTTGCTCTTCTCTGGACCTGCATCGCCAGATGACAGGTTAAACTTCAGGCAGTGCGGGTGTGTAATAGCTCCTCTCCTAATTTAAGAAAGTAAAGACTCTTGAAATTGATTATTTCAAAAGGAATCTTTAATTAAGCAAAATGGAAAACCATTAAAGGCAAAGCAGCATCTGAAGCCCTTTAGGCAATGCAAGGGGGATTAAACTGATAATGACCTCTCCCCTTTGTCAGAATGCAGATTCTGGCCAATACACAAGTGTGAAGATGTTTCCTTAACTCTTCTGCCCTGAGAATCGAATAAAACACATGTTCCCATGGCTATCTCTAGTTTGACATTAAAGTAAGATACCCCACATGGCCATCATAAACATCCCTCCAGAGGTGCTGGGACCTCCAGCTTTCCAGCGACAGGAAACTAGTTGTAAATCTCAGTTGTTACAGATACTGCTAGTAATTTAACTCTGAGGTGCCCCCTCCCAATTGAATGGCAGTATTGCATAAGGGATCTGACATACTGCCATTCTTTAGAAAAAGGAGAGATCCACCTGTGAAAAGATAGGAAAAGAAATTGCATCATAGTACTTTAATAAGGTTTGTCAGGGTATTGGGAGTGAATTTTTTTCAATAGGCCAGGAGTCCTAACATGGTGTTTCACTACCCATTCATTGTGGGATGAAGGTAAATGCTTCCAAGCAACTAAGTATTGGATTTTCCCCCTGTGGGTCCTACAGTCCAGGATTTCCTTAATTTCAAAATGTTGTTCGCCTTCTATCATGGAGGAGGTGGTCTGAGGAGGTGGTCTGAGTTGTGAGATTACTTCTCATTTGAGTAAATTAATGTGAAACACTGAATAGATTTGCCTAAGTGTCTTTGGAAGGAGTAATTCTACTGTTACTGGGTTGATAACTCTGGTGATCGGGAAAGGTCCAATGAAATTTGGCCCTAATTTCTTTGATGGCTGCAATGACTTCAGGGATTGTGTAAAGTATACTCTATCTCCAACATGGAAAGGTTTGGTGTCTACTCTTTTTTTGTCAGCTTGATTTTTAAAAGCCTCTCTAGCTTCCTGTACAGCTAATCTAACTACTGGCCATGTGTTTCGTAGGTTGTCTATCCATTCTTTAAGTGAGGGGATAGTGGGTTCTTCTGTGGGTAGTTCAGGCATGGGGTTGAAATCCTGGCCTGTTGCTACTCTAAAAGGTGCTTGAGTGCACAGCGTTATTGAAGGCCACTTCTGCAAAAGGTAAAAGATCAACCCAGTTATCCTGTTGAAAATTAATAAAACATCTTAGGTATTGTTCTAGAACCATGTTCCAACTTTCAGTTTGACCATTGGTGCACGGATGGTGACTGGAGCTCAGTCCTTGGGTGGTGCCAAGTAAGTTTAAGAATGTCCCCCAAAATGTTGAGGTGAATTGGAGATGATTCTGTTGGAGATGATTCTCTGTGGGGCTCCATGAAGGCGATAAATGTGCATCAGGAATAACTAGGCTAGACTTTTGGCAGTTGGGATTGTTTGGCACGGTATGAAATGTGTCTGTTTTGAAAACAAGTCTGTTATGACCCAAATGACAGTATTCTCTGCGCTTTCTGGTAGCTCGACAATAAAATCCATAGCAATCTCCTTCCAGGGTGCTGAAGGCTCAGCTACCTTCTGTAACAATCCTGGCATTTTGCCTTGGTATCTTTTAGCAGCCACACAAATTGGACAGATGGCTACATAGCTCTCTATGTCCTTTTTTAGTGATGGCCACCAAAATTGTCTATTAGGTGTAAAGTTTTTACAAAACCAAAGTGTTCTGCCAATTTGGAGTCATGGCGCCTTTCCATTAAGTACAGTCTTTGGCTAGCTGGAACATACAACTTCCCTCCCACCCAAGCTAAATTATCTTTCATCAGGCAGCTGTCTTTGTGGTTCAAAAACCATTCATCGGTGGTTGAAGCTTGTTTAAGCTTGTGTCATTGTCCTCCAAAGTGTCTCGTTTTCCCTGGGATCTGGTGGTCACTTTAGCAGCAAGTTGATTTTTTTGTATCATGGGTTTGACTATGTCTGGCTTCACATTACTGAATTGCAGTTTCCTGCATAGTGCATCTGCCAGAAAATTCCCCCTCCTCCCGGGAGGTATCTGAGCATAAATTCAAACCGTTTAAAGTACTGAGCCCATCGTACTTGTTTTGGGGAGAGTTTCCTTGGGGTATTTAGGGCTTCTAAATTTTTATGATCCGTCCAGACTTCAGAAGGGATCTTACTCCCCTCTAGGAAATGTCTCCAGGTTAAAAGAGCCCATTGAACTGCATAAGCCTCTTTCTCCCAAATGGCCCACCTGTGCTCAGATTCATTCAATTTTTTGTATATGTAAGTGCATAGTTGTAATTTGTCTTGCTCATTTTTCTGAAGCAGGACAGCTCCTATCGCCACATTGCTAGCATCCGCTTGTATGATGAACGGTTTCTCTGTGTCCGGGTGCTTTAGAATTGGTTCTGCTGAAAACAGCCGTTTAAGTTTTTCAAATGCTGCTTGGCGTTCCATTGTACAGTTCAAAGGCTGCTTTGGTTTCGGGTTACCCTCTCCCTTTGTTTTTAAGAGCTTGGTGATGGGGAGAGCAATCTGGGTGAAAGCGGGGATAAACTGGTGGTAAAAGTTGGCAAATCCCAAGAAACTTTGTAGCTATTTATGTATTCTGGGTGGTTCCCAGTGAAGTACTGCCTGTACCTTCAAAGGATCCATTTCTATGCCCTGGTGTGAAATGCGGTATCCTAAGTAATCGATTTTTTCTTGGTGGAATTCGCATTTGGAGAGTTTAGCATAAAGTTTGGCAGAGCCAAGTTTCTTCAGAACCACCTGGACTAGTTTTACATGTTCTGCCTTGGTCTCAGAATAAAGCAAAATGTCATCTATGTAGTCCAAACAGCCCTTATATAAATGTTCCTGCAGCACTTCGTTTATTAATTGCATAAACATTGCAGTGGCCCCTTGTAGTCCAAATGGTAGCACTTTGAATTGATAGCATCCCAGTGGGGTGTTAAATGCCATTTTCCATTCATCTCCCTCCTTAATTCTTAATTCAGTAGTAAGCCTCCCTTAAATCCAGCTTTGTAAAAATTCTCCCTTTCACAAGGTGTGCTAGCATATCCTTCATGAGAGGGAGGAGATATATATTCTCCACACTGATAGAATTTAGGTTTCTAAAATCAACATAGAGGCGTTTGAAGCAATCTTTTTTCTCTCTAAACAACACTGGGGCTGCAATTTTTGACCATGCTGGTTCAATGACACCCCTTGCTAGGTTTTTCTCAATGAATGTCCTCAGTTCTTCCAGCTCCCTTGGAGACATGCTATACATCTTGGGTTTAGGGAGTTTGGCCCTGGTAGAATTTCTATTGCACAATCAGTGGGGCGGTGGGGGAGAAGCTCGTCAGAGGCTTTTTCGCTAAAAACTTCAGCCAAGTCTTTGTATTTTTTGGGTACGCTCTGGGTTGGCAGAGTGTAAGCAGGCATTGCTGTTTCTCAGTGCTCTGCCCCTCAGTTCTTGTTTTGGATTGTCAGCAGAGATTACCTGCACTCTTATGGTGTCTTGCTTCCAATTAATTTGGGGGTTCCATTTTTCAACCATGCAAGACCTAAAACTAATGGACATTCCATGCCCGGTGCCACTATAATGTAAGTATTTCTTTGTGGCTTCCGATGCCAATTGGAAGCTCAGATTGGGGCTCAGTGGCAAATGAAGCTGGCTCCCCCCATGCTATTGACCCATCTAGCTATGGGGCTCTTCAGCTTCCTTACATTAATCCTCAACTTCCTTACCAAGGTTGGGCTGATGAAACAACGGGTGCACTCTGAGTCCACTAAAGCAGAGATTTTTATCCCCCTCTCCCGGTTGGGAATAAACAGTCTTAGTGGGAGGGTAAGTGGTTTAATTGCTTGGCTTACCAGTGGTTCATCCTCTGGATCGCTCCCGGATGAGTATGGTTCCTCTTCCCGAGAGGCTGGGGTATCCTCCTCAAAGAGGGGAAGGGATGGAGATTCTACAATCTCCCTGCTCCTCCAGGCCATTTCCTTCCCACGTTGGCCCGGTTTTGTAGGTTTCCCCCCAATGGGCATTCTGATTTCCTAGCTGGTGCTTGAGAACGGCATTCTGCAGCTCGGTGCCCCTCTTTTCCACACTTGAAATAGGCTGAGGATTTCAGAGAAAATTCTGTTTGCGGGTTTGAAGGCTCTTGCTTCCATTGGGGTGTGGATTTCTTCCACATTTGCCTCGATCGGTATTGGTTCCTGGCCATGTCGATCGCTGCCTCTTCAGCAGTAAGGTACCAGTCATGTAGGTGATTTGGTGTCCCTCAGGTCACGCAGGCATTGTAGAGGTCATCACTCAGTCCGTCTTTGAACCAGCTTACCAGGATATCTTCTGGTCAGTTCACACGACCCGCCAAGTCTCAGAATTCTTCAGTATACTCTGCCACTGGCCGGTGTCCCTGCTTCACTTACTTACTTATGGTAGTCCATAAGTAGAATTAACAACTCTGGCTCATTTAACATCATTTCAATCGCAGTGAAGTCCATGCTCAGAACTCTGTTAACTAATGAGTTAAAAAATGAACTATTACAGCAGGAGAATAAGGAGAAATAAGGAGAAAGGAGCAAGTCAAATGCTTTATTTTAGCACATAGTGATATACCTTAAATAAATTAGTTGAATAAAAGTAAGGGGAAATGTGGAGAATAACAACTACGGGTAATTAGCAAAGGGCACTCCTTGTCTTTCTAAGCAAATTTTCCTGTACGAAAGTTAGTAAACTGAGGTTGTCATGGTCCTAAGCAAATAAAAATCATGAAAACTGTGGTTAGAATAAGTGCACTTCCTAATATAAGCATAAACTAACACAATGGAAGGTAAAAATATGAATTTTCACCCATTGTAATAGACCTTCAAGAAATTGCCTTTTCAACGTTTTGTCAGTTAGCAGGACTAAGATATTGTTTTAAATAACTTTTTCCAAAATACATTTCCAAATGCTCTTCATTTGAACTGTGATTGAAATTAGTGCTGTTTGAAGTAAGGTTTATTAAATTAATAAGAGAAAGCACAATTTAAAAGACTAGGCAGTACTTTGTAAAATACCTGAAGACTGTTCTTTCTTTCAACCTGTTACTATGAGACTAAGCTTTGTTTGTAACAAAGAACTGATATCACAGGAAGCAAATCATCATGCTGCTGCCTCCACTATACCAGAGAAGTGATGATGCATTAAAGCCTGACGAAACAGCACCATCAATTTCCTGGCTTTAATATGCATCTTTACCATCAATGAACTCTAAGCATTTTTAATGCAAATAATTGAAATGGGTCCTGTTTCCTACTCTGCATAGAGGCTACACAAATTTAGCCCCCAACCCTTTTGTTTATTAGCTTTTTAAAGATAACATCCAATTAACTTAAATGCCCTTTTCTGGCATTTGAACAGTATTAACTGTAATCTGAAAAGAAACCTGAAAACCTGGATGGAGAGAAGATGGGGAAGAAAAATGATCACAAATAGAAAATATGCTTTTGACTATCATTTTGCTACAGAACATACTATGCCATCAGAGCATGGTAGAGTATAAATTCAGTTGTGAGTTAGCATCCAGGCAGGAATTTTTAATTCACCATTACATTTTTTAAAAGCCAAGTTTTTAAACTGGTTGAAAACATCTACAGCATTCAGAAATATATTGAACTTAATATTCACTTTAGTCTTTTTTGTTTCCCCCCCAAATCCTTTTCTCTGATATAAATTCAAAATTGCCTTTAATTTGGCAATTAGTCATCTTGGGCTTTTAGATACTTCCAAAACATAAATTCAAGTGAACACTCCATTTCTGGGGAGCAAATTTCAACAACCTTAAAAATATTAGGTGAGATCCAATGGAGAGAAAGCCTCAGATCAAAGAATTGGAGAACTTCTCAGAAATAAGATGCTGAAGAATAATCAAATACCGTACTAAGAAAAAAATTAGGACAGCTTACTAAAGTGCTGTGGATGTTTAAGGAAACTTTTGACTGAACTAAACATTTTGTTTGATATTGTTATCTAGCTAAGAAGTCCATATCCTAAGATGGTTCAGTCACTTGCTCTCAACTTTTTCACTGCTTTTACATTTTAAGCAAACTCTTCCTCATTAGTTAGGAGAAAATTTAAGGAAGCCAATCCCCTTGATGCTTGTTCAGTCTTCTGGAAAATGGAGTAATCAGCAATACCACTGAAGAATTTTTGAGATGCCGAAGTTTTAGTTAAGTTGGTTTTCAATCAGAAAACTGGGTAGTTAAAATCTATAGCACTCCTCCCCCCCAATGTTGTTTTCCTTTCCTGGTATTCTTTTATCCTTGAAACAAGATAGGATGTAGATAGGGCTGACTGTGACTAAATCATCAGTGGCTAACATTTTAAACCCTGATGCTTTCAGCAGTTTCTGTCCAAACTTTCCCTGCCAGAATTTGGAGAAGGCTGTTGGGTCATCTCTGAGCAGGGAAATGATGGTTTGAATCTATTCTTTCCAAAACATGGAAACACACACACACACACACACACCCAAATGTACACAAAAGATAAAGGATGAGAAAGAACAAGAGCCCCCCCCCCCCCCCCCGAACAAGAACGTTGGATTCTGCAGTCCTCATTACCTGCTTGTTCTAGTACTACCAACATCTATCCCATTCCCTCCATTGGATGGAGTTTCTTGAGCAGAAAAAGGTTATCCACTGCTTCTTTCATCTTTAAATGTTTCTTCATAATAAATGGCCAATGTACCTCTAAAGTATTTCTGGAAAGTTCTGTTAAGACTGTAAAATCTCCATTCCCTTCCCACTCCAGGGAAAGGATACAGCAAAATCCCTATTTCCTCCCGATCAGCTGGGACTCAGGAGGCCAAGAATAGATGGGGGTAGGGCCAGTCAGAGGTGGTATTTACTGGTTCTCCGAACTACTCAAACTTTCCACTACTAGTTCTCCAGAACTGGTCAGAACCTGCTGAATACCACCTCTGATGTGCCAACTCTTTAGCCAGTTTTACATTGAAAGTTGTTTTTGGATTCCATTGTGAATGGAAATATATAAACAGAATCAACAGTGGCCATAAGAAAAAATCCTACATGTTCCACTTATGTTACCGAATATGATAAAAAGGAAAAAAAGTCAAATTTAAATCTTGACCTACCAATTGGAATAGAATAGAGCTGGAAGGGACTTTATAGGTCTTCTAGTCCAGCCCCCTGTTCAAGCAGGAGAACCTTACTATTTCAGATAAGTCTAGTCTCGTGATGGTGAACTGTCTAGTCCTGTGATGGCGAGCCTGTAGCATGCGTGCCACAGGCGGCACGCAGAGCCCTTTCTGTGGGCATGCAAGCTGTTGCCCAGCTCAGCTTCACTGCACATGTGCACATGCCTCACATCAGCCAGCTGATTTTCAGGTCTCTGCACCACATGCAGGAGACTCACTCATGTGGGGGAGTCAAAAAGGGGTGTGAGGGGGGTTGTGTGCATGTGCAGGGGGCAGGGCCATTGCATTATGGGTGTTGGCATGCACATGCTTTTGGCATGCAAGGACAAAAAGGTTAGCCATCACTGATCTAGTCTCTTCTTAAAAACCTCAAATGATGAAGCACCCACAATTTCTAAAGGCAAGCTTTTCCACTGGTTAATTGTCTTCACTATTAGGAAGTTTCTCCTTCATTTCAGGTTACTTCTCTCATTGGTTAGTTTCCAATCATTGTTTCTCGTCCTGCTCTCTGGTGCTTTGTAGAATAATGTGACCCCATCTTCTTTGTGGCAGCCCCTCTAATACTGGAATACTACTATCATGTGTTCCCTAATTCTTCTTTTCTTTAGACTAGCCAAACTCAAATCCTGCAGTCATTTTCATGTGTTTTAGTCTTCAGGCCATTCATCATCTCAGTTGCTTTTCTCTGAACTTTTTCCAAGGTTTCAACATCTTTTTTGTAGTATGGTGACCAAAATTGATTGCAGTATTCCAGGTGTGGTCTTACCAGGGTTTTATAAAGCAGTAATAATACTTCACATGATATTGATTCTATGCCTCTGTTTATAAAACCCAGGATTGTATTAGCCTTTTTGGCTGCAGCTGCATACTGTTGGCTAATATTCAAGTGATCATCCACTAGGACTCCAAGGTCCCTTTCACAGTTACTGTTTTTGAACCATATCTCGCCTAATTTGTACTTATACCTTTGGTTTTTCCTGCCTAATTGTAAAACTTTGCTTTTCTCCACATTAAAATTCATTTTGTTGGATAGGGATCATTGTTCAAGTTTGTCAAGATCTTTTTGGATCCTGTCTTCAGGGGTGTTGGCTATTCCTGCCAGTTTAGTATCCCCTGCAAATTTGATAAGTTCCCCTTCTATTCCCTCGTGTAAGTCATTTATGAAGATATTGAAGAGTACTAGGTCTAAGATGGAGCCTTGTGATACCCTACTGCTTATTTCTCTCCATGTGGATGTAGTACCATTAAGGACTACTTGTTGAGTAGGTTTGTCAGCCAGCTACAAATCTATCTGGTGGTGATGTTGTCTACTCCACATTTTTCTAACTTACCAAGAAGTAGGTTGTCTTACTGAAATCTAAGTAGACTATGCCCACATTTCGCTGGTCTACTAGTTTAGTCACTTTATCAAAAAATGAAATAAGATTGGTTAACAAATCCATGCTGGCTACTAGTTATAACTTTATTTGCTTCTAGTTATTTGCAGATCTATTTCTTGATCGTTTCCAGGATCTTCCCAGGTATTGATGTTAGACTGATTGGTCTGTAGTTTCCAGGGTGTTTTTTCCCTTTTTCTGAAGATGGGAACCACATCATCTCTTTTCCAATCCTCAGGTATTTCCCTGGTGCTCCAGGATTTTTGAAAGATATGGTACAATGGTTCTGAGATAACATCTGCCAGCTCCTTCAGAACTGTGATTTATATCAATCAAGGTTGGATAGGTGTTCTTTTACCATTTTCCTTGCTTATTTTAATTTTTATTTCTAGTTTGCCTTGTAGAGTAGGTTTTTTTTGTTATGTTGGGCTATAATTTCTTTTTGTGTGAAGACTGATGCAAAGAATGAGTTAAGCAGCTCTGCTTTCTCCCTACTACCTGTTTCTTCCTTGCCATCTTCTCTCTTTAGTGGACCTAAACTATGTAAATCTATTTCCATTAGATCTCTTGATAGGAAACTTCATAATCCAGGACCTGACTTTTACTTAATGCTGCAGGACTTCTTAAGACACTCAGAATACACTAGCTAGATTCCAGCACATTCTATGTTTGGTAGAGTTTAATAAATGGATATTTTGAAGGAACAAGTTGCAAAGTGCCTAACTTTAGTTGCCTGGAATTTAATAGGAAGGAAAAAGTGAGACAAATTCACATTAGTATTAATGACAGAATGACAGGGGAGGAGAGAGAACAAAGAGGGTGGTGTTGGGGGAGGAAGAGAAAGAAAGGGCTAGCAGCAAGGAATTTACCAAAATGCCTCCCTGCCTCAAGGAAAGCAAGAACTACAGTGGGGTTATGGAAGAAGAGCTAGAAACAATATGCAGAGCAAACAGAGGGGTCTTCCTCTCCCTCAGTGCAGGAGAAGCCCCTACCCTTTTGCAAAGTGAGTACTTAGCAGATTGCTGCTTCCTTCATATGCATTCTTTCTCTCTTAGCCAGTGTTGCTAAGGGACACAAACCCTCTAGGGATGAAATACTTCCTAGCAAACAAGAGGATGCAGACAGCTAAGAAACGATAAATAGATGCTTACTTCCTAATGGCTGAAAACTTATAAGTTGTTGGTCACTATAAAATGAACAAGTAAAAGGTCCAAGAATTCATGTGCACAGAGAACGGTAAGATAAAAAAATCTATATTTTGTTGGTGAAATTGCCAGGTATTTTATAAAATGTAAGAATATAAAACATTAATTAAATAAAATCAACATATTAAACTTACTACTTTTTTAAATTACTGTTTTTTTAATCTTTCACCAAATTTGTGAAAAGTTACACACAACTCATCTAACAAAAATATTGTTTAAATGCCAATTATTAATATTACAAAAATACATATAGTTTACATTTTATGTTGTTTACAAATGGGTTTTTGGAAAATGTTGCTATTAACTATTTAAGTTAGGTCAGCTGCAAATTTTCAAAATATTTTAATTGCCTTGGTTCATTAACATCCATGTGTTTGTTTGTGTGTGTGTGTGTGTGTGGATAGATAGATAGATAGATAGATAGATAGATAGATAGATAGATAGATAGATAGATAGAGGGATAGATAGATAGAGGGATAGAGGGAGAGAGAGGGTGGGGACTAACACAAAGTGAAACATAGCAGGCTCATCTCCTAGCTGTAAACTAAAAGTAACTAGTTGCCATATGAAACAATACTTATGTTAAGATTGTATTCTCTATTGATGAAAGAAATGTCCTGGGTTTGGGTCCAAGTGGGATAAAAAGACACTGGAGACATGGAAAGATGGTTTAATGAAGGACAGAACCGCCTGGCTTGAGTCCTGAACAGAAAAGGTGATCACATGCTTCAGTGTTGGTGGAGAAGGGAAGGGTGAAAGAGAAGCTGAGTCCCTGATTTTATCGCCCTCTGGCCTTTGATCTTGAGCTTGTATTCTGATTGGTTGTCAGACTCCAATGGGGCCATGCAGGGGCAACTCTCTAGTCTGCGTTTTGAATCCAGGTTTGGTTGAGTTCTCAGATGCCATGTGGCGAGTTGGGTAAAGGGCCAATATTGTCATGCCTTAATCCCATGCCCCTGGAGCTGAAGGGGAGAACTCTTTATTATGTAAAGTGGACTAGCTTGGCCTTCTTAATGGCCTATTGACAAAGTGAGGATGGGCAGGAAACTACAGGGAGCTATTCTGTCTTTTAAAACATGTTTCTTCCTTTTCACAACCGGAGAAATATCTGCCTTTTCAATATTTCCTAGGATATTTCGTTTTTCTGGGAGAGGGTGGGGTGATAACTTCCTACACTATGATAACAGAGCTGTTTTCTTATTGTCTTGCTTTCATAAACACCTGCCAGGCTAATCATTTATTAAATGTTAACTGTCAGCAAATATTTGACAGAAAATTGAGCTCATCTTCCCTATAACTGCCTAAGGACTTACACTATTTGTTTAACAACAGTTCAAAATGTTATGGCTTGGGAAAAGCAACCTGTAGTCTGTACTTGCTCTTACGATTGGTCTATTGAAGCCTCCTCCCCACAGACATTTCTTTGTAATTTAGACACTTGGTAACTGGCTTGTATTTATGGGCAGTTGTGGTATCCTGTGGCCACATGATTGCTATTTTGCAATCCTTTTTGCTGATTTTGAGCAAAAAATGGCCATTGGGAAAGCATTTGCTTACCACGGCATGATTCTCTCAAGGACTGAAGTGAAAATTGTCACAAAACTGGGTCTGATTTGACTTACCATGTCAATCCTTTTTATTACTTTACAATATAAAATATAAAAATACAAAAGCAAATAATAGGAAAAATAGGGGAGGGAGGGGAAAGGGAAGAGACAAGTGTAGAGAAGGGGAAAGGAAAGAAAAGGCATTGACTTCCAACTCCCTTTGGTGCAGTAGAATAAGGAGTAACATCAAACCTCAACTTTTTACTTTTACATAGTAGTATAAACTAACCATTTCTATAACAACAGGTTTATCTAATCAGTAAAACCCAAAATCAAAGTTCCATTTTTTTCCAGTTCAAGCACAAAGTCCAGAAACAGTTTCCAAGTAGAAACAAAAAGTACTTGTGTTGTTTTCTTTTATCAAAGCAGTCAATTTAGCCACCTCTTCTAATTCCATCAGCTTTTGCAGCCATTTATCCATTGTAGGGATTGAAATTGTGATGATTTGGCATAAAATAAGGCAGACAGCAAGGAGCTTGAACTAGAGGCTTGTCTTTATTCAGCAGCAGCCATCTTAAAATTACCTTCTGCCCCAGATGACATCATTAAAAAAGTTAGCTGTTTCCTAACTTTCTTAAAGAGCTAGGCATAACAATTGAACTTGGAATATAGCATAAAACACACACATCATTACATCTCCCTTCTTAAGTATAAAACATCTAATATGATACAGTCTTTCCATATTTTTGGTTTAATAGCTTGACCATAGCGAGAGAAAGTTACCGTTGTCTGATCATCAGTAAAATTGCTGTCAGACTGTGAATCAGTCCCGGCATTGTCATGCTGATATGCTTACATTATCCTTGGCGTTCTCAGTAGGCTGTATATCTGTGTTTAGGAATTCTGTGCCATCATGCACTTGTGCTTCATTTTCCTTGCTGTTTTCTTCTTCCAACGCAATATCAGCAACAGTGTCTGGACGAAGATGACACCTGTTTCTTCTCAATTGCTGTCCACACTTGGTTTCAACTACATATGATTTTGGTGAATTGCCTTCTCTGACAATTCAAGCAGGTTCCCATGTTCTCCCAGTGACTCTGTGTCTCACAACGTGCCCGGCACACAGTGGACAAAGAGGTTTGGTAGATTTATCAAAATACAGTTTTTGCTTTCTCATGTTTATGTTCCTCTGAGCTGTTACTGGCTCATGTGTGATGGAACGAGGCTGCAATTTATGTGGAGGAGTAGGCACTGTAGTCCTCAGTGTTCTCCCCATTAGCAGCTGTGCTGGTGAGCATAAAACCTCAATGGGTGTTGCACGATAGTTTAATAGGCTTAAATACACATCCTGCCCTGACGATTGTGCTTTCTGTATAATGGATTTGGCTATGCCAACATATTTTTCTGCTAGGCCATTGGCCTGTGGGTGATAAGGGCTTGTGGGATTGTGCTTGATTCCCCATTCACACAGGAAGCACTGGAATTCAGCACATGAGAATTATGGGCCATTGTCAGACACAGGTTCTTCACACACTCCATGTCTTGAAACTATTGTCTTGAAAGCCCATATGACTGTTGACGCTTTTAAACTTCCCAGCTGCACTAGTTCAAAGTATTTGCTGTAGTAGTCTACTATCATCTGGTAGTGGATGTCTTCAAAATGAAAAAAATATCTGTAGCCAATCACTGCCACGCCCATGAAGGAGCATTCCACAGTGTAAGAGGTTCTTTTGCATTGTTTTTTTGAAATGTCTGGCAGGTGTCACACTTATAGCAATAGTTAGGCTTATATACCACTTCATAGGGCTTTCAGCCCTCTCTAAGCGTTTTACAGAGTCAGCATATTGCCCCCAACAACAATCTGGGTCCTCATTTTACCCACCTCGGAAGGATGGAAGGCTGAGTCAACCTTGAGCCTGGTGGGATTTGAACAGCCAAACTGCTGAACTGAAGTAGCCTGCAGTGCTGCATTTAACCACTGCGCCACCTCGACTTCTTTACAAGTGTTTCAATATCAGAGTCCAGATGAGGCCAGTAGACCACCATTACACAGAGTAATGCCCAGATGTCCCTGATGAATTTGTTCTATTACTTCTGTCTGCTGTGACTTAGAAATAAGAATACGGTCACCCATGAGTATGATATTCTCATGAATGGATAGTTTATCTTTCACAGGCCAGAATTCCTGCAGCTCAGGACACAGCTTCTTGCATTTTTCTGGCCAGCCATTGCACATGACACGAGTTAGTTTCTCTAGTACTTTGTCCTGTTTGGTGTCTTGTCTTATTTTCTCCCACTATACATCTGATATTGGCATATTCACTAGTACTGTATGTACCTGCTCTTCCAACTCAGGTTCCTCCCTGGCTTCATGTCCTTCTGGAAACACCCTTGACAGGCAATCTGCCATTGGAATTTCCTTCCCAGGCTTATACTTCACTGTGAGATCATACTGCTGTAATTTCATAAGCATTCGCTGCAAGCGTGGAGGTGTAGAAGCTAGCGGTTTTTGTAGTATGTACTCCAATGGCTTGTGGTCAGTTTCTACAACTACTGGGCAACCATATATGTATTGGTGAATTTTCTCACATCCATTCACAATGGCCAACATATCTTTCTCAATTTGAGCATAATTAGCTTGTGTTGTGGTCAGTGCACATGAAGCATATGCCACAGGATGTCCTTGTTGAGTCAGTACAGCACCTAACCCAAACTGGGATGTGCATAACAGTATCAGACTGACCCCCTTCCAAGTTACAGTGGCATGGAATTTGTCCTCATGCCAGATCTACAGTGGCATGGAATTTGACCTCATGCCAGGGAGCTCTTTCTTTGATGACTTTGATGTAGCGGATGGAATCTTTGAGGAAGGGCAGGGAGAATACGAAGAAAGCACTAGCCATCGCCGCAGAAGAATATAAAAAATCAGGCAACAAGCATCATTCCTTTCAGCCCCCCTTCCTAGTGGGAGACAAAGTTTTCCTGTCCCCAAAATGTATATGGCTAAGATTGCCTAGCAAGAAATTAGGACCCAAATTCTTAGGCCCATTCCCAATAGTGAAAGTAATTAATCCGGTAACAGTTAGGCTAAATTTCCCCAGCATTCTAGAGAAAATACATCTGGTGTTTCATTGTAGCCTACTAAAGCCGGCCCTGGGATCTAGGTTATGACCTTAGACCCAGGCTCCACCTCCTCCTACAGTAGTCCAAGGGGAAACCCACTATGAAGTGAAGAAGATTCTAGACTCTAGGTCAGTGATGGCTAACCTTTCTTTCCTCAGATGCCGAAATCGCGCGCACGCATACTTGCATGCCCACATCCATAATGCAATGCTCCTCCCAGGCACCCCCTGCACATGCTCATGCAACCCCCCCCAATGCACTTGCCCTGTGGATGCACGCAACATCCCCACCCTTTTTACCTCACATCCCAAAACAGCTCTAAGAGGGGGGAAAAGCCTCCCATCGAAAACAGCGCTGAGTGGGGTGGGGAATCCTCCCTTTTCCTCCTCTCAGCAATCTTTTGTGAAGGGAGGCTTCTCAAAACAGCTCTGAGAGGGGGGAAAAGCCTCCCATTGAAAACAGCACTGAGGGGGGGGGGAATCCTCTTTTTCCTCTTCTCAGTGAACTTTTGCAAAGAGAGGCTTTTCCTCCTCTCAGCAATCTTTTGCAAAGGGAAGCTTCTCAAAATGGGATGCCCCCGTCCCTTTGCTCCCCTCAATCTGTCTCTCTCTTTCCCTCTGCCTCCCTCAATGGCTCAGCATGAAGAACTGGGGGGAACCATGCAGAGGAAAAGGAGGAGGAAGGAAAGAAGGGAGAGAAACGGGGGAGAAAGAGAGACAGGGACAGAGAGAGAAAGAGTGACACACAAAGGGGGGAAGTTGGGAGATGCTCCCTCTAAATACTGACTCCCTCTGCTTTTTTGGGGAAATGGGGTGATCCCAGGAGGGGAAAGGAGAGGAGGGTCCTTGGTGAAGCTCTACCCCCTATTCCCCTCATCCCAGTTAAGCCAGCTTGGTTTGGGAACCAGCTTTTCTAACTTATTTGGGATCTTCTAA
The DNA here is from genome assembly GCF_051295495.1 of Thamnophis sirtalis. Lineage (NCBI taxonomy): Eukaryota > Metazoa > Chordata > Lepidosauria > Squamata > Natricidae > Thamnophis > Thamnophis sirtalis. The sequence continues at coordinate 112,683,393 of NW_028261385.1, read as the reverse complement.
TTTAAGATCTTCCTTTACTCTCCTTACCCCTTTTGCTGGCACTTTCAGAACTTCTATTTGTTGGGCAGGCGATTGAGGGTGGGGGACATATGACAACCTAAGGACTCTCTCCCCAAAGCCAGGAAAAACATAGAGGAAAAGTAGCAGATCACCCAGCAGAGAGCCAGACACTTTCCTGCCTTCCATGTGCAAACACTGCAATCCACAGCCCTGCAATAGGATGAAATGTTTTTTTGAAATCTACTTCTCATTTTCCATGGGAATTGACATTCTGTACCTCCCCCTCCCCAACTCTCTCTGCCATTTTATTTAACCCTTGGATCTATTGAACCACCAAGTCCAAGCCGCAAAACCCTTTTCTTAAAAGCAAGCCCGTCGGGGCTCAGTATCTTCTCTGTTGCATTTCTCTTTTTCTCTCTGTTTCTCTTTCTCCCTCTCTTTCTCCCCCGTTTCTCCCCCATTTCCTTCCTCCTCCTTTTCCTCTGCAAGGTTCCTCCCAGTTCTTGCTGAGCCATTGGGAGAGCACACACAGAGAGAAACAGATTGGGGAATCTCGGCCAAGCATGCCAGGGAACAAAGAGATGGGGACAGCCTGTTTTGCAGCCACAGCAGCTGCAGATGTTTTGGTGTGTCTTTTTATTTTCTCACCCTTGGAGAGTTCCCCACCTCTTTTCTCCTCCTTTCCTGCCTGGCTCTGCAGGCACCTGCAGTTGCGGGCTGTGAAGAAGGAGCACCGAGCCCTGTATTGAAGCGGGGAGAGGAGGAGGTGGGAGAGGAGAGAGAGAGAGAGGGAGGAAGGCATTTTGGCAAAATCTTTTATGTCACTCTCCTTTTGTTGGATCTATATTAATTGTCCTTTCTAATCCTAGACCCCGTCATGAGAAGGGGAGAAAAACGACCCAATGTGCAAACCAGAAGTCAATTCCTGTACTTCCAGTTTGCGTGTTGTGTTGTTTTCCCCTCTCTGGAGACTTCAGGAAAGCGTCTGGAGGGTGAAAAATGGCCAAAAATGAAGGCCAAAATCAGCTGGCCAGCGCATGCATGCACACTGGAACTGACAGGGCAACACCTTGCGTGCCCTAAGAAATGGCTCCATGTGCCACCTATGGCACGGGTGCCATAGGTTCACCATCATGGCTCTAGTTGTATAGGGGTCAATTACAATATTTAGTTCACTGGAAAGGGTACCCTTTGTCAGAAGCTACGTGAGTAAAAAGCTGGAATATGAAGGCAGATAGACTAATTAAGCAATTCCATGACAAATACCCTGATAAGACAAAAGCCCCCCCTGGGGCGGGAAGGTGGTTAGGTATTTAATTAACCTCCTGTGTTACTTCCTTTACAGGACATGCTCTCCTGTTGAGGTGCTCTCTGGGGACCCTTGTCAGACAAATTGCATCACTTTAAACTGGAAGCTTCCCAGCAGGCAATTAAACACTGTCTTCCATTTATCTCCCTGTCTGATTCTGATGGGATAATATACTTCCCTCAAGTCTAATTTGGTAAATATCTTCCATTTGGCTAGGTGAACTAGCATGTTCTTCATGAGGGGAAGAGGGTACATATTCTCCACACATATCCCATTGATTCCCCTGAGGTCTACGCATAATCTCATTGTTCCATCCTTTTTCTCCTTAAACAGGACTGGGGCTGCTACTCGAGATTTAGCTGGCTGGCTATGTTCTTGTTAATGTACGTCCTCAGCTCCTTCATCTCTTTGGGAGTCATGGAGAACAGCTTGGTAGTTTTGCCCCTGGCAGAATTTCGATTGTGCAGTCCATAGGCCTGTTAGGGGATAGCACATCACACTCCTCCTCCCCGAAAACATCTGCAAGGTCCCAGTATTCCCTGGGGATTTGGGACCCCAGCGGTCAATCTGACCCAGCTCCTGGGTGTCCTGAGGTTTCAGCTCCTGTCCTCTGTGGAGAGGCTTGCACAACTAAGTCGGGTGAGGGAGGGAAGGGACATCTTCCAAATCTCTATTTCCTGTTTTCTCCTTCCCACCATCTCATCGGTCCCACTTGTCCAGCCAACCTAATCCCAGGATCACAGCTTCTTTCCGGGATAATCATAAACCAGATCATCTCCCAGTGCTGACCCATCTCCACCTTCACAGACTCTGTTAAGTGGATTACTGGGGGGGGGGGGGCTCCTATTAGTGAGCCATTGACTTGTCCAAATCTCATGGCCCTGGATAGCCTCCTTGCCCAGATTCCCAGCCTCAGCCCTGTGGGTAGGCTTATTAAGCATTGGGTGCAGCCTGAGTTTATTAGGTGATGAGATTTAACCAGTTCACACCTTTTCATTAGAACCTGTTGTTAACTTTCTAAGCAGTTTGGAGAACCAGTTGTTGGAAGAAATCTCCTTCTGTTCCCCCCCCCACTTTACAGAGCTAATCCTGTAAGGAACGCAGGAAGGAAACATTCTGGTGTTATTTCTAGCCTAATCTTTATTGCCCTGCTTACAGAAACTAACTCTTATTACATTGTAACAGCTTAAGGTTCCCAGACTTACTGTCACCTGAGCTTCTCTGGAGATTTTCTTTCTTTCTTCGCTGGTACTTTGCTGGGGCTTGACTTTCTTAAAGGGGAAGGGTTGTTTTAAGTTTTTTACACTGCTCTTGGGAGAAAATACTCCCCTGTTGGAGTTCTTCCAGCCGGGATGTAACAATCAGCACTTTGAAGAAATAATTGAATAACAAAGCAGAGCTGCTGGAAAGAAGCTTTTAATGACAAGCAACCAAGATGAGTGACATTCAGCAAGGCTTCTTGGCTAGCTGGAAAGATTGACATTCAAACCTGAACTGATATACCCTTTCTGAGTTTTGGTCTAAAACTGGTTTTTGTTGAAGTTTAATTCTGTGTTTGATAACATTTAATCCTGTGTTTATTGAGGGGATAATTTTCTCCATTCAGCTGTCAACTCGCAAAGCATCCCTGGCCTACTCTCGACTTGCCATAGGCTAGGGGGATGGGAAAACAAACTGCAGATGCACCAAGGGAGCACTTCAGTCAAAATGAAAGCACATTCCAGCCATCTTTCTGTCAAGGCCATCTCTGTGATTACCCACAGTGGCCAGAGGGGAGTGATCTCTACAACCTGCAAAACTGCTTCACTGGAGAATGTGACTAATGACAAACCACTTGGGGGGGAGGGGGAAACAGGATCAGAGCCGGGAAGTAAATTAAGAAAGGTCAGAATTGGCTTCATTTGGAATGTGCCAACATGAAGCTCCGAAAATATAACTGGATTTCTGTTGAAGCTTGGCTCGAGGCTCATGATTTAATTAGGGCATCGGCCAGAACTCTTTTTTTGCAAGGAAAAATATTTACCTCTGTTCCTGAAAAGAAGCAGGGTTGAGAAATCTGGCTAGTTTTTATGCATTTGTTCTGGTAATTACTTTAACAAGCAACAGCTACTGTGTTTGCTCTTATGCTACTTTCTAGTGCTAATTGCTTTTTTTTTGTAGTTAGGCTTATCTCAAATGTTTATGCTTGAGCTTGCCTGGGGTGTTAGTTCTGGCAATGAGCCAGACAAGGCTTGTGTTTTAATTTTAAAAGGATTTAAACTGTTGTGATTTAATTATTTTTATTGTGTTTGATTTTTTTTCTGCCTCAAGGTTTCTTTTTCTATCTGGGAGGGGTCTTCCTTTACTGCTTTAATGGTTCCTGGCACTGTCCTTTTAAGGTGTACTTCCAAGAGGCAGGATGCAAACTGATTATTTTACTGCTTTCTGGGGTGTATGTGATCTTTCCTTATAGCTGGATGATTTCCTTAGGATATCTTGTGAGGTGAGTGAGATCAGCTGTGCTTGACAAACTTCGGAGGGCAGAGACTGGAACCTGGGTTTCCTATATAATTTGTTAATTTGTCTCTTTAGCTTGGCATTTTGTAGCCCAAATATGCCCGCTCACTTTGTGGAGAGCTTAAATGACCTGTCTCCTAAAAGGTTTCACTTTATGAGCAAGAGTTGGCTGCTGATAGTTATCATTGCATTTTAACTATTTTAATTCCTCAAAGCGCTCTGACATCCTGCCTGATTTGTAACTCCAGCTTGCAAGTCTTTTTAATCTAATGATTGGTATTTAGGGCAGCTTTTTGTAAGCAAAGAAGCTTTTTGTATTTTTGTATTGGTAATACTTCACTTCATTTAGTGACTTCATTTAGTGACCATTAAAGTTACAATGGCACTGAAAAAAGTGACCTATGACTGTTTTCACAGTTACAACTGATGCAGCATCTCCACAGTCATGAGAGGCTGGGTTAAGAGAAGTGCTCCTCAATGTAAGTGATATCAAGTTGGCCACTCCCACTCAATCAGATGACCACTCAGCCATGTCTGGTCATTAGGGCAGAGAACTGGTTGTTAAATTATTTGAATCACACCACTGTTCAAACTCCTACTGTGCTCCCGGTTTGGGTGCCATGATTCTCACAGGGATTGTGAAGGGACAGATGGTTCTACTCACCATTGGGTCTCTTTCTCCCTCAACTTTGCTATTATTCGAGGCAGGTGACTGGTCTCCTCTGGCCAGAGTTTGGGAGGGGGAGAAGGGACCTTGATGATCTGCTGTCCCAAGCCAGTGGTGGGTTTCAAATTTTTTTGAAACCTCTTCTGTGGTCTGTTTTGTGGGAATGGCTTGCTGCCCATGTGACCAAGTGGGAGTGGCTTGCCACCCATGTGACCGGGTGGGAGTGGCCAAGATGATGTCACTGAATTTTTTGCCCCATGAATAAACTACAATAAGATTAAAATAAGTACACAAAACAATAAAAGAGCTACTTACAGAAGGAAGATGACTGTCCTTGCCAGTCTTCAGTATCACTGACTCCAATGAATGGCCTGCACAAAGAAGAGACACAGAAATGAACTCTTCCATTGCATGCACTGCATTAGGATGAAACATGCACACAAAACAATAAAGACAGCTACTTACAGAAGGAAGATTACTGCCTTGCCGGTCTTCTGCACCACCACCTCACCACCTTGCTCCAATAACCTGCACAAAGATGAGGCACAGAAAGGAAGACTTTAATCGCATGCACTGCATTAGGATGAAACAAGCACACAAAATAATAGAAAAGGAGGATTACTCTCCTTTCTCCATCTTCTGCACCACTACCTCACCACCTTGCTCCAATAACCTGCACAAAGAAGAGACACAGAAAGGAGGACTTTTATTGCTTGCACTTACTATATTAAGGATGAACCCAGCACACCCAGCAATAAAGACAGCTACTTACAGAGGGAAGATTACTGCCTTGCCGGTCTTCTGCACACCACCACCTTACCACCTTGCTCCAATAGCCTGCACAAAGAAGAGACACAGCAAAGAAGACTTTAATTGCATGCACTTATACTTTATATAAGAATAACCCAATGAAAGAGATACACTCAAGTACTTACTTGTGCTTTTGGTTTTCTGGTTGTTGATATTTTCATATTGTTCTTAGGCTTCCAGACTCCTCAGTTGCAGCTTTCTTGGTCTTTATCCGTGGATCATCAGCCATGGGGTGGTGGGCTCTGAACCATTTTTTCACTGCAGGAATTGGGTCCCATCTCTCAACAGGCATGCCAACAACACTTATCACCAGGTAAATTCACAGAGCAATACAGATTTCTTTTTCTGAAATTTAGTTCTCAGTTAAAAAAACAGGAATATATGAATTAGGTTCAGTACTTAGGTCAGTCCAAGTAGCTATTCAAGAGTTAGTGGTTAGAAGCAATGGTAAAGCAAGATATGGATTTAAAAACAGAAATATTTTTTTGACTATTTGAAAGGGAATACAATACATATTTAATTTTACACGTTAGTAGCTGCTGGAATTGTGTTTGCACAAGAGTGGAAAAACAGATATGAAAATGAATAAATATTAGAATGTGCAGAAATAAATAAATTGACAATTAAAATCAAGAAGGCTTTGAATACTTTTTCACATGGGATTTGTTTTAGCAATTGCTAACTAACAGAAACAGAAATTAGAAATCTACATGTATGAAAGAAAACACCAATTATGTAAGGAAAGGTCACTAAAATGTATAAGGAAATATTATTAGTACTTGATCATTATTAATGTGTAGATAACTGCTGGACATTGCGCACCCACACCCACACAAATTATGACAGTGCCAGGAAAACACCAAAAAATAACAATTTCCCCCCAAACGAAACCAGTTTTTTTCCCTAACCCTAAGGACAGGAAAGACAAAGCCACTGGAATAAAAATCATCAAGGTATTGTGGAAAATTATAAAGGATAGTGCCAGGAAACTCACAGAACCAGCAACCACCTCACAATTACCTAAACAACCAGGTAGCACACAGAAACACACAAAATCTGGCAAAGCTGCCTTGCACCAACCTGACCTGCCCATAGAAAAGCAGCCACTTTGAGACACATAAATCATGCACCAACCTGCACACTTAAAAGCAACATATTGCATCACAAATAAAACATTTGCAAAAAGGAATAACATTTCTTGTAATAAACATATTCTATAAAAAATAAATAAATAAAAATTCCCCCAAAATAATTAAAAAAATTCTATAAATAATAAAAAAGTCCTTAAAAACCATTAAAAATATTTCATACACAATAAATTACAATAAAACCATTTAAAATATTCCATACACAATAAATTATAATAAAACCATTTAAAAATATTCTATCCACAATACTTTTAAATGTATTGAGTATAGAATATTTTAAATGGTTTATTTTAATTTATTGTTGATAGAATATTTTTTTAAAATAGTCTAACACAATTTTAAAAAAGATTCTACCAACAATAATTTAAAATGAAACCATTTCAAAGTATTCCACAAACAATAATTTAAAATGAAACCATTAAAAATATTCCATACACAATAAATTACAATAAAATCATTTAAAAATATTCCATACACAATAAATTACAATAAAACAATTTAAAAATATTCTATCCATACTTTCAAATATATTGAATATAGTATATTTTAAAATGGTTTATTTTAATTTATTATTGATAGAATATTTTTTTAAAATAGTCTAAGACAATTTAAAAAAACAATCTACACACAATAAATTGAAATAAACCATTTTTTAAAAATTCTATACTCCATACTTTTAAATAAAACAATTTAAAAAAATTCTATACACAATAAATAAATAAATAAGCATAAAAGAAAAAAAATGGGTCACTTACCAGCAGGCAGAATCAGCAGCTCTCCGATGAGATGGATGCAGCAAGGAACAGGCAGGTGATGAGGCAGCAGGTAAGCTGGACTGAAGGGACAAGGGACAACCAGGTCAGCTAGGCGAGACTGGAGATGGCGAGGGCAGAGGGGGGTAGCAGGAAAACCCCTTTGGGCCACGTGGCATACGCCAGCTCATGGCTTTCGCAAGGCAAGGCCTGAAGGCCTTCCCTTGTGAAAGCCACGAGCTGGCGTAAGCTAGCCTCCCGCCACCCCCCTCGCCCCCCTCGCGCTTAGTTGCTTACCTGGAAGGCGAAGGGAAACAAAATGAAACAAAGGGAGGACCCGATCAGCAAGCGCGATGCGACAGCTGCTCGGGAACAAGAAAGATCCGCTCAGTGAGCAGCGGGCTGGGCTAGTTTAGTGTGGATGGGCAGGGGAGTGAGTGAGCTACGACGGAACGGGCAGGGCGAGCAAGTGAAAGGGCCGGGGCAGGTGTTCCGGAACTTACTTCTGGATCCACTGGTGGAACCTCTTCTAACCGGTTTGGTAGATTTGACGAACCGGTTCTACCAAACTGGTGCGAACCGGTAGGAACCCACCTCTGTCCCAAGCTGGACTTCTCTGGTGGCTTCCATGGTAATTCTTTTTGCTTTGCTGGCATTGTCAGCCCTGCTTTTGGTTTGGGTGCAGCCGCCAAGCATTCAGCTGCTCAGTATCCTGGCTGGCCACATTGAAAGTATTGGATGGGGATTCGGGTTGGTCTTGTGGAAACACTGGTGGGATGGATGAAGCCGATCATCTCTTGGGTGGTTCAACTCAGAGGTCCTCACTTCAGAGTTGCTCCTTGGTCCAGTGCAGTGGTGGCCTGGTACCACTCTTGTAGCTGATTGGGGAGGCCTCGATATGTGCAAGCCTCTCATAGCCCCCTATTGAGGCCGTCTTTGAAGTGGAAGATGAGCATCTCTTCTGGCCAGTGCTGAAGCCTCCCCGTGACCCTCTGGAATACTTGAATGTATTCCTTCACTTGACAACCCCTTTGTTTTATCTCGCCTCCTCCATTACTTCCAGCCAGTTCAGAGGTTCCACTCAGTGGATGCCCATGTAGTCAAACCACTCTGTCAGCTGCTCTATCAAAGATGTCCGAAGCATGGTCAAGTATTTCCACTCTCTCGGCTCATCACAGTCTACCATTCTCCATTTCCTCCACTGCATGGGTTGGGCCCCCATATACATGGGTGCTCTACAGGGAGTTAGACTTGCTCTGCTCTGATGGCTCTCTTCCACCAGAATTTGTGGGACAGGGGCTTCCCTCATTGCTGATTCTTCCCATGCCTGTCAGATTATGCTCCTCCAGCCACACTTTCAGCCATGCAATCACCAGTGGGGTGGTCTTGTTCATTTGGATTCCTGCTTGTATTACCACTGGTTCCTTCACTAGCTTGTTGGCAGCGTCCTTCCCCTTCTTCTCAGCCATCTCTCCCTGAGGATTTCCCTTCCCCTTGAAGTGACCAGGTAGAGGACTGGGGCTCAGGAATCCTGGAGGTTTGATGAGTTTAAAGAGTGTTGGTTTAATGTCATGGTTCTGAGTAATTCTCCCAATCAATTCAAGATTCTGAGGCCATGGCTTCCTTAAAACTCCTGTTTATTGGGTACATCTTATCGGCACAGTCAAATGTGAAACCAACACTGAATAATTCCCATACTTTGGTATAATTAAAGAATAGATACACCCCACTCCCTTTGTTTCACAGGTCAGGTAAGCCAACCGAGCAGGTGATGAACTTCTTAGCACCCCCTCCTGCCATTGCTAGGGCACGTTGATCTGGCCTTGGCTCGTAGGAGCCTTATCATTGTTATGTCTGCCACGTAAGAGGAAAACACTACATTCCATAATCCCCTCCACCTCCAAGCATGGCAAGAAAAATATGGCTTCAGCTAGAGTCATTTCATGAATTGACAGTGGCAGTGTTTGCCTGAGCTCTTCTGGATTCCTGACTATTCACATGCCTGGAAATGAGGAGGGGGAAGAGGTGACATGAGAGACAGGAGGATAAAAGGGGGAGGTTTGGTGAAAAATGGGGGAGAAAAAAGGAGGACATAGGAGGAGGAAGAGAGACAGAGAGAGACAAGCAAGCTCCTAATTCTCCATTGCTAATCTACTGTTTTAGATGGAATATAATTCTATTTAATTCTATTTAAAACTGGTCAATATTCCTTTCAAGACAACTGCTATTATCATTGGTTCTACATTATTCTGCATTTTGTACCTTGAATAATACACAGTTACAGGCACATTTTGAGGAAGTTTCAAACTACAACAGGTTCAGAGTAGGGTAACAATTGGATATTACAGCAATAGCAAAAGCACTTAGACTTATATACCTCTTCATAGTGCTTTACAGCACTCTCTGGATGGTTTACAATGTCAGCATATTGCCCGAAACAAGTTGAGTCCTCATTTTACTAATCCTGGAAGGATGGAAGGCTGTGTCAACCTTGAGCCCCATCAGGATTGAACTCCAAAGTGTGGGCAGAGTCAGTCTGCAATACTGTATTCTAATCACTGTCACTTATAAAGAAAGACTGAAGGAACTGAGATGAAAGCTTGAAAACAAAAGATTGATGGAGATATGATAGCTGAAATATTACAATAAGACTTGTTTTCTATCCTATATAGTAGGATATAGAGTATTAAATATTAAAACACCCCCTCCTAATAATGATAGAGGGGTGGACTTACTACATTAAATGGCTCCCCCCCCTCCATTTATGATTCTATTCTTTTTCTTTGGGTTAAATGTCAGTTTATTTAAGTCCATGAAATATAAAACTCCAAGTTATCCTTTCTGAACTTCCATTGTCTTCCGAGTATCAGGTATTAGAAAAAAAATGATACAGACTGGTATCAGTACACCAATAATACCTGGCCAGGTCTCTAAATGATCTCTCTCAGCAGTTTCACATACATTAAATTTCATAGTAGATAATTCTTAGAGCATCTTATGAAACAAAACATTGAAAAAAATAATAGGACTCCAGCACCACCTTCTGGGAAGGGCCAGAGTCACTACGTAACACTATCCATTCTTTAGACATCAAGGTTTAGAGAGAGTTGAAGAGATTGAAAAGAATCTAGTTCACTTCTCCTGTTCCACTATTTCAGGTCTTTCAAACTCCCAGCCCGTGGGCCGGATGCATCACTTGCTGGCAACACCCACGCCCGGTTTAGCAAAGGGGAAAAAGTCCCAATACATCATGTGACACCATGATGACGACATGAGCTTGACACTCCTGCACTATCTGGACCAAAAAGCTAATGACAACTGAATCTGACAACTGAACTTTTTTTTTTTTAAATATAATTTTTATTAAACATTATTACCTTTAAAAAACAGAAAGAAAAATACAACAACATAAGAAAGACAAATCATACATAACAATATAAAGTAAATATACAGCCTTTTGTATCGACATTCATTAGTTATACATTTTTTTAAAGCGTAAAACATACAGATACAAATACCGTTTTAAACATACAACCCCCCCTCCCCCTCCCCTGCGGTGACAGTCATTCACAGCCCAACTTTTTCTTTCCTTCCTCATTGTTAGGTCTCTAAGCCACATCTTCTCATTGCAAAGTTCAGGGATCTATTACAGTACCCATGTTAACTTTCCCCATTTTAAGTCCCTGCTGTTCTCCTTGTCGCCCACATATACCATAGGTTCCAGCTAAGATAATGTTCCGTTTCTCCTTTGTCCCTCAGCCAACCCGTCATTCTGTCCATTTCTGCACATTCATAGATCTTTTTAATTATAGCATCTTCCGACGGTATGGTAGTGGATTTCCAAAATTGTGCATCGGTTATTCTTGCGGCCACAATTATATGCAGGCTCAAATGCCATATTGAACTACTTATGTTTTCTGGTTTAATGCTTAGTAGAAGGTTCTCGGGTCTCCATTCCATGTTTGCCCCGGTAACCTCTTTTAACCATTTTTTAATCCTTTTCCAATATTTCGTGGCCTCAGTACAGGACCACCAAATATGGTAGAATGTGCCATCCTTTCTTCCACATTTCCAACACAATGGAGATAACCCAGGGAACATCTTGGCTAACCTCGTTGGGGGGAAGTGCCACCTATAAACCATCTTGTATATGTTTTCTTTGAATGCAGTAGATGTTGTAAGTTTAATGGTCTTACTCCATAGATCCCACCATTTGCCCATTTCAATTTCATAGCCTAGGTTTCTCTCCCATGCTATTAGAAGGCTTTTGTCCATCTCTTCATTAGCATCTTGGCAGGTCAAAAATTGGTAAATCTTCGATAATATTTTCTTGTCTCCACCAAACAGGATCTTATCTAGCCCCTGAGGGTTTGGGTAGATCCCAAAACGTGCCTTATCACTTTTAAACCTGTTTCTAACCTGTAAATATTCCCACCATTCCAAATTCCTGCCCTGTTGCTCTAATTCCATCTTTGTTTTCATGTTGCCATCTTCTGTCATGATGTCTTTATATGTTATGTTTCTTGTCCAATTAAATACACTCGGATGCGTTAAGGCCTCTAATGGTGCCAACCAGCACGGAACCCTAAGATAGTATTTTTTCCTCATCTTTTCCCAGACCCCCATCAAAATCTTCCGAATATAATGTCCCATGAAGTACTTATGGGGGGTGTCTCTTTCTTGCCAGAGGGAGGCATGCCATCCCTGGGGGAGGTCATGTCCCTCTATAGCCAATAGGTGCAACTGAACTTTTAATGATGAAGACAAAATAGAAAATACGGTAGCTTCAATGAAAAATCTCTAGAAAGACTATCCCACATTTGCTCAAAGACTTTGCCTCTCAAAGTTAAGTGCAAGAATGGATAATAATTATAAGGGTTTTGACTAATAATCCCTCTATGAAAGTTCTCTCAGAATAATATTTAACTGTCCTGTAACTTTATAATGGCAGATTTAGTAAGCCACTTTCTCTCATAATGTTTTTCAGACAATCTACTATCTATAGAAAAATGAGACTGACTACCTGATTCTCATTACTCTGACCAAGGAGGTCATTTTTAACCTCTTGGCAAACTGAGATCATCCCTTTTTGCATTTTATAAAAATGATTATCTGCACTGGTAATTTTAGGAAAGAAAGTGATAATGACAGCTTCTGCATCATTTTGGAATAAATTTCACTTCTGCAGAAAAAATAAAAATAAGAACATCAGACCTAGTCTGAATATTTAGAAAAAGCTATTGGTTCCTTAAAATGTCCAGCAGCCTCTTAATAGGAACTAGTGAATGAGTCTACCACCACATGCCTAATTAATGACCCTGCCAGTTGCAGCTGGAAGAGCTGAGCTGGGGGTGATTAATTAAATTAGCTGGCAGAGGAAATTACACTGGAAAAGCCAAAGTTTGATTGCTCCATAATTAACCACAGTGCAAATAATATCTGCATCTATAACTTCCAGCAATGAGATCAGAAGCCAATTGAATTTGGCACTGATTGAAGCTATAAATATCCTGCAGTGAAAAATGATAGGTTTATTCTGAAGGGAAAACTTACAAAAATGGATATGGGATATAGTAGGCAACTTACAAGGAGACTTCTCAGGAATCAATAATTTGTTTTAGTGAACTCTTTCCCCCAGCTATTTAGCTTGCAGATAATTTTTAACATATTTTCAAATGATTTTCATACTATTTTCACAGTATAATAAACACATCTCAAAATGGTTTTTGTTTTTAAAATCCCTTTCTTGTGTTATCAATAAACAAAGATAAATTAATAGAACATTTCAGCTTAACTCTCTTAACAGTATGGCTGTTTCCAAAAGGTGCAGTTTCTGATATCTTACATGCAAGTCTCTTGATATATTGTTTACTAACCTGCCAGTCCAAATAAAGAATCTACATAACCACAGTAAAGGATTTCTTCAGTCCCAACAATTTGTACCAGAGTACCAAACTAGACATTGTATGCAAACTGCTCAGGTGGAAGCAGGGAGGTAAATGTGTCCTCAAAGCAAACACCAGCTCTTAAGAAGATTTTTCTCAGAAACACAGCAGGAGACAAAAGAGTTAAATTCTCTATCCATGCTAACTCTGACCACATTAATTTTCAGTCTCCAAGGCTGCTGCAGATTTATACTTTTTACAAAGTGAAAATTGAGAACAAGGAAACATGTTATATCCAAAATCTACAGATCGGTTAATCAAAAATGCCAGGAAGCAAAATGCAGGTTTTCAGGTTATCTGGAGTTCTTCATCAGTTTATATGATACAAATAGCATGAGATGAGAAAAGCAGAAGAATGGGAAAAAACATAGCAAAGCAAATAATGAAATTTATTATTTAAAATTAGTATAAAAATGGAAACTGCAGAATGATAGTATCCAGTGGTGGGTTTCAAATTTTTTTAGAACCTATTATGTAGGTGTGGCCTGTTTTGTGGGTGTGGCTCAGTGATCATGTGACCAGGGTGGTGGCTTAGTGGTCATGTGACCATGTGGGCATGGCCAACTTGGAAAATGTGGTGAAACTCACTTAACTCTTGCTTAGCAACCCAAATTTTGGGCTCAATTGTGGTTATAAGTTCTCTCTCTCTCTCTCTCTCTCTCTCTCTCTCTCTCTCTCTCTCTCTCTTTCTTCTTTCCTTCCCTCCTTCCTTCCTTCCTTTTGTCTTTCTCTCCCCCTTTCTTTCTTTCTTTCTTTCTTTCTTTCTTTCTTTTTTCTTTCTTTCATCTCTCTCTCCCACTATGAACTAAAACCAATGCCCAATAAATCCTATGATCACAGCATTCTGACCTGGTGTTGGGCACTCCACGAAAGGCACAGACATCACGCGTGCATGCACGCACACACACAGACACCGTGCTTGCCGCAATGCAAGGTGCATGTGTAAGGGGGACTGGATCAGCTAGGAGGCTGGCAAAGAAGAAGCCACCATTTCTCTGCTGCCGCAGCTCGCAAAAGACAAAGGGAGGGATGCTGGCTGGCAGTCTCTTCACTTACCGTTCGCCGCTGCAGCCCTGTCTGGCTGGGTGGCTGGCCGGGAAAGCAGCAAAGGGGCAAGTGCCAGCCATCATCCTGGCCTTCTTCTTCTGCAAGCTATGGCAGTGGAGAAATAGAGGCTTCTTTTTTACCAGCCTCCCAGCTGATCCAGCCCCCCTTGCACATGTGGTGTGTGTGTGTGTGTGTTTCCTCCCTCTGCATGAATTTTGCCCCTCCCTGAGCTTCTGGAGGCCCTGTACTGGAACGCTTCCTCCCCTGGCCTGCCCCCCTGCTTGCTCCCCCACCCACCTGCCCAGTCGCCACTCGCTCACTCTCTGCACCAGGCTTGCCCCACCCACCCACTTCCTTTGCCGAAGTGAAGGATTGGGAGAAGCCCATGTGAGGTGCGCTCCCTTCTCTTTGAAAGCTACCTGGTTTCCAGTGGGAGTGGGAAAGAAATTCATGTGTTTTTTCTCCCTCTGCATGGATTCCCCCCCATTGGAAATCAGATGGTTGTCAAAGAGAAGGGAGCAGCGCACACCACGTGGGCTTCTTCCAACAGTCGAAGAAGGAACAGGAGGCAAGGATTCGGCTGTTGGAAGAAGCCCACATGGTGCGCGCTCCCTTCTCTTTGACAGCAATCTGGTTTCCAATGGGGGTGGGGAAGAAATCCATGTATTTTTCTTCCCTCTGCATGGATCCCCCCCATTGGAAACCAGGCAGCTGTCAAAGAGAAGAGAGCGCATGCCAGGTGGGCTTCTCCCAATCCTCCACTCCATCTAAGGAAGTGAGTGGGCGGGGCAAGCCTGGTGTGGAAAGCGAGTGAGCAGCGACTGGGCAGATGGGTGGGGGAGCAAGCAGGGGGGCAGGCCAGGGGAGGGAGCATTCCAGTACGGGGCCTCCAGAAGGTCAGGTATGGGAAGGCATGCTCAATTTCACGATCAGGTACGCGCTTACCTGTGCGAACCTGCTGAAACCCACCCCTGATTGTATCCATTGCTAAAAGACCAACCATTTTTGCATTCTTTTTCAATCTTGGAAGGTACAAACTGCACCCCAAACCCAAGTATGGGTAGTGCTCAACTTACAACAGTTTGTTTAATGGCTGTTCAAAGTTACATCACTGAAAAAATGACTTATGACCATTTTTCACAGTTACGACCTTTGCAGCATGATCATGTAATCAAAATTCATACACTTGGCAACTGGTTCATATTTATGACTGTTGTTGGGTCCCAAGGTCATGTGATCATCTGCAACCCTTCTGATAAGCAAAGTCAATGGGAAACCAGGTCCCGGACTTCCAGGAAGATGGCCAATTGAAATACACACCTGGGTAGTGATCTGTGAAGAGTTTTTTCCCTGGGTTGTAGCTCTTCTGCTTTTCAACTTCATTCCTTCAGTTTTTATGAGATCACACTCCCACCCTGATCAGGGTGAGGCAAAAAACTTCCCCTCGGAACCCTCTAAATAAAGCTGAAAGCCAGCAAATGGCTTCTGAAGTTTGACTCCAAAGCTATCTGCATGCTAAAAGTTTGGGGGAGGGGCTGCAATCTGTTTGGGGTTGCAGATGTCATCATTTTGAAATTCACCTTTCAAACAGGAAGTTGTGCCTTTCTCTTCTTAATCATCTTTAAGGACTATTAATCTTTTTAAGTCAAAAAGAGGCTCTTTTTTGTCACAGCTTGCTATGCTTTTTTGAAGACTTGCACCATTTTAGGGATTTCTTTTGTGTTAAAAACACAAATACAATACAACTGAAAGGAGAGCATCAAGAAAAAAGAAAAATTTGGGACATTTTCTTTAAGAATATTAACAAGGTTGATAAAAAGAGAGGCTTATAACTGCTTAATTAACCTTCCAGAGAAGAGAAGGGTTTTACTTCCATGAAGATAAGTTGGAAGGACTTACTTAAACTGAACTAGTTAACTGGAATTAGGATGGATCTTTCTTCATTTGATATGTGTAACTGAAGGAGCTTAATCCAAAATTTGAAAATGTAATTTATATAGTAGGCAAATGTTATTGAAAATATATTTGAGAGTACCTGCATTAAGAGAAAGTTAAAGAAAATGATTTATCAGTTTAAAGAACTGTGTTAAAAAGGGTTTATAAAAGAAAAAAAATCTATAAGGATAGTTTGGAGGGAGGGATCTAAATGTAATACTGAAGTTTAAAGTTTGTATGTTAAGAAGTCAAAGTAAAAGATGTATTAGAAAGTTTTAACTTAAAAAATGTTTGAAAAAATATTTAGCACTTTTTAAAAAAGGTTGAAAAAAGTTTTTTCAGTAAGGTCAAAGAATTTGAAAGAATACAATGAATCTTGTTAATAAAAATGTTGACAGTTCACAAATATTAGGTGCAAATAGAAATACATACTATTTACATAGCAAGGAAGATAAAGCAGGAATGGTTAAATTGATTATTTTATTCAAAGAAGAAAATATATCTTCATTTGGATATTACTTCTAGATTTTGGGCTTGTGATAAAAAATGAAACTTACTTTGGTTTTGTTGATCAGAAAGATTTGTACATTTCTGAACATTTATAGAAATGGCTAGTTATATATTAATGTGTAAAAGCAAAAAGTTAAGATTGTAGTATTTTTATCCTGTACTGTTCTAAGAAGAGTTGGAAGTCAATGTCTATTTATACTTTCTTTTTTCCCCTTGTATCTCACATCCTCTTTTCACCACTCTTTTTCCTTCCCTTCATTTCCTATTTTTATTTTTTCTTTGTATTTTATATAATAAAACAAATAAAAATTTTAAAAGAAATTTGGAAGCCAGATTCTCTTAATCAGCTTACTAACTTATCAACTGCAGTGATTTACTTAACAACTTTGGCAAGAAAGGTTGTAAAGTGGGGAAAACTCACTTAACAAAATTTTCACTTAGCAAACATAAATTTTGGGCTCAATTGTGTTTGCAAGTCCAGGACTACCTGTATATGTTGTATCAACCCTACAAGGTAGATCAAATTCCACATAGGTCTAAAACTACTTTTTAATAGAATGGTTATAGTAAAGGTATCTTGCATGTCTGAATGTGCTTTCCCTCCCCCCTTCATATGACTTAGGGATCACTGCCTTAGATGTTTTTGTAAATATCTTCATATAAGTTTAAGCCACATTTTCCTTTTTGTTGTCTTGGTAATGGCTCTTCCTTTTCTCTGTCAAGGTCATCTTCTCTATTTCAGTAAGGCATTCACCACAGTAAACCATAACCTACTTCTTGCTAAGCTAGAAAAATGTGGAATAAGGTTAGATTTGTAGCTGGCTGGCTGGATTTGTAGCTGGCTGACAAACCGTACTCCTGAGTAGTCCTTAATGGTACTACATCCACATGAAGACAAATAAATAGTGGGGTACCAACAAGGGTCTGTCAAGCCCAGTACTCTTCAATATCTTCATAAATGACTTAGATGAGGAGGCAGCATGGCTGCTATCAAGTTGTGGGCTTCTGGACTAAGCAGGAGCGGTGTATGAATGGAATGTGAAACCTCATTTAAGGTTTAATTAACCAACTGACATAAATCAGAATTTGGAGAAGGCAAAGAACCTTGTGAGTAGAAATAATATTGATGGATAGATTGGGATCTTGGCAGAAAGAAAAGAAAAGAGGGGGGGATTTGTGGTTTAAATTGTTAATCCCAGAGATCTGCTTGTTTTAAACAACTTGGAGACAGAAATGAGGAAACAGAGAATTGACTAACCCATTGAAATACAAACTTTGAATTTGGATTTGAAAAGATTGTGTCTTTAAAAGTGATTAATTGACAATTGGGAATTCTATAAAGGGAAAGAAGAAATGAGGGGGGAAATGAGAGTAAAAAAACATACCAAGGAGACTTGCTTTGTTCAAATTTGTTCTAATTTACATATCTTAAGCAAATTTAATCAATGAGAGATGAAAAAAATCAAGAAAAAGCACTATTTTCTCTGCTCACAATTCTATCTTGTCTGGATTTAAAACTGGATTTTAAAGTATCAAGCTGTATTGCTGGAAATCATTGAGTTGAAAGAACATGGAGCCATTTGCCAAAGTGAAGAACAAAGAACAAAGAAAGAGAAGTGATGAAGATGTCTTCCCCTTCCCCCCCCCTCCACTTTAGCTGAATTGGAATATTAGCTGGATCAGAATTGTAAAATAAGAAGAAACTGTGGAACTTAAATTATAATTAACTGTATGACTAACTGTAATCTTGGAACTGGACATTATGGAAAGGTGGGAATTTGAAGAATTACATGAAATTATAAAAAGTATGCATCCAGTTTGGATGGAATTGGGAAGGGCGGTGCAGGCAAGAAGGTCTTGGAGATTGAATGAAAACTTATTTAGATATGAAAAGTATATTAATGATTGTAAAAAATTGTTATCTGAATACTTTGTTTTGAATATGAATAAGGGTACACCTATGGAATTCGTATGGGATGCAAGCAAAGCGTATATGAGAGGAGTGCTGATGAATATAAATAAAACACATAGATATAAACAAGGGCTAAAACGAACAGAATTGGAAGAGGAAATTAAGAGGAAAGAGTTGGAGTTAACAATGAATCCAGGCGATACAAAGGTTAAGGAAGCAATCACCATATTAAAATATCAATTTGACATGTTGATCTCTGACCAGGTAGCCACTAGTTTACTATATGCAAAACACAATACTTTTTGTAACGCAAACAAACCTGGCAGATGGTTAGTTTATCAGATTAGGAAAAAAAGGAAAGCTCGAAATATATCTAAACTGACTTACAGAGGGAAGGAGGTGTTTCAACAGGAGGAGATTCAAAAGGCATTTCGGGAATTTTTTACAGAATTGTATAAAGGGGATAAAATTAATGGTTTAGATATAGACAAATATTTAGATAAAGAGAAAATACCCTCAGCTAGAGAAGAGCACAGGCAAAAATTGAACCAACCAATAACCTCGGGGGAAATTTTGCAGGTAATTAAGCAATTAAAGTTAGGGAAAGCACCAGGTACAGATGGTTTGACAGCGGTTTACTATAAAAATTTACAGTTAGAAATGGTAGAACCTCTTAGAGAATTATTTAATAAGATTCAAACGGAAGGGAAGGTGCCTCCATCTTGGAAGACAGCGTTTATATCTTTGATACCCAAAGAAGATCAAGATACTACCCAACCAAAAAACTATAGACCTATCTCATTACTCAATGTAGATTATAAATTTTTTACTAAAATACTAGCAAATAGGTTAATGCTGGTTATTCAACAATTGATACGCACCAACCAAACAGGTTTTATACAGTGGAGACAGATGAAAAGTAATGTTAGATTAATTATTAATGCACTAGAATATTTGGGAAAGAATAACCAAATTCCTGCTGCGTTCATATTTTTGGATGCTGAGAAGGCCTTTGATCGAGTTAACTGTCAATTTCTGTTGAAGATATTGCAAAAAATGCAGATAGGAGATAGCTTTTTACAGTCAATTAAAGCAATATACCAACAGCAAACAGCACAAATCATAGTCAATGGAAGTTTAACAGACTCTTTTCAAATTGGAAAAGGTACAAGACAGGGCTGTCCTTTGTCCCCACTATTGTTTATTATAACTTTGGAAGTATTGTTGAATAAAATACGGGGCTTGGATGGTCTAAAAGGGATCAAGATTAGGCGGCAAGAATACAAAGTGCGCGCTTTTGCGGATGATTTGGTCATAATATTGGAACAACCGCAGGAATCCAGTATGGTTTTAATGAATATGATTAATCAATATGGTCAAGTGTCTGGTTTTAAAATAAATTTAGGAAAAACAAAAATATTAGCTATAAATATGAATACTAGCAATAGCAATGGCAGTTAGACTTATATACCACTTCATAGGGCTTTCAGCCCTCTCTAAGCGGTTTACAGAGTCAGCATATTGCCCCCAACAACAATCCGGGTCCTCATTTTACCCACCTCAGAAGGATGGAAGGCTGAGTCAACCTTGAGCCGGTGAGATTAGAACCGCTGAACTGCAGATAACAGTCAGCTGAAATGGCCTGCAGTACTGCACCCTAACCACTGTGCCACCTCGGCTCTAAACAAAAGGAAGAACTAGGAGGGATGCTAGGATGTGAGGTAGTCAAAAAAGTCAAATATCTTGGAGTTAATATTTTAACTTCAAATGGGAAACTATATAAGCATAATTATGAACCACTTTGGCATAGTATACAGATAGAGATGAAAAAATGGGAGAAATTGCACTTATCTTTGCTGGGTAGGATAGCGGCAGTGAAAATGAACATCTTACCAAAAATTTTATTTCTCTTCCAAATGTTACCTATACTCAAAAAAGATGCAAATCTTTTAGAATGGCAGAAGGGTATCAACAAATTTGTATGGGCAGGAAAGAAGCCAAGGGTAAAGATGAAAATAATGCAAGATGTACGCGAGAGAGGAGGCTTGAAATTACCTAACCTAAAACTATATTATGATGCAGTGGCGCTATCTGTAATTAGTGATTGGACTCATTTAATTAATGATAGAATATTGAATATTGAGGGACACGATCTGGTATATGGTTGGCATGCTTACCTGTTATTCAACAAAAAATTGGACAAGAATTTTAAAAGTCATATTTTAAGAAATGCTTTACTGCGGGTCTGGAAAAAAATACCAATATAAATTAAATGACAAGATACCCATGTGGGCAATTCCTAGACACGCAATTGAAAATATGAATATAGCACAAAAACAGGATAGAATTACCTACAGACAGCTTCTCATTTTGGAAAGGGAGGTACTACAACTAAAATCTTTAGAGGTATTAAAAGAGGAGAAGGTAGTTCAAAGATGGTTCCAGTATGGGCAATTACAGGCCAGGTGGAAAATAGATCAAAAAATTGGTTTTATCCAAGTTGAGGATAATTTGTTTAAACAAATAAGAGATCAAAGCTTAATGCATATAAAGAGGATATATAACGTATTAATATAGATGGATTCGGAAACAGAATTAGTTAAAGATTGTATGATAAAGTGGGCTCAAAATATTGAAGAACCAATAATGTTGGATACATGGGAAAGAATCTGGGTAAGAAATGTGAAATTTACACAAGCTCAAAACCTGAGAGAAAATTTTTATAAGATGTTCTGTAGATGGCATTTAGATCCTAAAAAGCTGGCTTCTGTGTATCCGAATTTACAGCCTAAATGTTGGAGATGTGGTTCTCTCGATGCTACATATTTTCATATATGGTGGACCTGCCAAAAGGTTAAGGCATTTTGGATAAACATATGGTGGATTATGCAAAATATCTTTAAAAGAAGGATAAAGTTTACTCCTCAGTTATTTTTACTGGGTATAAGTACTGACTTTACAGTGGTAGAGACTAACTTGATTCTGCACCTAATAATGGCAGCAAGACTGTTGGTGGCACAATACCGGAAGAAGGAAGACTTGCCTACAACTCAAGAATGGACTTGAAAGTTACAAATTTAGCCAAGATGGCTAAAATATCAGCATATCTTAAAGATCACTCAAATGAGAGATATAAACGAGACTGGAAAAAATGGATTGACTATATACAAAATAAATACGGGACCAAGAAATTCCAGTTAGCCTATGCTTAAGATCAGGAATGATTTAAATTGTTTAAAGTTAGCTTAGCAAGAAGAAGCTAAGA
Organism: Thamnophis sirtalis; assembly: GCF_051295495.1. Taxonomy (NCBI): domain Eukaryota; kingdom Metazoa; phylum Chordata; class Lepidosauria; order Squamata; family Natricidae; genus Thamnophis; species Thamnophis sirtalis. The sequence continues at coordinate 112,661,597 of NW_028261385.1, read as the reverse complement.
TCAATGTAGAGATGTTATTAATTTCTTTATTTCTTTTTTCTCAATAGATTTTAGACTGTGTTTGTTAAAAATCCATACCGTGTACGGGTTCTGGGAAGTCGGGGGGGAGGAGGGGGGGTCGGGGGGTCGGGTGGAGGGAGGGAGAGATATACATTAGGCTAGACACGATGTGTTAGTTCTCAACGCAATGTGACTTCACATGTATACTGTTTTTCTCTATTTTTCTTTAAAAATAGGATAAGCCAAATACATTAACATATAGTGGAAATACACCAAGGGGAGGAGGAGTAGGAAAGAAGAAAGATGGGTAGAGAGGGATGGGAGAGAGGGTGGGGGGGAAAGGCGAAAGGGACGAGGGGGAGCGAATCTGGAGAGAGGAGTGGTAGAGGGCGAGGAGAAGTAGGTAGAGGGGGATGATGGAGGGAAGATAGAAAGTTGGAGGGTGGTGGAAGAAAGAAGTCTATGGAGGTTGGAAGAGGTATATTGGGCTTTTATTTTCTGGGGCATTGTCGACAAGAGGAATTGATGCAATTACTGTTTAATACTGTATGGGGTATACATGTGAGTGTATGAAAATGAATAAAATATATTAAAAAAATAAAAAAATAAAGATAAAATAGAATAAAAAGTATGCATAAATCAAAACTAAGTTTAAATAGAATCTTGAAGTTAGAAACTGAGGAGAGGCAGAAAATAAGGGAAAAAGAGGGGGAGGGTAATGAAATGGTAGAAGTGATGGAAAATAAAAAACAGACAAAAGATTTCACTGGATTTGACAGTGTCATAGGGAAAATTGAAAAGGGGGGATATGTCCCAACAAATAAAAGGGAAGAGACAGGAATAAAGAAGAAAGAAAAGAAAGGAGTGATAAGAGAAAAGAGGAAGAGAAGACAGGGAGACAGAGGATATGCCAAAAGATGCAGCAGTGGGTGGAGAAGAAAGAAGATATACCCAGTAGAAAGGAAAAGCAGTTTAAAATTTGGGATAAAAGACTTACCAGATATTTAGAAATTGCTATGTAGAGAATATAAAGTAGAGGTATGTGTCTTACTCTTTTACATGATAATTAAACTGAGTTGCTAATTGATTGACTATGATAATGGAAACATAATTAAATATAGATTAAAATACATGAAATATGGATACTTATAGAATTTTTAAGAAGTTGAACAAACGTGAAGTGTGTATTGCTTATTATTTTATATAGCAGACCAATGGAATTGTAATGAGTATTGAACAGTCAGGATTGTTATGTTAAATGGAAAAAGGTTTCCTCCGCGGGTTTGGATTTCCCGACTGGAAAAGCGTCATCAGCTGAGTGAATGAATTTAGGATCGAAGCAAGCTGCGTTTGAAAGTAAGTTGTTTTTTTTTTTTTAGCAATAGCAGTAGACTTATATACCGCTTCATAGGCCTTTCAGGCCTCTCTAAGCGGTTTACAGAGAGTCAGCATATTGCCCCCAACAATCTGGGTCCTCATTTTACCAACCTCGGAAGGATGGAAGGCTGAGTCAACCCTGAGCCGGTGAGATTTGAACCGCTGACCTGCTGATCTAGCAGTAGCCTGCAGTGCTGCATTTAACCACTGCGCCACCTTGGCTAAAGTTGTCTTTATGATTTCAGGAAAGCAAGACCAACAGTGATGTAGATTAACATTCCTGGGTGAGCTGACCCCGACATACAGTAAGTGTACATTTTTTATACCATTTTCCTCTTTGAAGTCCTTTTGTTTTCTTTGTACTATTGTTTTATCATTTTTTGGGTGTGCCTTTGCTAATGGTTCTAATCCTGTCTTGCGTTTTGTTATTCCTCTGACCTAAAGTACTCCCCATGAGGCAGAGATGAACCCTAGTGTCTTCTACTGTATTTCCTATTATTACAACTTTGCCCTGAGCTAATCAATCTTTGTTGTCACTCTGATATTTTCCTTTCTTAAAGGTAACTTCTTCCTGCACTTCCTAGGTCTTTTGTATTATTTTGTACTCTGCAGCTATTTCTAATTGTCCTGATATCAATTATTCTCAGGAAGTTTCTTTTAGAATGTATGCTGGCTTTGTTATTCTAGTGACTTCCAGTTTGGTTATGGGCTGTACTGGTCTTCCTAATGTCTTGGTGAAGTTCCCTTCCCACGGTTATTTGAAGACAATTAAATGTAAGCTAAGTTAAGATATGGAAAAATGGAGGGGGAACATGAAACATATTTATAATGGAAAATTATCGAGATTATAAAGACATTTGTGTAATGATGTGTAATGATGTAGAACTATACAACATTATGATGAGAATAGCTGGGAATTGTAACCAGGTCCACATTTTGGCCAAAAATAAATGGTTTTTTTTTAAAAAAAATAAGTGCTATATATGTATACTTTTTTGAAAAAAAGGAAGGAGGATATATGTTAAAATTAAGTATGTTTATTGAAATGAAATTATAAATACCATCAACATAAAATGGAGCCTGCTCACACGCTCAAATACACCAAGTAAATGAGATGAACAGTTTGGAAGAAGGATGGAAAAGGAAGAAGAGAGGGTTAGGAGAGGGCGGGGGAGAAGGAGAGAAAAAAGGAGTGGAAAGGGGAGAGAGGAGAAGGAGAGAAGAAGGGGAAGTAGAGAAGAGAAGGATGACAGATGGAAGAAAGGAGGTAGGGAGGAGGAGAAGAAAGTGACAAATATGGTGTATGGAGAGCAGAAAAGCCAATAATCATTCTTGGGAGTTGATGGTAAGACGAATAGATGTAAATATTTAATAATACAAAACAATGTTGGTTATGTAACAGTATACATGTAGTTATTTGTATGAAAATGAAAAAATAAAAAACTTTATTTAATAAAAAATAAACGACTTAGATGAGAGAATAGCAGGCGAACCCATCAAATTTGCAGATTCCTGGCAAGAATAACCAACACCCCAGAGGATCCAAGAAGATCTTGACAAACTTGAACAATGGCCTTATCCAACAAAATGAATTTCAATGTGGAGAAAGGCAAAGCTTTACATTTAGACAGGATAAATCAAAGGTATAAGTACAGATTGGGTGAGACCTGTCTAAAACAGGTCTAATCTGAGAGGGACATGGGAGTCTTAGTGGATGATCACTTGAATATGAGCCAGCAGTGTGCAGCCACTGCCCCAAAAAAGCTAATACAATTCTGGGTTGTATAAAAGAGGCAAGATCACGTGAAGTATTAGTACTACTGTAATGACTCCTCTCCTAACTTGAGAAAGTAAAGACTCTTAAAATGGATTAAAGGAACCTTTAATCAGGCAGGATGGAAACCATTAGAGGCAAAGCAGCATCTGAAAACCTTTAGGCCATGCAAATGGGATTAAGCTGATAATGACCCCTCCCCTTTGTCCAAATGCAGATTCTGACCAATACACAAGTGTGAAGATGCTTCCTTAACTCTTCTGCCCTGAGAGTCAAATAAAACTCACTTTTAGGGATTTGACAACTACTTTATAAAACCTTAGTAAGACCACAATTGGAATACTGCAACCAATTTTTAGTCACCATACTACAAAAAAGAGGTTGATAGTTCAGAGAAGAGCAACTAAGATGGTCAAAGACCTGGACACTAAAACATATGAGGACAGCTGCAAGATTTATGTTTGGCTAATCTAAAGAAAAGAAGAATTAGGGGTGGCATGATAGCAGTATTCCAGTACTTGAGGGGCTGCCACAAAGAAGAGGGGGTCAAATTATTCTCCAAAGCATTGGAAAACAGGACAAGAAACAATGCTTGGAAAATAATCAAAGACAAAAGCAACCTGGAATTAAGAAGAAACTTCCAACACTGAGGACAAATAACCAATGGAACGCCTTACCTCCAACACTGGATGTTTTTAAGAAGAGTCTAGATAGTCATTTATCAGAAATAATATAGGTTCTCCTGCTTGAACAGGGGGATGGGCTAGAACAGTGATGGCAAATCTTTTTGTAAATGCATGCCAAAATTGTGTGTCCATGTGCTTTTCTGCATGCGCACATGCATGTCCCCACACCAGTGGTGGATTTCAAAAATTTTTGGAACCTACTCTCTGGGAGTGGCCTGCTTTGTCGGAGTTGCTTGCCAGCCATGTGACCGGGTGGGAGTGGCTTGCCAGCTA